>NW_024609868.1:104552539-105752539 GCF_016920785.2 Ixodes scapularis | reverse complement strand
GTGTGCTCTCAGCAAAAGGAAATGATGCATTCAAAAAGTGCCAGCCATTTTGTTTGTTTTCTGTTATGACTTATCTCTGGCACACGTAAAACATGACTGTCTACATCTAAAATAATATAATTGACATCCCCTGCACGGTTGGCTTGCCTGACTTAGTTTGGCTTGCAGCTTTCAATCTATGGGATCCCGGGGAACTGCACCACAAGGAAGTGAGACTGACGTCCACCCTGCACTTCCTCGAGGATGGTGCCATGAGGAAGTGGGAGCTGCCTTTAAAAAGTGTGAAATTGGGGGTGGTTAATTACAGTGAGCCCCTATACAGATAATTAAAAACAAATCATTGAAAAATATATTATTAAAAATAAATACTGGTCTATGTTGGCAAAGCTGCGAGCATGTACCAAGGGAGGCTCCGAACACGCCGCAAGCACAATGAGTCAAGCATACTACGCGAAGCCTTTAAAGGGACCGTGCAACGTGAATTCAGCATGTGCTTTTGTTTTCTATTGAGCTGGACAGACTTTGGTGATGCCTCTATGCCACTGGGAAAGCCGAGGTTCATGCACTTTATATTAGTCGGATATAGAAAGCCATAATTTATATTAGTAACCGAGAAAACTGCGCTGGAGGAATGCAAGGAGAGGGTAGCAAAATTGAACACACACACGGCGAAGCAATAATATGAAAAAATAGGACTGGCAGGATAATCTACCTCCCTTGGAGTCGCCACGTAGTTCCGGTCATTTTTTTCACTGTGACGTCGTTGATCTCCCAGCAGTGTTTGGCAAGGCAAATGTTTGTTCGAGTCAGGCAGAACACGATGAAGAGTCAAGATTTGTTGCATTTTATGACATTCCGATTCGGATTCTTCCATATAAAGGGAAGCCTATAACAATCTTCCACTGGAGGCTTGGGCAACCAGGCAATAAGGAAATAATCATCCTATATTAATGCAATATGTTTTTATTGGACAAGGCAGAAATAGCTCGTACTAGTGTGGCGTAGCAAGATGCTGGATGCATGCAAGTTGTGACGCATAGGCTGTGCCTTATGGAAACATTTTGCATTGTATTGGAGTCGTTAAACGTTTTTAATGCAAAATTAATGTTGTAATTAGGGAACTGCACCAATTCTATATAAAAATAGTTTTTATTTAGTATTGCAGATAAATGAGAAACATGTGAGGGTTTATGAATTAGGAAATCAAGAAGCAATGAGAGCATAACCGTATCGACACACCCTCCACGAAGCGGTCGAACGGATGGCGCACCGGTTAGCAGCTGGTGGCGGTGGCTCTCGGAAGTAAAACCACTCTCGAGCATTTCTCATAGATGTGCGGCGGCCGCAATCACACCTGTGTGATTGCAAGTAAATATTGCTGAGAACCAAGCTTCTTAATCTTGCGCGACAAATAATTACGGGACTGACTGTAAAAAAAAAAAAAAAAATTCAACTTTTTTTTTTTAAACTTGCCGATATGGTGGTGGCGGTGGGGAGGCAGGTGTCATCGGAACCTGAACATGATCGTGGTCGTCTTCCCCTGCCCTTGATACTGGCTGGTGCCAAGAGGCTTCGCCAGTGAACGTTAGACGCTTACAAGGAGTGTCATCGTGCGACACTGTAGCCAACTTCACGGTCTTTTGAGGATTTGGAGCTCCAACTTAGATACATCTGGCAAAGTCATGTGGGCGACCACAGTGGAGAGCTGAGGCAAGCAACGGGCCGACGATTCTTATGTGACTTCGGAAAGGCAGCTATCTGCCTAACCCGGAATCGAACGGCCGGTCGCTTCGGTCATACCATTGACCTACATGATGAGTCATGGAGAAGAGATTTATTTGTTCGTTCTTGATTGGTAACATAAACTGCCATCTCTCCACTTTCATTCTTACTGATTTGCTGGGATGCAACCTATGTACTGGCCGTTCTGCTTTCATTCTGGAACTCTTGTGCCAAGGGCATGAAAAATGCAGATCATTTCTACTAACGCTATGCTAGAATGGCGCTACTGTTTTTCAGACATCTTGGCAGTAGTAACTATGATGATCGTGGGTCAGAATGTCGGGGAAATCTTGGCAGTGTCACATACTCGTATGTTTGTTGGAGGGAAGGTAAGCTCTCATCTACCTTTCCTCGCGCGCAGGTTGCAGAATGTTACCTAGCATTTTCAAGAATGCTTTTGAGCAAAATCTTATCAAACTAAATTTTATGCAACATTACTGCACATAATCAATTGGGAATATATACACAGAATTCTCGTTTTAGTGTGTTTGTTTTAACGGCAGCAAGCATGTGGCGCCCTGTTCCACGCTTGTATACTTAGTTTAGCCTTCATCTAGATCAAAATTGCGCAAAGTTACGCAGTCCTGGGTTGATGTTCGGGGATTCTGTGGTCTTGGGGTGTCAACAAGGTGCCAGTTGACACTAATTTGACGAGCAAGGCTTCCTCTGTGTACTGCATGTCACACGTGTCTGGCAAAGTAAAACAAAAATCCCGTGTCTTTCCTGACACAATTACAGTTAGCAATATCATGGTTAAAAGATGATTTTTTGAGATTTCTAACCATCTGAATCTAAATATTTTCACCTAGCTGTGTATAGAAAGCAAGAAGTAATTGCAGATTAGGAAATCAGATAAAGAATGTTGGCGGCCATCGACTAATATTGGTGTTTCTATAGCGAGCAACCCAAAGAAGCATTCACGTTTCTATCTGATACCAGACTCCTTGCTGGCATTGCCGAAATTTCACTAAACTAAAGATGATGTGGGTGCCCTGTCACAATGATGATCCTGCATATTTCTAAATTCTGAAAAAGCATAATTTTTTGCCATTTGCTTAGGCTGCATTCAAGTATACTCAGGCCCGTGGAGGGGGAGGGATTGCTGGACAGCGTTTATGTTATTGAGGTGTCCCGAGCCTGAAAAGTGTGTGTATCTCTCATCTAAATGTCACATATTCCCCATAGGACAAGTGATTATAGCAAATAACCTTGGTCCAGCTTGCTGGTCGACATTGAATATGCTAACTGAATATTTTGGAGAAGACTATCACAGACGCTTCCTTTATTGCATTGAATTGCTTTTGCTTCTCAACGTATTAGCAAGACATTCGGGCAATGCTGTGTGTCCTCTACTCGGGCATTGACGCTAAGGATGCAGACTTTTTGTGCCTCGCAGACAATCGTCAGTGGTTTCTTTCTGTTATAAATGCAACGTCTCTCATAAATGAACTAGCCGCCATCATGGCGGCATATTGGCTCTTTAACATAAAGTACTCTGCAAAGACAGCAAACAAAATTACTTTGCTAGAGCGGTTTTATGTGGGCATCAAAATCACTACTCCAAGGTCAGTTGTCACGAAACTGTTGAACAAGTTTGCAAGAGAGATTGCTGAGTCATCATTCACTAAAGGGACCTGAACCAAAATATCGATGTCACGGATGAAGGCACGAGCACTAGGCGGGACGCTACAAACCTTAAAACATCACTTGTACAGCGGTATCTCATACGGATGGCTTTATTGTTTTCGAGAAGACAAGCGTAGTTGAACAAAGCTTGTGGCGTCGGGATCATCATCTTCTCATCATTTCATTGCTGGATTATTCGTCCAGCCGAGTTCATTCCCTGGCGAGGAAGAGAGGAAGCGATGAGACCTTATGGGAGACTCGAAGCCTCACATACAAACGCTTTGCTCACTAGCTGTGCCTTCTCTTCCGAAAATATGCCCACCCGTTCAAGATGTTGCTGTAGGATCAATGTCTTGGGACATTTATTGATAAAACAGGTCTTTTGCATAAGCTTTACTTTCTCCACCAAGCCCCTTGTTCTTGTACAAGCCCTCCACAGCTAAATACATCTTCCTTGGTTTTTTTATCTTTGACCTGATCAATTGGCTAGTATATTCATAGCGATCTTCACTTGTGTGCTACATCTAAAAAGTTAAAGGGAAGCTACGGAGCTTCTTGAAAAAAAATGAGTTAAAAGTGAATTCTAGTGTATTTTTACCTCGTGAACCCGAATACCCAAACCCTTTGCTGCGCACGTGTTGTTAAACGCCAGAAAACGCGTTTAACAACAACACTGTCCGTGACGTCATCAACGGATTTTTTGGCTGCCCAAGGCTACGGAGGTGGGGCTTCAGCCCTATTATGAAATTGCTCGTATGGCTCTCCGGCGCGTCGCATTGAAATATAATTGCGATATCTGTTATTCTAAAGATCAAATGAATGCAATTCAAGCGTTTTTTTCTCAAATGTAGAAGTGCCCCATCTTCCCTTTAAGTTTGGCGCAGAATGGTAACGTCGCTGATGCACCAAAAATCCCCTAATGAACCGATCAATCAATCAATATTTTGGGGTTTGTACTATTCCGTCGGATGCTTCTCGTGGTTTATTTATTTATTTTTTTTTTGGGGGGGGGGGGAAGTCCGAATTTCAGCACAGCGTCTCTTTAAGGTGCTCTTTGAACCCATGAACTAAGAAAAATGTAGCTTGACTTCGATAAACATTCAGGGTTGTAAATTAAAGTTGCATACATAACATACCGAAAAGTTTGCTTTTTAAACGTAATACCTCTAAATTGCGGTTCTACTCTGGTGATTTTTTTAAAGGGTCGTCATTATATAGATGCCTTGCCGCAGCTCTGCTTTGGTGCCTCTATGACTGACGTTCAGTTTTTGCTTTCTCTTATTCCGTTTACTTCACTCCATTATTACCACAACTGTGGAAGTTACTGACATTCGGGATTCTACTTTGTCCTTCTCCCCAGCGTATGCCTTTGTGGAGGCTGGGCCTCTCGGTAAGAAACGAGGTCAGCAATGGTGGCTGTAATCAGGCGCGTTTGCACAGCCTCTATACCTTTTACTAGCATTTAATCTTATTCTGTAGTATTCAACAAGATTCCTGTAGTTTTGTATTTTGTTATCTGGTATGGAGGACCTAACGAGCTATTTTCGCTGTGCTCACGTATAACCATAAAAAAACTAATAACTATAAAAACGGTTATTCATTTAAATTTTACTTTTTTGTGATTTAATTTTTGTTCGCATAACTTTTACTAGCAGCTAAGCCTATGCTGTGATACTTAACAAATATCTGTTTTTACGCCATAGTCAATTATTCTTTGTGCACTTTGTGCTCAATGAATAGCTCTTCATTTAGTTTTACATAATTTCATGACATACATGTTTTAGAACTTTTGCTAGTGTCTAAGCATATGTAGAGATATTTAACAAAATACCAAGAGTTTTGTATTTTAATATTTGTATAAATGACATACCTCATTATTTTTCTTGGGCTCATATAATAGTTCAATAAATGGTCATTAATTAATATTTACTTACAACTTTTTTGATTTTAAAACTACTCGCTTACTTCCATCCTCATCACATGCTGTCTGAATGCAAATGATGCCATTCACCATGCCTTGGGAAGAAGTGCAAAGGTACTACGGCGTACCAGGTACGACAAAGAACAACCACCCCTTATGCAAGGCAAATGACCGACGAGCTAGAGCAGGATGCAGGGACATAGTGTCAACAATGAACAAGCTAAGGTGCTTATCACTTACTTTCGTACCTCCACTTTTGGGACGGTACAAATTACTGGTGTCTAATTTTCATAAGACGGTGTTTATTCTAGAGTGTATATCACACTGGAATTTTGGGTTCGAGTGAACTGGAAAAATTTAGTGAGACATTTAGAGGGCAGGCAGTTTCTTTTTATTTAAATGAGTGTTTGACAATTTGCCCCAAACTTACCTATCAAAAACGACTATTTAGTCTGTTTTCGGAGTATTAAAAATATTGAGCAAATAACAAATAAAAAAGTTTTAGACGAAATAAATTCTGATTTTTTTTGTGGTCCTTCCAAATTTTATAGGAAATAAAATCTAAATCACCCAAGATTGTCCTGCAGCTTCAATTGTGTTAAGGTTCACAATGAAATATTACATTTCCTGCCATGCACACCTTGCCTTTATTATGTGACCGCACATCTAATGCACAGCTGTTTCAAGCGGCATGTGTGTCGATGAAATGAACAGATATCAAGCAATGTGCCTGAGTTTTGTAACAAGGTTTCACGTTGGCGCCATCCTTTTGCAGCTCTGTTTAGTTCCTCAGTTATCTGCTCTGGATACGCTGAGATTTTTTTGTTGCCATATCTGGTATTCTGAACCCGGTTTGACATGATCTGAGATACAGTTTGATTTATTTTTATCGACACAAATTTTTATAAAGTAAAACTTATGATTTATGCAATTTATAATATTACAGTTGACGTACTTGGCCAGATGGCCACTTTGTACAGGCAAGGTGGCAGATAAAAGTGGACTTCATACCTAAAATCGATGAATTAACCTTTAGTTACTGGCTTTACGGGACCGCCATTTATTGCGAAAATGGAGGCAGACTATGTGATCGTTTCGGGATTTCTAAAATGGGCTAGTCTAAGACGGTGACTGTCTCCAATTCCGAAATATCGACTGTCGTTCAAACCAGTACTTTGAAAGGGTTAATATACAAAACTTGGAATAATTATTCCACTTTTAATGCCATCTTGCCCGCAAAGGGTGTAGGTATGACCGCGTTACTTGTATTTAAATAGACCCTATGTGTAAATACCATTATTTTACGAATGTATAATTCGGTTAAAATGAATCACCCTCTATCGAGCTCCTACTAAATTAACTTCAGCACCCTTAGTTTGGGGTGCACTGCGCCATTCGCCCTACACTGCATTATACCGCTATTGAGTGCTCTGGCACGGGGGCACTCATTTGCACCCCAAAAGGGTGTCCAACTAGAACAAGTGCTTTACACCCCTACGTGGTGTAAAACCATTTAGTGTGCAATAGTCGTCGCGCACCCACGCAAACAGAGTGTAAACGTAGAAAAATTGAAAGTATTTCTCTCCCTCTGTCATGGCTGCCCGAAGTGACGCAAATACTCCGTCCTGTATAAAACCTGCAGTGACATAGCCTTAACGCAGTAAACAAATGTTAACCTATAGTAAAAAAAATCATACCATAAGGAAAGACAAAGAAAATGAGTGAGGGCAGAATGGCGAGGATTTATGCAAAGTGAATCTGTTTTCTCGCATCTGTTCCACACTGACGCTCGTAGTCGACGCTATGTCGCTCATCATCGAGTACGCCGTTTTCGGAGTCCTAATGGCAGCAAACGTTGCATTGGGCCTCTACTTCGCCTGTAGGAAAGCCCGCGCCAGAACCACCGAAGAAATGTTTTTGGGCAGTCGCACGCTCAGGGTGCTTCCTCTGGCCATCTCCGTGGTGGCGACCGTTACGTCACCGACGGGCATCGTCGCTTTTGCCGGACACTACTATGCCTACGGACTTCACCTGAACTGGGTCAACCTCGGGTTGGTCGCCGTCCTTCCAGTCACGACGCACCTTATCATCCCCGTTCTTTACAAGATGAGGGTCACGTCCGTCTTCGAGGTAAGGATGATCCACGAAAATGCTGATAGAGTTAATAAGCCACTCTTAGAATATCGTCACTCGATTTCCCGTTTGTTTGTGGGCGACGCAATTTTGCAACTTAGATCAGCGTGGGAGAGATTTGCGATAGTTACGAATTGAAAAAGCGAATTTCTGTGTTTTAAAGAGGTTTCAAGAAGCTCTGGAGATATTGTCTTGCTCTTTTTCGAACTACATTCACATTACTAAAGGACGGAAAACTGTTTCCTGTGGTATCAGATAGTGCTTTAGATAACTGGAAACAATGACGTTAAGCAACAGGACAGCTTAAATGTCGATACTTTGATGCCTAGACTTTTTTATGGTGTGTAATTTAGACAAAAAGCTTTGGGTTGAAAAGCATTCAACATTACTTTAACGACGCTGACAGTTCAGTTTTTCTTCATTTTATCTCTAAAAAAAAAAAAAAAAAACAGAACCAGAGCTCGGCGTTTGCTGACAGTCGATTCCTACACTCTTAATCTGGGGCCACCTAGGGAGCCACCTATGGCCGTGACAAATGAGATCCAACTTGTCACTGCAAATTTTGGGGTCACCAAAAATTGCCAGCCCGTTTGCCGTCCCTTTTTAGGTGGCCCCAAAATTTGCCGTGACAAGTTGGATCTTGCCGGCCCGTTTTTTAGCTGGCTCGTTTTCTAGCTGGCCCGTTTTCTAGCTGGCCCGCTTTCCAGCTGGCCCGTCTTCTAGGTGGCCCGTTTTCTGCTGGCTATAAAAATGTCCCGTCGTCCACTCCCCCGCAGAGTATCTCGGAGGGTCCAGGACTGTGATCCACGAAGAAAGCCAGGGGATTGAGAAGTACAGGACATTTTCACCGTAAAAATAAAACTGTGACGTGGCACTGAGCCTGACGTCTTCTTGTGAGACGTCATGCACATAGTCACGTCGCAACTTTATTTTTGAGTCGCAAAATATATTTGAATAACATTGCCAAGCTCAATTTGTATACTTTAGGGATTGACTTCCCGAGTGCTCTAGGGGAAAGTAAATATACAGGAATTCTTTCAAGAGCAAGGCCGATGGTTCCTAAACATTTAAAAGAACAGTGGGTCCGCAAATCAACAATCCATTTATTTGTTTAAATTAGATGCACAGCTGAAGATGCAGGTGGTGCCTTGCTGTAATAAATACCACATTCAAACAATAAAATAGAAAAGTATATGAAAACTTTTGTCACTTGCTGAAACATTGGTGGAAGCATGGTCGTTGCTTTCACTTGACACACTTGGCGAACTAGGACCCGCCGCAGTTGAAGGTGCGCTATCCGAGCCAAGTGTGTTGAAGTCAGCCGGAGCTTGTGCCACAAGACGGGTCTTCGCGGCACGTCCCAAGGCCAGTTGCCTCTGTCGTCAAGGCATGCTGCTGCTGCGATTAAGAATTTTCAGCATTTTATTATAAGAGAACAAGGGAGAGAGAACATGTATTGTATCTTAATTACGTTCTAAAATTTATCAAACAGCTGTTTTATTTAGAAAATAGCTTGCTAGACGTTAGAATCTATTCAGATGCTGAGTCATCGGCCACAAACATGGCCGCTAACATAACGTTTATTCATATGCTCTACGGAAAACAAAAGAAAGCAAAAGAAATTCGCCGATTAGATAACCGCATTTGCTTTCAGTGGCCATGCTTGTTTGTAGTTACTCGACAAAAGCAGTCTGACGGCATGTGGATAGACCCTATAGCTTCGGTGGCAGTTTGGAGAGTGGGAACAAAACTGTAAATTTTGACGCCACCAGGCAGGGGAGCTGAGGCTGTCCACTTGCCAGGATCTACAGGCCCATGGCTATATCGTACAGGCTGCGTCATGAAACGGCGGGTAAATCGTTGCTCAAAAACCACACGTTTCACATAAAAAGCTAATTTTGTTTAATACGAAAATTCATAAAGTTTGACGTTCAAAACCTGTATGGTGCCAAAATTTTGAATAATTAACTTTCTGTAATAACTAAATTTAAAAGTATGATCAGGTCAGGGTAAAGACATCTCTAAACTGCGTCAAATATTGTAAAACAGATAGTTTGACCATTTTTTTTTTCAGAAATATTGTTCAATACAATACATTTCTTAAATTCAGGTAGCCTAATAAAAGCTTATAAACTCATATACACAAAAAGAACGTTTCGGCCGATGTCGGCGGTCGCGCGAGCAAACGGGGGTGCACGCACAAGGGAAAGCTTAGTGCTTCTATATGTTACATTCATCATCAATTTTAGTATAAATGCTCTTTGTGTGGCCGCCCTCCTTTGCTCAACGCGATCGTCGACGCCGGCTGAGACGCGCGACTATATACCTCGGACGGCAAGCTGATGAGTGCGCCGTATACGCCGTGCTCTATCGGCGGACACTTCGGCAAGAGAGAAGTACCGCCCTATAGACTATTTACACCTTGTCGCTGTAAGATGCTGGTGGCCACCGTAGAGGCATAGCCGGCTAGCTTTCTTTGCCTCACCTTACCATGGGAAAATAGTAAGGGCTGCGACTGTGACCCGATAACTTTAAAAATTGTCACCCACCTCGAGTGCTTGTGCACAGCCGAGCCGGTCAGGCGTCAAACGCGAAGAGTCTGCGCTTGTAGCCGTTATAGTAAGTCCATGCTAAGGTGAAACGAAGTAAACCTGTTTTCCGCTTTCCACCGGCGACGTCAGCCGGTATCCGAATAATATGAAAAGAGGAGATTCCAAACGTGCTTCTTAGAATACAAAAATATTGTGTATAGATACCTGTATCGTCCAGGACAGGGTCCCACTTGTCCTATGTTGGCGAGAACAAAACTTACTAGTTAGGAACTCTTTCAGCAATTGACTCTAATCTCTTATTAGCCAGTGAGCTACATAATTACCCAGTCGGTTATGCTGAAGAGGACTGTGCCCGCAGTAACGGCACCAGCCAAGTTGGCTCAGTAGAGGTGGTCGTGCTGGTCGTGCCGCCAGATCAGCGGGCCGTGTGAACCCATCGCATTCACATGTTTCCTAATGGTTACACCGCCCGCGTCGAATTCCTTTGGTATCCTTCGACGTGAGCATCCTGAAGAACTAACTCACTGTCCCAGGGCTTCGGCGCATTCTCTAACATAGGCTTACATCACCATGATAAGAAAACATATGTCACCCTCAGATGCTTCCGATTAGATTCGTACTTCGTACGTTCGAAATTCATCGTCCTTGCACACCGAGAAGAGAAATGATCGTTATGCGCCTGCGTGCCCGCTGGCTGCGCCCACGGAGAACGCTGGGCGGCCTCAACTGCCGCCATCTATACTTCGTTTCAGCTTCGGTCCGAGCGCGGCCGATGTTATGAGCCGAAGGTCCAATCAAACAACACAAAAAGCGCAGCGTCATGGCGTGCTCTCTGCGCTTGGTAGGACTAGCTGGCTGAGGAGCACGCACAAAGAGACGGCGAATACCGACTGGTCCTATCAACTGCAGAGAGCACGCCATGACGTTGTGCCTCTTTCGCTGTTTGATTGGACCTTCGGCTCATAGTATCGGCCGCGCTCGGACCTAAGCTCAAACGAAGTATAGAGGAGAGCAGAGTGTTTTTTTTTTTCGCTATTATGCGCCTAGCCGGCCCGTTTTTGCCGGCCCTGCACAAACGGGCCATCAAAAATTACAGGGCCGCCTACGGAGCCACCTATATAGCCATTCGCACCATCAAAGAGGGGAAGGGCCAACTGCTGCCGTGTCGTCGTACACGGCTATTTTGACGGGGCCGGATCAATTCGCGGCTAAGTCCTGAAAACTTTGAACGTCACGGCGATAGCCGTGACGTTCAAAGTTTTCCCACACTCTTAATCCTACACTCTTAATCTGGGGACGGCCCCAGATTAAGAGTGTGGAAAACTCCTGTGCCACCAAAGGCTCCAATTTTGAACGCGGTTTGCTTACGGGGCACTTAGTTTTGCTTGGGGGCTTTTCTCTTCGTGTTGAAACTCTGATGCGTGTTTCATACGTTTTGCGGCCATTATCGCTGCCGCTAGCGGCGCTGCGGCACAAATCGCAAGGTTTCATTTAAGTTGAACATGACTGTAAACCTGAGACTGGGTCAGAAAAGAGAACACAACAGAAGGTAAAAGAGGAGACGTTGCCTCCTCATTACTACCTTCTGTTGTGTACTCTTTTCTGCCCCAGTTTCAGGTTTACAATCATGTTCTACTTACACCAGCTCGCCTGCACTCTGACTATTTTTTCATTTAAGATGCGTCGTCCTTGAGCGTTTTCTGCCGCTGCGATGCCCAGCGTTGCTTGTAGCCAGCGGACGCGCACAATGCATTTTAGCGGTCGTTAATAGCAATCTGAATGCATTAAATTTTAGTTTATCTTTATTCTTACTTTATTAAAACGAAATAACCATATAAGACGCGAAAAAAGAAAACAAAAGTCAGATTTCTTTGCTCGTTTACTTTGAAAGTTCGTTGTCGCAGAGGGTGAAAACTCGGTTGGAAAGACTCCAACAAATATTGCCGCCTCCAAAATGAAGATTTGCACAGAGATAGGTGTTCATGAGAACGTGGAACACGACGAAAGCGAAGCATGACGACACAAGAAAGCATCAAAACACTGAACACGAAAGTCTCAAGAATGCCAATATGGACAGGTTCCGGCACAAAAGGGAAGTGGAAACGTGAACTTCATGTTGGAAGCGCAGTTCCAAGGTCAGCGGTGTCGGAACAGGGGGGCGGAGGGGGGGGGGGGGGGCAGGGGGAAGGAGGGGGGGGCAATCGACCCCGAACTAGGATGTCATTAGGGCTCAGTGCTTTCGGATAAATCCGAAAAGCTCCGAAGAACACCCGCCGGTAAAATTCTTGTGAATTCGAATTTATCCGATAAACTCCGAACTGCTATGTGCCTATGCAACCCCCCCCCCCCTCCCCCAGCAAAAAAAGAAAAAAGGTAAATTTTTTTGATTCGAGCAGCACAGGATCATTGTTCCTGGGAAAATGACACCATAATTTTTTTACAAGCCTCGGACCGTTGTCAAAAGTGAACTTACGGCTTGTCTCGTCCAGTTTGAATCAAAGAATCAAGTCACCGTACCATTCGTTTCACGACAAAAGCCACTTTTTTGGTTTCCAGTTTGGGCCATGGGATTTTGGATTTGGAGAAAGGAGAGGTCATGTTTCTGTAACAGTGAAAGCTATGGGCCATAGAGATTGTATGAAATAGGGAAGAGGAGCAGTTGAAACTTCTCTATTGCATCCTTAACCACTCCAACTCGCGCGGCCGCGGGATAGATTGATGAGATGACTACGAGCTTCCTTGCGGCTACCTTTGGCAGTTTGATTTTAAGGTATCGACGTTTATCGAAGCCACACTTGTGTGCGATTTTTGTCGAGGGACAAATTAGTATTGCCAATGACACCAACACCAAATTCAACTGAAGAAATCTTTATTTATACAAGCGTGTTTTATTTTTTATCTGGCATATGTTTGAATCCGGTTATTATTTATTATTTTTTTATCACAAACACTGCGAAATAATCTCTGAATTTCGTAGAATTGGGAATAAAACAAATATAAACACTGATACTCTCCGAATGTTTGGCAAAAAATGAAATCCGGAAAAAACTCTCCGAATTTGACGAAAAAAAGACTCCGAAAACACGGAACCCTAAATATGATCGAACATTTTAGACCTTCCTCGAAAAACTATTCAGAGGAAGGGGAGAACAAATCTCCTCCCCAATTTCTCGAACAATTCCGACGCGACCGTTGAAGAAAAAAAAAGAAAAACGGAATCTAGTAATAGAAAGGAAAGAAGAGACCGCAAAGCGGTCGCTTGTCGTCTGTTTCAAAAACATGAAAAAGTCATCATATGCGAAATTACGATGAGGGCGCAGGCGAGCTGGTGTATCATTTTGATGAATTGCCCGAGACTGGGACGAGAAACCTAGAAAGATCAACCGTAAAAGTGAAAGAAAATGTGAAGCTTTTAAGTTCAATGTTTCTTGCCCTAGTTTTGGTCCATTCATTAAAATCTTAGACCCAAGCTTTCGCGCCGTGCTTCTCCGCCAGTTACCAGGTTCTCCGCCGCGCTGTGCAGCCCGAATGCTACTGCTAGGCCGCCGCGGAAGATGTTCAAGCCTCTGGAACCGCGCCGCTCTGCCGCTGCGGCTGGCCAGAGCGCCGCGGCGGTGGGAATCGCGCCGTTCTAGGAGCAAAATCGCTGTATAAAAAAAATGCACATGAGGCAGTAGTCTCGCGGATGCTGTCGTCGATGATACATCAGTGCAACCACCAGGCCGGTGGTCCTAAGCCGCACGCCGCAGCTCAGTACCTGCATGTTTCGCGGTGTCATTGTGGCAAGGGTCAAAGGAGCCTTGTTGCCGCGTTATTTTAAATAAGCTCTCAAGGTTATAAACATTGAAGTTTTTTTTTTTTATCTGAATCCTTCTCGGGAGCAGTTCCGTTCTTTGTGTTGTTAGCTCGAAGGTTTGAATGTCGGCCTTTCTATTTCCCAGGCATAGATATGAAAACCATGATGTGTGCAAAAGAGTCAAACCAAACAAAAGATGTTAAAAATTGCGTTCATTTTAACATGGAACGTTTTAAGGGCAGGACAGTTGCAGTATTTTGCACTTGTCCTGCAAATACTTGAAAACACTAAGATGTCAGTTATAGTTCGCCCTAAAGAGTGAGCAATGTTTAATATGCTCGTTTCTTCATCAACCGAGAAGTTCCAATTTTTTACTCTCGAAACACAACATTTTTACATCACTTTAAAAAAAAAAAAAACATTGTTTAAAAAAAGAACAATTTTTGAAAAAGACATTACCTTTTTTATCTCTCTCTCTCTCTCTCGTTCCTGAAACACCTGCTACCATAAATGTTGATATTTTCCTCTCTAATCTCGTTGACGAAACATCTGCTGCCATAAACGTTGTTATATTAGAGAACACCTATACACGGCTCGCGTTGCGGAAATACTGAAAACTCGGGAAAAGCGGAAGTAAAGAACTGGTGTAGGTGTTCTGGCTGCATTTTTATGTAAATGTACTATGAAACAATTTTAGGCATAATTTTAGTGACTGCATACCGTTTATGAGATCGAAAGAACCGTAGCACGCGAGATTAGAAAGGCTAAATCCTATTTTTTCGGCATAAAACTTTGGCAAATAAAAGCCTACTATATCTTACAAATCCTATTTTTTGGCATGAAGATTTCGCAAATAAAAGCGGACTATATCTTACACTCTTTCCCTCGAACGCTCGCCACGATACTGAGTGTATGAATGGGTGGATGAATAAATGAGTTGTAGCGAAACTTTCCGTAATGGGCAGTAGATTACGTCCCCTAGCAGAGTCACCGCAACATCCACAGTGCCCGAGCCTTTTTTTTCCCTTTTTTCCGAGCACGTGAGTAGAATTTCTCGTCCGTATTGGATGCGACCAGTGCGTCACCAGAACTGTGCTGGCAAACAATGAAAATGTCGATGAATACCCTCGACGGAAATATCCGAGTTCAGTATCTTGTAGCATAAGGGGCAGCGTCAACGAGAGCACGAGAGTTCTTTCCACGAGGAGTCTTAATTGTTAGGAATTTATATTAATTCGCTTCTAGCGTTTTGTGTTCGCAGCCAAAAGGTGGAACCTACCATTCTGTGCTGAGCAACCGCCACTCCTTGACTGGTTGCGGCGCCGAACAGCTCAGCCTTCATCGGGCGAGTGCCTGTTTAGCCGCGCCCCGTCGTACGGATCAAGGCACATACTTTCACTATACTCAGTTCACCCTGAAGCTGAGACTGCAGCCAATGCCACAAGCACGAGTGTATGAGGTCTGTGCTTCGAAACGTTCTTCCACAAAGTGAGCAATCGTGCTAGAATTGCACGTTTCAAAGCTGGGATCTCGGGTTAGCTCGTGCTTGTAGTTTTGGCCGCAGTTTTAGTTTAAGTGTGAACGCAATATAGTGCACCGAAACATGTTAAGACGCACTTCACTTTGCTGGGACGTATCCATAGCCATGGCGTTGATCGCACAAGCGTCGCAGACCAACGAGTCCTACGAAGCAATCGGCGATCATGCAAACCTTAGTAGGTGACGGCGTTTCGATGTCCTTGCGTCGAAACGTCGACGTCGTTTCGACGCAACGCTGCGCATAACTGACGCTGCCCTCTTGCTCGCCTGGGAGAGCTTCTGTTTCCGGTAGAAAGGCATACTTTACGTCACGGCCACGTAGTTTCACATAATGGCCGCGGCCGATCGAGTTGAGGAGGAAAGCAGGCGTGAGCTATCATCTTTTTTTCGGTGCAAAAGTAATAAAGCGAAAACAGATTCCTGCTCCGGATTTCATCAACATTGAAGATTAATTGGTATCTTCACTCGGAAAAAGCTCTAAAATAATTTCATGGTCCCTTTAGACAGCACACAACCATTCATGTCGCAACGGGCAGAATGCCAGCCTTGTTGCTTTATGGTCGGGAACTGCCACCAGCCCTAGCGTGACTAAACACTGTTATCTCTGAGATCCGTTGGCATCTGCACCTCACAAGTGACAAGCTCGTGGCCTCCGTGATACGTTCTTAAAAAAAAACCGCCATTGGACGCCGCCACCGGACGTCAGCTGCTCTTCCCTACAAAAGGAAAGTGCATCTGGTCATCCAGTCAGTTGGCAGCAGCGACGGCACAGGGCTACGACGCTGAAAACTGGTCAACTTAACAGGTGTGCCTTTATTTATTTTTTACCTCAATTAGGTGTAACCGTCGCTGCCGCCACCGCTACTATTGTTTCAGTTCAGACAGTCTATTCTTTCTTTTATTTTGTTGACCAATGATTTAACATGTCGAAGGAAATTTCAAAACTACTGAAAGACCTGAGGGAGGAACTTCAGCAGAAGTGGAATGCCTTTAGGGTGACTTTAGAGAGAAACATTGAAGGTGACATTCGGCAACTGGGAGCTGATAATAAAGAAGCCAAAGAGAGTATGGACTTCATGAACCATGAACTTGAAGACATAAAAAAAAATTAAGGAAGTTCTAGACGAGCACGTCGAACTTGAAAAAAGAAAATACTAAACTGTCACAACGGTGCGACGAAATGAAACGACAGTTGCAGAACTCCCAGTAACGATTGACGGAAACAGAACGATACTCAAGAAATGCAAACTTGGAAATCAAGGGGTTCGTAAAACGTGACCATGAGGGGCTTCTTGATTTGATGGAAAAGCTGGGAGAGTTTATCGGCGAACCGATCGTTCGGTTCGCCGATAACTCTTTTATTTATTTCTTGTATTTATTAATGATATATCATCGACCATTAACTCGCCCATAAGGCTGATTGCGGACGATTGTGTCTTGTACAGTATAATAGACAATGTTGGTGATTCAGCTTTTTTGCAGTCGGACCCAGATAAAATATCGGATTGGTGCAGGATTTGGGAGTTGGGCTTAAATGTGGAAAAGTGTGTGCAAGTCACTTTTGGGAGGAAACGTAACACTGTTCCATCATGCTATTTTATTGATGATCATATATTAAGCAATAACACTGATGTTAAATATTTGGGGATTACCTTGTCAAGCACCCTTTCTTTTAATGTTCATGTCACTGAAACTGCTCAGAAAGCCAGCCGCACTTTAAATTTTCTTATTCGAAATTTACACGGTGCTCCACAGAAACTAAAAGAGACTGCCTATTGCTGTTTGGTAAGACCTACACGGGAATACGCATGTGTTTTGTGGGATCCGCATCAAAAGTACCTTGCAGATAACTTAGAAAAACTTCAAAACCGTGCGGCGAGATTCGTAACAGGAAAGTATAGTAGGAACAATAGGGTAACAGAGACTAAAAATGTACTTGGTTGGGAAACTTTATTGTCAAGGCGCAAAGATTTTCGATTGAGGTTCTTGCTTGCAATGTTTAATGATATCACTGGTATTGAAAAAAGCAACTACATAAGATTACCTAACTACATTCCAAATCGTGTGGATCATACCAGAAAAATAAGGGAAATTTCTTGTAGAACAGATTATAAGATGTTTTCATTTTTTCCACGCACAATCGCTCAGTGGAACCTGCTACCAAAGTTTTTTTTTTTATTCGTGACGACGTGGGACCATTTATCTCAGGAAATGGTCTTGATTTTTAATGTTGTTTATGTTCAATGTTTATGCATTTTCTTTATTGACAGCCCAGGTTGTATATTCAAGTGTTCTGTTTTTATTTTATCGAGCGTATTAATTCATGGGCTGTACCTGCTATAATGCCGAAGTTTTTCGGTGCTGCAGGTTTGTTTTACTGTAAATCAAAATAAAAAACGGACATTGTGGCGTGTCACCGGGTGCCGACCCGCGATGCTGGGAAGTCTAACATCGTACTGAAGTTCATCAACCGCGCCAAGCGCGACGCCGTTCTTGATAAAGCCAAAACGGAAGCGTCTCTCAAACTACTGTTCTCTCGACACTGGCGCACATGTATTTGTAAACGAACATCTTTGCCCCACTTTAAAGCGTGTTCTTCGGAAAGCGATCGAGAAAAAACGTCAGAGCAACTGGAGCTATGCCTGGGAGCGAAACGGCAAGATTTTTGCTCGTCAAATGGAGAGCTCCCCACTTGTTCAAATTGTCAACAAGGATGACGTCGAGAAGATTCGATGGTTATTTTCGCTACCTTACAGTGTATTTTTTTTTTTGTTTTGCTTTCATATTTAAATTGAATACATAGAGCTTGTTTTGCCAGAGAGCGTACGTACATCAGTGTCTACTATTTAGAGATGCCGCTCGTCTTTCACATAAACGCTCGTTCTCTAAAAAAATAAACATGATTCTATCATATCGTTTTTGGATCGTTGCCGCGTATCATTTGATATGTTAATTTTCACGGAAACATGGTATCAGCAGGATGCTGGCATGCTTATCCTGCCGGGTTACAAGCATTTCTTTCTGAACCGCAAAGATAGGCGCGGTGGTGGTGTCTCATGTTCAGTAAGCTAGGTTACGCGTGTTATCGCGTGCCGGAGGTGGGGGGGCTGCGAGAGGACGACGAAGTAAAGAACACTCTTTGTCTGGGCTCGAGAGGGAATGGTTGTGTTCTTGACCCAATGCTAACACAACATGGTAGCAGCGACTGGTTAAGGACGTTAGCCCTGAGAGGACTTCAGTAAGAATTGTACCAGGGCGACGCCTGCAAACTGATGTCAACAGAAGTCGGCAGTTCTCAAGAACCTGATGTTCGGATCGCCATGGCGGCTCCACTCCTCGCATGCCATCCACCGGGAGAGTTCGACTTTTCCAAGTCAGAGGACTGGCCCCAGTGGATTCGGAGGTTCGAGCGCTTTCGAGTGGTGAGTGGACTCCAAGCTAAAAGCGGTTCCGAACAGGTCAGCGCCTTAGTCTACTGCATGGGAGACAAGAACGAGGATATTCTCTCGCTGAAGCTGACAGAGACGCAAATACAGCTGTACGACGTAGTACGAATTGCGTTGGAAGAGCATTTCATTGTTCGAAGGAACGCAATTTGCGACAGGGCCAAGTTTCATTCGCGAGTGCAAGAGTCATCGGAGTCAGTAGAAGACTTCATAACAGCACTTCATGGATTGGCCAAGTACTGCCGGTTCAACAACATACACGACGAAATGATCAGTGACCGCATCGTAGTGGGCGTCCGAGACAGGAAGTTGTCCGATCGGATGCAGGTCGACGCGAAGCTGACATTAGAAAAAACAACCACAATGGCACGTCAGTCAGGAACTGTGAAGAAGCACCAAGCTGATCTTCACGTAGAAGACAGTCTCAATCGAGTGTCCGCGGCGTCACCACCGACGCGCAAGGTGAATGCGAGAAGGTCTTCCAAAGAGGCTACTAAAGAAACATGTCCGTTGTGTGGCCGGAGTTCTCATTCACGAAATAGATGTCCCGCTAAACGAGCAACCTGCAACAAGTGCAAGAAAATAGGACATTTTGCAAAAGTTTGCCGCTCATGATAGTCAGAGCCGAAGAGCCCGCCTTTCTTTGAGTCATAGAATCAGCCGAGGAAGACGCATGGAGGATTGTACTGACAGTCCAGGCAACTCCAGTGTCTTTCAGGATAGACACGGAGGCAGACATCACTGCGATTCCAGAAAGAATCTACAGACAGTACCTCAGCGCATTGCCTCTGGCCGAGGCCAAAAGAGTAGTAAAGGAGCCCAGCCGAACAAAGTTGAGCGTACTAGGTGTACTGACAGCAGATAGTCGCCATAGAGAAAAGCGCCTATCCGCTGATGTCTATGTCCTAGAAGAGCTAGCCGAACCACTTTTGTCGAAAAGCCACTCTATGGAGTTTGGACTTGTACAGAGACTGACTGCGGTAGTCGACACGAAAAACGGGATAGTCGATCCAAAGGGCGAGTTTCCGGAACTTTTTCAAGGCCTTGGCTGCGTGAAGCAGCCTTACAAGATTAAGTTACGCAAGGATGCAGTTCCTTTGTCTCTGAGCACTCCACGAAAAATCCTAATCCCCTCAATGGAAAAGATCAAGGAAGAGCTCGACAGTATGATCACCCTGGGTGTAATGGAAAGTGTGGACGAGACCACAGACTGGTGCTCAGCAATGGTAGTCGTGACAAAGTCGAACGGAAGCTAGAGAATTTGCGTTGACTTCACAGAGCTGAACAAGTATGTGGAACGAGAAAGACATCCGCTTCCAGTGACAGACCACGTACTGGGACAACTTGGGAATGCGAAGCTCTTCTCAGAAATTGATGCAAATTCTGAATTCTGGCAGTTTGAGCTTGCTCAAGAGTCCCAGATCCTGACCACCTTCATCACACCATTTGGACGACTTTCGTTCGGTATTACATCTGCTCCAGAGTTCTTCCAGAAGAAGATGAGCCAGCTTCTGAGCGGAATTAAAGGACAAGTTTGCATCATGGACGACATCCTTGTGTACGAATCCACAAGAGACGAACACGACAGAAACCTGCGAGACGTCCTCTCTTGACTCAGGCAAACAGGAATTGCCCTGAACGAAACTAAATGTCGGTTCACAGAAACTCAGGTTAAGTTTCTTTGGCATATCATCGACCAAGAAGGAGTTCGTCCAGATCAAGAGAAGGTAGAGGGCATCATGAAGATGAAAGCTCCCACTTGTATCACGGAGCTGAAGAGCTTTCTTGGAATGGTTAATTACCTTGGGAAATTTTTACCCAGTTTGGCCCAAGAGTCACACCCGTTGGTCGCGTTACTGAGTTCCAAAAACTAATGGGCCTGAAATTACGAACAACAGAGGGCTTTTGAAAAGCTAAAGTTGATTTTGACATCAGACCCGATACTCATTCTGTTTGACCAAAAAAATCAACCATTTTGTCGACAGACTTTTGGAATTGGCGCAGTATTGCGCCAGAAGCAAGAGGACGGGATCTACAGGCCAGTGGCGTACGCGTTGAGAACACTCAGCGAAACAGAAAGGCGATACGCCCAGATCGAATAGGAAGGACTGGCGGTGGTCTGGGGGTGCGAAAAGTTTTGAGACTTCATAACCGGGATGAAAATCCAGATCGAGACGGGCCACAAACCGCTGGTTCCTATATTTTCGTCCAAGAGCTTGGAAGACATCACGCCAAGACAACAGCGAATGAACCTCCGGATGATGAGGTTTTTTTATGATATCACACACGTTCCCGGAAAAGACCTAGTGGCGGCTGACTTCCTCTCCAGAAATCCTCTGGAACATACACCGGACAAGGAGATGGAGGACGAGATATCAGCATACGTGCGAGGTCTCACTGCAAATCTACCAGCAACGGACGAAAAGTTGAAAGTAATCCAAGCTAACCAGAAAATTGACGCAACATGTCAATTTCTAACGCACTTCAGTAGAGAGGGCTGGAAAGCCAAGAAAGCGTTAGACCAGGAGTGCAGTGCCTATTGGCAGCACAGAAGTTACATTGCAGTGGAAGACGGCCTTCTAATGAGGGGGTCGAGGATAATCATTCCTAAGGCAATGAGAAATCAAGTCTTGAACAGCATTCACCAGGGTCACCAAGGTATCGTTAAATGCAGAGCACGCGCCCGTGAATCGGTGTGGTGGCCAGGCTTATCTAAGCAGATAGAAGAACGAGTAAAAGGGTGCACACAGTGCATCCAGGAAACAATCAACCGCCGAGAGCCTTTGATACCAACTCCGTTTCCTGAACGGCCTTGGCGGCCAGTAGGCGTAGATCTTTTCTTCTTAAGAAACAAGTGGTACTTGCTAGTGACGGATTACTACTCCAGATACCCCCAACTTGCTCCCTTGGCCAGCTTGTCAGCGGTTTCTGTCGTCGGCCACATGAAGTCTATCTTCGCAAGACATGGGACGCCAGAAACCGTATACAGCGACAACGGATCACAGTTCCAAAGATTACTTGGATTCGAGTTCTCCGGGTTCTCCAAAGAATGGGGTTTTGTTCACAAAACTTCTAGCCCAATGTTTCCACAAAGAAACGGTTTTGTGGAAGCCGGAGTAAAGATCATCAAGAGGAGCTGGAACAAAACAGAGGATGCGTACCGTGTATTACAGTCATACCGTGCTACCCCCCTTGCAAACGGGTTTAGCCTAGCTGAACTTGTAATGGGCCGAAGAATTCGAACATCTGTCCCAATTGTTCCTTCTTTGTTAAAAACTGTTACTCCCGACCCTCAGAAGCTACGGAAGTGGGAGGAAGGAAACAAGGAGAAACAGAAACGTAACTTCGACACGGGACATGCCGCATACCCGTTGAAACCTCTGCAAAGCGGACACCCCGTCTGGATAATTGACCAGAGGACAAGCGGAATGGTGCAGTCTCAAGCAGGTCCACCTCGCTCCTACCAGGTGAAAACGGACCGTGGGATTCTAAGGCGCAATAGATTTCATCTGGTACCGTCGACTCCAACCTCTTCTGGGGTTCCGGCTACCAGTGACAGGGTACAGCCACTACCAGAGCTACCAGCAGCTCCTAGTGGGTCACAAGGTCTGACTGTCACCAGAAGTGGACAGACAGTGAAGCCGGTGAATAGATTGAACTTGTAACACTATCCACCAACTGACCAAAAGGGGGAGGTGTTCAGTAAGCTAGGTTACGTGTGTGATCGCGTGCCGGAGGTGGGGGGCTGCGAGAGGACGACGAAGAAAAGAACACTCTTTGTCTGGGCTTGAGAAGGAATGGTTGTCTTCTTGTCCCTATGCTAACACAACACGAGAAGTACAATTAGTACAATTTCGTGTGAATAAGTTGATTTTTTTAATTACAAGCGAGTATGAAGTGCTAAGCATTAAATGTGGAAGTAACATTGCAACTGTTTTCTACCGCCCACCTTTCGTCAGGTTTTGGCAATTTTATTTTGTTTCTTGAAAACGTTTTTAGAATACATTTCAGTAAGTAACTTCCACCTGATCCTCGGGAGCGATTTCAATGTAAATATATTAGATGATTCCCCTCAAAAAAGAACGCTAAGTAATACGTTAAATTTTATGGAATTTTATAGCTTTCTTTCATCCGCGACCAGAATTACATTATCTAAGTCAAACGCGATCGACCTATTCATAACCAATGTTTCAAGCAAAGTTATAGTTACCGGTACCATTAGCTGCGACATCAGTGATCACGTTCCAATTTTTCTGTTGTTATTTCACCATGAATCCCCAAAATATAATATGAAGACCACGGTCCCGTTTTTACATATGTCAGACAAATGTTTATTTGCATTTAGGAACACAGTCTTAAACAATGATTGGACGCCTGTCTTCTTTGAATGAGATGTAAATAATGCATACAATACATTTCTAAACATCCTCAAAGAGCTCTTTACGACATACTTGCCATTCATAAGTAGTACTGTAAAAAAGAAAATAAGAAAACCTTGAATCACACCAGTGCACATAAAAACGATACAAAAGAAAGATCGCTCATACAAGGCATTTTTAAGATCAAGAGACCAAAGTATCGCGTTTCAAAAAACTTAGGAATGAATTAACGTCTGAGCTCAGAAAAGCAAAATTGTCGTACTCTAAGCAAATACTCAGATGTCCCTAAACAATGCCCAGATGTTGTTTGGGAAAAAAGTGCCACACACGTTGGCGAGCAAGCGCGTGCGTGGCCGAGTGGTTACCGCGCTTGACTTTCTGCGGAAGGTGTAGGTTCGGTTTCAGTCAGCAGACTGTCCATTTATTTACTCTTTCAACTTGGCCTTCTCGTAAAATCGAGAACATTCACGCCTGATCAAGTTCCGAATGTTCTACACACCGAAAGTTCTACACCGAATGATCCAGAAGCCCACGAGGGTAGTACATAACGCGATCGGAGTCAGTTGTCGCCCCAGCGTTCTATTCTGCTGTTTCGCCACCATCGACGCCTGCGGCACTATCCTTTTTCTATTCTGTTTTGGCGCACAAGTTCGCCACATTTAACGTTTATTTCTTCTTGTTTTGTTTGTTGTTCTTTTGGTCACCACCCGTGACCATATTAATAAAGTTTTAAATCGCAATCAGTGTTTTTCTGGTACAGGTGAATTAACTACAGATGGTCAAGCTTTGCGGGTACGGCCTTGGCGGAATGTTTTAATAACTACTTCTAAAGTACACACGAGACTGCCTACAATGAAGACGCCACCTCTTTTGCCAAACGTTTCTACGATAGCTTTTTTTTTATAAATCCCACCGACGAACAAGAGGTATTTAACATGTTTTGGGGTTGTACATTCCATCTTTCTTGATGGTTACACATGCTATAAAAAATATAGAAATGCTCATGACGGTGCTGTACTTATTTTGATAGAGAATAGCATTTATTCTAGTGAAGTTTATGTTGGTACTGGAGCCTGTGAGGCCATTTTTTGCCAATTAATATTTTCCAATAACAAGCCTACTCATAGCATGCAACTTTTTTCAACCACCTGATTCTCCGGTCGATGCAATGACCCATTTAATAGCAATGACAGAAGCGGTGCGGATGGATTGTCTCGTTATCGGAGGAGACTTTAATCTGCCAAATACTGCCGCGCACGCAGCCGGCCACGTAAGCAGCGCGCGCGTCGCCTAATAATGGTTATCGTACTGGCCTCCCACGCGAAAAGCCAGGGTTCGATTCCTGGGAGCGACGTGTCTTTTGTTTATCCCTGAAATTTAGTGTTCTGGTAAATTCGAGAATCCTGGTGGGCTTGTTCGAGGTCCGAATGTTTTACGCGTTGAACTTTCTGCGCCGATTATTCCAGAAGCCCACGCGTGTACGTAAGGGGCTTCGCGTAGCGAGCCAGAGTCAGTTTAGCTCCAGCGTTCGACACTGCTGTCTCGCCGACTTCGACGCTCGCGACGCTTGGTTATTATCTTCTATTCCCTTTTGTTCTGGGCACGAGTTCGCCCTATTAAACGTTTAGTTTCTTCAGTTATTATCGCCTCATCAAATGTCATTCGTGACAATATTCTGTGGAGCGAGCAGGGTAGAGCTATCGCAACTGCAGGGCGATTGAATCAAGAAATGGCGAACTTGACAGATCTTTTTGCACTCCGACAAATAGTGATGGAACTAGCACATGGAAGTACTATTTTAGATTTGTTACTAACCAATCAGCACCACCTGGTCCGTTCTACCCCGGTTGTGCCAGGCATTAGCGATCACAGCGCTGTGATCTGTCAGATGAACGTAGAGCATGGGAAAACAAGCACAGGTGTAGCTAGGCGAGTGTACAACTTTGAGAAAGCTGACGTAAATAGCATAAACGGAGGATTCAATGCGTATTATACTGTGTTTGAAACAGAAGCAGAATACAAAGGAGCGCCTGAACTATGGCTCTCGCTTAAAGAAAAAATCTGTGAGCTCAGACAGCGTTTCGTTCCATCAAGGATACTTACAACAAGAGAGGGTCGAAGCAAACCGTGGTTTTCAAGGGCAGTGCGCAGTCAGTCTTACACAGAAGCGACAAAGATTATAGCGTAATTACTGCATAACGCCGACACTTGTAAATTGAGAAAATTTTTTAAAAAAGTAGCTTGTGAATTTAAAAAATCCATTTGCATAACCAAAGATACGTTTACTAATTCATTTGTGTCGCGACTAAAAGGCAACCCGAAAGAATTTTGGAAACATGTAAAAAGAAATGGAAAGGATGTCTTATACCCGTGCCACACGGGCAACTCGAATGCCATTTACAACCAATGACATTCGTGTGTTTGACGAATCGGCTCGCAATCTGTCGCGCGTGGAATGCGCTACGCTTGGAGTGTCGCGCGCTGATTGACCCATCGTTCAAATGGCATTCGTTGTAAATGGCATTCGAGTTGCCCGTGTGGCACACGTATTAGCCATTCCGCCGCTCACTTCCAGTGATGGCATTGTTCATGATGACATCGCTAAAGCAGAAACATTTAATCAGTACTTTAGTTATGTTTTCACTTCCGTAATACCAAGTGACGACGGGGATAGAAAGGCGGTCCGAGAAGGGATAGGTGATATGGATGATATCGCAATCAGTGAACGTAGAAATGAATTACTGTTGCAGGGGCAACCCCAGGATTCTCGGACAGGCGAGCGCCGCCACTAGTTACGCCATCTATCGGCCGCCGTTGCGCCGGCGCCCGTAACTCAATGGACCAAAGCGATCTTTTTTTATACAAAGAAAACTAATCACTCAATCGCTTTGCACTTTATTGTCACGTTTTAATACGCTGCCCTCAACCTCCACGAGAAATTTCGTGGTCCTGGGTTTATATTAAGTCTATCCAAAATGCAACCAAACTTTTACTCATTGGTTCCTATGGCGAACCGCAGAAAAATCATACGTCTTTTCAACATTCAATGCAAACCCTAAGAGAACCACACCATCAATTTAGTTGCATTTTGCTATATATATAGCCAATGTCTCTAGCTCCATGGAAACATTTTTTATTTTCAAATTACTTAAATTTAAAGTGGTTCCCCAGGACTTTAAATACCAAAAAGAATCCGCAGTTGGTGAGGAGACTCGAGGATTCAGTGACGTTGTTGCGTTCCTAAATACATTTTTTAGCAACATATGTAATGTATAACAAAACGGCAACTACACTGAATATTTTCTTAATTGATAAACACGGAACCTGAATGCAGGTTTTTTCTGTTTTTTGTTCTCATCGCGTAATTAGCTCAAATACATTATACTTAAAGCGCTGAATAATTAAGGAGTCGAAACGTTTTTTTGATCCGAACTATATTTTACAAAGCGTCCAAATTTCATTTCACCAGCTATTCCACTTCCTCCCCCCCCCCCCCCCCCCCAAGAATGGTATTAAAATAAAAATGCCAAAATGAGTGGGCGTGGTCCAGACATTTTGGCCAACGCGACATGAAGAGTACCATTTATGGCGACATTTAGCACGCTGTTACTGCTAATTAATCAATCTTATGTAGGTTTGCTGCGCGTGCGCCCAAGAGCTTTTGAAACGGCCCAGTATCTCTTAAGTCATCACAACCTCAGACGTCAAAATCAGGCAAAAAAGGGGCGTGTCCCAGAAATTTGGCATACGCGCCGCCAATTGTACCATCAATGGCGACACTCAGCACTCTATAAGCCATAATAATGCATCTCCTCTAGTTCTGCGACGCATATGCCCGAGTGCTTTTGAAGCGGCCCAGAATTTATTTAGTTATCACTCTCCAAAGCTTGCCTCAGACGCCAAAATCAGCCAAAAAGGGGGCGTTTCCCACAAATTCGGGCATACGCGCCGTCAATTGTACCATCAATGGCGACACTCAGCAGTCTGTAATTCATTATAAGGAATCTCCTCTAGGTCTATGACACGTATGCCCGAGTGCTTTTGAAGCGACACAGAATTTATTTAGTTATAGCTCTCTAAATGTTGCCTCAGACGCCAAAATCAGGCAAAAAGGGGGCGTTTCCCGCAAATTCGGGCATACGCGCCGTCATTTGTACCATCAATGGCCACACTCAGCAGTCTGTAATTCATTATAAGGAATCTCCTCTAGGTCTATGACACGTATGCCCGAGTGCTTTTGAAGCGGCCCAGAATTTATTTAGTTATCGCTCTCCAAATGTTGCCTCAGACGCCAAAATCAGCCAAAAAGGGGGCGTTTCCCACAAATTCGGGCATACGCGCCGTCAATTGTACCATCAATGGCGACACTCAGCAGTCTGTAATTCATTATAAGGAATCTCCTCTAGGTCTATGACACGTATGCCCGAGTGCTTTTGAAGCGGCCGAGAATTTATTTAGTTATCGCTCTCCAAATGTTGCCTCAGACGCCAAAATCAGCCAAAAAAGGGGCGTTTCCCACAAATTCGGGCATACGCGTTGTCAATTGTACCATCAATGGCGACACTCAGCAGTCTATAATTAATTATAAGGAATCTCCTCTAGGTCTATGACACGTATGCCCGAGTGCTTTTGAAGCGGCCGAGAATTTATTTAGTTATCGCTCTCCAAATGTTGCCTCAGACGCCAAAATCAGCCAAAAAGGGGGCGTTTCCCACAAATTCGGGCATACGCGCCGTCTATTGTACCATCAATGGCGACACTCAGCAGTCTGTAATTCATTATAAGGAATCTCCTCTAGGTCTATGACACGTATGCCCGAGTGCTTTTGAAGCGGCCGAGAATTTATTTAGTTATCGCTCTCCAAATGTTGCCTCAGACGCCAAAATCAGACAAAAAGGGGGCGTTTCCCACAAATTCGGGCATACGCGCCGTCAATTGTACCATCAATGGCGACACTCAGCAGTCTGTAATTCATTATAAGGAATCTCCTCTAGGTCTATGACACGTATGCCCGAGTGCTTTTGAAGCGGCCCAGAATTTATTTAGTTATCGCTCTCCAAATGTTGCCTCAGACGCCAAAATCAGCCAAAAAGGGGGCGTTTCCCACAAATTCGGGCATACGCGCCGTCAATTGTACCATCAATGGCTACACTCAGCAGTCTGTAATTCATTATAAGGAATCTCCTCTAGGTCTATGACACGTATGCCCGAGTGCTTTTGAAGCGGCCGAGAATTTATTTAGTTATCGCTCTCCAAATGTTGCCTCAGACGCCAAAATCAGACAAAAAGGGGGCATTTCCCACAAATTCGGGCATACGCGCCGTCAATTGTACCATCAATGGCGACACTCAGCAGTCTATAATTAATTATAAGGAATCTCCTCTAGGTCTATGACACGTATGCCCGAGTGCTTTTGAAGCGGCCGAGAATTTATTTAGTTATCGCTCTCCAAATGTTGCCTCAGACGCCAAAATCAGCCAAAAAGGGGGCGTTTCCCACAAATTCGGGCATACGCGCCGTCAATTGTACCATCAATGGCGACTCTCAGCAGTCTGTAATTCATTATAAGGAATCTCCTTTAGGTCTATGACACGTATGCCCGAGTGCTTTTGAAGCGGCCGAGAATTTATTTAGTTATCGCTCTCCAAATGTTGCCTCAGACGCCAAAATCAGCCAAAAAGGGGGCGTTTCCCACAAATTCGGGCATACGCGCCGTCAATTGTACCATCAATGGCGACACTCAGCAGTCTGTAATTCATTATAAGGAATCTCCTTTAGGTCTATGACACGTATGCCCGAGTGCATTTGAAGCGGCCGAGAATTTATATAGTTATCGCTCTCCAAATGTTGCCTCAGACGCCAAAGTCAGACAAAAAGGGGGCGTTTCCCACAAATTCGGGCATACGCGCCGTCTATTGTACCATCAATGGCGACACTCAGCAGTCTGTAATTCATTATAAGGAATCTCCTTTAGGTCTATGACACGTATTGCCGAGTGCTTTTGAAGCGGCCCAGAATTTATTTAGTTATCGCTCTCCAAATGTTGCCTCAGACGCCAAAATCAGCCAAAAAGGGGGCGTTCCCACAAATTCGGGCATACGCGCCGTCAATTGTACCATCAATGGCGACACTCAGCAGTCTGTAATTCATGATAAGGAATCTCCTCTAGGTCTATGACATGTATGCCCGAGTGCTTTTGAAGCGGCCCAGAATTTATTTAGTTATCGCTCTCCAAAGGTTCCCTCAGACGCCAAAATCAGCCAAAAAGGGGGCGTTTCCCACAAATTCGGGCATACGCGCCGTCAATTGTACCATCAATGGCGACACTCAGCAGTCTGTAATTCATGATAAGGAATCTCCTCTAGGTCTATGACATGTATGCCCGAGTGCTTTTGAAGCGGCCCAGAATTTATTTAGTTATCGCTCTCCAAAGGTTCCCTCAGACGCCAAAATCAGCCAAAAAGGGGGCGTTTCCCACAAATTCGGGCATACGCGCCGTCAATTGTACCATCAATGGCGACACTCAGCAGTCTGTAATTCATGATAAGGAATCTCCTCTAGGTCTATGACATGTATGCCCGAGTGCTTTTGAAGCGGCCCAGAATTTATTTAGTTATCGCTCTCCAAAGGTTCCCTCAGACGCCAAAATCAGCCAAAAAGGGGGCGTTTCCCACAAATTCGGGCATACGCGCCGTCAATTGTACCATCAATGGCGATGCTCAGCAGTCTGTAATTCATTATAAGGAATCTCTTCCAGGTCTATGACACGTATGCCCGAGTGCTTTTGAAGCGGCCCAGAGTTTATTTAGTTATCGCTCTCCAAATGTTGCCTCAGACGCCAAAATCAGCCAAAAAGGGGGCGTTTCCCACAAATTCGGGCATACGCGCCGTCAATTGTACCATCAATGGCGATGCTCAGCAGTCTATAATTAATTACAAGGAATCTCCTCTAGGTCTATGACACGTATGCCCGAGTGCTTTTGAAGCGGCCCAGAATTTATTTAGTTATCGCTCTCCAAATGTTGCCTCAGACGCCAAAATCAGCCAAAAAGGGGGCGTTTCCCACAAATTCGGGCATACGCGCCGTCAATTGTACCATTAATGGCGACACTCAGCAGTCTGTAATTCATTATAAGGAATCTCCTCTAGGTCTATGACACGTATGCCCGAGTGCTTTTGAAGCGGCCCAGAATTTATTTAGTTATCGCTCTCCAAACGTACGCGACGCCATATCCCATGTTACAGTAGCCATGTCCTCCGGATTTCGACAACAGCGCCACTCGCGGCAGTCTGCACTTCTGGCTTCACCCTGCCGATGGGACGCCGCCGACACTTTTTCCACTGCCCCTATATTCTAGTTCAGTGTAACTAGTAGGGATGCCGCGAACCGCACCAGGTTCGATTTCGAAAGGTTTCGATATTTGCGAAGCGAACTGAAGTTCGATTTCGAAAAATTTCGATATTTTCGTATTGACCGAGGTTCGAATTCGAAAAATTCGCAACTCTCGATCACAGTGAAGTTTCGAAATCGAAAAGTTCGAAACTTTCACGGTTTCTAAAATTTCGGAATCGAATATTTCGCATATTTTTTACTTCAGGTTCGATAAATTCGAAGATTTCGAAATTCTTTGGAAATAAAATTCGAAAACTTCGAACGCTTCGAATTTTTATAGACATGAAGTTCGAATAATTCGAAGATTTCGAATTTCTTTCTGTATAAAGGTCGAAGGTTTCGATTTTCTTTTAACGCTAAATTCGAAAAAAAAAAAAAAAAAAAAAACTTCGAAGATTTTGCATTCCTTTCTAGTCCAAGTTTTCAAAGTTCGAAGTCCGGTTTTCAAATTCCTCCACAGTTTGTTTCAAATAACGTTTTCACGACTCACTGGTTTCCACAAAATCAAGTTTAGAAAAGTTAGGGTGTGATATCTAGATTCTGCGAAGTTGGTCAGGCAATTAAATGAGGCGACGAGTGTCCCGGATGTGCTGGAATATTTGCCAGTGCAGAGTGACGTGTGACCATAGATCAGCAATTGGGACCGCCAGCCCGGGGGGGGGGGGGGGGGGTCTTTAACCTGCATCACGCAGTAGTGATCACACGAACACACTGTTGTACGAGAGTCATCCAGTTCGAAACGGCCAGAGGCGAGCAGGAGGTTGAGGCTCAGAAAAACCTTGAAGCGACCTGGCAAACCACCTCGCCACCCACTGCACGCTGCTAATAATCCGATCGAACGCCGCCCGAGTGACGCTGGCATATAGTAAGTTAAGTTTTTAATTGTCCTGGGGGTTTATTTTCTGGGACGGAGGAATCGCCTCGCAAAAGCCGACACAACTCGAGATTGAGGAGCGTTCTACCATACAAGTGGCGTCGGAAGAGGAAAAACGGGGGGAAAGAGGGTAGCGGGGGGGGGGGGGGGGGGGGGGGTCTTCAGTTCCCTTCCCCCCCTTCCAAATATTTCGGACTGTTAAAGGAAACAATACGGGAAAGAGGGCGAGGTCGAGCTTATTTTAATCTGAAAGTATTTATGCATATATATCGCTACTGTCGCTCTTCACTGCATAAAAGATTGCGTAGATGGTCATTGTTAGAAACTCATTGTCAGAAGGTACTACTCGTCACATGCTTAGTGGTTCGGAAGTTCAAAGCTATGTCTTTTCGACCTAAATACTTGTGCCAATAGTAAAAAAAAAAAAATAAAAAATAAATGCAAGGATAAAAATCTGGAAAAAAAAAATTATCAAGAATTTGCCGGAAGTGTTGTATTCTTGCATATTCAGAGGTTCAGAACTTCGAAACAAGTTTCTTTTACCAAAATGTGTACAGGCTAAAAGAAACACGTCCCAGGAACGTGAAGCGAAAAAAAAAAAAAAGTTTTCTTTTAATGACGTGCTGAACTTGAACACTATTAGAAATCTTCTCAAATAAGTTAATCTATTCCTTAACGTGAAAAAACAATAAATACATTATTTTGTATTCTGCAGATGGCAATGATATGTACTGTATGTGGTGTTAACTTAAATGCGATACCTCAAACAACTTAGACAAAAATAGATATCAAGTTTAGGGCATAATTGCATGTAGATACATGTTTGGACATTTCTTCGAAACTCACGTTGAATAACAATAATCACATCTTAAGACGTCACTTACCTAGGCTATACATAGATCATTCTTAAAAAAGTATAACAGCGCGCTTCAAATCTGGCACAAACGATAATCGTCAAAAACCCGTCGTCCTTCCTCGCTTCTTCGGGAATTTATTTCTTTAAAACTAAGCATGCCAGAACATTGAAACAAACGGCATTGTCTTTCGTAAGGAACGTAGCACCGCGTGTAAAAGTTAGAGAAAAAATTATTACGAATGTACCTCACTACTTGAATTCAAATGAAGCCGTCCGCCGGTCATTCGAAGTTCGACGAACGTCGAAATTTTACCTTAAACGTTTGAAGTTCGCCGAACTTCTGACTTTTCAGGATTCGAAAGTTCGAAGCTTTTCGAATTCTCTTGATAAATAAGTTCGAAAGTTCGAAATTCATCGATTTTTTGGTCAGTCAAGTTCGGAAGTTCGACAAGCATCGAACTTTGAGGCGCAATAAGTTCGAGAGTTCGTAAAAGATCGAATTTTTTAGCGTAATAAGTTCGACGGTTCGAAAAACGTCGAACTTCTTAGCTTAACAAGTTCGAAAATTCGACTTCTGTCGAATTTTACGATGTAAACAATTCGAAAAATCGAAATCTTTCGAACCTTTCGAACCGCTTGATTCGATCATCGAAACTTCGATTCGAAAAAAGTTCGCGGCATCCCTAGTAACTAGAGCGCCGACGTTAGAACGCGCGACTCGAGAGCGCTGCGATAGGAGCGCGCTTGCCATTAGAGTGCACGTCACAAGAGCGCATGACCAGTAGAGCGCATGTCACGAGATTGATTACCTTGTCCGAAAAAGAATTGCTTTATTGTACGCAAACACTTTAAAGCACACAGAACCACTTGACGATCGGCTGGGTGCAGGAGCCGAGATTGAATGTTATGTCGAATGGTGAAGTTGTGTACATTAGGAAGTGACTTCATACTCAACCATAACCACATTTTCTGAGTTCCAAGTTTGCGAAGCGCTGCTCAACAACACAAGGTGCACCTCACTAGACTGTTTTTCTCTACCACACAAACTTATGGTGTAGTGGAAAGTCATCACTGGGGCCACTAACTTTAGCGCGTCGGTGTCGCATTGGCCCTGACAGCATTCACAAACACGTTATGAAAGTGTGTCACACACCGCTAACAAATAAATGCGCCCCGCAAACTCAATAATGAGCGGCCGCATCATCGACGTCTGTCCTGAGCCGGCTCTGCATGCCATTCGTGCCTTCTTTTTCTGGACAGCATCTCCGTCGCAGTGCACGTTGCGATCGCCGGAGTACGGTAGAAGCTGGCCGTGTAGTTTCCGCTTCTTTTTTGTTGCGCGAGCGCTTGCTGCAGCCCAACGCACCACCGTCTTCCATAGCTCTGTTGCAAATCGCGGTCGTCTCAACCACCAGCATGGTCGACACCGGCGTGCGACGTCCTTTTGTGGCGTAGGTGCAGCCCATGTATAGTACAATGATTTGTTTTAGGCTTCATCTAGCAGTCTGAAGAGTCTAGGACATTTCGGTGCTCGAAATATTCGGTGTGCGGAGTTTTTGTTGCATGGTCGTGGAACACAAAGCGACGCAAAGGGTCGCTTTTGTCCTTATTTTACGATTATTGTTTGCCCGAACTTCATAAAAAAATGTCATCTTCTCTTTCTGCTCGAGTTTTTAGCAGACACCACCGCCCCACGGGCGTTAGAGCATGTGTCTTCTCGCCTCCGACCACAATGTATAAACTTGCACCCCCGTGTAGCGTCTTTTGGGAAGCCGGGATCAGGGACTGCAATGATGCTCGACGATTCCTCAGAAGCGTTGATAGCAACGCCGATTAGGTCACAAAGCAGTGAGCACACGCGTTTTGTAAATAAAAGGGGTCCACATTACCCTTTGTGCATGATTATATTTCTTTTGAAGGCAGCTGGCCTCAGACTCTTATTTTATTACGTATACGACGACTCACCTGTGATACGTGGGCGTTATAGTATTTGGGAGGGCTAGAAACTGGCATTCTTTCCAGAATATATTATTATCAAGCCACACCTGTGAATAACTTCATATGCGTATGCTTATGCACGTTACATACCTATCATCCAGACATATTTATGACAAATCTTAATAAAGATGTCCTAGACGTATATTCTAACCTTTAGAATATTAAAGCATGCTATTGCCAGAAATGACGGGCCGTTTACACCGAAATATCCGTGTACCTTACGTCTTTTATGAACATGTTCTCATTGGATCACACAGGCAAATAATTGCTTAATTACACGTATCGTATATTTTCATTAGGGGGAAAAACATAGTCAAATAAGACATCTTGATAATTACATCCATTATATTTTATGCGTCACTGCCGCCACAATATTTGAACATTCAAATGTCCGCAATGCCTGCTGGAAAGCTCAGCTATTTGAACTTCCAAACGTCTATTTACACAAAAATCTTCATGCATCAAAAAGTCCTTACACCGGAAAGTCCGTGCTCCGAAATGTCGGCACCGAAACGACCTACACCGAAACGTCCTACACTGAATTGTTCGGATCCCCAGTCTGAAGAATCCAACAACCTTGCGAATAAAAACAGAGCCATTTGACTCTCCTTGTATTTTTCTAAATTTGTAAAACGCCAAGTATCCGGGTTCATCAGAGATTTAAGCCATAACTGCAGCGACTGGCGGCTTCATAATAATATATAAAAACAAAACTTATGCAAACTTTCACAAGAGCGGTCGTTGAAACAGGGCGCTCTCGCACTACCCCATGCCTCCCGCGCTTGGAAATATTTATTTAAAAAAAAAAAAAAGAAGCAATACTGGAACGGGGTGTGTGTGATTCATGCTGAAAGCGAGGACCGGGGGGGGGGGGGGGGGGTGCACTTATCATTCTTCTTTGTTCAGTATACCAGGAACTCTGTGATAACGTTATTGCCCCGTTCAAGGTTTTCGAAACGCACAATGGTGGTCGCTTTAGAGCCTGCTTGGGGAATTCCTTCGGGTCGCTGAGGTGGGGCTTGATGGAAGTAGGACATCCGGACGCTACAAGCTGTTCCAGCCGATGCACTGCTGTGAGGGTTTCATTAGCAAAGCGCACATGAAGGCTCCCTAAGTTTCACATGACTTCTCGCTTTTTGGCGCGCATCGCTGCACCAAATCCGAATGCCACGTGTCACTTTTCCCAGCACTGAGTCACCTCCGATGTCTCATGGTATCGAGGCGCTCGAGGCGGAGGGGGGAGGGGGGGCGGGGGGGGGAGAGGAGGCTCCACTACGTTCTTTCTTGTGTCTGGGTTCAATGTTTCAAGCCCAAGTCTGTAAATAACGGGGAGGCTTGGGAGAAAGCTTCGAAAACCAGACAGCTTCTTGTGGAAATCGTGATTGATTTGAGCCTGAGCTACGAACTACGTGCATAATGAAATGTCCGAAAATATTTGTACCCTTTTTTTATCCCTTTCATCGCCTCATCTAAAACTTTCTGGTTTTCTCGTGCGTAAACGACATCTTTAAAACAATTGTGAGCTTGGATGTTCCCTACTTTAGACAAGCTTAGTAGCACAAGTGTGACACAAATAGGCGGCGCACACCAAGTCACTGAGCCAGAAACTTTCTGGTTGTCGCGGGGTAGTCAGCACTGCATAGGGTACGCGTGCTTGTCCTCATGCGACTACCATTATATTGCCGGAGAAAAGCAGTTCTTTTCTTGGTCCTGACATTTAATTGAAAATATGGAATAGAATATAGTTATCCTTCGATGCAAAAGGAACTTTTTCCGAAAACGAGAAACGATCTCCAAATACTATTTTAAAGCATTCAATTAAACGGCTTTGATGAAATGGCGTTTGATTCAATAACGTTCGATGAAATGGCTTCGATGAGACGGCCTTCGATGAAGTGTCCGGACCCAATCACCATCATTAATTTGAAATACGAGTTCATCTTTCTTACCTTGCTCAGTCCACGGATAAAACCACCTCATCTGGTTGGTTGATAATATCCTTGACCTATCTTGATTAGAAATGCCATCAGTGACGTTTTTGCGGTGGCCCGAGACCTGCTTCTTTGTTTCTGTTTATTATTAGTAATTATTTGTTACAGATGTACAGACTATTTCGGCAGTGTATTTACCTTCCGCTCTATAACGACTTCGGGCCACGAGAGCGCATTCGATAAACAAGTACACAAAAGTAGTAATTCTGGTCGCGTTGTCAACTCTATCCCTTGCTTAATCATGTATACAATGTGTAGAAAGAAACGCGTTGACAGCAATATAAGGGGAGAAGCTTGGAGAATTGTTAAGCGGGCGTTGGTTTTTAAAAGCCGGGGATCTTGATGATGTGTGACGGAACGGGTAACCGGACAAAAGCTCACCGGACAAAAGCTCACCGGACAGAAGCTCACCGGACAAAAGCTCACCGGACAAAAGCTCACCCGTTTTTTGACAGACCCGGACAAAAGCTCACCCGCTTTTTAACAGACCCGGACAAAAGCTCACCTCGATTTCTTTTTTTTTTTTACTATCCGGGCGAAACACGGGCTGAAATAAAGTGCGGACGCAATGGACATTGGACCATTTTTAGGAGAACTTGTGCCTCATCCACCATTGAGTTGAGAATTTTTTTAAAATACTTTGAAAGAACTGGAGTTCGGCGTTTTGGAAAAGTACAAGACAGATGACCAATTTAAAAAAAAAATTGTGCGGGATTTTAGATAGGCTCGGGTTCCTTCCACCACAGCTTGTTCCACAAGAACTGACCACCAGGGAAAAGTCTACCGGTGACATCGCTACCTACTGGACTATTTTGATTGCACGTATTTCAACGGCCGCTTCCGTTATGCTTCTGTTCCATCTGTGGCGGCACCCAGAGCGAATTCTTCCCTTCGCCTGACTCTGCGCCGACGGCGACCGGAGTTTCCCCCGGTACGGTGGAATATGTACGACACCACTCTTCAAGATAAAGATCGGATGAGCAACACCTGCGAAAGATAGAGTACCGGGTTCCAGAAGCCCGTCGGCCACGCCCATTCAAGTGTCTTGAGGCTGAATGAATTCCTACAGCAAAATCAGGCGCTCGTTGCCACGGCATTGACAAAAGCCCGGAGAGGTGAGCCCACCGTAAAGCGGGTGCGAAGAATTACTCTGCACCTGCAGAATCGTCTTAGAAATATTTGCGAGGGCTTGCATGTACATCGAGATCTACCAAGACTGCTGGAGCTAGTGGGGCACTGCATTCGCTTCTAACCAATCGATAAATAAACTTGTTTCTACTAAAATCAACAAACCATGCGCCTGTCAGATTTAATTTATCGTTGCCTTTATGTGTCGCACGCATGCACCTAAGTTGTCCGCACTCGTGTTAAGACCAACATGAAATTTTCTCGTGGTGAGCTTTTGTCCGGGTCTGTGAAAATATGGGTGAGCTTTTGTCCGGGTCTGTGAAAAAATGGGTGAGCTTTTGTCCGGTGAGCTTTTGTCCGGTGAGCTTCTGTCCGGTGAGCTTTTGTCCGGTGAGCTTTTGTCCGGGATTCGACGGAGCGCGGGGGTTTGCGGCAGGGGTATGGAAACGGGGCTTTCGGATTTGGATTATTTCTTAAACTGATCATGGAATGGGGCAGAATCGTAAATGTCGGCGAGGAGCACTTTATTCTGTCAGGAAGACCCGGCTTGCTTTTGTAAGTAAACGACCGCTGAAACAGATAACAGACATGCACTGGATTCTCCAGTAGCTTCGAAAAGCCACGTTACGTTCTCCGCTCAAACCGTTACATTGGACTTTAAAAATACGTGGAACAGAAAAAACTATCAGATAGAAAAGCTACACGGACTGAGTGTATCTCCGTTTCACCATAACTTGATAAACGGCGAAAGCTACGATCCCAGTTAGCCAATCAGAGCAAAGGAGCGACGCACGAGACAGCTCTCCGTGGGAGGATCGTGTTTCAATGGTACATCGTCAAGTGCTTTGCTCCGATGCCCCGATTGGCTCACGAGGGTCGTAGCTTTATATCCTGTCTTCAAAGGACTGGCTCTCACAACGCTTGAACGAGCACTTAACGCCTCGCCTTGTCCAGTGCGGAAGGTACTCCGTGATAATGGTTTTGTCCGGTTCGACATTCTCACAATATACAATGACGCTTTTGTGAGCTGCTTGGAGATGTCTTCGGGGTGATCCGGGAAGTCAGACATACTGCTTTGGTACAAGATTATGTTCTGTATACCCAGGGATGGACCACACCGGACGCTGCAAGTCGTTCCAGCCAATGCAGCGCTGCGAGCGCTTCATTTGGTCTCGTGCTCCGCGTGTTTCCAAACTCAGCGCATGTCACGTGTCACACACTCAGGACTGATTTAGCTCCGATGACTCGTAGCGTCCGCTGCGGTCCATTTTAAGGTAGAACGGATCGTAACAGACTACGCTGCTTTGTGTTTGCGAATAATGGATCGCTTAGGGTGGTTCATTGGTAAATCCTGCTTGAGTTCAGCCTGAGCTCGCAAACTCTGGACACAATAAAACTATGTGGCGTAGAAATAAAAGCCACTGAAAATGTCAGTACCGTTTTTCTTTTCGTACTTGCAACTTTTGTTATTGCTTGGGACCGAGTTCGGCCCTGGGAGCTGTTTGCCGCACTGTAAATTTGTCCAGTTATTAGTTAGTGCAATGATTTTCATGTAGGTGATAGGCCCTCTTGGGAAGAGCATATTAGAAATAGTTCAATGCTATATCTTGAAGACATTGCCAGATAACAACTCACAAATATTGGGTAAAAATTTCAAAGTGGCCTAGTTCGTGTATTTCGAAGCGCTGCATTTTGCATGGAGACAAAATAATGCAACATGTTAATGGAACACCACGCGATATAGTGTAAAATATTTTCCTCGAGATAAAAAGAAAAACGAAGTTTTCTTTTAATTGCACGCTGAAGTTGGGGAACTTTTCACATTGAAGCACGTTTGAAGCGTTGTAAATATTTTCAGTTATAAACTCGAGTAAAAAAAATATTTTTAGATGATTTACCGTTCCGGAAAGAATATACAAAAAAAATTAAACGCTTTATCTAGAAAATATTACGAGATATGCACTCGCAAACATCAGATACAAATATCAAAGTTACACGCACGCACACACGCACGAAGGTACACAATAACCTGAAAACCGAACGCAGAGGCTGATGTACGAGTAGTGATCAAACTGTTTCTGCGGTTGACATCATAGGACGTCCCGTTCATGTGGGAGCTGTAAAGGTTAGGTGATCAAAAATGCACAATCATGACAATCAGAGCACATATCTCCAACATTTTTTACCCTCAACCACCTTCTCTCCCCCTCCCCCTTTTTCCTCGCTCAAAAAAAAAGAAAAGAAAAAGAAGGGAGATCATTTAATGGTGCGACTTTTGCCGACGGTGCACGCGCGCAAAAGTACATGTCAATCGCAAAAGTGTTATTTACGAGATAAAGTACACATGAGAGTGATTGTCGCTTTAGATGTCATTATAATTGGTTTTAGTAGTGCACCCATACAGTAGCCTAACCACATAGTTTTAACCCAACTACGTGAAAACGATCAGTTCTTTCGTTGACCCGTTCAAGACTGGCAGTTGTTGAAATATTTTAGCAAAGCGAAAACCGGGTATCGGCGCAAATGATAGTCTCTACGCAAACCCGAGCCCCTGAAACTTCAACAGTGCCTCCGGTATATGTGTGCGTGTGTTCACCTTGATTAGAGAAGTCATTCCAGATATAGTCACGGCAGTCCGGAAAGTTGAAGTGCTTCCGTCGCGTTCAAATAATGCTCGGAGCCTTTATTCTTGGCTGTAAGTATATAGGTTAGCTCGCACCTCACGCGTGATCCTAAGAACAAACGATTCCGTCAAAGCATTTTATGCTGCACAGGTTACGCCACCTCAGCTTATCGGATATCAGTGATACATTCCAATAGACTTGAGTAGCTCTTGCTGTGTTGCAACTTACAAGCACAAGTAGAGAATTAAAGAAAACAAATATTATCTTCTTTTTTATTAAAAACGAGCTTGCGAGAGCACGGTTATGGTCTCATCTCATATGTTGCGCTGTAGTACAGCATGGCGACACCACTGATTCAGATACTTTGGAGTTATTAGCGCATCGTAAAACCTCGTTGGTCATCGGCGGCTTCCTGAACAAGCTCGCGGCATGACAGTAATATATTATATTGCGCCTACATTGCACTGTTTGCAACAGCAGACTGATATTTCATTATCGACAAGCAAACTCTACCTGCAAAAATTAAATGTAATACGAAGAGAATGCCCAGAGTTTTAGTAATCAGTAATTTGTAATGTGATATAATTAAATTTTAGTGATTTTTAAGAAAGGAATCGGTAATGTAAAACAGTTAGTTTTGGAAAGTGCTTTTGCCATCTCTCGCCTAGAAATCTCAAGAGGGCGACTGTACTAAAGTGATTAACCATTTCGAGAAGAGATATTGATTTGAGAAAAATTAACGAAATATTGTAATTACAGTTCCAAAATTTGACGGGTGAACTTGTACTTTAAACTTTTGCTTACGGAAGGGTGAGTTCTAGTCACCGGTGTGGCCACGTGCAATATGACGTCTAAACGCGGCACTGGTCACTAGTAGGATCTCAAAACGCAATATAAAAATGCAAGGAACCGGAAAAAAAAAGGCTGTTTCGTATTATGGATTTTTGCAGATCTCAATATTTGGAGTTTCGGTCAAATTTCAGAAAAAAACAACGGTTTGACAGCCCCCAGCACTGTTTATTTCAACGTGTGTCCCATATAGGCAACACCAGGTGGGTTGGGGTAAAAGCACCGGAAATGTTAGAGTACGCACGCTGGCATGAGTTCCCGTCCCGTAAACACTTTTTGTAAGGCTCGCCGCTTCCTCTTCAAGTACCCAGGGTCACAATACACTCTGTAGTACCGTATTTTCCGGACTATACAAGTTTAAAAGTTGAAAATTCACCCGATGCAGAATATCTACAGGTGCGGACAATACAATGATTTAATTTTGCTAGATCCTTCACTATGACAATCGTGAAGGATTTTCTGAGTAACGGACTATACTAATGTTGATTTACGTACGATAAAGCTTCATCGTGACCTAATACAGTAGGCGTTTGTCAAGATCTGCTGAGTATGATACTTTTTACGTTCGGACTAGGTGCTAAGTGCGGGCTTTGCACTGGGTGCCGATTGTGTACCGGGTGCGGACTATCTAAGAAAACACTTTTATTTTTGACGCAAAATATTTCCCTGCGGACTATGCACCGGGTGGGGGCTATAGTCCGGAAAATGCGGTAGTTCCTTCGAACTCTAGGGTTTTTGGACGATGGCTCTTGGCCTATGCCCATCCTCACATGGCCTTGGGTCACTTTACATGGACGGCAGAAGCAGTCAAATACTCGGACTAGCCAAGCATGGTTATCGCAAAACAAAACAAAAATTCAGAGACAAACCCGAGAGGCTAGGCTCTGAAATGCTGCAGAAAGGAGAGTTCGGTTTCGGGCGCTTCTCTGGTATCGCCGGAGGAAAGGGGTGGGCGCTGTGCCTCCCGTCGCAAATCGCCCATTATGCGCTTAGCTTGGCTTATCTGGCCCCGAGATGCAGCAACAAAAGGAGTCTCCCCGCCGTCAAGTTAACTATGGGAGAGGAGGAAATGGGAAGTGTGGCGAGGGGAACTTTTTTTCTGGTTGAAAAATATTCTGCAGGTTGGTCTTTGAGCGCCGCGTGGTGGGAAGTTTGAAACTAGCCCGAATGTCTCGGAATCTTGGCCTTGCTGAATACTTTTGAAACAAGCGGTCCTGACGGTTTACCAGACCAAATTTTTAAACTTTGTGCGCGATCGATAGTGCCTTTTTTAAAAATACTTTTTAACAAATCACTGAACGAAGCTTGCCTTCGAGATGACTGGAAAAACTCTGCAGTTGTCCCGATTCACAAATCTGGTCCGTGTAATGGCGTCGCGAATAACCGCCCAATATCGCTAACGTGTGTTGCGTGTAAAGTACTAGAGCATATTTTGTATACCTGTATCGTCGAGCACGTGAATAGGCATTGTTTATTTAATCCTCGTCAGCATGGTTTCAGGAGAGGACTATCCTGTGTAACACAACTAACCGAATTTACCCATGACCTGGCTTATGCTTTAGATAAGCGTCTCTCAATAGACTGTGTATTTTTAGATTTCTGGAAAGCTTTTGATACGGTACCGCACTCCTTACTAATGGGAAAACTGAATAGCTACAATATTAATCCGCAAGCGGTCTCCTGGGTCGCTGAGTATCCGAGGCAACGAATTCAGTTTGTCGTTGTGAGTGGCTCACAGTCGTCTACTGTGCAAGTCACATCTGGTGTACCGCAGGGATCGGTCCTGGGGCCACTTCTGTTTTTGTTGCACATTAATGATATCACCGAAGGAGTAATATCGCAGATGAGACTTTTTGCAGATGACTGCGTTTTAAATGGGGCCTTCGCTTGTGTTGAGGATGCTAATATCATACAACGGGATCTTAACCGAATTAACCAGCGGTGCCTCAAATGGTGTATGCAGTTAAATTTAGGGAAAATTGTTTTTATGTCATTCACAAGGAAAAAAACCCCGTACGCTGCTTCTTATGCCATAAAAAACTATATTTTATCAAGAGTGCTAGAATATAAATATCTGGGGATAAAGAACATGACTGACTTAAACTGGTCAGAATGTTCTTAGCGTCGAACCTTCTACGCCGATTATTCCAGAAGCCCACACATGTACATAAGGGGCTCCGCGTGGCGATCTGCATTCAGTCTCGCCCCAGCGTTCGACTCTGCTGTTACGCCGACTTCGACGCCCGCGACGCTCTGTTATTATCTTTTGTACCCTTTTATTTTTGGCACAAGTTCTCCACATTAAACGTTTATTTCTTCATGTTTATATATTGTTTTTGGTCACCACCCGTGACAATATTGTTAAAGCTGATTTCTCTTGCATTCTTTCTTCCCACAATTTCCTCTCAGTTTCCCTTACTCCCTTTTCTACTGATATGGTCTCATCGGCCCCATCTCGCTTCATGTTTTCGATCTTAGCTTGCGGGTTCGGTTTGTTCTCTTAGTGTTTAGACTTATAATACAGAGATACTTGTACACTTCCCCTGCCCACCGTGTATTCTCAATTTCAGCTACTATTTGTTCAAAGTTTACTTTGTTGATCGCTTCTCTACTCACGGAAGATGCCCAACCCATATCCCCCTGCACTCCCTTATTTGGTGTATTCCCATGTGCCCCCAATGCCAACCTGCCTACACTCCTTTGATCTATCTCTAAACCTGGCTCGATTCCTGGCCTCATACACAATACCACAATCCCAATTGACAGCCATGGCACCATGACCCCCTTCTATACACCTCTAACGACTTCATACCTCGACTTCATTATAACGACTTCATTATAGTTCCAGCCTTCATGGGTAGGGTTGACCTGCCCTCATGGGTAGGGCTGCCATTTTTCCTTGAGAAAAAGAACCGGCCCAGGGGGAATTTGTACGATTGAACTGGTAAAGTGAAAAAAAAACAGTCTTGAGAGTCTTCAAATTTTCTTAATTCAATTAATGTTTACACGAGCTTCACAAAGTGAAACCAACGACTGTTAATTGGTTTCAGTTTGGGAAGCTCGTGTATACATTAATTGAATTTGAAAATAATACTATAGCGCATGTAAGTACTTCAATACCAGTGTTGGCGGTACCATGTTACAGGCAACGGCGTTACCGGTAAAGTGTTACTTTTATTGGTATCGCAGTAACGTACTTATTACTTTTTTTTTCAAAACAGCAATGGGTAACGTAGTTACGTTACTCGCTACTTCTTTTCCTCAAAACTTAAAGAAATAAAACATCAATTTTTTTCAAGTTTTTAGGCGCCAAGTGTTGTGAATTTATTAGTTTCTGTGGGTCTTTTGCGCTTTTTCTCATGAGTATTTAGCTGAAATCATAAAAAAAAGATAAAATATTTATGTTCAATTTCTGCTTGAGCATAATGCTTTGTGAATTATGGCACTTGTGCACATCCGTACCGTCAAAACAGTAGAACATGTTCATTCATTATTTTAAAAGAACGTACCGAAAAAGTAAAGCGCGTTAATTTTTATCGGTAACGGTAACAGTAAATAAAGCGTTCCTTTTATTTGCAAAAAAACAAGTAACGTAGCTCGTTACTTTTTTTTCGTTAACGCCTAAAACACTGTCAAATACACAACACTGAACTCAATAACATGCAGAGATACATCCCATTTAGTCGAATGTAAAACGCCAAAAGCCAAATTCTGCACCTGTCCATATACTGTGTAGCTGGGATGAGTAAGCACTCAGGAATCCGTTGCAATGCTCCTGTCCGTGCAGTTTTATAGATATCACGGATCAAAGTTTAGTTTTGAGCGTCTACGGCGAAAACGAAACCGTCTGCTAGAGAGGAATGGCAACACTGATCATCGTGTTGTACGGCCACGAAGTGACGTCACGGTGATACTGCGGTACGTGTCGCCCAGTTTTGCTTGACTAAGAGCTAACCCGAAATATTGCTGGCTCTATTCGCAAGTTCCGTCGAATATGCTGCAATAATCAAACATGTCGGGCCAAAGGGGGATCGGTTCACCTTAGGCATAGTAATTCACTAAAACCAACGTTCAGTGCGACGAAAAAAAACTGTGCGATCGACATTAAAATTTTAATATTTCACCTTTTCAAATGCACTAGCAGCTAATCAAACCTCTGACAGCACTAGTATTTCACGCTGGGCTAGGCATTTTTAGGCATGCATCGTAATGGCGTGCGGTCGTGTTACTAAGACAATCAATTATACTGCACTCACAAAATTTCTCATATACAACGTGAACTTGTTAGCCCTAACTCAATGGCAGGCTATATTTTAATTGTACGATACAAAAACAAATGCTATCACATATAAAACAATTCCTATAAACAACGTTGCTGTTTTCTTCGCAAGCTTAATTTGCTTTTTGAGGTCGAACCGGGGCTTGGTTTATTTTAGTGATGCCATATTTCGCGGGGCAAAATATACAGATAATCTTCAAGCCCCACCGTATGCTGGTAAGCTCTTTAAAGCAACTGTGTGAGGTCTTTGAAACTTCCTCAAAATGCGTTTAATGTTTCGCATTGAATTTGTTCGATGCGCTTGGATATCGCCCTCGAATTCACATTTGAAAAAAAAAAAACAAAAAAACAGTGAACAACCTGCAGTGATACGCTGGTGAACATACGCATCCATTTTGAAGTGATTTTAGTGCACCAACTAATTGTGACCCCGTCACAATTACAGTCGAACCCGGATATATCGAATTCAAAGGGGATCGTAAAATAGTTCGATATATCGATAATTTGATATACAAAAATATGTTAACTTAAGCTTCAGTTGAAATTTCCGCGCGTCTCTGTTACTACAGAAGGCCGCAACAAACGGAACCTTACCAAATAGAGGCGCTAAGAGCCCCTAAATGCAGTAGAGTTAGTTGGTGAAGATCACAAACACCGCCGCGTTTACGCGACGGTGTTTGCATTGCGCGCGCGACCACCGCACAGCACCGGCGACAAAACACGAATTAAAAAAAAAACGAAAGAACGGAAAAAGCGAGCCGCATAAAAAGAAACAAAAAACGCTTGATCCATAGAATAAAGTTAAGCAAGCGACAAAAAAGAAACCTCACTAAATTCAGGCAAAAAAAAAAAGAAAAGCAAAAAGAAAAAAAAACGCGCAAAGCAAGCACGGCGAAAGAAAAAGGTAAATAGATAAGGGTTCAAAGTGCGATTGCTCAACCGTTGTCGACACACTCGACTTGACTTAAAAAAAGGCTTTTTTTTTGCGTATTTTATTTTGGGGCTAAGGCAGCTAAGGAGCACTCTGCTCTGCGCGCGCGCGGGTGCCCTTCCATTTGCTTTTGCGATCCTCCACTTTTTTTTAAACTGCTTTTTTGTTGAGTATGCCCGTGCGCGCGTAAAACCTTATGCGCGTATGCTGGCTTGGCGGTCTGCCAGCACGGCAACGCGAGCTATGTTGCTCCGCGGGAGCAATCTGACCGCGGGAGAAGCGAAGGGCCGCCGTGCTTCGTCCCCGCCATGGGAGTCCATGGGAGTTCGATACAAAAAGACAACATGTGATTTTCAAGGGGATGTTTGGACTGTTCAATATAAGCAATAATTCGAAATACCCGGGTGTGATATAACCGGGTTCGACCGTAGTTTCGCCGAGAACGGGTCCATATCAGAAGAGCGAATGACATTTTAGCGAACGGCGACATTTGAGCGAATGGTCGTTTTAGCGAATAACGGGGGCGCGCGTTAACCCATCCGTCGCGCTGCGCTTTACGCCGCTTCGCGGCGACAGTCTACGGCAACTCATTACAAAAATATGAACTCACTTGGCCCACCCGAAAACGCCGCTTCGCGGCGTCCTACTATTCGCTAAAGTGTCGTTCGATGAAACGTGGGCGTTCGCTAAAACGTCATTCGATCAAGTGAGTGCCTCCCCTTGCCGAGGCGATGTAAGCTTTGGCAGTAGTCGTGAGCGTGATGCCGGCGGCATCTTCGCGACTCCGATTTTCAATACAGGACGACATTGCATTTTCAGCAGGTGCACGCCATAAACAGTTTGAAAGACCCGGCAAAGTGGGCAGCAATCGCCGGCAACTTTCTGCTTGCAACACGCGAAAATTTCTCGGCAAATATACGGCGGGTACGTGTGCGAAGAACTCACTTGCCGAGGTGACGCAAGTGGACACGACCGGCCAACCGCTCCCGTCACATTGTCAATAAAATTCTAAAATGATACTCTGGACCAATCAACCTGTTTTAGCTCAAATTACAGCATTTCCTGTGTAAAATAAACATTGTTACTCTGTCTTGGTGGCGTTGCAAGCCGGACATGCTTGGGTTTTTGCGTTTAGGCGGAAAACCGCTATTCTATATAGCTCTTTTTCGTAGCGTGCGAACGCAAGCGCTTAATTTAGCGTTAGGGTGCCCTAAAATTGGGTACTTTATTCGAAAACTCTGTAATTAAGAAACCGGTTCATTGGAACCCGGTTACCGGAAACCGGAACCGGTTACCGGTTCATTGGAAACATTTCAGGGTAATAAAAATATTAGCCGCGCCTTCTTGTGGGTCGCGGTGCGAAGTAAATTAAATATTCGCGACGGTGGCGTCAACGGCTCAGCTTCTGACTAAACAAACGGCAACGACAACATGGAAACAGACCGATAATATTGAAACAAATAAGTACATTTCACGTCTATCTGCAGCAGGAATTGGTGTTGGCTTGGAGGCTTACACTTGTGTGTGTGTGTATATATCTTTTTTTTTTTTTTTTTGCTGCTAAGCAGTATTTATTAAGGAAGGAGAAAGCGAACATAAACATCGAAATAAACTCAAAAGTTAACGACTGTCGGCGCGTTTTTTCCGCGGTGGCGAAATTTGTATGCGCCAAAAAGCGAAGCCGCTACGAGCGCGATGCTGCGGCGACGGTCGTCGGGATCCTGATGACCTCTCTTTTTAAAGCGCAGCTCTTTGACGCCCATTTCTGCGTTAAGCGGCGTCGGCGTCAGCGTCGCCGTCGGCGGAATTTCGCGCGTTGCATTATGAGACGTCACAGTTTCCCCGCTAAATTTAGCAGGGAAACTGAATTGGGTGTTGAGGTCTTGTGACGACGGTTTTGCCGCTAAGTTTAGCGGGGAAACTGAATACGCAGTGTTGCATGATGGGACATCACAGACCTACAAACTAATTCAGTTTTCCCGCTAAATTTAGAGGGGAATTGATTTGGTGTTGACATCACTTAACATCAATTTTCCCGCTCTATATAGCGGCGAAATTAAATTTCTTTTATGGGTGGCGTGACACGAAGTCATGTGACGTCATATTCCCTGCCAAATTTAGCGGGGCAATTGAATGGGTGTTGAGGTCACGTGGCGTTAATTTTGTAGCTAAATTTAGCTGTATGATGAGGGGAGGGTATTGATGAGAAGGAAGAGGGGAGAGTACGGAGGGAAAGGGGAGGGGGTGGGGGGGAGGAGGGTGTGAAGGAGAAAGAGCACATGGAAGAGGAGGAGGGTGCAGAACCAGCATGCCAGGAGAGTGATCTATATTTGTACATATATATATATATATATATATTTATTTATTTATTTTATTTATTTTTCTTTCTCAAATTGTTTAGGACGGTGTATCGCAAATTCAAAATATCTCAAGAGTTGCGTTCTAGAATTTCAGAGATTTGTAGACGTCTTTCGTTTTTTCATGCAGATGACGCCGTGTTGTACTCATCTTTTCTTCTTAACGACGAGGAGGTGTGAACTTTATTTTTAAGAATCGGATTCAACTGGTTCAGGCTTGGTGGAACCCGTAACCGAACCGTTTTTAATATATATATATATATATATATATATATATATATCACTGAGTTAAAACTGAACTGGAACAAACTGCAAAGCTGCGGAACCCAAACCGAAACCGAACTGGAATAATGACCGGTTTGACTTCCTGCTTTTAATCCACCCGATCTTTTAGTGTTTGCATGGAACACAAATAAAGATTTGGATTGACTATGTTAAGAAATCGCAAGGATCGTAAAATCCAGCCATTCCAGGAGTGGGAATGGGCCTTGTGACTCTATTCCGAGGAGTTGAAATGAATGGAATTGACGGAGCTCTAATTCCCCGGAATGGAATTGAAATGGAATGGGGGGGGGGGGGGGGGGGGGTGCCCATTAAGCAACAGTGGTAAGAAGGGAAAAATATTTCCGTAGGAATATAGCCGCAGCCCAAGAATATCAACACGTGCTCCTGCCGCATGACGATGTCGGGTGCGCAAGAAGCAAATGCCCCCGTGGCTCGAAGTCGAGGTAAAGGCAAAGGTGCAACACGACGAAGACATCTAAGAGTGCTTACGTGTATTTTCGAGGGTAAAAGCGCTAAAAAACATTGGACAAGTAAAAGAAACGAACAACACAGAGCGCTATACACATCTGGGTTGTTCGTTTCTTTTACTTGTTTGCCGTTTTTAGCGTTTTGGGCTAGTTGGCGAACGCGCTTTAGCGCGTTCACCAACTAGCCCCAAGTGCATACCCTTTTGCTTACTGCTTACGTGTAGGAATGCAAAAGCATTATAGTCCTGTGGATCCGGCGGTGACATCAGGCTCCCCCACTGCGCAGGCACGGTGCCCCCCGCCGACTCCACGGCTTCATTGACGAAGCATCTGCATTGCTGTTCTTTTCTTTGTGTTTTATTTCTGAGGCGCGTCCGCTTTGACCTTGAGCGGCGCGTGCTTGATGACGTATTTCTATTGCCATATTTTAGGAACAACGCCGAGGTCTTTTCGCGTAATGAGAGATATGAGACTTCCACCCTAAAAGCGACATCAGGGAAATAACACGAAATAAATGAAGGCAAACATAAATGCAGACAAATACACATCCCCTTAGTCCACAGAAGTACTATCGCAGACCATATGAGCTGAAACAGTGCTCCGGCCTGTGCACGGTACTACCTGCGCCGCCTGTCGCATTGCTTCGTAAACACGGCGCACCGTGAGGCCGAGATAACTTCTATTATAATGCAATTAATTGCAAAGGGGCAAAACGAGCTGGACAATAATGATGAAAATAATCCCGGACCAGGGCGGATTTTTTCGGTCGCGCACCAGTCACCTAGCTGTGTTTGGAGATTTGTGTTTGGTCCATTGTCCCCTCTTGTTCCCCTTCTCCAGGGATTATTTTCATCATAACTTCTAACTTGCTCTCCACTGCGCCGCTGCGCTCCTCCGGCCGTCTGCTAGCGAAAATATTGGCCGACAGAACCACCATCACGACGCCTGTGCAGTGCAGCCCAATATTCACGTTTTTAGCTATCATGCATTTCAGTGGATTTAAAGAAAGCTTTGAAGTGAAAAATGCGCTTTCACGCTCGTATCTCCTCGAGGAGCGCTGCCTGACGGAGCTGTCTTGACGCCCAAAAGGAGCCGATCTGAATGTCATCGAGCACGTTTGGGGGCGGGACGCATCAAGGTAGCCATGTCACGGCGCCCCTCCACCGCGCCACCGCCGACGAATTGTGGGAAGCGGTAAGAGGTGAATGGGAGATGTTTAAGGCCGAGCCAGACTTCTTGGCCGTGGACCGGTATTAACTTCTTTCGTAAGTTTTACTGCGCCTCAGGACCCCCTGAGCCGGACTTCTGCCGATTGGAACATAGCTTGCTGCTACGATTGGGACGCACTGTTTGACGCCATTAACCAGCGCATACTTTTGAATGGTGCATCCTTGATCCCGATCTTCTTGTATAGTGCAGTTGAACTTTCACGCCGACTATTAATCTTTCGTGTCTGACACTGTCCTCTGCGAATATTATTTCGTTGAACTTTTAAACTCCTTCTCCTGGCAAATACAGGGTGTCACAAGAGAACTTTTACACGGTCTTTTTTACCGCAAAAATAAACTAGGCATCGCCGAACGCCAGACTTGTACCGTACGCATTACAAGTAATCAAGTTACTTGTAATCGATTACTTTTTGGAGTAATTTTGTAATCAGTTGATTACTTTTATTAGGCAGTAATCACAAGAGTAATCTGATTACTTTTTGAAGTAATAAAATTACTTGTAACCGTTACAATTTGTCCAAAGACCCCCCCCCCCCCCCAGCACGCGCCTTTTTTTTTTTTATAAAATGACAAAAATAATTTTTTTTTCGAACGGAAAAAAGAAAGATTTTTGCGGAGCTGTAAGAAACGAGGTAAATCTCTTTCTATGTACAGTTTCTTTGGAATCTCCGTTTTTTTTTTTTTGTTTTTTTTTCCGAGCTGGGATTGGGAGTGGGAGGCCCCAGGGAAGCCACAGTGCGTGACAAAGGCCATTCAGGACGAAGTTTGAGGAAGCAGAATGTAGCTTTGTGAGTCCTTCGTCTAAACTAGCCCCCTCACGCACACACACACAGAAATAAAAAAAATAAAAACATCCTGCTTAGGGTACCTACTCGCAGCCCGTAGGAGAACCAGAACCGAAGAATGCCTAAAGCGGACGCAAAATATAACAAAGGCAGTTGAAATATTTCCCCATTTCCCCTACGTCGTCTTTGTGACAAGCAATGTTTCGAGTTGAGAAGTGGTCGGGGCGATCTCTTCCGCTAATGGATACTACACATGATCCGTTTCAAATCCTGAAGCTGCTGCTCGTTTGTATAACATGCGAGCTCATCCACATGTGAATAATAAAATGAGCGACGCCAACTTTGAGCGACAACCCTTGCTCAAGCTTAACAAGATCTATAACCCCCTCCACTCCCCCCCACCTCCCCCCCCCCCACACACACACACACTGGCGAACGCCCAAATCATTAAACGTCTTCAAACGAATTCTATGCTTGAGTCCGCATTGTGAAGGTGCAACGACCACGAAGAGGGAGCCACTTTTTCTTCTTCAATACTTGTGCAAATGTGAAATATAGGTTGGAAGTAGTTCATTGTTATGAGCGCTAAAGATGTGTCGTCACACAATAAAGTAATTGGAAAAGTAACGATTACTTCTTTAAGTAATGTCCAATTACTTTTGCCGCCGAGTAATCAAGTAATCTGATCGAATACTTTTTAGCCAAGAGTAATAGTAATTGTAATCGATTACTTTTTTTTAGTAACGTGTACAAGACTGCCGAACGCTCATTCTCCGCCCAAAGGTAGAGCTAGAGGTCACAACCAGATGCCAAAGTTTCAGCCCGATTTGATAACTTAATCAAAAGTTATAAGTGATTTTCTGAAAATTTCAATCGGAAAATGGAGCCCATTTTGCCCGTTTTTTTGTTTCTGGTGCCCATAGAGCTCCATGTATTCGAAAACTCCGTCGGCCGCCATTTTCCCATTGAAATTTTCAGAAAATGAATTATAACTTTTAATTAAGTTATCGGATCGGGCTGAAACTTTAGCATCTGTTTGTGACCTCTATGGCTACATTTGGGCGGAGAATGAGCGTTCCGCGATGCCTAGTTTATTTTTGCGGTAAAACAGATTCTGTAAATTTTCTTTTGTGACACCCTGTATATGACTGTTTGTAGCACTTTATTAAGACTAGGAATTTTTCAATAAAAGACTGGTGTTTTCTCAGCACTTGTCAAACAAAGAAATATTATTTTGAACATTTCCATACCAATCAAGGTTACAAAACCTCGATGGTGCAGGCCCGGGTACGTCGTGAAGGTCCGGGTCCGCGACTCCGCGATGAAAAAAGGCTTCTGCCCTCGAGCTCTGCCGGATTCGACTGCCCCGCCCGTGCCGTCCCGTTCCACCTCTTCTGTTTCTCCTTTTCTTCTCCTCCCTCGCGCCTCACCCTATGCCTGTCTTCTTCCTTGTACCCTACATCCTCCACATCTCAAGCGTCTGGTGCCGGGTACCGAAGGCTGGGGGTGTCGCCTTCTCAAGCGTCTGGTCCTGGGTACCGGAGGCCGAAGGTATCGCCTCCTGAAGGGTCTGGTCCTGGGTTCTGGAGGCTGGGGGTATTGCGTCACTCTCAAGGAACTCATCAGTGTCTTCCACTGCGGTGTCTTTGGCAGGAGGTGAAAGCAGTTCGGTTTTAGCCAGTGTGCGTGGAGCCGGAACTGGTAAAAACGGAGGCTGTTCGGCGGTGGAAGGGTCTGGGGTTGACTCCCACGTTGTCATTTCCTCGACTAGGGCTTCGTTTGGGTGTGTTTCGGTTTGGGCGGTACCCAGGGCAGCTGGATTCAGGAGGTCGGGCCGGTTCCTGCGAAGAAACTGTACCGCTGCCGTTTTGCAGACGAGGGGGCCCATTGTCTTTAACATGTCTGTCTGCCGACAGCTGGCCGCGTGGGTTTCTTGATGCACAACCGGGACCTGGCATAACCAACAGGGGTTCAGCTGGTCTTCAGAAAAAGAAAAAAAGCCGGCAATATGTGTCCCCTGAAGGGCTGTGGGGCCTGGTCAAGTGGTTGGGACGGTGTCAGTCTCGATTGGTTTCTCCAACGTTGGCTTGAAACGAAATGGCGGTCTTCTCGCTCGTCGCACGTCGTCCAGGTTGCCATGGTGTGGCAAAGGGGCCCGCGTCGCCTTGGTCTCCCTCTCTCGGTTAAGTTCGTTCCGTTCCGCGCTGATTCTGGTCGTCCCCTCGACGTAGATGGGCTCAGCCCGTTCGGAGTAGAAGACTGAGTGGGGGAACCAGCTCCTCGGGGATGGCGTGGCCGTCTCCAAGGGCGGCCTCCGCGCGAGTTGGACCGGTTTGGTCCATCTCGGCTAGCTGAGCCGTTTGGGGAAGTGGAGCTCCTCACGTCCCAGTGCGATGAGCCACCGGCTGGTCGATCCCAGGCTCGACTACTCTGTGCGCTGGGCCAGCCAGCCTGGCTGTCCCCCGAACCGGATGGACTTATGCCCGATCCCGGTTGACATCCATGACTGTAGCCTCCGTGTCGACCTCTCCGGGGTGGCAATCTGGGAAGAAGAAACACAATTAGTAGCCCTGAATATAAAACTTTCTAGGCCGTAAATAGTAAGGCCGGCAGAACCACTGTCGAGTTCTTCCCCGACAGGTTCGTGCACCGTTTGACTATCGCGCTTAGAGTGCCTTGTGGGTTGCCAGAAACGCCCGGAATAAGGAGTTCTTCGTCCCCTTGTGCGTGTTCTCGTTCATCGTCATCCCGATCACGAAGATGGTACTTTTTCAGGTCTGTGATGTGAACCGGGCCAGACTCCAATTGACACCTTCTTTCTTGAACCAATATTTAAAAAGGTACCTAATTAGATTCAATTAATTAAATAATTAGGCTAAATGAAAATACTGGCGCCTTGGAAAGAAGTCTGCTAACATACAGTTTGAGAGAGCTGGGGGGCATTCTGTATCCTTGTGAGGAACCAGACGTGGGTTCCCTCAAAAGTGTCTGTGTATTGCTCGAGCGAACATCTCCGAAAATGGAGAGGGAAAGTAAAGAGAGACGCCTGGAGGTCCCAATCTACCGCAGGGGGAAGAAGCCGAATCGCCGTCTTGGAAGACAAGGGCGGGGAGGGGGGGGGGGGGGGGGGGGAGGGGGCGTTTTCGGAGTGGTCCTGGTAAGACAGGTCGCCTCGCCGTGGTGGGACGGAAGCTTGCGGTATTCGGCGTGCGGGGAGGAAGCGCTGGGATCCGTGCTGCTCTGCTTAGCAGCGATAGTTAGGATAGCTGTGTTACATACTTTGTTCAAATATTCACAGTGACACTCAAGTTACAAGATGAAAAGCGCTGAAAATACCCAAAACCGCGGAGGTGTATAAAATAAATACAGATTAAAAACAAACTTGGCGAAAAACATATGGCAAGAGCTGTCTCCCGATTTTGAGCAAAAATAAACACCTAACAATCCAACCTATGTGAGTATAAGCATAGAGTTATTACAATAAACGCTAGAGGCTCAGCTGGCGCTAGTGTCTACGGGACTTCCGGTTGCAAATTGAAGCAGACAGGATGCAGCTCACATTTCCAGCCTCCCTGTGTATTCCTATGGGAAAACGCGCGTGAATTTTGTCTCTTCGCCGGAAAATAACATGAATAACTTTTGTTATTTCGGTTGTACCGGATAGTATGTAACTTTATTGGTATTGTGAAAGTGTAATTGCTTTAGTTACAGCATTTTTCTTTACCACTGAACGATGTTAAACCTCGCTCTAATTCAGGCCCACACCTCTGTTGCATGGAAGGTATGTGAAAACGAGCGACGATTCTAAGCAAACTAATGATCGAAAGGAATGTAGAGTGTGTTCAAGGCTCGCCAGCATTTCGGCGGGGCTTATATATTGCTAATATGCCCGCCCCGTCGTGGGATGAGAATGACTCCGTCGCGCATGTGTACGATTGGTTAAAAATCAAATCATTCGAGCGCAAGAAATAAAACACATGAGTTACGAAAAGTGTCTTCTTTATTATTTCCTATGTCGGGCAGTTTTTATCGGGCACCTGCTCTCTGGCTCCGCCTATTTGCGAAGATTTCGAGCGTGCGGGTGATGATTTGAACCCAGAACAAGCATTGTCGCACATATTCATGAGCAGCAAGAATAAAGCAGTACTTATTTATTGCAAATCTGACTATATTACGTGGCTTTCAATTAATTTAGATATTCTGCATGCACAAGGAGTTGCTTATCCAGTGTTACTGCGTAGTTCTTTCCGTCTCTCTTGGTTTTCTACATGTCCTTCGATCGTTTGGCACGTATATCCCCCATGCTGGAAAGCGTCGACGCCGTGTTCGCGCTAACAGTGTCCGACAGTGCAAATAAATACACTTACGAAGCGGTTTCAGCAACGTTTTTCATGCCACGAGTTTCAAATAAAAATGCTGTAACTGACCAATTATTTCGTGTGCATGAATGAGAAATGTTCCAATGTGCCTAGTACGTACACATTATTCGTGATATTTGCTCTTATAATCGAGCACAGATAGAAAATGCAGTCGCTTTTGCCCTTAGAAATGCATTACCGGAGGTCAATTTCTGACTGCTTGCTGTCTGCTTCAAAATGCAACAGCACACTAGCGCCATTTGAACCTCTAGCGTTTATTGTAATAACTCTATCAGTATAAGCTGGAACTTTTGACGTAGCTACTTTTGTAGGATTTGTTTTGTACAAGCAGGTTGCATAATAAAAAACTTGAATCAAAAGAAATATCATTATTGCGTTCTTCGTTGCATTTCCTCAGTTATTCTTTTATATTATTTCATATAGGAAACAGGGCACGAGACGCTTAGGATTGTAGTCGCGAAGGAACTTCAGTATAGGTAAAGTAAAACAAGATAACTGTTTTAACAAGGAGTGCATAAGTTTAATAATCAAAGCTAACAGGCGGACCAATAGACGTGTTTTCTTCTCGAGCCCCAGACGAAGACTACTCTCGCCGAGCTGTCTTTACGTAGGCGAGGGAGAACCCATTAAGCCGTCTGGCTCTTGAGCCGACGGTCCCCCGACACTCGGATACCAAGCTCTGCCCCTCCGGAATGCGCGGTGTCGGGTTTCACCCCTACGACCACCGTCCGCTTGCGCGGTCTTCGTCGCAGGACCGTCCGCTGTCTGGAGCATGTCTAGACGGGCCACGGGCCACCACAGCACTCCCTCCCCAGTGAGCACTGCGAACGCTGTGTTTCGTTGAGAACGAGCTGATCAGGCCAGCGAACTCTGCGACCGTAACGTGTCGTTTGTCCCTGATGGGGATTCCGTGCAGCCGCCGGAGAGCCCTGCTTGCCCCAGGGGTCCGGAGCACCTGGCTTTCTGGGAGCGAGGAGCAAGGAAGGCGAGGGTGTTTTGCTGTGATTGTCACCCTCGACGTCTGTGGCGGGTTCCATCGTCGTGGGCCTGGGGGGTGATGTCTCGATGGGGACGGGATTGAGACGGTCCAAACAAGTCACCTCCTCTCGGCCTCTAATTTGAAGTGTGAAATGTTTTGGTTCGCGTTTTAACACGCGGAAAGGACCGTCGTAGGGGGCTTGAAGAGTTCGCTTTATGGGACCGTGCCTGACAAAAACGTGCTCTTTGATGTCCTGGTGGCCGTTGGCCGAAGGCTGTCCATCACTGCACGCAGTCGGTCGACATAGTTTGTTGGATCTGGCAGTCGGTCTTGCACGTGCTCGAAAAACTGCCCAGGTAGGCTGAGAGATGTTCCGTACACCAGTTCCGCGCTAGTGCACCCGAGGTCGGACTTATATGCTGAGCGGATGCCAAGGAGAACTAGGGGTAGGGTCTCTGTCTATTGAATGCTGTCACCGTGGGCCGTGAGGGCGGACTTCAAGTGGCGATGGAGTCGCTCGACGAGACCGTTGGCTGAAGGGTGGTAGGCCGTGGTGTGCAGGTGCGTCGTGCCAAGGGGTTGCGTCAGTTCCCGGAACAGATTTTACTCAAACTGGCGACCCCGGTCAGTTGTTACCCGGGACGGCACTTCGAAGCGGGAGATCCATGTAGAGATGAAACAGTGAGCGGCGGTTGGCACTGTGGCATCTGTGATTGGGACGGCTTCTGGCCACCGTGTGAATTTATCCACCATAGTGAGAAGATACGTGTAACCTTCGGATGATGGAAGAGGTCCTACGATATCAAGGTGCACATGCTCGAATCGGTTGTCCGGCAGTGGGAAGTTTGCTAGGGGCGTGACTGTGTGCCGGTGAACCTTGGAGCGTTGGCACTGAAGGCAGGCCTGTCCACTGCCGGACATCCCGGTTGATGGAAGGCCAGACGAATTTTGTGGTCAGCAGGCGCTGAGTTGCCTTGATTCCCGGATGTGAGAGCTTGTGAAGGGTGTCGAACACCTTGCGTCGATAAGGTTCGGGTACGTAAGCTCGAGGCGTTTCGGTGGAGATGTCGCACAGGAGCTCCGTGTCGCACATCGGTAGTGCGACCATCCGGAACTCGAGTCCACCTGGTGCGTTACACAGGTTCTGCAGCTCGCTGTCCGTCTGCTGAGCGCTCGCCATTTCCTTGAAGCCGACCATGGTGGAGGATTCTAGATGGCAAATGTTTGCCCTGGAGAGCGCGTCAGCAACGACGTTGTCGCGACCTTGGATGTGGCGGATGTCGGATGTAAACTCCGCAACGCAGGACATCTGACGCAGCTCCCGTTGGGAATGAGTTCCACCATCTGGCTGTAAGTTGCGGAAAGCGTGCACAAGTGCACCGTCAAAATGACGGAAATGCCTTACAGCTAAGTACACTGCCAGCAGTTCACGACCGAAGGCACTGTAACGTTGCTCGGTTGGTGAGAGCTTGCGTGAGAAGAACGACAACGGCTGAGGGTACCCGTCAACCACCTGCTGCAACACCGCAACCACCGCGGTGGCGGAGGCGTCCGTCACCAGGGCAAGCGATGCGTTTTCTCTCGGGTGTGCCAGCATTGTGCACTCTGCGAGGAGCTCTGTGGCGCGGTGAAATGCCTGGCGGGCAGGGTCGTCTCACTGAAGTTCTGCCTTTGGGTTGTGCTTTTCTTCCAACAAGTCGGTGAGTGGTTGAAGTTTTTCGGCGCAGCTAGGTAAAAAGCGGCGGTATAAATTAAGCATTCCCAAAAACTCACGTAGCTGTTTTTTGTTGACGGGCTGGGGGAATTCTCGGATCGCCTGTACTTTGCTGTCAAGAGGGCGAATACCCGATGCGTCGACTTTGTGTCCGAGGAACTCCAGTTCATTTTTGGCGAACACACACTTGCTGACAATGACGACGATGCCGTAGTCCACCAGGCGAGCGAAGAGCGTACGCAGATGTTGTGCGTGATCTTCGGCGGAGCCGCTTGCAACGAGGATGTCGTCGATGTAGGCGTAGCAAAACGGCAAACCTCGCAGCACCTGGTCGACGAAACGCTGAAAAGTTTGTGCAGCATTTTTGAGTCCGAATGGCATTCTGACGAATTAAAAGAGACCGAGTGGTGTTGCGACCGCGGTCTTTTCGATGTCGGCCGGTTCAACTGGGATTTGGTAGTAGGCCCGGACCAGATCACATTTGCAAAAGATACTGGTGCCGTCGAGAGTCGCTGTGAAATCGTGAATGTGAGGCACTGGATAGCGGTCGGCTGTCGTGATCCGGTTGAGAGCCCGATGTTCCCCACATGTCCGCCAGTCTTCAGGTGTTACTTTTGGGACCATGTGCAACGGTGATGACCATGGACTCTCAGACGGGTGGATGATTCCGAGGTCAAGCATATGCTCGAACTGTTGACGAGCGATCCGCAGTTTGTCGGGGGGGAGTCGCCGTGGTCTTGCGTGCACGGGAGGTCCAGATGTTTCGATATGGTGCGTGACGTGGTGTCGCACGGGAACCTCGGTGTTGCATGGTCGGGTGAGGTCGGGGAACGCTTTGAGGATGTTAGAAAAACGTTTTCTGGAATCTGGGTGAGGCAGAGTGATGACGTTTTTTGACGCTATTCCCGAAACGGAGAGATACGTCGTTGCGTCTAGCAGGCGCTTGCGGCGAACGTGCACCAATAATCCAAAGTTCCGGAGAAAATCGGCGCCGAGGATGGCATGTTGAGTCCCGGCGGCCAAGAAAATCCAACGAAAGGTACGTCGAAGTCCAAGGTCGAAGGTCAGAGACCGTGCACGGTGTTTGCCGACGTTCGCTGGGGGATGCAGGGAGGATGCTGACATCGGCTCCGGTGTCGACCAGTAGCTGGAGGCCAGTTGACTTGTCTCTGACGAAGAAAAGCCGGCACCCCGTTTCTTGCGCACTGCTCGCCGACTTCAGTGCTGGGGCATCCCGTTTCCAGCTCCCGCTGTGCAAGGTGGTCTGCACCTTTTTGCTTGGTCCCCGAATGTGGAATGCTACCAGCAGATGTTGTTGGAAGATAACCGGGAGCCAGACTGGCTGCGGTACCCTGAACGGCGTTGCGGATATCTACCACGTTCGGTTTGGAGCACAGCAATGGCCTTTGTCAGGCTCCGGATTTCCGATTGGAGCGTGCACAATTCGGTGCTAGATGGGGAAGCAGAGGTTGCACTCACAGTCGCCTGTTGTGCTTGAAGAGGAGCCTGGATGTTGGAGACTGTGGGCGACGCCACCTCGAGCACCTTGTCCGCGAGAGTTGCGAGGTCGTGGAGTGGAATGTCGCCCGCCGCCGCCAAAACAATGCATACGTTGGCGGGGAGGCGCTGCAGGAAAAGCTGGCGCAGGATAGAGTCGTCCACATTGCTCGCCTTTTCTCCGAGCAGTTGAGTCATGCGGCGAAGCATCTGGGATGGTTTCCTGTCTCCAAGATCTTCGGCCGTCAGGAGTTGTTGGAGACGTTTCTATTCTGATGCCGAAGTGCGTCGTATGAGTTCGAGCTTCAGTTTGTCGAACGGGTTGTCATCGGGATAAGTCAGGATGAGGTCCCGGACTTCAGCTGCCTCAGTTGGTGAGAGTGCAGCGATGACGTGATGAAACTTCGTCATTTGTGCCGTAATCCTCCGGGTGCTGAACTGAGCCTCCACTTGGGCAAACCATAGCGCAGGGTCAGCGGGCCAAAACGGTGGAAGTTTCAGAGCCAGTGATGCCACAGAGAATGGTTGCTGCTGCTGTTCCTGCTGCGCCGATGTTTGGGCGTGGTCGTCGCCGTTAGCCATGGCGCTCGTCGAGAAAAGGTTGCTTAAAGAATACCGGGTCACCAATTGTTGTCGCGAAGGAACTTCAGTATAGGTAAAGTAAAACAAGATAACTGTTTTAACAAGGACTACATAAGTTTAATAATCAAAGCTAACAGGCGGACCAATAGACGTGTTTTCTTCTCGAGCCCCAGGCGAAGACTCCTCTCGCCGAGCTGTCTTAGCGTAGGCGAGGGAGAACCCATTATGCCGTCTGGCTCTTGAGCTGACGGTCCCCCGACACTCGGCCACCAAGCTCTCCCCCTCCGGAATGCGCGGTGCCGGGTTTCACCCCTACGACCGCCGTCCGCTTGCGCGGTCTTCGTCGCAAGACCGTCCGCTGTCTGGAGCATGTCTAGACGGGCCACGGGCCGCCACAGGATCATCTCCAGGCATGTTTCTTGGTGAATTTTGAAGATTCAGCAGTTAGGTAATTATGCACGCCTTCTTTTCGCGCACATGAGTTTCCTTTTCTAGATGATTAGAGACCGCGTCTCCGCGAGCTGGCTACTTCATTTCAGCTGAGCTCCAAGTGCATCCAAAGGCTTGTGGACGGTTGACCACTGGGAAAACAGCGTTCGTACGCATCACAAAGTAGTTCGCAAAAGTAAAATTTTAGAAATACTTTGTTTGTGTGCAAACATTGCACAATTTTGCAGTTGTGTCCTGCTAAGAACTAATTATCAAAAATAATGAAACAAATGACGTTCCTCGTTCTTCATAATATAGTAATGAATATGATTCGACGAAAGACGCCTACCTGCTGGCAACACTGATCCGACTGCTACACTTTTTTGTATGTATATATATATATATATATATATATATATATATATATATATATAAGTAGAAGCCACCGAGGGTCAAACAAACCTAGAAGGTTTAATTCAACATGTATAAGTTATACAGAAACCGCGACGTTTCGAAGGGGGACCCTTCTTCCTCAAGCGGGACTTGAAAATATATATATATTTTTTTTTTCTTTTTTGTGTGTATACAACGGCCGAATTTCGGGGTTCAAGTTCGACGCTTTTATTGAATGTTGCTGGACATCCCTTGGTTTTTTGCCGTTCTGATTACCACCAAAAACGCAAGATAAAAAGAAAGACGCGTTTGGGCGTCAGGCGCAAGATCGTAATGAATGTGTACTCGTCGTCAGGAGTCTCAAATGGCGTCGTACAGCGAAATTGTTCAACGAACATCGGAGCTAACAGACGTTGGGAAATCGACGAAAAGTTGATCCGCCGACGGAGGGAAACGCTCTCCGGTGGAAAACGAGTTAAAATCGTGTATCGAGGCGGCGGTCAAAGGCAGAAGTAATGTAAAACCATGCGGTAACGGTGGACTGCCTAGAAAACGCGTACTCCAGTGCGACCAAAGACACGCGGTGTGTTTTTGTTGCTGTTATGCGTTTGGGGAGCGAGCGTTACCAAATTCCGTATTCCAACTCCGGCCTTCCTCTGACGGCCGTGCGACGAACCCCCGCGAAGCCCAGCAGCCACCACACTGCACCAGAGTTTTATTTCAAGACGCGAAATGGCATTTTTAATTATAGCAGGCAATGCACTCGATACTTTCGTAGCAGATGATGTGTCTCCCTTCCACTCCTCTGCCCCTCTGCGCAGATTCCTCACGGAGTGATAGACGAAGTGCGGGCGAAGTAGCGTCCTATCGCCGGCGTTTCATTGGCCCCGGCCACCTGTAGCTTTGGCCACGCTCGGAGCCAAGCTGAAACGGCGACGAGGCAGGGGTTTGTAAAACGCGAGGGGAGTCAACTCCTCCTTCGCGTGCCAATGAAAAAAAAAACTTTAATAAAACATCAATATTCTTTGCGGCGCGCGTCTCTTGTTGAGACCACGGAGAAAAAAGAACTTACGCCTTGTACAAAATTTCTGTGCCCACAAACATATCTGGGAAAAAGGGGATACTCCCATGGTATTTTTTAGCATGACCAGATGCTGTCAGTTCTTGAATCGATTCGGTAGCCGTCGCAACGTGCCACAATGATGGGATATTGTTTTCCTGTCAATTCGCAGGCAGTCAGTATTTTTAGCGCGACTCATTACAAGAATCGAGACGCCTAATGATCGTGTAAACCAGATGGGGTCGGGGGCGCAGGGAAATCTAGTTTGCGGAGCAAATGCCCCTTTTTGGATCCTCCTGACGCTACGCGCCGAGACAGGCCTAGCCGCCTACAAACCAAAGGAGCCATGATGGACCCCGCCGCATTCTTCCCCCGGCCCCGAAAACCAGACCTACCCGGCGCCACCCCACCCGACTTCTAAGAAGTGCTCGGATTTTCTCTCCTCTTTTCCCCTTCATCGTCCAGCGAATGAGGGTGACGACGACTACAATACATTTGAAAATGACGTCACAAAATACCACGACTTTTTTTGACGCACGACTAAATATTTGGAGCATTAGTGCATCACAAAAACCCAGGAGGCAGAACCCCTTTCGGTATTAGAGGTTCCAGCTAGAGTATTTCCGGCTACGCAGTCGCCGTCCTTGCAGTCCTTGCGGAAATACAAAGGGGTGATAGGTTCAGGCGTTGTCTTGTTGATAATTTCAGATCAGTGCAAGTGGACTTGGCCGTATTTATGCTGTGCAGTAAATAGTAGTCTTTACCCCTCTTTTCTTGCCTGTTTTTACTTCGTCCAGGTAAACTGCAGTGCCATCTATGAGAAAGAGCGGATATGACGGTACCGGGTGCATGACCTCCGAGATCTCGAAGCGCGCGCGCGGGTTTCGGGATCTCGGAGGCCGTGCCGGGTAAGTCCCCCTCCACCCCAGATGATGCCGCAAAGAACTGATTGAAATAATCAACAGTAGACTGCAGGTTAGGGCCGAAATGTTGGATCAGACTCACGAGAAGGTTTCTTTTCGATGCATTGCCCCTAAAACAACCAATTAATTGCCATGCTTCTTTTGAGTTTGAACTGGCCTCAGAAAACTCTTAATGGAATAATAATATTAATAATAATATTCAATCCATCAATCCATCAATGTTTTTATTGAGGTGCCCAGGAGCAACCTTGCGGTGTTATTTATGTAATAATAATAATATCTTATTTTTCCGTAGTGCCCACAAACAGCTCTGGAGCCGTTTGTGTGGTGCACTGTGAGTTCGTGTTTAGAGCAAAACAATTTAAAAATTACAAAAACATGGAAAAGATTCGAATGCAGGTTTGTGAAGCAAATACAACTTCTACACAGAAACAGTCACATAGTATCACACTTTCGCAAGGCTTGCTTAAATTTTACAAAATCACGAAATATATCTGATTCAAAGTTGCCAGTGTTATTACAAGCAGACTGCATTCGAGATAATAATGACAATTTACATATTTTATGCGGGTAAAATGGTAAAAAGGATTACTAGCTCTAGCAGAACATGAAAGTAAACACTAAGAAGTAGACTCAGATTTAGCAGTACCATGCATGCACTACCTTATGAAGAAAATAAAGGTATCTGATACCCCTCATTGAAATCCTTTCAAGTCTAAATAACAATAACAACAAATCGTAAATAAAGAAAAAATTGGACGGATGTATTGGGGAAAAATTGTTGGAACAAATTGTTTCCACTCATTTTCAATCCTTGCTACCTGGGTTAAAATAGCGAGTACCAAATAATTTAATAAAATACAAGTCGGAGCTGCGAAACTGCAGAACAAACGCACGATAATGGTGAAATGAAAAAAAAAAAAGCTGATAAGCGTGTGATCATTCCCAACTTTCCTATCGCTGAACCAACTATCTTAGAAACATGCACAGTAAATAAAACAAATATTATCAACGTAAACGCCAAGATCTTTCACATAAGACACGCGATTTATAGCAATGCCCTCAAACAGACAAGGGAACAAGAAAACGTCACGTTTTCTTGATAAGAAAACTTTTGGTGACGGAGGACCGACATCAGCAGCTAGTGTGCTTAAAGTGTTGGGCAAGCCATCATGTTTCTCTGGAGTGCGAGGGGACAGTGGTGGAGGTCTTCTCGAAGTGCCCTTGAAAGCAACCCTCCTACTGGATTAACCAGAAAGTGGTGGATCAGTAGCCGCTTTTTAAAGGCCGACGAACACTTCGCGCTTTTCACTTTTCCTCACGCCTTCCCCCCCTTCCCCTATCCTCTTCCCCTTTCATCTTCCCCTACCACGGTTGTCCTTGCTGCTTAGGACAAGTGGGCGCTAAGAAGATAATCTTCCCTGCAGAAGACCGAGGTGCCGTACGTCGGCTTTTAACCTGCTGATGTGCGCAGGTATCCGATTCGCAGGGTCCATCCCACACTCTCAGAAAAAAGGGTCAGTATAGTCCTCCCTAAAGGGAGGAACGCTCTTGACACATATGTTCCTTCAGAAAGGGAGAAACTTTCGTCCCTTAAGCAGGGGAGGAAAAGTTCCTCCGTCGACTGCATCTCATTATGGCGGCCACGAATCGAGCAAATCGAGATCGGTAAGGCTTAACGAGAACACTAAGTCTATTGCACGAAGCGAGAGGAGCAGGAAATAAAAACGTAACACGAGCTTTCCGCGAACTGTATTCATTTCCGAAGTTTCTTTACCCCTGCAGGTAAAGAAACTTACGTTTCGAAAGCATGCAGTCACTCAGTCTTCTCATCGTCAGCACTGCGATGTTCAACGGAGACAACCGGCACTCAGTTCGCGCACTTTATGTCCTACCTTTGCTATTCCTCGAGCCACAATTCCTTCGTCAACCGTTGCGTCAACCGCACATCACGGAGGAGTGAAAATCATTCGCCCGCAAAACCAAAAGCCGCTCTCAAAAAAAAGCAAATCCGAAGCAACCTCTTGGCTTATCTCAGCACGGTAACACGAAATTATGGCGTAGCCGCGTAGCGTAAAAGGATGTTAAATCGCTTGCCACCAGATGGCAGGGTCAAGCAGAGTAATCGCACGTAGCTAGGCTAGGTGGCGCTAGGTACCGCCCAATTCATGTTTTACAAAAATATTTTTATTTTCTTACGCCACAATTGCGTTTCCTTTTCTTCGGAATCTCTAACACATGTAGACACGTTGCGCACACTACAAACATCAGGTCAACATATATTGAACGCATACACAGGCATCGCACATACAAACACCAATACAACAGCACACTACCCCGATCACTACTACCGAGCCCTGCGTTTCCGTCTTTTATAGTGGTCGTTTTGAACGTACGGAATTTTTCGGTGACTCCCTAAGCAAAAAAAAAAAAATATTCCGAACATGTTCATTTTTTTCCAGCAATGTCATACATCTGGGGCTATTTTTAATGGCTCAGGGGATGAATCTCTTATTAAAAAGAAGACGCTCGATCATGCCGTAATTATTTGAAAGCCAATAAATCGAGCCGCTCAAATGTGGTTTCAAGCCATGAGTTTGTTTTCCCGCATGGCCCTTCGTAGCCAGTATTTATATTGTAGTGTTCGTTTTTCTATTTGTGCTGTTCGCGCAAAGCTGCAATTGCCGTCTTGAATTAATCTCTGTAGAGCGGATATCCACTCAGCTGGAAGTGATGCTTCACGGGCACAGAAATCACTTTTCGATCAACTTGAATGCAGTCAAAGCCGCGACTTGCGACAACTGTTAAGTGTACGGAGCTGCGCCGTTGCGAGCTCGAAAACTTCTAGCGCTCATGCCAGCGCGCCACTTAGAGGGCAGTTTCTACAGGAACCGTAATATATTTAAACAGTAAAATAAAGGATAGCGTTTTTTTGTTTTTTTTTTTCGATTTTGCCTGTCTTTTTTTTTTTTATGCTAAACTTCCATTATAAATATACGTACTTCCGTCATACTTTCGTAGTGTTCTCTTTTCCCCAGAGCGCAATCGCTCTCGGGGACCGACAGTCACATTGGCCACTGTACGATAGGAGCTTACCGTTCAGACCAGCGTTCCAACATGACTATCCACACGTCGATCGACTGCACCTAATCCCTCAAGTGGTTTTAAACTCTTTAATGTAAAGAGGAATGTAATCCTGCGACACCCCGGCCCCTCCGATAACGGCCCGACCAGCGGCATCAATGCCCGACAGTTTACGTCATCTCATCTTGTTGTTACACCACTGATACGCGAACACACGGTCACATCGGCGATAATTCCAGTCTTCTGTTCACAACCCACAACACTGCCATCACGATGTCGCTGACACGAAGAAATACAGAACCACGTTGACGATGTTGCTGACACGCAGAAGAATCACGTTGAACGCCAGTTGGCATTCGGCACGGGACAACGGAACCGAACTCAGCACGGAAGGCACCCAGGCAGCCGGCAGGAAAACCTGCCTTCCTTGGACGCAGTTCTCGCGATTTCCATAACGTCGAAAAACGTCGACACAGTTCCTCGTGGTTTCGCTGCTGTAGTTCCGCGTGTGTCCCGCAAATTGGAGACGGCCGTCTTACCCAGTGTATGTACCGCTGCTGGCACTGCTCCGGAACTTCGCTGTTTCTAGCGGCTTCGTTTGCTCGTTTGATAAAATTAGTGGTAAAAATGTCAATGCAACCGAAATGTTCTGCACGTTTGGACTAGAAGACGGGATTACAGGCGGCCTTCGCTGCCGCTGAAGCTCAATCAACTCAACATTAATTTATTAAACAACGTGCGCGATGTGCTCGAAAAACGAAACCGAAAGAAGATGGATCGGGAGGGCGAAAGCTTTCTCGGTCTGCCTGGAGGAGGAAAACGTCTCGGAGAATAATAAGGACTTTAATTTTCCTTTCATCGGTCTGGGTTTGTTTATGTGTGTTTTGGTAAACAAAAATAAAAAAAAAAACTTTACAAAAAAAAAAAAAATCTACTTTTCTTGGGATCGAACCGTTGACCACTTGGTCAGTAGCGCGATGTTCTACCCCTGCGCCAACTGAACAAGGAGGAACTCGCCCTCCTCCTTTCATCTGAACTGCCGTTCCTCCCTTCTCTGGGCAACTTGTCCGCAACAAGGAGGAACAGTCGCTTTTGCTACCTTTCTCCTCCCTTTTTTCTTAGAGTGCAACAGCATATCCGTGAACGTTGGCCAGCAGAGGCGACCAATCAGCTGCAGGACGTTCTTTAGCCTGCAGCAATCTCACCTACAGCCAGCTATCAAAAGAGGGAGTCTGCATTTTTCTGCTAAGTAATAATTTTAGGCAAGGAAACTAACATGTACCTGCTGCTTAGCTTAATGGTTGAGACATCAGCATAAGGACACAAAGTGTACACACTAGGATCTTATTTTAAAGGTGTGCAACCAAGAGCAAGCTGCCTTCTTGAAGTAGACGAGGACGTGTTTTGTGAGGCTGGCCGGGTGTTGGTGGTGCAGATTCGTCTGGGTTTACTACAAAGTTTGGCACATAATCCATGTTCAACCTATAGTCGGTTACAGGTTAAGAGTTTAGTTGAAACTGATACCACCTGTTTCCACTTTAGCAGAGCGAACGCTGCAGAGAAGGTCACATTCTCTCTAACATTCTCTCAGCTAAAGTTGCAAAAGGTGGGAGGAGTCTTCCTTGAATTCTTAAGCTGTCACCAAATTTACACTCGAACAAGATCGTTCACTTCGAGCTTGTGCAGGTAGTATAATCACGGTATTTACAGCGTTTTTTCTTGGAACGTTCATTTTAATAATGATTAATGAAATTCGAAATGGCAGTGTTATGAAGATATTGCCTGGCAAGGCTTTGACATAATAGAAAAGGAAAGTGAAAAGCAAACAAACCTTTCATTATAAAGTTACCTAGTTGTGCTTTGAAAATGTAGCTATGGCAAACCTAAGCCCTTCCAATATACACACCCAGTACAAATTTGCTATTGAGAATGGTAACTGCATAACTATGTTCCAGTCATAGGTTTTCTTATGCTGAAACAACAAAAGCATAGTTTTAATTTCACTTTGCATGGTTTCATAAAACAAAAAAGTTATACGAACATGTGTAAACCTTATGCAAGTTTTAGGCGACACTTTCACATTATACATACATTAAAAAATAGAGTGTGTAATGTTCGTTTTGGAATATATTTGAAGGCTGCAACCCACGGCTCTGTTGTTGCTGTTGTTGTTGTGTTTTTTTATCAAAGGTGCAAAAGGAAAGGTGGATTCCTCCCCCTCCACGACACATTCATCTGAATGTGCAGGGGAGGAGGAGGAGTGCAGTGTGATATATTTACATGATTATTTAAAAGGGGTACATCGAATAATAATTACGTCCCATGTGAAAGTAAGGCCCAGCTTAATGCTGGTTCCGTCGTCAGATGCAGCAAATACTGAGGATGGTACGAATCTTCCATTCAAGATCTTAAGACCTATCTGATGTACCTATTTGTTCAGGCGGGAGGAGTACTATACTTCGTTTCAGCTTAAGTTCAGACGAAGCCGACGCTACAAGCTAGTGGGACCAATGAATCAGCGTCAAACGCGCAGGTCACTGAGCCTTTTGTGCTTATGATTGGTTCAGCGACAAACGAACACCTTGATGGTGTGCTTTTGACGCTCTCTGATTGGTCCCATCAGCTCGTAGCGTTAGTTGCGTCTGGACTTGAAGGTGCAGCGAAGTATAGTCACCTGTGAAACAAACTTCTCTACAGGCTTTGAAAATAACTTCATGTTCATATTTTAGTCTGTAAACTTCTGGCCATTTATAGGTGGTTTACGTCATAGCCCGTTGTGCGTAGCTTTCCCCGTGCTCTCTTGAAGGGTAATTGCCCTTGTTGTCTTTTGAGCTCGCACAAGGTTCCTTCCCGTCTGGATCTCGCCCACAGGCCTCGTCGTGGGTGTCCTCCGGTTCGGTTGGATGTGGCGTGCATCGAGGTACGCAGTTGCCTTCTATCCAAGTGAAGGCACTGAGCCTGCGCTCCTAAAAATAAAATATGAATAGGATTATTCCTGCATTTCGGCATTTCCCTAAACATCCCGCCGGTCGCTCGGCAAATAAAACCATCCTTTTCCGGTCTTTTTTCTTCTTTTACATTTCCCATATTTTACCACAAGATCGGGAAATTTTTATCATGATTAGGAAACTCAGATCAGAATCAGAATCAGTTTATTTTTTCATCTACGTGTACAGACTACAAGGGCATGGGCAAAAACCCAACACATGTTGGCTTGACTGGGCTCCACGCCCGTTTTCTCGGCACAGGTGGATAAGCAAATCGTCACAAAACGTAGACAAAACCGATAATCGTGCAGCAGAAAGATGAGTGAGAAAAGCATGTAGACACTTGTAATCGGGAAATAGAACACTGATATCATAAGGCACTAGACGAAACTAATGGTGAATTTCACTCGCAGATCCGGAGCGCTTTCCAAAATCTGATCACAAGCATAATGAGATGTGCTTGGAACGAATTACTTTCAGAAAACTGATAACAACACCATAGCCTTATTAACTGGCACTTCCTCCATGGCAAAAGCAAGCACCACGAGTCTTTTATTATCCCACTGACATCTTTGCAATTACGATTCTCTTTCTCATAATAAATTTGGAATCTTTTTTTCTTATCTCCTGCTTTTCTACAGGGTAGTTTACGATTTATTGGCTCACTAAAGATCAGCTATTTTTATTTCAAATTTTTGCTGAGTTTCATCGCATCACAAGCATCGATGCCAAGCAACTCTCTTTTTAAATTGCCTCAGAAAACCTGGCGACGGTCCTTGAACTGACAGAGGGCAAGACAAAGACGGGCATTTTCTACCAGACTGTTGAAAGGATGGATGATGTTAAAGAATCGGAGAAACAAGGTATACCTGCTTTAGAATTTAGCATTCATTGACTGTTAGCGGAAGTCCAAGTCCAGCTAGCTTTCTATTGCAACCGAATTGGGTGCCGACTCAGTTAATGTGATAGGTGGGTGCAAACTATGTAAATTAAATTCGAGATATCTAACAGTGAGCTGTACGGCATCTGAAATTCCAAATGCTTCTGTACATTAATTTTAAATTGTGAGTGACCGTCTGGTGATGAGTAACATTAAAAAAAAAATGGGTGAATGACTGCATTTAAAAAGAAATATAAATTTGCATTACTGATGTGATGCTTAAATACAGCCTTCATATTTTGTGTTGAATTGCCGTGACACTTGGCACTGAGCACAATTGATGGATTAGTTTAAAAAACAATCTACTAGCATGGGTGATTAATCTGTTATTAACTGTGTGCATATGAGGAAACAAAATCAGGCCCTTATTTCTCACCTGGTAGGATTTGACTGCATGGTATTACTGTTTCACCCTATGTCCGAATGCAGCGGATGCTAAGAGCAATCCCATTTAATCGTGCTCTTTGAACATGGCACATAACACATGTCGCCGCGCCCGCTCTCTAAGGACACATGACACTCGCACGGCTTTGAATTTGCTTTGATGGCTCGCAGCATCCGCTGCGCCCTGACTAAGATGATACAGAGTATAGTGTAGATGGTGGTTGGACAAAAAAAAAATCTGAAGTGTCTGTGCTATGTGGTATGAAAATATTTTAAAAGGATACTTAACAAAATTTGAAATATACCCGTCGTGTTCAGAAATAGGCTGAATATGATCAACAATATCCGTAAATGACGATCTCACGTTTGTATTTTGAGCCTGAAGGTTGAATTTTTTGTTAGAAACAAAATACCTTTCTGGCTTTAATGCAAGGCATTATATGCATCCGTGTTAAGAGCCTTTGCACATACATCAACCACATCTAGGAGTTTTAGATATCGCAGTGCTCCCGAAACTTACTGTTGACCGGAGATGGTCCATCTTTTGCGTTGTTTGTGCTACTCCTTGGCTCACCAGTCGAACAACGTGGTGAAGTTTGGGTACCCGATGATGACCTAGCCTGGAGAAGATATTCCAGCTGCTCCAATGACCAATTTAGCTTTGATTTGCCAAGAACAATATTAGGGTAACTGGTTTGGGTTGTTAGGTTTAGGGAGTATGTCCTGAACCTGTTTCAGCTAGTCTATCATCAGTTACCTGCATCTACTTATCATCAGTTACTTGTATCTGCTCTAAGGGCAGGCCTCTCTTTTCGTTAGAAAGCCTTCGATTTTATGATTTGTTTTAATTCCCAACCTTTGTTTCAGACGTGCCCCGCAGTCTATTCCATCGCAGTGTGTCCCAGGACCTCGACAGAGCGCTGCAGTGTGATTTGTGTAAATCAGGCTTATGAGACAGAGGGCCCTCTGGAAGCTGTGGCACTTTGTTTCTGCCTGGCATGGGTTTTTGGCCTTCAGTACTTCGTTAAATATTTTCGCACATTTGTTTGTTTTGAGAGACTTGTAGGTCTCAAACATTCAAAGCTGGGCTGCATGGGCACAAGGCTGCTGACCAGCCTAAATTTAAAAAAAAGAAGTTTTTTCCACACATGTTGTTAAAAGAATGTTGTTCTGGGCTTGTCTAATGCATTGAAGGAATGCATTCGCATTTAAGTGACCATTATTGTTACTTTCTTGAGCACATGTATTCCTGAAGGTCTAAAACCCATGCCAAATTTTTGTTCTGTTTTTTTTTTTTAATTTATAACTATAAGGTGACCCAAGTCACCGGGCTCGATCAAAAATGGACCGTAAAAATTGTCGCCATCACGTCGTAGACCGTGGCAAGTTTATTCGCCCTGTTATTTACAGAAAAAGAGCTACGCTTTGTAATTAAAAAAAAAAAAAAACCGAACTGTGAAATACACCTTTGACGAAAAATTTAGATCGCTACGTACAGGCGTTAATTTTTACGGTCCATGTTAGGTCGAGCCTGGGGACTTGAGTCATCTTATATACTAGTAATTTCTTGGGCAGATATGTTCCTAACGGCCAAAAACCCTTCCCAGGTTTTTTTTTCTTTTTTTTAATTTATAAATATACTAGTAATTTTACTGCCTCACATTTTATGATTGGGAGCTCTTTTACTAGGGTGTTTGATTTTTTATAGTCATTTTCAATATAGAAGGGAACAAACGACATTGAAGAGAGCTGTCTCTTGGTAGCTTTTTTTTCTCTACAAGGTTTCTTATTCTTGAATTGATATTAGGGTGTCTACAATATGTTTTAGTGCTGTGAAACGAGCCAGAACAATTAGATCTTGCATGTAGAAAGCTCAATTAAGATTTAACAAAATGTGAATTTTTCTTTCAGAAATTTCAAAGCTTAGCTCCCTTCATATGAAAAATAAGACCAACAAACTGGCCAGTGTCAATAGCAATCATGTCTGCAGATGATGGAGTTAGCGATGGTTGTAACTCCCGGTAGGCAAAACGAGCAGATGAGATCGCCTTCTGCTTCCCGTGCTTAGAACAAAATGACGTCGCAGTTTACAAGCATTGCTAACGCTGCAAGCATGTCCACCGTAGGCCCTGGCAAGTTCGTCTAATTTTTCACAGGAAGGAGGCGAAATTCCTTACAACTTCAACAGGTAACATGCCCATTCAGTGAATGCTTTAACTTTTAATGTGCAGGCACCAATTTTTCGGGCTCGATCCGCAGCACTAAGAACCATTGTAGATTCCTATATATATGGTAGTCATGTAAAATTTCGGCAAGTTCTTCAGTGCCAAGATGGCAGTATTTTCTTGTATACTTTCTTTTGATTGCAATTGTTTTCATTTTCAGTGTTGTGTAGTTCTAGAATAAATATATTTCCACAATGAAAGTGCTAATTTTTTTTTCTACAGATAGCTGGTGCAAGGTGTTTCGTAAAATGGTGATGTTAGCTGTAAAAAAGCCTGCCTGAAAGTTCTACGAGTGTTGTCCGCATATCCAGTCTTCGCAGCTTCTTTAACAACAAAGGCTTGCTTTTTCCAAATAAAGGTGTGCGACTTTTCATATGTACTGCAATATTTAGCTGTGAATGGGAGTGAAAGGTCTGCGGTATTGAATACCTCCCTGCTTTGAAAAGACACTTTGCGCGACTTTTCAGAAGATATACCTTTTCAAAAAAGTTGCACAATCTGCCTTTTCTGAAAAGGAAGCTTTCAATGCCGCAAACCATTCACTCCTGTTCACAGCTGAAGGGTCTCATTACTAGTAATTTCGGCTCTAAAAGTGTCAAAATTCGTTCACAAAAGGACGGAAATTACTCTCTCATTACTATAAAATTAACCCCTAAAAGGGTCAAAATTGATCCTCAAAGGGACGAAATTTACACCCTGAGTACTGCAAAATTCATCCCTAAAAGGGTCAAAATTGATCCTCAAAGGGCCGAAAGTTACTCCCCCGTCACTATAAATATCATCCCTTTAAGTGGCCTAGGTAATCCCCAAAGGAACGAAATTTGGTCCCCAATAAAAAAAAAAGTCCCCCAATCACCACTGTTGATCCCCAAAGGGATCAAGGTTACTCCCCCAATTATAAACACGACGGCGCTCAAGGGACCATAAATAATCCCCTGAAGAGTTAAACTTAGCCCCTGATGCCCTGCTGTAGGGATCAAAAGCACTCCTTTTAACAGTTCAAAATTTTGGCCTCAAGGGATCAATGGAAAGGGACTAAAAGAAAAGGGAGGGACTAAACCGGGGTTTTGCCGTTTCTGGGGGATCACTCTCAGTGACATCGATTTAGTCCCCTAAAAGGATGAAGTACTACTCCTTTTTTTTTTAAGAGTGCAGCTCGAGCCAGATCTGCGAGCGGAATATGCGCGTTTCAAATGGAGCACTTTTGGAGCGCTCGTGATCTGCAAGCGTAATTCACCATAAGTGAGCTACAGAAACATATTTTGATGGCACGAGGTGTTAGTGTTTCTATGGCGAAGTTGTTGCTCCTTAGATTGTTCAATAATGATGGGAGGTGGTGTCTCAACATCTGCGTTTCATAATTTGTTTTGCTGTATGGTACCCTCCAGACATCCTCATTACGAGTAGGATCAACAATGAAAGACGTTTACAACTCCCTGTAATGCCCAATTAGAGCGCAGCTCTTGAGGATGAGGAGGGGAGTGTATGGAGGGGACGGTATGCCCCTCCTTCTCATCCGTACCCTCTCCTCCTCCCTCCTCATCTAGTCCTCCCGTGCTCCTCGCCCCCTTCTCCTCCTCCCTCCTTCTCCTTTCTTTTCCTCCCCCTCCATCCTCCTTACTACTCCTCCCTCCCTCGCATTCTCCCCCTCCTCCCTCCCGCGCGGTGCATTATGGAGAACGTCGCATAATGCAACGCGCGCGTCACCGCGGTGTATTATGGGACGTTTCCTATAATGCACCGTGCAATTACGGCGGCGGCGACGTCCACGCGTTACGGTTACGGCGATGCCGACGCGTCACGCCAACGCAGTACACCGACGCGTTACAGTTACGCCGACGGCGACGCTGACGCCGCTCAAGCCGGAAACGGGTGCCTAAAGGGCCACCCACACTAGCGAGAAAACGCGCCCGGCGCGCCGATAAATCGGTTAAGCGGGAAGATAAAGGGCGTGTCTCTGCACGCGCACGTGGCGCTGACTGTGCTTCGGCGACATTTTGTTACTTGCCGCGATCGGCGTGCCACGCGCGTTTTCTCGCTAGTGTGGACGTGGCGTAAGAGTTGCGCTCTAAAACTTATATTTCGTACTAGACCAGCGATGTCTTGAAATAAAGAATTGTTCAGTTTAATGCTCGCTGTGTATCTTAAAATTACTGTTTAGTCATTCAGGTTGGTAATTGGAATGATATGCAGAGTCTTAAAAAGTGGCTGTGCATGATAATCGTATGGGGCATTGACGATAGTCCGTGTGGTCTTTACTCTATATAACGGACGCTGCCATGTAAATATGAGGCAAACAACCGCGTCGCACTGCATTTTTTTGGCGATGCGGTTGAGGCGTCAGCCAAAAACGTCCCCTCAGTTTGCTCGGGCATTGAGACGATCCTTTTCCTATGTCCTGCTTTCTTCTAAGTTTCCTATTTCTTACCGCAGCCTCGGGTAATTTTCGTCACTATCAGGAAACTCAGTTAATGGATGTCGCCATGTGACTTTGGGGCAAATGACCGCGTTGCCAAGGCTTTGCCATGGCAACATTGTCTTTGGCCCTATATTTACGTAGCGGCGTCCGCTGAATCGGTGTCGAACAGGTGGGAATTTGAGCCCCGCACCTGATTGAGAAAGTCGAAATGGGGCCTGCGCTCTCGACACCGCGGCGGGAGCGTCGTCTAGAGCAGTGATTCTCAAATGACGGTCCGCGAACCCTTCGGGGTCCGCGAATCCTTTCTAGGGATCCGCGAAGCTGTCTCATCATTCAGGCCCAGCAAGAGAAGTTGTGTTTTTTTTTCAAACTGAGAGGAAACGTTCCTTAGTTATATATCCATTTATTTAATCATTATTATATTTAGTCCATACCTTTCCCTTCCCCTCACAACGAACAGTGTCCTCCATCATCTTTTTCGATCCACAAGGGGTTCGCGAAACATCAATGGTTGAGAACCCCTCGTCTAGAGCGAGTCGTCATAACGCGCGCGGCAATGAAAACCGAGCGTATCAGGTCTCGTATGCACGAACAATAAGAATGGCATCGGGTTTAGAAGGGCCGTGCAAGCCCCGCTTTCAGCACGTGTTCGTTTCCCTTCGTCGGGGTGAAAATGCGCCTATGCATCGAACCTTCTTTTGGTGCGCCGACTGTGTCGAAAGCCAGCCGCGACAGAGCACAGGTGTACCAGACCACAGATGTACCAGACCACATGCACAGCGCAGGCGTAGCCTAAGCCTAACGTAGCCCACAGAGCCGCGAGCAGACGATGGAATCGAAGACGAAAGCGCGTCGGTGGCGTCCTTGCGCAGTGCAATCTGGGATTGAGTTCTTTTTGCGGCGTCGCTTGCATGACATCCTGCCGGGTCCTCGGGTATTTAAAAGTTCTTGATTCCTAGGAAGCAAATAACGGCGCAACTCTGAAATGAGGGGCCATTGATAGTAAATGCCAGAGGAGCACTCGCGCGTGACACGTGTTTTGCGCGTTTCGAACAGCAATACAGACGGCCCTTATAATAAACCCGAAACGTGAAATTTATCAGGGGGCTTCAGCGTCAACTGGCTTCGTACCGTGTACCGTGATCAAACTGCGGTCGGCTTGCTAAAGCTGGTTTCTATGCCCGGTACGACACTGACGTCCGGTGGTTCGTACCGCAATTAAAGCATCGTAGCGGGCGTACTCTAAAGATCGGCTCAAACTTTCCAGTACCCCCTAACTTGTATCATTCGTTACATTTGGACACACATATCGAAAGCTGTATATTAAACTAATTAAGGAGCGTCATAGAATATCTTCGAATGGCATCTTAGGTAACTTGTGTTTACAGGCACACAAATGACTTCAATACGAATCATAACATAATAATTATCCTTATTCCTGTTCCATATCAGCGACATGACTTGTTTTTCTTTTTGCGAAGAACATTTATTTAAATTAAAAATCGTGTAAATATAATCAATGCTGCTATATTTTGTATCACTTTAGATACCGAAGGTGACCAGATGAAAGGAATGCACCATAAGTATATTGTATTTTTCTACTATTGCTTTATTATGGCACATTTTTAAAAGACGGCAATGACAGCAGGAAATGAGTAATTTCGCAGCGCTCATTAGTTGCTGTGCTGTTGTGATAGAACTTTTCGAGGTCACTATAAAACCCATACTGACGCAGCTTTTCCCAGAAAAAAAAATAAAAAGAAGTTTAACAGGGTAGAACGGCGAGGCTGTACGAAAACGGTGCGAGTTAGCTCGCAACCCTTTCACATTTCGACGCTTGACGCTATGTCGCTCAACATCGAGTACGCCGTTTTCGGAGTCCTGATGGCAGTCAATGTTGCGATGGGCCTCTACTTCACCTGTAGGAAAGCCCGCGCCCGAACCACCGAAGAAATGTTCCTGGCCAGTCGCACGCTCATGGTGCTTCCTCTGGCCGTCTCCGTGGTGGCGACTGTTACGTCACCGACGGGTATCGTCGCTTTCGCCGGACACTACTATGCCTACGGACTTCACCTGAACTGGGTCAACCTCGGGTTGGTCGCCGTCCTTCCAATCACGACGCACCTGATCATCCCCGTACTGTACAAGTTGAGGGTCACGTCCATCTTCGAGGTATGGATTATCAACGATAATTCAGAGAGAACGAAGCGGGCGACGCCATTTTGTATCTTAGATTAGCGCGATGGCGATTGGCGATAGCTACGAATCGAAAATGCTACTTCCTCGACTTCAGAGACGATGTTGGAAAGCTTGGGAGATGTCTTACTCGGTCGTGAACTGCATTCACGTTTATAAGGACAAAAAAACCGTTTCCAGCGATATAAGATAGTGATTTAGTTAACTGGCAACAATAGCTTTAAGCAACAAGGTGGCTGAATGTCGTTACTTTGAAGCCTAAATATTTTTAGTGGGTCTACTGAACAAGTTTGATTGAACGGAAATCAATTTTAGTTTTATGACGCTTACCGACTTTATTGGTAAGTTGATCATTGAGAAAAACACCACCAAAACTCGGCATTTTCTGACACTCGATTCCCAAAATGCTCCTTGAACGCCAAAGGCTTCAATTTTGAACTCTCTTTACTTATGAGCTACTTATCGTAGCTTGCAGACTTTTCTCAGCATGTTGACACTCTCAAGCAACAGCGTCACGGATGCCATCGTAGATTAGGCATTAGTGCTACCACCAGGGCGGCGTTACTCGTCCGCTTGCGAGTAAAATGTTTCGCCCACTCCGCCGGGATTCCTCCTTTAGCTCTATACACTTTACGGCGACCGTAGACCAAGGTCCGGCACGTCGGTATACCAAAAATCTATAACAGCGACAAACAACCATGCGCATTTAAGAAAAAGCGAAGACTTCACCTTCCGTCTGGGACATCCAGACAGAAAAACAACGCAACTCATATACAGGCGCCATCTTTTAGGTCGGCAAGTCAGGCCCAACCAAACACGTCATTCCAAGGAGTCGGCAACTGGCCGGTTTCGGTTTCTCCGGAAACAGTATTCGGAACCTCAGTTAACTCGCCCGAAGACAGAATCTGACGCGAGAAGGGATATCCGCAGAGGCGAATTCTGATGACAACCGGAACGCTACGGGGACGCACTTAGTTTGAGCGGATATTTTGTCCTGACTGACTGATTGGCGCCATGAGCTCAAGGCCATCTGCGGGTCTTGAGGACCTAAAGCTCGTGCGTCGGGTTAGCGGGAAGTCGAATGCCAGGCCCAAGCTCAATTGAACCCAATGGGGTATTTCCCCCGGCCTACACATTCAGTATTTGAGATCCTGCATGTGACGTCATGTTCGTGTAGGGGACGGAGCTCGCGGACACTTCCAGTCGCGTCGCGCCATGCTAAAAGCCATACGTACGCTGCGTGGTGACGAGAACCCGATGCTGTTTCGTCTAGATCAGGGGTTCTCAACCACTGATGTTTCGCGGACCCCTTGTGGACCAGCGGAGATGATGGAGGACCCCTTTCGTGTTGAGGAGATAGGGAATGTAAAAGTTAAATATTGTAATGACATTATAAATGGATTTAGCTAAGGGCTAGTGTGAGGTAGGCTTCTCTTATTGATATACAGGCGAGAAAACTAACACGTAAATGGAAAAATTCCTTCTCGGTCTGAAGAAAGGACTTCTATTGCCGGGCTTGACTGATGAGGCAGGGCTTCGCGGACCCGCAGAATGCCTTCGCGGACCCCTTTGGGTCCGCGGACCCCCATTTGAGAACCACTGGTCTAGATTAAACCGTGACAGGTCGTCAACTGAAGCCGAAAATGCAGAACAACTGTGCAGAAGAATGGAACGCGCAGCTACACACCTTCAATTTAACCAAGCTTGCCAGGCCAAACCTGCCTACAATCGTTACTCTTTTCTTTTCAGTGGACCCTGGGTAGGAACAGCTGCCCTGCATTTTGGGAGTAAAGGACCTTTGTCTCTCGTCGTTTTACATGTCCCTTTCGGGATGTTTGGCAAAAGTAGTGTTGTGGAAGCCGGTGATGACCTTGGGGGAGAGCAGTGGACGAAGTATTTCCGTAAACTAATACTCAGCCTCGTCCTGACTAACCCGCCCCCCCCCCTCCCCCACCCAACCAAAAGAAGAAAAAAAAAAGAAAGCGCAGCCAATTCGAATTATGTGTCAGGTATTCCCACCGCAGTTAGGTGAAAGATGTCAACATTACAGAACTTTGGTTATTTGGCTGCTGCAACGTAGCTCCGATTTCAGGTTCGGCGCAAATATTTTGTTACATCCTGGTATCTCAAGGGATTCGGAGAGGTAAAATAGAAAGAAGGCACTCGCCCGATCCTCATAGCAGCTGTTAAACCAGCCGTTATCAACGTGAGGGCAGTAACCGTTGTGTGGCACACCTATACCCGTGGGTCACAGGCTGACTGTAACGAACAACTTGCGATCACTCGCTGCTGCCGCTATAAAGTTGTTCGTGATTCATCAGTCTGTAGTGCTCTGTTGATGTACCTCAGTAAAAATAGCGTACCTTAGCTTGGTTAGTTCAATATCACTGGCGTTCACCAACAGTGCAACCCTCAACCGCTGCCTTTTATTGCGTCAGCAGAAAATAGAATCCTGACTGCAGTTCTGAGTTCGAAAAGCCTTCGTTGGTTTTTGTGAAACGCCATGCAAACGTAAATTTTTGCTTTCTCTGGGGTTGTAAACACTAAGAGCCGAAGCAGTTTTCCTTACGTGATACCAGCCGTATGTGATAGAATTTTGTTCACGTCATCGAAGTGAGCTGCATTGCTTTTACTTTTTATTAGTAACAATAAAAAACCTTTTCCACAGACTACACTGCCGCCGCACCCGCTTCTTTGGGTTTTCGGCGCTGCATTATTAATCTAATGCGCACCCATTAGTTACTTTTCAAGTATCACTTACGCGTAAACATCACAGACAGTTATTTGAGTTACAAATATTAATTTCAAACATCTGCAACAATGTACGACCTCTAGGGTCTTCATTTTCAAGGCTACAACACGCTATCAATTCTCTGTGGATTAGTCGTCCGTCAAAAAACAAATTGCGCAGTTCGTGCGTCATACTTGGTTAGCACGTTCTCTTATTTTTTCTTTTTTTCTTTTTTTAATTTTGACTTTAGTACGAACTACTGTAAACGACTTAATTTTCGGGGATTTCGCAAATCGCCTACAATTCGCGTAAAAAAGGTCCCTCGAACAATTCCGGTAAAATGTAAACATATTGGAATCTATATTGAGATCCCACCGCGTCGCGAAAATTAGAACCCGCGAATTATTCTAAAACTTCAGCTTTGACCTAAGTGGCGAAATATTGAGCCCGCGAAATATAAGTAGTTTGCAGTATACCTTCCAAAAAACTACTGCAACCGCATTAACTTTTTGCCGAAGACGGCAGAACGAACATAATGTTTCAAGGGTTCTATTCCGTTTTCGTTTTTATTTGCGCGGCAAGTGACAGCAGGATTCTGCCCGGTTAGTCTCCCTATCGAGTACAACGTTGTATGTTAACTTTCTCATCTACATCCGCACTTTTTGATTTGTTATTTATTCATTTGTTACTGCAGCTCTCAGTTATAGTCCTTACCAGCAGAAGGCCCCAACAAAATGGAAGATTTCGGGCGGGCTTGGGGGGACGGGGAGGGGTGGAGGGGGGGGGGGGGGTTTAATGGGCCTCGCCTTTGGATACCTGATGGTTAGCAAGACTGTAAGTTTTCATTGGGGAAACACAATGAATAAACACCCAAAAAGCGACCCAAGCCTATATCTGCTGAAGTGTTACCAAAACTGGGTGAGTAATGAAGTCGTGACAATGTCATTTGACAGTGAATTCCTATCTTGAATAGCCGGAGGGAAAGTGAATATTTGAAAACATTGCGTTTAAATCTGCACTGCTGGGTTGATATGGTATGGTTGATCCTTGCCGATCCGGCAGATGAAAAAGTGATATATGATTCCATGTGAATATTAAACTTGATGTGGGGATACAGAAATGCGCATATTTTGCTCAATTAATTATAGCACCGATTTTCAACGTTTTCATATTGACGTCTGTAAGCAAGGGCGTCCAGGAAGTCCGGTTTCTAAAAGCGTTGATGGTAAACCCTAAGAGCTAGCTTTTCGACGCCTTCAAGTCTGTTGAACCAAACTGCCGCGTGGGGAAACCAAACATAGGTAGCATATTCCAGTGTTGGTCTGATCATTGGTTTATATGCTATAGGATTTGTCTCGGCATCTGACAAATTTAAGTGTACGCCTAAGCGTAAAAATTTTACTTATAGCCTTGTTCACAATTTGATCGACTTGTTGATATTGCAGAAATGACGCAATTTTCAACTGTGTATTGCGCGCCAGTCGAATGTTGTCTCCTGCCCAGTCTACCAAGCAGACGACGCGCGGGGGGGGGGGGGGGGGGGGAGGGGGAGGGGGAGGGGGAGGGGAGGAGGAGGGAGGGAGGAGAGAGGGCATTTTCCTTTCCGCTTTTTCTACTGGAACGGTCTTGGGCTTGTACATAACTTTATGACAAGCAATCAAGTTACCTGTGATCAACTAGTTTTGGAAGTCAGTTTGTAATTTCATTACATTGATTAACAGTAATCACAAGATCAATTTGTTTATCTTTACAACTAATGAAATTACTTGTAGCGATTACAATTTCTCCAAATCCGTCCCGATTTTGAGTCACAACATCCATCGAGTAAAAACATCCGATCATGGATGTTCTGTCTCGATGGATTTATTGACGCGTTGGACGTTTCGACTCTATTGATCTTTAGAACCCGATGATGTTTTGATTCGATGGACGTTTTGACTCCGATGTGTGTTTTGACTCGGATGGCTGTTTTAACTCGGATGAATGTTCTGACTGCTATCATATGTCCTAAGAATGTTTTAAATCGCTGAAAGTTTTATCTCTTTCCTAAAATGCCGGCCGTTTTGTTTAATCGATTTTCAAGAGCATAGCAAGCAATTACTCACAAATGAGTTCACTGGTAGACCTAAATCAACTATGAAGAAGCAATAATTATTTTATGAAAGGTTGTAGGGTATCAAACAATACAAGTTATGTTCTTCATCGCTCCATCACTGACCAGTAAACCTGCTAGTGACGATGCCCACTCTATCACTGTTGTATCTAATTGGGGCGTATAAAAAATGAAAGACGTTTACAATTATCTGTAATGCCAAATTAGAGCGCAGCTCTTGAGGGGGAGGATGGAAAGATAGGGAGGGGAACTTACCGTGAAATTCTGCGTCGATTTCTCGGTAAATTTCCCCGCTAAATTAAGCGGGGAAATTTCCCCTTTTAAATTTGGCGGAAAAATATCCCCACTAAGTTTTCCGGGAAACTTTCCCCGCTAAATTTAGCGGGAAAACTTTCCGCAAAATTTAGGCACCGTGTGACTCAGGAGGATGACATCACATGTGACGTCATGTGTTACGTTATTATGGGAAACGTCCCATAATGAAACGCGCGATTACGCCGACGGCGACGGTGACGCGGCTCGAGCCGGAAACGGGTGCCTAAGAGCTGCGCTCTAAAACTACGTACTACAATCGCGGCGCCCTGCTTCATATCGAATTCATGTGGGGCACACATGCGCAGTGGGGATGACTCAATAACGCAGTGAGCGGAGCAGACGCACGAAAACGATTTACTAATCTGCCTACTGCAATACTTTTAAGAGCGCAACTCTTAGGCGTCTGTTTCCGGCTTGAGCGGCGTCGGCGTAACCCCGCGTTTCATTACGGGACGTTTCTCATAATGACATACCACGTGTAACGTCACAAATGTCACGAGGTAGGAGGAGGAGCTGGAGGAAAGGAAGCAGGAGGAAGGGAGGGGAAGAGGAGGATGGGAGGAGAAGAAGGTGAGGAGGAGGAGAAGGAGAAGAAGGGAGATGCCAGCTACCCGTTGTGCAGGCAAGTGCTATCATCATTCATAAATCACAGGGAGGCACGTATAAAGACGTGGTGTACTCGTTAGCCAAGTGGCCATTACAAGGGTACAAATCGGTGCTGTATCCATCGATCTCTGTGGTACGTCAGACGAAGTTGGTAAATTGTGTGCCGCCAAGGTCGACAACGGCTTGCTCGTGGTAGCTCTGCATCTCTCGCCTACAGCACTGACCAAATATTTCGCGCAAGACAAAGAGCAACTTCATGCCAGTTATGCAGGAAAACATCCCATGGGCCCCAAGGGGCGTGCCGTCGCTGTTCTGCTGTGCCATTTCAGGGGTGCACGCTCAAGGCTAATGCTGAGGACATCAGAAACGCCGAGTAGTCTTCGACATAGCCTCGAGCAAGTAGGATGACATCGAGAGTATCACGTGCTTCGTCAGAGTGTTAACTCTAACGCTGTCTCGTTCTCCCGCCTTGCTCCTGCTGTCCTGTTTCCTAGCACCGTCAGAACTTAGACAGAGTAGAGGTTCGAGATATAACTATATTTCCCTTCTCTGGTCAAACGGTGAGCGGGAATAACACTGGTTGTGTAAATATATATATATATATACAGGGTGTCACAAAAGGAAATTTACACGGTCTTTTTTACCGCAAAAATAAACTAGGCATCGCCGAACGCTCATTCTCCGCCCAAAGGTAGAGCTAGAGGTCACAACCAGATGCCAAAGTTTCAGCCCGATCCGATAACTTAATCAAAAGTTATAAGTGGTTTTCTGAACATTTCAACGGGAAAATGGCGGCCGACGGAGTTTTCAAACACATGGGGCTCTATGGCACCAGAAACCGAAAACAGGCAAAAATGGGCTCCATTTTCCCATTGAACTTTTCAGAAAATCACTTATAACTTTTGATTAAGTTATCGGATCGGGCTGAAACTTTGGCATCTGGTTGTGACCTCTAGCTCTACCTTTGGGCGAGAATGAGCGTTCGGCGATGCATAGTTTATTTTTGCGGTAAAAAAGACCGTGTAAATTTTCTTTTGTGACACCCTGTATATTTCAGAATGCTTAGCACGGTATATCGCAAAATTGAAACACCTCAAGAGAGGAGGAGGTGGAACAGAGAAAGAGGGGAGGAGGAAGAAAGCAGGAGAGGAGGGGAACAAAAAAAGCTAAAGGAGAGGTTGAGGGGCATATCCTCCACCTCTCCTCCACCTCCGCCTCAGGGAATTGCAAACGTCTTGCTTTCTTTCTTTTTTTTTAAATCTTGGGGTATGCAATGGTCTGGTGCGAGTAGGCTTAAGAAGAATAATTTATTCGTAATTCGGGACGACGAATATTAGCAATTTCATCAAAACCAACGTTCTAGATATCATAAAAACAAAAATTTGAATATTTTTCTTCGCCGTATTCATTCGAAGAAAGCAGTTCAGGTGGAGCAGCAAAGCACACAATGAGCTCTCAATCTGTGCGAGTGTTCGGGCGAGAATAAGGTCAGGATTCTGTGGCGTAAGACTTTCAGGGAATTTAATATCACTCCCCCAACCAATCTCGGCTTTTGGCATTACGTGACATAACCAACTTCTGTTGACGTGGCAGCGTGCGCCTCGCTGCAAAACTTTGTAACCTCGACTTTTAACAGCGAGTTTGCTTTTACAGCGGTCTTTTGCTACAGTTACTCTTGGGCAATCTCGTTCGACGATTGATTTTTCGACTCAATAGACGTTTTGACTCAATGGATGTTGCGACTCGGACGAATGTGCTGGCTCGGACGAATGTTCTGACTCGGACGAATGTTCTGACTCGAACGAATGATCTGACTCGGGTGGATGTTCTGACTTGGGTGGATCTTCTGACTCGGACGAATGTTCTGACTCGGACGAATGTTCTGACTCGGAAGAATGTTCTGACTCGGACGAATGTCTGACCCGGACGAATGTTCTGACTCGGACGAATGTTCTGACTCGGACGAATCTTCTGGCTCGGACGAATCTTCTGGCTCGGACGAATGTGCTGATTCGGACGAATCTTCTGGCTCGGACGAATGTGCTGATTCGGACGAATGTTCTGACTGGGACGAATGTTCTGACTCGGACGAATGTTCTGACTCGGACGAATGATCTGACTCGGGTGGATGTTCTGACTTGGGTGGATCTTCTGACTCGGACGAATGTTCTGACTCGGACGAATGTTCTGACTCGGAAGAATGTTCTGACTCGGACGAATGTCTGACCCGGACGAATGTTCTGACTCGGGCGAATGATCTGACTCGGGTGGATGTTCTGACTTGGGTGGATCTTCTGACTCGGACGAATGTTCTGACTCGGACGAATGTTCTGACTCGGAAGAATGTTCTGACTCGGACGAATGTCTGACCCGGACGAATGTTCTGACTCGGACGAATGTTCTGACTCGGACGAATCTTCTGGCTCGGACGAATCTTCTGGCTCGGACGAATGTGCTGATTCGGACGAATCTTCTGGCTCGGACGAATGTGCTGATTCGGACGAATGTTCTGACTGGGACGAATGTTCTGACTCGGACGAATGTTCTGACTCGAACGAATGATCTGACTCGGGTGGATGTTCTGACTTGGGTGGATCTTCTGACTCGGACGAATGTTCTGACTCGGACGAATGTTCTGACTCGGAAGAATGTTCTGACTCGGACGAATGTCTGACCCGGACGAATGTTCTGACTCGGACGAATGTTCTGACTCGGACGAATCTTCTGGCTCGGACGAATCTTCTGGCTCGGACGAATGTGCTGATTCGGACGAATCTTCTGGCTCGGACGAATGTGCTGATTCGGACGAATGTTCTGACTGGGACGAATGTTCTGACTCGGACGAATGTTCTGACTCGGACGAATGATCTGACTCGGGTGGATGTTCTGACTTGGGTGGATCTTCTGACTCGGACGAATGTTCTGACTCGGACGAATGTTCTGACTCGGAAGAATGTTCTGACTCGGACGAATGTCTGACCCGGACGAATGTTCTGACTCGGGCGAATGATCTGACTCGGGTGGATGTTCTGACTTGGGTGGATCTTCTGACTCGGACGAATGTTCTGACTCGGACGAATGTTCTGACTCGGAAGAATGTTCTGACTCGGACGAATGTCTGACCCGGACGAATGTTCTGACTCGGACGAATGTTCTGACTCGGACGAATCTTCTGGCTCGGACGAATCTTCTGGCTCGGACGAATGTGCTGATTCGGACGAATCTTCTGGCTCGGACGAATGTGCTGATTCGGACGAATGTTCTGACTGGGACGAATGTTCTGACTCGGACGAATGTTCTGACTCGAACGAATGATCTGACTCGGGTGGATGTTCTGACTTGGGTGGATCTTCTGACTCGGACGAATGTTCTGACTCGGACGAATGTTCTGACTCGGAAGAATGTTCTGACTCGGACGAATGTCTGACCCGGACGAATGTTCTGACTCGGACGAATGTTCTGACTCGGACGAATCTTCTGGCTCGGACGAATCTTCTGGCTCGGACGAATGTGCTGATTCGGACGAATCTTCTGGCTCGGACGAATGTGCTGATTCGGACGAATGTTCTGACTGGGACGAATGTTCTGACTCGGACGAATGTTCTGACTCGGACGAATGATCTGACTCGGGTGGATGTTCTGACTTGGGTGGATCTTCTGACTCGGACGAATGTTCTGACTCGGACGAATGTTCTGACTCGGAAGAATGTTCTGACTCGGACGAATGTCTGACCCGGACGAATGTTCTGACTCGGGCGAATGATCTGACTCGGGTGGATGTTCTGACTTGGGTGGATCTTCTGACTCGGACGAATGTTCTGACTCGGACGAATGTTCTGACTCGGAAGAATGTTCTGACTCGGACGAATGTCTGACCCGGACGAATGTTCTGACTCGGGCGAATGATCTGACTCGGGTGGATGTTCTGACTTGGGTGGATCTTCTGACTCGGACGAATGTTCTGACTCGGACGAATGTTCTGACTCGGACGAATGTTCTGACTCGGAAGAATGTTCTGATTCGGACGAATGTCTGACCCGGACGAATGTTCTGACTCGGGCGAATGATCTGACTCGGGTGGATGTTCTGACTTGGGTGGATCTTCTGACTCGGACGAATGTTCTGACTCGGACGAATGTTCTGACTCGGAAGAATGTTCTGACTCGGACGAATGTCTGACCCGGACGAATGTTCTGACTCGGGCGAATGATCTGACTCGGGTGGATGTTCTGACTTGGGTGGATCTTCTGACTCGGACGAATGTTCTGACTCGGACGAATGTTCTGACTCGGAAGAATGTTCTGACTCGGACGAATGTCTGACCCGGACGAATGTTCTGACTCGGATGAATTTTCTGACTCGGACGAATCTTCTGACTCGGACGAATGTGCTGATTCGGACGAATGTTCTGACTGGGACGAATGTTCTGACTCGGACGAATGTTCTCACTCGGACGAATGTTCTAAATCGGACGAATGTTCTGAATGGACGAACGTTCTGACTCGGGCGAGTGTTGTGACTCGGACGAATGTTCTGACTCGAACGAATTGTCTGACTCGGACGAATGTTCTGACTCGGACGAATGTTCTGACTCGGACGAATCTTCTGGCTCGGACGAATCTTCTGGCTCGGACGAATGTGCTGATTCGGACGAATCTTCTGGCTCGGACGAATGTGCTGATTCGGACGAATGTTCTGACTGGGACGAATGTTCTGACTCGGACGAATGTTCTGACTCGGACGAATGATCTGACTCGGGTGGATGTTCTGACTTGGGTGGATCTTCTGACTCGGAAGAATGTTCTGACTCGGACGAATGTTCTGACTCGGAAGAATGTTCTGACTCGGACGAATGTCTGACCCGGACGAATGTTCTGACTCGGGCGAATGATCTGACTCGGGTGGATGTTCTGACTTGGGTGGATCTTCTGACTCGGACGAATGTTCTGACTCGGACGAATGTTCTGACTCGGAAGAATGTTCTGACTCGGACGAATGTCTGACCCGGACGAATGTTCTGACTCGGGCGAATGATCTGACTCGGGTGGATGTTCTGACTTGGGTGGATCTTCTGACTCGGACGAATGTTCTGACTCGGACGAATGTTCTGACTCGGACGAATGTTCTGACTCGGAAGAATGTTCTGATTCGGACGAATGTCTGACCCGGACGAATGTTCTGACTCGGGCGAATGATCTGACTCGGGTGGATGTTCTGACTTGGGTGGATCTTCTGACTCGGACGAATGTTCTGACTCGGACGAATGTTCTGACTCGGAAGAATGTTCTGACTCGGACGAATGTCTGACCCGGACGAATGTTCTGACTCGGGCGAATGATCTGACTCGGGTGGATGTTCTGACTTGGGTGGATCTTCTGACTCGGACGAATGTTCTGACTCGGACGAATGTTCTGACTCGGAAGAATGTTCTGACTCGGACGAATGTCTGACCCGGACGAATGTTCTGACTCGGATGAATTTTCTGACTCGGACGAATCTTCTGACTCGGACGAATGTGCTGATTCGGACGAATGTTCTGACTGGGACGAATGTTCTGACTCGGACGAATGTTCTCACTCGGACGAATGTTCTAAATCGGACGAATGTTCTGAATGGACGAACGTTCTGACTCGGGCGAGTGTTGTGACTCGGACGAATGTTCTGACTCGAACGAATTGTCTGACTCGGACGAATGTTCTGACTCGGACGAATGTGCTGACTTGGACGAATGTTCTGACTAAGGTGGATGTTCTGACTTAGGTGGATGTTCTGACTCGGACGAATGTGCTGATTCGGACGAATGTTCTGACTGGGACGAATGTTCTGACTCGGGCGATTGTTCTGACTCGGACGAATGTGCTGACTCGGACGAATGTTCTGAATGGACGAACGTTCTGACTCGGGCGAGTGTTGTGACTCGGACGAATGTTCTGATTCGAACGAATTGTCTGACTCGGACGAATGTTCTGACTCGGACGAATGTGCTGATTTGGACGAATGTTCTGACTCAGGTGGATGTTCTGACTTAGGTGGATGTTCTGACTCGGACGAATGTGCTGATTCGGACGAATGTTCTGACTCGGACGAATGTTCTGACTCGGGCGATTGTTCTGACTCGGACGAATGTGCTGACTCGGACGAATGTTCTGACTCGGGCGAATGATCTGACTCGGGTGGATGTTCTGACTTGGGTGGATCTTCTGACTCGGACGAATGTTCTGACTCGGACGAATGTTCTGACTCGGACGAATGTTCTGACTCGGAAGAATGTTCTGATTCGGACGAATGTCTGACCCGGACGAATGTTCTGACTCGGGCGAATGATCTGACTCGGGTGGATGTTCTGACTTGGGTGGATCTTCTGACTCGGACGAATGTTCTGACTCGGACGAATGTTCTGACTCGGAAGAATGTTCTGACTCGGACGAATGTCTGACCCGGACGAATGTTCTGACTCGGGCGAATGATCTGACTCGGGTGGATGTTCTGACTTGGGTGGATCTTCTGACTCGGACGAATGTTCTGACTCGGACGAATGTTCTGACTCGGAAGAATGTTCTGACTCGGACGAATGTCTGACCCGGACGAATGTTCTGACTCGGATGAATTTTCTGACTCGGACGAATCTTCTGACTCGGACGAATGTGCTGATTCGGACGAATGTTCTGACTGGGACGAATGTTCTGACTCGGACGAATGTTCTCACTCGGACGAATGTTCTAAATCGGACGAATGTTCTGAATGGACGAACGTTCTGACTCGGGCGAGTGTTGTGACTCGGACGAATGTTCTGACTCGAACGAATTGTCTGACTCGGACGAATGTTCTGACTCGGACGAATGTGCTGACTTGGACGAATGTTCTGACTAAGGTGGATGTTCTGACTTAGGTGGATGTTCTGACTCGGACGAATGTGCTGATTCGGACGAATGTTCTGACTGGGACGAATGTTCTGACTCGGGCGATTGTTCTGACTCGGACGAATGTGCTGACTCGGACGAATGTTCTGAATGGACGAACGTTCTGACTCGGGCGAGTGTTGTGACTCGGACGAATGTTCTGATTCGAACGAATTGTCTGACTCGGACGAATGTTCTGACTCGGACGAATGTGCTGATTTGGACGAATGTTCTGACTCAGGTGGATGTTCTGACTTAGGTGGATGTTCTGACTCGGACGAATGTGCTGATTCGGACGAATGTTCTGACTCGGACGAATGTTCTGACTCGGGCGATTGTTCTGACTCGGACGAATGTGCTGACTCGGACGAATGTTCTGAATGGACGAACGTTCTGACTCGGGCGAGTGTTGTGACTCGGACGAATGTTCTGACTCGAACGAATGTTCTGACTCGGACGAATGCCCGACTCGGACGAATGTTCTGACTCGGGTGGTTCTTCTGACTCGGTTGGATGTTCTGACTCGGGTAGATGTTGTGACTCGGGTAGATGTTCTGACTCGGGTGGATGTTTTGACTCTTTGGATGTGTTGACAAGTATGGTTATTTTGACTCGTTGGACGCTTTGACTCGATGAGTGTTTTAACTCGGATGGATGCTTTGACACGATGGATATTCCGGCTCTGGTGCCATGTGAGCTATTGGTTGTTTTCACTCGATTGATGTTCTGACCCGAAAAATGTTTTCGGGTCACTCTCGGCGAAACTGTCGTAATACATACAATAAACCCCTAGCCAGGTGCCAAACCGAAATGTTTTTCGTTCCGGTTTTCGTTCCGGTTCAGGGAAAACGGTTCAGCTCCGGTTCGACTCCGGAGTGAAAAAATAAAGGTTCAAACCGGTTCCTACTCATATGCTACAAAACAATTGACGAGAGCGAAATATAAACTATGCATATTTTATAAAAGTGACACATATAGAAGCAAAGGCTCACATTACTTAGTGGAACGAACGAGCTAGTGCTGGGGAACCTCGGGACGTGGGTGAAAGCGCAGTTCAATGCCAGGCAGCTGACCGAAGGATGCATATCCGGGGAAAGGCGGCACCTCTGAGACGATAGAACGAACTTCAGTGCAGAAAAGGCTCGCTGCACGCGGACCTGGGTCGCAGGCACTCCCAGGGCTATTTGCGCCAACACATAGAGTTCTGGATGCCGTTCCCTTTTCTCCTCCCAAAGCTGTAACACGTTAGCATCCATTGAAAGCCGCGGCTCCTTGTCTAGCAATGCTTAGAGCCACTAAATGAGCTGCGCTTAGAGTATCGGCACTCCGTTCCCCGACATTGTTGTGGGCGCCGCCATTTTGGCTCGTATGCAGAGCAGACGCAACTGTCGGTCGTCATGATTCAAAAGTGCGACTTCCTCAGCATTAGATCCGGTGTTAGGAAGGTCACGTAATATTGATATGCTCTGTCGCGAACTGTTTAAACATTTCTGGAGGGCGGAAAAGCGTTTTCTTGTGGTTTCAGATGAAGCTTCAGATAACTGGCAACCATGATTTTAAGACACAAAATGGCCAAGTGTCGCTACACTGAAGCGTAGCTTATTTAGTGGCACTAGCAATGCTCAGAAGAAATGAGCGCCTTGGTGTTGGTGTTTCTGATAAGAAAACGTTTTGGTCTTTGCTGTTTCTGCTACCGATGCTGCTTTGCTGTTTTCTGTAGTTGTAACTGTTGATTTAATCCCCCCCCCTTCCCGGTGCTAAACGGGACAAATTATAATATTCACTGAGTTATTTTGAAAGCCGATTAGTTGTGCCACAGTATGGCAACTAGTGCAGGTTCTAAAATATCCATCGGCCTTTGTATCGCTTTATTATCCGATCAGTTGTACAATGAAATCAAGGCGTTTAAAGTAAATTGCACACAACTCTACAAAATTGAAGACAAGAAACACACAAAAAAAGCTTAAACTGAACGCCAAAAAAAAAAGAACAAAGAGAGGTATAGACAACACTATACCTCTCTTTGTCCATTTTTTTGCGTTTAGGTCGAGATGAAAAACCAACTAGCCCAACTCACCATTTTGCCACCAAACAGGCTCGTTAATTGGTCACTTTTGCTGACGCACGAATTGGGATTGTTCTAGTATTAAATTTTCTTCGATGACCCACTTTCGGTACCCAAGAAAAGGTAGGGACGAACGTGGGCATTTGTTAAAGAAATACATAACACCAGAAATCTCGTAGAATTTATATTAACTGTGCTAATTTCGTTTGAGTTCTTGAGACGAACTTTATAAATTAGGAAGACGACCGTTACTGAAAACTTTATAATGGAACGTTAAAGAGCATTCCGCTACCTATTTTTTTTTTCTTCGTTTTTTGACTTCCCACATGAACGAAACACCGAAAATATAATTGATTAGTTTTGTCCAGAAACAAAAACATATTTATATCGGTCTAACTCAACTCCGGTTTGCGAAAAGATATTTTTTTCTTTTATTTTTTGGTTTACTTTTCAGGGTTCTGTGTTTTTCGCCCACGCACTTTTCACGCAACCTGCCTTCGCGTATGAGCCAAAAACCGCATGGAAAACATATCGGTTCCGCTCACTAGCGAGAAAAATTATTTTGTTCCGGGTCAACTCCGGTTTGCGCGAAAATAACGGTTTTTTCCGGTTTTCGGTTCACGGGTTGGGTTCGGTTCAATACCCTGCCCCTAGCATATGAACTCCGCAAGTACGAATATCTGGCTTATTACATTTTCCCGGTCCATTGTTCTTAAACTACTCTGCCTCACGTATATATATCTATATATACAGAGTCCTCCACGTAACTTCAGCCAAGGTTTAAAAATATTTTGATACATTTTAGGAAGACAAAATTAATGAATAAGTTTGTTCATTGTCTGTAGCAAGTCAGGTTAGTTTTGTTTTTGTTTTTGCCTAACTGACTAATTAATTTAAAATAATCAATTAACTTTTAAAATATTCAATTTAGAGCAAACATTCCAATGACAAAGTTGTAGAGCGTCCTCAGAGACATTAAGTTGAGTGTTTTTTTTTTTTTTTTGTCCAGAAACCTTAACACCTTTTTTATGGACTTCTAAAAAAGTTTGCGAATTACAAACAAAACGTGTGACTTCACACAAGTGCACCTTGTATTGCAGCGCCCTCAGCCGTGGCTTGAATAAACTAGGCCTGCATGTTGAATAGAGCACTGTTGACTGAGCGCTGTGGACAAATTCGCGTTTTCTTGTGTTTTTCTATAATTCGCAAACGTTTTTCGAAGCCCTGAAAAATAAACCGTGTTTGAGGTTTCTTGATAAAACTCACTGAACTGAATGTTTCTGATGAGTCTCTACGACTTTGTCATTGCAACTTTTGCTCTACAGGATCAAACAAGGAGATGCCAGACTCTTTAAATCGGCCGGAAAATTCGGTTTCTTAACCGAATTTTCGCAAGAGATGGTGCAAGCGGTCGCGACGCCAACTGCCGCCAACGAACGAGCAGACTACGCCGAGAGCCGGCCCTTTTGCATACAAGAAACTGCAGTTCCTTGCTGTTACCGCGCCTGTTTTTTTTTTGTTTTGTTTTTTTGTTTTTTTTTTTGTTTCTGTGACTGTCGCCGCCTGCGGAACGCGAGCCGCTTTTGAGTCGAAAAGATAGTCTGCTAAAAAGGCCTCCTTTCGGCGCCGTATGCTCGTTCGTTGGCGCAGAGCCGTATATTGGGAGAGTTTGGCCAGTGGGTGTGGCGACGAAGGCGCCGGAGAGGAGAAAAGTAAATGAAAGGGAGGAGAGCGCCGAAGGAGCGAGAGAGAAAGAAGGGAGCAGAGAGGAGACGACCGCCATTTTTTAGCAACGCTGTCGGAGACTGGTCGGAGAAGAGCACTGATGAGGCTACGCGTCGTCTGCTACGGGCCGACTTCTTTTTCGCCTGAATAAGAGTTTGTGGCCTTACGCCGAACAATCTTGATCTATTAGCTTTTTAACCCACCGAGGAATAACAGAATGTCATTTTCTTGCCAGAGCCAGCGATATAAAAGGCAATAATCGAGATTTAGATGCCGATCCCACGCATTCCGCCGGGGGAATGATCGAAGATGGCGGCCCTCCCCACTCAGCTGGGAGCAGCCGGGAGTTCACGCGCATGCGCTCATGCCTCTCGCTCGACGCCGCGTGCTGATTGGCTCACTTGGGAGGAGAGCGTTACGGCGGCAAGATCATAGACTGACCAAACTCTCCCCATATACGGCTCTGCGTTGGCGCAGAGCCGTGTATTGGGAGAGTTTGGCCAACAGGCGGAGCAAAGGCCGCCACCAGCGCCGAATATTCCCCCCGCGCTTAGAGCGTAAACTAAATTTGGGACACAGCGTCGACCAATCAGGAGACCGCGACGTCACAATATTGCAAACGACATTCAAAGCGTGAAATAGAGGCGTTCAATCTCGGCCTCTCTGCTCCATCTCACAAATGTCGGCAGTGAAGACGAAGGTACAGGCGCGTGAACCTAGCTCAGCAAAACGCTTTTGTTTGTACGAGAACTCGTGCATAGGAGCCACTTTCCAAAGCCACGCGCTCGTGCCCATGCCTTTCTCTGCACTGCTGATGTTGGCTTGATAGAACAGCGTCCTGTGACTGGCGGAAAGAAAACAGTGCAAAGGGTGGGGCGCGCGAGCGTCTGGAGACGCGGAGTCCCGCTCGGCTCGTGCGCTGGCTTCGGCAGTGCTTTCTTTCCCCGTCTCAGCTGAGACGCTGTTTCTAGCAAGTTGGCCCTGGTTTGGAGCGCACGTTCGTTTATTCTGCACTTGAATATTGGCGTGACGAAAACCTCGCACGCACAAAGTTTTCAGTCACTGAGAGTTACTCCTTTTAACTCTAGCGACGCTAAAACGGCTTGAATTAGTCGTGTCACAAATTTAGAGCTCACGACCACCGCTAGGGGCTGTTTCGCGGCCTGTGGTTGGCCCCGAGATGCTCGCCTATTCAAACCAATGTATGGCCAAACTCTCTCGATAAACGGCTCTGCGTTGGCGGCGTTTGTTGCGCCATCTCTTGTCTCCAGTGCGAAACGGCGCCGTGTTGTTTGCAGACCGGTGGCGTCGCTGCGTTTCCATAGGAGCTAAGTCTTTTCCTTTCTTTACTTTTTCCTCAGGTAAGTTCGCTCTTCGCAAATGTTACAAAAAAATTCACCATCTGTGGGCAACGCAGCACAAAGTCGTAGCGCGATAGGTTAAGAAACCGAATTTTTTGGTCCATTTAAAGAGCCTGGCGTCTCCTTGTTTGACCCTGTAGATTGAACGTTTCCGCAGTTCATTACTTAAGCTTAATTATTTAATTGGCAAAATAAAAAAAAGCCTGAGTTGCTCCAAACAATGAACAGACGTATTCGCTTGGTTAACTAAAATTAACCAACATAATTTTGGCTCAAGTTGCGTGGAATAGGTGTATATATATATATATATATATATATATATATATATATATATATATATGAGAGAGAGAGAGAGAGATAGGGTGCTCTTTTTTGAGCTTGACATATTTGTTTAAAAAAAAAAGCCGTGTAAGTGACATTTTATGCGGTTTGTGCAGGTGAGGTGTACGGCCAGGGGAACATTATGTGGGTGGCTAATCTTTGCGATAAGTCGGCTAATTATTTAAAATTCGTTAATTAACTTTTTAATTAGTGAAATTAGACACGTGGGTTTAATTAAAAACTGACTGAGAGTTATCTGAAACCGCTAAATCCACTCTTTTTAGAACGACCTGAAGCTCGTGGAAAACTCGGGGTTGGGCCAAAGTTACCACTCATGAAGCAGGCGCAAAGCTAGCAGGGGCATAACGCGGATGATAAGATTAAAACTCCTCAAAATGCTTCCTCTCGGTTTTTCTTTTCTCACTTTGTTTATTTCAAAGTAGGCTTACAGCCACATCGAATACACTGGTCATCAAGATTCCGCCCTCCCCCCCCCCCCTCCCCCCGGGTGTTTGCACACTTAAAAAGTATGTTATCACGCTCCATCATAAAGCAACGCCCAGTTTTCCCTAAATAAACTTTTCCGTAACTAAGTGGTATCTCTTACACGAAATTCGTGACACATTCAGTATGCTGCACTGCGTTTTTCTCAGAACAAAGCGTTTTTCTTTCTGCTTTGTCAGCATCAGTCGTATTTGGAACAGTCTGCATGGTGCCGAGAAAACGAGGTTAACATAATGTCTACCGGCAATTGTTTTAAGATCTGGAGGACGTAGAAGCGCAAAAAAACACGGACGACAAAGTCTATGATATATTTAATATTGCGCAGTACTTCGTGCCCGTACGCAATTACCTGTTCTCCTCATTTATGTGTCTTTGTTTGTTTACACATCTGTTGGTTAGCTTATCTTTTATTTTTTGTATAGGCTCTCACGGCAGCTGAAAATGACGGTACGGGGTACTTTACGTTTTGCAACTCTTGTGTTTGCTGTGAAGCACTGGTTGTTATCTGGTGTTTTCAACTTTTTCTAATAGCCGACTGGAGACATGTTATGCCTATCGCCATCTTAACCAGTTTTGAATGGGTACTTCTTAAATATAGAATCCTTTATTTTAGGACGCGGACTATCCGTCCGACTTACATGGACGTCGAAAAACATCATCATGAAATCCAGAAAACAGATGCAGTTATACGCAGACCTTTCCATGTAAACATTAATCCGCCTGACGAATATTTATACAAATCGACAATCCAACCAACAAGTTCTTCCAATCTCGAATCTGTGTCTAAAATTTAAAAAAAAATGTTCGCCTAGATGTATGAACGAATTTACTACATGCATATCAACAAGGCCTTACGGAGTTCGTGTGTCCGAAAATGCTAAAGCACGTTACATAAAACAGGGGCAACAGACGCCCCTATGCAAATGCCAGATTCAGCACAATAAAATAGTACTCTTTCTGACAGCGGTGCACTCAAAAGATAAAAACCAAGAGTTCTTGACGTCTCCTGATTTGTCCATCTTATTTCGAACAGACTGAATAACCCGCCCTGAGGAACAGAATAATAGAGGTCCTCAACGTCCACAGAGTGAAACTGAGATGGCATTCGGACACCCCTGTCTAAACACCCCAAGAAATTCATCCGAGCTTCGTACAAGAAAAGGGTCCTCTAGCGCTAGTGTGTGTGTCTAAGTAGAGTTGTGGGTAACAGCTAATCTGAACCTGCCGTGTGTTCCTTTCAGATACTGGCTCGGAATAGACATTCCGGTTTGTGCGTTTTTTCTGTGGAAAAACACGTACAAAAATCTTTTCTCTACTTTCTCGGGAGCTTTCTGCGAGCTTTCAAGGTTCAACTTTGTTATCGTCCTAAGTGCCTCCTTTTTTTTTTTTTAAGTGCAGCTTTTGGGTGCCCGTTTCCGGCTCAAACAGCGTATCCGCGCGGTGCATTATGGGTAAATTTCCTCGCAAAATGTAGCGGAAAGTTTTTTCCGCTAAATTTAGCCGAAAGGTTCCCCTAGATGGGAGGCGAGCAGGAGAAGAGGAGGGGTATAGCCTCCTCTTCGTACCTTCCCCTCCTCCTCCTCAAGAGCTGCGCTCTAATTTGGCGTTACAGGGGATTGTAAACGTCCTTCATTTTTTTTAAACAATGCACGAAACTTGATTTTGCTGAAATTCTTATATACAGCGGCAAACATCCTCTTTTGGTATAAACCCTTTGTTAAAACAACAAACCCTTTTCTTATCAGCCTGGACAAGGGATTGTTCACTATGCTTCAAGAAACTCACTATTTTTTTTTTTACGGGAGGCTTCACCCTAGGACGACGACTCACAGTGTTGCTGAGGTAGTCCACAAGATCATCAGAGGCACGCTCCTTCCGTTCACCGGCACAATCCGCAACCCATCGAACCATGGCGAGCAGCTCCGGTCGGGTCGTAGAAGGGTCGAAGCTGAACTGGTCCTTTTTTTATAACGTTCTTGACGTCCGCTGGCAGAAGAGCGCCTCCCAAAACGGTGACATTGTCACTGGTTCCGGCAGCGTTTTTCTCACTTGGTGAAAGCTTCAGTCGTGCCCTTTGCCACAACGACACTAGTTTGTGTCGGCACTTACTTGTCCTCAGCATATCGGCGATCGGCAATTTGTTCTTCCGATCTTTAATGAACGATGACACGGAGCGTGTCCATTTACAGTCTGATTTGTTTTCAATAGTCAGATTTTTTTTAATTTCACCAAACATACTTTTGTTACCCCAAGATTGCTCCAGCTAGGACACCGAATAGGCCCAAAGCTTTCAGAGGCACTATCTTTATTTTCAAACAAAAAGACCTACACTGGGCTCCTTTCTTTTTCATCGTGCTAAACGAGATCCTGCCATCACTTGCGACGGCCTCATCTCAATTTCGACTTTCTAAGGCTGGATCTTTATTTTTGCTTGAAAAGAAAGATTTTGCCTCTGGAAGTGCTGGGCCTCTTTGTTGTCCTTCAGCCATCTTGTGGTCACTCAAGAAGGCTGTGCAAGCTTTTGAAATTTGAACTTCGGAGACAGGTCAGACCATTTGGACTGGCTCCGTGTCATCGTTCATGGAATATTGGAAGAACAAATCGGCCCACCGCTGATACGCTGAGAACATGAAATTGGCAACACAAACTGTAACAGAGGGTGTGACTGAAGCTTCTACCAAGTGAAAGGAACGCTACCAGAACCAGCGACAACGTCACCGTTTCGGGAGGTGGTGTGTCTGCCAGTGAACGTCAAGAAAGATATAACTAAGGACCAGTTTAGCTTCGAGCATTCTGCTACTCGACCGGAACTACTCGCCATGAGATAATTGGTTCCGGATAGCGCCGGTGAACAGAAGGGACGTGCCATTATTGATGCTGTGGGCTGCCTCAATGGCACGGAGTCGTCTTCCTACGGCGGAACCTTTTTTCTTTAAAGTATGGTTTTTTCTGAAGGATGGTGAACTATCTCTTGTTCAGGCCAGTAAGGAAGGCGGGTCCGTTGTTTTGACGAAGGGTTTGTTCCAAGAAAAGGCGCTAGCAGCACTATATAAAACTTTTCAGGGAAGTCAAGTTTCGCCCAAAGACACAAAATTCCGGGACGCTTAGAAAGCTAAAAAAACTTGAACCGGGAAAGCTTGAGGTAAGCTACCGAGAGTGCAGAAGAGGGTTTTTAAAGTGTTTGTCATGCGAAAAAAATGAGAAACGTTTGGAATTATCTGTAATGCGAAATTAGAGCGCAGCTCTTGAGGAGGAGGAGGGGAGGGTATGGAGGGGAGGGTATGCCTTTCCACCTCTGTACCCTCCCCTGCTCCTGTCCTCCTCCCCTCCCATTTTGCTGAAAACATTTCCCGCTAAACTTAGCGGGTTCAGTTTTCGCGCTAACTTTAGCGGGGAAATTGACGTCGCGTGACCTTAACGCCATTTCAGTTTGCCCGCTAAATTTAGCGGTGAAACTGCGATTTCCCATAATGCAACGCGAGCGGTTACGCCGACGCCGACACTGACGGCGACGCCGCTCAGCCCGGAAACGAGCACATAAGAGCTGTACTCTGAATCACACAAACCTGAATCTCTATTCAGAGCCATTGCATCTGAGAACGTACGGCAGGTTCAGGTTAACCGGTATCCACGGCGCCACTCAGACACTTGCACTAGAGGATCCTTTTCTTGTACGAAGCTCGGATGAAGATATTGGGGTCTTTAGGGAGAGGTGTGCGAATGTCATTTCAGCTTCCTGTGTGGGCGTTGAGGACCTCTATTATACCGTTCCTTGTGGCTAGTTACTTTTGGCTGCTAGGGATAAGATAGTCAAGTCAGGAGAGATCAAGTTGCAAAGTTCTGCGGGCTTTAACTGCAAACATTCTTTTAGAGCAATTTGTTCTTAATCTTCAGTCCACTGCCGTCAGTTACAAAGAACGTTTGTTTTTGCATCTGTACATGAGTCTAGTGTTTGTATTGGATCATCTGTTACCAATGTCTTATGAAATAATTTTTAACGTCTTTTGACAAACAATAGCGTAATGCCTTGCTGATTTCCATGTAGTAAATATGTTCAAATTTGTAAACGACTATTTTAGTCTTAGACACAAAATCGTGGTTAGAAGAAGTTGGGAGGATTGACGATTTCTTTAAATATTCGTCATGTGTACTTAGGTTCCCATTTGAAATGCCTGTGGACACCTGCATTCGATTAACATATCTTGTAATCGTCTTTTTTTATGACCATGAATGTTGGCAGTATAGTCCGCGTTCTAAACAAAGCGTGTGCTAAAAAGAAAGTGCACATTACAAGGGTTAAGAGGGGGATAGCAATAACGAGTCTTGAGGCAGCTCTTTCAAAAGGTTGCAAACACCAGAGGACAACTAGTTTTTCACAGCACGTAAATAGGTTGAAAAACATTGGGTATTCCTCTAACCTAATTTCCAGCAGCTGTGATAGCATATTTAAAAAAATAAAGATGCTTAACCAACATATGCGCAACCAGTCGAAGAAACATAAATGACGAGTACACGCAATTCCGTACTGGCACAAACTATCGCATAAATTCTCGGCCCCTTCTAAACTGTCACAAATATCTCCAATGCTGACAAGGCAGAAAAAAGCGCATCATTGTAAGAAACACACAGAGCAGTGTAGTGGATGTCTCATGAATGTCGTATACGAGATACCGCTTATCTGCGGGAATGTTTACACATGGCAAACTTGGCACTGCTTTTGATTATAAAGCACCAAGAATATAATCTTTGTGTGCGCAAGAATTACAGGAGCGAAGGGGGGTAGGCCATCTTGCTGACCCCTGCAGGCGTTGTGGCTGTAAACCCGGCTTGGAATCGATAAAGATTGAGAAAAAGCAAAAGATAATACAGCATGCAGCTTGGTCTGCTTTTTGCGCTCCTCGCACGTCTGTTTACCCCCAAACGCGCCACCGTGCTTTTGTCTCCCCTCCTCCACCCCCCCCCCCCCCCCGGCCTTGACCAAGGATGGCGCGCTCTTGGTTGTCTCGTCATCGCGCCGTTCCTACGCGTTCTCTATGTTAACCTCTGGTAAAAATGCCCCTCGTTGACTTTCAATGCACAGAATACGCCTTTTGGAAATCTTGCTCGCTCTAAAGTCTCCAGATAAGAGCTTCCTACAAGTAGCGACATTCTTCGAAGCGCCGACTGCGGGACGGTCTAGGTTTTAAAATCGAATTGCGGCGCATAGCAGAGGTTTGACCTGAATGGCGCCATTTTGTTCCAGCGGAATGTGCTTTGTCATTTGTATTGGTTGTTGTTACTTGTGAAAAAAAGTATCAAGGGACTTTAACTCACCGTATACCGAAATGAAGATTGTTTAGGCGTTTATTATATAAATAAAAAAAAGAGATGACAGTGCCGTTAGCGCACCATTTCTTACGTTTCTTCAAAAACAAGCTATGTTTCCAGATGACTCTCTGAAGAAATGACCATTGGTTGTAATGCGGGTCGGGCAGAGGAATGTGTATATACTGTATATATGATAATGACTTTTCATAAAATCAGTGTAAAAACAGTGCCTTTCTTTTTTTTTTTCGTATCTTCTTTGTTCTCGTTTGGATCGCGCTTCTTAATCCTTCTATTTCACGTGCACTTCGGAGGTTATTCGATTATTCGTACTTGATGTAAACTTAACCGAGATAAAAGAAACTTTCTTACTGAATAAGTTCTGAAATGTCAGAGAAACTCCGTAGCATTTGCTCGACTTTTAGGTTACAACAGTTTTTAGTTCCGTGAATTAGGAGGTGTCTCTTTTCCGATGCCTTGTGTATTTTCGTAGATACAGTTTTGTTCCGGGGGTCTATGGCGAAACCGAAACCACCGGCTCGTGCATGATGGCAACCGTTCTGATCAGCTGCATGGTCATCTGTGACGCAGAATTCATTCTGCGGTACCGCAAAACGTACGACTGGCCTTGTCGCAAGGCCAGTTCCGATCGATCAGGCAAGATTATACGCTTGTTTTACTGCTTTCCTGCGTAGATATCAAACATCTGTAACAAATATTAAAACACATTCAAAAAGTTGCCGGCCGAAAATCAAGTTCGTCAAGATTAACGCAGGCTCAGCGCAGGTTCAGAACGAGACCCCATTATGAACTGAGAATTACAACCTTGGTAGTTTGCAATGCACGCTTCAGAAGCATAGTAGAAGCTGACTGTAAGCTCGCTCTGAGCAACAACGGACTCCGCCAGTGAATGCTACGTTCGGCACCACGACGCACTTGAGCGAGCGGGGAGTCACTAAACTTCGTGCGTGGTCGCTAAGCACCACTAACTATAACTACGGCCGCTGAAAAATAACATAATAAGTAGAAAGCATTCGCTGGGATGGTTGAAAACGGAGCCGGCAAACACGGCCGAAAAAGTGACACTAGGAACAAGCAATCTGCTTGAGGACGAACATGACATCGGGGCACAAGGTTGCTCGGCGAAGAGCCAACCCACTGAATGTCCACTGAGAAACTGGTGGTAGCATTTTCAACGTCGGTTTTAGAGTGGATCGCGGTTTCCCTTCAGTGTAATATTTTGGTAGGGCTCGTATTAAGTCTCTGGAAATCGATATTAGTCATTTAGCTTGGTTCGACTTTTCACCGGAGTAACTCATTAATTATAGGCATTGTTCAGATAAGATCGTGAATGATGGCAACCGTTCTGATCAGCTACATGGTCATCTGTGACGCAGAATTCATTCTGCGTCACAGTGTGTGTCACACTGTGTGTTACTCCTCAACATGTGTAGGGATCATGATCTTCAAATATTTTACGAAAAACATATTTGAAGATAAAAAATGGTTTGAGTGCGCCAGACCGCAATATTCGACTATTAAAGTTTGTGGTTATGTCCTGTTTGGAAACACCTTCAACGCAAACTATAAATATAAAAAAATCTAAAATATTCTGCACCTAAAATAGATCATAAAACTATTTATTTCAATATGTACGGTATTGTGGAGGTTATATTTTTTTTTTTCGTAAAAAATGCAAAATATATACGTTCGACGTCTCGTCACTAGATTTCTGCGACGTAATTTAAAAAAGTTTAAAAGTTACAACATTACCACTCTTTTCATCCATTATTATTAAAACGATATTTACAACGATTTAAATATGATTGCTTTATCTCAAATATTTGAAATTTCTTGTCGCTCCAAACTTGTCCTAAGATTCCAACTTAAGAAAAAAAAAGTCAAGTAACAATTATTAAAAGAAAACACCCTGAATGTTTTTCTTTTATTCACTTATAGTAACAGTCGTTTACCATACTCTGGTGTTTATTCATAAAAAAATCATGTTGCATCATTTTGCTTCCTTTAAAGTTACAGACCTGCAAAGTGCACCTTCCCCGCCGGCATTTTTGCCCAATGCCACAGACGACATGACTTTTTAATTTCGTGTATATTATGACTAGATATAGTTTTGTGTTGTGTTCGAGTATTGGGCTCAAGTTCAGAAATTCGTACTAAATAAAACATAATGGCGTTGCTATTCCTTTTTATTAATTTAACCAATAAGCCTTTTCTGTCCTTTAAAATTAAAAGCTTAAGAAGCTTTAGCTGAACTATTTTCACAAAAGCGGTACGAAAACAAATGTAATCGATACTACAACACATTGCTCTTACAGAAAGTAGTAGAACAGTAAGTACAGCGGTGCAAATTATATGCGAATATTTATACATATATTCGCGATGAAGTAGAAATGTTTTCGCCCAAGCTTGTTACACAGCTATTCATGTCAGTTGTACGTCCGGCTGACCAAAGTAAACCTGCGACTTCACTGGCAGACTTTCAGTAAGATGCTGATTAAGATTAAAAATATTTGTAATTATTTATAATAGTAAAAAACATAAAACAAAAATATATTGAGTCAAGATATAAAGCGCACTAGTTGCCCGTGTTGGCTAGAGGGCGTCTTGAAAAGTGCATTTTTTGTCCATCTTCAAAACACACTGACGAATTACCTGAAACTAGTTGTCTGCGACCTCTCCGCTCCGCGGTCTGTGTACGTGCGAACTGAAGAGAGACGCTATCGTGATTTGAATTAAGCAAATGAGGCCGATATAGTTGATTTCTTCGAAGTGGCCATCAATCAATTTCTTGTGTTTTCCGAGACGAACATGGAGTCGGTAGATAAGCTTTCGCTTTTTTTTTTTTTCTCTCAAATAAGTCGTTGTTACATGTGTCGACAAGTTCGTCCCTGAGAGGTCAGTTAAAAAAAAAGAAACATAATCTGTGAATGCCGCGAGAAATTTGATATCCAAAGCGAAAGATAAATCGAATAAAATATATTCTATATAAGTTCAGATACTTTGCTTCCTTCTCTCCGACATCAATAACGTGCCCTGGTACGCCATATCCAAATATAATTACTTTAATATCAAAATGTCCAGCTTCCTCAAAAAAAAATCAAAAACTTTTGGGCGCCTTTCACAAAGAGTGTAACAAGTGAAGAGACTATTCATAACGGGCTGACGCTTGTCGATGAGTCGATGAACAGTGCATCGCTACAGAGTTTAATAATCTCTTCTCATCTGTGTACACACTTGATAACTCTGTCTTGCGATCAATTCCGTATAACAGTTACAGAATCAGCGACTTGGTACTCCCTAAAAAAGTTATCTTCGACAGCCTTCTACGGTTAGACATTAGAGAGTCGTGTGGACAGGATGGAATTCCCAACGCTTTCCTTAAAAAGTACGCCGAATGGTGTTCCAAGTTCCTTTGTTTTTTATTCTTGCAATAAAACTTTAGTCGGGGCTAGTTGGTTCATATTGATTAAGAGGTTAAAAGGCGCGAAAAAACAGGACGAAAAAAGACACACGTTTGTGTCGTACGTGTCTTTTTTTTTGTCCTGTTTATTCGCTCTTTTTATCCTTTTAATCGTTATTCTTGCAGTTTGAGAACGGGTCAGGTGCCACAGGATTGGAAAGTAGCCAAAGTAGTAACTATATAAATATATATATATATATATATATATATATATATATATATATATATATATATATATAGGTACTACTTTGGCAACTTTCCAATCCTGTGGCATATATATATATATATATATATATATATAATGAATAAAATGAAAGGAATAAGTGAATATATATATATATATATATATATATATATATATATATATATATATATATTCACTCATTCCCATTATATATGCCGTGCAGCCTGTCCCTATGGGGAGGAGTGGTTCCCTGGATGTCTTGGAAGACCGGCCCTTTCCGACATTTGCAAGCTGAGATGACGTGCCATGTACTGCCGCATGTCGGAAATAGCGCGGGTCTTAAATCAGCAACGGTTGTCGTCTACCAAGTTCAACGAATTCGAAACTGAACAGTACACAGAGCTGGTCAGAAATTGAGTCCGCCGAAACGAGTGGCCGGGATGGTCTACTCGGTTAAGGCGTCGCCCTGGACAGGCGAAGGTTGCGGATTCAATCCCCGCTCCTGGCCCAATTTTTCGCCAGCTCTCTCTCCATTTCCCTTTCCCTAACTTTAATGCAATAAATTCAATAATCACCTTCTCCCCTCTCCGTTCACAATATTACTACGGCTGCACTTGTCAATCTTCACATAGCTTTTTCAAAAATGGACCTGTATCGTTGTTGAGTACATGTACTGAGGTTCTTGAACATTTCGTTTTCAAGCACATCATAACTTTCTAAAATCCCCATCGTTCCTAATAGATGAACAACACGGGTTTCATAGAAGGTGCTCGACTGTGACACCAACTTCTTCACACGGTTCATAATTTTGGTACTGTAATCGGTAATGATGGTAAAGTTGATGTTATTTTCTTAGATTTCGCAAAGACATTCGACAGGGTTTCGCATCGCAAGTTACTACATAAGCTAAAGCCGGTACCAGTTAATAACAACCTCTTGCCATGGTTAGACTCTTACCTTACCAACCGTAAACAGTTCGTGTCTGTGGGCAATGCAGAGTTCAGTGAATTACCTGTGCTATTTGGAGTGTCCCAGGAAGCGGTACTTTGTACATTGCTTTTCTAATTTTTATCAACGATCTGATGGTTGATAAACCATCGATAAAGTGTTTTTTTTTTTTTGTGCAGATGAGTGTATATTGTTTTTCAAAATAGATTGCGTTCCTGACCAAACAAGTTTAAATGATAGCCTTAAAATTATTTCTTTGTGCTGTCAAAAATGGCAAATGGACTTGAACGTTAATAAATGTGTGTAAATGACACTAACGCTGAAGAAGGTACCGCTTTGACTTAAAACGAAAGAAACACACAAGAGGACAAAACAGACGACACAGCTTTCGACTTGCAATTACAGAAGTACCGCTTTTTTTCCCCTATACTGTCAACTCCAATGCGTTGGCAGTGGACCACGACTACAAGTATATGGTGTCACAATTACCTCTAACTTAAGCTGGTCCCTTCACATTGGGTAGGTTGTTGCCAAAGCGTCTAGAAAGCTGTGGTCACTGCGGAAGACTATGATTCACTGCACTCTCAAACGAAGCTAACAGCGAATAAAACTCTAATTCGTCCTTTACTCGAATATGCTGACCGATTATGGGACCCGCATTCATAATCGTATATAAACCAGTTGGAGGGGGTTCAAAGAAAGTCTCTTAGATTCATTTATAATTTATATGGCCAAGAATCACAAGTTTCACCGTTGTACACTGCGTCTGGACTGCCTGAGTTGTCATGTCGAATAGTAAATCGCCTAAAATTTTTACACCACATTATACATGACAGAACTCGTTTGAACTTTGACGCCTATCTCCAGTTTAACTTGAGCCGCGATACCAGACGGAAGCACGAGAAACTAATTCGCAAGTCTCGTTGCAGGAATTCTTTTTTTCGCTCACTGTTTGTGAGTAGAACGAGTTGCCCCGCAGCGTGATGGACATTCTTTCCTTCGTTTCATTCTCTAGTACCATTGACGAACTTTTCTTTATTTGAATCAACTGTACGGACTAGGTAGCTTACGTATTTTACCGTATGTTTATAACTACTCATTTGTTTTGCTGGCCTTTCTTTCTTTCGTCCACTCATACTTTGGCCCTCAAAAGGTGGCCGGCAGTATCTTTGAAATAAATAAATAAATAATTTTTCTGCAATATTTCTCATGGGTGCGACAGAAAATTTGTCAACTCCCAATGTGGCTGCAAATAGGGAATGAACGAACTGGACAAATTTGCCCGATCTTCTTCGGAGAATCGACATCCAGATCTAACACACTGCAAGAATGTATCTCTTTTGCTATGTTATTTTTTGTGTTTACTGAGATAGCTAGCGTAGAATACACCACAGACGCTGTAAGTCGCCGCCATGCCTGAAGACATTCTGTAAAAACGCCATTATACGGGACTGGCAGCCACCTCGTCTGCTTATGAGCGCAGCGCGCGTGCTGTCTTTTCTTACGATCACAAGGCTCCGCGACCACCTGACAGCATGGCAGGAGAGAGAAAGAAGGAAAGATAATCTACCGGTAAATCGCTGAAATGCTCGCATCCCAACAACAAAAATGCCGAGCCAGCTGGTGAAGCAACAAAACATGTTTGTTCATGAAAAACAAAGGCAATATACAAATGCACAATGTAGCCAACCTAATTTGGCATAAAAAAGTCCCACGACACCCTGGAATCGTACCCCAACCAAGCGGATCACGTGAGAAACGATGCGAAGGTACTGAGCCGCAAACCGCCAGACCAAAACCGGAACTAACCAACAACCCTTGTCCGATGTGAGATACGGTCACAATGGCGGCATTCTCTCTTCTGCTTCTCGCGGACGGCGTGCTCTCATAGACGAAAAACAGTTATTCACTTCTAACCTTTTATTTTGGTAATGGTAAGTGTTGAAACTTTGGCATCTTGCTCGAACGGCGGGGCGACGTTTTCATGGATTTTGAGCTCTCCGCAATGCCTAGTTTATTTTTGCGGTGCGAAAAACAGAGTTTGGTGTTCTCGCGGGCACCCTCTACATTCGGTGAACGTTTGAGCCTCCTGTCGTTTTCCAGCGGAAGGTCCGCTTGGGGCCATCCTACACTAGTCCTTGTCCTTTACCGTTGTTTTTATTTCAATATTTGCTAGCCAACATAGCCAATGGCAGAATAAGGGCGGCAGGGAGTGTCTTTTGAACGTAATGATTAAACTTCTTCTTTTGAACGCCCTGCCTTCAGCACGCGCTTCATGGCTTCCGCCATGATTTCACGAAGTGTTGTCGAAAGTGTAAAGATCGCGCTGGAGCAACGCCTCCTATAATAATCAAAGCCTGTGAACAGACTCTTCTACGTCCACATAACGTTTTCCCAGTCAGAGGGCAACAACTCAGCAACTGGGATTGAGCTGGACGCCAAGTGTCATCCAAAGCATTGATTGGACACGACTGTCAACCGAACGCTGAAGCAGCACTTGTGTCCAATCCGTGTCTGCGCTTGATCCCACTCTGGTGACGTACGTCAAAATGACTGGCCTTGATTATTCTAGGTGGTGTTGGCTTGAAGCGGGACAACTGAAACTCCCCCCTGCCTCTCTCACCCCGTCACTGACATGCAGAGAGCAGGTCGTCTGCTTTTTTTTTTCGCAGGAGTTTCGTTGGCGTCAGAACGACGCCGAGCTGTGACTGGCTTTCATTGAAAGGATAGCGGGTAGACCTGAATGCTAGGGGCCTTGAGGGTCTACCAACTCTGTTTTTTTCCTGTTTAATCAGCCAATAAGAGCTCGGCGTTCCGTCCTCATCGCATACCCTGTGCATTAAGCAGACGAACCTCCGCTCCGCATAGCCCACCGGTTGATTTTTATTAACACCCAGAGCGATAATTTGAAATGTACAAAAACTGATTCATCTAGCGAGAGAAAAAAAGTTTATACTAAAAAATTATGTTTTTTTCTTGTGTGTGTGCAGTATCTCCGGATGCGGTACGGTGCGAAAACTGGGCTCACTGCTTGCGGCATTTGCTTCATCTTGATGGTAAGCCACCTCTTGACGAAATGAAGTCGAATTAAAACGTTTCTCTCATCCAGACGGTGGAGAAAGAGTGTCACGATGTACCCGAGGCTCGTGTGGTGTATTAACCTATATGCACTCACTTTTTGTTTTTAATCTGTAAAGCGGTGTAGTTTGGAAAGTCATGTTGGAATCCTCGTGAAGTACTATGCGAAGAGCGAGTTCGTATGCTTCTTTTGCAGGGGTTGTGGTGACGTCAGAACGCCAAGCTCTGATTGGTTCTGAATGAAGGATAGTGGGTAGACCTCAAGGCAGCTTGCTTTGAGGTCTACTCCACTATCCTTCAATAATAGCCAATCAGAGGTAGGTGTCCTTGTGACGTCACCGCAAGTCCTGTGCAAGAAGCAGACGACTTGCTCTCCGCATCGGAAGCGTGCAATGGCGGTACGTGGACCGCTATCAGAGCACGACCATCGCGGGCAGAGTCTCATGAGTAACTGCTTTATTCGGGCAGAACACAGAAGAGGAAAAGAAAGAAGATGTATTGAAGAATAACGCGATAGATCGGACAACACAAAGAAGAAGAGGTGAAAGATAAACACAGTAGGACACAACATTTCTCCCCTCCCCGGAACAAACCTACACCAATAATAAAAAAAAACAATCAAAGCACTCCTCACTGTTACATTACACTCTACATATACATACTCTATCTGCACAATGAATGAGCGTTACCACACAATGCATTCGTTATTCTATTCAAGCTACACTTGGCTAAGGCTACCCATTTTAAGCATTCATACTAAAGATGCACTCTTCCCAAACAAACCAGGTAATTTAAACGTTTAAACTAAAAAAAAATCCGTCTCCAGGTTGGTCACTTCCACCTGAAACACAGAACTGCGAGTTACTAACTCCAGTCTCCAAATCGCTCTGGAGGTCGACGGTTTCGTTTGGATCGGCGAGGAGCATCCCCTTGCAAAGCTTGATCGGATCCACTCCGACCATCTCGGGACGCCACGTCTTCATTCAACAAAGGTTCCTGGCAAACTGGGAAAGGAGGAGGTGTTTGCGGTAGTAACGCCACGCCTTCATTTAACTCAGGTTCCTGGTAAACTGGGAAAGCAGGGGGTGTTGGCGGTCGTAACTGCTGCTGTTGTTGCTGAGCATCCTCCCTGAATGTGGGCGCTTGCCACTTGTGATGAGGATGACGCTTCGTTGAACTGCCCCTCGTAGTACTGCTTGCAGGTGCCTCGTTAAATGATGTTGTCACTGCCTGTGGAAACTTGTTGCCGATACGTTCCTTAGGGGGAGCCGCCACCGTAAGCTTGGAGGCGTTCCAGATGCGTCCATCATGAAGCTTGTAGGTCCATCGACCCACGCGCCTAACAATTTTCATTGGAGGTCCAAAAGCCACTTCTCCCTTCCTCACTTTACCTGGTTTTCTGACACGCACCCATCCGCCGACCAGAAAATTCGGGATTTTCGCCCCTCGCCATAGGTCTCTATATATCGCTTGCTGCTCTCCTGCCCCCTCTGGACTCGACACCGCAGGCGTTGTAACTCCTCCAGTGGATTTTGCAGGAATTGCGATGGTGACAGGCCGACTATGCGTAGCCGGTTGCGTGGTTTACGTTCATTCAGCAGGAGTGCAAGAGACAATCCTGTCGTGGCATGAGGCGTACAGCGATACACGTGCAAGTAATCCAAGACGGCAGAGTGGATCGGTCGCTTCTCCAGGGAAGCACACTGTACGAACGACTTAAAAGTGCGATTAAAGCGTTCAACTTGTCCGTTGGCCTGTGGATAGTACATGGATACAGGATGATGGTTTATACCTCGCGTAGCTAGGAAGTTCTTAAAGTCTACGGAGGTGAACTGGGGTCCGTTATCCGAAACAGTACTTTCGGGGTAGCCTTCCCGAGACAAGATGAGACGCAGGAACACCGTCACTGTGCTTGTCGTGGCGTTTGAACAAAAGTCAACTTCCGGTCATTTTGAAAAAATAGTACACTAGTGTGATCGCGTACCGATACGCTGGCGGTGAAGTTTCAAATGGCCCAACAATGTCGATGCCAAGTTTCGACCATGGTCGCTCAGGGAGAGGCACATATTGGAGATGTGTTGGCGATATCTTCGCACTTTTGTCAGAAGACCCGCAAACGCCACAAGCCTGGACCTCTGTTTTCACCTCCGCATTCATGCGGGGCCACCAGTAGAGCTCTCGGAGTCGGGACGAAGTCCTGCCAATACCAGGGTGGCCCTCGTGCGCTCGGCCATGAGGGTTCGTTATTCCCTCATGCTAGATTGAATAACGAACTGATCGCATGTAACAAAAGACCATCGAGTACAGAAAGTGTTTCCTTGGTGTCGTGAAAGATAGCTTCATCGGGAGCCAACGCCCGCCGTGGTGGCCACTCCGAGGTGACATAGGACATTACGGCGGTTAAATTGGAGTCGTCAGTCGTCTCTTGTTGAGGTTGCTTCTTCGATATGCACTCATCATCCAGAGCGATGAAAGACACAATTTTTTCATCAAACGCTGTTCCTTATTCGTCTTCTGCTACCGGAAGTCTGGAGAGAGCATCGGCTACTTGTACTTGAGAAGCCGGGTAGACCACCGAGTGATACGGAGTGGTCGATGTCCGGTCCCTCTCGTGGCCAAGAGAGCAATGAGAGCCTAATGGTCCGCGTGTAGGGTGAAGTGGCGACCCCACAGGTATCTGTTCTACTTTTGACAGGTCCACAAACACGCAAGCGTTTCTCGCTCGCCCGCAGAATACTTCCTTTCAGTAGCAGTAAGCGTTCGTGACGCAAATGCTACCGGGTGAATTTCCTGTCCGCATCGCTGCTGCAACACTGTGCCAATACCGTAAGCTGAAGCATCCGTAGTCACGATGATAGGCAACGCAGGATCAAACATCTTCAACGTTTGTGCAGAGGACAACAGCACTTTCACCCTCTGGAAACTTCAATCTGCTGCCTGGTCCCAGATGAACGGGATGTCCTTGCGCAAGTACTTTCGCAGCGATTCTACTTCAGAAGCCAAGCACGGGACAAAACGAGAATAATATTCGACCATTCGTAAGAAGAACCGTAGCTGAGTCAGGTAGTTGGAGTCGGTGCCGCACGAAGAGCGTCGACCTTCTTCTGAAGGGGTAAAATCCCCCAGCACTAACTTTGTGCCCCAGGAAACAAATTTCTGTGACGTCAAACACACATTTGTTGTTGAGCTTCAGACATGCTCCGAGATGCGCAAGAGTACTTTTTGCAGGCGCTCTAGGTGCTCCTGTTGGTTTTTATCGAAGGCCCCCACGTCATTGAGATGAAACAGCAATCTCTGGCAGCCCTGCAAGATCTTAGCCATCATCTGCTGGAAGGTTGCTGGTTCTGAAGCTAGTCCGAAGCACGCTCGCTTAAAGCGAAAGAGTCCTTCGTGCGTAACAAACGCTGTTAATCGCGACTTTCTGAATTAAGTGTAATCTGAAGGTATGCTGCAGCAAGATCCAGTTTTGAGAACCTCTGCTCTCCATGCAAGAGCGTTCAGCAGTTCTTCGATGTGAGGAAGCGGGTAGCTGTCGATGACTACCGCTTTGTTAACTTCGCAAAGATCCACACATTCGAATAATGCCATCTCTTTTTTTTTTTTTTTTTTTTTTTTGACCACTACTATTGGCGATATTCACTCGGAGGCGTTGATGCGCTCGATTACCCCAGCTTCCTCAAGACGTTTAATTTCCTCAGAAACTGGTTGTCGAGCAGCTTGGGGAATGCGCCGAAGCCGATGTTTAACTTGAATTACTGAGGAGCGGGTCTTCAGCTTGCAGATGACTCCCTTGACTTTCTGGACTCTGTGTTGTTCGTTTCTTTTACTCGTCCGTTGTTTTTAGCGCTTTTACCCTCAGAAACATGGATCACCAACTAGCCCAAGTGCATACCCTTCTGCAGTGACGTTAGCCGATTCTCGAACTACGCGTCGTGACCACTCAAGGTTTATGACGGTCTGCATTACTACTTCGAACGGAAGAGCTGCATCAAGGACCATTCGTTCTTGAATTTCCGTCGGTGCTACCCCAATCATGAACTGCTTGCGAATGCAATCTTGCATTCGACTTCCAAAATTAGCCTGGACGGCTAACGTCTGTAATGCGGATAGAAAATCGTGAAGAGGCTCGCCTTCCCTTTGCCTACGTAAACGGAACTGTAGGTCCAGCAGCGTCACATTTGTCGGCTGTGTGAATTCGGCTTCCAGTAACTTGATGGTCTCTTTGTAGACATCAGGAGTAGCGCGTACAGCTTGCTCGCCATCTGCTGCTGCTAACGGTGTTAATACCTGATCAACAGCAGGTTCAGGTGTTGGTAGTGAGTCATAAATCTGCTCACCGGCTTCGCCGACGCAGTTCAGCAACATCGCTTGACGCCGTTCTGCAGGATACACTCGGACGCCCGTTGCCAACAAATAATGCTCGAACATTCTGATCCATCGCTCCCATAGGATGACTGGAGGTCCCAACTTAGCAAGAAACTCCGGGGAACCTTACCGCCCGAGGCCATGACGATGCCAAATGGCTTCTCAGCACCCTATGGTGCCATTCGAAATGGTCGCCATCTTGACCTAAATCGTGCGAAGAAGATGGTTCCACCGGGAAAAGCAGAAAACTGTCCAATACAGAGGGTACCGTCGAGGTCAGGTTGTAGTCCTCGCTGAGGCTCAGTCCAGCGCACGAAAAGCTTGTTTTAACCCTCGTCGCCAAATAATGTAGTGTTGGGCAGTTCGTGGACCGCTATTACAGCACGACCATCGCGGGCACAGTCTCGTGAGTAACTGCTTTATTCGGGCAGAACACAGACGAGGAAAAGAAAGGAGATGTGTTGAAGAATAACGCGATAGATCGGACAACGCAAAGAAGAGTAGGTGAAAGATAAACACAGTAGGACACAGCATTTCACCACGGTGCGGCTCCTTCCAGAAGCATTTCATATATACTATGACTGGACTGGCATAGACATTCTGTGTGGCAGCCGACCTTTGTAATCACTGTCAGCTTACCCGAGCAGAGCGCTATATACAAAACGTTCGAGGCCACAGTCGGCGCTAAGTTATTACACAAGACCTGGAAATAGAGAACAGAGATCTTTTTCATACGCTAACAAAGAGCGCCGCGATCAACTCAATGGGTGCCTACGAAGATCAATTCGATAATAAGAGAAACGAAAAAACTTATTGTGCAGATTTTAAAAACTAATTGCACTGGCAAATATCGTCCTGGAGTGATTTCCCTACTGTCGAACACACAAACGCTTCGTAGAAGCATCTTCCAGCACAAATAAACGAAAAACATTCCGGTATGCGTTGCCGTCGTTGTCCCTTACAACTGCGGGACACGCGACGGAACCTGAGCTCCGAGCAACTCCTGCGGGTCGAACGATGAAAAACACACACAGGACAACGCTGGACGTGGTAAGGGATTCGAAATGTGAAGGTAACGGAACCTTTCTTCTGAAGCGAGATCGAAAAACACGGCCGCGTAAAGGCGGGAACGTGGCGCTGCTCGAGGATTAGAAGAGGTCGGAGCGGTCAGCGCCTCACTATGCCACGTAACATGAACCCTGTCAATGGTGGCGCTGCCAACGAGCTGTCAATGCTGAGCGGCGCGCCCGCCTTACATGTGTCGCACACTCCCCCCACTTCGTTTCACTGTAACCTGGCAAACAGCAAACGCTACGGCCCCTTCGAGCAATCCAAGCGTGATGCTTTGCATTGCTTAAAGTCACAACTCAGACTGCGTTTTTTGGTCTAAACATTTGTTTCGGCGTTGTCATTCGCTGAGCTGCCTCCGTAAGTTGCGGTGATTGGCTCTCCGAGTGTTGCGCGTGAAAGCAGACGCATAAACTTTTTTTTAGAGTGTATAGAGGGACGAGGGCGTAACCAAATAGTAACGCCTCCTGGATGAGAAAGCCGAAGTGCTCCAATCTCCTGCGTCACTAAGGAAGGCCACCGCAGGCCACATTCTGGACACTACTGCGGCGTGAGGGTTCGACTAGGTGTCGCGTTCTGACTGACTGGACACGACTCCTAGCCGAGCGCTGACGCCGTAGTCGTGTCCAATGTGTGGCCTACGGTGGCCTTCTTCAGGGACACAGAAAAATTCGGTACTAATGCTTTTTTTATCTACGAGATTTTCTGACAGGTCAAGAGCCCAGGGCAAGGAAAAGGAAGGCCGGGGAGGAGGAATCAGATGGAATACTAGAGAGGCGGAAACGTACCCCTCCTCCAGCATTCCGCCTGCCACGCGGAAAAGTTAATATCATTTCAATAAATGACATGACACTATTGAATCAGCTCGCTTTTGCCATTCGATGGAAAGCACATTAATTTTGTCATGTGGCCGGGATCTAATGCGAGAATTCAGTGACTGCATGCGTTAACATCGCTTACATAATTGTAAGTGACACTTGTCTAGCCGTGTCGGCGTTGATTACGTCTACCGGATTTTTACTGTGATCCGTTTTGCTGTGTTCAATCACTGCGTATCTCACCATTTTTTCGAAATAATTCTGTATAAAAATATGCATTCCCACAGCAATAATTGCGTGACTCAATATTTTCGACTTCAAATAATCGCGCTATTCTGTTGAAGTCTTTTACGCATACCTCCTGCCATTTAATTCATACCATTTATTTAGCGGTGAAAACTTTTTAGCTCGCGTAATAAAATTGTTTTAGCCCCGTTTCTATTTGCAGCTTTTGTTTTAGATGATAAGACGAGGTTATGTGACTTCACATAAGCATAAGCTGTGACGCGTTGCTTCGACGGTCGATCTATGCACGTTGTCTTCGGTTCGGCGCTTCGACGTGCGACCCCCATGACTATCCTTTGCGACGTCACGAAAAGAGCGCTACGGCCTTAGCTTCTAGGAGGTGTTGATCAGGTGGTACTTTACCGGGGGCTCTAATCTGGACACTTAACAAAAAAGTCGAGGAGAAATTTGGCGGCCGTTATCGCTTCGTGCCGCGCTTGAGCTTGGCATAGCCTAACCACAGCGGTCGAATACCTCGCCGACTTTTTCATCAAGTGTCCAGGTCAAAGTCCCGGAAGAATACCTTTTATTTGACTTATCTGCATTATAAGTGGAGTGCCTAGATTACAAAAGATTTTTTTAACTGCTTGATCGGTGTCACGCAATTTATTGGGCTTGTTTCCTGTGCAAGCTCCGAGGAGGTGATGAAAGCGTTGATCGTCTCCAAGCGTCTCTGCCTCTCCACCTGCTTTTTTCCTTGCCACGAGGCAACGTAAATTATGCGCACTTCCGGACACTGCAGCGCTCTGCTCCATGAAACTAGCGCGCTTCGGGCTTTCTCAGAGGAAGGGCGCAAGAGAGCTACAGAAAAACAGATGGGAAAAAAAGCATACCCCTTTGCTGTGCAGCCAATCTCCGCAAACGTTGCACTTAAATTGCAGACGCGCTCCATAGATTTAGTTGCACCCATTCTTAATTTTGGATATCTAACTATACAGCGCGCTATATCTCGGCGAAACTCACTCTTGAGTGCACTCACTCACTTCACTCACCCTCGCGGACCAGGCGTGTCGTGAGGGTGAGTGAGTTTGTAAGCCTCGAAAACTAGGGAGTTTGAGGTTGAGTGAGTGGCATGAGTTCGTCGAAGGGCGTGACTTTGAATTACGACAAATTATGCTCCTTGAATTTGAGAGCCCAATAGGCGGAAGCTCTAAAGAAGAGACACACGGCCTATAGAAAGGCAAGGGTAAAAAGAGTGCATTAAAACCATTCATCTTGGCGTCCGAGTCGCAGTGCGTGCAAACTTATCGGTACCGCATAGATGAAAGATAAATATTACGTTAATCTTTAGGGGAACTTTGTATCATTCGCTGTTTTTGAAAACTTTGCGAAACGTATTTTACTCCGTTAATAATACAATTGTTTTTGTTGTTGTTTTTAACTCGCAGCAAAGCGGTGGGGCTGTGGCAATCTTCGCTGCCTCGATAACTTTAACAACAAGTAAGTCACCTTTGAGAGTATGAATTCGTATCTTACCAACAATCATCCCTACCCACTAAAACGATGAGAAATGTATCCTACTCTTCACTTCCCGATTTTTTTCCTTCCTCCCGAGAGACTAGGAATACCAGTAACCGATGTTCGCGAGAAAAGAGTACCGTGTTTTTTGGCCCGCATTAATCAACTAAGCATCGCAGATATCTCAAACTCCGCAAGAATGATACGCGAGCCTTAGTGACAGAATGCAGTAGTCGGGGAGAATGACGTTGCCTGGAACAAAAGATAAAATAGGAAAACGAAATATTTTCACGAGCCTGAGCTCAGTGCCAACGTTACTAGTAACGTTGAGCCGACGTTCACCTAAGCTCAATATTGTAAAAACAAGAAATTACATTGTGGACGCATCTGGTAGGTTTATCAATAAAAACCACTTTGAAGCAACAACCAAGGTTTTGTTCTCTTAGGGGCAAAGCTCCTTAAAGTCCAGCCTTGTCCGACGTCCGTGCTCACATCGATTGCCATCCCATCTGCCTTCTTAAAAAAAGAAAAAAATGTTTGCGCAGTCGACAGGATTCAAACCTGTGCGGGGAGACCCCAATGGACTTCTAGTCCATCGCCTTAGCCAGTCGGCCACGACTGCGGGACGCGTAGGGGGTTCTGAGATGTGGTAGTAACTCAAAAGCTGCGGGTGTCATAGATGAAACGTTGCATGTAGCCGCTCAACGTCTATATAGGATAGGGCGCTGCGGTCAAATGCGTATATAATCGCGTTAAACTTTGCATGCATTGGCTCAACGTTTATAGACGAGAAGGCGCTGCGGTCCATTCCTCAAATGCGTAGATAACCATGTTCCATACGACACATTCTCTTTCTGACATGGACCGTTGACTTAAGCGGTGGAGATGCGTTCCGACGGCTCCTAGCGGATCCAAGCTGATCTGCGAGAAGCACCACTGGCTCTGCATTTCACCGACCATAAAGCAGTAATAATGAAGTCGAAACATAACCCGGAACTCCGCACTACCTATTAGCAATAAAAACAAAATCAGCATCATCAGCACAAGCTATGAACAAAATCAGTATCATCAGCACCACCAGAGATTCGCCCCAATCAACATCATTCAGCACGTAGAGATTCGGTCTTTTTTTTTAAGAGTTTTTTTTTTTACAATATTTTTTGTAAACTAAATGCTGGAGGGGCTCACAAAGATGAAGACATTACGTCTTCGTATTTTATCTTCTGATCAAGGTAACGTCATGTTCGCAAACGTTGGAGTTCTACCACCACCGCTAGGATAACTGATTTTCACAATCTTTCAGATTTCTGCTCTGCGTAGCTTATTTACAAGGGCCGAAGACCACGGTTCTCGTTTCTCACAACCACACGGCCGCCTGAAAGTGGATCAAAATATGAAACATATTAAAACATCATTCCGATATTAATTATGTCACACATTTGTCTGTAAGACAGCATTTAAAATATCGACCATAACATCTTCATTTTTTTTTTTACTTCTGGATCCCAGCAAAAGCTCCCCAGACAAAAAGTGTAAGATAAATTACTCATACTATTGTTCTACCTGTTATTAGTGGACTATAGCGGCAACTGAAGAAGAAAAGAACAGAGGACCGGACGGGACAGGTATAGACGAGAGTGGCTGCACGACCTAAAGGAATACACACGCATATATAGCATATAGCCTCAACAAATTGTGACCCGAAGAAAAAATGCAACATGCAAACTACCGGTGAGCCTTCTACGACTATCGCTACAATTACAGTGAAGCTTCCGCCTTTTTTCGCTGCAGATCCAGCTCTCCGCTTCGCGCATATAAAATCAATATTCGCAATACGCTGCATAACACGAAACGAAACGAAGCTCCATTAGGCGGTCAGCACACTTAAACCATGTTAGGCGTTCGAAACGCTATTCTTGGTGCCGCTTTTTCAGCTCACCTTGGTCTTTTGGTCGACATGGCTCACCATAAGCTTTTAGACGCTAGCACTTAGATTTGCGTACGAGACATTCTGTCGTCTCCACCTCTACTAAGTCTCGCCCAGCTTCGCATCAAAACCAAGATCAGGTACTGCGCCATACTTCACAACTTTCCCAGCTTGACCTAGCCATAGTACACAGAGCAACCTGTGAAACACAACTTGCAACATTTCGTCACCACCACCGGACCGCACATACTTGCCTATGCCGGTCGTCTAACTCCAGAAAATGTTTGAGTGGCACGTCAGGAATGTTAAAATATGACGGATTCGAGAATTATACGAACTTCATCAAGCAACTGGGCATCTCCACTACACCTAATGCCAAAGAAAAGTGGATACAGAAGGCCTTGCGGTGATTGTCGTGCATTAAACAACACAACTAACCCAGATCGGTACCCTCCCTCACTACCATGACTTCTCTTCATATTTTGAGGATATGTCAGTCTTCTCAAAAATAGCTCTTGTTCAAGCATATCATCAGATACACATTGCAACTGACGACAATCCTAAAACAGCAACTGCAACTTCATTTTTTTCTTATTCTTTGGGATGTTATTTGGGCGGTATAATGATTCGCAGAGTTTTCAACGTTTCATGAACGAGGTACACCGAAGACTTGACTTTTGTCTCGCCTCTCTGGATGACATCCTAGTAGCCAGTGCATCAGAGAAAACATAAACGGCCGCCTCTATGAACCCTGGTCTGCACCTGGTCTGCACCAGTATGAATTTGCCATGAGTGTCGCCAAATGCGAGTTGACAGTTACGAATGTGTAGCACCATACCTAAATTTCTTGGGGCATTGTGTTACTAAGCATGAACTTCGAACCCTCGATACCAAAGTTTAAGCTATTCGCAACTATCCAATACTGTCTAGCCAACGTAAGCTCCGAGAGGTCCTAGATTGGTTAATTTTCACTGCTAATGCATAGCCGGCTGCGCCGAAACTGTTCTACGTACTACTAAATGACCTATTAGTGATTTCAAAGGATTCCACACCGTCATTCACGCGACCCAACAGAGCATCTAGGTGATTTAGTTCAATCAATGCCGCAACTACCAATGCCACGTTGCTAGTGTACACTAAACCTGATGCACCCACTAGCATAATGGTTGAGGCTTCAAGCACAGCAATAGGAGCAGCACCACAGCAACACATCGGTGAACATTGGATACCTCTCGTTTTATTTTCAGGAAAATTAACCCCAACAAAGGCCCGATGCGGTGCCTTTAGAAGTGAACCTTTTGCCACATATCTCAGCGTCAAACATTTTAGTTAATTTGACGAAGGTCGCAAATTTTTCATTTGCAAATCACAAACCACTCACCTTCACTCTAACACTAAAAAGAAAAGCATATAACCCTTGGGAAGAAGAGAACCTAGTATTTTTCAGTGAATTTACACAGATATTCGACATATCAAAGGATATCACAGAGTGGTCGCTGGTGCATTGTCACGTGTAGATCCGCGTTGATCCTACCTGGCATTGAAGATTGATTTTGACGCACTCGCAAGAGGAAACATCTTTTCAAGTTGACACGCAAGACACATCTTTTTGGTTGAAGGAAACATTCGTGCCACAGGCAAATATTTCTTTTTGCAATTTTTTCAATATGAACCCCACGACCATACATTCCGTCCGCCTTCCGCAATGTCTTCAATGCTCTGCATGGACTGTTGCATCCTTGCACACTAGCTATGCAAAAACTATACACTGCCCATATAGGCTGGCCGAAGATAAACACGAATATACTCACATGGAAAACAACATGCACCTCCTGTCAAAAGTCAAAGAATTATCGTCACACCGTAACGCCAGCTGCAACGTCTCCGCCAACCGCCCTACGTTTCGACCATGTTCGTCTAGACTTCGTTGGCGCCTTACATCATTCCAGAGATTACATATATATTTTAAACTGTGTACATCGCCTCACACGATGACATGAGGCGATTCCAATTCCAGACATCACTGCGGTCACCGTGACCGAAGCTTCCGTCAAAGAGTGGGTTGCCCGTTTCGAGGTACCACCTATGATCACGACGGTTCGCGGTACACATTTCTAGTCCCATCTCTTCGCCCATCTTATGCGACTCCTCGGCGTAATCTGTATGCGCATTACAGGCTACCATCCTGCTGCAAAATAAATGGTTGAACAATTCGGTAGACAAATAAAGACATGCATACTGCTCGTTCACAGCTCTATTCTCTGGATCGAGGCTCTACTCGTTTTTCTTCTAAGAATTCGTTCCATGATAAAACTTCACATTGTGGTTTCTGCATCTTAACTTGTTTATGGCGCTATTGTACGCATGCCAAGAAAATTCATTCATGCTACACGACATGACTTACTTCCTCCTTTAACTTGTTTTCACGAACAACGCTCACCGCCTCAGGGTTCCGGTAGCTTTGAGCTGGTCCGCCACGATACGCTATTAATCACCTTACCTGCATCGATCCTGAACTTCACAACTGTTCTTATGTCTTCCTGCGAATAGACAAGGAAAAAAATTACTGCATCTCCACGTGGTGAATGATGTTGATTGGGGCGAAGGTCGGGTGGTGCTGATAATACTGATTTTGATCATAGGTAGTGCTGATGGTGCCGTTTTCATTCATGTCAGTAAGAGAATGTGTGGTTTTCTTTTTCTTTTTTAAGAAGAAAGATGGGATGGCAACTGAGAACCCCCTACTTTTTTTTTTTTCTTCTTTTTCTTGATACTGATTTTGGTCATAGCTAGGTAGTGCTGATGGTGCCGTTTTGATTCATGTCAGTAGAAGAATGTGTGGTTTTCTTCTTTTTCTTTTTTTAAGAAGACAGATGGGATGGCATCTCAGAGCCCCCCATTTTTTTTTCTTTTTTTTTCTTTTTTTTTCTATCTTTTTTTTTTTTTTTTTTTCTTGCTCTTGCTGTTGAGCTCGTGAGCTCAGGAGCTCACGAGCAGGGGTACGCCGGACGGCGGACGGACATACAGACATGGCTAGCCCCTAAGGAAGTTCGCCCCTAAAAAGCACTTGAACAACCCTATCAAGGCCCATTCAAGGTCATCAACTGCAATCTGTAGTTCTTCGATATCAATGTCTGTGACCGCTGCGAAAGAATATCAACCGACAGACTAATATCAGCTTATACGCATAATCCCGCTCCAATTTCCCATTTGAAGACAAGGAGACCAGCCAAGGACACCAGTCACCACTTGCGAGGAAAGACAGTTTGCCTGTACATTCACAACAGGACGTAATACTTTCTCATAGCTGTGAGAATTACTAAACATATTTCTTTACGCGACTGTGGCATCGCCTTTTCATAATATTTGTAAATATAGAAATAGATAATTATTTGCTTTATACCTATGCTTCGTTCTTGCGGAGAGAGAATATTTGCAGCGAATGCTAAAGAAGAGGAGAATGAAGGATCGCACGAGCCAGTAATAGCGGCCGCGCAGCCTAAATGAAGAAATAAATATTTATGGAAAAGGGCCTCAACAGGAACAAGTGTTTACATCAACCACTGTGCTTGAACTGTTGAAGACCGTTAAAGATCGCAGACGGAAAGCGCAATACCTCGTTGTTAGAAATATAGCGAAAATGTTTCTAGTATTCGAGAGGCGTGACTGTGCAGGTTAGATAAAAAGCATGACGGGGTGTGAACAGCAGGCGCCTTTTTCTTTGGTTCTTCCTCCCCAAGGGGATTCCTCGTGCAAATTTGTTGTCATGTTGTTGTTGTTCTTTTATTTCCCTTTAGTTAGAAGAGTTAAATTTGGTGGTTTTTAGGCGTCAAACCAACTAAGGGCATCTTACACGTCCCAGCGAAGGACTCGAAATTAATTTTTATCTGCTGGGAACCTTGTGACCGACAACCGAAAGCTCGGTTACACGGCTCCTTTTCCGCAATCAGCCTCCCTCAGGCCGGCGTTTTGCCTCGGAGCAAACGAGGCGGCTTGTCAAAGCCGGAGACAATCCAACTTTTCGAAATATGGTCGATCCGTACAGCAGCCTGTAGTGGCACCTGGTGAATTCGGGGAAAATCAAATAGAATGCCGGAAACCGAAGAGAATATCGTATACTTCTTCTCTTTTCAATTTTAAGTTTTAATAAAGGTCTACCACTCGCTACCGCGGGCACAGTAGCGCTCCGGGAGCGTGCTTGGATATTAGCGACAAGATGTTTTGGTGGCGCCCTCCTATGGTTCCCCCTTGTGACGTCATTACCTCGCGAACAACAAGTTCGATGGTGTTTGTAAATAGCATGGTGGAAGCCTGAAATCATTGCGCTCTCAAAGCAACACTGCCAACACCGTCGAAATTGAAGTTTTTTCATTCCTCTTATTTCCGTCGATGGCATACCCTTTCCGACGTCATGGTCAGCTTTTGGGCCAATCGTGGAAGGCCGACCACAGCGACGCTTTCGGTCGCGCACGTCGCCAATATGATTTGAGACCCCAGCGCGAGCTCTCGACAGCAAACCCACCCTCGGCGGTAGCGCTGTGCTAAAACTCTCAACTATCTCGGGGCAAAAATGACGTGTCTGATAAATTGTTTTCATGTGCAATAGTCACTACAGATATGAAAATAGCAGAAATAGCTGTTCAGTTCTCCCACCTTCAGCGCTAGCTTTCTACCTTCAATAACTCTTCGTTGTTTCGTGAGCCCGATCGTGGTCATGCAGCCAAAGCATGGCGGAAGGCAGTGAGCGCCTGCTGTGGACCGATAATCCGAGACGTACATCCTGACGTACGCACCCCCTCAATCAGTGTAGTTCTCTTGTATTCTATGATGTTAATTGGTAAACACAGAAAGAACCCATTAGAGTTTCATCTTTATACTCTCTGTGACTATTGAGGTGTTTCTTTTGCAGTGTGTTTCTTTCACTATTTTCGCACGCAGGTTTCGATGTGCCGTTCATGTGGAGCTGCTTCTGTATCGGCGCTATGGGGACCATCTACACTGCTCTGGTGACTGTTTTTTTTTTATATTAACCAAAATATCCTTTAGATATTTGGCTTCGTTTAATCAGATTATGTATTAGAAGTATAAATTGGCCAGTCGTGGCACCTCAATCACCAGGAAATGCGCAAATTAAGAAATTAAGTTTTAAATGCAGAAAACAGATTTTGGTCGGCCTACTATCATCGAGGCGAGACCATATAATCACAGTGTTCAATCCTAGCTCGGGAAGCTACTGAAAAGAAAATGAAGCACCATCTTCGTCCCCTAATTTTTATGACACGAAAGCTATCATGCTACTGAATGAGATATCGGTACTTCGTGTCGCACCTTAGTTTCCAACATTAAACGTAAAAAAATGGATTCCCAGGCGCGCCTTCTGCAGACCAGTAACAACGTCGGAGAAGTAAGTGAAGACGTCATCCTTAGGAACAACGAGACACTCGGAGGGTTCCGAAAAGCCTGTTGACCTTGACTCCCACTGGCGCTCAATCAGCTCAACAGCGTTTATTCAACTCGACGGTGCGACGTGCCCGAAAAACAAACCCGAAAGAGGATGGGGCTAGAGAGCGAACCTTATTCCGCCTGCCTGGAGAAGGTGAAAAACGTATCATTCCTTCCCTCGTTCTCGAGTCCGCTTGGAGGTGCGTCAGGAGCAGGGAGCAAAACGGGCTGTCGCTACCTTTTCCCTCCCTTTTTCTCAGAATGCATGAGGAGCAGATGTCGCACTTGTTCGCTTTGATTGGAGGGAGACAGCGGGCAGATGCAAAGGCATCTAGACTTTTGATCTACCCACCCTCCTTTCAACCAGAGCTCTGCACTCGGAAGTCACCGCAAGCTCTCATGTCCTCCTCTCCCTCACTTTCTCTCCGTAGAGCCCTGTGTACGGACAGTCGCAGGTTGAGTCTGCAGTTTACACATCGTTTGCGCACCGCAGCTTGAAACGTGCTTTACAAAGTTACTATACTAAGTCCTGCGTTGCAGATGTTAACAGAAAAAAAAGTAACGAAATATGTTACTCGTTACTTACAAATAAAAGGAACGCGTTACCGATCTACATTACCTCAAAATAAAAGGAAAACGTTACCGTTGACGTTATGGACAAAATGTAACCCACGTTACTTTTGCGTTACCGTTTAGTTATGAATTAACACGTGTTACTGTTTTGACGTTAGAGGTATGCATAAGCGCCATATTTCAAGAAACATTAGGTTTATGCAGGAAGTGAACATAATTTACTTATCTTTTTTTTTTGTGTCACTTAAATACTCACGAGGAAAAACTAAAAAAAAAGACGCCAAAAACTCACAAACTGACATAATTTGGCGCCTAAAAGCCCGAAAAAAAAATTGAAGTGTAAATATGTAACGAGTAACGCAACTACGTCATCCGTTGCTCTAAATAAGCAACGTAAGTACGTTACCCGTTACTCTTTCGAAAACGTAACGAGTACGTTAGTATGTTACCGAAAAAAGTAACGCGTTACTAGTAACGCCGTTACACCTAACGCGATACAGCCTACATTGATTTTCTAACCTGATGTAATCAATCCCTTGTTATACGCGATAAATGAACCAGGTTAGCAGTCCTACGGCACTGGCCACATTACTCCTAGGCAGCGTTCAAGCAGTACGCTCTAAAAAAAGCCCGTGAGTCTGCTTTCCCACACAACGCTCGGAGAGCCAATCACCGCCACTTACGGAGGCAGCCCAGCGAATGACGATGCCAAAGCATATGTTTAAACCAAAAAACGCAGTCTGAGTTCTGACATTAAGCAATGCAAGCGTGACGTTTTGCATTGCTTAATGTCACAACTCAGACTGCGTTTTTTGGTCTAAACATATGTTTCGGCATTGTCATTCGCTGAGCTACCTCCGAAAGTTGCGGTGATTGGCTCTCCGAGTGTTGGTGCGGGAAAGTGGACGCACAAACATTTTTAGAGTGTATCTTAAAATCTGAAACCATCCAAAAATGCAATGTTTGCTGCGTCTAATCTTTTTTCGTTAACTAGCACGTCTCGACTAAAATTATCCCTCAAGAAAATCTGAGAACTTTTCTTAAAGGTATAATAAAACGTATTGAATTATTCAGAGAGAGAGAGACCTGGCTAATAATGCTTCACATATTCGCAAACTCTTTTAACTATTGTGCGGTTTCACTCATGTCTCCTGGAGGTCCAGTGCTACGCTTATACTTAAAAGTAGCGACCAAGCGCTAGGAAAAACATGGAGGTACTGCGCTCACCAGAATTATTCTGTTAAGACGCAGCGTTTATTCTTTTGCTTCATTTTACTTTTAATCTTGACGCGTTGCGTATTTGCACAAAAATGATTGTCTCTACTTGAGGACGGGTCTGGAGATACAGACGTGTCTTGTTTAGGCGGACTGAAGTTTCCCTCCGCAAATAGCTGTCAAGAAAATCACGCGAGGCGCCCTTGGGAAACCCAGCTTAAGCGACGCAACAAGTTCGAAGTATACGCGTAACAAAGCTGATGTCTAACGTTACATCTCAATTTGATGAATTAACCCTCGGTTCTGACTGACTCAAATCGTCACACAAGTTCTAGTTCTGCCACGGTACACGAGTATAATGACGGTGGGCACGCATGTGATGTCAGCAGCAGTAAAATGCAGTACGCGCGTACAAATTTCGAGTTTTCTACGCGCATATTTTCTATATACTTGCCGTCACACAACTTTGCTCTAGGTGGTAAAAGGTATAGTGCTGCGAGTTCACCAACGATGGTGCACAAATGATATAAGGGTGCTATCAGGGATCGCCCACGGGAAAACACCAATACATAATTCTCAATCCGATCTCCCCCTCCGATCTCATGAGCTAAGAGCGTTATTTTCACGGGTAAGATAAGAACAGCATAGAGGAGTTTCAGTCGTTCCGCTTTCTAGCTCGAGCTTCCTGCTGCCTTCGATAATGCTTCGGCTTCTCGAAAGCCTCGAGCGTGCACGCGCAGCCAAAGCACGGCTGAGGGCAACGAGCGCGTTTTGGAGCCCGGAGTACACGAAAGAGGCGTCCTCCCATTTTCATCCTGACAGTGCTTATAGATTTGTTACCCCTCGAACCAGCACACACTCTGGGACTGCCCAGCAGCCCACCAGAGTCGACATGAATCCCTTTCCCAGTTACCCCACGACCTCACTTTAAGCGGCTGGTAGGAATGGTCGTCCCCCCCTCCAGAACTCCAGAAGTTGTGGTGGCCATCCCTCGTTCATCACATTCAATTTATGATGGGCGACGGAGACCGGCGCCGCTACATAGGCCCGGACCTGGGCTAAGATCGAAGAACTTCCACTCTTCGGTTAAAATAAAGTATATCTCTCTCTTTCTCTCTCTTACCTCACAAAGAAGCTAAGCAAAACGAAATTGTACATTGTTTGCACAACGCAATACTAATCTTCTCATAAGACTGGTGATAATATTTCAATGGTCAACGCTAAAAAAAAAAAAAAGAAACGCCTGAGCGATTTGATTGGGGAAAAACATATAACAATGTTTCCTTATACAGTCAGTGCCGCCTACGATATTCACAGTATGTACAAAGAACAAAAAATAGGGAGGTAATTGAACATATGCGGTATACATTATTAGAGCAGAAAAGAACATACTCCATGGTAGTAAGAGCGTTTCATCTTGCTGTGTGTGTGTCCGAGGTCTAGAAAATATCAAAATCAAAATCACGAGCCCAAATCGAGTGCCTAAGGCAATGGTCGGGTCCAATCTATGAACCGCATTCAAATATCGTCATTGGGGTGTACTGCGATCCCCACGTTACGTTATCAAATTTTGCAAAGGAGAGATTGAATGAAAATTATCGATTTTGTCCTTGAAATTATACCGCAACAAAGGGGTTTCTTCGCCAGGGGGATTGCGTGCGAGTATCCTTGAATCCCACTACTGCCAGTAAGCTCGTGTAAAGTGAAAAACATTCCAACTGAATATCGTTGCACCGCTCTTTTAAGGGTGAACGGAGTATAGCAGTATGAGGACACGCTGAGGGACTTTTTTGTTTCTCGAACACACACAAAAAAAAAAAAAAGAGTGGTGCGGCTTACGGACTCCTGGATCGCGCGTCCTTAAAGATGCTTTCCGTCTCGCCTACCGCTCATCCTCTCTCTTTTATCGCAGTTTTCCTGTCCAACACCTCCAAGATAACAAAACCGTAGTGTTAAATAAGATGGCGTCACCAGAGAAAGCCAACGCCGGGCACAGATTGGACACGACGATTGCGTCAACGTTAGGCTCAAACTTGACTCGAAGCCGAGCGCTGACGCAGCAGTCGTTTCCAATCTGTGTCGAGCGTTGGCCTTCACTGACGACGCCATCTCATTCAGCACTATGGCTTTGCTATCTAAAAGGTGCCTGTCTATTGTTCCAAAGTTACTAGATAAGAGCTTCCTACAAGTAGCGCCATTCTTTGAAGCGCCGACTACTTGACGGTGCCGGGTTAAAAAAGCGAATTTGTGGCACACAGCAGACGACTGATATGAATGACGTCATTTTGTTCTCTCAGAATGTACTTTGTCATTTGTATTGGTTGTTGTTATTTGTAAAACGAAGTATCAAAGGACTTACCATTGTTCTGGTGCCTAAGGAGTAGGCTTCCTCCTATAATAGCAGGCTATGGTTCTGGTGCTTGTTGAGCCTAGTAGGCGCGCTGGTTGACTAGGCCCATGTGCTCATAGATCCCTTGGAAGCATGTAAATCTACCCCGGTTTGTTATTTGTGTCAACGCTCGGGAATTGTTACACCGCTTCATTTGCAGGACGAAATGAGAACTAAGCAAACACGTAACTCGTGGTTTCCTCATGGAGACGACAAGCAAGATTCACCATCCCCGTCTTCTCTTAATCTTAAATATAGTTTTAGATGTACATAACATGTAAAAAAACAAGAAATTCTTACATTCGACACTAATGTTTAATGCATAGAACTCGCCTAAACATTTTTAGTATATCTGAAAAATTTGGTTTAGAACAACATATCAAACTGAAACTTAGTGTTGTGCGTAAATATAGATACATAGATATATATATATTGGCTTTCGGGGGTTTCATAAGACATTGATTCATTCGATCAAGTACGGTTCAATCATCACCATATTTTCAATTATGTCCTCTTCGGAGACCGCCGTACGATGATGAAAAATACCCGTGATATATATATATATATATATATATATATATATATATATATATATAGTCATTTATTATTATAAAGTAAGACAGGAAAGGGGAATGCAAGACGCGTGAACGCATATAGGTTGAAAATTTATTCAGTTTCATGATTTGCCAGAGCACTGTTAACAACTATGTATGAAAATTTGCTTTCTTCTGCTCAAGCCATATTTCGCATTCGACAACACAGGGAGGACTGAGGGGCGTCGTGTGGATGGACTGCCTGCAGGCTGCATTAACGCTGCTAGCGCCAGCCACTATTATATCCAAGATTGTTTACGACTCCTACCACGGGTCTGTTCCATTGAGACCCTTGACCGACTTCGATGTCAGGCCGTACATCTTCAAGTAGGTGTCTTGGTGTTCCTTACTGCTGGGCTGTTGGCGGTTCGGTGGCGGTTAAAATTACCGTAAGAGGGACTTTTATCTCACGTTACCCGCTCTGTAGTGCCAAAGTACGTAGCGTTCTCGCAGATTCCGCTCAACAGACCCCCGTGACAATTCTCACGTAACACGACCGGATCCACTAAACTAACTTTACATCCTGCTCTTAAAGTGCACGAATACAATTTCCTTCACTTAAATTACAAGCCTGTTCACCCTTTTTCTGCGCGCAAAATCGGACTTCGAGAACCGAAGCGAGGACGAACTTAACGGCAGCCCTTTGCCTGGAACACTATGCATTTTTAGTTCCTTGTCTCAACGGAGCCGGTATAATGTGGGATCAAGATCTCTCTTGAGGCTATTTTAACTATACCGGGTGAGACACAAGCGTATTCACCAGCAAGCCATCCCCAACTGTTAAATACGAATTGGCTCTCTGCCTCAACACTTCCTTAATCTTGAAGTTGTCACATCACAGGGTTTTAGTAGATTGTTTTCACTTTCCGCTCCAAGCTTCCTGCCAAACTGCGAGTACACAGCCGGCTACGCTCAAACTCAGAGCGGCCATGTATGCGCAGTGCCGATTGTTCCGCTCCGTACAGCGCGCGCGCGAAAGCGGTCTTCTAAAACTCGCTATTGTAACGCGTGTGCGCGTAAACGAGTGGCACGGTTACGTCACGTCGTCAAAAACCAGACACTCTTTGCCAGGGCCGGTTTGATGATGATTGCGGCCGTCTCTCCCGGCGGTTAAAATAACCACAAGAGGGATCCTGAGGTGCTGTGACTGACTCCATGAGGATAGGGAGCTAAAGTTAAACAGCGTTCCAGGCAAACCCTTAGCGAAAGAGAGCGTAATAATAGTATACTCGACATAGTTCTAGTATACTATAAGGTAGGAGTGCAACAGAATATTACAAAGAGTAGAGTAGTATTGTATGGCATCCGGGAGCCGTTCCATGATCCAAGTATGCTTGCCAAGAATGTTTATATCATATAACTACCAGACTACTCCAAGTACGCTCTCAGCAACCGTAGACACTTCAAGTATAATTTAGGCACGCCATTAATATTGTTTAGGATTATAGAAGTAGCGCACTCCCGGTAAACACGGAAGCGTCTTCAACTGACCTTCAAAGCGTGAGGCATCTATGCACTCTTAATCTGGTTCCACTTAGGTTCAAGTTAAGTTCCGCATAAGGCTGGTGTTCCACTAATTTTGACTAAGTCCTGACAAATTTTTAGCGGATCAAACGGTTTTACTTTGTTTTGTGTAGCTTTCCTCTCGAGAAACCTCTTAAATAATTCTACATTAATAAAATATCGCAAACTGAGTGGAACGCTTATTTTATTTGCTTTCTATAATTGATTTTTTTTAATGAAACACGTGCATTTACAGCAGGCTGATCACCTGTTCCGCCTAAATTTGTTCCAGTTACTAAAAACTTCTTCCACTTAAACTCTTCGCAGTCTTTTTTTTTAAAATTAATATGCCACTTTGTTCCACTTATGTGGTGAGTTGCGGAGAAAAACACCAGAAAAGAAGGAAATGTTCGCTTTTCAAAATTTGCTACTTTCTTAAAGACTTGGACTCATGTACGAGTCTCTCCTCTGACTGAAACAGTATAATCTTGAGTTGTCCACCTTAAGTGCAAAAGTTTTCAATTGAAAATTGCATACGTTTTAGGTCGCCTGCTATAGTGATTATTCACTGGCGGCCATATCCGTGTGCGCTGCTGCTGAGCGCGTGCTGACGGCGAGCTTCCGCAGTCCTTTTGGATTGTGCATTTAGCACCATCAAGGTTGCCGCTCTTAGCAGGCTATTTGTCTGAGCTCGTTCTGAGCATGCATGCGCTTTAAATATCGCCCTCAAATATGGTGTCCAGTGAATACTTCCTATACGGGCGCAAATCGTCGTCACACCATTAAAAAAAAAAGACATATTATTTTAAATGGTTGTAACAAAATTTGAGCTGTGCATAATATAATTGCACTGATCATATTGGTAATCAAACTGCTGAAATCGAGACAATCAAGGCGTCGGACTTCTCGAGGTACGCTCGAAGCGCGATATTTAGAAGAGCAACGGACGTTCGCCCTATTTGCGGAAGAGGCCGAGTGGCATCCGTCTCAAATCACGACCGGCAAAAATAAAGCTCAATCAATCAATCAATCAATTAATCAACTAGTGTTTCTTGCAGAGTTAAGGAATAACCGCTGCACTTGTCGTTGGCATTTTCAATAATAATAATATTACTAATAAAATCATTTACTGTTTATTAGTGTCCAGGGACATCCAATTGGTCTTGTTTCTGGCGAAGTTCAATAAAGCGCACAAACAGATATGCTTGCGCGCGCACACACACACATACACTCTCGCACGCACGCGCGTACGCACACATGCACACGCGCAAACGCACGCAGACGCAGGGAATGGCTGACATAAGTCCGTCCTCGCTTTGATTACACGAGTACAATTTTGTGATCAAAAAGATGCTGAACAGGTTTAAAATGTAAGTATAGTGAATGGCATTCGTGTACCTTAAATGAATACTGAACCGAAATTTAGAGTTTGAAAAGCAAGGCTCGAGGCGATAGGCAGGACGCTGCAAAACCCAAAAACATCATTCAAACATCGATATCTCTAGCGGACAGCCGTATTTTCGGAAAAGAAGTGCACGATTGAACAAGGCCGTCGAAGCCGACGAGGCAAGGCATGTCACGATTCTCTTTTCATCTCCACTTCGCTTCGTTCTTTTGAGCAGGTGAACCGAAGCGAGGAGGAGAGAAGCAAGGCCGCTTCCCCTCATTATCAACTGTTACAGGAAAATTGTGACGTCACATTCCTCAAAATAATTGCGCCCTTCTTTTCAAAAAAAAAAAAAAAAAATGCAGGCATCCGTTTTAGATATTAGTGTATTAGCGATGTTTTGGAGTTAGTAGCGTCCCGTTCAATGCTTCTGCGACTTTATTTTGCAAAATCCAAATTTCGTTTCAGCACCTTAAGAGCGGCATGTAAAGTTATTTTTGTGAAGCGCCGTCTTAAGAGATAATTTAAGAAAACGACAGGCAAGGCTTACGTCTGGTGAGCGGAATCGGCTGCAACACAAAATGCTTCATCCCCACGTGACCTCAAAACATTTTTAGCGGATATTTTAACCGCCAGGAGAGTCACATTCACCAGCGAATCGGCCTTGGCACTCAGTGGTCGAGGAACCCGTGCCCCGAATGTCATTTTAATTAGGTGACCTAACTTAATCTTCGACGTAACTATCGTCTTCCTGTTGCTTATTCAGAACCAGTCTAGATTTGACGCAGGACGAAAATGTGTGGAGCTGCTTTCTGGGTCTTCTTGCGATGGCACTCTACAGTTCATGCCTCGTTCCTACAATTGCTCAGAGGTACTTGGCCGCAAAAACACTCCGCGATGCCCAAAGGTAAGTCTGAGCCTTCCTAATTACTTCTGTGCGCGTGCTTCCAAGGAGATGCAATAGACATTTTCATGTTTGCAAGCGTCCAAAGATGCCGTGTATGCTTTATTTCTTTCTGACGTTTTTAGAATGAATTACTTCGCAGTCTTCTGATTAAGTCATAATTTTACGCACTAGTTGAACCCTGCCCAAAATAAATTTACCCGAATTACTTGCAAAACTTCTCCCTCACCAATTTAAAAAAAAAAAAAAAAAGTACAGTTTACCGCAAATGAAAACTCTATATTCCCTGAGAGGCTTTGTCAGTGGCTTCACGAGGAGCGGGACTGGTGTCATTAAGGCCGGTTCACACATACAGCGAAGCGCTAAGTTAGCGCTACGTGAGCGCTCGAATGAGCGCTCATGTGGCGCTTCCTAGCACGTGATGTAGCGCTCGGTTAGCGCTTCAGTAGCGCTCTGTTAGCGCTTCAGAAGCGCTTTGTTAGCGCTCTTAGTGCTACAGAAGCGATTTGTTAGTGCCACAGAAGCGCTTTGTTAGCGCTCTCACGCTCCTTGTGCCCTGCTTGCTGCTGCGGAACAGCGCGCGTGCACGGCGATTCCTTTGTTGCTGTCTTTCCTTTGGCATTGAAAGAAGACGAAGTAAAAGAGCCGCTCTCCAAGCAAAGGGTCGGCCAGGCGACCCAGAGTCATGGACTTTGAGCGACTAATTGATTGGGTACGACCTCATCGCTTTCTATTCGATATGCGTGACCCTGGCTTCAAAGACACGCAGTTAAAAATAACCGCCTTCGAAATATCTCTGTGTCTCGGTCCCTCAGCCTGGGAACAAGCTTCACCAGGTACCCGTCAGTATCTCGGTGGCGAAAGATTTCGCGCACCCAGAAGGCTCTTCTGGGCGTTAAGCCGTCCACACTCATATGCACTAATCGCGTATGTAAGCGCATTTGTCGCATTTCTATTTAAGCATGACACAAGTCCGCCATGGTGCTGCTAATGCACACCCAACCACAGGAACCGGAACCGCAGTGCACGCGCTAATCCACAGCACCGCGGTACAAGAGGCGCTACTGAAGCGCTAACACGGCGCAACTGAAGCCCTAACAAGGCGCTACTGGAGCGCTAACAAGGCGGTACTGGAGCGCTAACAAGGCGCAACAGAAGCGCTAATCGCGCGCTGTGTTAGAACTAAGTCACGCACCAGGAAGCGCCACATGAGCGCTGCTTGGAGTGTTCACGTGGCGCTAAGTTGGCGCTCGGCCGTATGTGTGAAGGGGCCTTCACAGGGCTAAATGGAACCAGAAGGCACGATTTCTACATTTTTCGCTACGCATAAAATGCAAAAAAAAATTGGGTTGTGTGTATGTTTATACAGCCTAGAACTTGGTCTGCCTCACAGGGGCGACGAGTCTCCCAGCTGTAGATGAGAAATTTAGCCAGTGCGGTACAGCCGCTAGCCTGGGGTCTTTAACGTGCATCACGCAGTAGTGATACACGACCGCACGCCGGTACGATGCTCATCCAGATCGAAACGGGCAGGGGTGGGGCTCGAACCCAGGATCCCTGGGTTCTGCAGCGCGAGCTTTCGCTCCACGTGCTCCGAGCTGGTGTGCGTTAGACCACTCGGCCACCGATCCCCCCATAAAATGCAACAAAATTCGGCACTGAACCAGCCGGACTGTCATCTTTCAAGATTGGTGGGACTAATAGCTCGTGTATGCATTATTTATTCCTGCGTAAGTGTAACGAGTATGACAAAGCATTGTTGTTACTACCTTAGTTTGTTTTATTATTCATTGTCTTTATTTGATTTTGTATTTTATTGCAGCTTTACACTGTTGCTAAATGACACTGCTTTACGGGATTGACCGTTATCTTCTCTTCTATTCGCCCTCGAGCAGTTTAACTCGAACAGCAACCTCCATCCAGACAGACTTAAAGCAGCGCCATGCCATATGTGTCGCTAATGGACTCCTAGTGAAACGCCGCGAACGCAGCACGCAAGAAAAATACCTAACGTAAGAAGGACACCTGACAACGTGTCCGAGAAGGCTGGAGTAAGTCAAGAAGCCGATTTCGGGACTTTGATTGCCGCGTTTGCATGCCTCTCAAATTGCCTGACCCACTGGAGATAGGGAGAAAGAGTACGGTAAAAACAAAAAAAAAAGGGGGGGGGGGGGGGGCGTGAGCGAGGTTTAGGTAAACATGCATCAGCTATTCATGTTCTATTTTTAAGATGGCTTTCAGATTTGCTTACCCGATAAGCGCAAGAAAATATAGGAGCCGGCAAAACTGTAGCGCGTAAATCACTGCGGCTTTTTTTTTTTTACCTGAGCCTTTTTTTTTTCAGCCGTAAACTACGCAGTGTGACGTCCATAAAAATGCTACAATTTAATTGCAGAAGTTGGCCTGTTGACTTACTTCAGGAGCTTGTTTCTCGAGTACTGTAAACGACTTGATTTTTGTGACGATGTAATTTGCGCCAATTTCGCGACTCATTTGCAAAGAGCGAACTTAGCTGAGGAAAAACTAAAGAAAGAAAAAGGCTTAACTCTTATGGAAACGCAGCGACGCCACCGGTCTTCGAACAACACGGCGCCGTTTCGCACGGGACACATGAGATGGCTCAACGAACGCCGCCAACGAACGAGCATACGGCGCCGAGAGCCAGCGTCTTTAGCAGACAATCTTTTCGACTCAAAAGCGGAGCGCGTTCCGCGGGCGGCGACAGTCGCAGAAACAAAAACAAGCGCGGTAACATCAAGGAACTGCAGTTTCTTGTTTACTAAATACGCCGGCTCTCGGCGTCGTCTGCTCGTTCGTTGGCGGCAGTTGGCGTCGCGACCGCTTGCGCCATCTCTTGTCTCCCGTCCGAAACGGCGCCGTGTCGCTTGCAGACCGGTGGCGTCGCTGCGTCTCCATAGGAGCTAAGCCTTTTTCTTTCTTTTCTTTTTCCTCAGGTAAGTTTGCTCTTTGCAAATTTTACAAAAAAAAAAAAAAATGTGCCCTCTGTGGGCAACGCTGCACAAAGTCGTAGCGCGATAGGTTAAGAAACTGAATTTTCCGGTCGATTTAAAGAGCATGCCGTCTCCTTGAATCACCCTTTGTTATCCTAGGATACAAAGACGCAAAATATATCACACCCAATCGCAGAATTCTATGTCTGCGATATATTCCCTGAGCAACCCTTCGCAAAATTCGCGGAATATTGAGCTCATGAAAATGAAGTCGATTTCAATTGCGTCATCTGGCACACCCCGACGAGGGACTGAGGATTAATTTCTAGCATCTGGGGATCTTTTGGTGTACAGTCAAAATCTCGACTAAGCGGCGCCTTCTCAATTTGCTATAGGCCTCCGTCTGATTTCTGCGGAAATCTCGGTCGGGATTCGAGCCCACTACCTCACACCCGAAGCCCAGTGCATTACCTCAGGACCCAGTAGTTCTATCTTTTTTTTTTTTTTTTGTCCCGTTTTATTTTAAATATTGTATGTTTAGATACCTCAAAGGGATACTACAACGAAATTTCGGCGCTAATTTTTTGGTCTATATGTGTTCAAAATAGCAGTATCACATGGAACATACCAATGTCTTGTTAAAAAAGTCTCGAAAAGGAATTTTAAAACGAATTAAACGATTAGCAAAGAGCACCTGGTGGATGTCACTAACGCCTCGTTTGTAATGCTCGTCTAGGAACCTTGACAGCTAGTGACGGAGGTTGTCTCGTCTCCGGCCACGACGAAAGAAGAGGGGAAAGAGGAACTTCCCTCTTCCCGAGAATGCCTTTTGTGTGTCGCAGAAGTCGCTATTGTCCCTCTTCAAGATTATAGAAGATTAACCCCTCACTCAAAATTCGTACAAAAGCAGCCGCTTCGGTGGCTGGAACGACTAGGCCATCTTCTCGACGTCAGCCTGGCCGTAGCTTTGCTCGTCTTGAGACGACCTACATCACGATTGCGTTGGATGTCACGTGGTCTCTGCTGGGCCTTCTCCGAGCGCTTGCCAGAATGGGCCGTTTATAACGAACACTACAGCCACCAGGCTCAAAATACAAACGTGCTATTGTTATTTACGGATATTGTGGATCATATTCAACCTATTTTTGAACACGACGGGAATATTTCAAATTTCGTTGAAGTATACCTTTAAAATATTCCGTTTCACAGACCGCGAGCTTCCGGTGGTTTCACAAAACAATAAGAATGGCAGCTTTTAACTGCAGGATGTACAAACAAACAGAAGTGTCGCGCAGCTGTAAAAAAGACAACTATACTGAACGTCACAACACATTCGCTCATGGAGAGCACGGCACCATGCTACGTCTACGCGGCGTGCGCTGCCCTCCTCCGAAAACCAAAGAGATATAAAGTTTGAAAAGCGAAACCAGACAAAGACGATAGAAAATAACACAAAGCACAGGGGCAGGCCCTACCCTCAACGGATTCATTGCAAGACCGTTCAACGCTTGTATGCACAAGTCATCCACCCTTTACATATCAAACAATGCCAACAGCCAATAAAACACTTTACCAGACAGCCATCTAGATAGGTCACTTCTTCATCTAGTAGGCTAACAGATGGAGCGCTGACGCACTTGTCATCCTTCTTTTTAATAAAGAAAGCCTCTATATATTCTCCGCTCTTTTTGTTTTTTCGCTTCGTTCAAGAACATCGTTCACTCTAAAAGCGGTTTGCAACCACGCTTACAATGCTCAGACAGATGACCCCCCGAATTGTTGCGTACAGATAGTTTGTGTTCTCTTGCCCTGTCATTGAAACAGCGTGATGTTTGCCCTATATAAACTTTCCAGCAGCCAGGCAATATTTCATAGATGACGTTAGAGACACAGTCAGCATATTGACTTACATGCTTCTTGGAGCACAGAACTTGAGCGCAGCTCTTAGGCGCCAGTTTACGGATTGAGTGGCGTCGGCGTCGGCGTCGCCGGAATTGCGCGGTGCATTATGGGTAAATTTCCCGGCTAAGTCTAGCGGAAAAATTTCCCGCTAAGTCTAGCGGAAAAATGTTTCCGCTATATCTAGCGGCAAAATTTCCCCGCTAAATCTAGCGGATATATTTCCCCGCTAAATTTAGCGGAAAAGTTTCCCCACTAAATTTAGCGGAAAAGTTTCCCCGCTAAACCAAGCGAAAAAGTTTCCCCGCTAAATTTATAGGAAAAATTCCCCGCTAGATTTAGCGGAAAAATGTCCCCACTACATCCAGCGGAAAAAATTTTCTGGGGGTCACGTGGCCCCTCTCCCGAGGTCACGTGACACTTCTTAGGTCACGTGACACCCTGCCCGAGGTCACGTGACCTTGGCAGGGGGAGGGGGTCACGTGACCCCTTCCCCTATGTCACGTGACCCCCACCCCCTGACGTCACGTGACCCTCATTACCCTAACCTCCTCCTCCTCAAGAGCTGCGCTCTAATTCGGCGTTACAGGGAGTTGTAAACGGCTTTCATTTTTTCAAGTCATCATCGGGCATATCTTAGTCAGTTTGCAGGGCGCAGATCTTTTTTATGTTGTGTGAAACTCTGTGCATTTATGGAATGACATATAGTCTTTTTATCTGTTTTTTTTTTTTTTTTGTGACGCTACCCTTCTGTTGATTTAACCAGTTTACAGGCCGCAGAAAAAAACAATGTTAACACTGTATCTGCCGGCAATCTTTTTTTGTTGTGTGAAACTCTGTGCATCTACGGAGTGATAAGTACTCTTTTTATCGTCTTTGTGATGCAAACCATTCTGTTGATTCTACTTTATCCTACTAGATAAAAAGTGACTTATCTAGATGGGTGTCTGTAAAGTGTTTTATAGGTTGTTTGCGTTGTTTGATATGTAAAGAATAGATGAGTTCTGCACATAACCGTTGAACGCTCTTGCAATAAATCAGTATATAATAGCGCCTTGTCCCTGTCGTCTGTGTTATCAATGCGAAAGCATTAATCGTCCCATGGAGCGAGCCGACGTCATCAGTTTGAAGCTCAAAAACGGCACCTAGTTTCCGCGATCCCAAAAGGAGCGGAGTTAAGCTAATGAATTTTCGGCTTCGGTCCCATTGGCTGGCGCGCGTCGACGAGGCTCCCATTGCCCACTGCGCGTCAGTTTGTGTGGTGTCATCCTGGGTGTGTTATCATGCTGCTGTTTTATCAGTGATCTGTCATACTAACCGTCCTGTGCGCATGCCCGCATTCGCTCGCCTCGTATCGGTTGTACGGCGCGTGCCAATATCTAGGGCGCATGGAATAAACCAAAGGGTTCGTTCTTTTGGGAACTACGTTGCTATTTGTTCCTTCCTCGCGCTGCAAGGAACACGACAGTTTGAACGATCACTCACCCGATGGCGCTGCGTGTCCACGAGGCAGCGGCTCCACCGTTCCACGCTCAAGGTCAGCACGTTGTACGCCGCAGATTAAAGCAGGGAGCGAAGAGCGGCGTGTGTGGTTTCGCATTCAGAAATCATAAGAAGTGCTTAGGTGTACCTCGAACCTTTTTCTATCGTCCCTGTTTTTCGCTTTTAAACCTCCCATGGACGAACTAGTCCAAACTAAAGTTTTAATCACCAAAGATTAAAAGTCACGTCTGCCTCTGCAGACGTGACTTCAACATCGGCAAGTACCCCAACTCTGGCTGTAATGTTGCGTCTATCAGGGAATGGACGTATGTAAAGCCATCAACAAAATGTCGCCATGCTGGCTTCTCCACTTTCACGACTTCCAGGTGATCAGTCCTCCACAAGGCATGTAGTCCTAGGAGGGCGAGCACTTGCCTGGCTTTGCTGTTTAGACAGGGCTCTAAATCGAGAAACTTTACTTTTTTTTTCAACTTATTTAGAGGTATGTGTGCAATTCCGTTCTGAGTTCGGCCCAAAGCAACTCGACGTTCGTGAAGTACACGAACACTTACTCGAGAGTTTATTACACCGGGAAGAGTGCGCCAATTTGTTCACTAAAACACACAAAAAAAAAAAAAAAAAAAAAAAAAAAAAACCTTTGTTAATTACGTTTTAACCGGCAACCCTTAAAAGCGCAGACGCACGAAAAAGTTTTTTGTCCCGCACTTAATCGGCATCTCAGAAGGCGCTTAAACACATCTGACTTAAAAAAAAAAGTCCTGCACTCATGCGATATAAAGGAGGCAGAGTTAGGAAATAATGATTTTTTCCAGTAAATAGTTTTATCTTTAGCCTTTCGGATACCTTGCTTCACAAAAATTGAACTGCTGCACCAACTTGGAATACATTTTAGCGCTCAAAAACAAGGACAAAATGTCGAGAATGAGACACCACAGTGCGCTACGAACAACTGATTTTATTACATGAAACGACACATATATACCATCCGTGTTTCTGATTTCGCCCCATCACTAGCCAACCCGATTCCAGGCCACTTCATTGAGGAACGCACGTTCCTTGTCAAGTAGATCAATTGAGGCCACCCTGACACATGCTGCCCCACCCTTCTTAATCTCATCTGATTCGACAAGCTTGGCGTTGTACCGCTCTTTCCCGGTGTGCGCTACTTTAACCCCATTCGCGCGGCGGTATTGCCATCGTCGGAGTGAAAGTCGACTGAGTGCTTGAAGCCGACGTCATCATCTTCCCCAATGTCCGATTCGTCGTCGGTTCAGGTGCCTGCCATTCAACCACCCGGTTCCGTGCCTTGACCTAAAGGCACTGCGTCGAGCGCCATGCTGCACGGCGCCTTGAATAGGGGTTCTTGCGTCCCGCTGGTATGTCCCGTTGCCTGTGCCTCCCTTGCTGCTACTACCTCGGCCGGTGGTGCTGAGACGGGTCCCAGCGTCTCTGGTGTAGCGCTTATCGCCGCCACCTCGGCCTCCTGTTCGCCCATTTTGGGATCTGCTTAGGTACACGGCATGATAATTCCGATGATTCTTGCACATGTGCGTGCGCAGTCCTGACGCTCATGTCCGATGCGGTTGCACTCCTCACATCGGGGAATGCGGCATTCTCTGCGCATGTGCCTTGTCCTTTTGTAACGGAGGCCAAAGGGTACACTGTCGGGGACCAACTCAAGAATGTTGCTTTCAAGCACTCGCAGCTGCTCCTTCAGAACGCATTTTTTCAAGGTCATTTTCGCCAACCGCGTCGTGGTCTGGACACCCGCGTAGCCTTCTGCTGGCCATGTATCCCAAGTTACCTCGATGACCTTTCTGTATGGCTCGAGTGCTCGACGAACGGCTCGTCGCTCAGGTGAAAGGGCAGCCAGTGCAGCTGGAGCCGCACCTCGACGTGATTGGGATTCACATCGAGGCACCTTTTTGCCTTTCACCTGTAGCTCTTTGCTTCTAGAATCTCTCGCTGCGCTTCCGGCGACTCGAACGTGAAGAGCCACACGTGGTTTATTTGATACGTCCTTCCCTCTTTAAGAGCGGGAAAGACGCCCAGTCGGTGCAGTTCTTCCTTGATATCGTTTAGCTTGTACGGGCGTCCAAGCATATCACCGTGCAAAAGAACAGAATTAAATATTTAAAAAATCTTGACTTTGGGCAGGGGAGACAGCACAACTCGGTACATATCCGGGATGACTCTGTGGGGATACTATAGTCGGCAGCTGTCGCCGCTCATACGGTGCTCATAATTCTTCCTCGGCACACAACGTGCGCCGAGGAAGGTAAAGAAAAGTAAAAGAGAGAAAAAGCGGAAAAGTCCGCCCCGTGATGTTTTTTTCCGAATTCATTGTTTACGCAGGACGGCTCGTGTGGGCACCCTGCTTTCGGTGGCATTCTCTTGCATTCAGAGCATCATGGCGCTCGCACTCATCTTCTGGTACCGGGACTGCGATCCTTTACTTTCGGGAAGCATCCGGAGGATTGATCAGGTGAATATACGGATATTCGCTTCCTCCAGACTTCACGGTATTCACGGTATTAATTAGGTTCCTTTGGATGTGTGTGTTTGGAGAAGGGGGGGGGGGGGGGGAAGGGTTGGAATTCGGGTGCGTTTTTTGAGGTTCATTTGTCCCAGAGGTCCGGTGTTTCGCACTGTCAATTTATAGCGTGGTTAAACAAATAAATAAATTAGGCAGTTCATTGGTGTTTATGATAATAAAAGTGGGAAACAGGAGTCAAATTTCCCTGTCCCTAGGGAATGTTCGCGTCTTCCAATTACTTGGAAAACGTTCCCCTACTGTTAACAATGGAAACAAGATTATACGTGTGTTTCCGAAACCAATAATTAGTCCTGCAGAAAGTTAAGTTAATATTGAGTTCAGGGTTAAATAAAAAATCATATTGCTAATCAGATTTCTTTGTACGTATTTTTTAAAAATTATTTTAGAACAAAATTTTGTTTTTCGGTTTTCTCGCTTTCGATAAAACCGTTGTGGGTCTAATTTTAGGTGTTTAATAGTATTTTTCGAGAACACAGAACTGTAAGTATAACCTTAAAACTAAGAACAAATAAATCACTCTTGATAACTGGGGAAAAGAACATAAATACAATTTTTAAGGGAGGTCTAGGGGGGGGGGGGGGGGTGCGGTGAGTGAGAAAAAGGAGCATAGGACACAAGAACATTTGATTTGTATTAGACAATTGTTTAAGAAGGCTTTCTGCCTCAGACGCCAGCGCGTACACTGTGTAGGTAACTAAACCCGCACCATGCACCTTCTGGCTATTTAGTAAAACGGGTAATGAAATTCGTTTCCACGTTACCATGTATCCTTTCACATTTATTTATTCTCGAACAGTTTGCTATTAAAGGGAAGTTTTGTTCGTCGCAGGAATTGGGCTGTTAAACAGTATATAATAATAACAATAATAATAATAATAATAATAATGACTTTATGTTCAGTGCCCAGAAACAACCACAGCGGTCTTCACTTTGGTGCACCTGTTCAATCCTAGAAACACGTTGGTATATTACCATCACCCAAAAACAAATAAACAAACAAAATGTTATCAGTTATGCGAATATATATGTATATGCGAATAGTGAAATTTTAACTCAAATCAAATTTGAATCGAATAGTGCTGAATAATGGTGAAATGGTCAGATGTTGAACCGAACACGAACGCCAAAGAGCGTATTCCCAATATTCGAGACACTAAGAAAAAAAGTCGCATAAAATAAACAAAATCCCTTAATTCTTTTCTTTTTTTTTTTTTTTTTTTTTTTTTTTGCGGGGCACACGGAAGTTACAAAGCTAGCCTGAATAAAAACGGCCTTAATGACAGCACCTAGATGGCAAATCTAATACGCATAGCTGATGGATGTGTCTACCCATTCAAGTGTGGATTCATGGCGTGTTGGATAACTGGACGAATATGCTCAATCCGTTTGAATCGGCTGACGTCTTGCGTCACGTACGAACACTGGCAGCTCGCTCGACCCCGCGAGGAGCGACTGGTTAGCGGAAGAAGCTGGTTTATCTACCGCTGTTATTTCTATAATAATATTTTTTATATATATATTGTGGATGTAACAACCGATAATGGGTTTATAGTGTAGAGAGCTAACAGCAGATACTGCAAGATTCTTGAATTCGAAATGGCGACGTGCGTAGTTTTTGAGTTTTCGTCGAGGGCGTCCAAGAAGCTTGGAATATGAGTGAAAGCCGCTGAATGCAGGCTTCGTTTAGATTCAGCACATACCTGTAAGGCCTATTTCACCATATGATCGTCGTTCCTGAATAATACGAACATTTTGATAACACTATTAATGGTGAAAATAATCCCTGGAGAAGGGGAACAAAGGGACAAAGGACGGTCGCTCACCAGTCACTTAGCTGTGTTTGGAGATTTGTGTCTGTCCTTTGTCCCTTTGTTCCCCTTCTCCAGGGATTATTTTCACCATTCTTGTCCAGCTCGCTTGTCCCTTTGCATTTAATTGCATTAGAATTATAACACTATTAATATTCGATTCATCGAATTATTCGAAAACCTGACTACTAGGAATTTGAAAATCCTATTGCATTATTTGGAGAATCATTCTTCGATCTGAACTGCAAACTCGATTATTCGCACTCCCCTATGTTTTCGGTAAAAACCTTTCTCAACATGTTTGGTCAAACTCATACACAACCACACCTAAGATTTTGCGTGTAAAATTAATAGCTCAGATAAACTCAATTAACACCCCTTTCCCAACCAAAAAGATTACTATTGCTCGTTTCATACGTTAAGTTTTATGAACACCCGTAATATTTTTAATACAATGGAAATAGAAGTCGCATCGACTTTAGCCTCTCAAACATAACTTGAGTATTGTGTAGGGGCATTCCTTTGTACAGTACGCGGTACTTAAATTTAAAACTCGCAAACCCTTACATTCAATAAATTGACATATTGGAAACATCACTGAAAAAAAACGCATAAATATTCCCTTTAGATAATGCATCGCCACTTCGGTGATGCAAACATGAACACGATCATAAACCGAAACTGTTCAAGTTCTGGGTATACGAAAGGCGACCGAAAGGCTTGGGATTCAAATTAATTTATTCACTGTGATACGCGTGTAACTAAAAGCTCAACTCAACACAGTAGAATCAAATGACATGGAAAGTAATTAATTTCGCTGTCCTACGTTTATTCCTTCTTTCAGATTCTTCCCTTCTATGTGAAACAAAACCTGTCCAACTTCCCAGGTTTCTCGGGTTTGTTCCTGGCTGGAATTGTGTGCGCCGCAACAAGGTAGAATGCACCAATTAACTATATGAAACATGTTGTGCGGCAAATGATCCTTGTATGCCACTACACCTCTCTGAACAGGACGTCGACGATTTACATTTTTTTCATCCACCAAAATCTTTTGAAACGAGCAACGCGAAGTAGAGACGCTGGCAGTATGATAAAGCCCAGGTGAGCGCCTGGCCATAGAGTAATCTACACAAGGTAAAGAGCGGACACTGCCGTAGGCCCCAGCGTACCGTATAAGAACTAGCGCGCCAAACCGTCGATGAGAAAAGCTTACTCTTGATTCCGGTTCCGGTGGTTTCAGTTTCGGTTTCGTTTCCAGCGCTTTTGTTGCCGAGCTTGCTGCCGCGCGGCTTCTCCTACTTGATGGCACAAATGCTTCTGATTAGAGGCTTCACACCACGAAAGAGCAAAAATTATTGTTTTTACTACTGTGAAATATTAAGATATCTATTCTCGTCATACTGCTTCCGTTTGTTTACGTGTTTACGAAGTATTTTCAGACAATAAAAAAAAGTACTTCAAAATGATTTATTTTGAGGTCAGTCATAAACAGACTTGAACAATTCAGAATCGCGAAGTATTCTTCATGAGGACACACACATTCATATCAAGAAGAAACGTTACAAGAGTCCCACATTTACCAACACTCAAAACCAGAACTTTCCAGTGATGCTAAACGGTTTGATTGAATTAATCATTGGTTGTCACAATGCTGAGCAATTTCAGTAATGTGGACATGTGGCCATAGCTATCATTAGCAAGTACTGTAAGCGACTTTATTGTTGCGAGCTCGACATTTAGCGATGTGCCAGTTTAGGGAATATTTTGCGGGCACAAACTGTCACCACCGTGAGTGACATTGCATGTATTCATGTCCATAGGGCAACTTTTTCACGTTACCAATTTCGTGTGAACTTGATCAAATCGCGATATTTGCGAAAATTAGGTCCACGCGAAGGTTAGGTTGTTTACGCTATTAGAGCACCGCCTAGACTGCACAGAATTCACAGAAGCAGATTCAATATCAATATACAGTACATCATTTGGTGTAACCTAACACTTCTTGTAGACTAACAAAAAGGACCTCACAAAGACCCAGGGAATATTCAACATTCGCATCCATATTCAACACAATGAGTGTACAGCAGAAAATATAGCAATGCTAGACAGGGCCTGTGGGAAATTACACCAAGAGCAGGCAGCTAAGGTCAAACCACCTAACAGTGTTAGGTAATAAAAATATACAAAAAATCTGTCACCGAAGTAATCACAGAACATTTGGTCAATATACAAGGCACATTGATTAAAACATTAACATATCGGACATGTTCGGCATATACTCCACGCACGCACCTATCAAAGACCACTTTACTACAAAACGTCCTCATCCCGTAAATAAAAAAACTATGTCCTGCATTATAAAGTTACAAAAAAGCCAGAAATATAATCGGCATGCAAACTGCACAACCCAATTAAAAATCTTTCTTTCATAGGCGCCTGAAACACCTTACCAAGCTTTGAACTTGTCGAGTTCAGCGCCAGCAACAGAAGAATGAAACCGCACTTCTTCCAAGTTTCGATTAATAAAGCGCACATGCCAGCACAACCGCACCCTGCAAAACATCTTCAAAAACCTCCGCTCACACTCCTCGGAGCATAAACGCAAAAAACCAATACGCGACAGATGGTGATACAAAACATCACAGACATTGCGAAGGTGTGCTATGCTTTCTATAACACTCATAAAGTGAGATTCCAGGCTCTGAATGTAAGGGAAAGTAGCCTCCGAAGGCACAGTTAAGTTGCTGAACATCTTTCCTGGAATATGAAAGGCTTTAAGCATTGTAAAATACTGGTGGGGCCAGTTCAAGTTGTCAGACCCTTCCCTCAGTGACCCAGAACAGAGACAGCCCTGTGAACTTTTTTCCAGGAACAGCTTGATTAGAAATCCTGCAACATAATAGGTGGCAGAGTCGTTTATTATGTTAGAGTCTTTACTTGATGAAAGTTCCGAAATATTGTCCAGTGGAGGGAAGTCGTCCAGGGGGGCACATTCCACGGTATCAGCGATTGAGGCTTCCCTAGTGAAAACGGGGACATCTCCTGAAGGAGGTTAGTGTTGTCATCTTCAACATTACCCTTTTCCGAGAGTTTTAGGAGCTTCCTAATCCCAATGTGCTTCAGTCCACAAGTAAACTGATACATATTAGGATTGGTGTTGCAGCCGTGTTGTTGCCTCATCTGCCCGAAAATATTTTCGAGGGCATCTTGCTGCAGTCGCCGAGTCAAAAGAAAGCTGAAGTTATATCTCTCAGAAATATCCTCCCAGAGCATGAGGACGGCCCTGATAGTAACCTGCTACCCAGTGACTGTTTGTGGCTGTCGTCCACCCTCAAACTTCTAGGCTGCCACCCATGGAAGTTGGTTGCAAAGGAAATCAACAATTTCAGTGCCGACTTTTCTAATCGCATAGCATAACTTTTGTTTACATTTTTTCGGTCTCGAGCTGTTAAGACAGTCAAAAAGTTTGTCCATGCGGTCACAAAAGTATGCCGTGGACATGGCCGCCTCAGGGAGCTGTCTGGCATACACAAGAGCTAAAAGTGCAATGCATACTGATGAACTGAGGACCTGAGTCGCACGTTTCACCTTCATGTTACTGAAAGGTTTCTGGTAAATATGCCGGTCTGTCAGTCTCGGGGCTAATCGTCGTCGCATCTCGTGCGTGGAGTGGTAAAGTTGCACAATGTAGTTCCAGTCTACAGTTTCACTCCCGATGTGAAGCTTGTGGGCTTGCAGGTTGTTACGGGTGGTCTTTATCAGGTGCGGGACATCAAAAATAAAATAGACACTTTCATTTCTTACTTTGAAGAATGGCTGCTCAACAGACACTCCAAGTTGATGCGCCAAACTTACGTTGGAGGCACCCTGGTCACAGACCACTGCTTTGATAGTAATGCCAATGTCCTTCAGCTGCTCAATCAATGACATAAGCAGGTTACGAGTTACAGGGGATGGTGTTGACGTATGCCCAATAGTATATGCTACAGGTTGCACCCACCTCCTGGAAACTCCTTAGAGGAGGAAAGCCTGGGCTCTGTCAGCAATACTGGAAGTTCGCTCAACACCATCATATGCAAATCCGAGGACAACATCCTGCGCCACATCGCATGATGAGTTCTTTTTCAATATCATCTCGTCAAACACTAAGGTACAAATGCGGTCGCGTTCATTCCATGACTTTGTTTTTGACGCAATCGATGACATGATGCCTGGAATGATACCTGGCGTCATTCTGACATTGGCGAGCCACCTTCGTAGTGAACGCCGAGATGGTAGCGTGAACACTGAAGACATAAATCGGTATGCCCGCGGTCCATGAACATTCAGATGGAGCGCAAATTTCTTCAGCCACAGTGGAAATCGCTTCCCCTTGCCCTTCGACCTATTCTTTACATGCGATGATATGAGGTGAAATACCTCTTCAGAAACATGAGGCCGAATTATTTCCAGAACTTGAGAAGCTGTCTGAGGCGTCTTCAGCTGCTGTTTCCGCAGTCTGGCTATCGTCCTTCTGTAGCTGGAAATTCTCGCCTGGAGTCGCTTGATAACGTCCTCGGGCCTTTTCGTGAGCTTGCGGCAAACAGGTGCAGGATGGTTTGAACCAGCTATAAAAATAGCAACAAGTCAGTGAGATTGAAAACGGTTGCAATAAGTGAGATACGATTTAACCAGTACAAGCACCACTAACTAGCAGCATACCAGGTAAGGTGTGGAGTAAAGCCTGAATTTTCTTCTTGTGCTTTACCATTTAAGCACTGTCAAAGCCAGTGAAACTTCTGACCACCAATTACGTTATTCTTTTACTAGTCATGTAAAATGTTCTGTACTAAATGTCTTCACGTAAAATTCTTGACAACCTTGCAAGTTCGAAAGGCTGAAATAGCATGAAAAACGCAAAACAGCCATGAAGAATTCTCTTGAAACCTCCGCTTGATATGTGAGTTCTAGTTTCCCACACCTCCCCAGTCATTAGTAATACTAATGGTTAGATCGGTATGCCACACACACGAAGCAAAGACTATAGCTTATAAAGAGACCTAGAATTATTTAAACTGATCCTTCTCGGACAGATTGTATTATCTACTGGCTATAGAGGTTCACACAGATATGTTTAAAAAAGTGGCGAAAGCAAAATGGGACACTTAGTGTTCAGCTGGACCACAGTGACCAGCGAAAAGACCAGAAGAGCTGGTTACCTGACTTGGGTCTGGAAGAGTGCGCACATTAGGCACAGAGAAGTGCTTTAAAATAACTCTATATTACCGAGTGCTGAAGAGTGCATTACTGCGGAGCTGCATGGGAGTGGTGAATTCTGCAGTCTGTCGGGCTCTGCCTGGTCTAGAAAGGTTTCATTATTAGACACAAAAGTGCACCATGACTAGATAACCTCTTACCAAGCACAGCACGGCTCGCTGGGACGGAGCTGCACTGGAGTGAAGGGCCAGACGAGCTGGTTGCCTGAGTGGGACCTGGAAGAGTGCGTATATTAGGCACAGGCTGGTGCTTTAAAATAACTCTATATTACCGAGTGTTGCAGAGTGCATTACTGCGGGGCTGCATGGGAGTGGTGAATTCTGCAGTCTGTCGGGCTCTGCCTGGTCTGGAAAGGTTTCATTATTAGACGCAGAAGTGCACCATGACGAGGTAACCTCTTACCAAGCACAGCACGGCTCGCTGCGACAGAGCTGCACTGGAGTGAAGGGCCAGACGAGCAGGTTGCCTGAGTGGGACCTGGAAGAGTGCGCATATTAGGTTCAGGCTGGTGCTTTAAAATAACTCTGTACTACCGAGTGCTGCAGAGTGCATTACTGCGGAGCTGCATGGGAGTGGTGAATTCTGCAGTCTGTCGGGCTCTGCCTGGTCTGGAAAGGTTTCATCATTAGACACAGAAGTGCACCATGACTAGGTAACCTCTTACCAAGAACAGCACGGCTCGCTGCGACGGAACTGCACTGGAGTGAAGGACCAGATGAGCTGGTTGCCTGAGTGGGACCTGGAAGAGTGCGCATATTAGGCACAGGCTGGTGCTTTAAAATAACTCTATATTACCGAGTGCTGCAGAGTGCATTACTGCGGAGCTGCTTGGGAGTGGGGAATTCTGCAGTCTGTCGGGCTCTGCCTGGTCTGGAAGGGTTTCATTATTAGACACAGAAGTGCACCATGACGAGATAACCTCCTACCAAGCACAGCACGGCTCGCTGCGACGGAGCTGCACTGGAGTGAAGGGCCAGACGAGCTGGTTGCCTGACTGGGACCTGGAAGAGTGCGCATATTAGGCACAGGCTGGTGCTTTAAAATAACTCTATATTACCGAGTAATGCAGAGTGCATTACTGCGGAGCTGCGTGGGAGTGGTGAATTCTGCAGTCTGTCGGGCTCTGCCTGGTCTGGAAAGGTTTCATTATTAGACACAGAAGTGCACCATGACGAGATAACCTCTTACCAAGCACAGCACGGCTCGCTGCGACAGAGCTGCACTGGAGTGAAGGGCCAGACGAGCTGGTTGCCTGAGCGGGACCTGGAAGAGTGCGCATATTAGGTTCAGGCTGGTGCTTTAAAATAAATCTATATTACCGAGTGCTGCAGAGTGCATTACTGCGGAGCTGCTTGGGAGTGGGGAATTCTGCAGTCTGTCGGGCTCTGCCTGGTCTGGAAGGGTTTCATTATTAGACACAGAAGTGCACCATGACGAGATAACCTCCTACCAAGCACAGCACGGCTCGCTGCGACGGAGCTGCACTGGAGTGAAGGGCCAGACGAGCTGGTTGCCTGACTGGGACCTGGAAGAGTGCGCATATTAGGCACAGGCTGGTGCTTTAAAATAACTCTATATTACCGAGTAATGCAGAGTGCATTACTGCGGAGCTGCGTGGGAGTGGTGAATTCTGCAGTCTGTCGGGCTCTGCCTGGTCTGGAAAGGTTTCATTATTAGACACAGAAGTGCACCATGACGAGGTAACCTCTTACCAAGCACAGCACGGCTCGCTGCGACAGAGCTGCACTGGAGTGAAGGGCCAGATGAGCTGGTTGCCTGAGCGGGACCTGGAAGAGTGCGCATATTAGGTTCAGGCTGGTGCTTTAAAATAAATCTATATTACCGAGTGCTGCAGAGTGAATTACTGCGGGCTGCATGGGAGTGGTGAATTCTGCAGTCTGTCGGGCTCTGCCTGGTCTGGAAAAGTTTCATTATTAGACGCAGAAGTGCACCATGACGAGATAACCTCTTAACAAGCACAGCACGGCTCACTGCGACAGAGTTGCACTGGAGTGAAGGGCCAGACAAGCAGGTTGCCTCAGTGGGACCTGGAAGAGTGCGCATATTAGGTTCAGGCTGGTGCTTTAAAATAACTCTGTACTACCGAGTGCTGCAGAGTGCATTACTGCGGAGCTGCTTGGGAGTGGTGAATTCTGCAGTCTGTCGGGCTCTGCCTGGTCTGGAAAGGTTTTATTATTAGACTCAGAAGTGCACCATGACGAGGTAACCTCTTACCAAGAACAGCACGGCTCGCTGCGACAGAGCTGCACTGGAGTGAAGGGCCAGACGAGCTGGTTGCCTGAGTGGGACTTGGAAGAGTGCGCATATTAGGCACAGGCTGGTGCTTTAAAATAACTCTATATTACCGAGTAATGCAGAGTGCATTACTGCGGAGCTGCGTGGGAGTGGTGAATTCTGCAGTCTGTAGGGCTCTGCCTGGTCTGGAAAGGTTTCATTATTAGACGCAGAAGTGCACCATGACGAGGTAACCTCTTGCCAAGCACAGCACGGCTCGCTGCGACAGAGCTGCACTGGAGTGAAGGGCCAGACGAGCTGGTTGCCTGAGCGGGACCTGGAAGAGTGCGCATATTAGGTTCAGGCTGGTGCTTTAAAATAAATCTATATTACCGAGTGCTGATGAGTGCATTACTGCGGAGCTGCATGGGAGTGGTGAATTCTGCAGTCTGTCGGGCTCTGCGTGGTCTGGAAAGGTTTCATTATTAGACGCAGAAGTGCACCATGACGAGATAACCTCTTGCCAAGCACAGCACGGCTCGCTGCGACAGAGCTGCACTGGAGTGAAGGGCCAGACAAGCAGGTTGCCTGGGTGGGACCTGGAAGAGTGCGCATATTAGGTTCAGGCTGGTGCTTTAAAATAACTCTGTACTACCGAGTGCTGCAGAGTGCATTACTGCGGAGCTGCTTGGGAGTGGTGAATTCTGCAGTCTGTCGGGCTCTGCCTGGTCTGGAAAGGTTTTATGATTAGACACAGAAGTGCACCATGACGAGGTAACCTCTTACCAAGAACAACACGGCTCGCTGCGACGGAACTGCACTGGAGTGAAGGACCAGATGAGCTGGTTGCCTGAGTGCGACCTGGAAGAGTGCGCATATTAGGCACAGGCTGGTGCTTTAAAATAACTCTATATTACCGAGTGCTGCAGAGTGAATTACTGCGGGGCTGCATGGGAGTGGTGAATTCTGCAGTCTGTCGGGCTCTGCCTGGTCTGGAAGGGTTTCATTATTAGACGCAGAAGTGCACCATGACGAGATAACCTCTTACCAAGCACAGCACGGCTCACTGCGACAGAGCTGCACTTGAGTGAAGGGCCAGACAAGCAGGTTGCCTGAGCGGGACCTGGAAGAGTGCGCATATTAGGTTCAGGCTGGTGCTTTAAAATAAATCTATACTACCGAGTGCTGCAGAGTGCATTACTGCGGAGCTGCTTGGGAGTGGTGAATTCTGCAGTCTGTCGGGCTCTGCCTGGTCTGGAAAGGTTTCATTATTAGACACAGAAGTGCACCATGACGAGATAACCTCCTACCAAGCACAGCACGGCTCGCTGCGACGGAGCTGCACTGGAGTGAAGGGCCAGACGAGCTGGTTGCCTGACTGGGACCTGGAAGAGTGCGCATATTAGGCACAGGCTGGTGCTTTAAAATAACTCTATATTACCGAGTAATGCAGAGTGCATTACTGCGGAGCTGCGTGGGAGTGGTGAATTCTGCAGTCTGTCGGGCTCTGCCTGGTCTGGAAAGGTTTCATTATTAGACGCAGAAGTGCACCATGACGAGGTAACCTCTTACCAAGCACAGCACGGCTCGCTGCGACAGAGCTGCACTGGAGTGAAGGGCCAGACAAGCAGGTTGCCTGAGTGGGACCTGGAAGAGTGCGCATATTAGGCACAGGCTGGTGCTTTAAAATAACTCTATATTACCGAGTGCTGCAGAGTGAATTACTGCGGGGCTGCATGGGAGTGGTGAATTCTGCAGTCTGTCGGGCTCTGCCTGGTCTGGAAGGGTTTCATTATTAGACGCAGAAGTGCACCATGACGAGATAACCTCCTACCAAGCACAGCACGGCTCACTGCGACAGAGCTGCACTGGAGTGAAGGGCCAGACAAGCAGGTTGCCTGAGCGGGACCTGGAAGAGTGCGCATATTAGGTTCAGGCTGGTGCTTTAAAATAAATCTATATTACCGAGTGCTGCAGAGTGCATTACTGCGGAGCTGCTTGGGAGTGGTGAATTCTGCAGTCTGTCGGGCTCTGCCTGGTCTGGAAAGGTTTCATTATTAGACACAGAAGTGCACCATGACGAGATAACCTCCTACCAAGCACAGCACGGCTCGCTGCGACGGAGCTGCACTGGAGTGAAGGGCCAGACGAGCTGGTTGCCTGACTGGGACCTGGAAGAGTGCGCATATTAGGCACAGGCTGGTGCTTTAAAATAACTCTATATTACCGAGTAATGCAGAGTGCATTACTGCGGAGCTGCGTGGGAGTGGTGAATTCTGCAGTCTGTCGGGCTCTGCCTGGTCTGGAAAGGTTTCATTATTAGACGCAGAAGTGCACCATGACGAGGTAACCTCTTACCAAGCACAGCACGGCTCGCTGCGACAGAGCTGCACTGGAGTGAAGGGCCAGATGAGCTGGTTGCCTGAGCGGGACCTGGAAGAGTGCGCATATTAGGTTCAGGCTGGTGCTTTAAAATAAATCTATATTACCGAGTGCTGCAGAGTGAATTACTGCGGGCTGCATGGGAGTGGTGAATTCTGCAGTCTGTCGGGCTCTGCCTGGTCTGGAAAAGTTTCATTATTAGACGCAGAAGTGCACCATGACGAGATAACCTCTTAACAAGCACAGCACGGCTCACTGCGACAGAGTTGCACTGGAGTGAAGGGCCAGACAAGCAGGTTGCCTCAGTGGGACCTGGAAGAGTGCGCATATTAGGTTCAGGCTGGTGCTTTAAAATAACTCTGTACTACCGAGTGCTGCAGAGTGCATTACTGCGGAGCTGCTTGGGAGTGGTGAATTCTGCAGTCTGTCGGGCTCTGCCTGGTCTGGAAAGGTTTTATTATTAGACTCAGAAGTGCACCATGACGAGGTAACCTCTTACCAAGAACAGCACGGCTCGCTGCGACAGAGCTGCACTGGAGTGAAGGGCCAGACGAGCTGGTTGCCTGGGTGGGACTTGGAAGAGTGCGCATATTAGGTTCAGGCTGGTGCGTTAATATAAATCTATATTACCGAGTGCTGCAGAGTGCATTACTGCGAAGCTGCGTGGGAGTGGTGAATTCTGCAGTCGGTCGGACTCTGCCTGGTCTGGAAAGGTTTTATTATTAGACGCCGAAGTGCACCATGACGAGATAACCTCTTGCCAAGCACAGCACGGCTCGCTGCGACAGAGCTGCACTGGAGTGAAGGGCCAGACGAGCTGGTTGCCTGAGTGGGACTTGGAAGAGTGCGCATATTAGGTTCAGGCTGGTGCTTTAAAATAAATCTATATTACCGAGTGCTGATGAGTGCATTACTGCGGAGCTGCATGGGAGTGGTGAATTCTGCAGTCTGTCGGGCTCTGCGTGGTCTGGAAAGGTTTCATTATTAGACGCAGAAGTGCACCATGACGAGATAACCTCTTGCCAAGCACAGCACGGCTCGCTGCGACAGAGCTGCACTGGAGTGAAGGGCCAGACAAGCAGGTTGCCTGGGTGGGACCTGGAAGAGTGCGCATATTAGGTTCAGGCTGGTGCTTTAAAATAACTCTGTACTACCGAGTGCTGCAGAGTGCATTACTGCGGAGCTGCTTGGGAGTGGTGAATTCTGCAGTCTGTCGGGCTCTGCCTGGTCTGGAAAGGTTTTATGATTAGACACAGAAGTGCACCATGACGAGGTAACCTCTTACCAAGAACAACACGGCTCGCTGCGACGGAACTGCACTGGAGTGAAGGACCAGATGAGCTGGTTGCCTGAGTGCGACCTGGAAGAGTGCGCATATTAGGCACAGGCTGGTGCTTTAAAATAACTCTATATTACCGAGTGCTGCAGAGTGAATTACTGCGGGGCTGCATGGGAGTGGTGAATTCTGCAGTCTGTCGGGCTCTGCCTGGTCTGGAAGGGTTTCATTATTAGACGCAGAAGTGCACCATGACGAGATAACCTCTTACCAAGCACAGCACGGCTCACTGCGACAGAGCTGCACTGGAGTGAAGGGCCAGACAAGCAGGTTGCCTGAGTGGGACCTGGAAGAGTGCGCATATTAGGCACAGGCTGGTGCTTTAAAATAACTCTATGTTACCAAGTGCTGCAGAGTGCATTACTGCGGAGCTGCTTGGGAGTTGTGAATTCTGCAGTCTGTCGGGCTCTGCCTGGTCTGGAAGGGTTTCATTATTAGACACAGAAGTGCACCATGACGAGATAACCTCTTACCAAGCACAGCACGGCTCGCTGCGACGGAGCTGCACTGGAGTGAAGGGCCAGACGAGCTGGTTGACTGAGTGGGACCTGGAAGAGTGCGCATATTAGGCACAGGCTGGTGCTTTAAAATAACTCTATGTTACCGAGTGTTGCAGGGTGCATTACTGCGGAGCTGCTTGGGAGTGGTGAATTCTGCAGTCTGTCGGGCTCTGCCTGGTCTGCAAGGGTTTCATTATTAGACGCAGAAGTGCACCATGACGAGATAACCTCTCCCCAGGCACAGCACGGCTCACTGCGACAGAGCTGCACTGGAGTGAAGGGCCAGACAAGCAGGTTGCCTCAGTGGGACCTGGAAGAGTGCGCATATTAGGGACAGGCTGGTGCTTTAAAATAACTCTATATTACCGAGTGCTACGGAGTGCATTACTGCGGAGCTGCATGGGAGTGGTGAATTCTGCAGTCTGTCGGGCTCTGCCTGGTCTGGAAGGGTTTCATTATTAGACACAGAAGTGCACCATGACGAGATAACCTCTTACCAAGCACAGCACGGCTCGCTGCGACGGAGCTGCACTGGAGAGAAGGGCCAGACGAGCTGGTTGCCTGAGTGGGACCTGGAAGAGAGCGCATATAAGGCACAGGCTGGTGCTTTAAAATAACTCTATGTTACCGAGTGCTACGGAGTGCATTACTGCGGAGCTGCTTGGGAGTGGTGAATTCTGCAGTCTGTCGGGCTTTGCCTGGTCTGGAAGGGTTTCATTATTAGACACAGAAGTGCACCATGACGAGATAACCTCTTACCAAGCACAGCACGGCTCGCTGCGACGGAGCTGCACTGGAGAGAAGGGCCAGACGAGCTGGTTGCCTGAGTGGGACCTGGAAGAGAGCGCATATTAGGCACAGGCTGGTGCTTTAAAATAACTCTATATTACCGAGTGCTACGGAGTGCATTACTGCGGAGCTGCATGGGAGTGGTGAATTCTGCAGTCTGTCGGGCTCTGCCTGGTCTGGAAGGGTTTCATTATTAGACACAGAAGTGCACCATGACGAGATAACCTCTTACCAAGCACAGCACGGCTCGCTGCGACGGAGCTGCACTGGAGTGAAGGGCCAGACGAGCTGGTTGACTGAGTGGGACCTGGAAGAGTGCGCATATTAGGCACAGGCTGGTGCTTTAAAATAACTCTATATTACCGAGTGCTACGGAGTGCATTACTGCGGAGCTGCTTGGGAGTGGTGAATTCTGCAGTCTGTCGGGCTCTGCCTGGTCTGGAAGGGTTTCATTATTAGACACAGAAGTGCACCATGACGAGATAACCTCTTACCAAGCACAGCACGGCTCACTGCGACAGAGCTGCACTGGAGTGAAGGGCCAGACAAGCAGGTTGCCTCAGTGGGACCTGGAAGAGGGCGCATATTAGGCACAGGCTGGTGTTTTAAAATAACTCTATATTACCGAGTGCTACGGAGTGCATTACTGCGGAGCTGCATGGGAGTGGTGAATTCTGCAGTCTGTCGGGCTCTGCCTGGTCTGGAAGGGTTTCATTATTAGACGCAGAAGTGCACCATGACGAGATAACCTCTTACCAAGCACAGCACGGCTCACTGCGACGGAGCTGCACTGGAGAGAAGGGCCAGACGAGCTGGTTGCCTGAGTGGGACCTGGAAGAGAGCGCATATTAGGCACAGGCTGGTGCTTTAAAATAACTCTATGTTACCGAGTGCTGCAGAGTGCATTACTGCGGAGCTGCATGGGAGTGGTGAATTCTGCAGTCTGTCGGGCTCTGCCTGGTCTGGAAGGGTTTCATTATTAGACGCAGAAGTGCACCATGACGAGATAACCTCTTACCAAGCACAGCACGGCTCGCTGCGACGGAGCTGCACTGGAGTGAAGGGCCAGACGAGCTGGTTGCCTGAGTGGGACTTGGAAGAGTGCGCATATTAGGTTCAGGCTGGTGCTTTAAAATAAATCTATATTACCGAGTAATGCAGAGTGCATTACTGCGGAGCTGCGTGGGAGTGGTGAATTCTTCAGTCTGTCGGGCTCTGCCTGGTCTGGAAGGGTTTCATTATTAGACGCAGAAGTGCACCATGACGAGATAACCTCTTACCAAGCACAGCACGGCTCGCTGCGACGGAGCTGCACTGGAGTGAAGGGCCAGACGAGCTGGTTGCCTGAGTGGGACCTGGAAGAGAGCGCATATTAGGCACAGGCTGGTGCTTTAAAATAACTCTATGTTACCGAGTGTTGCAGAGTGCATTACTGCGTGGCTGCTTGGGAGTGGTGAATTCTGCAGTCTGTCGGGCTCTGCCTGGTCTGGAAGGGTTTCATTATTAGACGGAGAAGTGCACCATGACGAGATAACCTCTTACCAAGCACAGCACGGCTCGCTGCGACGGAGCTGCACTGGAGTGAAGGGCCAGACGAGCTGGTTGCCTGAGTGGGACTTGGAAGAGTGCGCATATTAGGTTCAGGCTGGTGCTTTAAAATAAATCTATATTACCGAATAATGCAGAGTGCATTACTGCGGAGCTGCATGGGAGTGGTGAATTCTGCAGTCTGTCGGGCTCTGCCTGGTCTGGAAGGGTTTCATTATTAGACGCAGAAGTGCACCATGACGAGATAACCTCTTACCAAGCACAGCACGGCTCGCTGCGACGGAGCTGCACTGGAGTGAAGGGCCAGACGAGCTGGTTGCCTGAGTGGGACTTGGAAGAGTGCGCATATTAGGTTCAGGCTGGTGCTTTAAAATAAATCTATATTACCGAGTAATGCAGAGTGCATTACTGCGGAGCTGCATGGGAGTGGTGAATTCTGCAGTCTGTCGGGCTCTGCCTGGTCTGGAAGGGTTTCATTATTAGACGCAGAAGTGCACCATGACGAGATAACCTCTTACCAAGCACAGCACGGCTCGCTGCGACGGAGCTGCACTGGAGTGAAGGGCCAGACGAGCTGGTTGCCTGAGTGGGACTTGGAAGAGAGCGCATATTAGGTTCAGGCTGGTGCTTTAAAATAAATCTATATTACCGAGTAATGCAGAGTGCATTACTGCGGAGCTGCATGGGAGTGGTGAATTCTGCAGTCTGTCGGGCTCTGCCTGGTCTGGAAGGGTTTCATTATTAGACGCAGAAGTGCACCATGACGAGATAACCTCTTACCAAGCACAGCACGGCTCACTGCGACGGAGCTGCACTGGAGAGAAGGGCCAGACGAGCTGGTTGCCTGAGTGGGACCTGGAAGAGAGCGCATATTAGGCACAGGCTGGTGCTTTAAAATAACTCTATGTTACCGAGTGTTGCAGAGTGCATTTCTGCGGAGCTGCTTGGGAGTGGTGAATTCTGCAGTCTGTCGGGCTCTGCCTGGTCTGGAAGGGTTTCATTATTAGACGCAGAAGTGCACCATGACGAGATAACCTCTTACCAAGCACAGCACGGCTCGCTGCGACGGAGCTGCACTGGAGAGAAGGGCCAGACGAGCTGGTTGCCTAAGTGGGACCTGGAAGAGAGCGCATATTAGGCACAGGCTGGTGCTTTAAAATAACTCTATGTTACCGAGTGCTGCAGAGTGCATTACTGCGGAGCTGCTTGGGAGTGGTGAATTCTGCAGTCTGTCGGGCTCTGCCTGGTCTGGAAGGGTTTCATTATTAGACGCAGAAGTGCACCATGACGAGATAACCTCTTACCAAGTACAGCACGGCTCGCTGCGACGGAGCTGCACTGGAGTGAAGGGCCAGACGAGCTGGTTGCCTGAGTGGGACTTGGAAGAGTGCGCATATTAGGTTCAGGCTGGTGCTTTAAAATAAATCTATATTACCGAGTAATGCAGAGTGCATTACTGCGGAGCTGCGTGGGAGTGGTGAATTCTGCAGTCTGTCGGGCTCTGCCTGGTCTGGAAAGGTTTCATTATTAGACACAGAAGTGCACCATGACGAGATAACCTCTTGCCAAGCACAGCACGGCTCGCTGCGACGGAGCTGCACTGGAGTGAAGGGCCAGACGAGCTGGTTGCCTGAGTGGGACTTGGAAGGGTGCGCATATTGGGTTCAGGCTGGTGCTTTAAAATAAATCTATATTACCGAGTGCTGCAGAGTGCATTACTGCGGAGCTGCGTGGGAGTGGTGAATTCTGCAGTCTGTCGGGCTCTGCCTGGTCTGGAAAGGTTTCATTATTAGACACAGAAGTGCACCATGACGAGATAACCTGTTGCCAAGCACAGCACGGCTCGCTGCGACAGAGCTGCACTGGAGTGAAGGGCCAGACGAGCTGGTTGCCTGAGTGGGATTTGGAAGAGTGCGCATATTAGGTTCAGGCTGGTGCTTTAAAATAAATCTATATTACCGAGTGCTGCAGAGTGCATTACTGCGGAGCTGCGTGGGAGTGGTGAATTCTGCAGTCTGTCGGGCTCTGCCTGGTCTGGAAAGGTTTCATTATTAGACACAGAAGTGCACCATGACGAGATAACCTCTTGCCAAGCACAGCACGGCTCGCTGCGACGGAGCTGCACTGGAGTGAAGGGCCAGACGAGCTGGTTGCCTGAGTGGGACTTGGAAAGGTGCGCATATTGGGTTCAGGCTGGTGCTTTAAAATAAATCTATATTACCGAGTGCTGCAGAGTGCATTACTGCGGAGCTGCGTGGGAGTGGTGAATTCTGCAGTCTGTCGGACACTGCCTGGTCTGGAAAGGTTTCATTATTAGACACAGAAGTGCACCATGACGAGATAACCTGTTGCCAAGCACAGCACGGCTCACTGCGACAGAGCTGCACTGGAGTGAAGGGCCAGACGAGCTGGTTGCCTGAGTGGGACTTGGAAGAGTGCGCATATTAGGTTCAGGCTGGTGCTTTAAAATAAATCTATATTACCGAGTGCTGCAGGGTGCATTACTGCGGAGCTGCGTGGGAGTGGTGAATTCTGCAGTCTGTCGGGCTCTGCCTGGTCTGGAAAGGTTTCATTCTTAGACACAGAAGTGCACCATGACGAGATAACCTGTTGCCAAGCACAGCACGGCTCACTGCGACAGAGCTGCACTGGAGTGAAGGGCCAGACGAGCTGGTTGCCTGAGTGGGATTTGTAAGAGTGCGCATATTAGGTTCAGACTGGTGCTTTAAATTAAATCTATATTACCGAGTGCTGCAGAGTGCATTACTGCGGACCTGCGTGGGAGTGGTGAATTCTGCAGTCTGTCGGGCTCTGCCTGGTCTGGAAAGGTTTCATTATTAGACACAGAAGTGCACCATGACGAGATAACCTGTTGCCAAGCACAGCACGGCTCACTGCGACAGAGCGGCACTGGAGTGAAGGGCCAGACGAGCTGGTTGCCTGAGTGGGATTTGGAAGAGTGCGCATATTAGGTTCAGACTGGTGCTTTAAAATAAATCTATATTACCGAGTGCTGCAGAATGTATTACTGCGGAGCTGCGTGGGAGTGGTGAATTCTGCAGTCTGTCGGGCTCTGCCTGGTCTGGAAAGGTTTTATTATTAGACACAGAAGTGCACCATGACGAGATAACCTCTAACCAAGCGCAGCACGGTTCGCTGCGACGGCGCTGCATTGGAGTGAAGGGCCAGATGAGCTGGTTGCTTGAGTGGAACCTGGAAGAATGGGCTTATTAGCCTACATAAAGAAGTTACTTATACCTTTGTGTATATGAGGGAAACACATTCTTACAATCACTTATTGCAGATGCCCAGTTTATGGGAGGACGAACAGTAGGCACAGCTGATCGCACTAGGGTTGTTTTCCCTGGGTCCATAAAATCTTTTGCAGCGGAGTGATCACTGCAGACGCGATAGGTGTCATAGAGTTGCGAAGCAGACTTTCCAAGAAGATCGTACCTCTTGGCATAGTCGAGCCAAGCTTTTGACCTGGAATATATATTGTTTTCCAATGTGTTAAATGTACACTTTGGAACAAAATATCAGATACCAATCTGCAATTCTCTCTTCGACATTTTGGCTCCGCTTGCAAGCGATGGGGACATATTTAGTTGGCAGGTTTGCTTTGGATGTCTCAAAGCACACAGACAAATTTGGGTTCCTGCTGCAGAGTAGTACGAAAGTAGCTCAACTAGGAAATCTTGGTTTTTGCGCGAGAGGACGAACACAAGGGAGTACAACAAGCTCAAGAGCGCTTGTGCTTGTTGTCCTCCCTTGTGTTTGTCCTTTCGCAGAAAAAACATGATTTCTAACGTTCATCAACTCGCCCAACAAGAGGTCATTTTATAGCTAATTAACAGCAGGTGCACATTCACATTTCTTTAGGAAAAGACAATATCAGTACAGAGCAATATTCACCCCACCATGAAGCAGCACCTTTATAACCCCAATTTAGAGCCACATTAAAAACGATACATTCAAGCTATGTATGAGACAAATCAAGGGCTGCTTCTTTTCCTTAACACTTTTGTCTTATAACATTAATTTGTCAGTTTTTATCTTCAAAGACAGAGCGGTAATTCAGTACTAAAATTAGTATAACTGACCTGAGATCGCTTAGCCCAATCCCCACATTACAGTTAAGGCATCCAGTCAACTTTAGCGCTTGATTTAAAAGCGCATTCTAGTAATTAATTATATTGTGAAGAAAAATAAATTATTGGGAATCTTTTATATGCTCAAGTATGCAAATGGTTCCAAGGAACTATTGACAAGAAGGAGCTCACGCCAACCTACCTTGCGTCACGTGGGATTCGGAACAACTTTGTGCCGGGCTTCTTGTGCCTTTTACCGTTGTTTTTGCACCATGCGACACAGCAGTAGCTACCGTAGTAGCAACCGGAGGGCATCTGAGAAAGAAAAAAAATGTAAGATATAAACACAAATATTCGTAGCTCTTAGTACGATAGCGCAGCCCATGTAACAATAATAACACACACGGGAAAAGCCGGCTGCTGTCTAAGGTTTATTTCGCAGCGTCTGTTAGTCCTCTGAGCATGCAAATAACGGGTAAAACAAACGGACACGATACAGTTCGCTTTTTTCTCTTGCCCTTGTATGCGCACGCTGTGTTTTGCTCGCGACTAAGCAATAACAAAGAAATGAGAAAACGTCTTACCTTCTGAAGAAACCTGTTAGGCGCAGACAATATCCACGTTGTGCTCACATTCTGCTCGCTGTGCTCACATGTGCTCAACACAAAACGCGTTGACAAGTGTCAGGCACCATGCGGTCACGCCGTCCACGCACGCGTCCGTCCGTCCGTCCGTCCCGCTCCAGCCACTCCAGCCGCTTTCTCAGAGCAACTGCAGGAACCGGGACTAGGCCGTACATCACGTGATCTTCTTAACGTAGTAAACAAAAACTATTTCACCCTTTATGATACTTGAAACAATTTTAAATATAATAAAATTAAAACTTGAGTATTTATTTATAACAAACCTCACGAAATATTTTCATTCATTGGCACACTGGCACCACTCAGCAGTCGGTGAGAAAACTAAACGCTCGGCCGCGAAACGGCTTGAGTGGTCACTCTTTCCCTTGTGTAGATTACTCTATGGCTTAGAGTTCCTGTATATGCTACCTACGGTAGCAGAGTTGCGCATTCAGCCTCGGCGGGTGGCCGTAGTGCCGGCTTCCCAGCACGGCCTGCATGCTTTGCTCCTCACGTGACTAAATTTGGCGAATAGCGGCGCCGCGCGCGCCGCCGCGCATGGAAAGCAGGAGAGGATGAGAAGGAGGGCGAAAGCAGGGGAACATCACGTGAGGAGCCACCTTTACGGTCGGCGGAGCGACCGTAAAGGTGGCTTTCTTACACGGCGCCTGATGCTTTGCTCCTTACGTGATGGATCTCGGCGAATAGCGGCGTGGTGGCACGGGGAAAACAAATGCGCAACTCTGCTCCCCCTTCGGGGGAGCTATACAGGAACTCTAGCCTGGCTCCAAAGCCAGTGCTATCTAACGGAAGAAAACGGAGTTAACGTCGAAGTTATTTTGGGAATGTTTGGAATTTCAATGGCTGTTCAACTTCTGACGTTACTCCTCACTCTGCCGTAATCAACACTGATAGTAGTGGCGTTCGGTGAAATCAAATAAAAACCGCGGACCAGCATTTATCCCGCGAACTTATTGTCAGACGCCGGAAAACTGGTTGTTCGCGCTTGATATTGCCTTTTGTCGCAGAACGCCTTTGTATTCGGCGAAATCGGCATTAACTCAGACACAGCATGTCGAGCGGGGAGCGACGACAGAAACTGAACCGCCGCTGAAGCCTCGATAATGGTTGAGCTTTCTTCCAACAGATAGCGCGGCAGTCCTTGTCGGCCAGTCGCTCGCCGGGGCTTTTTCACATCGTACGCGACTGTAGTAATCCCATTAAAAAGAGAAGAGAGAAAATTACAACATGGCGTCTTACGCGTTGTTTACGTCTAATAATCTACAAACTAGTGCAATGATCAACAAAAAAAATTGTTTTCTCGTGTGCCAGTGGTTCTCAAATGGGGGTCCGCGGAACCTATGAGGTCCGCGAAGACGTTTTATGGGTCCGCGAAGCCCTGCAACATCAGTCAAGCCCGGCCTTAAAAGTTGTCTTTATTTCTTATTCAGTTCTAACGTTCCAATTTTGGAGTGCGCTTTCTTGCGTGTATGTCAATGTGAGAAGTCTGACTTCGCACTAGCCCTTAGTTATATTCATTTAATAAATCATTATCAGGATTGACCTATATATCTTCCAGGCCTGGGCAGAGATACTCGGAAAAGTATTCCGGGATAGAAATACTGAGATAAATTAACGAAGTATTTTGGAATAGAAATACTGAGATACATTTCTTTTTGCTGTATGGGGATATCTCGGAGATACTCGGAAAAAAGAGGAAAAATGTAACCGAGAATACAGATAATGAAGTGCAGATACTGAAATACAGCTACTCAAATACTTTAATGCCTCGAATGACGTCATATTTCGTAAAAAAATTTAAAAAAATGCACTATAAGCTACGTAATGACCCATAAAAAGCGAGTCCCAAATGTGGCGCCAGAAACGAACAAACCTGAATTTTCAAGCGAGAAAAACATCTCTCCTTATTGATGAAAGGTTCTCGCAAACAGGAAAAAATTAAATTAATTGCAACTGAGTAGGAGAAGCTTCTCAAACTTTTCGTCGTCAAGACAGCGACGGTTCGATTCTAGTACAAGACTCGCGACCGAGAAAAATCTTTCCAACGCTGCAGAGGAGCATAAGTTCGAACTAAAACGAATAAATACTGCTTTTATGGCTGGGAATTCCTGGAGCATGGAGACATCTTTTCTTGAATCATTAAGATAGTGGAAGACCTCTCCTCTCACGCGAGTCTGTTCAGACCTTGCCGAAACCGAAAAGTTGCCATCTTCAAACTCGTAGAACCCGCGATTCATCGTTGATGAAGACACCTCGTCACTTAGGTCCTTTGTGTTTGGTCCGTGAGTCTCGGCGGCGCGTACGAGCAAGTTCTCAAAGCCGAAAGTGTTTGCCACTTCCCTGGATATTCATCGCAGTTTGAAGAAGGGGTGCGAACAGGTGGCGAGTATCGCCTCATTATTTTCCATTTTGGAAATTATGAGGCAACACCTTCTCCTTCTCTTCGTCTCGAACTTCTCTTCCTCCATAGTTGATTTTCCTGATACGGATAACAAACCATTATGTTCCCCAGTGAACCCCATAGAGGTCAAACGAGAACGATCGTTTCACAAAAGGAGTGAACCCTAGAAATCTCACAGCATCCTCTCTATGAAGGAAACCTGACGATTGCTGTCAGGACAATAAACCGCTGTCTGCTCTAAAATAAAGCGGACAGCGAAGGCGACGTTGACATTTTCCGAAAAATATGTTTTTTTTTTGTTTGAGCCCTTTTCACCTCATCGATCTTTTGGTGACGTCTTCAAAACGCTGCCAACCTCCCCCCCCCCCCCCCCCTTCCCGCCCCCTTCCCCCCTCGAATGCAGCGAGATACCTTTGCCTGACCGAGTACCGCGTTACAACCGATACATAGCAAGTGTATTCCACTACTGAGATACAAAAACATTTTTGAAATGTATTTAGATGCAGAGATACAGATACTCAAACGTATCTCTGAAATAGTATCGCGATACATTTGTATTGTGATACTGCCCAGCCCTAATCTCTTCCTTCCCCTCACCCCGAACGAAGTCCTCCATCATAAACGTCGTTCTACAAGGTGTCCACAAAACATCAATGGTTGAGAACGACTGTCCTATGGTAACACCCGGGGTATTTTCTAGGCTTCGCGAATTTGTTTTAGAAAGCCGGGAAAGATCTAATGCGGTTGCCGGAATTCAGCTATACGACCTGGCGGACATACTATAGCCTGCTAATTTTAACGATAAATGGAAAAATCAAATAACTGTTCTTATATCCGTGCTTAATTTATCTTTCAAAAACAAAGAAATGGCTCTAATTAGGAAATTGCTGAGTGACATCCAAAGGAACTAACTGATTCGATCAAGTTTAAAAAGTTTGAAGCGCAAGGGAAGAACGGCGGTAGGATCAAGTTACCGCTGGTGCAGAAGGGCGCAAGGCTGGCAATGTGAAAACACGCCCGCACTGTTCTTCCGTATTTTACCTTCCGTGTGTTCTCAACGCCACCCTTGCGCCTTTCGCAAGAGTGAGAACTTCGCTGTACTACCGCGCTCCCACGTGCTCCGAATTTTTCTGCGATTGATTTTTGAGTGATTTTCTATAACGCTCAGCAAGTTTCTCATTTGAGTCACATGATATTTTCGAAAATTACGAAGTGAAGTAACAGTTTCTTCAACTGATCGTGACGATTAGCCGCCAATATTATGTTCACCTGGTCGTATAACTCTAATGTACGGACCACATTATAGTATCTTTCAGTTGTTTTCTAAACAAATCCGCGATGCATAGAAAGTACACCGTGTATGAAATAAGCGTTTCAAAAACTCTTTAAGCATTTGTTTTGTATTCCGACATATTGTCTGCATGTTCTATACAATGTACAGATGTTACCGTTCACCAAGAAGACTGGTAAAAGTACTGTCTATAACCAGCCGAAGTTTTCTCTTTACTCTAAAATTTTAGTAGAGGCTTTCCTTACCAAAAAAGAGTTTACAGGAAAATGTAAAAATGTTCCAAAAGCCGGGATTCATGATTAAAAAGAAATACCTCCGACTTGCATAATAATACCAACATTTATCAGACGTTTCGTCTCCTATACGGGAGACACCATTGACGAAGAAGTCGGCAGAACCAGCGCTACGGATGAAGAGAAGGAAGAAGAAGCGTTGGATTTCTGGTAGCAAGTCGGGTGTTCCCAGGCCGCACTGATGATGTCTCCCGTATAGGAGACGAAACGTCTGATAAATGTTGGTATTGTTATGAAAGTCGGAGGTATTTGTTTTTAAACAGGAAAATGTATCAATTTAGTTGGCTTCTCTCGTTAAAACACGTGCCATGTTTGTTTCGATCTGGATGAGCATCGTACCGGCGTGCGGTCGTGTATCACTACTGCGTGAGCACGTCAAAGACCCCATGTTAGCAGTCGTACTGCACTGCCGAAATTGCTCATCTACAGTGTAAACCAGTATCGCCCATCCTGGCAGACCGACCTTACGCTCTATAAACACTAAAAACGTCCAATTTTACTTTGACTATTGCAACACAAACCTTTGTTTACCTAGCTCTCTAACCCTACAATATACGCGGTCAGATTTTTTTTCAACGTCTTTTATGAAGATTTATCTTTTTTACTAAATATATCAGTGAAACAGACGACACTGTCTGTATGGTTTTATACACTACCCCAGCGAGTCAGTCATAATCATGTTTTTAACTTACACGACAGGTTTTTCAACGAGGTAACCTGAGACGGGTGGAAAAGAAAAGAACAAACGCGTCTCCTACTACCTGTATGCTTAACAACTTCGACAGAAAAATATACTGAAAGCGCAGGCGAAGCCTGTAAACTTTGCCGCGTAACAAACTCAAAACCGAATAACAACTCTGGTGAGCACGAAGCAACTTTATGCGATGATTTTTTCTGTACCTCAATTGCGGTTTTGTGCCTTAGGGCTTCTTTTACGTGCTTTATTGCTTCACTTTTTTTTTCTGCACTCCCCTGTATGAGCATTTGTATGAGCATTATTAGCGCGGGTAGCGACGTGTTTGCATTACGATCAGAAAGGGTGATGTGATACTAGAAAAACAAGACATGCTACCGCGACATCAAGATGGGTGTGCAGAGAAACGTTTTAATGTCGTGCTCAGTTATGTGCACGAATTCTTCTGAAACATCAGTTCGCTCTCATTTGAACTTTCAGCACCATCTCTTCGGTTATCAACTCCTTGGCGGCTATCTGTTATGTGGATGTGGTGTCACAGAATTTCATAATGAGTGAAACTCAAGCAATGCATGTAACCAAAGGTCTCGGTAAGCTTCAACTAACATCCGTTGCACTTCTTTCTTTTAATTTATTTAAGCGAAATTAGGGAGGCAACACCATTTTGGGATTTTTGGTTGAGATTCGCAATAAAAATGATAAGAATTAGGCTCGAGGAAAACAGTTTATTTTGCTGTGGACAATGGCAAAATTATTCAGATATCGGCTATTGCTAGAGGTACTTCAAAAAACGGGGCTGAAGTGAGCCTTAGCGTATATGTGCTCTGTGAATTTAAAATTCACAACCACTCATAAACATTAAAAATAAACGCGGGATGTGACGTCAAATTTAGAACTTTGGGATGCCCAGCGCGGTGGTGTGGGTAAGCACGTGCAAACTGCACGCCTTCCAAACTTACCTTTACGCGCACGTTACAGGCGCTTGCACGCCTGGGGTGCCTATGGAACGCCTAGTACAAGGGACTTTATGCTTGCACTTGGAGAGCCCTCATGGTCATTTATAAATAAGCTCTGATAAGCACTCAAGCTGCGCCAGTGTGCACGCATCTTAAAATATCCAGGCATAACTCGCTTATCGTAAAAATATCAAAGCATTTTTCACATATTCAAGGACAGGCAAATTACGACGCAGGCAAGCGGTTCATTAGAGTTTCGTACTAAGGGCGCCATCTCCAAAGGACGCAGCAGGCACTGCTTCTGTTTCGTCTGCTTTCAACTGGCGACTATCTGCGCCTATTGGCAGATGGCGCTTGCGTTTTCTCCCCATTGGAGCAATTAGCGCAGCTCTGAGACGACATTGCCGTCTGCGCCGGATTTTCTTCCGTGACTTTTTTTCTTTTTTTGGATGAGGCGAAATTTGTTACATCATTTTTTGTGAAACTTTCACTTTTTCGTGCATGCGCCAATGTCTCCGTCTTGTTTTTCATGAATATACCAGGCCATATTTACTGGAGTTTTTTTTGCTTATTTTGTAATATCCAGCTCATTTTAGTTGAAAAATTATGTCAGCAGCGCTGGGAAGGTACTGTGAACAAATATGCACCACCAGTGTTATACTCAAAACTCATTTTATTATCACGTTAAAGGGGCAAGGACACAAAAATTAAACGGACAGATTATTCTCGAAATAGAATGCTCATGGGCTACTTGTAGACTGACCCAATTTTTTAATATTATCAAGCGAGCGTCGACAGCCGGGACGGCCAGCGCCGTGCCGCGGAGGCGTGTGGCGCAACGGGAGAGATTAAAGGGACCATGAAATGACCTTTTTACTTTTTCCAGATAACTTTTACATTAAACCGTCAATGTTCACTGAATGCCGAACAAGCATCCGTTTTCTTCTCGGTTTATTAACTTCTACACAAAAAAATTATTGAAATATCGACTTTTTCATTCTCTCCAACTGACCGCAAAACAAGCCGTGACGTAGGCCGTTTCCGGAACCGGAAGTTCTCTCGGCAGTAGGAGAATGGGAGTGTTAGCGGCAACGAGTTGGGGTGCGCCGGTAGGTTTTACTGCGCTGATGTCACCGACGTATTTCCTGAATCGGCGCCTCTCATCGCCGCATGGCAGCTGAGCGAAATTCAATGAGATATTTGCGCTACAGCGACAGCATGGGACTAGTCCCATACGCCGGTATGCCTGTTGGGAAGTGCAGCGAGTCTTCCGGTGAAGACTCCAGAACCACCCTGTCATTGTTGGCAGAAGGTTCGGCCCGTGTCAGTCGTTTGCAAAGCGACGTAGATGGCGTTTTTCGCGGCCTCGGAGATGCAGGAGCGAGCCGACGTTAAAAAAGATACGTTTGAACTACGAGTGTCAGCAAGAGCCACGTAAATACCTGTTTACACTCGGAGCGGACGCGCGCGCTTGATGGAAGTGCTGTATTCGCGCTGTTTGTAAGCGCTTCGGGACCGTTCTTTTACGATTGCAACTCGATACTGACGCGACACTCGGCAAAGAAAAATTGGACCGGGGTTGTACGTATACCTCCCACGAACTGTTATAGCTTGACAGTGACGTGCAGTCTGTCAGAATACAAATGGCATACCAATAACAAAGTGTACATACCGTGTTACGAAGGTAATCCATACGGCGTTTATTTGAGCTCTATATCACACAAAACAAGAAGATAGAATCGACGAGAGTCCCTTTTCGACGAGCGTTCGTCAACACTGCCTCGGAAAACAAGGGGAAGAGATTGAACTCACCTCTTAATCTAGAATTGAGGTCAGTGATCAAACCATAATACGGGAAGGGTCCACAAGGGTCGCGCGGGCATATTCCATTTAGCACGCCAGCCGGTCGTAGGCAGAGGGTCTTGCGACGAAGCAACACAGCGCCGAGTCGGAATGCCTGCTAGGCCTATATTGTGAGCAGCTCGCTTCGTCGGAGTCGGTGGATCCAGCGTTCTTGTTCGTCGTGGTCTGTTTTAAGTACTGTTTTCTTGCTGCTTGAAGTCGGCACGCGCGGGAAGAACACGTAGAAAAATAAACCTTCAGTCAGTCAGAGTCTTGAGAGGAAGGAAAACAAAGAAAATGAACGTTCGTCAGTAGCCGCCACCGCCACCACCCAAGTAACTGTCGGCCCTGCCCTACTGCGCACGCGCAGTAGTTGCTTCGTTTACCACACGATAGATGGCGCTTGGCTCTCAGCATTATCAAATTTGGCGATTTTCGCCACACATCTCTAATTATGCTACAAAATGTGGATCTGAATATTATTTAACAAAACTTTTAGGAAACCTTCGCCGGCTATTTATCGTTTACGATCGCGGTGCTGGTGAGGTAGGCTCTTACCCAATAGGCGACCTGGATTTGGCTGACGTGCTCCATTTCCGCGGATGCATCGTAGTGAACAGGCGAAGGAAGGAAGGCGCAAAAGAGTCCAGTTTTCTTTTAAAAGTTCTATAACAAATAATTTTTTTTGGCTCCCTATTTTTGTGTTTTAGTGTTTCTTTTCACATTTTTTACGACGTGCGGTGGATGAAACTCGATTTTAAAATCATTTCATGGTCCCTTTAAGCGCTTGCGCACAAAGCCATTTCTGGTAGGAGCGTGGTCTGCAAGGCTATTCCGTTGATCGCACACAGCCCCTGCTCCTTAGCAAAGGAGGGCAGGGCGCTTGCAGGGTCGAAGTGCATCGCCGATACGCCCCTCCTCTTGGAACGCGTTCACAATACTATTAGTGTAATCCCACTATTAGTATTTGATTGTTTTTGTTCCTATGTTTCTGTACGTTGTGCTGCTGACTGTACAGGGGGATGGAGCCCTGTCAGGCGATTTAAATCGCCTTTTGCCCCATCCTCCTAGACACTTGTCTGAATAAAGAATATTATTATTATTATTATTATTATTGGCGGTAGCCTGTATAACCCCGACTGTTGTTGCTATATCCCTTTGCGTCATGCCGCCCATCGACATTTTCACAACACGTTCCCGTGTTTCCGTAGGCACTCGAGGAGGCATAAAATGTGCGCGCGCTCTCTGGTCAAACAAAAGTGTGACTACCCGGCTACACAGGCTAGATGACGACAGCAACAACCCCGTTGATAATACAAAACACCAAGTGGGGAAACCCTGTCTATACTCCGTTTTACTTTGCGTTGTACCGCAGCCGACGCTGGGAGCCACCTTGGCCAGTCCATCGCTAAAAGTGTGTCACCCCAGTTGGGTACAACTGCACGTGAAAGCACGATGTCACGCGGCCGGGTGAAAGCACTGGGTTGGTTTTATGGCTCGTAGCATTGTTTGCGGTATATAGTTTAATGCGTCGTTGCACTCCGTTTGTCACGTCGCCGTATCTTTAAATTTTGTTGGTGTTCACAAAATTAAACGCAAACATCAAATAAAAAAAAGTAAATTAAACTCGAGATGACGCGCGGTCTAGGCCACACCTGAGCGGTATCGAAAAAAAAGAGAAAATAAAAGATAATGAACAGCGGCTGTGTGCGGTCAACGGAATAGCCTAGCAGACGACGTTCGCAACGGAAAGAGCTTTGTGCGCACGCGCCTACTCTCTCCCGTGAGACCGCATTTTTCCGCGGCACAGCGCTGCCCGTCCCGGCGGTCGACGCTCGCTTGATATTATTAAAGAATTGGGCCACTGTACATACACTAAGCATCGACATTCTCAGAGCTCTACTAATTGCAATAATAAATTTACGCATTTTTACCACTTTCATCTGGAGAACAGGCAACCAAGTTAGTCACGCTATGGCATAAAGTTATTATAATGTACGCTAGAGGTTCAACTGGCGCTAGTGTCAATGCAAATTCCGGGAGGCAAATTGAAGCAGACAGCAACCAGTCTACTTTCGCAGTGCTCCTGTGCATTCCTATGGAAAAACGCGCGTGAAATTTGTCTCTTCGCCGGAAAATAACATGAATAACTTTTATTATTTTGGTTGCACCGGATAGTATGCACATTTATTAATATTGTAAAAGTATAATTGCTTTAATTACATCATTTTTCTTTACCACAGAACGATGTAAAGCTTCGCTATATTTCAGGCCCAAACCTATGTTTCATGGCAGGTATGTAAAAACGAGCGACGATTCTAAGCAAACTAACGATCGAAAAGAACGTAGAGTGTGTTCAAGGTTCGCTAGCATTGCGGTAGCGCTTATATGATATTGCTAATATGCCCGTTCTGTCACTCTATGAAAATGACTTCGTCGTGCATCTTTACGATCGGTTAAAAACATTTGAATGTAAGAAATAAAGTGCGTGGACTACAAAAGGTGCGCCTTTTTATTATTTCCTATGTCGGGCAGTTCTTATCGGGCACCTATTCTCTGACTTCTCCCTATTTGCAAAGATTTGGGGCGTGCGGTTGATGATTTGAACCCAGATTTAACATGCATCTTAGCACATATTCATGAGCAGAAAGAATAAAGCAGTACTTATTTATTGCAAATCAGACTAGATTACGTGGCTTTCAATTTATTTTGATCGCCTGCATGCACAAAGAGTTACTTATCCAGTGTCACTGCGTAGTTTTTGCCGTCTCTCTTGGTTTTCCACATGTCCTTCGTTTGACACGTATATCCCCGATCGTGGAAAGCGCCGATCCCGTGTTCGCGCTAACAGTGTCCGACAGTGCACATAAATACATGTACGAAGCGGTTTTAGCAGTTTTTCATGCCACGAATTTCAAATAAAAACGCCGTAACTGACCAGTTATTTCGTCTGCGTGATTGAGAAATGTTCCAATGTGCCAGTACGTACGAAATATTCGTGATATTTGCTCTTATAATTGAGCGCAGCGAGAAAATGCACTCACTTTTCCCCATAGAAATGCATTACCGGAAGTCACTTTTCGACTGGTTGCTGTCTGCTTCAATTTGCAGCAGCACACTAGCGCCACTTAAACCTCTAGCGTGCATTATAATAACTCTATGCGCTATGGTGCCCATAAACTACGTGATTATGAACGCTCTCTCATTCTAGGCATCCCCATGATCGCCTAAGCTCGCCTCAACATGGTACGATCAAAACCACTCACGCAAGTCGGCAACCACAACGTTATTCTCCCTCTCGCCCCCAGCCCTTTGACCTTCCACACAGCATGCGCCTGCGCGATCGTCCCGGACGACGGCGACCGTGCCCGCTCAAAGAAATGCCTGCGCGACTACTTACCCGCAAAACACTCAAAGAACCAATCTCTGCGATCTACGAAATCAGCTCAGCGAATGATGGGGCCGAACATCTGTTTAAACCTCAAAATTAAGTCAGCGCTCTGGCATTACACAATGCAAGCATGACGCTTTGCATTGCGTAATGTCGCAGCGCAGATTTCATTTTTAGGTCTAAAGAGACGTTCCGCCTCATCATTCGCTGAGCCGATTTTGTCGATCGCAGAGATTAACTCTTTGAGTGTTTCGCGGGTAAGTAGACGCGCTGGCATTTCTTAGACTGCACGGCCAGTTCGTCCGTGACTCTCCGTCGCTGGAACTGGTCGCCAGCAGGTCGCAGTAAGAATGAACAGCTTCCAACATCTGTTTGTAACGATCACTCTAATCGCTGCTGCAATAAAGTGTCCAAGATTTTCGACGAAGCGAGCGATGTCGTAGATATAATCGTCACGGACCGCATGCCCGAAAACGCGGAAGCTGAAGCTCGAGACGCCAAGAGACCCCAGTCTGCGAGTGCGTGCAAGGGGACGCCGTGCACTGGGCAGGTGACGACACCGAACCCCACAAACACGGCAGCATTTTCGAATGGGGTGGATCCAAGGGTCCCGCATTTAAAGGGGCCCTGAATCATATTTAAGCGTCTACCTCTTTTGCGATTTCCAAGTCTCTTAGGGTTCGGGCAGGCCAGCGGGCATGGAGAGAGTAAATAAATATCAGTGCGTCATATTTTAACCGGACGACGAGGAAACCTCCTCCACCTACACTCTAAAAAAAAAGGATGTAGACGTTGTACCCCTTGTCACATATACGACACCCCAAAACTTCAGTTGGATGTACAGTGCGCTAACTTTATACCGACGCTACCAAATTTCACGAGCGGCGTGATAGCCGAGTTGTACAATTAATTAAAATAGTCAATGTAAGTGTGACTGACTGCAAAAAAAAAGTTATCGGGGTTTTCTAGGCTCAGCTGCAAAACCTGTGTGTTTTTTTCCTGTAGACTTTGATACGTACTTTAGCTGTTTATTATGCTATATCGCACCGTCATTAACCCTCTCGGAAAAGTTGGGGCAGTCAGTTCGACGTCAGCGCGCTATAAGTCGAACTGAAGTTTTGGGGGTCGTATATTTGACAAGGGGTGTAACGTCTACACTCCCTTTATTTTAGAGTGTATGAGAGCGACCCGCGGTGGCCGAAAGCGCTCGGACCGTGAGGTATTTGGTCCTGGGCTTACTACTAGTCTGAGCCGCTAAAAGCTTCCTTTTAGTAGAAATACAAAATATAAGTGGCGCGAATCGTTTCAATTATTTACTGAATTGGTTTCTGTTCACTCTTTTAGATCGGAAAAGAAACAAAAGCAGTTTAGAAAGTACGGAAACAAGAAATGACCAGTCGACATACCCGCCACCAAGCAGTGGGAAAGGCGGCGCATACTAGAAAGGGGTAGTAGTGGGATCAGGCACCGACGAGCGGCGGGTGTGGAAAGGTCCCGGATGTGCGCGGCAGCGCTGCGGTCGTATGGAATGGAGGATCCGACCGGTTTCGAGCGTTCCAAAGGCCTTCGGCTAGCAGCTTTGGCTTGCGGTTTGGCCATTTGGCGGTATGGCAGCATGAAGTGGCTCCCGTTCTGAACTGATCTTTACCCTGTGTTTGCTCTCATTTGTGGCCAATGAGGGGTCATGCCGAATTAGTGCTTAATCGCGCAGCAAATGCAATGCCAGCCGCCCTAGCTGTCCGCTTCATACAGCCTATCGAGAGCTTGCTTTAGGTGCGCCCTCTCGAGCCGTCGACACGGAGTGCGGCAGCTGTGAGCGCTCGCTGAGCTCACTACCCCTCTTCTAGTTCACGGCCACTCAAGCGACCAAGGGCGTTATGAAGGGGGTTATTTTTTGCTTATTTTTGTAATTTTGATTTTCCTATAACGTTTAATATAAAGCGAAATTCGAGAAAAGAAAAGTTTCAATAAGTTACTACGTTCAGTGCGCTTAGATTCGGTGCCAATTAAAAACCAGGAAAAAAATCCTTCCAGGGCCCCTTTAAGCTCATTTATCTACGAAACTACCTCTTCATTTTCAAAACAAATTTAGCAGGATGATAGCAATGTTGCAGCCCGCACAGCTGACCAAGTAGGCAGCGCGCCCATGGCCGTGACTATTTGACACGGCAGTGGTTATCGTGCTTGGTTCCCACGCGAATGGCCACGTTTCGATTCCTGGCAGCGGGCGTAAATTTTTATTATCTCTGTAAGTCTCACATTCTGGCGAATTCAAGAACCTTGTTGCGCATTCGAGGTCCGAAGGTCCTAGGAGCCGAATGTTCTACGCCTAATGTTCCATAAGCCCACGCGTGTACATAAAGGGCTCTGCGTGACGAGCGGGAGTCAGTCTTTCACCAGCGTTTGATCCCGCCACTTCGCCGTCATCGACGCCCGCTTTCGGCGCCTGTTATTACTCTTTTCTTTTGATACAGGTTCGCCTTATTAAACGTTTAGTTTCTTCGTGAGTCCCCGTGTCGCCAATCCATTCGTGATAATATGCAATGGGGCCTAGCAGTATCGTTATCTCATATTTAATTTTTGGCGTGTCCTGACCTCTTTATATGCATTTTTTAAATGGCAGAAAAATTGAAATGCAAGATTACAAGTTGATGTGAATCCACGTATTTAAAATTCTCCAATGTGAATTAATGGTGAATGCCTAATATGGTGTCATTTCTTCTATCCCCTACAGCCCTTGTCATTGGCGCTGTGATGACAGCGTACAGTATTCTTATTCCCTACATGGGCTCTGCGTCCAGGGTTCGTATTATAATGCTACTACTACTTCACGTTTGATGACTGACACACTGCGATTCAGATAATGTCCAGAAAATTAGTTTCACATTCACATTAACGCTACCACGTTGTCTAAAGAACTGTTGAACCTTGAATTCGGAAATAATTAAAGTATTCCGAAAACTTCCGACTCTAGAATGACAGCCCATCTTTTGCGTGGATATAATTTTAGTGGGAATGCTTAATAAAGCTGTTTACCTCCCAACGCGCAACTTTTATATTAAACTTCTTTCAGTAACCTGAAATTATGAATTCTAAAATTTTATTTGATGCAATTCATGTCACAAAATGCTCAGTCATATTACTGGGTTCGCTTGAAATGTCACTACCAAGAGTAATGAAGGCGCCCGGTCTCTTTACTAGACGCGTGTACGAAATGTATAGACGGCGTCTTTTTATATCGGGTTCACCAAACAATTTCAAAAATTCAAAGAAATACAATGGTTGGGTAAATAACTACAGTTTTTTTTACGGGAACAATTTGTAAGCTGGACGCCAGAGATTGCAAAAACATACTAATTTGCTAAATAATTAACTAAAAGTTACTAACCGAATTTTAAACTGTGTCAATACTTCAGCTTGGGCGAGTTGGTTAAACATGCTAATACTTCGCAGCGCACAACAGACAACACACCATCAAAACAGATACACACAAAGAAACAATACAACAAAGAAACAAAGAAACAAAGAAATATCCGAGAGTTGACAGTCAGCGCTGCGTGAGTGTTGTTTCTTTGTGTGTATCTGTTTTGATGGTGTGTTGTCTGTTGTGCGCTGCGAAGTATTAGCATGTTAAACTGTGAAAATAAATATACGATTTCAGTCATAAACGTGCTGTGCATGATGCAAAACAATTAAATATACTGATTTTAAGAAGGTGTAAAGGGCGCACAGTCTTGTATGGTGTTACGAATAAAAGCTCGATGTGGACGCCTTTTTAGGTTTGGGTTTCCTATCGGAGCGGCATCTTTGCGCCAGCGGTCCTCCCACCCCGTGACTGAGGCGCGCAATGCACGAGCACCACATCCCCTTCCATCCTACCAGGGAGGAAAGGCAGACGTTGGGCGAGGTGGTAGCTGCACGCCTCGGTCACGAGGGGGCGACGCTACTAGCGCAGAGATGCGAACCGGTAGGACACCCAAACGGAGAAGCGCTTCCAAAGTGAACGTTTTTTGAAACGCCGTAGAACGCCCTACGTTCCGTTTATCTTTCTAAAATGAGTTGACTTAGTGGTTTTTGATAAGGCTTAGCAAGTTTCTCAGGGAAATCAGATGTTTATTTTCACGAATTAAAAAGTCATTTTGTGCATTGTACTTATTTACATAACTAATATCTTTGTATTCTGCAATTCCTGACGTCCACTATGATTGACAGTTTTTTTGTTTTTTATCGTAACAATTTTTACCACTTATTTCTTAGGGATTTTGTAACTCTTCGATGAAACACTCTCTATTATGAGATGAGAGGAGGGGAGATGAGAGGAGATGAGATGAGAGGAGATGAGAAAAGATGAGAAGAGAAGAAGATATGATGAGAGATGACGAGGATATGATGAGGAGAGGATGAGGAGCTGATGAGGAGATAAGATGACGTGAAATGATGAGATGATATGAGATGATGATATCAGATGATGAGAGGAGAGGAGATAATGATATGAGATGATGAGATGAGAAGAAATGAGATGAGTAGATGAGGCGATGATGAAGAGATGAGATGAGAAGATGCGATGATGAGGTGATATGATCAGATGAGATAATAGTGGGACAATATCATTAGGATGGCCTATGTCCAGAAGATATCAAGGCTGTACTCTTCAAATAATTATTTTGGGAGCTAAAAGAGAGGGCAAAGTTTTCTTCAACAATCACAAAGAAGAGTTGAGGTTGTTTAAACGCTTTTTTTATTAAAAATAATGAAGACCTCATAAAAACATCAGTTTGAGTAAGATTATTGCATCAAACATTTAATGCTGTAAAATTTCCTGAGGGTATAATTCTCGCGAATTTCTGAAGTTGAAAAAATTGCGAAAAGTTAATTACGCGAACGTATGCGCGCATGGTGAAAGATATGTGGCATATGTCACTTAAGATCGCGAAGTATTGTCGCTACGAAATACTGACGAAATTTACACTCTGAAACAGTCGCAAAATATTGAGCAGGCGAAAAAAGACTCAACAGATATTTACGATATTCACGTTTGCAGTTAAAGCGCTGCTAATTCTGGCATAATACCTTGACTGTTGATTGTGGCGCTGCCAAAGTTGCGGTATCCTCTCTTGCACTTGCGCAGATCATAATGATGGTTGCCAGCACCACCACGGGTCCCTTCGTAGCACTGTTCCTCCTGGCCTTCATATTCCCTTTCGTCAATAGCAAGGTAGGATTCAAGCTCTGGCTGTCATTCTCATACCTTTAAATAAGCACACTGCCTACTGTTTCTTATGATTATTTATTTAACCGTTGGTAACATGAAGTGCTAGTACTCACCATTATCGGGAATTGTTTTGAGGTTCCTCGTAGATATTGTTTGATTCTAGAAGGAGCTTTGAGACTCAAGTGCTTAAGACTCCGAGAAGGTGACAAGCTTACAATAAAACTTGAAATATTTGTGCTAATAATCTCTAATTTAACGCGCCCAGAAACAGCACGAAGCCTAAAAAGTGGTAAACTGTCGTAGGAATAGAAAAATAAAACAGGTAAAAAGCAGAAAAAAGAGTCGTAATTATGACACACTAGCGGGCCATTCGATAGCCGAAAAGTGTTCATGTCAGAGAGCAATATTTATTACGAAATAATCAAGCTTGTCCTATTCGAGTCGCATTCTTGCAGAGCGCCTGATGGGCGGACGTGCTTGTGAATAATTTGTATGTAAAAACACCCGTACGACTTTGGGTAATTACGTGATTAACTAAAACATTAAAATGTACTTTCTAAATGTCACGTATTACTTCATACGGTATATATCTTTTTTAAGTGCATGCGGACTGATTTTGCGACATTGTCCTAGCTTTACCCTCTGTATTATTTTCGCAGTGCTTTCCAGTATAAATAATCATAGATTATTTCTCTTCTGTGTGTTTTGTTTGCCAATAAAACTAGAAATATAAAAAACACTAGCCGGTAAATATATTTCGTAATTTTGAATTTACCCCAAAAACTCCTATCTATAAATCGCGGTGGCAAAAAGAAAAGTCTGTGGCACCATGTCTTCCTCTTAGTAGATCGCCACATCAGATGCGTTCCTAAGGAAAAATTCACTTTTATTTCATATTTATCTTTGGTGACATTTTGAAATAAAGGGTGAAATGTCCACGATCGGTCAAGACAGCTGGTCGAAGTTGCTTTAGATCTGAGTTAGGAAAAGAGTTAATCTGAGCTTAGGATTACGCTAGCCGCCTGATATGGTTTATAGTCTAAAGCAGGGTCCCTACAAACGTTTTGGCTGAGGGGCTGTCGCATTCTCGAGGGCCGAAAAATAAACGAGCCAATATAAATAGAAACAAAATAAATAGGCTTATAGTCGATGACAGATTAAGAATCCAGGGGACGCTCCTCCCACCTCTTTCCACTTTAGCTGAGCGAATGCAGCGGTGGAGGTTGCCTTCTCTTACGCATTCGCTTTGCCAAAGGGGAAATATGTGGGATGAGCCGATGAGCGTTCCCTGAACTCTTTACCTGCCACTATAGATAAGCATTTCAATGCAGAAATTTAGAACAGAGTAAAAAGAAAACAAATATTACCAACGTGAATAAGCACAACACTTTGTTTCAAAATGCAATACTTGGCTCAATATAACATTACAAAATTTATTGTAAGCAAGCGAACCAGACGTAAATCAAATCGCATAGTAACTATGGCATAATCACAAAGGGCAAGAAATCAACGAGAATGATACAGGACAGTAAGTACGATATACAAGACGCCGTAAGGTACGTTTAACGTAGTTACACAGACATGAAACAGGGGACTAAGATTGTGAGGTTGGTGATGACAATGTGCCATAAATAATATGATGAGAGGTCCCGCGTAACGTTGCATTTTTCTACCGTTCTTTTTTGTGGTGTCTTATTTTGCGCGGCTGGTACGCGTGGCGGCTCCGCTCCTTTGCACGCGCTTCTTTGTACGCGCTTCTTTACGCGCGCTTATTTACGCGCGCTTATTTACGCGCACTAAGTTTTGCTCTAGACCTACTGGTGCCGAGCCGCAGGCCCTGCGTCACTGCAAAGACCGCAGCCTGTCTCGGACCGGTCGGAATGCCTTCGAGGGCCGGATTTGGTCAGGGGGCCACGGTTTGGAAACCCATAGTATAAAGAGACGATGCCATTTAGGCTTCTCTCAAGAAGTTCCCTTTGTTTGTTACTAAACGGCGTTTGCAATTAAAAATGCGTTATGTACCTGCTGCGCGTGTGTGCGTACAGCATGACATATTTTAACTCTGATGAATGTAACATGTACATAAAAAGTTTTGTTTAATAAAGTTACCTCCGATATGAGCCGCAACTACAACCAGCAAAACAAAAACTTCGTAAAGCATCCACAAAATTTCGCGAGTAACACACTATTCAATCAAAAAATCCTCATTTAAATTGATAGTGTTGCGCCAGATTACCGGCGTTTCCAAAGTTTCGCGCTCTCTGAGCTTTTATCCTTAAAACAAACTACTGGGTGATTCAAGGAGCGGCCAGGCTCTTTAAACCGACCGCAAAATTCGGTTTCTTAGCCTATCGCGCTACGACTTTGTGCAGAGTTGCCCACAGATCGTGCATTTTCTTTTTTTGTAAAATTTGCAAAGAGCAAACTTACCTGAGAAAAAAGTAAAGAAAGAAAAAGGCTTAGCTCCCATGACAACGCAGCAAAGCCACCGGTCTTCAAACAATATGGCGCCGCTTCGCGCGGGAGACAAGGGATGGCACAAGCGGTCGCGATGCCAACTGCCGCCAAAGAGCCGGCGTCTTTAGAAGACGATCTTTTCGACTCAAAAGCGGCGCGAGCTTTTCTGATATCAGTTGCCAATTCATTATTTTATCACCCTTACTAATAAAACATATTGGATGGACAGATAGTCGGTTGAAACAATGGTTTGTCGGGATATTTTGACTGTTATTTTTTTTTTTTTTTTTCGGGGTGCTGATGTCGTTTGCTTTGCAGTTCCTTCTTGTTACCGCGTCTGTTTTTATTTCTGCGACTGTCGCCGGCCTGCAGAACGCGCCGCTCTTGAGTCGAAACGATCGTCTGCTAAAGACGCCGGCTCTATGCGCCGTATGTTCGTTCGTTGGTGGCAGTTGGCATCGCGACCGCTTGCGCCATCTCTTGTCTCCCGTGCGAAGCGGTGTTGTATTGTTTGAAGACCGGTGGCTTCGCTGCGTTTCCATAGGAGCTAAGCCTTTTTCCTTCTTTACTTTTCCTCGGGTAAGTTTGCTCTTTTGCAAATTTTACACAAAAAAATCACCATCTGTGGGCCACGCAGCACAAAATTGGAGCGTGATAGGTTAAGAAACCGAAATTTGCGGTCGATTCAAAGAGTCTGTCCTCTCCTTGAATCACCCAGTAGCAGAGCTGGCAGTAATGCAATTACTGTAATGAAATTACAGTAATTTAATTACTTGTTCCAGTAATTAGTAATGTAATTCATTACTTTTTGTAGCAGGTAATTTAGTAATGTAATGAATTACTCCAGCGACGGTAATTGTAATTAAATTACCTAATTACTTTTTCGCACCAGGCATATTTTTTTTTTGTGTCCACAATACACAAGAGCGCTTTTCTTTTTATTTTACTTTTCTTTTTTTCTCTACACCTTTCCAAAAAACGCTCTTTGGCCGCCGCTATGTTGCTGATGCTCATGCGGCTGGTGCGACTCTCGCGCCCGCCATCAGCTAGACATTTTCTGCCACTCTCTTGAACTGTGAAAACCCGCTCAGCGCGATTCTCTACCTATGTTTTGCGGTTTAGCATTCGCCGTTTTCTGGCCCCTCTTGAAAGTTTCCGCTTACTTTTTCTGATGCATACTGCGTACCCTCTCTGTGTTATCTTCCACTGTGAGAAATAGGGCTAATAAGTGCCTTTCATTCGAGCTTTTTTGCTCGACATTCTCGGCAAACGGAGGGGAAGTTGGTCGAACTAAGGCCCCTGGTGGAACGGCCCTCGACGCGATTTTGCGAACAATGAGAATTGTTCTCCCCCCTCCTAGAGATAATCCGCGTAGGGTCCTCAGTCATCTCCAAAAATAGTTGTCCGGGTTGGGGTGGGAAACGGATCAGTCGCGTGCGTTCCTCTGTCCATCGGTAAATATGCAACAGAGAGTTCTAGCTGTGTGCCATGAACTGTGTAATTAATGTAAATAAAGTTATCTGTAAAAGCAAGTTATCAATAGCTTTTTATATTTAAAAGTATACAAAAGTAATGCGAAAGTAATGTCATTACTTTTAAAAGTAATTTGTAATGGTAATTAATTACTTTCTGGCTGTGGTAATTTGTAATGTAATTAATTACATTTGAGCAATTTTCAGCAAAGTAATTAGTAATGTAATTTAATTACAAAATATGAGTAATTTGGCCAGCTCTGCCCAGTAGGCACCTAATATTTAGTCATTTAAAATTTAGGCTGTTTTGGTCCGTCTAATTTGACAAACCTGACAGTTTGTTACAAACCATAAAAGCGGATATTTTCGCAATGAGAAACGTCAGTCGAATAAATATTAGGTCAAAGGCAACTCAAGTTAAAGATGAATGTGGGTGACGTGGTTTAAAGTAGAGATTCAAACACTCGTGGATGGGAACTGAAGGCGCAGCACAGAGCATGGAGTTTTCGTTTGCGCTGTTCTGTCGCTCTCCAATCTCCAGGGTTTCAAGCTATATATTTTGACCCTCACCTGGGTTCTAGAATTAGATACCCGGTACACCCAAGCGGCGTGGCATCGGAAGAGGGTATTGACTAACCTACGTGAAATCTCGTAAGGACGCCCTCCTCCGAGAAATCGCGTCCATCCCGTTTTTCTCGCTAAATATCTGTAACATGAAAATTCCAAAACATCGCCCACCCCCCGATCCTCGTCGGACGTCTAGCTAAGCTATGTCCGACGCGAATCGCGAATCAACGGCGCAATCTGCGGCATTGCTACGCGTGATATACGCCTCGCAAGTGGGCTCATTTTCGTCTTCTGCGCATGAGAAAGGAAGTAGCGGTGACGTCAGAACGCCGAGCCCTGATTGGCTGATCGCGACCCCCTATCTCAGCGTCGTCTGCTCCTTTGCAACGTCGTCTGCTCGCAACGTCGCCTGCGTCTGTCTTAAAGGGCCCATGAAACGATTTTTGGGTTGGGATAAATCAGTTTAGATTGGGATTTTACTAATATCACACCGTTCAGTGGACCAAAAGAAAAAAGGTAGAAAGTCAAAAGCCTGACTTTCAGTGCGAAAATTTGAAAACAGAGCGGACTATTTCGTACCCCCTCCCCTTCGCAACCTCTCTGCCTTTTCACTGTGATACATCCGCGGTCCCAAAAACGCGTCAACGGGTCCGAACTGACGTTACACGCAACTGGACCTCACTTATTCCCTTCACCCCTAAGCTGATATTGTGATGGAAGCTACGCGCTTGCCGGACCAATCAGCCGCCTCCCTTTCATCACCTGACTTCATTCTCTGCAGCCACATTTGCCACGATCACGTGGCAAGTGTGGCTGGCCCAACGAGCACGTAGCTTCAACAGCACTGTCAGCTTCGGAATGAACGGGGTGGGGAAAGCAACTTTTGTCTGAATTTTGAGCGACGGGCTAATCTTCTAGGGGGAGAATGGATGTGTCCGGGATTACACAAACGAGAGTGCGAGCAAGAGGGGACTCCCCCTTTTCGTCTTCTTTAACTGTTTGGTGGAATGCGCGATTTATGAGTTGAGGAGGAAAGCTAAACAGGAAAAAGTTGGAAAAGCGTTTCATGACCCCTTTAAGCGCCATACGCACATTCGCGTTTGAACGCGTTTGAGCGCGTTGCGGAGTCCTTGCGGCCAGGCGCGGTCGCTTGCGGACCGACGCGCGCCTTCCCGCAACGCTCGGCAGCGCGACGCAAGCGAGTAGAGACTCGTTCAACTCTCCGAAGCGTTGCGGTGCGTTCGGGCGCGTTCGACCAATCAGAAGCCGAAAGAGGAGAGGGGGTGACGTGTTCGCTCCGGCCGACTCGGCGAGACGTATCCGGTTCGCCGGTCGCAGTGCTTGCTTTTTCGTTTTGGAGAGCGGTGGGGACTGTATTTTCCAAGGCTGCGATGGTTCAAGCTTGACAAAACGTCGGGGAAGCCGGCGAGATTGTCCCAAGATCGAACGCTTCGACGCTGTCGCCGTGCGCCGCCATGTTGCCTTGGATTTCGCTATTGGTGAGCCACTAGCGACGATAGCGCGTTCTTATTGGCTCTTGACTGCGGTTGACTGCGTGTCAACGCAACTGTGCGTACAAGTTTGGCGCAAGCGGTCTTCGCAACGCAACGCGTTCGCTTGCCGCTACGGAACGCACCCCGCTCAAACGCGAATGTGCGTATGGGCCTTTACCTTTCCTGCGACTTTCGGAGCGAACTCGACTTCGCCTTTCAGAGAGGGCAGACGAAATAACTCGAGCGGTACGTTGTTTTTGTCCAACAACTAGCAGACGCGCATCAAGGAGGGAAGTAAAAGGACTCACTGCAGCGAGGTGTCCCGAGGCGCCGAGGTTTGTTTGCTAAGAACCAAGAGGTGAGCGTGTTAGTGTCCGCAAGTTCCCTCCCAAATACTTTTTCCCTCCTTTCGCGTGCGGCGAGACCCCTCACTCATTAACGGCACCGGCGGTTTGGCGCAGTTAACGTCGTCTGCTTTACGTCTGCTAGTCAAAGCGATGGCTGCTTTACCTTTCCTGCATCTGTCGGAGATTCACCGCTTTTTCACCGGCGAGAGTCACCGTTGCCTCGGGAAACAAGGAGATAACAAGAGGAAGAAATAGACCTCTTAATCTAAAACTGAGGTTAGCGATCAAAGTATAATACGGGAAGGGTTCACAAGGGTCGCGCGGGCATATTCCATTCAGCACACCAGCCGGTCGTGGGCAGACGGTCGCCGAGTCGCGGAGTGCCTGGCCGTGCTCGCTTGGTCGTTGTCGGTGGAATCGCGGCCATTGGATTTTTTCCCGGGTGTTTGTGGATCCAGCGTTCTTGTTTCTCGTGGTCTGTTTCAAGTACTTTTTACTCTTTTCTTGATGCTTGAAGTCGGGACGTGTGAGAGGCGCACGTAGAAAAATAAACGTCCGTCGGTCGTCGCGACCGCGACGCTGTCGGCCATGCTGATTTGATTAAGACAGCTTCGGAGCTGTCGTAGGATTTCGTCGTAACCTGCGCAAAACTTACGAAAATTTCGTTTCGTGATTACGAATTTGTTCTCAAGTTTTGTCTCACGCACATTTATGGCGTAAGATCGTTTCGTGAATCTGGCCTTCCGAAAGTCGCAGGAAAGGTAAGACAGACGCAGACGACGTTGCGAGCAGACGACGTTGCAAAGGAGCAGACGAGGCTCAGATAGGGGGTCGCGATCAGCCAATCAGGGCTCGGCGTTCTGACGTCACCGCTACCCCCTGCGCAAGAAGCAGACGAACTTGCCCTCCGCATTGGCTCCCGTAACCAGAGTGTCGAACCGAAATTTTTATCGGTTCGGTTCCGGTTCGGGTTCAAGGGTTTCGGTTCAGTTCCGGTTCAGTTCCGGGGGAGCAAAATAACGGTTCGAACCGCAAAACTGGGAATATATTTTCCGCGTTATTTGGGCAATAGGCACTATTTTAACAGTGAAACGAGTAACTATATGCCTTTTTTTATCGTTCGTGTAATGCACTTTTATTTTCAGGTAGCAAAAATAAATTTCGTCATTTAATTTCGATGAAGCAGTAAAAAAAAGCTTGACATACTTTTATAACTCAGCGTCTGTTTTTTCTGTTTGGATTTTTTACCCCAGTCGCATATATTTCATGTGAATCTAAAGGTTATAAGTCTGGTAGGTCGCCTAACATGCCCGTGATCGGTATAACTCTGCGTCGCAGTATTACAAATCGACTCCGGTTGTGCTCTTGAACTTAGGAATTGTAGTGCTTAAAATCATGAAATGGGCATGTCCTCGCCATATATATATGCTGAAATCTAGTTTACAAAACATGTTTCACAATATATATGATGACGACGCAACTGAGCTAAAAGCAGTAATATTTCCGAAATGTCAGGAAAGGTTTAGAACAAACCCTTTCAGTCTACCTTTTATCGGAACACTGAGCGGCAACCGCAACGCTTGCTTTCCTGACCAACACTGTTTACACTCAGCACCATGATGCATGAGAATAATCATGCAGAAAAGAGTGACCTTCGTACTTAAATTGAATCTGGCCTAAGATGGCGCGTACAGAAGTGAACATTTTCGACATAGCTTGGCGTTTGAGGTTCAGTGTTCATGAAAAGATGCCGGTCCGTTCACATTCCAAATAAGCCGCACCCTTGCTGTTCTTTTTTTATTTTTGTTAAATAAAGCAAAGTAGTATTTCATTCTGTACTCGACATTGCAGCTATTTGATTTGTCACTTTCTGACAGTTTGCGTGCACCATCATCATAGTTCCGCTACGCGCCTCAATGTACTTTGTTTTCATACAGCCCACATACACATAAAATATTTGTTCATTACATAACGGAGGCAACAGACTTCTATATGTTTGAGAAGTTGAATATGTGTCAGGAGCGCAAATGTTATTTAAATCAACTTCAAGATAAAAAACAAAAAAAAAATTTAAGGTTCTTCCAAATCACTTATTGAGGATAAAAACGCCGGAACGGATTTGCAGAGCGTATCTTATATAATTTGGGGCTGCATTTACTTACGATGTATATCTTTAGGATGATCGGCCCTTTATATATGTTGCCATGTCTTCAGGCAATAATAAAATTTTTATTTTTATTGACATAAAAAAAATTGACTTTCTCAAGCTCACATAACCGCTCGAAACCGACACGGGAGGACGATACTCAGAAATACGCCATCTGCTAAGCCTGCAAAAACGTGTTTTCTTTTTTTTTTTTTTTTTTTTTTTTTTTTTGTTGGCGGTTTTGCAGTGTGAAACACCGGGTCGCGGAGTAAGCCAAAAGGGCTGTGTGCTCACATTATAGATATGAAGGCAAATACAAGAAATATGCAGAAAGAGAGTTAGTAAATGGTATCCTTCTAAATAATTCTATACAGGACGCCTTACTGCAAAAATAAATGTATGGAAATGCATGTTTTAAACGTAAACACGTTTGGCGGAACTTCGTTTGGTTGGGTAAAAAATCGGAGAAATACAGACTTTCACCAACCAAGTCCAAAACAGTTAGGAGCCCGACGTTTCAATAGATCGGGCTAAATAGGTCGACAGGCACTTAACCATCGGCGCATGTCAACGGACTAGGGCACTTGCAAAAAGAAAACGTGAGTGAAGCAAACGACACACCATAGATGGAAAAGAAGCCACTGGGCGTTTTCAGATAAGATCGAACAACCATGTCCGGGGCCATTTTTAATTTCGATGGAAAAAAAATATATTTTTCTGGCCTCCCATGTCCAGAAAAATAAAACCAATCCTTGTTTAAAAAATAATTATACGATACGCAAAACGCGCACGTGACTGAGAGGGGGCTTAAAAATATTTTTTGCAACGAGAAATTTTTTTAGAGGGCAACTCTTAGGGGCCCGTTTCCGGGTTGAGCGGCGTCGCCGTCGGCGTAATCACGAGGTCAAGTGACCCTCCCAAGGTCACGGGACCCCCTAGGTCACGTGACCCCCTGATCACGTGATCCCCCCGAAATCACGTGACCCCTAGGTCAGGTCACGTGACTTCCCCCGAGGTCACGTGACACCCCATGGTCACGTCACCCCCCTCGAGGTCACGTGACCTTCGAGCACGTGACCCCCGAGGTCACGTGACCCCCAGGTTCACGTGACCTCTCCCCCAGGGTCACGACACGTGACCCCCCCAGGTCACGTGACCCCCTCCCCCCGAGGTCAGGTGACCCCACCGGTGGATATTGAAGAATGAGGGGAGGAGGAGGAGAGGGAGAAGGAGGGGTTTACCCTCCCCTCAATACCCTTCCCCCCTCCTCCCACCTCAGTACCCTTCCCTACTCCTCCTCAAGAGCTGCGCTCTAATTCCGCGTTACAGGCAGTTGTAAACGGCTTTGACTTTTTTTTTCTAAACAAGGATTGGTTTTATTCTTCTGGAAATGGAGCCAGCAAAATATTTTTTTTCATCAAAATTAAAAATGGTCACCCCACATGGTTGTTCGATCTTATCTGAAAACGCCCTGCTGCTCTCCACGTGTAAATAATCGCCACTAACAAAAAAAAAAAAACAAAAAAACTAATTGGTTTTGCAATTTCGGGCTTCTAACTGTTTAGGACTAGGTTGGTTATGGTCCGTATTTCTCTTATAGAGATGCGTGCAACGATGGTCATAATTACACATAAATAGCGCGAAGAACAGACAATATATTTCTAATTTAAATCACATTTGGACATCGGCTTGCACGAGCTCGAAACTTCGCAGAATAGTGTCTCGGGAGGCTAAAGTTATATTCGGTTTTACGTGCACTTGTTTTGGGACCTCATTTTACAACTCTGTTTTTTATCAGTCATGCGCGCTCTAAATATTATTAGGCTGCCGCATATCATCGCAAGACTCCTAGATGTACTGCACAACTTTACAATTTGGACATCCCCTTTTGCTATACTTCGTTTCAGCTGAATGGGGCACAGCAAAGGAACAAAGAAAACCAAATGCTGCTTCGAAGGGCGTGCCTATCAGTGTCAAACACGAGCGTCCTTTCAAGCACGTGACTCTCACTTAAATGTTTGCTTGGAACACCTGTACATTCGTGGGGCGTTCACATATTTATAAATGGATATTCATTTCCGACGCTTAGCAGGGTAGCGCATGGTTTTTGCATGCTTCAGTCGTTTCGGTTCTCTGCTGGTTTAGACCAAGCCCCTTATCAACAAAAACAAATGTGCTCACAATTTTGACATTTTTTTCACCTATTATGTTCAAAATACATCAAATTTCTTATTTATTTTATGTTTAATGTGTTGCTAGAGTCTCACTCACTAGTTTGAGGGAACGCGATGTAAATTTTAAAAAAAAATGTCCAGAAACGCTTTGCAGGGCCCCTTTAAGTCCAGACGCAGCCGATGCTACGAGCGCGAGCATGTGGTCCTGAACAGTGCTTGCACCGCACCAGAGCGAGTACTTGGCAAGGACGCTGAAAGCCCTGGGCTCGTTCTTGTAAATTCTGCTAGGCTCATGCTTAAGGTGAAACGTAATGTTGTGTCGAGAACATCACAATTAACTTAACTGTTTAACATGCTTTGCTAGCGACATCATCGTACTATATGATAGTGGACATTGATATTCATTTTTGCTTAGAAAGTCCAATCCCGTGGTGCAAAATGAAAGCTGCGGAAGGTTCGCGCTCAGTGCAAGCCATATATTAAGAAACAAATATTATTCTTGCTTGGTGCAGCATCGTGAGTAAGGGCGCGAGCGTCTATCACCACGAAAACGCGCTTACTCGCAGGAGTGATTTTGAAAACGAAGTAGTTTTGGGGATCACGCTGTGTGGCGTGATCCCGCAACCTTTACAATACCCAGTATGTTTTAAAACTCCCCCTCCCCCCCCCCCCCCCCCCTCCCTTTCCAGAGAATATATATTTTTTTTTAATTCTGAGGGACTCCCTCCTCCGTTTTGGGCTTCCAATTTGACAATTATATTCGTGTAATTTGTTAACAGTAATACTCCATTTATTTTATTTTGTGCCCCAAAACTGTGAAGTTTAAACAAAATTGCGAGAATTTCAGCGGCTGCCGACGTTCGGCTGTTCCACTAAACCACTAAAATCTTTTTTTTTTTTTCAGGTATCCCTGCCGTACATACTTGTAGTTCTATTTATCGTCTGATTAATACGCGATATGTAGTCCTTTCAATGCTTTTATTGTCGGGGACAACTTTCTGAGACAGTTCAGCAACAACGAAAATATGTTTGGGTGTCGCAGTGATGTATATATGTAAAATGGTTCGTGCAACAATTTTTGTGCTTACAGTGAATACTGCTAAGAGCTAATCCTCGACGTTGGTAACTTGCAAAAACACCCATTCGTTTTCCTCTCCGCTCAATAGTGGACTCCGGAAAAATAAAAGAAAGAAACAGTTGTTCCTCCTCAACACGCTATTAGAACAAGCGGCCACGTGATCTGACGCTAATTATAGTATACCCTCAGTGCTCATCACAGTCATGAGATGCGGTTGGGAAGGAAGATAGAACATGGGTAGAGCTTTAGACATTGTTAGAGTTTGGCCATTTTTTATTTTTGATTGAACACGAGCCAACACGAATGTTTGGCGATGCTGATTGTCAAGAACCCGAGCACTCGACTCGGGCTCATGGCAGTCGAGTACGTCATGGTGTCACGTGACTCGCGAGAAGTCGTGATGGCATGTGACGTCACGCCGTCAACAACGCTAGTATTCTAGGGACGTTTTCCATTTAAGACGACTTGACGCGGTGAGTCACGCGACTACGTGACGGGGTCACGTGACGTGACATTATTGGACATCATGTCCTGGCACTATGACGTTACGGGACCACGTGACACATGATGAATCGCAGCGCCAATACAAAAACGCCACGAAAATCCACTATTTCTCCTACATTGCAATTCGGTATAAGACAATTTGATCACTACATAGAAATAAAGCTGCCAATTTTTACTTCTCAAATACTCATTTTGTAGCAAAACAAAATTACCGTGAGCCGTTTTGAACCGGTTACCGTTATATTTTTTTTCCGGTTCAGTTCCGGTTCAGTTCCAAGATGGCGGCGAAGATTTCGGTTCGGTTCAGTTCCGGTTCGGCGAAAAATAACGGTTCAGTTCCGGTTTTCCGTTCGGTTCGGTTCCGGTTCGACACTCTGCCCGTAACACACGAGTTGTTCCCGCGTGTATTCGAAACTCCAGCGCGCCGCTCGCCCTCCCGCGGATGAACGGAGAACCAGAGGAGCGGGGACGGAAGCGGCGGCGGCGGCGCGGAAACGGTGGCGGGGACTGTCGGCCTTGATGCGTGAAGCCGTTTTAACAAAAAAAGTGAGCGCGTTAAAAAAGGAATCCTTGTGCTCCGCCTTGCAACAGCCTTGCACAAAGGACCGGGAGGTCGAATTTAATTAGGGACCTTTCGTGTATCGCATACGCTGCGGATCTCTGGTCTTGTGCATGGCCGCAGCTCAATCTGTGCTCAACGTGACAGAAAACGCTGCCGCTAATAATGAAGAACTCTATAGTACGGTCTACGGAAAGTCTATTTTTTGCCGTAAGTAGGAGAAAGCTCCTCGCGCAACGGTATGTCGAGCAATACAAATCGGGAATGGGTTCGCGTTTTAAGGCCGTTACAAGGAACATGACCATTCATTCCAAGCACTTTAAAAAGTCAGAATACCGGTACTTGCTTTCAGGTAATTACATAGCAAATAAAGAAATGCTCGAAGCATTTTAAGAGCGTCTGTGTCAGCCGGCCGTTTGTGACGAGAGCTTAGAACGCGCAGTTTTATCCAGAGGGACTTCAATGTTGCAAATAACACGGTACAAAAAATGTGCGACGTATGAAAATATTTGTTTTTGATAGAGCAATAAATAAAACCCTTAAACACACCGATTACGTTAATGTACAGTTTTTGCATAGCGTACGACGCCCCCAAACTTCAGTTGGACGTACAGCGCACTTACGTTCAACCGACGCTACCAACTTTCAAGGGCGGCTTGATAGCCGAGTTGTACAACTTATTAAAATAGCTTAAGTAGGTGTAAATGACTGTAAAAAAAAAAAGTAATCGAGGTTTTCTTGGCCCTATTGCCAAACACCGGTGATTTGTTTTATGTACTCTTTGATGCGTACTTCAGCTGTTTAATATCTTATATTGCGCCGTCATCAAGCCTCTCGTAAACGTTCGGGCCCTCAGCTTGACGTCAGTGGGCTGCACGGCGAAATGAAATTTTGGGGTATCGTATATGTGACAAGGGGTGTAAGGACTACAACATTTTTTTAGAGTGAAGAGCACGGCAACGCTCCTGGGCGCGCGCTGAACATTGTGCTTGAAGGGAGCGGCGTGGGCTTCCGGTTGTAATGCTGCACCGCACGGTAGCCTGAGGTTACAAACTTTCTATCAATAACCATAGAGCAGTTTGATCACCTGTTGCAATACACTAAAACCAAGGTGGGGAGCAGCGAGTTGTAAGCCTGTGACACGAAGACACCAATACTGTGAACGTTGCCCTTTCAAAGCTTGACGGTCACCGTTCGCGGCTCTTTTTTTACAGCACTAATGGCCAGGTAAAGCGCAAACATATTTTCATCTCCCTCAAAAATATTCTGCTACAAACAGTAACTTGGCCGGTGCCTAAAACGTGCTCGCTCACAACAAAGCTTCGCAATTCGAGGTTTCTGCAACTTCGAAATAAAAGCATGCTCGTTTTCTTAACGTGCATCAGCATGCCTGTTACCTGGAATATGATCCTTCCCTAAAAGCTTCGCATTTGTAGACAAAAAAAACATTTCGAGCACGCTGAACAGCGTCAGCGACCAGGCGCATGGGATATCCTGGAGAATCTATCCCCGTCTCTTCCGCCATCTTGGAACTACCGCCCCGCCACCTATAGGTAGGGTTCCGCGTGTTCGGTTTCTATTATTTCAAAATTCGGCGTACTTTTTTCGGTGTTTATTTTAAAATGGAATTTTCGGTTTTTTTAAATAAACACCAACGGACACCGGATCAGATGATCCTTGTACGTAGCTCTGATATTAGTGATCACTTAAAGAATAACGGCACAGATACATTGAAAGAGAAATAGACACTTTATTTGGCAAATGTGTGCAACTGTAAAAGAAACAAGAAAAAAAAACACAGAAGTATAAACAAGTCAGATATGAAGCCTATGGCCAAAAAACATGAAACTTCACCTTCTGTACATCAGGATTATGTGATGTTATTATAGTCCACGCACATGTACTTTCCCAGGTTCTCCTTCTGATCCGCACTCTTTCTTTCCTGTTAATATGACCATGAGCTTTGAGAATGCCCTCTCAACGCTAACACTGGACACTGGCAGGCTGAGGAGATGAACCGCTGCCTGAACCGAAATCGGACAATCAACCGATTGTGACCGCCAAAAGAGGCACAGTGCGACGTTTTGAGGCACAACAAAACATGCAGAGCTAGCATCAAGTCAGTCTTCCTTACAACGAGTTTGAAAACACGTTCGCGCATGGCGAAGTCATGGGGCGTTTCGGACTTCACGTTTCGATCGATGATGCGCACATTAAACCATAACGTTGTGATGCCATTCGTGTACCCTATACATCCGGACACGTTTCGATAGACACAGTCGTTCCACTTTTTCGCCACGGCTCTGCGGTGCGACTGACCTTTTCCGGTTAAAACTGAATTTTAGAAAATAGATTCGACGAACTTTTATCGGTTTAAAGCGAAAACTCCGAACCCTACCTATAGGGCGTTGGAGTTGCGAACATTGCATCGTGAAAAGCAATTCTGCTGCGTCCGCGATCTGTGGTATTCCGTGACATGCGAGTTTGTATCAGATTCCCGCGTTTTAGTCCACGATATGCGTGCGCGATATCGGTTTCCGTGACAGGCAAGTTTGTAGCGGGTCCCCACGTGTTCATTTCACCATAAAACTTGAATCTGCTGCGTCCCTGAGCTGTGGTATCCTTTCCTTTTCCCGTGACACTGAAGTTAGTAGCGAATTCCCGCGTGTTTATCATATCGTGAAACTCGAATTGGCCCTGCACACGATCTGCTGTATCAGTTCCCGCGTCATGTGCTTTATAGCGGATGCACCAGTGCGTATCATTAATTTTCGATAAAGCTTTGCTGTGGCATCCCCAAAGATAGCCCACCCAATGTCTTTCACCATTTATCTCTTCATTTTGGGCGGGCGTTCTTACGAGATTTTTTGGTGGCACACTCCGCTGCGATCGAAAACTCTAAAAAAGCTTATATCTTTTTTTCCTCTGCAGGGTGTTTTTTTCTAAAATGTTCACCTTCATATAGAGATACTAAAAAAAATTATTCTAAAAGCATAAATGGGACACGTGTATTTTCTTTTAATTTGTTCATAGGAAAACAATTGTGCATTATTTACGAAGTTAGACACAACTTAGGTAAAGGTCACGGCCCGTTCAAAGCCCCATCCACAAATTAATCGTCCCGCCTATGATTACTGGATTGGCTTGGCGTTTCGGCGGAACATGCTCGCGAGTATATTGTCTCTATTTTCCCGACATCGGGTGCGTCTAGTCTGGAAGTCTGACACGGTGCCTGGTGCGCGTTTTCGGCTGGTGTGCTTAGTTTCTTCTGCTGCATATACATCAAAAGTGGTCCCCAAGTGGCAACAAAGGACGTCACACAAGTCGGAGTGTCATACCTTTGTCATGCAGTTGCATGACGCGATCCTGGCGGTTGGTCGTAGAAATACTAACGAGAAGGTGCGAGTAGTCATGGAAAGACGTCCGAGCTCCATGGTGTTCTGGCTCGAACTGTTTGTTTCTATTTTCTCGCGCATCAGGAACCTCGCGCAACGAGCCTAGAAAAGTAGAAAAAAATTATTTAATCTCTCGGAGCTGGCTTTTACAAGTAGCACAACCAAATGCGAGTGTCGCTGTCGTCACGCGTTGTCCCAACTTCCGGCTGCCGAATGTTCCGTGGACTGCCACATTGGAGAGCGACCTACAGCAGAACAGGCGTTGGTCACATATATCACAGCTGTTGGGACGCCGCCAGGATCGCGACTGGCGACAGCATGACACTTCTATGACGCTATCAGGAGGACATCGAGGGAGCACTTTTTTGGACGTGGTAAACACACCAGTCGGAGACACGTTCCAGGCACCATACTGACACCGCCTGCTTGTCCTGCGAGCAGACGGGAGGCAGCCTCCGGCATCGTCTGCTCTTTCATCACTGTCTATTGTCGTCTGCAATGATCAGACGCTGACATGAAAGCTGCGCTTCGACGTCCGTCTGCTTTTTCGCACTCGCCCCAAAAGCTTCTGCAACACCTACAAAACGCGGCAATGAAAGCGGCATTCTAGAGTTTCATCAGGCACGACCCACGATCCAATACAAGCATATGTCAGCACCTGTCGATGAGAGCGACCGAGAGTAAGAGCGACCGAGAGGACCAAAAAAATCAACAAAATAAATATGCAGTCGTTCCCACTTTTCTGTTCCTGTAATAATTTCGCATGGCATCCGCGAGCAAGCTGGGGGAGCATCATGACCCGCAAATAAAATGTGACCTAAAAATATTTGCATTGGCAAGCCAGGTGTACTGCGAAACTTAGCTACATTTCTTTCGAAGCGAAATGTCTTGAGCAAACTTCGACAAACGAGATGCGAGCCGAACGCTCGATTGCCTCCAGACAAACCGTTCGGAAATTTTTACCTGTGTACGTATCTTATATTCTCGATATTTAAACCATGATGGCAGTCACAGCAGTCGCAACGGGGCCGCTTTTCCGAGAACCAATGAGGGGCGCAAGTTTGTCCGCTTCTTGCACAGGGGTTGCGATGATGTCAGAACGCCGAGCTCTTATTGGCTGGTCGAAAAAAATAGTGGGTAGACCTCGAGGCATCTATACCATTGAGGTCTACCCGCTATTCCTTTGATCAAAGTGAATTGGAGCTCGGTGCCGTTCTGACGTCACCGCAAACCCTGCCCAAGAAGCAGACAACTTCATCTCCGTCTATCTTCATACAGCCTAACATCGCGAAAGAACAAATTAGGCCAGATTAACCAACATAGTTGAAGTAGGACGTTAGGCTAAGGCCAGTCCCGCAACAAACTCAAGCACCCGCGCACAGCCCCAAGAGTGCTTCCGAAGGCGCGTACTCGCGACAGTTTTTACAGCGAAGCAGTATACCTCTGCCAGCCAATGATATTTTCGTGTCGTTGGCATTGTAAGCAAAAAAACTTCCGGCGAACAATTGAAGGCAAAACAGCGTATCCCCTTTGAAATCAGGCATACAGCATACAGCTCAGTATCCGTTTTAATAAAGAAAACCACGAAACAGGCACCAACAAAACAGGCATCAAAACTACACGATGGATGATAAGGCGCGTGTGAACAATAGGAACACCTTCCCACGCGTTTCGGTAAAGATTAGGTTTGGAGCTGCTTTGAAAGGGGTTGACGTCATTTGAAGCCCTCGTGTGTACTGCAAACGGCGCCTGTGAACAATTCGAACCACGTTCCTTCTCCCCGCGTGTGATTGCGTGTCGGCGTCCTCACGGAAAAAAAAGATTTCAGAAGATTGAAGCGAAAAGTACAAACATTACGCATACAACATACAGCACAACATTCGTTTTAATAAAGAATAAGCACAAAACAAGCATCCTAAGATTCCTATCCATATAATTAAAGGAACGATGCAACAATTTTTGTACTTTGCGCAAATACCGCTTAAAACGGATTCCTAACGTTAATGACCTATGAAACACGCGTTCGGTTTTTACCCCACGCAATAGAAGTCCCAGAAAAAAAATTTAAAGAAAAGCGAGCAGCGTTCACCCCCTCAACTCGCAGCCAGAACAAGCGGCCACGTGATCGAGCCGATTATATGCCGCCAGTGTTGATCATAGCCACGCGCTGGGGTTGGCAAAGCGCAGGACACGCGCTCAGTTCCAGACATTGTTATGGCTCGGCGGTTGTCGTCGTTGCAGCGAGTGGACACGGGCTACTACCCGAATGCTTCTCGAGCTAGCAATTATCACGAGCCCAGGTCGAGTGCCCACGCAATGCTCGGGTCCAATCTATGAACCGCATTCAAATATCGTCACTTGGGCGTACTGCGATCCCCGAGTTACGTCATCAAATTTTGCAAAGGAGAGATTGAATGAAAATGATCGCTTTTGTCCTCGAAATTACACCGCAACAAAGGAGTTTCTTGGCCAGTGGCGTTGCGTGTGAGTATCCTTGAGTCCCAGGTGTGCCAGTAAGCTCGTGTCAAGCGAAAAACATTCCAATTGAATATCATTGTACCGCTTCTTTAATGATAAGGAGCTCCTGAAAACAATGCGAAGCACGTAGCGCTAACCACCTACGTTCCCGGTGGAGATTACGGTTGCCCAAGCTGCCGCGGCGACGGCAGCTTGCGACGTGGGGATACACGTCACTAGCCTCTCATATACAAAAGATGAACCCGCCTACACTCCGTTCCACCTTACGTTCGGACGCAGCGGATGCTACGAGCCATCTTAGCCAATCCCGTTCTGTGGACATGGCCCGTGATTCGCTTTCCGCGCGTTGCTGTGTTCCTCTCTAAGGTCACGTGACACCCACACGGACTCCGATTGGCCCCAATGTCTCGTAACATCCGCTGCGCTTAAACGTAAGGTGAAACGGAGTACAGCAACTGATTTCATTGTTGCTGCAGCACCGCGATGAATAGGCCACGCATAGTTAGGACTCCCGAGGAGCAGCCTGAATACTATTCGCGACTCCAACTAACTATAGGTGGCGCCACTCATTTTCCAAGATGGCGGGTTTAGTGAGGGTCAGAGATGCGTGCCGCTGTTGAGCCTGTCTAGTGTGCTGGCTTCACTGAGCGACATAAATTATTTCTGGTAATGCGAGGAAGCTAATGTTTTATGAGCGCAGGTCACCTCTTTAACCTGAAAACAAGAACGGTGTTTAATGTATTAATTACGGAAGGATGCGCGTTTTAATTCTGGAGCGAAACCGAAACTTACCTCTATTTTGGATTTAATTTCTCGACAGAGGTCTTAATTTCGGATTCTTTTATGACTTAATATGTGTCTCACATTGTAATTACTTACCTAGAAAAGTTGTTCGCGAAAACTTTATTTTGTGACATACTGTTCGATCCAGGCTGATATTCGTAGTTGTTGAAAAAATTAGTGCTGACATCTGAGCGTTCTCGTTGCCTTTTTCTCGCTCAGATAATTGTCATGGCAAATAATGACAATTATCCCAGCACAAGAATAAGAGAATAATTCCATTTTTTACAATATGTCCACGAAACGCATAAACTAATAAACGCTGCTCTCACTGCAACAACCCAAGACGGAATCCGAGCCAGACAGCTGAAGTGTGTGTGCGTGTTTTTATAGCACCGCGTGACGCGTAGGACTTCATATTACATCCAGCGTTTAACTGTTTGTCTATCTTGATAACTATGTCAGAGTTTTTCATATGCTAAAAAGAAAACAGAATTATACCTTTCTGGAAAGACTATTATGGGGTGAATAGAGTATTCTCGTGATCTTGGCGGTAATTAGAGGCATACATTGCCGTGATTTGTATTAATAATAATAATATTAAAATTCACATATTTGAATAAGTAATTCTTCAAGCTCTAATATAATTTGTTGCTTATGATCTAATTTTAAACGCGCGAAGAAATATGACAATGAAAACTGTGCTAATTATCATCACTGGTTCCAATTGCTGCATTTTAATTACAAATAAAATGAAAATAGTCTAAAATCAATGAAAACATTCTAGCTAATATGAGAAATCCATGTAAAATTACATTAATTGTGGGTAAAGTATGTTGTGCTATCAAAGTCGCGACTTTTGACAATCGGCGGAGCGCCCAAAGTCGCCGCCAATATACTTCCAAACAAAATCCCCAAAAGCTAAAAAAAAAAAAATTTTAATTACTAGTTTTTTTATAATATTTATTTAATTTTGTATTTGCTCGCCGTCGTTTTGCCAATCTCAGCCTTTCCAGTTCGAAGGAACGCCTACCTGCTTGCACGTCTGCTCACTGCCGCACGTTTCGTTGGCGTTGGAAGCCGGTGAAACAGTAGTGAGTTTTAATATTGCATGTATACGAGCGAACTCAAGCCCTGTGTGTTTGCGTTAGCTTTGCGCGTTCCACACTGTGCGTGCGCGGAGCCCGAAATCGCGGCTTTAGTTGGCGCATGGCGATGAGGCGCAGGCACAAAGTGGGTCACACAACTCTAACGCAAACGCACACCGCTTGCGTTTGCTTCTATGCGCAATACTAAAACTCTCCAGTAGGGTACAATCCCATACCGGCTGCAGCACTACATTGGGACAGTGAAGAGTGTTGTTTGCATTCGGAAACGACATTTCGAGAGCCATGATCGCGAGCAGTTCCGCCATGCCCGCTGAGCAGGAGAATCGGGGGACCCTCACTAGAGCGCTTCCGATTTCCGCCGCGGGAGGGCGAGCGTCGAGCTGGAGACGCGAATAGGAGTGGCAAAGGGAAAAGAAACGGCAATACGACCAGCGGCAGCGTGCTGCGACCGGCGGCGGCATTCCGTATAGTGCAGTAGGCAATCGTTGCAGATGATACCACAGCTTCGCTGACCAACCGCCTTCACGGCGTACATTTGAGCCCCAGTTTTTTTTGCTGCAAACTATACTCGTTTTCACCTCAAGAAAAAAGGGCGCTTTGCGCATTGTTCATACGCCGGGCGAAGTAGCTCTTACGAGATTTGGTTGTCGGAGGAAGAAGCGATACTTTTGGTGTTTGAAACATATACGTCTTGATTAGATAACACATATCTGATCTAAAATGCACGTACATATATCTTAATTCTCCACATAAATGGGAAAATCAGTAATGCTCCGCGTGGAGACGGACTATTTTACTATGGTTCTTGAGGTGAAAACGGGTATAAGTCGGTTGAGGAGATCTTCCTCTTAACAACTAGGTAATCGCAGAACGCAGTCCATCGCACGAAACACAGAACTAGCACGGATGAAGTCCGAAGCGCACCTTTTGCACACGGCACTCCGGCGGTGACATCACGCTCCAGCAATTGAGCGTGAGCGGCGCGTGCTTGGTGACATAATTTTTTGTACATCGTTCGGGCGCAAGGACGCCGCTTTTTTGCATAATGGGAGAACTAAGGTTGTCCTAGAGTTCTCGGACGACCTCAAGGGCGACCTCAGAGACAGCGTTGTCTTTGAACATACGACTGAGTGGCGCGTGCCGCGCAATCGTGTTTTTATGACGATTACGTCGCTTTTTCGCTCAATAAGACAAGTAAGGCTTTCGTCTTAAAAAAAAAAAAAAATATGTCCCTACTAGGCACCTTAAAAAAAGTATTCTAGTTTTTCTGTAAGAGAAGAAAATGACACATAACGGGATTATTCTATTTTTACTATTTTATTATCTATTTTTAATATTTGTTTTTAAATTAAAGATTTTCGCAGAAATACGCAAACGCGTGCAAGTGTGGCGACAGTATCTGATTTGCGTACGACGATTTTATCGAAAATCGGAAAATCATTCGCAATCCAATAAAGCGTGCTAAACTCGAAGGTACCCAGGTCTGCTTGTAAAACTGATGGCAAGAACGAAAAACCCTATGTGGAGAGCAAGTCGTCTGCTTCTTTCGCAGTAGTTGTGGTGATGACAGAACGACGCCGAGTTCCGATAGGCTCTGACTGAAGGATAGTGAGTAGACCTCAAAGCAAGCTACCTCGAGGTCTGCCCACTATCCTTCATTCAGAACCAATCAGAGCTCGGCGTTCTGACGTCATCATAACCCCCGCAAAAGAACCAGACGAACTTGCGCTCCGTATTGTGTCCTGGTCCTTTTGCGTTTCTTCTTTCTGTAATTATTCGCCATCTTCATAAGAGTGGTAGCCGCAAATATAACAAACAGTCAGTATAAAAGCGCTGCACCGCAGGCAGTATACTTCAGCGACTTCTCGGTCCTTTTTTGACCACCGTTAGCATGCCAAACTGCTCAGTGACCACGGAAGCGCTCACATTACTGACCGCCATGCTTCTTAGCTTAAGTAACATCGCAATAAACCGGTTCAACTCTAAATAACAACATTATTTTCATAGCTTTTCTGCATTAGCCTGGATATCTAAGATTATGTAAAAATACGATACTTATACCTTTATTTTTAGAGGAACTATTTTCTCAAATGGTACTTTCATAAACTAAAATCCTCTCATACAACGCTTAAATTGCAGGGAGCCGGAATAGCTACAATACTGATGGTCGCGTTTCAGCTGTGGCACATGTTCGTGAAGCTGAGTTACCATGTTCAGCCTCCGAGGATGCCCGTCAGCCTCGACAATTGTCCAGGGAACTTCAGTGCCCACGCTGCAGCTGGCAACGCAACATCGGCTTTAGTTCCTAAAATGTGAGAATTGGCAGCCGCCCCGCCTCTGCTTTCATGTGACGCCGATGCATATTACTTTCTAAATGTTTTTCTAGCCTATGGAAAAGACTATTGAAGGCTACTTTTCGATAAGCGATGAGGCCTGTATTTTCTTAAGCTTCTAATATGGGTATATCTGAGTGATGTCCAAGGAGCCAGCCCAATGGCAGTTGGGGGCAGAGGACAAAAGATGACGATGTGAAGACGTTCTTCGACCAGTGCGTTTGTCGCCATGTTGGCGTTGTGTTCCGATAATATACGGAATTATTAAGTAAACAATCTGCTTAAGAAAAATTCACTAGTTAAGCCCACTTAAGTGCACATGGTTACAGGGTAAAAGTTCGGGGAAAGCCACTCCCTCCACTTTTTTAGTTTAGCAGAGCAAACTTTGGAGAACAAGCCGCCTCCTCTCCAGCGTTCGCTCTGCTAAAGTGGACTATAGGTGACGAGACAGTTCTTGGTTTGTTCTAAGATAATTTTTATGATGATTTGTCCTATGCATAACCTTTTTTGTGTGTCCCTCTTTCAGTTTGGTAGCACATCACCTTCATGAAGGCGCCTTGGAAGATTTTAATACAATAACTCAGGGCTTTACACGTAATAGTAGAAGTAGTTGCAAGGAGTGGGAGTAGTAGTAGTAGTACGAGGAGGAGGAGGGGTGCTCTGCCAGTTCAGCCTCTGTGTGTTCATGTATTCCCTAAGCGACTAACTCAGTCAAGTAGTTTTTTTTTTTTTTTTTGGCGCGGTTACCATAACGTCCCTAAACATTCTTCTTTCCACCGGGATCACGATCAAACTGTTTTACTCGCGGGCAGACCATGCCTGTCTTATGCCTAAAGCAACTATTTTAAAAACGTTTAATGTCGTAGTACTTTTGTTAAAAAAGGGTTATAAGAACGTTCATTCATACAAGTAATACCACAAAAAAATAATTACATTTTAAGACAGCGGAATCAACCGTCTTGTTTATTGAAATAAACGAATGTCACCTGATCGACCGGGCGACCGCGTTCGCTCAAATGAACATTGTCATTCTATGAAACATCATGGACGAGTTTTCGCTCGCCAAAGCGTTGTTCACTCAAGTGAGTGCCTTCCCTCCAAAATATTCGGAGTTTTCATATGAGTCTGTCTTCTCTCTCTATAAAATGTTTCGGGAATAGAAAGGGCACATCCAATGGAAGGATTGGACCGAGAGTCACTAAGTTTTAGCTCGCCAGTCGCACACAGCGCAAAAACAAATGCTCGTGCCCACCGACGTTCGACTAGCTGTTTTGTTAGCTTTCCGTTGTTGACATGAGAATGGCGTCCACAGCATTTATTGTCTTTAAAAAAATCACTGCCACAGATACTTCTGCCCAGAGCAGAGCTGGCACCGTGAGCCTTAGCTTGGTAAATGTCTGCATCTATGGTTTTATTAAAGCCAATAGGAGCATCGAAGCGAAATAGGTGACGGCTTTCCACGCGAGTTTCTGATTCGCTGAAACGTTGTCACATGTCTTTTCCGGCTATTTTATTGGCCCACCAGCCCTGTATGGTCCAATGTTTGCCAGGTTAAGCTGAAATGGAGCGCAGCAAAGGAAGCATATGCCGGCGCCTCCGTTCACTGCGGCGTCGTCCCAGCCGTCCCGTCGTCCGGAACACAAACCCTCCACCAGCTCCGCTTGCCAATGCTCTCGTTTTCGCTACGCCGCTCCTTTTCCCGGCTGCTTTCGCAAATAAACTAAGCAAAGTGGAGACGGTGTAATGTCTGCAAATGCCAATCGATGACCTTTCGAGATCACTGTTAATGTTCCGCTGTAGTCATCATCATTATTTTCTTCCCTTGGGTGCCCGTGGGGCATTATACAAGAGAATGTCAATAAAACAAAAAACAGAACAGTGAATACAAAGATAACACGCTAAGCTAGTTAGCTAGGTTAGATAATAAGTGGGTAGTATATTCAACAAATTTAGTAGTATTGATTATAGAAACGATGTTGAGAGATTGTGAGTTCTACTCCTCGATGGCCAAAGGAAGTGTGGAAGTCCTGCGAGAAACATTTGATGATTGAATGGTACGTAGTTTACATAAGTGACCTAAGCGAAGAAAAATACGGTGGGGTGGTGATAGTAACGATTCTCTGGGGTGGATATCGTGATGAAAAATTTATAAAGGCGAGAGAGACGCTACACTCGTTATTGTTAAAAAAATGATGAACCGATATAATATATCCGTTAAGGATTAATACATTTCGGTTACGGTTATGGTTGATATCGAATTGGAAAATCGGTTTGTTCCGGTCACGGTTACCGAAAATATTTTGACTTAAACAGTTTTCGGTTGGGGTTCGGGTTACGGTTTTAGTTCCAGCTTGTAAGAGCGGCGTAATTATTAAAAAGAAAGGCGTATGTATTGTGTAGCACCCGGATGACTGCCTTAAGAGGGAACTCAAAACGGAATAGCTTTCACAAGTACGATCAGCTAAACTTCAAACTCCAAGAGGAAAACGGACAGTCACGTATTTCTTAACGACTCCTTGCTTTGAAAGGTGCCCTTCTCTTATGTGAGTGCCGAACTTAACAGAGTATATTCTTTTCCCTCTACCCCTCTCCTTAAAAATGGTGCGCGAATGCTAAGGGAAAATTGTAACTTCGCTAAGCAGTATCTTGTGTTTTTCATATAAAAAATTGTGTTCAACTTGCTAGTACATGCTCATTCTTCCATACCCCTTCTCTTATGAGGGCACTATATTGCATGAATAATAATGAACATTGTCCTTGCAATCTAGTAGGTACGGCAGATAATTTGCCGGTTTCTTTGTTCTTATGAGAATCTTTCTTTTTTTCGCTTGTAGCTCTTACGACGTTTTCGGACTTTCACAGCTGTCATCATACTGGAGCAACTTGTTCAGCTCAATTGTGACCATTTTGTTAGGACTCGCAATCAGTGCGTGCACAGGTAAGAGAGCGTAGGAAAGTTTAGCTGTCCATGCAACTTCCTGTTTGTTTTTTCGGTATGTAAAACGTATTTATATATCTTGCGTTGCTAATGATATAAAATAAATATTTACGATCATTGATTGCGGTGTCCATAAGCAACCAAACGTTTTCTTTATAAAATGCAGGTATAATTCGGAAGCATCTCAAATTAACAATTACAATACGCCATAGCTCCACCAATAAACCGCGGGAAGAAACTACGCAGAAGCCTATCAAGTTGCTTAGCAAAATGACATGTTCTTTCTATATACCAATTCATAAGATATTGAAAAGGCTTGGGCCTGTTATCATTTTTGTCTTCACTAATGTTTTCTACGATTGCGAAACTTAGTGCACCTAACAAACACGACACCAGGTTGTGCACACCTGACAGGAAAATAGACGAGAAGCAAGCGTTTTACAATACGTGGCTTAAAGTTCCTTCAATTAACAACGTGTTATATCTGGGCTTCAAAAATTAAAATATTTTTGCATGTTCACTTTTTAGTGAAATTAACGATTCGAAATTGCGTTTTGTTTTCATTCAAGGTACTTCAAAAAGTTACAAACATCGACTTCACATGTCCAGTAATATGTTTGTGAAACTCTGGTGGAAGATGAACCTCATTCAGCGTGATACCGACATTGTAAGTTTCGTTTTGCCTTTTGGCGCAATTTACGCAGGTAAAATACTCTGCAGGAGATTATATAACTTAAATGTCATCTTTATATAATTAGAAAAAAGATAATTACTGAAATATTAAGAAAAACACATAGCTGCTTAAATTAGCGTTTTATTGACAATACCCTATTTCATTTAGGTTTAGCTAGCAATAACAATCGCAACAAACGATAGGCTTTACGATAAGTTTATACGTTTAATACAAAAATGTCTTATTTTTTCTCAAAAACATATTAACAGCAGAAGTCACGCTAGCAAATGATATAATTTAAAGAGCAATTTCAAGGTTACGCGGTCTTTGAGACTGTAAGCCTTTACCATTAACACCATAGCAACACCAGATTTAAAAAAAAAATATTCTGATAAGTTATTTTATTATGTTCGTGTTTCTTTTCTTCTCAGACGAATACTCCATTTATTGTGGATCTGACGAAGCCAAAGACTTTCTCTCCGGAAGAAGAGAGCATGCTGCAGCAAGTCAAAGAGACAAATATCTGATTGGTCTGATGGAACATTTTGTTGCGCAAGGAGTTGAGGCTATTTCTAAAAGTAATTATAAATGTACGTGTGAATGACATTCGAGGTCTTCTGCCTTACTGCTTGTTTAATCCGAAAGCTTAATTGAGCCTGACGCTTGTTGCTGAACATAAAGATGTGTCAGCGACACATCTCCCATGTACTCTTGTTCTGCAAAAGGTGTTTTTTTTTCAGGCGTCATGCAAATTTTCAGTCTTGTCCACAGTCAGGCCGCGTCTCCACAAACACTATACGGTGGTTTCATGTAACGTACTGCCGGCTCAAAGTCTTCCCGGACGCCATGTTCATGAACTACGACGTATGTCCCCTGGGGAAATCTGGTTTTGTTTCGCTGGCTATTTCACCGATTGGGCGCAGTTCGTCGCGCAACTCCTAAAAAAGTTCGCACCCATTGACTTAAAAAAAAAATATTCAAGGAGAAATTCCGCCGTCACAGCCGAGAACTCCGTACTTTGTGGGAACTAACCCAAGACACGGAAGACGGAGAAACACATGATGTGGCACGGCATGCATTTGCGAAAGAGCTAACTGGACGCCTGCAGCAAGCAGTGGAGTTTATAAAAAGGCATCAGCAAGCGGTCACGAAAGCGCAGAAGGCATAGTATAACAAACGTCGGCGGCTCACAGCTCTCAAGGTGGGCAGCCTTTGTCTTTCAAGACATTCACACGCCGAGGTACGTGAGCAAGGACATATCGGCAAAACTGGCTAGTAGACGTGAGCGACCCTTCCGTGTACTGCTCCGCGTTGGGGACCACGACATTATTCTAAGCGACGTAGCTTTAGGACGTCGCCGAGGAACGGCCCACACCGACCGTAGTTTTCACTTTACCGTGAACCATGGGCACATTCAACACCAGCCAGTGCTTCGCATCTGAACCGGGAAGCAGTGGAGAGTGTTGCCAGAGAGAAGATGTAGAAGAAACGGAGAAGTGCGAAGAAACTGTAGTAAGGGCTCGCACGGAGTCGGTTTTCTTCAAATAAGAAAGATGTTTGTTGGGAATATCCATGAGTAAGGTCAGGGATAGTGCGAAGTACATGGCGTGGGAGAGCACGCCGGACGTAATTTGGTGGTCCTTCATGCCTGGGGAAACAGATAGAAGCTGAGGTAATAAAGCTCAGGGCGGCCTCCAACGAGGTGCACATTCTAATGTGCACCATCACAGAGGTTGAGAGGCAATCTTTTGAAATGAAGCGGAGTATTAGTATCTTGGAGTCGAGTAGGATGATCAGGCGGCAGGCAGATAGACTGGGCTACGAGGTAACGCAGGTAAAAAAAAGAAGTGTGGTAGAGTCGACCATCGGGGGGCCGGCATTCGGTCTGGGAGGGATTCGCCATAAGAAAAACACGGGGTGGCGGATCGGGACTAGAATGGGTTTTTGGGGGGCCCGCCAAAACTTTGCTTAGGCGAAAGCCAAGATTTTGAAGGATCGGGAGGGGAGTGGAGGGGAGGGTGGACAAAAGAAAGCCACGCAGAACTAAAAAAGGAAAAGAAAACAACTTAACCTAGGCATTGTAACCATGTAGGGAGGTAGAGGCAGGCTAAAGCGGAAGCAAGTTGGAGAACACTTAGAGGCAGAAAAGTTTACAGTGTATGGGCTAGCAGAAACACACCTTCGAGATGAGGAGATACCGCCGTACATACCAGGCTACATTTGGAGAAGTTGCAACCTGAGGGGAGGAGGAAGGAAATGCCGAGGTCTAGGGAGGTTGACCAAGTGACAAAACTGGGAGAGAGTGGAGGAAAGCCGCAGTGAAGATGTGTGGCTGAAAAGTGGAGTAGGAGGTCTGAACACTTTTTTCGGAATTGCCAATCTAAAAACAGGAAATGACTCGAGGAACGGAAAGAGAGAACAATTAGTATGTATCTCGATCGAGGGGCCTCAGATAAATAGGCCTTAATCAAAAAATAATTATCATGGGCGACATGAACGTACACTTAGAATATTATTACGGGTTCACGGCTGCAATAGGAAAGAAGTTAGAAGAGTCCTACGATGCCCTGGATGTACTTTTAGTTAATGCCCAAGTCCAATGCGATGCCAAGATGACATGGGAAAGGAATAACTCCCACTAGACAATTCACTACATCCTAATGTTTCACAAACTGCGCAACAGATTAGGAGGCATGAAAATAGATAAGGAACGTACAAGAAGTACTGAAAGTGACCACAAGAGAATTCAGGATTAGTTGTGGCACATCCCAACCCGAACAACAAACTCAGGAACGGGAACGTAAATCAAGCTTAAATGAAACTCAGCTACAGGAACTATCCAAAATTATTGAGAGCAACCAGAGAGGAAATGGATGGATGCGGATTTAGTAAGCATATTTAGGGGTATTTAGAAATATCGAATTAAAGAGGAAAGCGAAAACGAATGCACAAACCAAAAAGCTTTTGGCATAAGGAGGTTAAGGCATCCAAAAGACGAAGCCAAGAGACTTAAAAAAAAAAGGGTGGCTTTTTTCAACGGAAGTAGCGAGAAAGTGGGAGAACTACCAGAAGAGAAAAGGAAGGCACCAGATTTAATACAGGCCAAATTTGGTAGTGTGTGCGTACGGTGGATGAGGTACATAAATTATAGAGATTGGAATGTGGAAAAATGTTTTTTTTTTTCTTTTATTGGGGGGGGGGGGGGGAGTCTATTAAAGCGCAAGAAAGAAATACAAAAAGGGTGCTAGCACTAACTGACCACACAGGAGGGAATAAAGGTAAAAAATGAAAGGCACTAGAATGTATTACGCAGAAAATTTAAAAGGCTTTTTTTAGCACTGGAGAAAAGGGAGACAATGGAGAAGGATCACAGCACCGGGGGTAAATGAAGAGCAGACTGCTCTAAAGATGGAGGTGACCACAAAAAAAAAAGTGCCAAGGCAGAGAGTAAGGTTCCAGCTGGTACCGCGACAGGCCCGGATAAAATACACATGCCACTCATAAAGACCCTGTAGAAGACAAGCATACTGGGCTTACAACATATGATTAGCCCAATAATTATTGGAGGAGACGCACCCCACGATTGGAAACTAAGAAAATTAGACAATTATAGTATGAAGGCAAAGAAAACAAACACAACGTGAAGTCACACACCCCGATAACAGTAATATCAGTTTTATACATATGCGCTATGCAGACAGTAAAGTGAAGAATGGAGGAATGGGCAGAAGGAATGAAAATTCTGGCCGAGCTTTAAAATAGGTTCTGAAGAGAGAAGTCTAGAATATAACCTATACGTCATCACTCAGTGTACAGATAGCAAAGAAGAGTAGACCCCAGTGGTTAGCATATTTGGACATCAGGAAAGCGTACGATAATGTGAACCAGGAAAAAACTTTGGGGTCAGCTAAAGGATATAACTTAGATGCCAATTAGATTAGATTGTTGCAGAAGGTGTGGACTGACAATAAGGTAGTTATAACATTGGAAGCAGAAACTACACATCCAGCAGTAATAACAAGAGTGCTAAGACAAGGTTATCAGTATAGCCCCTGCACTTCATTATATACATAAGTGAAATGGAAAAGAAATTAGAGCAGAGCAGTTTAGCTTTTGATGTGAGTTATATTAAAAGAGGGATAAATGTAATACAAGTAATCTCACGACCAATGTCGTGAGATTAGACGACATCGTACTCATGGCAGATGGCCGCAATACATTATAGGAACTAACTGAAATTTGTGCAGAGGAAGGAGCAGCATGGGTTTGAGCTTTAGTAGTATCAAGCCGGGAATAAATGTGTTCAACGACAAAAAGAGGGAACGCCTAAAAATAGAAGAAAGTTAAATAGAACATGTATAAAATACAAATATCTGGAAGTGTGGCTTAATGACGGAAGGAAATATCTAGAGGAACATCAAGAAAATAATTAGAAAGTTAAAAAAAACTGCTATTATGAAACTGAAGGCACTATGGAATCATAATAGATACGAAGTGGTTAGGGGAGTATGGAAGGAAGTAATGCTGCCAGAACTGTGTTTCAGCAATAGAGTACCATATATGAGATTACAGGTTCAATCAGGACCGGAAATTTGACAAAGGAGAGTGGGCAGGTTAGCACCGGGAACATATGGGAACACACCAAATGAGGGAGTGTAGGCGGACATGGGATGCTTATCATTTTGGAGCAAAGAGGCACTTAGTAAATTGGCATTTGAAGTAGGTTAACCGAAATGGGCGATACCTGCCGGGCACGGAAAGTATTCAAGTATTTATACATAAAATGTTTAAACACTAGATGGAAAACCCGAAATCTGACATTTAAATACCTGCGTAATAGTGATGGTGCTGACCAGACTAGTTCAGTGAAAAAGGAAGTGAAATAGGCAGAAAGAAAAAAGCGGCGAAAAAGAATGCAAAAAAGTCAGCTGTAACGATGCACAGGTCACAAAGACAGGTCATAAGAAAAGAAAAAGTGTTTGATAATTCACGTCGATGCTCTTTGCTGTTCGAGGCGAAAGGGAGTGATTTGGACAAAGAAGTATAGGACTGTATTTTAAGATATGCACATTATATGCCGTATGCCGCAGAGAGAGTGAGGCGCTAGAACATTCGGTTTTGAAGTGCGTGGGGCTTTTTGCCATGCCCTACTTAAAGGGGTAACGGATCTGAGGAGGGGGGGGGGGGGGGGGGGGCTCTGGGTTTTGCGGGCGAGGATAGAAGAATGAAGAAAAATCGGTTACGGTCACAAAGAGAATGTTAGAAGAAAGGTGGAAATTATCCAGGGAAAATTGAATGAAGTAGAATTATCTAGGTAAGCAAGGGACAAGCGGGACAGGGTGAACATTTGTACTCACTCCCGCGCGGCTACGGCACAAAGTCTAAACCCTGTCTCCCAGTGCGTCCGGTTTTGTGGAGGCTTAAAGGGGCACTGACACATCAAAATCATTTTTTTTTTATTATTATCCGAAACGATTGAAAACGATGCCGGGACATTACCTTCAAAATTTGAAACTTGGGAATTCAGTATTTCTGAATTTAAAAAACAATTTCCAAATACCGAATTTGAAGTTCCCGCGTGATCCGCGCCAGTGCAGTGACTCAAATTTTGCGGTCTCCTGCGACTCGACTTTCTTTGGGACCTCCGCCGTTGCCACCGCGACCCGAAGCGAGGAGGAGGTGACCAGGCGGGATAGAAGGGCGCCGGCACGGGAAAGACCGGTTTCTTCCCCGACTCGCCGATAAGCCTCTGCTCGAGCGCCGCCAAGTTTTCCGAGGGAGGATACAAATCCAGGAAGCGACATCACACCGAAATCTGATTTTTGGTATTTCAAAAAAAGGGGCCCTAGTGCATTCGCAATCGCGTTAAAAAACATGTTATACGATTGCCGTTTTTAAATGTTATAGAAGTTTCGCGTACAAAGCTTCTAAATTTCCTGATTTTTGACGTCACCGATCAAAAGAAGCAAGGAGGTGAGCGCGGGAAATATAAACGTCAATAATAAAAAGGAGCGCGCACGCAAGAAACTTTTTTTTCGCGATGCGTTTATTTTTTTTTTATGTCTATGACTATAACTTGCATTGTTTTAGACAATAAAAATAATACGACCTTTGGGGTGTCAGTGCCCTTTTAACCAAAGGAAAATTGGCGGCTCCATTGCCGGGGGTAGAAGGCGAGGCGTGCTGTTTGTGAACTTGTTGCCCGATCCTCAAAATGTATCCTCACGATCTCACACCGCCTGGAGGTAGTCACAAAAAAGCAGAGGAGAATGAAATTGGCTTAAAGGCCGAGGGGAGGAAAGAAATTTGCGGTTTCTAGGCTAGGTGGCGCAAACTACCGCCCTTTATAAAGGGTACAGCCATTAGCATTCATCCATCCATTCGATGCCATACTCGACTCGCGGCACACCTACAAGGACAGTCCTCTACACAATCGCTCAACAGATACTCTTTTGAGTTCTCAGAGAACTGCCAAGTGGAAACATTATTACTTCTTGCCCCTACAGACTTCATTAAAGCCTGATGTAAAAAGAAAACGTATAAAGCAGAGCCTTTTATGTAAATTTCACTATGCCTCTACTCATGCGCGTAAATTCCGCCACTTCCATACAATGCACCAAACCTCACCCCTCCGCGCCCTCAACGGTCACTAAAAGGAAAAGAAGCAAAAGTGACTTTCAGCGCACAAAAGTCCGATAGCTGAGGGAGCGCCTTGCTCAGTTAGAAAAACACGCAAAACATCGCCACGCCGTGCCGGAGAGGTGTACCGGAGATCTACAGTTCACATCGCGAAGCTTTATTACCAAGCTACGGCAAGTAGTTAACAGTTTAGTGACGTACTGGTAAATTTGCTTGTCCTGGCCCTTGCAGGCTAGCTACAGTGCTAGTCACCGCATCGTTCGACTTTCTAGAAAGTGCAGCGAAACGTTTGGCTACTTTGTTCCATCGTAAGAAGAATGCCGGGCCTCGTGTAACCTGGAGCAGCACACTTTCGAGGCTACATCACCCATGTCGAAAACGAGTACTTTGCATGCCTCTTTTTCTCATGTAATATGACGAAACCAAAGACCAATAGCGATGTGTCATCATGCAATGTGAGGAACTGGCGACTTCTCGAGACACTTATCATGTTCACAGAGCCAACAGTCTACGACTTTCCTCTTCTAATCTACCCAACCAACAACGAGGCTCATCGCCGTGAACTCATTCATCTCATTTGCAGAAAGTTCATCAGGCGACATATAGTAAACTATGCTTTCAGAGAAACGGAGAAAAAAATGCAGTGTACAATAAGTTTATGCGGAAGCCTCTTTCTCGTAAGTTTCAAAAGTTGAGGTAGAGATCTTCCGCGTTATGGCCTCTTATAAAAGTAGAGACACAATCAATGTAGACTCCATTGTACGCACACCATCATAGACTTATTACAATAAAAGCTACAGGCTCAGCTGACGCTAGTGTCTACGGGACTTCCGGTTGCAAATTGAAGCAGACAGCAAGCCGTCTACTTTTGCAGTCTTCCTGTGTATTTCTATGGGAAAACGTACGTGATATTTTTCTCTTCGCCTGAGAATAATAGAGATCAGCGTAGTTTCTTTACTCGTAACGGGTACTATGCAGTTTTATTCACATTATAAAAGTGTAATTTATCTAGTTAATGATTTTTTTTTTGTTACTGAGAGATGTTTAAATTAGCAACAATTGAGTACTGGGTGTATGTTGTACAGTATCCTATGTCAATACAAGCTATCAATCAATGAATACAAGCTATCAATGATTATTCGTGAACAGTTTGTTACTAATCCAGTACGTGTTCCTTGTTCCATAACGCCATGCTTTGTTCTTGTCTGTTTTGATTGTTTGATTTGGCATATATTATCATCCTTTTGGTGTTTTCTCAAGCTGATTCACTCTTTGTGCTTCATAGCATTGACTATATGTGTAAATGCGTGCCCTATAATAGCAGTCTGCAGCGTCAATACGTATTATGCCTGTGTATTGGGCTATTTTATCGCAGTGTTCGACGCCATAACTTCTTGAGAAAAACGTTATATCTGACACATTTTTTGTACATCCGATTGTAAAACATTCTCAACTTTTTATTCTGTCGCACCACTAAGCAATATTTGCTCTTATAATCGAGCGCAAAAAGAAAACGCATTTTCGTCTACCCAAAGGAACACATTACCGGAAGTCGAATTTAGACTACTTGCTGTCTGCTTAAAAATGCAACAGCACGCTAGCGCCAGTTGAGCCTCTAGCGTTTATTGTAATAACTCTATGGCACACATTCGCAGCAAGAATAACTGCGTTCCAGCCATTCGGAAAATAACCAGACGAAAGACGCTGACGAGAGGCCAATATTTTGCTCGTTGCCTTCACGAACGCCATTCAACGCAGCGGCAAGATTGCATTTGAACTACATGGGTTTGATCGAATTATGTTTGGTTTAACGTGTGTTCTATAAACGTGCCTTCAACTGCTTTTTAATATTTTTTTAATCAAAATGAACAGTTTCCCTCTTCAAGTTTTCTGGCTCAAAAGTTAACATGACACGTAAAGGCTCAGAGTATTTTTTACTCCCGTTTTAATGCGTCTAGAGCCATTTTTCTGCCTGCGGCTTCTTTCTATAATTGATCTGTACATAGCGATAATATCAGATTCTTTGTAAACCGGCAGTAGTTCGAAAAATTAAGGGCTCGAAGTTTTCTTAGGTTTCGGATAAGTCAAAGCACCAAAACTTTCGGGTCTCGAATGTCGCGTGCCAGGGCGTCTCCTTGAAGTGGTAGTCCCGATCAAAATGAGGCGTATGTGTCCCGGTGACTTGAACGTAAACAGACGTAAGTTTTCGTAACGTAACGTAAGAAAACGGGACTGTGTGAACCAGCCTTAACGCGAGCGACTGCCAAAGGCGACTCGCTTTACCGGCACCACAACCCATTCCCTGGCGTGCATTCTCCCTGCCAAGCAAAGGACTGTCCTGTCTTCACCGCAGACATAGGTAGAGTTCCAGGGAGAGAGAGAGAAGCGTTGTAAAGTTGCGCGTCTGTCTGCCCCGTGCCGCCGCGCCGCTCTTCGCCGAGATCCGATTACGTGAGCAGCTGGATTAACTGCCGTGCAGGAAAGTAGACGTTGCGCGCGCCCCGCCGTACGTTCCCCTATAGTTTTGAGCGCGCCGCGCGCCTGGAACGCGCGGCGCCGCTCTTCGCCGAATTCAGTCACGTGAGGAGCTGGATCAACATGCCGTGCACGAAAGACGGCACTACGGGGATGAATGTGCTACTCTGGCTCCCGTAGGGGGCCTATACAGAAACTCTAGAAACAGGCAGAGCCGTGGACACAGGCGCTGCTTAGCGCCAACAGGCGGGAGCCAGGCGCACTTTTAGCCGGCTGGCTTTGTACTGCGCGCGATTTGCATTAACAGGAATTGCGAAGCTTAAAGCCACTAAATGAGCTACGCGTAAAGCATCGGCACTCTATTCCCCGATATGGTTCGGGTGCCGCCATCTCGGTGCTTGTGCAGAGCAAACGCCACTGCCGATCGCCATGACTCAGAAGTGCGACTTCCTCAGCATTGGATTTGGTGTTAGGAAGCTCGTGTAATACTGCTTTGCTCTATCGCGAACTGTTTAAACATTTGTGGAGGACGTAAAAGCGTTTCCTATGATATCATATAGACTGGCAACCATAATTTTAAGTCACAAGGTGGGTAAGTGTCGTAACCCCGAAGCGCAGTTTCTTTAATCGTAGGCTCTGGCCAAAGTTGTCAACATGAACGAGTCTTCGTTTTTCTCATTTCTCATGCCCTAACATGAAGTGAAGCTGCTGTTGAAAACGCATAACCCTCCGGACCCATGACAGGCTGTTAGAACTTGGAGTTCAAGTTCATCGAAGCCTACGGCCACTACCAATGGGGTGGGATCCGCAGCCGGCCGTGTTAGCGAGCAGTAGCTCGGAGCACGTCGAGAGAAGGCTGACGCTGCATGCAGGACCCAAGGATCGAGCTCGCACGCCTCCCCGGTTGGATTTGGATGAGCATCGTACCTGCGTGCGCTCGTATATCACTACTGTGTGAAGCACGTTAAACTCCCCAGACTTTCAGGGGTACTGCACTGACTTAATTTATCATGGCGGAAATATAAGACGACCATTGGGAACTAACTACCTTCATGCTGTCTAAACATGCACACAGCATAATTACCTTTTACCGCCAAACTCACGAGGGTCCTGCCGGTGCCAGAATTCCTCACGTCACCGCGGCTTTGAAGGGTGACCACGTACACGCGCGGCAGAGGCGGAATGAGACTTTTATACACTACCAACAAATGGGTCTTATTAATTCATCGTCATCACCGGACTCGACCCTGTCCGTCCCCCGGCTTAATGTTTAAGTCCCGTGATTTTAATTTTTCCGCTAAATCTAGCGGTAAAACTAAATTCGCGCATAGGTCATGTGTAGTCAGTTTCCACGCTAAATTTAAAGGGGCAAACTGAATATGTGTATCGGTGAAGTGACCTCAATTTTCCTGCTAAATTTAGCTGAGTAACTGAATACAGTATGTGTTTCAGATATGGGACGTACGATAATTTCCCCGATATATTAAGCTACTAAATACACGGACGGAGATGCGAACGGACTTCATTTTTGGATTAGGAGGTTCCGTGAAAAAGTATTCCAAGCATTCAAATGTATATTTTATGTTATTCTTTGTGTTCCGGTAGTTGTAAGAATACTGAGAAAACCCGGTAGATGGCGTTCCTTTTGACTGTCAGACTGGTGGTCTGATAACCGGGCGTTCCACAAATATTGACTCACTCTATATTCGTGCTCAATAGGCGATTTTCATGATGTTGCTTTCTGGCCGCTTTTTTATTGTACGTCCCGGAACCGAGTGTAGCAGTGGCGCTTTAGAGAAGTCTGCTTTGTTGCTAACCAAGAGGCTCGTCCCTTCAAGGAATATAGTTACAGTTTTACTGACAGGCCACAAATAACAACGAGAGAAGCAAATGCGATTAACTGAAACAATAAGTGCTCAAATCCGGCAGAAATAAATAATAAGCAAAATAAGAAAGAAAAAAATATAGGACTCTTTTTACTGACATTTCCTGCATCGCACTTGGGATTTCCGTGGAACGAACAAATATGATGAAGGACTAACAACACAACGCGGGGTTCATTTTTCACATCGAAAATTAAAGTCCAAGGAAAATGAATAGTAATAAAAAAAATCCACGTCCTTTCTACCTCGGTTCGGTTTGCCAGGCGAAAAAATTTTGAAACAGTTTTCATGGTAGCAGGGAAGCAGCTGCGGCGGCGGGCACTGTCATACAGCCATTTTTCGTCGAAGCAGGTCGCGATAAAAACAGAGATGACAAAACAAAAGGCCTCGTCCTAGTAAATCCAACAGAGCCGTGATACCACATGGTCTCCAATTCTGAATCTAACCTCGCAAAATTTAGTGCCACGATCCCATTAAGCAAAATAACGAGCAACAGTCTTTAGCAAAGAGCTTCTTGGCGATGTAAACCGTCTCAACGATACCTCTCGTAGGCAAACATGTTTTTTTGTGCCCTTTAGCGACAGTGACCCGTACGTCAGCATTGTCCACGATGTGTATGCGCCGAGAAAGCGAGGGAGAGGAGGAGACGAGACCGCGCGGGGACGTCGGAACGTCTGGTTCGAATGATTAGAAGGTAGACTTAAAGCCAGCTGCCTTTTGTCTACACTTCACTCGTCGAACGCGTTCGAATGCGAAAGGCAAACGTCGGACGCCGGCGTTTCGGGCTTTAAAGCGTTCGACGAGTGCAGGGGAAACAAAAGGCAGCTTTATGACTACGCACTGATCATTCGAACCAGAACTTCGCGTTCTGGCGTCCCTGCGCGGTCTCGTGTCCCCCTCTCCCTCACTTTCTGGACGCGTTGAAATGCCCACGACCTCTGTTTCTTCTGCGATTCTTAAGGAAACGAGGTCATTGATGGCATTCAAAAGTTGCATTGGAGTCGTCGAATAATTTAATGTAATTTTCAGAATTGTAAGAGCAGCATTTGGACGACTGTAGAGGACGGTCTCACGAAGCGCTTTTTCACATCCGGTAAAACGCGTTCCGCCATGTTGAAGAACATCATCCGTCACTTTCCCCATTCGTTTGCACCCTGACGCTTATAGACTTTTTTTTTTTTTTTTTCCTTTCATTCTCAGTCAGATAGGATCGACATCTGGTATGTGGGACGGAAAAATAATAAGACATTTCAACCTGGAAAACGCGAGAAAATATAGGTGAAGCAACGCAAGCGTGTGCGACAATCACGTATTTTTTCGTGAACACCTTCCAGCGGCATGGAGATATCGAAACGATATTTTAACGTATACCTGAAGTCACGACAGCTACAATGGCTGCGCCCTTGTGAAAAAGAGAGCCAAAGCTACAGCCACAAGCTAGCCCGCGCATCTGGCTTCGAGGCATACCTTTTTAGAGCAAGCGCTCTTTCTGCGGAAGATTCTTTCAATAAAAGGGTATTGTGCTCTCATGCTTGCGACATTGGTTGCAGTGAAGGAACACTGCAATAAAAACAAAATCATTTTTAAAACATAAGTGGGACACGCATTTCTTTTCTCCTTTTTTTCAATATCTTTGGCACGAAAGAAATTTCTTTTTGCACAATATTTACGTTGTTAGACGCACTTTCGGTGGAGATCATGGCCCACTCTAAGCCCCGCCATTACTACTGGAACTGAACTTGCTTGGAAGCTTGACCGAACGCGCTAACAAGCCTAGTGTTTCCCTTTTGCGGCATCCGGCGTGTCTAGTCTGGCGTCGGACACTGCCTGCTAGTCGTGCGAGCAGACTCACGCAGCCACCGGCATCGTCTACTATTTCAACACCGTCTGTCATCGTCTGCAATGCCTGGGAGACTTGGACGCGAAAGCTGCATGTCGGCGTCCGTTTTCGTGTCAGAACGACGACCTCTGGTTGAAACGATTAGCGGGTAAACCTCAAGCTAGCTATCTGCTTTTGTCTCCACTGCGCTCGTCGAACACGTTAGAACGCGGAACGCCAGCGTCGGTCGTTTGGCTTTCGTATTCGAATGCCTTCGACGAGTGGTGACAAAGGTAACCTTTTTTTCCACTGCAGTCATAGCACGCGTTAAGGCCTAACCACATGAACGCGTTTTTCACGAGTTTCGTCGGCGTCCCCGCGTCTCCGCGTCAGCGGCAACTGACGAGAGAAAGGGCAACCAACCCCACGGGAACCTGCGCCATGGTTGAGCGCTGCGCAGCGTATCCAGATAGACTAGGCCTAAATCATCGGACAACCGACAACAACCGCCAATTTAAAGTCTATTAGTGCTGCACGAAGAAGCTTACCTAGATCTTATTAAACTTTCCTTTTAATTTTACGGAAAGGGTAATTATCTGTCAATCCCGAGACTCTCGTGCTCCTTGCTGCACGTGTCTGCACTCTTCTGCACGGACATTGACTCGGACGTTCCAGAGGGCGCGACGGGCGCGCTCTGCCTCCTTTCCGCCCCGCGCAACTGTGATTGGTCGCTTCCTGGCAAGCCACTTCTGGAGCGACGCCGAGATCTGGCCAAGACAGGCATCGGTGCCTCGCGCGCGCGTCGCACTGTTGTGTGTGGTTTCGAGCGACGCGCTCCAACGCCGATCCGGCTTGGGCGCGTGAAACACGTCTCATGCGGTTGGGGCTTTAGGGCGCAGAATGCTGGCGCCGTCCGGCATTCGGCTATCGCATTCGAATACGCACGGCGAGTGCAGACGAGACAAAGGCTGCTAGCTTTAGGTCCAAAGGTCTACCCACTGATCATCTTGTACTATAGTCCGTTGCAACTCAACAAGGTAGGGGAAGGGTAAGGAGAGTCGGGGAGGAGGAAGCTGACGGAACGCTGGAGAAGAGAGGGGAAACGTCCTCCTCTTTCCAACGTTCCGTCAGCTTCCTCCTCCCTGGTCTTCCTTTCCCTCGCTCTACCTCTCTGAGTTGCAACGGACTATAATCATCTACCCACTAATGAACTACCCAATAATCGTCTTGCATAGCCCCCCAGAGCTCGGCGTCTTGATGTACGCGCGCTCTCGTCTCCTGCTCCCCCTCAGTTCCTCGGTGCATTCGTTTAGCCAACAATAATTTACCTTCATCAAAATGACGAACACTATGGCATTGCATTTTTGACGCTGTTCGATCGGTTTGATTGCAGAGTTACCAACTGTAGACACATGTCTCTAAACCTAGGGACTTTTGGATATTTTTTGGTCCACGGACATACGGACGCCCTACCGTTTTCTTTCGAAAGCGTAGAAACTTTCCAAATTTCCTTATTTTTTTTTTAGGAAATATATTAAGGCAAATATTGTTGCTTTTTTCGAAAAGCGACATGTCTATAGACCATTCACCTCTAAGCTGGCAGTGTAGTGAGAGCTACACGCTCGTCGTTGGACCCACCAGTGCCCTCCTTTTCGTCACTTCACCCCTCTCTCAGTGTATATACTATGTTTGAGGTGGGATTGTTATCGCGTGGCGAAAGATTTGTGATTTGTCCAACGATGACGTGACTTCCATCGCACTCTCAGCTTAGGGGGGAATAGAGTGTGGTGTGTATGTGTTCACCATCAACTGCATTATTAAAACAAATCACTTAACGCCGCATCCACGCGGACTTCAAGATCCACCCATGGCGGCTGGCTGTCGCGGCCACATGGCGCGCTGTTAGTTTGGCCACATAAGAACACGTGTTTTTATTCCTGCTTCTCAATAATACACAGATGCCTATTAAACTTCTTTAAGCTTCTTTTTAAGTCGGCAAGATATTATTTTAGGCACTATGAGATACGGGAACTTAACGCCGGTAATGGTATTAAAGCATCTATTTATAAATATTGTAATATGATACGGAAGTTTTAGCATAGCTTTACTGGAGGCTACCATGGGCGCGGCACGGCTCCTGGCGGGAGCTGAGGAGTATGCTTGGGGAGTCATGGTACTAGCTCACGGTAGCAATACAGCTCTGTACGGCACCATGCGGCAAGTCTATGCTAAAACTGCCTATTGAAATTGCGGTGCAAGAGTGGAACGCGAAGTGTGGAACTAAAATCAAAAGTGGCACATCCTTGTATATAAATAATGATACACTATTGCATACATCGATCATGTAAAAGCAATTACAAAATACAACTCTGCGTGCGAAAAAATATTTTAACAAGTAATAAAATTTATTTATTTTTTGAAGGTATTTAATGTGTTCAACAACCATAATCCACGCTAAACCTTTTATATCAGTGTGGGGCCCGCATGAAACTGTGGCAGTACAAAACTACAACATCATTATCCGTCGCCAGTCGCTTCGTGATTACTCTTGTTTATTCATAAGTTCTCCCTTGAACTGCGGTTTGTTTTCCTTGTCTCCTCCCTGTGCCATGACAGGCAATTCCTAAAGGATATCAAATGAACGAAAAATTCTACAATCACTATGAGAATGCAAAACAGTAATGATTGCAAAACCAAATAAAACAACGTTTGAAAATTATGCGTTGTTTTTTATATCATTCTGGCATTTTCTATATGTATAGAAGCTTTACACATGCGCCAGATTGAGCCACCATAGCCGCCCTCTTTTGTCTTACCGAGATGCCGAGCCACTGAAGTAGGCGTTGACGGGTCTTCACAAGAGCCAATGCTGGGCAGAAGAACACAGTAGCATCTAAAATGGCAATAACCTGTCCTGCTGTGCTAATGAGTCATGTGAAGTGAAGCGAATGGAATAAGAGGGAACAAACACTGAAGGTCAGTTATGGCGGCGCCCATGCACAGCTGCTGTAAAGCGTCTATAGGGACGGATGTAGGGACTTTTGTGACTAATGCAGGGACATGTAGGGTCTTTCAAGGCTGACTGTAGGGATTTTCGCGAAAAATAGTTGGTAACCCTGTCCCATCGGCTCGCATTGTCGTCTGCGCTCTGACCTAATGTGAAACGATGTATTATATACGTCAGTGTCGTTCGCCCAAGTATGCTTTCGTGTCACTGAATATGCTGTGCCATGGTACCATATTCCCATTCTTTAGTGCTTTGCTAACAACAGACTCACTCTAACCGAGTATGTCTTAGTTTACTGCGGCTTCATTGGACGGCAGAAGTCACTTGACACGTGCATTATCATCATTGTTTTGAACCGCCTCCATGAGCCACCATTTTGTGGACAGCTAGTCAGCTTCTGCTGCAACCCTCCAGGTCTCTTCTTCTCGGCCGCTTAGGGCGTGCTTGCTGTGCCTTCGGGTGCAGAAGCAGGTAAGAGAACGTTGAAAATACTATTCTTTTTCCCGTCTGGCGACGACGCTACTGCGAAGGGGAAGCGTACTTGACTTTCCAATATAGAGCAAGTAAACTAACGCTTTTAATGCACTTTAGACAAACGGAAATGCCGGTTTCTCAGTATATTGCGCTGCGATTTACTACGTAGGAGCAAGGAGGTTTTGTAAGTTTACGGTAAAAAAAAAATATCAAAGACTGAGCTTAACTTGAGTTAAAAGAAAAAAACGCAGAATCCTGTTCTTGGGAATCTACGCCTCCGCTTTCCAGGCAATGCACGTGTAATGTGAAGTGCTGCCGACAGATGGCGTATACCGCGTCGAGGGTGCGCCGGCCGATAAAAGTTGTAATATCAGGTAATCCGTATGAAGAGGTGGAAGACGTTTACAGATCTCTGTAACGCACATTTTATTAGGCTTCTGCAAGAGGTACACACAAATAATAAGGTTCTTATGACATCGTAAACACAAATAACAGAACTGGCAGAAATAAAAAGAGGACTCGGGCAGGGTTGTCCCCTATCCCCTCTTTTTTTAATGATACCTTAGTAGAATGAAAAAATAAATTAGAAAAGTGCAATTTAGATTTTTACGCGTCATATTTATTTATTTATTTATTGTACCCTCAGGGCCCGAGGGCATTACACAGTGGAGTGGGTTACAAAAGGAAAATCACTAAAAAACAAAATGACAACCTAAGAATAGAAACACGAACATAAGAAACTTTAACTTAGAAAATTGGTTAAACAACACTTAAACATAATGACATCTGTTACAGACACAACTGACGATGGAAGGTGGTTGCACGTGATTGTTGTTTTGGGAATGAATGAATTATAAAAAGTAGTGGTTTTACAAACAGGTAGATCGATTTTGTGTTGGTGATCGACGCGTGGCGAGACATATGAGGAAGGAGTTAGTAATTTTTGATGCAAGGAAGAGTTGTGAGGATAAATTTTATAAAACAGGCAAAAACGGGATAACTCACTACGTGAAGAAAGGTGAGGTAGGTTTAAAAGCGTTTTCATGGATGTTACGCTTGCACTACGGTGATAGTAAGAATGAAGCGAACAGATCTATTTTGAATAGCTTCGACTACTGTTGCAAGTCGGTACCGGGATCTTATATAGAGGAGGCTTAATCCAAGTTGGAGCGGACAAGGGTTTTGTATAAAGAGGAGGAAAATAAACCAAGTTACACCAGGAATGTTCTACACAGGCGACGTTTCTCTTATGATAGCAATCACCTCGACGCTTCTCATCTAAAACGAATTCTTTATATCCCTCTCGTTCGTCCTAAGCTAAAATATCCTTCATCTATACGGCCCTTTCTCCAATCTGACATAACTAATGCAGTCGAAGCGGTTCAAAATTGTGCATCTCGTTTTATGCCTTCCAATTACTCCCGTTTTCCAAGTGTTACGGCAGTGTATCATAACCCACCCTTCCCAATCTTTCCTCGCGTCGTAAAATTTCCCGGCTTTGCCTTCTTCATGAAGTTTATTATTCCGCACATTTAAGAGTCCCTTAGTCTTCCCAGTTTTATTTCAGTAAGACTCGACCACTCATGCAAGATTTCCCGGCCCAAGACTACCTTTACAGCATTTCAGCATTCTCTCCTACCAGCTACTATTGTAGACTAGAATGGCCTTCCCGAAAGCAACGTCACCATCACCAATAACACCAAATTTCGCCTTTCACTAACCAACCACTCCCATCTGCAATGCCCCTCGGGACCCTAATGGTGCTTGTGAATAAATGGATAAATAAATAAATAAATAATCCCCTCCTCCCAAAAGGGCCCTGCCATAGCACAAGAGACCTCCATGATTTTATGGATAAATACACGCTTCTCACTCACTCACTCAGATGGATCGGCACGCCCCAATTTATCTATAGCACGCACCCTATACTTCTGTTTAGCTCCGCTCATTAAAAAAAATTAGTAGAAATAATCACTGCATCTATGTGTCTAGAGTCAGCTCTTTTCGGACTTCGGCCAATTAACTGCGGAAATTAATCTGCGTCACCCATGGACGAAGAACAAAAAACCGTATTTTCTTGCGAGCGCTAGTTTATGTTCTTAAAAATGATACAAAATGAAGGCCAAAGTGCCTCTCAACTCTCCACGTCGCCTTTCGAGTGAATCATTCTGGGAAATCACGTGGTTTCCCTTAAAGTTCTCTCTTCAGAGACCCTAGCCGCTTCCTCCGCGATTTTTGACTTTAAATGGATCGGCATCGTTGAAGGTAGCGGCAAAGGATCGATGCAAAAGGCGGTTCGCCACGGGGCTGACTGCGAGTATAGTAGCGGAGAGGGAGAGGGTTTTGTTGACTTCCGCGTATCCCCAGAGCGGCTGTCACCGTAGTTCCCGTAACCGCCAAACGCAGGAACAGATCGGCAAATAATTCGTTTTCTTTTCTTTCTTTTTTTCGATTATGCAGCGCAACAGCTGTTTTTCGGGACGAGGTGACGCGTTTTTGGTCACTTGTGCTTGGTTAAACATTATAACAAATACAAACTGCCAATTTTTTTTAACATTAAAATCGTTGAACTACCCCTTTAAGAAGTCTTGCAGGCACAGTACCCATAGAAGTTTCGAGAAGCAGGCAGCGCGGCTGAAGAGAGTGGATTTTCCTCAAGACACGTTGGTTGAGGCGGCAGAAAGCCTGGTAAAGAAAATTAAAGGAATACAGAAGCAACCCCACGACAGGAATACGGCGAGGCCGGTTTTACTTCCCTATATGCTCACCGTCACGCATAATCTTAAGAACGTGGCCTCTCGGTACGATGTACCCGTGGCCTTCAGTGCACCCAATAAGCAGTCGCGGTTACGCCGTAGGATCGACAGTCCCTGGTGATTCTACAGATCCTTGTACAAACAGGCACTGCACCAAATACAAAGTACACCACGGCAATCGTGTATGAAATACCCATGTCATGCGGCTCTTCTTATATCGGTCAGCCGGGCAAATGCCTTAATGATTGTGCGCGCTAACATGCCGCAGCCACGCAAATGTGACCTTGTTTGTCTACCGTAGTGTGACCTTGTTTGTCTACTTCCCTGTCCATTTTTTTTTTTTTGCGCTTATCCACGTTATAATGAATTAACTGGCCCAAATTGCCACCTTAATCGAGCCTTTTATGGTTCTACCGAATAAGCTTAAAAATATCTAACGATCGGTCCTCTCACCTATGCACCATCGTGCGAGGGGGTTGTGATAGAGAAAAAGATAAAACCTTAGTTATATTAGAGACCAGCGCAGACTAGGGGGAATTAGCCGTTCCAGCGACAGAACTCAGTGGTTAGCTCGGAGATGTGTGGGCCTTTGAGAGGTGATCTGATTGGTGGAGCTAAGTTGAAAACCCAGGGAGTCAATGCGTTGCGCAGGCTGTAGGTCCGTTCCGCGTAAGTTTAAATGAAGGATCAATGTGACATGTCCTCCAAAAGGATGGTAACCGTGAATGTCTCGGCGTCAGGATAAACCTCATTGTGAAGGTTATATAGTCCGGATCCCGAGAAAGCCACACAGCCTAGCCTGACTTCTTTATGAAGTAGGCAACAAAGCAAAAATATTGGGAAAGACAAGTTTTTGCCCCCCCCCCCCCCCCCCAAAAAAAAAAAGAAAAAGAAGCTCACATTTTTATTATATTATTTTTCCGCTGCACGGGGTTCATCAACCATGAAATCGTGGAAACCAGTAATATAGGTACAGATCAGACATGTACACGTTACTGAAAAATAGTAAGGAATTACATTTACAATTACTCAAGGCTAAATTGTAATTTATTACAATTACAATTACGCTCCCATAAAAGTAAGTGACTGTTACTTCCAAAAGTAATCCGTTACTTTCGTGGCGTTACTTTCAACCATATTTTTTTGCTCAATTAAGAAACAAAGGGAAGAAGGTTATTCAAGTTCTTATTGTTGCAACCTGTTCGATTTATTGACCTTGAGTATTTTGAACAACAGCTGGCTCTCGAAAGTCTCATCAGAGATTTTGCGTTATTTCTTACTCAGTATCTCGACTGCTCCGCTGAACACCCTTTGAACTGAGGCACTGGATGGAAGTGGCATATTGTGCCTCACGAATGTTTTATGCTCTGCACTGAGCTTCTTCAGTGAAGCAATGAAAATACTATTTACCTCGAAGATAGAGCAAAGCTTCGTTGTTGCAGCCGTTGCCTGATACCCATTCGAGAGTTTTAGTCAAGTTGGTAACACTAATGTGATAATTAAATAATAAATAAAGTTCCGCTCCATATTCTTCTTGCTTTGCTTCTAAACAGGTCGAGCCTCGGTTGAGACGTTGGTGAATCACAGAAAGTTTCCAATGTTTAAATATAAATCATCTTGAAAAAAAAAAGAAAAAAAAAGAAAAAAAAAACAGGACGCTCATAAGAACAATTATTAGAACGTTGGTTAAAACAAGGAAATGTAAACGCACGTTTGCCATGTGTACCTTTCTTGGTGCCGTTCAAAAATGCGCGGAGCACGGACCGACTGCAGTTTACTCCGGTGTTCTCCATATAGATAGATGTCCGCTGATGCCACGGGCAGTGAAGGGCAGAGAACTAAGCTGCTCTATGGCCCCACTCACGAGTTTCACTCCCTTCTAAAGCCCAGAATATCAAGTCTACGTGAGCCACCACTGTTTTATTTGTAAAAATATCAGATTGAGATAAGATGCGTCCTGCTGGTGTAAAAACAGGAAGAAGAAAAAGGAAGACTATTACCATTTTCGAAGTGCCCGCAAAAAGCTGACTCACAAAAAGAATAACTGAGATGCAGATAACCTGGCTGGAAGTCACAAATAAAGTGGGCCAACTCTGGAGTTGGACTACAAAAAAAAAAAGTATAGCTTTTAAAACATGGTCAAATAAGTGAAAGAAGCAGAAAAAAATACATCCTGTTTTCTAAGAGACGATGATAAGTGTGCATCGACGAACGAGGATGCTTGTGGCAATAACACCTTTACATATTATCACATCTCTTTTAGTGAATTTTAAGATAGACGGAGCGTTGTCTCGTGTTGCGACATTAGGATAATGGTCTTATTCACTATTCGCGTCTCCAGCTCGACGCTCGCCCTCCCGCGGTGGAAACGGGAAGCGCTCCAGTCAGGGTCCCCCGATTCTCCTGCTCAGCGGGCATGGCGGAACTGCTCGCGATCATGGCTCGCGAAATGTCGTTTCCGAATGCATACAATACTCTTCACTGTCCCAACGTAGTGCTGCAGCCGGATTGTACCTTAATGGAGAGTTTTAGTATTGCGCGTAGAAGCAAACGCAAGCGGTGTGCGTTTGCGTTAGAGTTGCGTGCTCCACGTTGTGCGTGCGCCTCATCGCCATGCGCCATCCAAGACCGCGATTTCGGGCTCCGCGCACGCGCAGTGTGGAACGCGCAAAGCTAACGCAAACACACAGGGCTTGAGTTCGCTCGTATACGCAATATTAAATCTCACGACTGTTTCACCGGCTTCCAACGCCAACGAAACGTGCTGGAGTGAGCAGACGTGCAAGCAGGTAGGCGTTCCTTCGAACTGGAAAGGCTGAGATTGGCAAAACGACGGCGAGCAAATACAAAAGTAAATAGATGTTATGAAAAAACTAGTAATTAAAAAAAAAACTTTTTTTTAACATTTGGGCATTTGGTCTGGAAGTATATTGGCGGCGAGTTTGGACGTTTCGCCGATTGTCAGAAGTCGCGACTTCGATAGCACAATATACTTTACCCACAATTAATGTAATTTTACATAAATTTCTCACATTAGCTAGAATGTTTTCATTGATTTTAGACTATTTTTTTTATTTGTGATTAAAATGCAGCAATTGGAACCAGTGATGATAATTAGCACAGTTTTCATTGTCATATTTCTTCGCGCGTCTAAAATTAGATCGTAAGCAACACATTATATTAGAGCTTGAAGAATTACTTATTCAAATATGTGAATTTTAATATTATTATTATTAATACAAATCGCGGCAATATATGCCTCTAATTAACGCCAAGATTACGAGAATACTCTATTCAACCATAATAGTCTTTCCAGAAAGGTATAATTCTGTTTTATTTTTAGCATATGAAAAACTCTGGCATAGTTATCAAGATAAACAAACAGTTAAACGATGGATGTAATGTGAAGTCCTGCGCGTCACGCGGTGCTATAAACACACACACACACACACACTTCAGCTGTCTGACTCGGATTCCGTCATGGGTTGTTGCAGTAAGAGCAGCGTTTATTAGTTTAGGCGTTTCGTGGACATATTGTAAAAATTGGAATTATTCTCTTATTCTTGTGCTGGGATAATTGTCATTATTACCCATGACAACTATCAGAGCGAGAAAAAGGCAGCGAGAACGCACAGATATCAGCACTGATTTTTTCAACTACGAATATGAACCCGGATCGAACAGCATGTCACAAAATAAAGTTTCCGCGAACAACTTTTCTAAGTAAATAATTACGATGTGAGACACATCTTGAGTCATGAAAGAATTCAAAATTAAGACATCTGTCGAGAAATTAAATACAAAATAGAGGTAAGTTTCGGTTTCGCTCCAGAATTAAAACGCGCATCCTTCCGTAATTAATACGCTAAACACCGTTCTTGTTTTCAGGTTAAAGAGGTGACCTGCGCTCATAAAACATTAGCTTCCTCGTTTTGCCAGAAATAATTTATGTCTCTCAGTGAAGCCAGCACACTAGACAGGCTCAACAGCGGCACGCATCTCTGACCCTCACTAAACCCGCCATCTTGGAAAACGAGTGGCGCCACCTATAGTTAGTTGGAGTCGCGAATAACCGAGGACATTGTTAATTATTGTCTGTGCACTTACCGCCTTGAGCTTCTCGAAGAGGCATACAATCACTTGGTGTCTTCCTCTCCCCGCCTTCGATTGCAAAAAAGGAAAAAAACAGACACTGAAAAAGCGGATATAATATGCCCCCGCCCTTTTTTTATGTTTTTATTTTTAGAAATGTTTATTTTGATCTTTTGACATTGTTATTAGGTATAAAAAATAAATTCAGGGGCTTGGTGTTGCAAAAAAAGGCTTTGCGGAACTGAAAAGTGTCAAGCCTCTCTTTGAGCTGGTCCATCCGCGTGACAGTGTCACTGCGCTCAATTTTACCAAAATGAAAACGACCTTTTCTTTAATAGGGGGGGGGGGGGGGCTGGTCCTGAAAAGAAAAGTAACGGATGACAAGGAAATCATTACGCAAACAATGTAAGGGAATTACTTTAAAATTACTTTAGAAAATATGTAATTATTCCGTTACTAAATTACCGATATATGTAAGGGATTACAAGTAATTCCGTTGCTTGTAACGGATTACGTACAAGTCTGGTACAGATAATTAAATTGTCTTTCTGTAATGGGAAAATATTGCTTGAATGCTATCATAAACCTCATAGTAACTGCGTCAGTCCAAAACTCGTACCGCAGTTGAGTCTCGGCCATAGAAGAAATTAACTAAGATCCTCAGGGCAGTAGAGAGGAGGCACCTCGATCGGCTGCTACTCAGCGCATTTTGTTGGCAAAAAGAAAAAAAAACAAACAGGGAAGGCCATGCCTCCGAATGACTGAACACGAGAGGTGCGTCACAGTTTGTCAGGACACTCGGACGTTCGAACTCGGGATCGGGTCTAATATACTTGCGGCCGCGCACTGTCTTAATGATGCGACAACTCAGTATAGAATCATAAAAGATGATTCCTACCCAGCTCGCCTGCATACTTTCACTTCTTTCATTTCTCGGCTTAAAAATGTGGCTTCCCTTCTCCGAGCAAAATAATTTTGGCCATCGGTAAGTTTTACTAAACAAATTCACCACTTTAGGCTGATGCCAACTTCAATTTTACGTTCTCTTTAGCTCTTAAAACCTATCTGCGCAGCGATCGAAATAGCAGTGTGCGTCGCAACCACAACCAAGGTCAAAAACGTGTTTACAAATTTCTGTGGTTTCCTCTTTTTTTTTCGGTCTCGCTCAGTCGCAGGTGTCGGCGCCACTCTTCAAACTGCTTTTATGAGGATATCATACCAGTACTTCCCACGTAAAGGTAAGTCAACAAGGAGCATAACCACGGCTTGAGATATAATCGCGATGAAATGCGCGTGCAGTAGGGCTCATTTTTTTTTTATTATGCGTGCTAAACACAGTTCAAGATAAAATCGTGCTCTTTACCTAGAAAAGGAACATTATTTCATAGATAAAATCAGGAGAGCGTGCTTGTTAAATATACTTTCTTTCCTGGTTTCTAGAATGCCAACGCGTGCACAACGGACAACAACAAACAGTCCGTCTCTCTCGTGTTTGTGGTTGTCCGTTGTCCACCCGTTAAAAAACCAAGGAAACATTAATTCGTTTCTTTCCAACAACTTTTTTTCTTTTGAGGAAAGCTTTTCTTTTTTTCTTAATTAAACAACCCTAATTGTTGTTTCAAAACAAAATATGCATGTGTTTTTTGCCGTACAGGGGCTCGCTACTAATGTACGACATAACTATACTCAGCGAATTATCAACACAGAATGGTTTATACGGCTGGTTTTGACCTATTGCACTTTATGTTCGCTACTGTAAATTAGGAGGGGCAAAGTTATTTGCTGGAAAACTGAAAAAAAAAGCTCAGTCAGCGTATAAATCTGTCTGGGAGGCGGGACATGGAGCGTACGCGTGCGTGTGTCCTTGTACCCTTGTTTTTGTGCGGAATTCTAAGACAAAAATAGCAAGCATGCACGTAAAACTCACGTACACGGACTGACCAATAACGTTTCAAGCGTTCTTATGACTTTGCGTGAGAGATTAAGGTATTTACAACTTCAGTCTCACTAAATAACCTTTCATGATTTAGTGCATAGCTAATTTGAACATTGAACTCGCCGTCCGTCCAGTGTATCCATGCGTCCAATGCATCGTTTAAAAGCGACTAGTGCAGTCTAATAAATCCAAACCATTGTTCCAAGGTAGTTTTACGGCTCTAAAGGGGACAATATTTTCGATATCTTCCCGACTCTCTCGATTGAAATACAGACGGTTTCGATTGTTGTCGTGTGGCGGCGCAGCGCGTGCTGCGCCTCATTATCATCCCCACAAAGGTCACGTGATCAGAAATTTGGGAACATTCTACAGAATGTAAACTAACGCTTTTAAGTCACTTGACTGCCCCCAAGAATCGGTTTCCAGACGTATCGCGCTGGAATTTACTTTACGAAGGCGCAAGCAGTTGGTGGAATTTTACAGCGAAAAATCAAGGAGTAAACTTACCTCGTTCAAAAGAAAAAAAAAAATCAAACAGGAAGCTGTTCTGGGCAATCTACGCCACCACTTCGCAGGAAATGCACGCGTAGTTGAAAGTGCTGCCGACATACGTCGCACACTGGGGCGAGGAAGCGCCGGTTGTGTTTTGATTGAACATATTCCGTTTGTGTTTTCATTTAACGTATTTCTATTCAAGAGTTTACACAATGCCAAAAAATATCCGTCATTAATTGTTTTTTGCTTTTATTTATAATTACATAAATGGAGATTGAGAGAGAGTGGTATAAATACATAAAAAATAACTAAGCGCTAGCAGCTGAACGGGCAGACAAACAGCAATCTAAACAACATTGTGCAGATTTTCTAGGGAGAGCCCCATTTATTTAACCGGGCATAAAACCTGTTTTAATTTTTTTCCTTTGTTATTTTTATTTCAACACCTATCTTACTATACAAACTAGAAACTTTCAATTGTAACTGCATTGTGGGTCTCTTGACAAGTGAAGTGAATTCGTATACACTATTTTGTTTTACAAATGTAACAAGGCATGAAGTTGGGCTAGTTCGCTCATAATGCAAACTTGGAAACAGCGCGAAAAAAACAAGAGACCAGAGCGAGAAGGGAACGAACACAACAGCGTTGTGTTCGTTCACTTCTCGTTCTTGTCCCTTGTTTTTTTCGCGCTGTTTCCAAGTTTGCATTTAGAAATGTAATTCCCGAAAAACAGCAAGTTACAATGTTACAACTGGTAACAACAATGTTACAAAAGTAACAGCAAGAATGTTACGAAAGTTTGTGCTGCTGACGCAAAAATATTATTCTCTTATTTACCAATCCCAGGAAGCACACCATTGTTGGACCCCCGTTGGCCCAATGTTGGCAAAAAATGGTTCCTATATTGGTCTGACGTTGGCATTTTCGAAAACGCTACCCGATCCAATGGTGGTCCAACATTGATGCCAATGTTGGACCACTGGTTTGCCAACGTTCTAGCCCACGTTGGACCAACGTGGTTTCCGCTTTTTTATCCAATATTGGCATAGAAGTTACACCGTTGGCTGAACCAACATTGGCATCCAACGCCTTACACACTGGCTCTTCCAACTTTGGCTTAAATATCGGCTATTCCAATATTGGCATCCAGTTTAATACACTGGAAAATTTTTGCATCCATTGTCTATGACATTATTAGATGCTATTTTTCAGCCAGTGTTCTAACCAGTGTCACAAAAACAGTGCAGAGAACCAAGCAAGTATCTTTCCCTTTTTCCTGAAGCACCGTTTTCTTTCTTATACTAAAATCTAATAAATGCGGCAATTTGACCATATTTGGGCACATTAGAAATCATTAAAGCATGCAAATGAATTGTTCATAACGTTTGACAGTTCATAATTTATTTAGATCGAATAAATATATTTAAAACATTGTGCAACCACGGGGGCCTGGGCAGACTCGGTGGCAGGGTCGGCGGCAGGCTCGGTAGTGGACAGGGCACAGGGCTGTGCGAGGAAGGGGATACCACACAGGGGCATGACCACACGATTCTGAAAGAGACAGAAGCGGGGGTTGGATTCAGGTGAAGGGTTTCAGAGGCTCTCACTTCTCTTACGCCTGTCAATAATGAATGTCAAAATAAAACATATATAATTATTCTTGAAACAGCGCGAATGTTAGGCAAACGGAGGAAAGAGTTGGACGATACAAGCGCTGAGTACCAAGTGAGGGTTTAATCTGAATAAACAAGGAAAGAGACATTTAAAAACTCGTGACTCTCTAACCATGATGAAATGGCGCCTGCGTATTACAGAACTGGGTGCTATAAGCTATGCAATTCTATGGGCGCTCTTCCCCCGTCTAAAAATTATACCTCATTGTCCATTAATACAAGGAAAGCCTGACACACGCAGGCTCAGCCCTTCTTGTTTATCCTGTGAGCCGCTACAGTCTCGCGAGCCTTTTAGAGCGAAAGTTTTAAGGAGCTCAGGGCGTAGAAACACCGGCGTTGGTGTTGTGACGGGAAAATCCTGATTGGTCGATAGGGTTATGACGTCAGCCACATGACCTGGCATGGGAATTTCAAACAACCTATAACGCTCAAGTGAAGCGTAACGTAACGCGTACAATAAAATTGATTGATTCATGACATGTAATGCGAATGTCTCCGCATTTCTGAAATGATTTCACTTTATAAAGGGATTTACTTGACTTGACGAAATAAATTGGAACATTTTTTGGCGGAGTCGGAGTTCGAATTTACGACCCTTCGGTTGCGAGCCAGACACGCTACCAACTAGGCCACGCTTGTTCTTGTTGTTGTTGTTGTAGTTTTATTTTTTTTATACTGTCTGTTTTGTCAAGAGAATGCAAACACCACCGAAAAGAAAACCCATTTGGCGCCTATATGAAAGTAAACGGGTCCATACCGCTAAACGTTCTGCCATACCGGTCACCAGTTTGTCAAAGGGGTCGCCCGTGTGGCTCAAAGGGGTCCCCCGTATGAGCGCAATAACGGTCACCTGTTTGGACAAAAATATCACTCCTTTGGCGAACGGGTCGCTCGTCTGGGGAAATGGGCGACTCGTTTGGGCAAAGTTGTCGCACGTTTGCTCAAACCGGTGCCCATGTTGCACAAACGGGTAACCGGTGACCGGCAGACTGTACCGGTTTAATCAAACGGCTCTCCGGAGCGCGTTTGATATTGAACGTACAGATCGGCGGCTTGGGCACGCCTGTTTCAGCCGTGGTAGCCAATGTTTCCGGAAAGCTGGGAGCGCAGGTTCATCGATTTCAGATCGTCCGCGTAATGGAAGTAATTATATTTATATTTTAATGCGCTGCTGTTCGCTTATACCGCAACTAAAACTAACACTTTTTATCTTTTTTTTTTTTTTACGTAAACGCGCGACGTTGGTAAGCCGATATTTTTGGCAGAACTTTGTCGTTCTTTGTTACCTCAATTTACTTATTCAGCTCAAATCTCTCTCGCAGAAGACGCGACTGCGTGAAAGAATGTATATCTTCTAGACTCCGTTACACTTCAATTCAAGACGCAGTGAAGGTAGCACGCGTACACGTGGCTGCAAGAACATCGAGCATTGCGAGAGCACGCCCGCCGTAGCAGCAGTCAAACTACGAGCTCGCGCCGAGTACTTTCTTCTCTCGGGCGCGAGCCGAGCTTCTGCCCGGCGCCATTTCCATCGTTCGAGCGTGCTGATATGCGGGCGATCCGGGGGGTCTGATTTCCGAAGCTACAAACAAATACTTTACTAGGGGGAATACATTCCACTCCTCTCCAATGGTAGCCTCGGCGCGGACAGGTTTTCTGGGCTTGGCGAGAGCCATGTATCGTCGGGGAGGCCTCGGCTATCGGGTGGTAAATGATGATGATGATGATGTTTGTTCTACATACCTCATTTATTGTAGAGGAAACGCTCGAGACACGTGCTGCGCGCCACTTCTAGGAAGAACATGGCGTCTAAAATCTAGCTCAGTGCTGCGCCAAATACTTTGCTGCGCTGTACCGCCATGATCTTCCCAAGGGTTGCACGTTGCACGTGCCTCGTGCATCGACGAACCTTGCGCTACTTTTGAAACATAAAGGAGCTTTAGGTGGAATCGGAGGCGACACCGCTGCGGCCGCCGCGAACATCCACGTGCACATGCGCATGGACTGATGCGGACCTCCACTCCGTCAGGGCTGGATTCGGCGCTGTAGGCGTTCTGTCTAATGCAAATGAGCGGAGTGGAATGTATTCCCCCTAGTAAAATATTTGCTACAAACACGTCGTACTGGAATTCCTGGGGAGAGGGTACGGGGCTGTCCCGGTGTCATGCGCATTCACCGCGCCCCCTCCCTCCTCTCTTGTCACCTCTGTCACGTGACCCGCAGCAGCGGGCGAGCTGCACGCTGATAAGCATCGAGATCCGGAAGGGCTCGCGCCTGGCAGCCGCTTTTTTTTTTTTTTTTGTCTGCTTTTGTTTGTTACAGTTCGAACTTCGCTCGTCCTACCTACTTCAATCTGTTGCCTAACCCTGGGGTCTTATTAGGATGTCTCTCGACGACGTATTCGATGTGCACCAAAGCTATCAGTGTTCGAAAAGTCCTACGTGTATATCGGAAGCGATTCTTCAAAGAAGTCAGGAGTTCTTGCTGTTTGATTGGGTTCGGCAAATGACAACTTGTGCGCCGCATCGTGTTGAAACTTTCAAGGAGCCGTTCCCTCTCGTTTTTGGGTTTGTGTGGTTGTCCTGCTTTGACCGTGTCGACATATAACACGGATTACATCTTTCAAGTTCGCTATTGTTATGGTAATTGTGCACTGCAACCTACTTCTTGGCAACGATTGACCGTTCTTCTACTCGTACTCTTCCAGATTATCTATATAATTATGCAGCCCCTATTCTCGCGGCAGCAGGGAGAATAATTTCCCCGAAAGATTACCTTTATAGTCTAGAATTACCTCGGTTCTTCTTTGCTCTGCAATCTTCTCAGTTGTATAAAAGCTTAGAGTGCCTCTCACATTTCACAGATCGCTTGCACGTTTGTACTTGTCTAAAGAAGAGGTTGTAATAAACTTCGAGGAGAATTGAAAACAATCTTTTCTGTCTGTTTTCCTGTCCATTAATTTGCAAGCACCTGCGCGAGCACATTTGTTCTAAGTGTTTTCTTCATGTTATAAATAGGTTTATGAGTTTAGGGACGTCTTAAATAAGTTTAAGACAACGAAACTTCCAGGCGATGCCCATTAAGGGCTAGCGCATAATTTGCCTATCCGAATGGCACGTTCAAACGTGTGGTCACGTGCCAGGTCGAACGGGCACCCGTATCAAACGGGCACCTATATCAAACGGGCATCCGTATCAAACGGGTACCGTATCAAACGAGTACCCCTATCCCATAGTCACGCGTGATCCAAATGGATTGAGCAGTTTGCCACCCGTTTGATTCAAACGGGTCGACCAGTTTGCCACCCGTTTGAATTTCAAATGGTTTCCTTCAATAGGGAAACCAATCAGAATGTTACAGTCGCATGCACGACGCATGGTGCGCGGGCATGAAAGTTAAAATTCCTTCAGATTCTCCAGAACGTCAAGAATGGTCATCCAATCAGGAGGGCAGGCCATCGTGGTGTACACCGATTTCAGTCTGTGAACACTTTCTATAAAATACGATCGTACAGGGCGCCCTCCTGATTGTATGCAGGTCCAAGAGCATGACTAAGTCAATAGGTACCCTACTGAAAAAAAAACATTTGAAATTCAAACGGGTGGCAAACTGGTCGACCCGTTTAAATCAAACAAGTGCAAGCTTGTCGACCCGTTGGGATCAAACGTGATTATGGGACACGGGTAGCCGGTTGAAACGGTACCCGCTCGAAATGGTACCCGTTTGACATAGGTGCCCGTTTGATACGGGTGCCCGTTTGAAACGGTACCCGTTTGATACGGATGCCCGTTTGATATAGGTGCCCGTTTGATACGGGTGCCCGTTCGACCTGGCACGTGACCACACGTTTGAACGTGCCATTCGGATAGGCAAATTATGCGCTAGCCCTTAATGGGCATCGTCTGGAAGTTTCGTTGTCTTAAACTTATTTAAGACGTCCCTAAACTCATAAACCTATTTATAACATGAAGAAAAACTTAGAACAAATGTGCTCGCGCAGGTGCTTGCAAATTAATGGACAGGAAAACAGACACAAAAGATTGTTTTCAATTCTCCTCGAAGTTTATTACAACCTCTTCTTTAGACAAGTACAAACGTGCAAGCGATCTGTGAAATGTGAGAGGCACTCTAAGCTTTTATACAACTGAGAAGATTGCAGAGCAAAGAAGAACCGAGGTAATTCTAGACTATAAAGGTAATCTTTCGGGGAAATTATTCTCCCTGCTGCCGCGAGAACAGTGGCTGCATAATTATATAGATAATATGGAAGAGTACGAGTAGAAGAACGGTCAATCGTTGCTAAGAAGTAGGTTGCAGTGCACTTACCATAAAAATAGCGGACTTGAAAGATGTAATCCGAGATATTTATCGACACGATCAAAGCTAAACAACCACACGAACACAAACGTGAGGGAACGGCTTCTTGGAAGTTTCAACACGATGTGGCGCACAAGCTGTCATTTGCCGAACCCAACAAAACCGCAAGAATTCCTGACTTCTTTGAAGAACCGCTTGTTGCCGATATAGGCGTACGACTTTTAGAGCGCAGCTCTAAGGGGCCCGTTTCCGGCTTGAGCGGCGTCGGCGTCGCCGTCGCCGTCGGCGTAACCGCGCGGTGCATTATGGGTAAATTTCCCCGCTAAATCTAGCGGAAAAATTTCCCCGCTAAATCTAGCGGAAAAATTTCTCCGCTAAATCGTGGAAAAATCTAGCGGAAAATATTCCCCGCTAAATCTAGCGGAAAAATTTCCCCGCTAGATTTAGCGGAAAAATTTCCCCGCTAAATCTAGCGGAAAAACTTTCCCCGCTAGATTTAGCGGAAAAAATTCCCCGCTAAACCCAGCGGGAAAATTTTCCCGCTAAACCTAGCGGAAAAATTTCTCCGCTAAATCTAGCGAAAAAATTTCTCCGCTAAATCTAGAGGGAAAAATGCCCCGCTAAATCTAGCGGAAAAATTTTCCCGCTAAATCTAGCGGAAAAATTTCTCCGTTAAATCTAGCGGAAAAATTTCTCCGCTAAATTTAGCGGAAAAAATTCTCCGCTAGATCTAGCGGGTAAAATGCCCCGCTAAATCTAGCGAAAAAATTAACCCGCTAAATCTAGCGGAAAAATTTCCCCGCTAGATTTAGCGGAAAAAATTTCCCGCTGTCTAGCGGAGAAATTTTCCCGTTAAACAGCGGAAAAATTTCCCCGCTAAATCTAGCGGAAAAGTTTCTCCGCTAAATCTAGAGGGACAAATGCCCCGCTAAATCTAGCGGAAAATTTCGCTAAATCTAGCGGAAAAATTTCTCCGCTAAATTTAGCGGAAAAATTTCTCCGCTAGATGTAGCGGGAAAAATGCCCCGCTAAATCTTGCGGAAAAATTAACCCGCTAAATCTAGCGGAAAAATTTCCCCGCTAAATCAAGCGGATAAAATTCCCCGCTAAATCTAGCGGAAAAATTTCCCCGCTAGATTTAGCGGAAAAAATTTCCCGCTAAGTCTAGCGGAAAAATTTTCCCGTTAAACCTAGCGGAAAAATTTCCCCGCTAAATCTAGCGGAAAAAATTTCCCGCTAAATCTAGCGGAAACATTTTTCTGGGGGGTCACGTGACTCCCCAGGTCACATGACCCCCCCGCCCGGAGAACAGGTAACCCTCAGTACCCTTCCCTCCTCCTCCTCAAGGGCTGCGCTCCAATTCGGTGTTACAGGGAGTTGTAAACGGCTTTCATTTTTTGAACACTGATAGCTTTGGTGCACATCCAATACGTTGTCGAAAGACATCCTAATAAGACCGCAGGGTTAGGCGACAGATCCAAGCAGGTGGACGAGCGATGTTCGAGCTGGAACTGACAACAAGCAGACAAAGAAAAAAGCGGCTGCCAGGCGCACCCTTCCGGATCTCGATGGCTATCAGCGTGTAGCTCGCGCGCGGCTGCGGGTCACGAGACGGGTGACAAGAGAGGAGGGAGGGGACAAGGACCACAGGCACAGCCCCTCTCCCTCTCCCCAAGTATCCCAGTGAAATGTGTTTTTGTAGCCTCGAAAAAAAAAAAAAAAGAAATCACGCGCGCGCGCATTTTAGCGCGCTTGAACCTTGGATATGGCGGCGGGGCGGCCAGAAGTTCGGCTTGCGCTCGAGCCACCGTGGCCCGAGCGAAGAAAGCACTCAGCGCGAGCTTGTAGTTTGACTGCTGCAACGGCGGGCTAAAATGAGACTCGCAATGCTCGATGTTCTTGCAGCCACGTGTACGCGTGCTAACTTCGCTGCGTCTTGAATTAAAGTGAAACGGAGTCTAGACGTACATTCTTTCACGCGGTCGCGTCTTCTGCGAGAGAGATTCGAGCTGAATAAGTAAATTGAGGCAACAAAGATGGACAAAGTTCTAAAGTTCTGTCAAAAATATCGGCTCACCAACGTCGCGCGTTTACGTAAAACAAAAAAAAAGGTGTTAGTTTTAGTTGCAGTATAAGCGAACATCAGCGCAATTGAAATATAAACATAATTACTTGCATTACGCGGACGATCTGAAATCGATGAACCGGCGCTCCTAGCCTTCCGGAAACATTGGCTGCCACGGCTGAAACGCTAGGCGTGCCCACGCCGCTGATCTGTACGTTCAATATCAAACGGGCTCCGGAGAGCCGTTTGATTAACCGGTACAGTTTGCAACATGGTCACCGGTTTGAGCAAACGTGCGACAACTTTGCCCAAACGAGTCGCCCATTTGCCCAGACGAGCGACCCATTTGCCCAGACGAGCGACCCGTTTGCCAAAGGAGTGACCTGTTTGTCCAAATAGGTGACCGTTATGGCTCATACGGGGGACCCCTTTGAGCCACACGGGCGACCCCTTTGACAAACTGGTGACCGGTATGGTTAAACTGTTACCGGTATGGACCCGTTTATTTTCATATAGGCGCCAAATGGTTTTTTTCAGTAGAGCATATTATCATGTTTTTCTAAAGAGAGGAACCGGATGCCGTGTGGTGTTAAAGCAAAGTCTTTTTTAAGAGTTCGCTGGAGAACATCACAAAAAACAGGCATCCCTGTAGTCTCAAAATATATGTTTCAATGTTTCAGGCTCTTTTCACAGAAAGCAGTAAACACCCCAGGGTCAAGAAATATTTTTCTTTTTCTGATCGAACCAAGTTTTTACTGAAAGCGTGTTTGTTTGCAGTTGAAAGAAAAATGTTTTTATGGAAAGCTGGATGGCCATTTTTTAACCCTGCACAAAACGTGCTGTGCAGGGCCTGCATGAAACATAGAATGGTATACCGGTTCGGAAAAAACACATTCAATAATGTCACGCGATAAACGCTTCCGCGTGACAGCTGGCAAATATTATATACAGAAACGGACAGACGAAAAACGACACGCGTCTACCACTTCGCTCAGAAAACTACTGCCGTATTTTCCGGGCTATTGTCCGCACCCTGTGTATAGTCCGCAAAAGCCAAGTTAGGCCGAAAAAAAGTTTTTGCTTATATGGCCTGCGCCCGGTGCATAGTCCGCACGCCGTGCGTATTCCGCTCCTGGTGCTTAGTCGACACGAAAATCTTCCCATACACGACACACCTTCAAAACACGTATCGTCATAATGAACGATCTTGAAAAACTAAATTCCTGTATAATTCGCACGCGTAGATAGTCTGCACAGCCTAAATATTTCAACTTTTAAACATGTATAGTCTGCGGACTATGGCCCAAAAAATACGGTAATTCTGCACTGTTGGTGCTAAAACGAAGAAACAAAAAAATGAATTTCATCTTGAAGTCCTGTCTGGATGAAAGCGCGAAGAAAAGAATTACTTTGGTCTCTAAGGAACATAAAATGCAAAACTATTTGCTCGATGAACACGTGTGATAATGAAAACCTTGCTTCACTCGCGTGACGAAACAGAGTTTTGCGACTACTCTTTCCCATCCGGACCGCCAGGTGAACACAGGAAAATTTTTGCAAGTCTACTCGAGCGCGTGACTAAACTTGGAGAACGTACCGAAATTTAGATATCAAAACTTTTTAAACAGTGGCGCGTGTAAAAATAGACATCTCCCACCCTACTCATTTGCCAGCCTTTTCGTTCGTTCCCTTAACTACCGTCGACAAACTGGCGTTAGATATTGTGTAATGCTGTAACGAAACTCCCAGATACTTGGGCGGCGTGGACATATAATTTATATACTGAAAAACGTCGGGTTTCCTGGCCCATGTACAGTGCCCAAGGTCACAACATTTCTGCCAGGTAACTGGCGCTCCCGTCAGTTCACGAAACGATCGCACCTCTGCGCAGCTTAGGCAATACTACTCTTATCTTTACAAAATACAGCAACATCCGTCTGCATACGACAGAAGTTTGACCTATTATATTATGAAGGGAAATCCCACTGATATTACTATTTTTATTGCATTTCTACAAAATGGCTCTAAATAAATGCTAAATAACAATGTCTAAAAAGGGCATCCTTGTTTAACCGATGAGTTAACACTAATACGAGTGGTTGGCGTACCGTTATTTGTAAGCTGTGTAGTGCGCCCGGTATATGTTATTTGAACGAAGCTGATTAGAAGTTCACCTACTCGTACATACTCTAATATTTTGTAAAGTACCTGAGTCTGCACGCGGTCAAAGGCCTTCTCTAGATCAATTTTGAGCATGGCAACCTGATCTAGATATTCATCGCAAAGCTCTAGTATACTCCTCGCGACGTGATTATTTGTTAAAATGGACCTTCCTTTAATACCGCATGTCTGGTGGTCCCCTACGATTTCACTTATGACGTTTTGCAATCGACGGGCTAAACCTTTCATTAGTACTTTATAGTCGACTTTACCAAGTGCTATTGGCCTGTAATTCTTCATATTTTTACTTATATTGGTTGTCCTCCTTGTGGATAATTACCGTATGTGTGTTCAGGAATGATGGTTGTAATTTCTTTATCTCGTGTACCTCATTTATAACTGTGTGAAGGTGCTTGGTGGTGACATGTTTGTAGTTCGTATAAAAAGCTACAGTCAAGCCAACAAGACTTGGAGATTATTTTGCCAGAAGTCCGTCAATAGCTCTCTCGATCTCAGTCAGGCGCGCACGGACGCCAGCATGCAGGAAAACGGTGTTCAACACCGCAGATTTAGTCGGCAGTGGAGGCAGGATTATCTGATAGGCTAATATGTCAGCGTCATGCTTATCACCGCGACCTGGTCGGGTTGCTATCACCGCTCCGGAGGTGCTCATGATTCGCCAGTCCGCTCACTTCGAGTGCCTGAAAAAGAAGCCACCAAGCAGGCCACGGGGCAGACACTTTTTTTATTGCCTGGTTACGCAGACACGCTTGCACGGCTTGTGAACGGGAGCTGTTTATATGTTTAGCTATCGCGTTCCACTCTTAAAAGCGCAGCTTAAACGTACTCCTGTAATTATTTTCCTATGTTTTAGTCACCTAAGGAAGAACCGTAATTTGTTTACAGGTACCACGTGCTCACGTTTGGCATTGCACCGCCGTGACTGCGCATACACGCCTTTACTAGAAAGTGCCATCGTCTTGTATAAACATAAGGACCAAAAGGCTCAGGAGAATGTAGCTCACAGAATAAAAAAGGAATGCTCAACCTGGGTCAGTCTGACTTCCCTTGCAATAATGGACAGCGAGGTAGAATTTTTAGATCGGGGAAGATCGCCCATGGAACTGTATAACTGATAGCACCCAGTTCTGTGATGCGAAGGCGCCATTCCATCATGATAAGACCGTCATGTGATTCTGAACGTCTCGCGGTTTATCCAAAATAAGCTCTCAGTTGTTAGCCAGCGCTTGTATTGTCCACTTCTTTCCTCTGTCCGTGTAACATTCGCGTTGTTTCATGTTGAACCAAAACCAACTACCCCAGTTATCCTGTCTCTTAATACTAATACTTCTGCCGGTCTAAACCTAAAGCAGTTGGGAGCGTATAATACAAACCTAATACACAAATACCTCACTGACATTGGGTGCAATAAGAACATTTGTGCATAGATACTCGTCTCATACAATATGATTAGAGTTCCGTGCCTTCGAATATATTTGAAAAAATACTGAAAAACAGATTCAGGTAACTTTTCTGTCAATTCAGATTTATACGAAAAAACTCAAAATTTCAAGGTCACAACTTCAAAAAAGACGGTGTTTTACAAATAAATTGTGTAGAAGCAGAGGGTCAGTGGTCCTGGGGACAGGCCACTATAGTTTCCTTTAACATCTTGAACTACTGACAGAAGGGGTTTGCCTTTTAGCTCGTCAAGGTTCCTTCAAGACAAACAGTCAGAATACCCAGAACTTATTTATATTATTTCTAAATTTTCAAAATTTGTATTACAATTAAATAAACTCCGAGTTTAAATAATTGGGAATCTAACTAAAATGAACTCCGATAAACACCAAATATTCAGGGGAAAATAAACTCCTGAAAACACCCTCCGTATTTCACGAAAAGTAAACTCAGAAAACAGGAAATTTTAAATATCATCAACTGCCCGCCACCAATAAATTTTTTTAGAGTACCAAAAGGCACCGTGGCAAGATAAAAGTATCATCTATGATGGGTTCATACTCAAGGCACACAATTATGTGGCGCAGAGCGCGGGTGCGACAAAACGCTTTTAAGGGTGCGAAGAACACGCACACGAGGACAAGGTGAGATATACATGGGCTACGGCCGCTGCTTGGGTGAACTTAAAAAGAATGAAAGACGTTTACTACTCTCTGTAGTGCCGAATTAGAGCGCAGCTCTTGAGGAGGAGGAGGGGATGGTACGGAGAGGAGGATATACCCCTCCTTCTCCTCCGTACCTTCTCTTCCACCACCCTCTTCCCCCTGCTCCCTCTTCCTCCTCTCATTCTTCTCCCCCTCCCTCCCTCTCCTCCTCCTCCCTCCACTCTCGTGACCCTAGTAACCCTAAAGACATCACTCGTGAAGGTCGTGACCTTCACTGTGAATGTCTTGACCTTCACCATGAAGGTCGTGACCTTCGTCGGGATCTCAACAAGTGACCGTCGTGACATCACGCGTGACGTCACGTGTGACGTCATTACAATAAAAACACGTCCCACGATGCAACGCGCGGTACCCTCGTGACGTCACTCGTGAACCACGTGACGTCACGCGTGACGTCATCTGGAAACACCCCAAAATGCAACGCGCAGGTCACGAGTGAGACCAGCTGGTTGCATTATATGGGACGTTTCCCATACTGCAAAGCGCGCTCACGCCGACGGCGACGGCGACGCCCCTCAAGCCGGAAACGGGCGCTTAAGAGCTGCGCTCTAAAACACCACGCCACTACCAAAGAATTATTCTGTGCAGCTCAGAGCAATCCTAGAAGCAACCATAGATATACAAGAGCACACGGAAGGGCCACAGAAAACTAGGATGTTTACTGACTCTCAGCGGTTCCTCTGAGCGTACAGAGACAGCATACCAAAGAGCAGAACTACAACTAAAATAAAAACGATTGTAAAAAGAGATGAGAGGGAAGGGCAGCATGCTAACTTTAAAGTGGATACCGGGATGCCAGTTCGAGAAAGCTCGGGGATTAAGTCCACGGACCAGTTTCGGCACTCTGTTTTGCGCTGTTTTATGGACGTCGAACCGCCTGGTCAAACACGCTTTTGATTTCTCATGGTTTCTTGTGTGCGCAGGAGTCCTTCAACAAGACCCCTTCTACCACCATGAACTACGGTCACCTGATAGAAAAGTACAGGCGCGACTTTCACTCCAGAGCCTATCCTGACCGCTTGAAGAGGGTCCCGTACGTGAATCGTTTCTTCCAGAGAGAGCTGCATGATATTTATACCTCTCGTGAGTAGACATTATGTATTTGGGAAATTGACGCTGTACCTAGATTGAAAGCGTGATACAAGGCAGTGGTGCCACAGTACAGGATCATTTCAGAAATATTTCGCATACGCAATGGCCGAGCTGGCATATAGGCGTTTTGTGTAGCAGCCAACCTTTCTGATCGATGCCAGCTCACCTGAGCATGCAAAACGTTCGTGGCAACAGTCAGTGCTGTAATTCGCATCACCCTATGACGGACTAAAGGCAAAAGCTACGGTCCGCCAGATCCAATCCCGAGCCACTTAGAAACTGCGTGGTATTTCGCTTCGATGCACACATCGGTGCCCGCGTCTCCGATCATGCACTGATGGGAATGGGCGGACAGTGGTTCGAATTGAATAGCACAGCGCCGAGTGACTCATCTCATCAAGTTACATGGCAAAAAAAGCCACGACATACAGGCTCTTTGTAGTGTCGAAGCTATAGAAATGACGCAGTGCTTGTGGGTTAGGAGCATTATTCGTCCAACCTAATCAATGCTAAGCATGCCGTAGTTTAATGCGGAACGTGATTCGACCTGACGGCCCAGGGTTTTGGCCTTTAGTTCATCGTAGGATGAGACGAAGTATTAAAATATTTTACACGAGACCTAAAAATTGAGAACATATGTGACTTTCGTGAGCATGCGAAAAGCGCCGCGATTATCTCAATCCTAGTGTGCCTACTTGATCCGCCAGCGAACGGAGATCAATCTGATTAATAAGGGGAAGGAAAAATACTTCTCACGTAGATTTGATCAATCACTGGCACTGGCAAATGTCGTCCCGTAGTGATTTCCTGACGTTCAACGCACAGACGTTTCGTAGAGGCATCTTCGAGTGCAGATAAACAAAAAAAAAAAAAGAACTTGGCGGTTTAATGATAAGGCAATTAATTTAAAAGTACAAGCGCGCTATACCAGAATAACGATGATAATCTTTGGAAAAAGGGAACAAAGGGGTCAAAGGGGAAACACCTTTGCCTTCTTTGTTGCCCTTCTCCAGGGATTATCATCGTTATGGCGGTGTGTTGCCATTGTTGCCGCTTACAACTGCGGGACACACGATTGAACCCCGGCTCCAGACAACTCCTGCGGGTCGAATGACGGAAAACCCATTCAGAGCAACGCTGGACGCGAGTTGATTTTGAATGTAAAGGTGCCAAACCTTTACTCCGGAGTGAAATCGAGAAAAACGGCCGCGGGACGGCGCGGACGCGCCCAAGACACTACGGATGCATTCGAATATTTGTCGGAGGGAGCAGCTCTTCACTATGCGAAGTAACGTGGGCGCGATGTCAATGATGGTGCTGCGAACCAGCTACCAACGGAGCTGTGTATTGAGAGAGTTTGGCCATTCATTGGTTTGAATACGCTAGCATCTCGTGGCCAACCACAGGCCGCGAAACAGCCCCCAGTGGTGGTCTTGTGCTCTAAAAATGCTACTCGACTAATTTAAGCCATTTTAGCGTCGAGTAAGAACGTATAACTCTCGGTGGCTAAGAACTTGACGCATGTGAGGTTTTCGTCACGTCCATATTCAACGTGCGCTCCAAACCAGAGCAAACGGCGTAGTTGCAATCATTGCTGCTGATTCGCTTTTGAAATCATTATCACCGAGACGCCGAGATTGAAAGCTTTTATTTCACGCTTTGAATGCCGTTTCCAACATTCTGACGTCGCAGTTTGCTGATTGGTCGACGCTGTGCCGCACTTTTAGTTTATGCTCTAACCGCGGGGGAATATTCGGCGCTGGCGGTGGCCTTTGCTCCGCCCATTGCACAAACTCCCTGGCGACCAAGGCTGCCAAGCACAAGCGAGGCACGTCCTATGTGCCGCACGTTCCCAATACGGTCTAATCGTCTCTTGAAATTTCGATCTGGAAATTCGCTGTCGGCGTTATGAGGCTAGAAATATCACGTCTTCAAACCGAAACTAGGAGGACAAAGAGCACTAGTGATGTCGATCTCTCCGCCCACCGCCGACTGCGCAAGCGAAGCCTGCGGGGATATGGTACTCCTTGATAGGTTATAACGAGATCGCTTAATTCACTACCCTCGTGCTCACGCGTGCTCACTCACAGCGTAGAGCGACTTGTTTCGCCGCAGCATTCCACGCATGCATGAACCCGCTGCACCGAGAGAATTGGTCATGCGCCAGAATTTAATCCGGTCTTGCATCACTCAGGCAAGGAGCAGGAGCAAACTTTTCGAAAAACGGGGGTCGGACTGCTACGAAATGTCATTCGCACTTAAGCGATTTTGTGTTAGACATTGCACCCCACGCGCGATGGGATTGAACGCAAGCTTCGATTGTGAGCGCCTGCTATTTCATAAAGAAAGCAATCGACAACCTAGGCTTTCTTAAAAAAAAAAAAAAAAAAAAAAAAGTTATTTATAATTGTACCCAATCGCTGAAAATTATTCATGGGTAAAGAAAGGTTCAGGCCAAACACATCAACGGCCGTGAGATCTCTTTCGATATCAGTGTGTGGGCGAAAAGTTATCAATATAATAGTATTAGGCTGTGGACTCCCGAACAGACAACATTCGTTGACAAAGCTCACCAGCTCAACCAACAGAAAGCTGTGACATGTCAACATCCGAGGAACCTAAACATTGTGATTTTACCCGAAGCTCGGGTAAAATAAACATATCTAACGTGTTTCAACAGAAGCCCTTGTGCCCTCGTTGTTGTTCAATTAGGATCTCGTTCTCACCGCTTTCACCAGGAATAAAATCTGACCCAGCTGAATGCAACCAAGGATAAAAATAAAAAAAATGCAGCGAAACGTGTTGCTGAACATACTCATGGACTACTTTTAAGCCCATTCTTTAAAAAGGTCACGTCACTGTAATCACATTAAAAACTGGTCAAGCTTCGGCACGAGCAGAATCAACGTTTCTTCTAGTGTAAATTGTTATAAGAAATCACATTTTTCCGGTAAGGCTCTGGGCATGAGTGCACCCTCTCTTCTTGCCTAATTACTTTCCGCTATCGCTATTTTTGCATGGCACTAACCCGCACGACCAACATTATCATCACCTCTTTGCTTGTATTTCTTTTTTTTTTTGCGATTCCTATTTCACTTTTTGATGTCTATGGGGCATAAGAAGCAATAAAAACTCGTCCAACGACACGATGTCAATTGATTCTGACAGGAGGAGGCATGTTGGTCTGCCCTTCCATAGTCTCCAAGATTCTTGGCTCACAAAGCTCTCCTCCTGTCGTTCCATTTGTCGGGAGTCGGGAGATACTTAACAGACATAGCAAAAAAAAAAAAATGACACGATGCTGTTTTCATCGCGCGGTGGCACGAGGTACAGTGCCAGAAATCATCGTCGTCGAGCTTGCCTGGCTAGCTGCCTGGATAAAAGAGGCGCTCGTTTGCCCGAGTTATAGACGCTTTCAGGCAGCTGTGCATGGGCGGCGCCATAACCGACCTTCAGTTTTTGTTTCCTCTTATTCCGTTCGCTCCACTTCATCATTGCCACAGCAGGACCGGTAATTTCCATTTTAGATGCTATCGTGCTCTTCTCCCCAGCATAGGCCCTTGTGAAGACTCCTCAACGCCCGCTTCACTTGCTCGGCATCTCGGTAAGACAAGGGAAGGTCGGCTATGGCGGCTCAATTTGGCGTGCACTGAAAGCGTCTATATTCCTTGCTTATCAATATAGCACACATTACTTTTTCAAAGAAGCAAAAGGCTGAAATCTAAAGCCTAGTTCACATGCAGCGGTTTTGGCCCTAGAGCGGCGCGATTTCTGCCGTCGCGGCGCTCTGGCCAGCACCAGCAATTCAGAGGCACGAGCTCCGCGACGGCAGAAATCGCGCCGCTTTAGGGCCAAAATCGCTGCATGTGAAACAGGCTTAAGTGTTGCTCTTTTAAAACGGGGAAAGATATAAAATGAATGCACCCTCAGATGTGTTCAGACGAACTGCCTCTTAAAGTATTTTGGTCGTAAAAATTGTGATGAGTCAACACAATAAAGTTTTTGACCCAAAATAACCATTTTATTCGTGAAACTGAGCAAGCGAAACGTAATGGTCAAAATTTCATCGAAGATCGCTTGACTCTACTAGGATGAGTTCGGATCTTTTTGTCTCGTCATTTGCTTAGTACTCAAATTACATCATTCATTTAGTGATGTCTTTGTTTAATTTTACCCATCGTTCTCGTTCTGTCATTTCTCGCGTTTCTCTCAGGCGTTCCTGGGCCAACGTCTCGCCATGACTTTGCTATGGACAGGAATTTGACGGCTTTGGGCCTCTCGCCGCAGTAAAACTTCCCGCAGCAGTCTCTCCCACTGCTTACTGATGATCAGGGCCGGCTCGTTGAAAGCCGCGCCTTAGCAGGCAGCGCTAGAGCAAGCGCACGAGCTGAGAGGCGCTTGAATTGCGTCTCAAAGCGCTCGCGAAGGCCTCAGCCTTCGCAGTATTTACGAAAATACGAGCTCTGTACCGGCCGGCCGGTGTGTCGACCACATCCAAAAAAGTGGTCTCCCAATTTTCGCCTGATGCCGTCGTAGAAGTGTCATGCTGTCCCTGGCCGCCATTGTGGTGGTGTCGCAGCTGCGGTGCTGGATCTGGCAGACACCTGTTCCGCTGCAGGTCACCGTCCAGCTGGACAGTCCATGCAAGCTTCGACAGCCAGCAATTGGGACTCTGGGACGACAGCGGCACTCGCTTTTGCTCGTGCTTTTTGCCGGAACTTCTATGACCAATCAGCAGGGTCGCGATATCCAATTGCACATATCATTCCGGCTTTTGGTGACGTCATACGCTGCCACTTCAGGACTACTTTTTATGCATGGGCGGAAGAGGACTCTGAATGGACCAGTCGGAGGCGCGTTCAAGGCAGCGTGGTGCCGTGTGCAGACATTTCAGGCCTAAGATGGCGATGCCGGCTCTGTGTGAGCACCGCCTTGCGGAGCTTTGGAGTAGCGACGCTTTACGCTCTTTCTCGTGGGCAGACGAACGTTTGGAAGGGCCAGAGGAGAGATTTGAACATCAAGAATCTCGGAAGCCTTTCATTCTTAGTTCACAAAACACCTTTATAGACGGCGCTCGTTGCTCGAAAAAGTTTAATCTAAAGATGGCTCGCGTGTCGTTACTTCTCGCGGTTGTTTTGTTTTCAGCTAAGCTTACGCCATCTGTAAATATTTCCGCGACTCTCGAGTTGTTTGCAGTCATCGCAAATATAATAAGCTACACGCTGCAGCAACTTCGTTGACGCATTCCCGGCTTTCACGTCAAACGGCAGGACGCTTGTTTCGATTTGAGGTCGAAACTCCTACTACGACCAAGATGACGATAGCATCGCATTGCGCTATTAATGGGAGCTCAATTCCACTCGGCATGTTTGTTCGGGACTGCTACCCCGTGCGGCCCACTGCGAGTGCGACGCATTCTGGTAGAGATTTCGCACGGTGACTGTGTGTGCCGAACAAACTCGTTATTAGTTTGGATTTAAAGCCGTAAACACCTTTCCAAATAAAAACGCTCCTAGGTCGCCGCCATCTTACTGAAAATGTTGCAGCTGGTGCGACTCTCGCTTCCTCTATCAGCTAGAACGTTTCTGGCACTTTCTTAGACTGTTGAAACCTGCTCAGCGCGATTCTCCACCTATGTTTAGCGGTTTTGCATTCAAGGTTTACCGGCCTCTCTTAAAACTTCCTACTTAATTTTTCTTATGCATGGTACATACCCTGTTTGTCTTATCTTCCACTGTGTGAAATATGGTTGGTAAGTGCCTGCCATTCAAGCGTTTCTGCTCGACATTTACGGGAAACGAAGGAAAGGAGGTACGTCGAACGGTCTTCGACGCGATTTTGCGAGCAATGACGAGCGTTCTCTCGCCTCCCAAACATTATCCGGGTAAACTCCTTCTCAGTCATCGCCAAAAATAGTTCTTCCGTTTGGGGCGAACAACGGGTCAGTTGCGTTCGTTTCTTTGCCTTGGAGCTGGTGTGAAAAAAGGACGCTCTCTTCAAAACGCGCCCCGAAACTACCCAAAACGAAATCCTCTTGGATTCCCTCCGATCGTCAAGATGTGACTTTCGTCGACACTGCAGTGCTTTGTAATTTGAGGTATTTCTGAAATAAATACTTTTCGGATAACTTTGCACCGTGTGGTATGTGCAATATATTCTTCAAATGTTAGCACTTGCTAAATTGTATGTTCGAGTCCAACGGTAGACACGTTACTTGTGCACGGGATATATTCATCCCCTTCGGCCACGTTCTGTTGTAAATTGTTTTTAGAGCGCAGCTCTTAGGGGCCCGTTCCCGGCTTGAGCGGCGTCGCCGTCGGCGTCGGCGTAACCGCAACCCTCGTAACCCTCGTGAGGGCTACGAGGGTTACGAGGGTTAATCTCATGAGGGTTACCCTCACGAGGATCACGAGGGCCACGAGGGTTACTTACCCTCGTAACCCTCACGAGGGTTACGAGGGTTAGTTACCCTCAAAAGGGTTACCTTCACGAGGGTTACCCTCACGAGGGTTACTTACCCTTGTAACCCTCACGAGGGTTACGAGGGTTAGTAACCCTCGTGAGTGTAACCCTCGTGAAGGTAACCCTTTTGAGGGTTACGAGGGTTAGTAACCCTCGTGAGGGTAACCTTCGCGAGGGTTACCCTCACGAGGGTCACGAGGGTTATGAGAGTTACCCTCACGAGGGTCACGAGGGTTATGAGAGTTACCCTTACGAGGGTCACGAGAGTTACCCTCACGAGGGTCACGAGAGTTGCCCTCACAAGGGTTACTAGGGTTACCCTCACGAGGGTCACGATGGTTACCCAGGTCGTGACCCCCCCTGGGGTCACGTGACCTGGGGATACCCCCGAGGTCACGTGACCCCCCGTTGACGTCATCATCACTGATGACGTCATTAGTGACGTCACTGATGACGTCACCGGCATTTGCATCGTCATCATCATCACTGATGGCGTCATCAGTGACGCTACTGATGACGTCATCGGTATCGTCACGTGGCCCCAGGTCACGTGACCCCCCGACGTCACGTGACGCCCCAAGGTCACGTGACTCCCACAAGGTCACGTGACCCCCCGCCCCCCGAGGTCACTTGAAGCCACCCCCCAGTACCCTTCCCTCCTCCTCCTCAAGAGCTGCGCTCTAATTCGGCGTTACAGGGAGTTGTAAACGGCTTTCATTTTTTACACCTAAGCGTTTTGTCGTTTTGGCACGCAGCTGAGCGGGTGGTGCCGTCAAAACTTAGAAAATAAAACGAACCTTGGAGTCGCATTTGTTCTGTCGCGCGCGTACCCAACAACAAATAGTTTACAGAGCTTTTCGTTTGTTTTTGTTTGTTTTGAATGTGGCACAATGCTTCCTCAATATCTTAGGGTAAATACATACACCATAAAACGCAAAAACAGTGGAAAAAGACAAGAATTTAGCAGCCAGCAGTATTTGAAATTGCGCCTGCTCCAGGCTGTGCCAATCGAAATCACAGTCCTCTCGGTTAGGGTTAGCAGGGACAACGGTGATTGACTGAGTCCCGGAGAAAAGCTCACCGAAGGATAGCTCACCGCAAAACCGGGGGATGAGGAGTAAAGCTCACCGGCCCTAGAACAAATGCAAAGAAAAGCTTACCATTTTTTTTTTTTTCATATGGAGGCTGCTAGATTATGGTAACCTACATCGATTTAATATAAATGATATTCATCAGTTTTCTAAATAGAATGTTATTATTTATGGTGTAGGTGAAGCTTATTGGGTATATTGCTCCCCAATAAATAATTTCTGGCCAGTGTTGTTTGTGGTTTACTCCCTAGGCAACGAAAGCCTAACTGAAAAATTTATGAACTTGAAAAACAGGAAAAAGTCCGAAAACGTGATTATGTCTGACTAAGACCTAAAAAGCAAAACTGTAAATGGCGAAAATTCGAAAGTACATGCCCAACAACGCGGTGCCTGAAATTTTCTTCGACGTGTTTGTTAACCTTTGAAAACAGGATAGAACGGTCAGTAGGATATTGAGATTTCGTTATTCGACGGACATGCACGGTTTCTAGCCGTTCGTGCTGGTTTTCCCACACGTTGCCTACGTGTGGTAGTACCCTTCTTCGGACAACCACCCATGACATTCAGAGCTGCACACTGTCACTGTTTTTACTCGCGTCCTATAAGAGAACGAATCTTCTGTAAGGTAGCTGATTGGGCGAGTTGGTAAAGGTTATATATTATGAAAACATCTCAAACGACAAAGACGGAGTGAAGACAACAAACCGACAGGACGAAGCTGTTTTCGCAACTAAAGTTTTATTTGTGGAAAAAGGAACAGGAAAAAAAAAACAACGGAGTCGACACTGATTACACCAACAAACACCTACTTACCTATCGGGCACCCCACAATCTTCGGAGCCAATACGGTTCACGCACCGCTATTCATATTACCTCGCAAGGAACAAACCTCTTTATCTGAGAGAGCTACCGACGGCGTACTGTCAAGCTGTCAATAAATTGCCTATTTTACGGGTGTCCCGTGTTCTGATTTTATACTTGCGGCGTGATTAATGGACACAATGGGTGATTGCTAATTTCTGAGGAATTAGTATATATAGCCAATAAACTTTAATACTATTAAAAATAAGAAACTCTTTTTTTTAATGAAGTGACAAATTTTAATTGTGTTAAATTGCCACGTGTGACGCACAATTCGCAAAACTAGGAGGAAAAAGATTTGGTGAGCTTTTTTGTGAATTCCACTTAAGGGGCGGTGGGCTTTTCTCCGGTGAGCTTTTCTCCGCCACCCGAGTTTGGGCCCCAGGGAAAAGAGAATATTCTCTTGTCCCTGGGGCCACGTGTTTCTCAGAAAGGTGTCTACGAAGAGGACATTTCCCGTCCTGCGGCGTGTACTAGGACATTTTCAATAAAACTTTCATGGCACGGCATAGAGTGTTTTTACTGACATAATTTCGTCCACCATTTTGCTGTTGTGAGCTTCTCTGGGGTGTGTCCAAGTCGAGCATTCCAAGGTTTTCCCTGAACCCTCATATGCGTAGAGCATAGAAGCTCACAAGTCTTACCACGCTGACATATCCATAACAGGTTGCGATGTAATCCTTCAAATTAGTAAATTTGTTTGAAAAACATAGTAACAACAAAATGGCCGATTGACGTTATGTGAAAACACCCTACATAGCATTGAGGTTGAGCGGCAATTCTACAACTACATTATTCTCCCAAAAATGTATATCTTAAAGGGACACTGACACCCCCGCTCCCCCCTTTTTATTTCCCCAATTTTTTTTTTCGTTGGTCGATTTATTATTGTGTCAGAATCAATATTTTGCTACACCGTCACGTATACTTTTAATAAAGTAAAAAAAAAAAAAAAAACGCGATTGCTCGAAACCAAAACTGCAACTGGACTGAGGAGGAAGAAGAAATACATATTATGAGAGTGTTGCCTAAAAGCACGTGGCAATTCAACTTTTTTTTTTTTCCGACGGTGTCTTTAGTTTTTTTAGAAGCCACAAAAATTCGGTGTAATATTTTGTTTTTATTTTTGATATTTTGTGTGCTTTCGATGGCACACGACTTAGATTATCTTGGATATTTGGGTTTAAACCATAAGAAGCGGCACGTGACCACGAAGAAGACAGGGAGCGGGACTCAAACCGGCCAGTTCTCGATCGGCGGTTTTCGGGCGGAAAGAAAACGAATTTCGAGCCGTAAATTGTGTTCTGGGTAGCTGTGTTCTCACATTTTATATACAAATAAAATCCTCGGCGAGCATAAATACCCTCTCAGTGTCCCTTTAAAAAGCAAATGAAACTCTTATTTATATAGCTAACCTTCTAACTAATCTAATCCCTCCCCCCCTTTCTAGTGGCCGGCAAAGCTAAAAAAAAATCCTAGAACATGTTTCCTTTATTTTATATTTTGTGACCACTAAACAAAAACATCCCACACCCGTACAGCCTACTTAAAGTGAAATAATAATAAAACATGTTTGAATAGTTTGCCGGTTCAACAAACTTTGTTTTTTTTTCGTTCATAAAACAAAAGTTTATTGTAAATTTATTTAAGCTAATTTTCTGAGTGCAGTCTGAAAACCATAATCTCTCATTCTACCCACTTACTTTTTTGCAGCCTCTTTTCGCGGAAAGAGCCTATTGGACGTTGGTTGCGGCCCCACAGTCCACAATGTCTTTCCTGCGACAACCAAGATCCAGAACGTGGTGCTCTCCGATTTGTGTGCTGGAAACAGACGGGAAGTAGAGAACTGGATTCAGAAGACGCCGGGTGCCATAGATTGTTCCTTCATCAGCGAGGCACTGGCCGCCGTGGAGGGACACGTGTAAGGATGCGATCGGTTCGAAAGACCGTCAGTATTATAGCGGCGAGATGTTTTGCTAATGCCTTCCAGTGGTTCCCTCTCGTGACGTGCGAACAAGAATTTTCATGGTGTTTGTAATTAGCATGGTGGAAGCTTGAAATCATTTCATTCTGAAAGCAACACTGCCAATACCGTCAAAAGTGAAGTTCCTACATTACTCTTATTTCTGTCAATGAGAAAACTTTTGCTGACGTCATAGTCAGCATTTGGCCAATCAGAAAAGGCCAACCACAGCGGCGCTTTCAACCGCTCACATCGCCAATTGCCAACACCACCACCATTACAACATTTACGAGTCCTCCTTAGCCCAGCGCACTAGGAACGAACTCTAAAAATCGAACCGGCAAATGGCTCTATTTTTTGTATATATAAAGGTTAGAAGAGCAGGAAGGAGATTTTAGGCACCTCCAGCAGGAGCTTCCTGTACTTCGAAAACTCGTCGACGTCTTATGTGCCTCTAACTCGCACGCGTCCCCCGAGCACGTCGCAAAGCAGCGAGCGCGTGCTGGAAGCCGGTCGTTCGAAAGACACTAAACTGCTCCTAACCGGTGTTTTTTTTTAGGGATTGTGCGTATGGGGCGTGATTTCTTCACATTCCAAAGTAAAGACCATGCGCCTATGGGCTTTGGGAATTGGGCGTAGGACAAATCGGTCCAGGAAGAAAAAATGTTTCCGGACTAACTGCATGGTCCCCGGACAAAATGGTCCTGCTCAAAAAGGTCGCGAAAAAAATGACCTCGGACAAAATGGTTCCAGTCAAAATGGTCCCGAACCAAATGTTCGCAAGCGGAAACCCGTACAAAATCGGGTCCCAAGTGATTTGTTGTCACCTTGCGCGCTCTTTGATGGGTTTAGTCGAACTGCTACTTTGAAACTTTATTAAACTCAGGTATAATGTATATCTTAAAGGTGCCCTGAGGAGGTTTCTGAGATCGCCCAGAATATGGTGATAACTTACACTGCAAGCTCTAAGCATCCTGTAAATCCATTAATCATAACAATACGCTGAAGATTTCCTTATTAAATAAAAAAAAAACGATCAAGAACGAACACCCCGAGTTCATCTCGGAGAATGGGAGGAGCATTGTTCCGGCAGCGAGGACGACATGTGACCAATGGAAACGCGACATTTCTTTCAGGTTGCAAACGCAAGTATTACGAAAATGGGTATGCTTTTGTAGATGATAAAAGCAAATAAGAGTAGTCGAAGAATGTTAAATTCTCGCGGTAAGGGAACATAACACAGTACTGCGAAAATCCTCTCAAAAACAGCACACAATGTTGCGTCTATTTTTTTTTTTTGTGTGTGTGTGTGTGTGTGTGTGTCTTTTGCGGGAGTGATGTGTTTGGTCGTCAGCTCTCGAGCGCGCACTAGCCGGGTTGGGTCGTAGTCCGGGCTATATGGGCATAGGTATGAGCAACGAGCCGCGCGCCTTCGAGATATCACTCCCCGGTTCCACCGGGTGGAGCCGCGAGGATTCTTCGCTTGCTATTGGCTGACAGTGGTCCTGGTTTCGGAACATGCTCCTCCCATTTCCGAAGATGACCTCGATGTGTTGCAATCGATGTTTTTTTTAATAGGGAAAGCGGCCGCGCACCGCCATGAGTTAGGGGTTTCAAGGTTGTTTAGAGCGAACAGATCGTGTTATTGCCATAGGCCATCTTAAAACCTCCTCACTGCACCTTTAATGTGTTCAAGCTTTTCGTTATATATTTTAGGAAACCACTAAAGAATTTCAAAAGTTTAGTAAATCACTATTATAGCTCACGGCGGCTCTATGACTCCTGTTCATAAAAGTCAAAGAATCGTAGAACGCTTGACTCTGTAAGTCCCTACACAACCAGCACACAATAAAGCGTGAAACGCGTGTGAGCAAAAATCGCGTCGCATTGCACCGCCGAGCGGCGTAACGAGCCACCAACACCCAGAGTCGTGCCAACACTCTCTGCCAACACCAGCAACGGTTGTCATGGTTACGCCGCTCCGCAGCGCGACGCGACGCAATTTTGAATTTCATGCGGCTAACGCTTATGGCTGCACTCAGACTTGCGTTTGGATCGCAACCGCGAAGCGAATAAGCTCGTTTTCAGCTTCAACCGCGCGTGAATTTGTATTGCATATGTAAAGGACTGGCACAACGGTATTCAATTGGACAGTTTTTCACTTTACACGAGCTTACTGGCGCTAGTGGGACCCAAGCACACTCGCACGCAACGCCCCTGAACAAGAAACTCCCTTGTTGTGGTGTAATCTCAAGAAAAAAACCAAGCCTTTTCTTTCAATCTCTCTCTCGCAGAACTTGATGACGTAGCGGGGGGGTCGCATTGTTGGCATAGGGGTCGCAGTGTCGGCATAGCAGTGACGGTATTTTAAGGCGGCCAATAGATTGGTCCCGAGCATTGCCTGGGGTGCTATGTTGCGCTTTTTGGACTCCCGGGAGACTTGGAAGAGGGAAGTGACGTCAACGACTAGAGCAAACGCAGATTGGATGTTGACAGAAGAAAACGAAATCAACACCCAATCTGCGCTTGCTGTGTCGTTGACGTCACTTCCCTCTCCCTAGTCTCCTGGGAGTCCAAAAAGCGCAACATAGCACCCCTGAACACTGGATTTGGGCTCGCAATAATTGATAGCTCGGCAAGCATTCGAGTTGTGGCCCGTGTCCAATCGCTCCTATGACGGCAATAGCCGAACCATAACAATTCCTCGAACTCAGCGCGTGTCCTATGCTTTGCCAACCCCAGCGCGTGGCTATGATTAGCATTGGCGGCATGTAATCGGCTCCAGGTCACGTGGCCGCTTGTTCTGGCCGGGGGTTCAGGGGGTAAACGCTGCTCGCTTTTCATTAATATTTTTTTTTTGCGATTTTGATGGTGTGTGGTGAAAAACGAATGCGTGTTTTATGGGCCATTAACACCAGGGATTTGTTCTAAGCGGTATTCGCGCAAAGTGCCAAAATCGGAACCAGTTTTCGAATGCGGTTTTATCGCCAGTGTGGATATGGCGTAAAGGCGCAGGGTTTAGATGCGCTCTCTGCGCTCGGTGAAAGTAATCGGTGATAACATACACAAAAAATTTGACGAACGCCATTAGTACCTTATGTTTTAAGCACTGCTTTATTGGTCCTACCAGCTCGTAGCGTCGGCTGCACTCTGGCTTCAGTTAAACGTAACATAGCAGTGGTAGGAAAATAGCCACATCTGGCGAGAGTACTTTCTAAAATTTTGATTTAGCGCAAGAGAGCTGCTGCAAAACGCATGCGTATGATGATTCATGTACATGCTCATGCACATACTACATATTTGTGACGGCGTGTTATGGGACAACCTTGTTTTTTGTTTCTTTTTTCCTGCTGAATACTGTAAACGACTTAATTTTCGCGGGCTCAAATTTTCGCGAATAGGGCCAAAGCTAAAAATTTGAAATTATTCGCGGGTTCTAATGTTCGCGAATCGAGCGTAGCTTCCGTGGTGTTCAGATATTGCCCGAATTGTTCGCGGGACGTATTTTTCGCGTTTGTAGGCGATTCGCGATATTCGCGAAAATTAGGTCCTCGCGAAAATTAAGTCGTTTAAAGTTTGTTATATATCATGGATACATTATTTTACATTTTATTTTTCATTTAATTTTATTTTACTTACTCTCAGTGCCAGAAGGCACTACAGACAGGAGTGGGTTAGTTATTCAAAAATACAAGTATGCAAATCTAATATCATTAATATCAGTGAACAAGGCGAAAATTGCGTCAATACGTAGAAAAGTACGAAAATCGCTAAGGACCATTTTTTTAAAAAATGTGTAATTATAGTTCTAAATACAGCGCCTTCAGTTCTTCAGAATATTTATCCGAGAAAACTATTCCAATCAATGAGTGTCTGGGAAAGAGAGGAAGAATTTAAAATGGAGGTACTACAATGAGGAATACCCACTTTTAGTCGGTGATCTATGCGCAATGATATGCAAGATTGTTATAAAAATAACGTTCTACGAAGTGCCCGGTTATTGTAATGGCTCTTGTGAAATAAACAGAAACGATATATTTTTCTCCTAGAAGAGAGGTTAATCAATAAGAGGGATGCTTTCATAGAGGTGACACTGGTTGTGCGGTGATAGTCCAAAAGAATAAATCGAGCAGAACGATTTTGAACTGACTCAAGAGCAGATGCAAGGATGAGTCCAGGGTCCCAAATAGAGGCTACACATTCAGGGTTCTCTACAAAATTAGCTTTAAAGAAAAAGGAGTCTACGAATATTTTATTTTAAAATAACCTAGTATGCGATTAGTGATAGTGACGTATTCAGCATAGACACTCCAGGAACGGTCATTGACAATGTGAACACCGAGGTATTTATAAGAGAAAACAGAAAGGAGGGTAAAATGGTTAACGTAAAGGGGGGGGGGGGGGGGGGGGGGGGACAAGCGTTATTTTCACGACACACCCTCATAAACCTACATTTACGAATGTTAAGTTCCATAAGCCATCCTGTATGAAAATCTTATATCTGGGGCATATTTGGCCATATCAGACATTATATTTTATATACGGCGTATATACAGCATTATCTGGTGTACATACAGCCTTATCTGGCGTGTATACAGCCTTATCTTGTGAATATAAAGCCTTATCTGGAATTTATAAGCCTAATCTGGCTTATATACAGAATTATCTGGCACATATATAGCTTTATTTGAGGTATATACTTTGTTATTTGGCGTATATACAGCTTTATCTGGCGGCCGGTTTTCAATATATAAAAGGGTTAAAAGAAAGTAAAAAAGTGCTTTGTTAGCAAACTGTGAATGACTCATTGTTCGCGAGCTAAATATTAGCACAAAAAAATCCTAGACTTCAACTTTGGCAAGCTGAAGTTTGGGATTATTTGTGCTAACTTTCACAATGTTTCCAATGTAGCTTAATTATTTCGAAGTGTTAACATTGCGCCCGAATAGACAATTCACTAAATCACCCAAGTGCCTCGGCCCGCACTCGAGGAATCATGGGGTCGGTGTTCCTTCAGCTGCCTAGTGATCGGAAATTTTGACCAATTTATGGTTACACAGTTTTGAGTGTAATTCGGAGTCACCCTGAAAAAGTGTCGTATAGAACCGAAGTACACCCACCGGCAATATGAAGGTGAACACCTTACCTGGTTTCTTGCCTGTTTTACGGCTCCCTAAAGCTATATTAACTTTCCACGCCTCAAACGGTAGGTGGCTTGAGGTGTAAACTTTGCGTTATAGTCCTCTTCTGAAACAGAGCTTGTTCTAAAACTTGCAGGAGCGTCAAAAACAAGATGAGGGCTGTTCACCTTCATATCGCTCACGGGAGTTCCTGTCATCACTTTTAAAATTTCTCGCCAATGTCAGTACTGTGCATTCTGTCCAACTTTCAACCTGGATGAGCTGCAGACATATCTCTTACATTATTGTCATTTTCGTACAGCTTCAAAGACGCTGATATCAAGTTTGAAACGCTAAAAATGCCATAAATAGCTCCGATGTATCCGAGCTTAATCCCGGTTTGGGTTCTTGTGATTTCTCGGCTTTTAAGTAATTCCTGCTAAAAAACAATCACGAGAATGATAATACTGTAAGATATTTCTGCGGCTCAGCCAGGTTGAAAGGTGGATCACATGCACAGTATCATAAACGCAGCCATTGACGAGAAATTTTAGAAGTGATATGGCAGGTCCTTGAGCCCTATGGGACGCTTGTTCAGGGTGACTGCGAATTACACTCGAAACTGTGTAACCATGGGATTGGTCAAAATTAGCGATCGCTAGGGAGCTGAAGGATCACCGTTCCCAAAATTCCTCGAGTGCGGGCCGGGGCACTTGGGAGAATTGTAGACAATAAAAATATATAAAGTGCTGATTTAAGGCTTGTTTCCTTTTGATATGACTGGCCAGATATGGGATTTCCATACTTGGCCTGTAATATCACACTGTATCTGGCATTATGAGGCTATATCTGGCATATATACCATATCAGGTGATATGTGGCCAATTTTCTATGTGGCCATATCTCAAACCTTCAGATATTGCCAGATATAAATTTTTTGTAAGGAATTCTGTACACCAGTGTGTTACGTTATTAATATCAGGTTGAAAGGCATAGTTGTCGGAATCATTATTATTTTTATAAATAAAACAGTCGTCAGCTTACAAGCTAATAGAAGAAGAGATACGCATAAGTAGGTCGTTAATACATATGATAAATAATAGTGGACCCAGTAGGGAACCTTGTGCGACACGGGATTAAACGCTAGAGGCTGAAGAACAGGTTCAGTTGACGTAAACAAATTTACAGCGTTTTGTTAAAAACGATTCTATTAAACGAGGACATTAATGTCTATGTTTAGGTTATGAAGTTTATGTAAAACATATGCGCGAGGAGCCTTGTTGAAAGCTTTTGAGAAATCAGAGAATATGCAGTCAGTCCTGGAATCCTGGCCGAGAGTGACATGAAGGTCATGAGTAAATGTTAGAAGTTGAGTTTCGCAAAAATAGAAACTTTGGAATCCATGCTGGGCTGAATTAAAAGAAGAACTTTAATCCAAAAAGTTAACAAGATTAGAATGAATTACGTCCTCAAGATTGTTGCATGGGATGCTCGTTAAAGAGATGGGACGAAAATTAGAAGATTATGTCTATCGCCAGCTTTGCTCGGAGGAATCACCTTCCCCATCTTCCAGTCTCTTGGTAGAGTACCTTTTGGTCACGTGATTGCGTGAATATTTTAGATAATATAATGCTGGAATACACATAAGTACTTTTCAAACACTTGGCACAGATATTATCTATCCCGTTGACTATACCTTCACAGCCTACAATAACAAGATGCATTTGAAGAAATTCAGACTGGAAGTATTGGACAGGAAGATGTAACATGTATTGTCAAGGATCTAACGAAGATGTCATTAAATATTTAAAGGGCACCGATTACCCGGGACCGCACGTTGCAACCATCACTAGCTCGGTCACCCGTAAACGCGTCTGACCTTAACCCCCCCCCTCCCCCCCCCCCCCCCCCCCACCCCAAGTTTGTTCGTCCCGGTTTTGACAGGAAGAGAGCTCCGCCTTGAAATTTTATCAGGTAACATGCTCCCCCTCGATGCACATTAAGTGAAGTTAGAGTTTTCTGTATGCAGGTGCCGATTCTTCCCGCTTGTCTCACAGCGCTAAAATATAGAGAGAATACCCTCTTGGCGGTAAAAACGCATCAAAGTAAAGCCCATGCGCATTCTTTTTTTCAAACAGAGATTTACAGAGTGGAGCCAAGGAGATCGAAGAGAGAACAAGGAGGGCCATCAAGAAGACGATTCCTTGTAACATCCTTGATCCTAATGTCCTTTCGAAGGAGCACAGAGAGACATTCGACGTCGTCTTTTCCAGTCTCTGTCTGGAAAGCGCGAGCCTCGACGAACAGACCTACCAGAAAAACACGCAGAACATCGGCAACCTGGTAGCTCCTGGAGGATATCTGATACTTTGTGGTATTGCTGGGTCACTGGAATATTCGGTTGGTGGGATCAAATTTCCTTCGCTTTGCTTGACCTCAACAATAGTTACCAACTCGCTGATAAACGCTGGATTTGAGGTCAAGCGATGGAGTTCACTTGACAAGGATGCCACTTTCGATGACCCAGAGCGTTGGGACTACGTGTTTGTTGTCGTAGCTCAGAAGCCCATTTCGCCTTTCATCATACACTTTTCTCCAACAAAGTTCGGGGCTTGGTGTAACGAACTGCTTAACCCTTGAATAAAAGTCTCACCCCAACGGCATGACCAAAATTATAAACTAGCTACTTGAGACTATGCTCTTTAAGGCATATTAAATTGTCGACCATTACAGATACGATCTATTCCTAGAGTTACTGACAGTATCGGAACGGCAGAGAGGTATTTCAGTTACCCCCGCCTTCAGCGCGTGCTTTCTGCCTTCGATAATGTTTCGGTGCCTTGCGGGCCTTGAGCGTGCACGCTTAAAACACGGCGAAAGGCAGCGAGCGCATGCTGGATGCCGCGCTTTCGAAAGAGATGCCACAACCGTTCTGATCCTGCCAGTGGCCTAGGTGAATTCTGCTCGCAGATTTCGAGCGCTCCAAAAGCGCTCCCTTTGGAGTGCGCATATTCCGCTCGCAGATCTCAAGCGCCGTTCACACTCTTGCAACCGAGTACGACCGAGAGAGACAAAACCGGTTTTTTAATCCTCTTACGATTGTGATGATCGCTACCGGAGGTAGCGGTTACACCACCCTTGGGGTCCCTTTTGGGGTAGAGAGGAGAAGAAATGCCACGAGACTCGGATTTAAATTAGGACGTTTATTGTCCGACTGGGGACGTAATGTGTCCGCTCACCCGCTTGGGCCGGCGCTTGGAACCTGGCAGGTTGCACGTCATTCTCTCGTGTCGTGGCCTCTTGTCACACGGCACGGGCTGGTGAGGTCGGGCTGTGGCTCCTTGTCAGCAGGCACGGGCTGGTGAGGTCTGGCTGTGGCTCCTTGTCAGCAGGCACGGGCTGGTGAGGTCTGGCTGTGGCTGCTTGTCAGCAGGCACGGGCTGGTGAGGTCTGGCTGTGGCTCCTTGTCAGCAGGCACGGGCTGGTGAGGTCTGACTGTGGCTGCTTGTCAGCAGGTCGCTCGCCGACGTCCGTCCCGGGACAAGCTTCAGTCGCCGAGCCCTGACGGCCGATGCCTTTCAGTCCTTCGTTTCGTTCCCTCCCTGGCAATCGGGGCAGGCCTCGATTGGGACGCTCTTGATCTCCTCCTCGTTCTCGAGCCTTTTTCCCCTTCCGGAACCTCCGTGACGCTCTTCATCTCCTCCTCGTTCTCGAGCCTTTTCCCCCTTCCGGAACCTTGACGGACGCCAACCTCTAAACCCGTCAGGGTCACCAATTTTTACAGTCCCCGGAGACGCCACCCGTCGAAGATGATCCGCACGTGCAACACAAAAAGCGCGGTAACGCGCCAGACAAAAATAAGCCTCGCGTCGCCAGACAGCCGAAAGTTAGCCCTCTCCTTGACCCCAATACCTCGTCCCCTTGGAACGGAGGGCGCGCTGAGGATTAAGATTAGCCACGGTGTCCCCACGTCCGGTCACGGATAATCCACCAAAGTTGTTCTCGGGGAAGGTCCCCAGTTTGTGCGCACTTCACACGATGTCTTAGGACAAGCTCCGCAGCAGCGCGCCTAGTCCTAAGACGTCGCAAGAGGCTTAAAAACCAGCTGCCTCTCGGTCTTACTCGGTTGCAAGAGTGTGAACGAGCCTTCACTCGAGTTGGTCATCTTGCTCTCGTAGATCTCTGGCAGCGCCCGCTCCATCGAGCGCCTCCAACCTCGCCGAACTTGCTCCGCGGGATTTCAGAGATCTTTGCGGAAGTTGACAGAGCGCGCTACGTCACTTGCCTTAACTCGGCGGTGGCGCGTGCGCGACGGCCAGCGGGCCGCGCCGTCGACGGAGTTGAGTCGGTCTAGCTTGATCTGCTCGGATGCGTCGGTCGCTTTACGCGGGATCGTTACGGCTCGAACGCTTCTACCTCGCGTAGATAAGGGATGCAAAGCTGGGACTGGAGCGTGGCAAATTGCAAGCGCTGACATCTGTGATCGTGAAAGGAAGAACGGTAGAAAATCGGAAGGAGGCAGACGCAATGTTTCGCCTGTTCATTTTGCCGCCACTGTTTGTGTACCTTTTTACACTGCATGCCGCCGGCGTTTTCTCGTGAAATAAAGCAAGAACAAACTAAGCAACGACCACGCAGGTGATGGTTCGTTAGCTCGGTGTATAGGGAGCATTCACTGGCGGCCATATCCGTCTGCGCTTCAGCTGAGCGCGTGCTGACGGCGAGCTTCCGGAGTCCTTTTGGAGCTTTGCATTTAGCACCATCAATTTTGCCGGTCTTAGCAGGCTATTAATGTGAGCTCCTTCTGAACATGCGCTCTTAACATCGCCCTCAAATATGGCGTCCAGTGAATACCTCCTATATTAAAGTCGTACAAGAAATCTGATCTCCACCGATGGCAATCGCTGTGCGTGCCCCGCCGCTTCGGGGCGGCCGAAGGGTATGTGACGGTGCCGAATGCGGACGTCTTCCTCGTTATTTGTGACATGGGCTCCGTGGTACGTATAATTTCGCCCGTCCTGTGTCACGTGATATTTGTGCAGCTAAGCAGTGCCAGTTGTCACTGATCGTCGGAAAGATCAGTCGGCTGAGGCGTTGGTGGGCTTGTCAAGTTCGAGCAACGGCCATTTTCAACTTACGGCCGAGGGGGGGGGGGGGGGGGGGGGGTTGCTTTAAAGGTGCGAGTATTCGGAGCGGGTCCTACGGAACGGAATCTCGCCTCCCTCGCGGATTTTGGAAAGCGCTCCGGATCTGAGAGTGGAATTCACCATTAGTTAAATTTCACAATCAACCGATGTCGCCAGCGAAATCATCATGGAACTGCCAGCCATTAGAGCCGTTTTACAGTGGTCGGCTTCATTTAGCTATACGACCGGTGGGCGATAAAGTTTCTCCAACCGGGCTCCTACTGCATGCGCGCGCCGCGAAGATGTATGACTCCAGCCGGGGAAACACAGCTAATACATCATACGAAAGATATTCCGCAGATACTGGTTGAGGCATGTTTCTTTTCTTTTTTTTTTTTTCTCTTTTTAATGACGGTGCTGTCAGATTGGTGATGCAAAAACTGTATGCGGACATTTTGACGTGATACATACAACGTGAGCGAAATGGATTGAACGCAATTTAACTGACCGCATAAATCGATTTCTTAACTTATCACGCTGGGATTTACTACATGGGTGCTCGAAGGTGGTGCATTCATTAATTGGGAGTATGAATACATGACACTTCAGAAGTAAAAAAGAAAGCTGGCATTTTTTATGGAAAACTTCTCGTTAAGCCTTTTTTTTTTCAAAATCATCAAAAAATTGTTATGGGTTGTTTAGGCGTTTACTACAAGTGAAAACGTTGTGACATGGAAAGAAAATAGAATTGGCTTACCTATTGTTCCCTCCATTTCGCCAAAGTAAGCGCAACAGTAACGCAAAGTTTATTTTTAAGTGTACACGCAAAGTAAAGGGAAAAGATAGCTTTTTTTATTTTTCGATATTCACTCAGATGAGCCAATTTTTCTACAGTTTTAGAAAAGGTTTCCACAACCTTCAGGCACCACTGTAGTAAATCCCCGCGTGATAAGTTAAGAAACCGATTTATGCGGTCTTTTTAAAGTGCGTTCCATTCATTTCGCCCACTCTGTGTGTATGCAGCAAACACGCTTTGACCCTGCCTGAGGCGCGTGCCCGCGGATACGAGGTGTAAATAATAAGTTTTACTAGGGTGCCTTCATGTGCGCTTTGCTTAGGGTGGAGACATCTGGCCATTTTGTTCCCACTTTTACATTTATTTTTTGTTCAGAAGCGCGTGAAAGAGCGTGTCCCTGCACGGGTCTGTGGCGCTGACTGTGCTATGGCAACATTTTGTTTTCGTTGATTTCTTTGTATTTTCCCCGTGAGCGCGTGCTGTCGGCATCGGTTACTACAAAGGGTGGCGTCACTCTAAACAGAAGGTCATTGAGGCACCCTAAGTTTTACCTCCTAGGCTGGAACTTTTTTTTTATTCAGTGATGTAATTGAAAGATTCTACATTAATATCAGCGTTTGAAATCTCCTCTTTTCAGGAGCACATAACTTTTCATTATAGACCCCAGCGGCGTCGATGCACTTTCCCTACCAGTGCCCTACTCTCCGCACGTTTTCGTAGATGATTGAGGGCGGATGTAGACAAAACCAACGCCGCGCTGGAAGAGCTGCAGTTACACGATGTTTTGCCTCATTCAGCTTACAGCTCAGACTTGGCCCTACCAAACTTTTAACTGTTTTTTTTTTTTTAGATAGAGGATTATTTAAAGGGTACACGATCTTCTTCCGACGACGAGGTAACCCATGTAGCGCGCCGTTGTTGTCGTCCACAGCCTCCCTAAACCATCTACGGCGGCATACGGAGAGTAGCGCAAAGGTAGCGGAACTGCATTGCCGCCGCTGGACACTGTATTGAAAAGTGAAGTGTTCATGGGAAAGAGGAGACTCCAAACCTTCATTCGAATGTAACATATTTCCATTCCATCACATAAAAAAAACGTTGCAGCCTCAGAGGTAAAAACGCAGTGATGAACCCTTGTACTTCTGCCATCATGGCTGCATCGAACACCGTGCCTTTTGTATGATGTATTTGGAGGGTGACCTCGGCCTGAGGACAAGTATTCAACAACCCACAACAGGCGCGTTTTTTTTTTTTTTTGTCAACGTGTGCTTTAATGTTTGGCACAATGGTAATTTTACAGTATGTACAGGGGTCCAACAAAATAAATAGATCATAGTTCCGTGGTAGTTTCCACTCCAGCGATGTATCTAGACTTGTCCGCATTCGCCGTTGCGGGCGGATGCGCCTGGAGCATCGTGAGACCACTGGTCTTCTTCGTGGACGGTGGCGCTGCGTTCTGACTGTTCTCTTCCTCGTCGGAACTGGAAGTAACACGAAACAGCTTCAGACCGAGACGACCCTATAATGCACACAAAACGATTTGTGGACGTTACGTCGCCCTGTAACGATAGCCACCAATAATTTCAGCACGCACCGAAAAAAATCAGAACCCCCGGCTTATTATCTACCGCTTGAGCTCATTGGTCATCGCCTCAAGTGGTAATCAAAAAAATGTTTTTGCAAGATAAAACTGACCGTTGTTTTTCGACATGCATCAACGAAGCAAAACGTTATTACAATATTTCATGGTCACTGACTGCCGTCTAAGGAACGCGGGGCGTGACCAATCATGATTAGGCTTCTTGCTCTGTGATTGGTTCTTTCTCATCGACTGATTTCGCATTCCCATTGACTGCAGATGGATTAGCTACCTAAAACTCGCTACGCCCTGCATTTCTTGAGGGTTACAATAGAAGGGGATCTTGTCAAGCCCTCCTAAAAATATAAGTTCAGACGGCGACTGCTGTTCAAGTGCATAGTCGTGGTATACCGTCAAAGAGCGGGACAGAGCAGCACGCGCACCGTGCCGTGCTCTCACTTGTAGCCGATGTAGAGCGGGTTTTTGGTCGGGCCGCCGTTCACGGAACCGTCGAAGGCGGACACGCAGCTCCCGACCCTCGCCGTGGACGCGTTGCCGATGGAGCTGGGGGCCCCTTCCGTCGGAGACTCGCGCTCGTACAGGCTGCCGGCCAGGCCCCGGTTGCTAATGTAGGCCACGTCGTCGGCACTCTTGAGGCCAAACGGAGAGTCGTGGTAGCTGCCGTCCTCGTCAACCGGAACGCTCATCTGAAGCACCTGCGAATGGTAGACAGACACTAATGGTTCAAGGGGGACGCGTACAAATGGTTTGTGGATAGGGCGAGCGAAAATTAGTGTTAGCATTTCCAGAAAGCGCTCGTTAGTTGCAAATCGTTACCTTCACTTGCTTGCTGTCAAAATCTTCAGTGTCATCTCGAAGTAAAGTTCTCGTTTAAAAAATAATTTTCAGTAGTAACAAGTGTATATAACGTCTCTCTCTCTCTCTCTCTCTTAATCACATTTCTATCTTTGAAGCAAAAAGTCTAAGTGACACTGGTATTTCACTCAAATTGTCGGAATGCGACACTAGCGGTTCTTGTTGGACCTCTATGCAATTACGTCTTACCTGCGTCTCGTATTCCTTGAGGCTGGAGTCCGCGTACACAGGCTCGTATCGCGGTGCCACGCACATGCGCTTTATCCTTTCTTTATTCGCCACGTATCTGAGGGAGAAACACGAAACACGCATTTTAGTTTTACAAACCCTCGCTATCTTAACAAAGCCAACAAAAATAGATCTACATGTGTTCACAGACAAAAACGTATATTATTAAAAAAAACAATAAAAGAACAGATGGCATTGCGGAGCGTCCGCATACATGACGCGCAACTGGCCGGAAGCCGGGCAAAATGCAATACGTCCCTTCAAGTTGTATGTTTCATATTTGTCAAAGTCTCCTACGTTAGTTCGCAGCGTAAAGTTGCCTTTCTAACTTCTCGCCCAATTAAAAAATATTATATAAAACTTAATATAGGGGTGCCCACTCTAGCTTTTAATTTTTAGAACAATATGCTGAAGCAAAGGAGCATAAACACCCACACCTAAAAGATCGCCCACCCATATTTTTTTATATATCTCCAGTGTACGTGAGCTTTCATTCGATATTCTGTGGCAGTATCAAAGTTTCGATAGGAAAAGCTGTTTTTTTTGTTTTTGTTTTTTGTATAAACACAAACAAATGCATCTTGTATCAACGCGACCTTGTTTTAAAGGCCTTCACTTTCAAAGTTCCAGCGTTTTGAAGTTGAGGGGGTATCTAACGTATTTCTTGTCCGCAACACCATAGTCGCTGACACGATGAGACCGGCAGGGAAGAACTTCAGTTGTCCAGCCTTCAGCACGAGCTTCCTACCTTCGACTACGCTTCGGCGTCTCCTGTACCTAGAGCGCGCGTGAGCAGTGAATACACGACAGATGGCAGTAGAGCACATGCTGAAGGCCAGGCATTCAAAATACACAACCTGCCGTTCTCATTTTCCCAGTGAGTATAACTGCTGATACGGGTAGAAACCGAGAGAGAGGAGGAGACGAGAGCGCGTGGAGACACCAAGGTGCCGATCCCTTTCTGGAATGATTAGGCGGTAGAGGCAAAGCTAGCTGTCTTTGTCTCCACTGCGCTCTTTAAACGCATTTGAATACGTTTAAACAGTGAGTAGAGACATAGAAAGCTGGCTTTGCGTGTATACCTCCTAATCATTCCGAACAGAGCTCGCTGTTCTGACGTCCCCGCGCCCTCCCCACCTCCTCCTCTCCCTCGCTTTCTACCCATAGAGTTTCTTGGAACAACCCCAAGTATGAGCTTATGCCTTAAGTCTTCCCGTAAACAGAGCACATCGCTCGCTGTCATATACCTGGACCACATGCAGCAGTGGTACACGATGCCGACGAAGCCCAAGACGGCGATGATGCAGGCAAGCACGATGAGGGCTGCACCCAGGTCGCTCGAATCTCCGCCGCCGATCTTGACGGGGCGGACCACGTTGGGCGGGGCCGTGGGCACAGCGTACGGGGTTCTCAGCTGTTGCACGGTGATGCCCAGACTCCTCGAGATGTGGTCCAGGAACGTCGACTGTGGATTGCCCTCGGTCACGAGCCTGGGTGAAATCGAAACGACGCTCGAGTGCAACTGAAGACTGGTCAAGCTGTCCATTAGACCTGCGCTCTAAAGAATCTAGAGGGTCGACTCTTCTGAAAAGCACCCGAGAAAGCCAAGCGCAGCATTCTACGAAGACAGTTCGGTGAATGGAATATCTCCAAAGCTAAAACAAACCTATCTGCACACCCTGCACTGTCACACTGAGCATGATGAAATGCCATGCTTTCTGTAAGAACGCAGACTGTTGTTTTTTAGGCCTAGACATAATTTCAGCCTCGTTATCCATAGACTGGAACGATTGGTTCCCCACCTGCATTTAGGGAAAATTGACCTGCCAAATAAGTAGCACCCCTGGCAAGCAAAATCATGTGTTTAAATCGCATTTCTGTTGTGTTTCACCACGCTCGTCTGCGTTGATAAATATTTGTGAGGAAAAAACAACAACATGTACATAAAAGTAGAAAGAAATTATTACAGCTTTTTGATGGGACGCTGAGCGCGTCAGTTTTACTTTCTTTTCGATGATTAAAAAATATAAGTTTTTCAAACTCAATATTTGCGTGCGTGAAAAGACGCTAATAGACCTGACAGACGTTCATGATGAGCCGCTGGGACACCGTATTTGCTTGCGAACGCTAGCAGAGGCTACAGTGCCTTCTTTTCTGTGGTTGCGTCTTGCAAATGCTATAGCGCCCCCTGGCCCAGAGAAACAACTCTACCTATGCTGGTCAAAGATCGTGGCCGCAAATTGCTTTTCAAAATAGCTCCTTTAAAAAGTGGATCAAAGTAGCTCAATCCGTAGCCTGGATGAATTTGTTATTTTCGACTCACATCTGAATGCGAGGGTCATTTGTTGTCATAATCCTCAGGGTCTCCGGCTCCACTAGGTATATCCAAATATCGCTCCTGTAAAGTGACAATAAAAAGAAAAAAACATGTCAGAGATCTTCTTTCACAAATTAGACACAGAAATAAGCTTTACGAAACAACTCACCCTGACAGATCAGTGGCAATGGTGTTGTTCCTCAGCACTTTCAGAGCGACCACCTTTTCAACGCTAGCGATGAGGCGTATCTGCTGTTGAATAATACTGCATAAAAACCACAGAACGTGAAAACGATTATTACCCGTTTTTTGTTTGATCTCGCGCATTAAAATGCAATACAATTGATTTTCAATTAGAACTGAGAGTTAAGGGTAAATCTTGTTTTAATATATATTCTCAGTCTTACCCCATAATTTGATCTTTCAGCTGTAAAACCTTGTCCGGAAGCACATCTCCAACGGCAAGAACGAGTCTGTTTTCATCGTTGATAAGATTCACCTTAAACCGGAAAGGGAAACAAAAAATGAAGCAGCGCAATATCACACAATACATGAATGGTAGCCTCCTGCATGCATGGCGCATTTTTATGTCAGTCTTACACCGTTAAATTTAGAGGTGCCTTCCATCGCGAAAAACATTATCCCATAACAAAATGTCCTCCAAATTGCAATATGTTGTAAATAATGCATTGTCAGATATGCGAGTCCGAGAAAACCTATTTTTATCCACACTTGAGTTTCAGCGCATCTTTATACGCGACTGTGCCGCTTTAATATCGGAAAACTTCGCAGTGAGGTTCCGAATTTTCTACCTATCCTTCTGCCGAGACGTTACGAGTTACATTCCTTCTTGTGCCGGTTTTAATGTCTACGGAACTTATACCGATGGTCATTCGTCTGATTACTATGCGGAGAGGAGGTCGCCTGCTTCTTGCACAGGAGTTGTGGTGACGTCAGAATGACGCCGAGCTTTGATTGGCTTTGCTTGAGGGGTAGTAAGCAGAACTCGATGCTAGACGCCTTGAGGCCTACCCACTATATTTTCAATCAGCCAATCAGCCAAACTCGGTGTTCTGACATGATCGCAACGCCCGTGCAAGAAGCAGACGAACTTGCGCTCCGCAAGGTCACTAAGAAAGTGAGAACGGCAGGGCGTCTCTTTCCATCACCGGATGATATGGGTGGATGATGCGAATGCTTTATTCTTTATGAAAGGCGGTAGCTTGTGTTACCTAGTGTAGAAACCAAAAAGTACGATTTTTCCTCTTCGCCAATTTCCTTCCCCTCTCGTCTTTTTGTAACTCTCACCAGGCGGTGTGAAACAGCGTCAGAAAGACTTTCTCTACCCTCCCTCCAGCACGTGTCTGTTTCCTTCGGCAGTACTTTGGCTGCACGTGCACGATCGAAACTCACGAGAGGCCAAATCGTTTCGGAAGGTAGGAAGTTCGCGTTGGAGGCAGGACCGCTGAAAGTCCTCCCACACGTCCTTCGCATCCTGTCCGTGACTATAATGCACAATCCACGCAAGAGCTTAGGGCATTTGTGCTGCACTGGCCACATTACTTTTGAGCGGTCGAGTCACAATTTAGAGGCCGCTGTGTTAATAACCCTACAAGTTTTTCCTTTGACAATAGAACAAACTAGGCGACTGAGGCACATGCGCTGGTAAAAAGACCAAAAGCCAGGGTCTCAATGTCCGTGAGGGCAAGATGCTAATATAGGGGCTACATATGTGTTGTACCGCCCAATAAACCTTTATAAAGCAAACACGTTTCCGACGAATATGCCACTAAGAGAAATAGCAGCTTAAAAAGGATACTTTGACGTTATTTTTTAGATCTGGCAGTTATACAAAATTATTACTGAATCTCAAATACTTCAAACGCTTAAAAGTACCCGAAATTACATATAACGAATAAATTAGCCTGCTGATTAAGAATAGGATAATTCAGAATAGTACTACAAACAAACGTGACAAAAAATATGTTTCTTTTAGTGACATCTGTCAAGCTTAATGGTAGTTGACCTGAACAGTAGACATGGTATTCAAAGTTCACAATGATTTATTTCTGCTATTACAACCACTGGTAATATTACAATTCTAAACATTCCTGAGGTTCGTAACAACAATTAATCATTTCTAAGGCAATGTTTTACCAAAGCGTTAAGTTTTACGAATGTTCTCGGTTTATTTCTTCCCAGCGAGTAATATGAAATGTATACTCAACCATTAATATTAACATACCAATCTTCCCTAAAAGGAAATTCCAAACGTTTTAAACCTCGCTTACCTTTGTTTGCACAATTCGGTAAGTCAAACTCGTCGGATAGATCCACAGAATATTCGTCAATCACGCAACAACTTTGGACATCATGCGCTGCCTGAACTACTGAATCACCTAGCATTCATAAAAATTGAAGTCATCTCAGTAAACGAAACTGTCATCCTCAACAAAATTTAGATGCGTACTTCGTCTGTATAGCTGATGATATTTTACATTATTTTTGATGTTTATTTTGTGTTTTTTCGTTTGCATTGTATGGAGCCGAGGGCTTGTCAAGCTGCATAAAAGCAACTTTCTTTCTCGCTACCTCCATCCCTCGTAATGAAAATAAACAATGTTTCATAATTCAATATAACAGAAGTTTAAATAGAAATCCCCTAGAGATATATTTGTGAACAAGCTTGAACAAACTCTCAACTCACGTAGGCGTATGTAGACTCTGTGAGTGCCCTGGAGGTGAGGTCGGGGCTGTCCCTGGCCGTAATCTTGAGTTTCAAGGGCAAGCTGACTCCTTGGACGTCTTCGAACGTCTTCACGTTACTCAAATAGCCCGTCTGGGGATCGATGCTAAACTTTCCATCGGGGTCCGTGTCGGGGGAAAGGTCATATACAATTTTTCCATTGGAACCAGAGTCCAGGTCTTCGGCCTTTGAGATAAAAAGAAGATGCAATTGGTATGTTAGATACAATCTCGAAGTTTGCGCACATTACATCTAATGATAGCGAAGTTTAACAAAGTAAAGCAGATGTTTAACACCTCAGAGGACATGATAACTTGAGTACTAGTTAAGAACCTCCAACCTCCCTCGGGATATTTTTTTATTGTTACACAATTTTGATACTGAATGAAGCAACGCATTAGCTCGTTCAAAATATGTCATCATTACATCCAACGCGTGGAGTGTGATTGTACAAGTGCCTGGAGTTAAGCGCCCTCCGAGTCAATAAATAAAACATGATTCAGGATGAATAATGCAGCTAAGGCATTCCCATGTCCAATACGCCCTGAGAATCCATAAATAATTCATGACAATAAAAAATGCATACTTTTGCTAAGCTGCTTGGATGACACAAATTTTCTTTTGTTATCTGCCTTCTCTACACGCTACCGGAGCTTCAAAACAAAATAATAATAATTTACCTTTATTCGGTGCATGCCGATCATCAACCCTTAGTGTCTTACGACCACTGTTCAACTTCGAGAGATCGTAACATATTTTAATTTCTTTACGAGCAAAAAATAAACAAAATATTAATTCAACGTCACGGTTCTTTCGAAGTGATTTTTCCAGTCTGTACTGGCCGCGTTTACAGCTTCGTACTTTTACAATGAATTTTTGTTTTAGTGTGAGCAGAACTGCTTTTAAGAGAACTTGCGTTGGGATTTTTTTAGCCCTCGGTCACGTCGGTTGCCGGGCCATCTTGCGCCGAATCCAGCACCCACAAGTCCGCCTCGCAGGTGGCTTCAACAATGTGACGCAAGTGTTATTTTCTTTTTTTTTTTCTGGTTTTACGAAGACGAAACACCCTATAATATTATTTCTCATTACCGTGTTACGATGGTACCTCGTAAACATTAGACATTTTCACTTATTTCCGTATAGGCATCTGAGTCGTAGGATTCGGTACGAGCAGCCACTCACCAACACCTGAAGGAAACGGGTTCCCGCTGGGGCATCGGAGGAAACGGCAGCCAGATAGCGGTTCTGTGTCAGCTGGCTGTACATAGGAGGAACCACGAACCGAGGCCTGTTGTCGTTCTGGTCGATCAAGTTGATGGCAACCTGCGTCATCAGTCTTGACGAGCCTGCATCGGATGTATCGTGAGTTAAACTCAGAGAACCGCAGTTTGCTTAAAGAGAAAGTTCTCACGCAACTGCATCGTCACTACTCAGGCACATCACAGTAAATGCATGGCTGTCATTCATAACATACACTTGCAGTCGCCTAAAAATGATAAGAGATCTGATTTGTGTTGCTTAAAGGGCGACTACGACGACATTTTGGCAACTCAAACTAACTATATTTTCTGAATATCCGACCTTTACCCTTTCCGGCACGCTATTTAGTATATCTGAATTCAAAATAGATTTTTTTTTTAATCGTCAAATGAACGCGATGCGAAAACAAACGTTCAAATATGCCCGCGCTTTCAAGGGTGTGATATCACTGGCAGGCTAGCTTGCAGGTTGAGCAGGCTGTATAGAAAACACAGTACGCCGCGCACTTGCTTCGTGCTGGTGCGCGAGTGCAGGGGTGAGCTTCCAAGTGTCCAACTGGCACATCAACATTTTTGTAATCACTTGCCAACAAAGTCCACTGCCCAAAGATTGAAGCCTTACTTTCCACTTGCGTCACGTTTTCATTATTGCTAGTAGAGAATTTCATTTTCAAAAAAGGTAGAGGACCACAGTTATATTTTCAGAAAATTTTCGAAAACAACTTATTTTGGCGTAATATTTCAGCTTCAAGTTGAGCTGTTTGTTGGTGTGTTGATACAGCTTTGAGCGAAGTCGAAAATCATTAAAAGAACGCCGGAGTATTCATTTTATAGACGTCGAGTCTGCCGTGTCCCAATGATTAGTTTATATTACCGCGTGCATGATCGAGAAGATACTCTTCTCCGTCCGTTCGCCTAGATTTGAAGATTCGCGTAAACACTTACCCCGAGCGTAAACGATAAAGAGGCCAGAATGACCCTGACTAGTCAGCCTCGCCCTAGCTCTTTCCCGAACATTCTATACTTCGTTTCAGCTTCGGTCCGAGCGCGGCCGATGTTGTGAGCAGAAGGGCCTATCAAACAGCGCTAAAAGCGAAACGTCATGGCGTGCTCTCTGCAGTTGATAGGACCAGCCCCTATTCGCCGTGTCTCTGTGCGCGCTCCTCCGCCGGCTAGTCCTATCAAGAGCAGAGAGCACGCCATCACGCTGCACTTTTTGCGCTCTTTGACTGGCCCTTCGACTCATAACATCGGCCGCGCTTGGACCGAAGCTGAAACGAAGTATAGGACGAATATTCGAGATGGCGAGCATGGTGGACAAGGAGCCGAGCGACGTATTGCCGATTCATTCACTGATTGCCGCCAACGCTCACTGCGGCTTTCTCGACAGTGTTCTTCGTTTCTGGCACAAGTTCGCCTCTATTAAATATTTAATTAATTCTGTTTTATTCCGCTTCGTCGTCTGTCATTCGTGACAATATCTCCTTCAGAAAGGCTTCAGCATATTGCTCACTTCGAAAGTAAACGTAAATAAACGTGCTCCTCTTAATAAGGGATGCGACTTTAAAATATACGTTAGTTCGTACGCAGAACACATTTGGCTTTCCAATTAAACACCGACATCTCAACAGCTCGTATCTATTTTCTTTCTTGTCACGGTTTGATAAGGTAGTGAAAAACAGTCATTAAAATATATCTATCCAATATTTTTTTTATTATAGTCCTGAACAGAATCCCTGATTTGTTGTCGTAAACAAAAAGAAAACTTACTAATTCATATAAATAGTGTAAAATAGAAAGCAGACGAAAAGTAACAAATGACGAAAAATTTATATGAACAACATTGCCTTAAACTTTTTTGAAGATGATAAACGTGAAGTCCTGAAAGACAGAAAACTCCACCCTTCAGATCTAGGTAATTGTGCTCCATCAGCGTTCACGCCAGCTCCTCCAAATACAAAAAAAAAAGAAACTGAAGGTGTATTTATATTTATATTTCATTAACCGCTAAATATACTAGAATTCTCCCAAATAATGTAACTGATAAGGTTTTTGCGCTTCTTAGGAGCTTATCTACCAAATCCAGCAACCATCGACAAGCGAGCATGCAATTCGAGCAACTCTCTGTTTTGCGGTTTGAGTTGTTTTGAGCTACCAACACTAAACACATTTTCTGAATACCAGGTTTTACTCTTTCCGGCATGCTATTTATTATCCTTAAAGTAAAAATAAACAAGTCACCGAGGGTTTAGCAAATGAAGGTGATTCAAAAACCAACATCCACATTTTTGCTCTCTCTCTTCAGTGGGTGTTGTGACTTATATAGCTTGCAAGTCCATCGGAACGTCCATGAAACAGTATTTTGCGCGTATTTTTTTTTTTTTTTTTGCTTTGCTAGTGTGAGCTTCCCTACTATACATATCAAGCCATAAAACATCTTGTAACCCGTCGAAAAAAAGCTGAACATCCTCCATATTACAACATTTCACGCCACGTTTTCACTTCTGTCATTAGAGTTTCCCAGCCACTCGGATCAAATATCAAGGTTCAATACGATCGCGAAAAAAAAATGTATTGCGATGTGTGATTTGGATTTCTAGTTCAAACGTGTTTAATAACCTCTTGGACCTATTTTGAGGCAAATTATTGGCTTACAAGTTGTGCCGGACCTCCTCTTTAATAGCTGGGCTTTCTTCGTCAAAATTCCGCGAGCAAAATTTTTTATGTTACTTTGTGTGAAAAGATAAACCTAGCATATGTATGCATGAACCTGCAGGCAAGCATATAAGCATACATTGAATACAATCAAATGATGTTTCCCGATCTCCTGACGTGTGCGTCAGCAGGACTCACCAAATACTCCACCGATCGTGTTCAGGTGAACTGTCAGGAGGTATTTGTTCTGTTCTTCATAGTCAAGGTTCTGGTTCTGTACGCGCACTTCACAATCCCGTTGCTCGTTGTCCAAAATGTAGAAATGTCCTAAGGCAGCAAGCAATAAAAAAGTTCAAAAACGTTTGCAATTCTCTGTAATGCCGAATTAGAGCGCAGCTCTTGAGGAGGAGGAGGGGAAGGGAAGGGAGGGTATTTCTCTGTGACGTCACTCGTGATCTTCGTAACCCTCATGACGTCACTCATGACCTTCGTGACGTCACGCTTGATGTCACGTGTGACGTCACGCGGTTACGCTGACGGCGACAGCAACGGCGACGGCGACGCCGCTCAACCCGGAATAGGGCGCCTAAGAGCTGCGCTCTAAAATATTTTGATAATATTTTCCCACCACGTACACGATATTAGGTGTATGCGCATCCAGGTATAGCTGGGAACTTGGCTGAACCAAATTACGTAGGAAAGAAATCTAATTTGTATTTTGACGATTCAATATTATTTATACGAAGCTTAAATAAACTAAAATTTTATCCCGCAAAAACATTCCAATTTTCTTATATAATTTCTAAATAAATAATTTTCTACGACATTTTTTCGCCTATTCTTAATAAAAGCAACTAAAAACGTACTGGAAACGTCTAAAGATAAGTTTAAACAAAAAGGGTAGTAAATGTTCTCTGTAATGTCACAATCCAACTGGCCCTGGTTCAGTATACCTTAAACCGACACGACGCGAACACCGATGAAGTAAAAGCTAAAAATAAACACTTCTATTAAGAATGCAATGCTTCTTTACATTTACAATTATTTATGACCACTACAATATAAACGTTACAGCTCACCCTTTTCGTTTCCAGTAACAATTTGGCACTGTACTGGAAAGTTCCCGCGTGGCTTGTTGACGATCGGAAGAGCTTTTACCAAAGTATTGGCCAGTGCGTTTTCAGGAACTTCAACTCTGAATATTAGAAAAAAGCATAATAATCAAAATATAGCTCGGCAAGGAATATACATGTTGAGGTTGTTTGTATTTTAGTTTAATATTTTGCTAAATTAGGAGAATGAGGGGGGTTGCAATGTCATTTAATTTTTCAAACTGAATTGCTTCAGCAATCAGGTTGTTTTTTTCTTCCCTGCCTATTGAGAAACTAGGTAATTTTACAATTTTACGTTGTTCTGCTTCACGGTAAAAATAATTAAAACAAACCTCACCATCCTTGAAAAAATATTTATGGAATCTAAAGTTTATATCCGTAAAAAAAAAAAGAATCATGGGCAGTTGTTTGAAAGATGATTGTATGGGTAGTGCCACCATCGTCTATAATCTATACCGTAGTTTTAACACGATAACGTTAATGTCGCCGAAAATCCGGCGTCGGTGGAGTGAAGAGAAAGTGCTGGCGTCGGTGACGTGACAAGAAAAGCCGGCATCAGTGGCGTGACAAAATTAAAAAAAAGCCGGTGTCGGTGGCGTGCTGCGAAGTTCCTGATTGGTCGATAGGGTTATGACGTCGCAGCCTCATGGCCCCGCGCGGGAATTTCAACCAACCCATAACGCTCACGTGAAATGTTACGTCAGGCGTGAAATAAAATTGATTAAAAAACATAAGATATTATTCGAATTGAGGGACTCAAATTATTCCACTCCAGAAAGGCGGGATTCGAACCCACGACCCTTCGGTTACGAGCCAGACACACTACTGGCTAGACTACGCTAGGTACACTTGCACGGCTGGGGACTGAGTGGGAGTTCATAGGTTTAGATGTGACGATATCGCATTCTACCGTCCTCCAGGTTTTTATGTTTTTTAATTCTAATTTTTAAAGTTTATTTTTGGAAAATGGAGTAAAGGTTTCATGAAAGCCATCTTCAATGGGAGCTTATTAGAATCGACATATATTAGACAGGGGAATTACCATCATATCCACGAGAATAAACAAGTAAAATTTGTTAATAAATATTTTAATTAATAGCCGTATGGGTGAGATTGCAGTGGCACCCACATGATTGAATGCTGTGAAAAACGGAACAACAAAAGTGGCCGACGCTTACGTGTAAAATCCGTCGGCGAATCCCAGTCCCGAATCCGGTGGCACAGTTGCAATGTGCTCCACGTAGACGGTGACCACCGCGCTGGCAGCGAGAGACGGGTCTCCAAGATCGTGCGCCTGCACCTCAATCTAAGACGGTAGGAGAGCAAGATTAACCACTCAACGTAGCGGCATCCGCAACATCAGAAATTGAAACCTTGACCAAGCGGTTGACGTGCCGGAGATAAAAATTCGCCTCCTTGCGACCCTTACGCCACATGTGTATAAAGCAGTCGAAAACAAAATGCTCTTACTTTATTACAGATATATCGCCCACCAAGATGTTGCTTCAATCTTTTAATAACTGATTTTAATTTCCTGAAAGTGAAAGAAGTGCCTGATCGTGCAACATAACAATTCGATTCGGCACGCCAAATTCTCCTCTTCTTTTCTGCACACATCTATTCGACTTCGGGGTAACGCCCCCGTTCTGTTCGTCAGTTATTTCACAGCATCTGTGAATTCATAAGCTGAAATAGAAATAGCGGCTTTATGAGACTGCTCGTCCACTGACCCTGTACTCAGAGTCCGGTTCTTTCCTGAGGTCGTCCTTGACCGTTATGACTCCGCTGGTGCTGTCGATCAGAAAGTAGAAAGGCGCTCTACCTTTACCGCCAATCTCGTAGCGAACCACGTTTCCTGGAGCCTGCAATTAAGAAAAAAGAAATATTAGACCTCTTAGGTATACGCTTAATGAAACGCTGTAAATCGAATCATGATATTGAAGAAAAAAACTCGTTTACAAAGAGTGCAGTATATTCACGAAAAGATGTTTTAACCGCTAGTTCAGCATTATACTATACTCTTATCGTATAGTGTAAAGTATTCAGTATCAAAATTTGATCCTGAAACTTTTAGTGAGCTTGCAAGCAGGCTGACGAATCGGAAACAATACTGAAACCGATTGTCTTTAATTTAGGGGTGCTTAAACCTTTGACGGAGGTGATTACACATTTGAAAGTGCCCTCCTAAACGCGAAACTGTGCGGACCGCGGAGGTGTTGATATAGGTTGTCTTTGGAGAACCATCAACGTTGTATTCGCCCGGTGTAGCGCTTTGCTGTGCAATATGTAGTTTTTGAATTAGACGCTACGCGCATGTGATGCTAACTTCGCGTACCAGCTGCTCTGGGGGTAGTGTCAATGGGAGCCCTGGCTCTTCCGATTCAGGCTTCCAACGCTTCTAGTATTTCAACTCGGAGGATGATAGCTTATAATTTGACAGAGAAGCTCTTTAAAGTACCTCCGGTTAGGAACCTGAAGCCGCGGGAATGTCGCGGGAGCGGACTCGCCAAAATGATGCCGGATAGAAGAAAGAAAACATGTTTTCTTCTTCAATGTTTTCATTTAATGCTTCTAAACACCTTTCAAGCAATGTAGTATCGGGTACGACTCAAATGCGAACAATGCAGGGCGTGGCCTTCGATACATGCTGCGCAACTTAGAGGCCACTAGAAACAAATAAAACCGCGGAGTGGAGAGAAAGACTACAAAGGTAGGCTCTTCGTATGTACGTCGGAGTAAACCGCGCACTATCGCAGCCCCCTGACCACCCCGCAGTTTTATCAGTTCCTAGTCGCATCTAGGTAGCGCAGCATGTGACGTTTGGCCACGAGCTCTGCTGTTCGTATTTCATTCGTACTCGATAGTACTCTCACTAGACAACCAAAAAAAGAAAAAGTCTGAGTCGATATTTTTGTGTCTACTATCGCTTCTGAAACAAAACCCGACAACTGGGAAACATATTTTGGGGAAAGAAAATTCGGCCGTCAAAAGGGGGAATTAGCGCATGCAGTTGCAACTCAGTTGAGCAAACCATCGTATTCTTTTTCCCTTTTTTTTATATTTCTAAAGAATATTTTCTTTCAAATAAAGGAGTCTCTTAATCGCAGTGTTAAATATTGCAATAAAAACATTTTAGTTTTACTTTTCTATATTTTTATTAGTATATTTTAAACTACTTTACAGAAAACCTCCCATTGCATAAAGTCACGAGGTTCGCGCTTTTTTTTTTTTTTTGAAACTTACTTAAACTATTTAGCAACTTGATTCATTCAACCTGTTGCACCAACAAAGTTAGCTTATATGCGTTCCCATAAACCAAACTTCAAGTTTTAGCAGTTGTCATTCTTTTCGATTAGGTCGATCGCCACATATTCTCAAAACAAGAACATTCCCACATTTTCTTTTAATTCTTCTTTGATGCATTCAAAAATTATTGTCACTTTTTAATGGTCCATTAGATCTGTCCCGGAGCTAACAAATATACTGATTTGGCAAAATGACAATAACGGTATTAAAGATTAGGCAATATATTTCCAGCAATAACGGTGTGAAAACGCTGAGTGGTTCAATTGAAGTGTCGCACAGCGCTATAATACACTCGTCCTACAAAGTCCGATAAAGAACCTACTTTCTTGAATCTTTCTTTTTTATATACAGGGTGTTTCAGAGAACGCAGGCCGAATCGCGCCCCGTGGAGAGATAGTGCAACCAACCTCTGCTGCGGGCGCGGTGCCGCCGGGTCTGAGATGCGCTCCGGTAGCAAACCGAAACTTAAAAACATGTCGAATTTGTGCGGTTCTGCAAAAAGCCGTAAACTGCTTTTCGTGCCTTCTATCGTTCTGCAATTTGTTGATTTAGTGTTTTTCGGTGATGTAGAGCAATTTTCTAATTTAAACCATGCCATTAAACAGAATATCAAACAGTTAATTACTCGAAAATAAATAACAACTTAATTATCCCGGACTTTAATCATTTTCCTAAATGGGCCCCTGGCCCACGACCCAAACGCCACAAGCCTTTTTTCGTTGCGATGAGTAGTTTTCGCAGGAGCGATTTAACCTGCGTTCTCTGAAACACCCCGTGTACCGGAGACTTACCGATCCGTCTCCGTCTGAGGCAACGACAGTCGTAACGATGGTTCCAAGGGGCACGTTGTCTTGCAGGCGTATCGGCAAGGGCACACTCGTAAAACGGGGAGCCACGTCGTTTCGGTCCTGGAAGACCAAAGCACGAGTTAAACGCACACTCGATATCCATTAGTAGATGGCCTTGTCCGTTAGACGTGAGTTGGAAGAGAACGTGTGGTTGCAGTTGTTAAGGCGGGATTTCACATTTTGGCTTGAGTGTAGACGAGTGCGTTACAACGGAATTGCCTGTGACCAGGGTGTTGGAACGAAATGTTTTTCGTTCCGTTTTCATTTTCGTTCCATACAAAAAATTTCCGTTCCGTTTCCGCTCCGGAACGAAAAAATAATGCTCCGTAACGGTTCGTAACGGTTTCTTTCTAAAAAAAAAAAAAAATATATATCGCAACAAAAATTAAAAGGAACGTAACGTTTATTTTTACACAAAAATAGATAATTCAGGCGCTCCAGAGAAATCCGCGGAAACGACATTGCTTCTGAGATCATGTTCATTGCCTTGAGAATGAGATCATGATCAAGGCACCGAGCATGATCTCAGAAGCAGCACGTCATCAAGTGTGCTCGGTGAAAGGCAGGACCTCTGGTCCGATAAAATAAATTTCAGCGCCGAAAAGGCCCTGAAGGCCCATAGGGATGAAGAAGAACACTTTTGCAACAGAGTATCAGACTGCCGTATCCGTAGAAAAACAGAAGATGGACTTCTACAACGCCGGGTCACAAACTTCCCGCGCTTGCCGTGATCTGTTGTCTGTCTGTGTCGTCCGAAGAAAGCATGGAGGGAGAGGGCGCAAGAGCCAAGGAGAGCATTGCGAGCGTGTGGAGGCGTCGCGTCACCGCGCTCTCATTGGTGGGAAGCAATGGCGCCTTGCGTCATGTTTTTTGTTTCTCGTTGTATTTTTTGTCCTTGTTTTTGCTATGCTTGTTCGCCCAGAGTTTAGACGCGGGGGCGATGGCTTGCTTGTCTTCTCTTTAATTATGGTACAAACCAACGGCAGTCTCTTCGCTGCGTGAAACGAATTACTGAAATACCTGATATTCTCCCTTGAACCGAAAACCGATAAGAAAATTTTTCGGTTTCACTCCGGAACAAAATAATAAATAACGTTTCGATTACGTTTCCGTTCCGCCAAAAAATATCGTTTTTTTCGTTTTTCGTTTTTGGTTTTCGTTTTGTTCCGATACCCTGCCTGTGACTCCTTACGAGTCACGACGAGACAACGCACTGGCACACTGCCGCCATTTGTGAGGTCGCCCAGAAACTCGTCTAATCTGCGTATAACTAAACTAAAAAAATATATGGGTGACTTCATCTCAAATCGGGCAGGCTAAAAGGGTCTGATTTTTAATTTTCACGAAAAAAATATATGTTTTGGGGGTATTTCTCAAATGAAGGAGGGCGCAAACCGCATGTTCTCCCGATTTTTCGTTCTCGAGTACCGAGCCGTAGAAGCCGCAGTGGCAGAAACTAGTGTCTTTGCCTGCCGTCGCAGGTCGCGTGTTTGACACCCTCTGCTGACGTTATTGTTTTCTCTACACCCTTTTAACTTTTCCCCCTCATTTAATAGGTATTATAAAGATACCTTGATGTATTCAAATATCTTTAGGAATTTGATTGTTTTCTAAAACACATGTCAAACTCGTCACTCCGGTCGCTTTTCGGTTAAATTTGACAGGTCATTACTTTGTCTGTACTTAAGGTAAATTTTCTTTCTCTGGCTCTACAGAAAGACCAAAGCAAGCCCATTATAGATATAATAATACTATTATGATCTGTCGACTAGCCGCTCCGCTACCTTCACGAAACGTTGTAAGAAATAACAAATGTTGAAAGTTTGAGGTCGATTTTCTCAAAAACCCCATTTTTGTAAATTTTTCTTTTTTAATTCTTTTAGACATATTAGTCTACTACAAGAAAAACAGTCTAGAAATGTAATATTTTGGTTGTATGTCCTCTGTTCGAGCCGCAACCGCGTGAAATGTGTAAACATTTGTTATTTTTCTCAACGTTTACGTGAAAGTAGCGGAGCGGCTACTTGGCAGATAATAAGGATATTATTATATCTATAATGGGCTTGCTTTGGGCTTTCTGTAGAGCCAAATAAAGAAAATTTACCTTAAGTACAGACAAGGTAATGACCTGTCAAATTTGACCTAAAAGCTACCGGAGTGACGAGTTTGACATGTTTTTTAGAAAACAATCAAATTCCTAAAACTATTTGAATACATCAAGGTATCTTTATAATACCTATTAAATCAGGGGGAAAAGTTAAAAGGGTGTAGAGAAAACAATAGCGCCAGCAGAGGGTGTCAAACACGCGACCTCCGACGGCAGGCAAAAACTCTAGTTTCTGCCACTGCGGCTTCTACGCTTCGCAACTGAAGAACAAAAAATCTGGGAAACATGCGGATTGCGCCCTCATTTATTTGATAAGTGCCCCCAAAACATATATTTTTTTCGTGAAAATTAAAATTCAGACTTTTTTATTCTGCCCGATTTGAAATGAAATTTCCATATCGGGCAGGCTGAAAGGGTCCAGCATTTAATTTTCACGAAAAAAAGGTATGTTTTAGGGGCATTTCTCAAATGAATGAGAGCGCAAACCGCAAGTTCCCCAGAATTTTTGTTCTCGAGTTACGAAGCGTAGAAGCCGCAGTGGCAGAAACTAATGTTTTTGCCTGCCGTCGCAGGTCGCGTGTTTGACACCCTCTGCTGGCGCTATTGTTTTCTCTACACCCTTTTAACTTTTCTCCCTAATTTAATAGGTGTTATAAAGATACCTTTATGTATTCAAAGAGTTTTAGGAATTTGATTGTTTTCTAAAAAACATATCAAACTCGTCACTCCGGTCGCTTTTCGGTCAAATTTGACAGGTCATTACTTTGCCTGCACTTAAGGTAAATTTTCTTTATTTGTCTCTACAGAAAACCCAAAGTAAGCCCATTATAGATATAATAATATCATTATTATCCGCTGAGTAGCCGCTCCGCTACCTTCACGTAAACGTTGTGAAAAATAACAAATGTTCACACATTTCACGCGATTGCGGCTCAAACAGAGGACATACAACCAAAATATTACATTTCTAGACTGTTTTTTCTTGTATTCGACTAATATGTCTAAAATAATTTAAAATATAAAAATTTACAAAAATGGGGGTTTTGAGAAAATCGACCTCAAACTTTCAACATTTGTTATTTCTTACGACGTTTACGTGAAGGTAGCGGAGCGGCTAGTCGACAGATCATATTGATATTATTATATCTATAATGGGCTTGCTTTGGGCTTTCTGTAGAGCCAAAGAAAGAAAATTTACCTTAAGTAGAGACAAAGTAATGACCTGTCAAATTTGACCGAAAAGCGACCGGAGTGACGAGTTTGACATGCGTTTTAGAAAACAATCAAATTTCTAAAAATATTTTAATACATCAAGGTATCTTTATAATACCTATTAAATGATGGGGAAAATTTAAAAAGGTGTAGAGAAAACAATAGCGTCAGCAGAGGGTGTCAAACACGCGACCTGCGACGGCATGCAAAAACACTAGTTTCTGCCACTGCGGCTTCTACGGCTCGTAACTCAAGACCGAAAAATCGGGAGAACATGCGGTTTGCGCCCTCCTTCATTTGAGAAATACCCCCAAAACATATATTTTTTTCGTGAAAATTAAAAATCAGACACTTTTAGCCTGCCCGATTTGAGATGAAATCACCCATATATATATTTTTTTTATATATTCGAGATTAAGTTTACGACCTATCTTTGATAGATGGTTGCTTGCAACATTGCATAAATTGTTTCAAGCCCAGAGTAAAACATTATGAAATATACGCAGATCAGATGTGCTCCAGTGCTAGCCGATAGATGGCGCCAGAGTGTGTTCTCTCGTCGTAATCAATTCCAAGTGGTTGCGAGGCAGTCGGTCAAACTCAAACGTACGAACTAGAGTCACGAAGTACTAGCTATGCTACAGAGTAACGGCACTTCCGCCATCTCGGTGCTTGTTGCCAGCCATCTTAAGCTTTCTCTGAAATACCAGGAAAACATTATTCGTTCTCCAGAAATGTTAAAATATCCCGCGACAAGGCAAAACGATATCGCCTGGGCTTCTTCACATCGTGTTCAAAGCCCTGAAAAGTCATATTTTTGAACTGGGACGATCACTAATAGACCCTTTTCAAAAGCTCATCGGGCAACATTGGTGGTGGCTATTGCTTGGAGACGTAACGTGCGATTGGATCAGAGTTAACGCAGAACGCTGGCGCAACCCTTGTATTCATCCAACTACGCGCTCAGAGTACGTGATCAAGCAAAGGCGGACATGCGATGGCACTGACTTTTGAAAAGGGTCTACTACTCCCGCTCTCGACAGAACACCAAAATGGCAATACCCAGAAAAAAAAAAAAAAAAACATCGGGGAATAGAGCGACGGTACTCTAATGGTGAATTCAAGTGGCAGATCGCGAGCGCTCCAAAAGCGCTCCATTTGAAAGCGCATATTCCGCTCAAAGATCTGGCTCGAGTTGGTCATCTTCCGCTCGTAGATCTCTGGCAGCACCCGCCCAGTGGAGCGCTTCCAAAAGTGGGATCAGCGGGATTTCAGGGAGCTTGGCGGAAGTTGATAGAAGCACGCTACGTACGTCATTTCCTTTAACTCGGCCGTGCGCGTGCGCGCGCGCAGCGATGTTGGCGAGGTCGCCCCAGTCGCCGGTTTGGCCGGGCCGTCGAGTTTGATTTGTTCGCGACCATGAAAGTTGTGGTTTGCTACCTTTTTGTGTTTATTAAAGTCTTATCAGCAATCTGAACTCCGCCAATGGAGCTCGCTGTGCGTGCCCCGCCGCTTCGAGGCGGCCGAAATATGTGTGACTGTGGCGAACGCAGACGTCAGCAGCTAAACAGTGACAGTCGTGACTGGTCGTCGGAAATCTCAGTCGGCTGAGGCGTTGGGCTTGTCAAGTTCGAGTGACGGCCATTTTAAACTATCGACCGTCTCGAGCGGGTAGCTCCAAAAATGCTCGTCGATTTGGAGCGGGTCCCACGGAGCAGAATTTCACCTCCTTCGCGGATATTGGAAAGCGCTCCGGATCTACCAGTGGAATTCACCATAAGCGTCTCCTGTTTAGTGGCCCTACGGTATCTCTGCTGTTGACGTAGGCGACACGAACCTCGACCGCCACGCGCACTGTGCAGGTGGCCGTGGGATCCGTCTTGTCGTTCTCCAGCGTGCCGATGACGAGCGTATGACTCGTCTTCTTCTCGTAGTCCAGTCCCGCCAGCGTGCGCACCACTCCGCTGACGGGGTCGATGGCGAACAGGGTCTGGTCGCCCTCGCGTATCGTGTACGTGATGCTCGGCGTGCTGTCGGGGTCCGTTGCCTGGGGGGATTCCCCTTGATTAGATCAGAAGCAATCCCGAATATGATTGAAGCCTTTTTTTTTTCTCCTTTTTTATTAGTATTTATTGTCAAGTTCTGTAGAAATCGTACGACGTGGTAAACTATATGCATGACTTGCCTCGAGGAATCTTATAATTATTGTTAAATTGTCTGCTCGGCCGTGGAACGCGTTCTTAAGGTGCAAGTAGCTGTTCTGTGGCATATTAGACGCCAAATATTCGTCTAAGGCCTAACGGCTCGGTATTTTGCACCTGTATGATAAGCGCTGGAAGAGTCGGTAGTCTGGAAAAGTGCTGGATAAGTCAAAAGTCGGAGCACGAGTGGGGAGTAATAATTATTAAAATAATTATCTCAAGTTTAGTCATTTCCTTCCTAAGTTTACTCTTTTTTCTTTTTTTTTTATACGGACAAATTGAATGGAGGCTCGTAGCCAGCCGTCAAGAAGCTCATAGCACTTGTAGAAACCTCAGAAAACACATTTCTGCCGTCTACTATTCACTGGCGCATCGATTCAGTCAAGGGTCTGAGAGATCGAAACTAAAACGCCCAAGTGCCACAAAAGACCCACCCCAAAGAGGCGGCAGTGTTCACTGTGCGAGCGGGTGGCGCCTGGACGCGAGTCGATCTGGCCTCGAGGCGATATCTTCAAGCTCTGTTCTTGCAGCAAAAGTGCGTTGCACTCTCGCATCCCTTGTGTAGCGAGACCTTGGACTTCGCTTTTTCTTGAATTTTAGACCTTGCATTTTTGCTTTTACGTTTCCTTTTATTTGGGTATGCTACTTTCTAAAAAGTCTCCATTCTCTCCAATACAAAACTAAATTATTCCCGGAGCAACAGGCTCAAGGCTGGCGGTACGAAAACGTAAATGATATGCGCGCGGTGATGTTCTCATCCACGTTATCGCAACTCCAACCTCGTGCCTGTTGCAGGACCATTAGCTATTAGCCCCGTGCGCGACCGAAAGCGTCGCTGTGGTCGGCCTTCCACGATTGGCCCAAAAGCTGACTATGACGTCGGAAAGGGTATACCATCGACGGAAATAAGAGGAATGAAAGAACTTTAATTTCGACGGTGTTGGCAGTGTTGCTTTGAGAGCGCAATGATTTCAGGCTTCCACCATGCTATTTACAAACACCATCGAACCTGTTGTTCGCAAGGTAATGACGTCACAAGGGGGAACCATAGGAGGGCGCCACCAAAACATCTCGCCGCTACGCGCTCGATTTTTTTTTTTATGTACATATTTAGTAGTGTACGACGACGCTCAACCAGTTTTAAAATAAAACCATATATTTATTTCACTAATTAAAATTTTATTCGAAAGACTTTAGGTAATTAATTATCCGACTTACTGTGAGCATCAGCTACCTATATCACGTCCCCCTGGTCGTATAACACACCTACACACATCGCTTTCATGGATCTAGAAAAAGAAAAATATCCTGTAGAGAAAAGGAAGAAGAAAAACACGTATGGGAGCCCGAAAAATAGACAAGTTTGCTGAGTCTGAAACGTTCCCTTTTTGTGCCTTTCTCTCCAAAGGTCCTCACGCTTGTAACACTGTCTCGAGTTTTTCACGATACAATAACATTTAACAGCCACGAATTTAGGGCGAGATAAGGGAAAACCCGTCACCTTGACTTGCACGACGTTGATGTTGTCCTGGTTCTCCGGCACGGACGACTCGTAGAAGTTCCTCTCGAAGTAGGGGACTTCGTCCTGTACGTCCAGCACGTGCACGGTCACGCTGGCGGTGGTGATGCGCGCGTCGGGAGCCTTGTCCTTGGCCGTCACCACGAGCACGTGTTCCTTCTGCCGCTCGTAGTCCAAGGCGCGACGCGTCGACACCTCGCCCGTCTTTTCGTTGATCCCGAAGTCACTGCAAGGACGTGGACGAGCGACGGTGTGTTTTTCAGCACCCTTGTATTATTAGTAATAACGTGAAGAATAACAGGCAATTACTTGACTTTCGTTAAGAGATTAATCGAATTGCATTCAATCCTGCATCTGGTATTACACTGCTGAAGGCCCGCAGGATTGTTTGGAAAATTCAACATCCCGTCTCAATATTAAAGAAACCAAAACAAGGACAAGCAATGGGTTTTATATTTTCCAATCTTGGAAGTAGCCTGAAATGTTTAAATACGTTCAAATATTATTATTGAATATTTTAATTAAGCTACCTTATGCTTTATTTTCAAAATAACTACATTTGGTATTGCAGTGCACAGGGGGGATCGGTGGTTGAGTGGGCTAGCACAGATTAGCTCGGAGCACGTGGATCGAAACCTCGCGCTGCTGAACCTTGGAATACTGGGATCTTGTCCCATCCCTGCCCGTTTCGATCTGGATGAGCATCGTACCAGCGTGCGGTTGGGTATCACCACTGTGTGATGCACGTTAAAGACCACAGGCTATAGGTTGTACTGCACTGGCTAAATTGCTCATCTACAGGTGAGACACGAACAAGACGCCCTTTGGGCCGAACTAAATTCAGGCGGTATACACACAACACTATTACTGCATAAATGTTTCCTGAACATTATTCCATGTGTTTATTTGTGCATCGCATAGGTGTTTTGTTCCACTTTTTAAACTTCTATGTAGGCTTTCTAATATTTTATAATATTTTAATGTTACGTTTATGTATGTTTTACTTTATTGTGCGGTAAAAATCAATGTAAAATATGAGTTATTTATTTAATAAACATTTTAGCTTTTCATGGCCACCGATTCTGTGCTAGTGCATAAAGCAGTAAATTTGCTTAATATAATTTATGGGTAGTCCCTTTTTACTTTAAACATTGGGATATTGCTACCTGAAATAATACATTATTCATATTCTGAATATAACCCGCAGACTGTGTCACACTCACCCATTTCCAGAAATCGTGTAGTAAACTTCGCCGTTTGCACCAATGTCCTCGTCTCTTGCCTTTGAGAAAATCAAATGAAACCAGAAAATTCATTAGAATGCAATACGCTTACATGGTGGCTTTTCAACAACGTTTAGCAAACTGAGTGTTTAAAAAAAAACTTCATCGACACCGTTTGAGCTAGAGCAAAGAGTTTCATCTTACCTGCACAGTTCCCACGACGGCTCCAGCCTTGCCTTCTTCTACAGTAAAATTGTAGCTTTCCTGAACAAACACGGGGTTCTGATCATTGATATCGGTGACGGTGATGTGCACGGTGGCCACGTTGAACTGGGGGAAAAGCGGAAAGCATAAAGCACACCGTGATTCGTAATAATTCAAGAAACTATTCTAGTACAACGCACATTTTGTTAACTTACTCAATTCTCACGCTCATCATAATAATGTTTTAATCTTCGTATTCCCTTCACATTACTTCTCTAATTGTTTTAAAATTATGTACATATGAACACATATCGTTTTAGTGCCTAGGCAATATTCTTAACATACATACTCTAAACACAAAACATTGATTTGCAGACATTTTGTTGATAATGTGATTAGAACTTTCGCTATAATGCAAGGGTAATGGTAACATCACTGAGAGTCTCCTTGTAATAATATTCTCGGTAAACACTGAGGTGTAAAGCAGTGTTCGGCAAAACTTAAGTTTTTCTTGTGTTTTTTATGCAAATTTTTAGAAACACGTGTCAATTTTTTTATCAGTGGCGGCAGCAGTATTTTGCAACTAGGAATACGTTGAATCAGAAGAATGAACAGGTTACATTAGCTCAGTAAAAGTCGGCGAGAAATATTGGTACAAATCTAAACAAAAACATTAACTAGTCAAATATATCGTTTTAAGTTAAACCTTTCATGTATGTATTTTTTTAAGTCATAAAAATATTAGGAGATACCTAACTGCGGGTGATTTGAAAAAATATTCAAAGTATTACGCACACGCAATATTCTTTTCTTTAATCAAAAAACACCTCCGACTTATAGATTCACTGAGTGCACCATAAAATAAACCGCCTTCGTATATGCTAAAGTTCGTTGGAGTTTGTGGAGTTTCTAACAAATGTACGGGAAACAATTTTGACCGGTTTTGTTTTACACGTGGTGTCCATAGGTGCTACTGAAACGAAAAGACTCCTACCAGGTTGCTTTTGTCTTCAGCCTTAACCTGTAGAGTATGCGATGACACCTCTTCTCGGTTCAGACGCTTCGCGATGGTTACAGTGCCACTGGAAATAAAATGTAATCGAGTTAGGTTCGGGAGAGTCTCTTGGGCAAAAGCTCATTCACACCGAAAGATTAGTCGATACTCAGTTTCACTTTAAGTCCGACCGCAGTCGAAGCGACCATGCCACGGAACCAATCGAGCAGCGGGAAAACTGCATCGTCCGGCACATAATCGCGGCGCATTCATCGCGTGTGGCTGTTTTAATCGTTGCTACCAAATGCGCAAAGGCGATGGGCGCCGTGATGAAGTTCTTTTGCCACTAGTTGATTGGCTTCGTCTGACTGTCTAGCGTTGGCCATGGTCGGACATAAAGTGAAACGAAGTAGGATGCATCGTAATAGTTACCTGGAGGAGTCTATGGTGAAGTCTCCCTTTGCGTTCCCTTCGACGATCGAATAGGTGACCTCATCCCCCTCCGGATCTTGGGCCTTTGGTTAAAGCGAAAACGAGAAGAAAAGAAGATTGGGGCCATGCTAATATCAATTTGTTTTTATGTGCATCCTTTAAATTGCGGGCCTAAGGTCAATTGCAGCCGTAAAGTTAAATGTAGTCCAAGTAGTTAAACATTTAAAAACCTCTTTTAGAACGTCCAGTTGTATCTATGCGCAGCGCGCAAGTTGTTCTGTTCCTTGCACAGGGGTTGCGATTATGTCAAAACGTCAAGCTGAAAAAAAAATAGTGGGTAGACTCTGAGGCATTTAGCATTGAGGTCTACCTACTATCCTTTCAATCAAAGTCCAATCAGAGCTCTGCGTCCTTCTGACGTCACCGTAACTCTTGCGCAAAAAGCAGACCACTTGCTCTCCGCAATGCGTCTATTTCTTCAATGATGACAGATTTATATATATTGTCCAGAAATAACACCAATAGAGCACAATGAAGTTTCTCTTTTTTGTTTACTTCTACTACATATAAAAAATATATACCTAATAAGAAAGAAAGAAATTTCGTTCCTGTGGTTTGCCCTAACCTGTTATTCTGCGACATAAGCAATGCTGCATATGGAGGGCGGCTGGAGGGACCAGAACTTAGAGCGTATTTTTTAATCCCCTATTACTCTTGCTGTAAATACGTCCTTGAATATTTTCGTTTCTAAGTATGCGTGTACAAATATTGTGCTTCCTTTGTCTTCTATCACAGTGTAAGATACAGTCTTTAGGTGAGGACACGGCGGCGTTGATGGCGCGGCGCGAGGAATCACATAGCGTTCGCTTGACTAGCATCCGAAAGGCTGCATCATTCCGCGGCCACCGTGCCCGTAAAGCCCATTCATGTTTCAAAAGTAGCGCAAGGTGCGTCGGTGCACGAGGCACGTGCAACGTGCCGCACTTGGGAAGATCACGGCGGCACAGCGCAGCAGCTGGATTTCAGACGCCATGAATTTCCCAGAATTGGCGCGCGGCACGTGCCTCGAGCATGTCTACAACAATGGATGGCGCCACTTTTCCCAGGATAGAAGGGCTTTACGTGCCCGCGGCTGACAGTGTCGCCGGCGGCCAAACGGCGAAACTGTGTGAGAGCGAAAAAAATTATCTCGTTGCAATGACACCCCGGTACATCGTGGTCTTTCTGCACGTGGGACAACCTCGCTGGAGCTCTGCGCGTGTGGAGCATGAGGCGGCACGAGCCGTCTTTTGCCGTGCCCACGGGTCGACGAGTCATCTGTCGGCGCCGCTTGAAACCATAGTGAGAGAGAGAAAGAGAGAGAGTGAAAAGCGAACTCTATCTGCACTGCGCTAAGAGCGCGCTGTCCTCACCTGAAGAGTATTATCTTACACCGTGGTCTTCTATGTAGCCACACTCCTACACCAGTCTTAGTTAGCTTTTAGTTTTCTCTCATCTTATTTTTTTATTTGCTCTCTTCATCACTTTCGCAGGCCTACGATATTTTAAACGCCTAAAAATATTGATTTTCTTAATTTTCAATTAGAATATTTTGTTATTAGCAACCTTCACGTTGCAGTCGCCTACGTGGGTACGTGCTTGCGTGCTCACATCTATTTCCCTTTAAATATCCTGGCAGGACCCCGCGTCCTCATCGGCTAAGATATTGTTATTTTAACATAAAATGTGTTTTATCGAGCAAATTTATAGACAAATCATCATCAAGAAGCGTGACAGGGAAACGCCAGAGAGAATTGTCAGAAAAAAACCGTGGCGAATGATCATAACATCACATGATTCGGTGACGTTACACAGTCACATGGCATCAGAATGTCATAGGATGGCATGGGGACACATTACATCATGACGTCACGTAGCAGCACGACGTCACGTGACATCTTTTGGTCACGTGATTTTGTGACGCTATATGACGTCATAATATTATGGGACACGGCGACGCCCCGCGACATATGATGTCATGTGACATCATCATGTGACTTTATGACGTCGCGTGGCTTCACACACACACACGCTCAGCATCTGTCCAGCTCTCGTTCACAACACATTTTGTGCTCCCCGGGACTTTGCCAGCATGATCGAGCTCATGTAAACGTTTCATGTGTGTCAAATACTAGATTACATGCGCATATGATCACCCAACGAGCAATGTTACCTTGAGCGTGGCCACTGCCGATCCCACGGAAGCTCCTTCGCTCACTTGCACCTCGTAGGTGTCCTTGGAGAAAACGGGACCTCCAGTGTTGGGCCCCGGAATGACAATCACGTCCAGGATTCCCTGACTGAACCTGCAAGTGTGGAATTTGAACAATAGGCTCCATTATAATAAACCCTTTTCACTAATCCGCGTCATCTAAGTAGCTGTGCTATTCAATTCGAACCACTGTCCACCCATCCCATGACCAGTGATCCGAGACGCGGGATCCGATACGTGCATCGAAGCGAAATACCGCACAATTTCTGAGGGGCTCGTGATTGTATCTGGCAGTTCGTAGCATTTGCCTTTAGTCCATCGTAGGGTGAGACGAACTATAGCGACCGACGCTTGTCTAGTGCAGCCGTCGGAAAATTACTCAAATTTATACTTCAATCAAAATTCACGTTCAAATCTACACTTCGACCTTGATCGGAGTGTATATAACCCATATCTCAATGGCTAAAGCCCTCAAGCTCGAGCCTCATAGTAAAGGGGTGTCCCACGCATCGAGCTTCACCGATTTCGCACCGTCAAACACTGAGAATTCTATTGCCCATCGCACAATGTCGCCACAATCTAGAAGAAGCGGGCGTCTTCTTCGGTTAGAGTTTCATTCCGCGCCATCTAGTCAGTTTCAGCATTTTTAGTATTTTTCGTCTCCTCGACTGCTTTGATTGCACATCGGCGGCCTAATCCATTTGTGAGGGCCCCACACAAGCTTCTAAAGGCAGTTCTTTATGAAGCGAGTATGTCGAAAGAAAGGGACGAATTTTGCCAGGCTATTTTCGCTCTGCGCGCGGCGTCCAAACACTGGCTGCTGCACCGCGCGCAAAGCGAACGTTCAGCTTGGCGAAGTTAGTTCGTTGTCCGCCGTATATCCTATTTTTTCCTTGGATACCGACTTCAATTGGCCGTGCAAAATTACTGGGGAGGAATGTTTCTCACTTTACAGAAGCTTACTGGCACCAGTGGGACCCAACTATACTCGCACACAACGCTACTCAGCAAAAGGCTTCTTCGTCGTTGCGTGAATTCAAGGGTAATTCAGGGGTTTCTCCTTCGCAACACGTGATGACGAAGTTGTGGCGATCGTATGGTTGACGTTGGCAACAACACGATCCCCAGGATTTCGTCATCTAAGCTCGCAATCCTCGCGGTGACAATATTTAAATGCGGCTCATACAGCGGGCACCAGCACTGCGTTGGCATTCGATTTGGGCTCGTGACAATCAATGCTCGAGATGCATTCGGGCAATGGCTCGCGCTGAGTCGCTGAAATGAGGGGAACTGGGCAGGAAATCGAACGATAGGAGGCGCTTTATTGTACTTGTTGTCCCCGGAGCCTGGTGTTTACTAGAGCCACTCGATATGGCAGCGTAGCTGCTAGAGTAGCGCCACGCTTTTCCCTGTGCCGCCTCTCACCGCGATTGGTCACACGCGGTATCATAGCAACGTGCTGAGCTGGCTCGGTTTCCGTAGCAACCGAGTGACGACTCGTCACGTGACCTCTCAAGAGCCGTGATGTCATCGGTAAGATGGCAGCGCCCAGAGCTGGTGGATGCGAGTTTGTTCGGTGCGCGGAGTCGTGATGTGCCGCAGCTTGCCGACGATTTAGGGCTTCTTCGTGCTTTCTGACGTAGGTATAACGTGGAGATCTGAAAGAATGATACTTTATACCCTTTCTGTGCAAGATCGCTCTGGATATTAGCACCTGTGCGACAGCATCAGTAATAGCGCCTTAGCGGTGCTTGGGTTTCCGGATGTGTTTGAGGATCGATAAGACATTTAGCATGCAATTTTCGCATACTCCTAGCCTTTTTTGAACGTTGGAGTGTCTGAGAGTCGATGCGAAATCTATGCGTCGCATGTTGGGCCTTGGGGAATTTGTTTTTGCCCCAGGTAACCGCATGATCACAAACTTTTAGCGAGGAAGCTCCTGCGATGTTTACGTTTTGTACTAATCAATCAGGTAACCTGGGTTCAATAACCACCCCTGCCCGTTTCGATCTGGATGAGCATCGTACCGGCCTGCGGTTGTGTACCACTACTGCGTGGTGCATGTTAAAGACCTATAGACCCCAGGCTAGCGGTTATACTGCATTGGCTAAATTGCTCATCTACAGCGAGTGACTCGTCGCAACTTTGAAATGGCTGACCAACCTACACGCTGTATAAATATTCACAAAACTCCCAAGTATACTAATCAACGATTTTACGATATGCGCAGTGCAAGTTCGTCTGCTTCTTTTAGTAGGGGTTGTGGTGACGTCAGAACGCCGAGCTTTGATTGGTTCTGAATAAAGAATAGTGGGTAGGCCCCAAGGCAGCTTGCTTTAGGTCTACCCACTATCCTTCAATCGGAGCCACTCAGATCTCGGCGTTCTGACGTCACCGCAACCCCTGCAAAAAGAAGCAGACGAACTTGCGCTCCACATAGCTTTTAGGATAACATTTTCGCATTTTTCTAGCTTCCTTTGAAAGTCTGAATTTCTGAGAATCATAACGAAAGGTATACGGCGCGTGTAGGGCCTAGGGGAAATTGTTTCAGCCCTGGGTCATCGAATAACCACAGCATTTTTTAGCGAGGAAGCTCCTGCGATCTTTAACCTTTTTTATATAACTTGCTTTCGTTGCAATAGCTTGCATTTGATCGCACTGTTTTCTGGTTTGTTTTTCAAGTGAAAAACTGGCGTTTGCTCAAGTGACGTATATGAAATGTCCTGCTATATAACAATGCATCAACGCATGGTATTAAACTTAGATGCTCAGAGGTGTGGTCGTCTATGTAATTAACATGTTACAGACGTGTTTATTTCTTACGAGTGTAATATTTATTTTCTGTAGCTTGGCCCATTTTGTGCTCCTTAATGTCAGCGTGCTTGGTTCCAAATATCCTCTTTACAATGCCTACAAAGGCCAAAATGACGTCAGCCGACCCCAACTCACGCATTAAACACGAGAACTGCGTCGCTCGGATGTATGCGCTCGTCAGCAATCAATTCGTACATAAATATTTTAATTCGCTTTCCTGGCCAATGAGTGTCCTGACAAAACATATTATCACTTGCGAATGCCATGTTCTACGGTGTGCTTTAAAAGCACGGTGAAAGCTTGGGGTCATGGCACCGGTGCCCTATCATGTCACGACTGCGTGATTTCACAGTTCTCTTTTGAGTTGAGGATTACAGGTAAGGAAGAAGAAGTTTAAAAATAATTTCGTGGCCCCTTTAACACGGATATGTGTGCTACACCAGATAGAAATATTGACTTTTGAATGCCGGTAAACTTCCGAACGACCATTTGGCCTGTCGGCAAGAAGACCTCATATCCGGCGTTCGTCTCTTTTGATGGCGTCAACGATTCCCTAGAGACCACCATGCCGTACTTCTTGGTTGAACCCCGTCGACGTCGCTCCTCACCAGTCGGTGAGAAAATCTCATCTTGAAGGGATGATCGGGTCTTGAAGAAGTATGATGCTAAACATATACTCGCTCACTATGGGGCAGTCGAGCAGCAGTCATGTCCCGAGCCAATCGTCCTGTCGTGGCCGGCGTAATCGGATTTTGTTTCATCAGAGCGAAGTCCGAAAGTACTAGGACGGTACGTTCGTCCCACGAAGCGGCCACCATCCCGGCGGTGCCGAAAACCACTCGTCTTGTCCGTGCACACACGATTACAGCAGCTCCCTCGTCGCCCGACTGTCCCCGGGCTGCAAATCGTCTTACTTTTCAGAAAAAACAGGCACCATTCCTCCAGAGGTTCTTGCCGTGCCGCGATGCCAAGCGTCTTATACCAATTTTCAATGAACGAATGGAGATATCAACTAGACTACAAAGGTTGCCACCCGGCGTCGCTAGAAGCACGGTTACCATGGCAACCTCCCAGGCCCAAAATGGAGATCACTATCAGCGCTTCTGACGTCGTGCATCTAGATAATTTTGCGTCGTGTCGCTACTCTGGCAGCTACGCTGCCATATAGAGTGGCTCTAGTGTTTACTAGCACGGAATAACGAAGAAATTGAACCTCGCCTATCACAGTCTGGGAATGAGCGCTTCGCTCTGACCAGTGCTTTGGACGCACGAGGAGCGGCCTTCGAATCGTCATCTTCGATTTCTCTAGTCAAAAACAAACAAGAATATTCAGTTTGTTGGCCCCGAAGCTAAAGAGTACCGCCAGAGACATGACTGTTCCATACCTTACCCAATAGCCGAATACTATATGGAACTCTGCGCGTTCCCTGTGCATTGCAAACCCCAGCTGGTGAATGGGAAAACATTGGCGGCATATAGCCATCTCCAAGTAACGTGACCTCTTGTTCTGGCTTCGAGTTGAGAGGGTGAATACAGCTCGTTTTCCTCGAATTATTTCTGCAACATCCATTGCGCGGAGAGAAAAAAAACGCGTACTTCACGGGTTATGAATGTCATGGAATAATTCTAGGCGGTAGTTACTGCAAGTACGAAAACTGTTGAATCGCTCATTTAAGGAGAAAAAAATGCATCGTAAGCACGCGCAATCTCGCGCATAATTTTCAAAATAAACAAAATATATTTACTTTTAAGATATTTTTGAGAAAGTAAAATATATATTTATCAATCGGCATACAACATCACTATACGTACCTTGCACCGGTGTCAGTGGCCTGTACTGTGATGCTGTACTGATCCCCGGACACGACTTTGGAGATAACTTGTACTAGACCCGTGTCCCGGTCGATGCGGAACTTGTCCCTACCGTTGTTGGACACATGATAGACAGAGTAGCTCACGCGCGCAAACTCTCCTTCGTCGTCGTCCCTGGCTTGCACCTGGAACAGCCACGGCCACCACGGCGATACTTCCATCAGAATATTTATAGTCACCTCCTACCCCCTCAGAAGAAATTGTATGTGAACAAAGTCGTTTCTCTATGTAAGAGCCTCGCCCTCTTTTGAAGGATCTAGCAGTTTAACCTCTTTGTCTGGAAAGTCTGGCTACCGGGGTGCAGCTGTAGAATGCATTACCCCTCATTGTGTGCCATAACGATCCACAATGTGCTTCCTCGAAAGCTAGTAAATTTCGTGGGACATACGTCCATACCACCAGTCAATCTCACTTAGGTAAGGGACATATATAAAAATGTTAATTTTATGTATATTTTTACTTACCAAATAAACAACCGTCAACAAAACTAGCATTGTAAGATGGGAGTCAGGAATTCAAAAATTATCCCCTCTTACGGTTGATCTGAAAATATTCCAAAGTGGCGTCCGCAAAAGATACCATAAAAAAGCAGGTCTATTAATTATATACAGTCTTTTTAATTGAGCATTATATTAGTTGTAGACTTGCCAGCATGTTGTTGCTTTTTGGCGCACGCAACTTTGTAGTATTTTCAGATTGATTTTAAGAGGGCTAATTTCTTGAAGGGGTCTGTAGTGCTGAGCTTTGGAAACTGAGAATTAGGCCTTGCCAGCGAAAATGACTCTACTTAAATGATTTGTCACTAGTAGCGTTCATTTTTAAATATTGACTCTACTGTCATCATCCCTGTTTGGAAAATGTTCAACTTTAGAAACTCTACGGACATATCCAACACCGAGCATGTGGCACGCTTCACGAAAGAAGGGGGATAATGTGGATGCTTGAACTAGTTGGTAATTCATGCTTGGATGGAACAGCGTGACTGTGTGGATACACAGTCACACTCACAGGCACAAAAGAAGCGCTGCGAGTCTGTTTTCGTCTTGTGTGCCTGAGAGTGAGACTGTATATCCGCACTGTTCCATCCAAGCATGAAAAAAGAAGAGGGGCATATTTAGAGATCATTGTGACGCTCAAGTGCAACATGCCTAGTTGGCAAGCAAAAATGTATGAAAAATTGTAGGAAATTGGGTTGGCATACGTCGAACGTTCTAGCATTACAAGTGTTTAGCGATACTATGAGTTTCCAGACGCCAGACCCCTTCGTTCACGTCGCTTTTCATCAGATAGTTTCACGCGTACCATGCATACACTCGATAGTTGTTCCTAGAGTGAAGTGATACTACCACTAATCAGGCTGATAAACCTGGTGATCTTTCAGAGCCTTCCATACTCTCAAGCTCCTCTCTTTTAGTGCTCACCGGTGGTCGGGCGCCTACTCGCCTAGCCCTCTGGTCATATGACCTCCGCGTTAACCAATCACCGTAGAGCAGCTCACTCCTCCTCTTCATTCATCAACCAATCAGTGTTGAGCCTCGTGGCCACGCTTTTATCCAGGCTTCACTTTTGGGCTTCACAAAATGCCGAACACCTATCCAAAGAACCTTTCACTTTAAAATAATATTCTTAAAAGAGAAACCTTGTTCAGCCATAGTTACTCAAGCGATCGAGTGTAGACCATTCCAATAATTGTAATTTGTAAGATGCCATCTCTTTCTACTTGATTGTGGCACTCCCTCTGAGCATGTGTCATGCCTTAGCTCTCTTCTGCGAAATATAAGAAGCGTACCGAGCCAAGTAACCCGGCATTTCTCGTCCAAGTATTGAGCGCTGGAAAGTCACATAGACCACTCCAATAATCGCGGTCTGTGCGCTGTCATCTTTGTTTACTGGGCTGTGAAACGCGTCCTGGACATGCGCACTAGACCTTTTCTGAAAAATATCTGCCGCGCGCATGCCTCTGCAACCCACTGAATCGGCGTTTTTCGCGTGGACGATAAGCGTTCGAATGGTGTGTAGTATAGGATTTCTGGCAGCACGCAAGGTTCTGCGGACGTCTGAAAGATATCCTAGCATTCCATGGACGTCCTACGGAAGTGTACGGGACACTGTGCCACTTAAGATAGTATGAGAGATGGAACACGGTAGGCTAACCTACCTGCGTGACGTTCCGTACACCGTCTCCAGCCTGGATGGTGACGGGACTCAGCGTAGGCAGCTTGGGACTGTTGTCGTTTACGTCGTTCAGTCGCACACTCAGCGAGATCGGGGCGCTGCTGCCCTTGCCGGGGGCACTGTTCAACTGGTGGGCCACCACCTGTGCAAAAGGGAGGTTTAGTGATTAGTAGAGTCGTCAGGTGATCTTCACCGTCAAGTTTGAAGTGGGGGTTCACTGTCGGAGAAAAGCAAGGCGGCCACCATAGCATAACAGTGACCTTAAGCATGACTAGAACAGGAAGGCACCTGGTGGCTAAACCCGTCAGCCTTTGGTGTCTTCAAAACATTTAAAGGCCACATACGTGTTTGTCAACAAAATGAGTCACATTTATTCGCCTTGGAGAGAAGATAAGACTAGAACGTGTTTTATAACAGAAATTGACCGATAGAAAACAAAGCAATAATCAACCTTCCGCGAGGGCGAGTTGGTTTGGGCTTCAGCGCTTTACTGGAAAATAGACAGTCGTTGGACTAAAATCTGTTACTAAAATTAAAATTACACACCCTCAAAAATTACATTACATAAACGACTCGCCAATTTAATCAAATCATTGGCAATCGTTTAATCAGTTTGTCTAGAGAAGAGGCCAGAAATAACTGTGAAACCACAGTCAAATAACTTAGTCCAACTAGGGGAAGTTACGTACAACGCTCTTTGCCAGCATAAACAAATTTATTTTTGAAGACCTCAGACAAACACGTTATGTTTTTGCGACTGAACTTCAGAAGAAAAAAATCTTCAAGGAGCCTGCAAAATGAATTCGTAGTTAATTTGAATTCACGGAACGCGGCCTTATTAGAAAAAGACGCCAACCCTCATCTCCACTTCGATTTTCTTACCACAGGAACGCGATTATCCTCTCTCTCATTATCATTACTAGAAAAGATAACTTATGTCACAATTTTTTTTATCTTGGGGCAGTACATACTGGGAATTTTTATTTACGCAAAGTATTGCACTAGGGAAGTGTTCCTTATCATTTCATCTTGTGTTAAAACCTTCTCGGTGGTTTTAAACGCGCCTTTGATTTTTAATACAAAGCGCCCGCCCAATCAGTTTTATCTTAGATATGTTAAATATATCGTTTATTAAGTAGAGTTAAAAGCAGAGCCGAAATCGCCTTTCTTCTTATGGCTTAAATGCGGGCAAAAATACGAACCGGAAGTCTAACGAAGTTCGGAAGCTGAAAAAAGGTGTTCCGCATTTTTTTTTTCTCTTCTAAATTAGAACCCGTTAGATTCCTTCACTTTTCAAAAATATCATAAATCCTTTTTTTATTATTTTTTTCAATCTTTTTTCGATTTGCGGCTATTTTTTTTTTTCAGATCTTTTTGAGCATTTCTGATTCTTTGTAACTGAGTACAGGTAACGACGAAGAAATCGTTGCAGTGCCATGGTCTCTTTGTAGAGGAAAACCCAAATACATCTCCGATCTCACCTGGAAGGTGTAAACGCTCTGGTTGGGCGGGTCTCGATCGAGGTCGGGCTCGTTGACGACCAGCACACCCTCGGCGTTCACTCGGAACGCCGTCGTGGTCAGTTCGAAGCTGTACTCGGGAAAGGGATCGTCTTCTCCCTGAAACGACCAGGCGAATTGTGTAATGTCAACGGGAAATGTCAAAGCGTATTCATCGCTATTGATCCTTTTTAGACGCCTTTAGAAAGAATTTAAGAAACGCAGGTCGCGGCTTGTTATGCCCACCCTCTTGCTTCGCGATTCCTTGTCTGGTGTCCTTCTGGGCTAATGCGGTAACCTTATTGACTGCTGGAGGATAATAAGATTGTCACAAATCGCTACACCGAGCGTTTCTTAAGTTATCATAATATTCATAATCATATTAGTCTTTCTTTGTTTCATGTTGTCAGAAAACAATTGACACAATTTGACGTCAATGACTACAGACCAATTCACGGCAAGAAACAGAAGCACCTTTTTGAGGGGCAATGACAACTCGGTCTTTGTGCAGCCTAGTGGTTTTATGGCAATATTATGCTATTAGTATATTATATTATTTATTTTTTATTTTATTTATTACAGAAACAACCTGCAGTACCGAACATTATAGCAGATACGATAGAACAATCTTTTTTGTAACTGGTTTTGTGTGAATGAACAGGTAACAAATAAGTAAAGGGTGTTTATCAAACACAAAATCAAGTTATAAAAAATGCAGGCAAGATAGACATTTAAAATCGCTTCCTAAAACAAGCCATCTCGTGTTAATACTTATAATGACAGACTCAGGCGATGCATCACAATATCTTAAAGCGATAGAGAGAGAATAATGTCATCAAATGACTAGCCAGAGCCAAGATCTCAGGTGACTTTCTGCGCGAAATCATGGCTCCGGCCAGTTCTTTGAGACCACGTTAAGTTCGTTTAAACTCCAAAGCTCTGAGAGTAGTATTTAGCCTAATTTTATAAGGCTTTCTTTCGGTAATTGCATTTTGTTTTTCTGTAATACCATGCCACCGCAGTCTGAGACTGCCACTGGGTGAGCTGTCTCGATTTTTTTTTATGACACACAGGTAGGAAACAGATGTCTTAAAAAACGGTCTAAATGCCGGATGGAAATCAAATTAGATGAAAATCGTACCACGCGCAACTTTTAGCACACCAATCTTAGGAACCAAGCCACATGGGGATTTTCACCGCATGAAAATCGAAACAATGATTTTGGTTCCAATGGTATTGGAATTCCCATGCATTGTCTTTTTCTTTGTGTGGTGCCTTTTTTTTTTTTACTTCGCGCATTGATTTTTTATTGTTTTTATCTTGCGTTCCAGGTGTGGGTTTCATTTTTTTTATTTTACCATGTTTTGAAAAGTGTAAGACTGCAGTGTGAAACCACAGTCTGAAACTGCAATCTCACGCTGCAGACTAACGCTTCCTTTGCAGTGTGGGAGTGCAGCAGCTTTTATTTAAAAGAACTCAGAAGAACGCAACATTGCTTTAAAAAACGGACTTTGTCAAAGCACAATTTATAACACGAAAATTTGCACTTCCGGGGTGAGCAGTTCGTAAATCGTTAAACGAAAAATCCAGTAAATAATATTTGTGGCTCTGCTTTATAACGCCAAATCTAACAAAAATAAAACGAGTGCGTTTAAGCATCTGTAAAAAGTTTGTTCCCAACGCTGAAAGAACAAAGTGAAAAATTGAGGTATCAAGGATTTCCGTAGGTATACCGGTTTACTAACCCGGTTTGGCCTATGGATAGTACCAAATCCAAAGTCACTGATATAATACAGAACTTGCGGCATGAGTACACACACTCTAAACTAGCCTTTCTATAATGGGTGTGGGAAGAAATACCAGAAACGCCTGCTCGTACTCAGCATTATCGTTATTATATTTAGGGTTACGATTAGTCGGTAAAAACACCGATAAACCCCGTAAATTCACCCCCCGAGTCGTTTTTTTTTTTTTTTTTTTTTAATCTAAACCGAGAAAACCAAGAAGTAAAAAAAAACAAAAAACAAATTGTAGCTGTGTTTGACTTAAAAACGTCGAAGCTTCACATGGCAAAAATCTGTATTTGAAGTTTTGTTTTGCATGAATCCACAACAGAGCCCACACAAAACTGTTCGCGAGGCTGCCTCTTTCCACACCCCTTATGAAGTTTCCTTCTATACAACACAGGGACGGCTTTTTTTTTTTTTTTTTTCAGGTAATTTAGACACATTTATGTGCTTTCGAGATTGGGGAATCCCATTCTCGTGTCCTATTTTCTTTACCGTCCCGATAAACGCCGATTTCTTTTTGTCTCACAACGAAAATTGACACAGAAAAACTATCTTTACAAAAAAAAAAAAAAAAATATATATATATATATATATATATATATATATATATATATATATATATATATATATATATATATATATATATCCCAATTCGAAGAGGGTTAAACCCCAACTATTTCTCATCGATAGTTTTTTTATAACTTGCAGCACGTGGTTTATATTTGCTGGATTTTGCTTGAATTAATCAATAAAACATGTGTTTCTTTTTTCAGAAGGTTTTAGGAGTGTTCACTCACGAGGTCCTCGTCGCTGACCATGAAATAGAGGGGGTCGTCCCCGTAGGGCTGAGTGACCACGTAGGTGCCGACGGGAGAGTTCTCGTCGACGAACCCTTCCGTGGCAGAGGCCACCACGACCGGAGGGTTGTTGTCCACCACCTTCACGCCGATATGGAGCTTGGCTGTGGCGAACCTCCGCTGCTCGCTCGTTTCTTCTGCCTGGAGTTTAACATAGATTTCAGGGGGCGGAACAGAAACGGCTGATGTTGCTTATTTAGCGTTAATGGCTAAGTATGTAGTCATTAGGCCCCGAAGAATATTTTTCAAAAGCACTGTCTAATCAATATGTCTACGCTTTCCCGTTCATACGTAGGCCACTTAAATTGTAAATGTTTCGGGTTTAACACAATTCAAGGCTAATATTGTTGATAATTGATATCTATTCAGTCACGCTGTCACTGAGGTTCGTACTAAAACTATATAAAACCAATACTTCTATGTTTTCTCGTTTATTTACTAATTAAAAGGTATTTGTTTAAGTATCAACAAAATTAAACTCCTGATTTTATTGGTTTGTGACAATGTTTAGTCATCTAGTTAAACTGTCTTGAACCGTCGTATTAATACTCTATCTAATAATTTGTTGGTCGAATGCTTTCTCGTTTTCACAAACGCTTGAATTTGAATGTTTTTAGGTCCCACTCAATTAAACGGTAATGATCAGCGACACTATTTAACTATCCAGCCATGCTGTACTAGGGGATCGCACAAAAAATATAGATGTAATAAATATATCTAACGCTTTCTCTCCTATGCACCACTCATAATTGAATACATATTCAATCAGACTCATATTTATTTTAAAAAAGTGACTTCTTAAAGTAATATATATTTTCTTTTTCAATCTAACTCTCAAGGACTGTAGGCATACCGAGCAAATTATGGCAAAAATGTATTGTATGTCATATAATAATTGCCTGCATTATTATGGCCATTACTCGTGCTTCGTGTAATTAACATTGATTTGCTAACTTAGTCTTTCCGGTAATACAGTAGAATGATAAGAAAAAGAAGACGAAGAATATTGTTGCTTTTGTAGGCCCAAAACTAACTACGCGGGTCTTCGCATTGGCGCACACAAAAAGATAAGAAAAAAGCACCACAGACGTACAGCATCAAATGTACAAATTAACAGGCAACAAATAGAACTAAAAACCTGTATGGTTATTTTTTATCTTACTCTCTTGTTTTTGTTTATATATATTACAGCTTCTTCAGGGTTTATGGAATACCTTGACGAGGATATCGAAATATTTCGTAAGTAATCGGTCGACAGGCTTGAGTTGTCGCACAAGGCCACTGTCGGCATCGATGTCGAAGTGCTCTTGGTAGAAAGACGGAGTACCTGCAGCACATCAGAAAACGTTTAGAAATAGCCTTCGTAGAAAGTTCTCATGCCATCTTCGTATGACCTTAAAGTTCCGGGAATGTTTCCCAAGGCACACATAAAACGGCAAAAACTAAAGTTGCAGAAAAAATGCTTCTTAGTTTTGTAAGTTACTTGTATTATCGTACTGTATTCTCGTATTGGGGCGCAAATCGGATTCTAGTTTCAATATTGTCACGTGAACAGAACCCTTTCCATGCTTGCATACTGAACTTTTTGATAAAAGGCAAGAAGTCCTTGCACTTCTACGTATTAAATTACTGCGCTACATCCTTTTACGCACAATACTACATTCCGTTCAAGAACCTCACTTCCTAAGTAGACAAGAAAAAAATTAACAACGCAGATTACGTACCGTTGACGAAGCTGTAGCGTATTTTAGTCTTAAGAGAATCTCTGTCTTCTGCTCGTATTTCCTCCGGGTAAATCTTCAGTACACCCGACTGAAAGAAAAACATATCAGAATCATATATGTGTATGTTAGCATCACTCGTCGCAAAAGAGCGGCATATAAAACTTATGGTTGCTTTATCTCTCCCCAGCTTATGTCACTTTTCGAAACATAATGTGACGCTGTTACGAAATCTTTTTTTCCCTTAATATTGATACTCTCATCTCCATTAGTTCTGAGCTATCACACTGTTTGCGGACCACAAAAGTGGCCAATACACTACTCCAAAACAAGAACTGTAACTCCCATCATAACCGTTTGACGGTCGTCGCCGTACATATATTGTGTTGATTACACATTTGGAAGTTCCAGCTTAAACGGGAAACCGCGTACACCGTGGAAGGTGTTGTGTATAATGCCTCTGACGAACTGTAGATGTTAAATTCGCATGGCGTTTCGCTTTACTGGGGTTATTTATGGTTCTGAAATTAGACGCCCCGCGAACCTGATGCGCGAGTGACGGTAGCTTCGCATGTCGGCTGTTCTGACTGTAGTGGCAGTTGAAGCACCAGCTCTTCCGATTCAAATTTTTAACGCTTCTCCGGTTCGGAATTTGAAGCCGCCCGAATATTTCAGAAGCTGACACGCCAAAACGAAACTGGATGGAAGAAAGGTGAGAACCCTTCATATTCAATATTTCCAGTTGACATCTCTAAATTTGAACAGCATGCAAGCACTGCATGTGCTCCCTCTAAATAATAAAACAAATCTTGTGCATTGACCCTTTATTGCTACTATTTCTTTGAAAACAAAACCCCCAATCACGGAACACAAAAACAAAAAAACTCAACCGTCACTAGGTTAATGTCAATTAAACTAATTTTTACGGAAACTGGTGGCGTGTTTTACTCATTCTCAAATATTCTAGGAAAGGGTGGGTATTTAATCTTCAGAACAAGAAAACCGGGCACTGCACTACACTACACGTCAGGCTTTGAAATTTCGCTTGTGAATACCGCCAGTCAAACGCACTTTCACTCATAAAAAAAGCCTGCACCGTCTATTTTACTGCATAGCACCAACACTAACCTGACACTGAGCGCCCCTCGACGCATTATTGTGTGGACATGCGGCCCAGTCAAACGCAAACCACGCAATCGTGTGCAATCTGTGTTAGCTCGCGATATCAGTGTGATGACATAAAAAAATTCTAGTAGGCAGGCTTTGGTTGCTGTAGACTGCCTCTAAAGTCTCTATACAAGAGCTTCCTACAAGCAGCGACACTCTTTGAAGCGCTGACTGCGTGACGGCGCAGGTTTTAGGAAACGAATGGCGGCACACAGCAGAGGTTTTAACTGAATTCCGCCATTTTGTTCCAGTGGAATGTGCTTTGTCATTTGTATTGGTTGTCGTTACTTGTAAAAAAAGTATCAAGGGACTTTAATTGTGTCAATAGCACTCGGAGAGACAATAAGTGAAACAGCTCGGCGAATGACATGACGGAAAATATACTCAGACCTCAAAAAGAAGTCGGGGATGTGCCACTATAACATGGCGTGTCACATTCTCAGATCATGTCCCGTGTCAGAGCACAGACTTCGTTACTTTGGCTTTTTGTGCATCGTCATTCGCCGAGCACTCTTCGTAGATGACTCTTATTGGCTGTCCTGACTGCTTTCTAAAAAAGTAGATGCACGGCCAATTTTTACACTGGTTCAGGTACAGCTCTCTAAGTTCGCGGGAGCATCGGCCCGAGGGTCGGTCAGCGCCGTAGGACAGAGCAATGTGGCGAAATGTGCTCGTGCTTACTGCACGTTCATGTGCGAGCGTTGTTAGGCTGTTCTGCTGACTGCACACAGCCCCTACTCCCCCTCCGTTGGAAAATCTTTCCCAACGGAAGCTGTATGTTGTCAGCATAAGAGCCTCAGACGCCTCTAGCACATGAACGTGCTTTGTAAGGTACAGCCTCCAGAAGTTTTAACAATATCGCGCGAAAGCCGACCTGTCGGTAGGTCAGCGCCTTATCATTGCGTGAAACAGCTGGTCAGCGATGCTAGGTGTGTGCCTTCTGCCACCTGCGCATAGTCTCGCTGACCTGCTGTTTCACGCCGCGATAGGGCACTGATCTACCGGCCGGTCGGCGTTCGCGCGATATTGTTAAATAGCCTAAAAAAATTTTTGTTCGAATTTTTGGGTAACAAGAGTTCGTAGCCTTTCAGTAACCCCGCAACCCCTGCTGAGGACAGAAATCGTCTGACGAGAGCGGAGCCGCAGCGTCGAGCTCACCGTGACGCCGCTGGTGACCTCCGCCCGGTACTCTACGTTAGTGCACACCCTGTGCACCATGGTGCATCCCTCGTGAACGAAGGTGGGCTCTAGGTCGTCCCCGTCCTCAACGTAGATGGTGAGGGTCGTGGTGCTCGACAACCGCTCTGCCGGGTTGGACGCCTTGTCCTGCGGTCGATGAGGACAGAGTGTATGAGCCGCACAGCGGACAATGAGGCCGACCGCCCGTCTAACTGACATTTACGTTAGAAGTAAGGTTCCCTGGATTCGCTAGACAAACACCGTTAATTAATCCCCCAGTCGCTTTTAACGCAATTAATAAAAAGCCGAAAAAAGCCGAACAAAAGCTGTCCTTAAGTAAAAAAAAAAAAAAAAGAACTTAAAAAATTTATTTACGCTGTTTTTTTGCTTTTGCTTTTTACTGTTTTTTGGAACCACGATTATTATCTCTTTCGTTTCTCTTGTCGGTAACGGAACATTTTCGAAGTATTGGGGCACGCGCAAGTTCACTGGAGGCTGAGAAATCGCATTCCCGTCTGCCCTGTATTCTCACTATAATCCCCGAGAAACATCAATTTGCTTTCCAACACCGAAAATTGACAAAAAAAAAATAAACGCAAAAATTGAAATACAATAATCCCCCCCCCTCAAAAAAAAAATTTTTTTTTTTTTTAATTTAAATATATATAAACACAGAAAGCACGAAACACTACTTATCAGGTGTAGGACTTATCGAAGAAATTCATCGAAAAAGAAATGACCGTAAGCTTTGTACACCGGCCGGTATATATATATTCCCAACTAGAAACTTACGATAGGACTTTACCCCACCAATGCTTGTTATTTAGGGCTTGGAATTGGGCTGTTGGTTTATTATTACCTGATTGAACTGCGCTAGTTGTTAAGATTTGAACAATAAACGACTCTGGTACTGAAAAAAAAAAGCAAGACAAAAGCGAAAGCGCGAACAAATATTTTTTTTCCTACGAAACGGAGGACCGTTTAATGCAGTTGTCAGTTTGCCCTCACTTGTGTTTGTCCTGTTTTTTGTTATAGTACCCATATCGTTTAACATAAGCATCTTAGCAGGGCAATTCAATGAAATAATGTTAGTCAGTATTTAAAAAAAATACTGAGGACGTCTTTTCGCGACCATAGTTCAAAGTCTGATGTGGCTCCTTTAGATTTGAGCTTCGTCTGTAAAGATTTGTTGCGAGTGATCCAAGAGTTTAGTGTGCCAACGTTAATGCAACACCGCAAGGAAAAAGTCACAATTTCTGATCGTGTTTACTGTTTACGGTGAATGTTGTAAAAGTGCAGACGCACATAGTAAAGCGCGTCTTTTTTTCCCCCTTTTTTTGCTGTTTATTAAATTCGTGTGCAATCCTCAGCTATAAAATAAGTTTTCTAGGTAAGTTCATACATATTTAACAGTAAAACAGGGGGAATAAATTTAATTGCGAATTAAGCTATAATCAAGATAATGTGAGTCATCGCCAACTTATAACATATAGTCTTACGAATTAAGTACCATCTGAGCAGCGACTTTCTGACAAGATAACTTCATTTTCCGGTCTGTGTGACGAATGAATAAACTCAAGCATGCTTACACTATTGCTCAGCTGAAATTTGATGAGATCCAAATTATAATATCCGTCGGCGCGGCTTTAGTTCGTACGAGCTTTTTCCCTAATTAACAAAATTATACGATAGTGTCTAATAAACCTATGAGAACGTATGGTATCATATAAGAACTTTTATAATCTTCATATGTGGCTTATATAATTTACATAACTTCTGGTATGTGTGTATTGTACAAATTGCATACGAGTTCTTTTTCAATATAAAAAGGACGGCGTTGTAGCGTGTAAACAAGAAAGAAAAGTAATACTTACGGTGGCCTTGATGAGCAGGTGATAGAATTTGGCTTTCTCGTAGTCCAGAGGCCTCGCGATTGTGACTAGTCCCTGATACGGGAGGTCGATTGCAAAATGATCGTAGCCGTCGTGCTGCAAACGAGACATCAAATTGAACTTGCGTTGTAACCCGCTACGAAAAGCAGCATTTTAACAAGAGGCAATTCGTAATAGTGCGTACCGTAATTCAGTAATTTACAATAAGTGGCACTACACACCGAAATGTTTCGCGTGTTCCTGGTGCGTCTTTACGAAGAAAACCAGTGTTTTAACGCCCCTCCGGAGCACTATGGAACAACGCATTATTTGTTCTTAATAGTATATATCCTCCAAACGGGAGGGTTGTACAAAAAAAAGCTGCCATTTCAGCTTGATGAGGCCTCTACCTCCCCTCCCCTTACAATACAGCGCAAAATAGGACATCTGGAAATGCACATATAAAACCAAACATATTAATAAAAAACACACTTGTACCAGATTAAATGCGATTAAAATAATGCTAGTGACGTCTAAGTTTTGTTTTTCATATTTTCAATTTTATGCATAAACGATAACACTAGCCACCAGGAGCATTTTAATATTTCTCATGAAAACCTCAAACACTGAAAGTTTACTTTCAGTGAGACAATAAAACGTCTGGCAAATGGAGGCTTTGTATAAAAAGTCATAGAGACAATCAGTAAATTATTAAGCAACGATTTCTCTTCAGTTACAAGAGTAAACAATTGTGAACGAAGATCATATCAAAATCTGAGTTCTACGCTTATCAGTTACTGCCTGAAGGGACTCTAAAGGTGTCTTAAAACGCGTCGTAGGTATAGGTTTCACCCTGTTTTCTTAATAATACGGGGAACTGTATCTTCGCGATTCATGCTTTGTAATGGCTAATGCCTTAGTCCCATTCGATACTGGGAACACGCACCGCAACACGTCTCTTAAGTGCCGTTTCAGTGACAATATAGACTACAGGGTGTCGAAGACGATGTTATGTCCCGAGTCTCTTGACCCATAAAACGACATATAAAAAAAAATTAATATTAAGTTTTTAATAGCTTTTACTGCAGATGCTGGTAACCTGAAACGAACCTCGAAGTGGTGATAAAAATCAATCAACCCCTCGCCTTGAGCAATTGTCGTAGAGCTATCTAACGGCGCGTTCACATTTGCGGATTCGCGGGCGGATCCGCGCAGGCGAAAAGTGAACTTCGGAGCCGGGTGGCGAAATTCGACACGTCGCCAGCGGAAAACCCGAATATGAAGCCCCGAACTGATCCAGATTTTTCTCCAGTCGATTTTGCCATCCGGCTACAAAAATCCACTCGCCGCATGCGCGGATCCGCCCGCGAATCCGCAAGTGTAAACGCGCCATTGGAAATCTGCTGGGACCATACTTTCTTCGCGAAGCACAGGAACTATGGTCGCAACCTACGGAGGAGGCAGAGCACGGCGAACGACGAGGCATAAATAATCCATAGACCAACTCAACTCTCTGACGTCACGCCACTGCGGTGGCGCTGCTGTCGGCATGCGCATGCGCAGATGCTTCGCCTCAGGCGAATATGATTTCTGCGCGAGCTCAGTGCCCACACCCGGTGTGCGCAAACTTGGGCTTGTTTGGAAACAGCGTGTTAATCTATAGACCTTAAAATTTCAACAAAACAAAACAGTGTGCGCTGTGACATTGAGCATGACGTGTCAGTGTCGCAGCGCAGACTGTTATCTCTTTCTTCTTTTTTAGGTTTAAGCTTCTTTTTTTGTCTTCGTTACTGGCCAAGCTTTCTCGATTGATTCCAGCGATTGGCTGTCCCGAGTGCCCTGCGGGAAAGTAGACGCACTGGACTTCTTACGGTGTGTAGTCGTGGCCAACCTAATGGCACACTGACAGGGTATTTATGCTCGCCGAGGTTTTTAGTTGTAAGCACATATGAGAGCCCAACTAGCCAGAACACAATTTGCGACTCGAAATTCGGTTTCTTTCCTTCCGAAAACCGCCGATCGAGAACTGGCCGGTTGGAGCCGCGTTCACTCTCGTTTCCGTGGTCACGGGTCGTTTTTCAAGGTTTAGGCACAGCAACCTAATTCAATCAAAGTCGTGGGTCATTTAAGGCACACAGTCAGTACTAAATATTAAAAAAAAATATGAAAGCCATTTTTTTGTGGCTCCAAAAATCTGAAAATACGTTGATTGAAAACAAAAAAGGGGGTTGCACAGACAACCGGAAGCATTCTGTGCGTTCACTGCATAATTCTCAACATGGCGTCGTTTCGCGTTTCGCGGGACTCGCGGGTGGAAGCGGACGACGGGCGTGGGACCTCTACTTCAGAACTGTTGCTCACTGTACCGGCGAATTCTGTCTTCCTTTGAAAGAAAAATTTTAAACCGATCAAAAGAATTTATGTTCATCCCGTACGACACGCCCGACCAGAGCCGATTGCACGAAGACGTCACCGAGCCGTCGTTCCTTCTCGTGGCTGAAGACATCGCTCGCTCAAACGTCAAGCACGAAGTGCGTACATCGAGTTGAATACGCACGCGTACGGTTTCTTTACTTGGTGCGAATGTGGCCAATGCGTGGTGCTGCCCGACTTCAAGCCGGGAGTGCATGTACTGAAGGGAAATCGGCAGCAAACTTTCCGACGTACAGTCGATCGGATGCATTACTACTAACGAGTGGGTTCCTTGAGTAGCTCTGTGGGAAGACGTGCGCTTCACACGCAGCGGGCACAGGTTCGCTCTCTAATAAGGGCGTACAATTTTTTTTTTTTCAAATGTCTTGCGATTTTTACATTTCTTTTCTTTTTTTATAATTATCACTGAAAGAAACAATTGTTGTGGACTATACGTCGCTGAACTAAGTGGTATGGGATTCCATTTTTGACACCTGCGAACTCAATGTAGTCACTTTCCACAAAATGCAAGGAGCATATGAATCGGGTAGCGTCCGCTTTCCTAGGTTACCGCAATTGTTCTACAGGAATTGCAGCCAGCCATTGATCCCGACTCGTTGATCTTTCGGAAACTTGTGCATTCTGCCGCACAATATGCCACTTTCAGATGCAGGACATGTGAGGCAGATCTTCATGCAACATCTCGGGGGTATTCTTCTCGGAGCCGATCATGGGAATTCACCACAGGCACTCACTACTAATTGCCAACACTTAAATGTACAAAACAACTCATTTTGAAGTACAGAACAACGAGCGGAACAAACATAATTGCAAGGGAATCGCACGGTGAACGGATCCCGCAACTCATTTCGTCTGCTGCGCACGGAAGAAAAACATAAATCGTACGTTGGGGTGTAGCCACGCGACTTTCGCTATACTCACTCTCTCCTCTCCACTTCTCCGTGCGGTGCGGGGTTTCGGTTTCGGTTTCGAGCAGTTGCGTTTTTTTGGCTTTATTAAAAAAACACGCGACTCTGTAGCAAAATATGAAGTGGGTAGTATTCCGACACCATAATAAATTGTCTAGCAAAAAAATTAAAAAAAAAAATTGGGGGGGTTTCAGTGTCCCTTTAAGTAACGCCAGGGCACGGCTTATTGTGTTCAATTAACAATAATAATATCTTTATTTTCCATTACAATGGTGAAGGCCGAGAAAAAAAGCCGCACGAAACGGCTTGACGAGCTGTCGGCCCCCGAATTGCATTCTACAGCCTACAGTAGTGACAGGGCGAGAGAGAACTAATAAACACACACGCACACCAAAAAAGTATTAGTCTGCTATAACAAAATGTTACATCAACGCACGCAACTCTCTCATGGTGATCGTATATAAGTGAACATCACTGAGAATAAAGTAATTAAGCAGTTTAGGTAATCTGTAAGATAAAATTTCCTTTCCTAGGTTTAATCGGCAAGTCAGGGTTGCGAAATTGATAATTGGGAATGCGTTGGTTTAAGCCAGACAATTCAATTATATAAGTGCGGTTATTGAACAATTCATTTATATACTTTGGAGAAAGCCTATTCGCGACTCCAGCGACCTATAGGGGGCGCCACCACCAAACAAACATGGCGGCTGAGTCCAGGTCGCGTCAGATCGGCCGGGCCGCCTGAATGGGTGGCGCATTCAATTTAACGATTATTCTTTTGTTGAATGCCCAATTTTATGGGTATTTGAACTGAGACAGTTAAGGTTAGCCGGTGCGCATAAACTTGCCGAGCATAGTTTTGTTTTGCCGGTGTTTTTTTGTTCTTTTCATGTCAAACTTTCGCTGCGGAGACTTCGATCAAAACCGAAACTATGGGCTCCGGAGAAACGGTAATAAACTCTAATTAGTTTTGATCATCTAAGGAAAGCGGCGAGGGCTACAAAATTGTTCCACCAAGAGTAATGTTTAGCTAACTCGCATGCCTCGATCATGCGACTTACCTGTCCGCGAAATTAAGCTTTTGTGCCTGTCCGCGTTTCAAGAAACAGCTGCAGTCGTGTGCTCGGTCAAGAACACAGGGTGCAGGAAAATTACGAAAATTAAGCAAGCGCTTCTTGAGCCAAGGAGCATGTCAACTCGCTGGCACTTCACTAAGCAGCTGATACTCGTGTTTCAATTCTGGTTTTAGTGGCAATCGAGAAGTCATTTTGATGAATATGCGGTTATGTATTATATAACGTACTATGGTCCCACTAAAGCGATATTAGTATGTTCTTCGGGTTGAAATATGAACTTAGTTGACTAACTATTAGGGTGAACTGCTGAATAAAAGTATAGTTGACAGACAGAGAGATACTACTTAAACTTAGCCAAATGGTTCTAGCCGGTAGAACGGGACGAATGCGGACAAGCTGAGGAGAGTCTTCATCGGAGATTCACTCAGACCTCTCTGCATTGAACTTGACTTCGAATCCTGAACAAATAAAATTATTATTCTATTTTTTTTTTTTGACCGTTCAACTTGAGCAATGTAGACGTATATTGCTGCTGGATTCGACAGGGGTTATAAGTATTGGAGGCGCGATAGATCCTAATGACGTGACAGCTTATATAAGATATATCGCAAAGATATATCGCAAAGATATATCTTTGCGAGACGCGTCCCCCACCTTTTGAAAGCAGATAATTTCCCTCATCAATCATATGCAGCGAGCAGGTTTTCTGAATCAAGTAATTGCGAAATTAGCCCAACTCCTTCAATGTGGTCTTTTTCTGCGAAAAGCCGCCAAGATGAATAGCCAACGCACCGGCCGGCGTTAGTGGCTCAAATTAACCTGAAGCTAATCCAGCACAACCAAACTCAAGGAACGCAGCTATCACCTTCCCATTCACTTGACTGCAACATTGGTGTCCCCTCCAGTAAAATACTTCGTCTGTCGACCTCAGTCTACTGTTCTACATCCTTATAAAGAAACCGCTTATCAGTTACCAAGCAGTCGTCAATTTGATTGTGATTAGAGACAGACGAGAAATCAAAACGTTTTTCCGTGATTCCTCCAAATCCAAAAAATTGAAAGCACGGGATCGTGTGTTGTGGAATAAACGGGCTTTCACACACGTGATGGAAAGAAAAAATCTACTGAGGCTTCACCACACTAATGAACACTCAGGCAAACTTAAGAAATTTTCGGACCTTCGTCAAATTACATTGCTCGCCGCCGCGCCGACAGCACGCGTCCGCGAAAGCCATCAGAGACGCGGCGGGGCGCGGAGCGACCTGGACCGGCTGGTTCCCGGTTTTCCCGCTTGGCGGCGTCCGTTTTGCTGGAGTCGCGAATAGTTATACATGTTGTAGATACTTAATATGTTATACATTCTGAACAGGTTTTCTGTATGCGAGCAGAACGGCACATTAGCAATTGTACGTAACATTCGTTTTTGGAGTAAGTGTATTATCTTAAGGTTTGTTGTCGTGGTAGTACCTCAAACCAAGTGGCAGCAATTTGAATGAGAAAGAAATATTTTTATGGTAATGATTTAACTGAGCTCGGAAATATATATCGATTCCGATATACCAGACCTAAAACGTTTGCTAATTTATTTTAAAGTACTCAATATGATGGTCCCATGACATGTTTTGTGAGAGCACTAGTATGCTCCGTTCACCCCACCGTGGTTCACCCTTAAGCTGAGACTGTATCTAACGCTACAAGTACGAGAGCTTGAGGTCGCTCCTTCGAAGCGTTCTTCCGCACTGAACGAGCGCTCGCGCTAGAAATACATGTCTTAAAGCCAGGAGCGTGGGCTAGCTCGCGCTCGTAGCTTAGGATGCAGTCTCAGCTGAAGGGTGAACGAAGTACAGCGCAGCCTCATTGAATGCGGAGCGATGATATGATTGTCGCGAGTCCTGCGTTCCTTGAGTTGTCCGGCGAATAGAACGCGAATCGTTCGAGTCCGACTCACTTCGGTGCCGTCTCCTGACATGGTGGTGTACTCCACGAGGCCGTTGGTTCCCGTGTCCATGTCTATCGTCGCCAGGTCCCTGAAGATGGTCGTCCCCACGGGGGCCAACTGCGGTTGCAATAAGCGATAGGTTCGAGATTACAGCTCCGAGGTTAACTAAAGTCGCGATGACTTTCATTAATCCGTGCTTGTTAACCCCTCCCCCCCCCCCCCCCCCCCCCCGTCGAAAATAATTATTTCTGGTTTGCGTTCGTTCATTTTTCTTTTTTTTTAATTTTATCGACTTGTCAAAATAGCATTTGGCGTGTATTCTCTCGGGTTTTTACCACAAGGATCAAAAATCTTAAGCCAGTGTTTCCCAAACTGTGAGTCGCGACCCCTGGGGGGATAGCCGCAGATTTTACGGTGGCTTGCAAAACGTATTTTGGGAACACCAGCTGAACAAATGAACCATACAAATAAGACAAGGACATGATAGACGCATTCAACCGCTAGACTCCCAACTGCTTTTAATGAAACACTTCATCTTCATCCTGAATATGTTTTGCCAACGTGCTCAGCTTTTTCCCTGGCAAAACGGCTCACCCGGTAACCTAAAGAAAAAAAAATCGAACATGACTTTATAGTGATGCCGTCGATCAAAACAAGGTTCAAAATGCAGCACAACGTCAAGCCAGAACTGAGTGCTTCGGTTTCCATCCTCCGTCGTTTTCAGAAACTGTGCTCTAACTAGCTCACTTTAGTAATTAAGAATACTCATTCCTGCTGGCATGCGTTTAATCTTTTTATAGTTTCCACCTCTAATGATTCACTCTGACGATATTGATTGTCAAATAAAACTTGAGCGTCAGTTTTGTTTATTATCGTTCATATACTTAAGTCGAAAAGCTCGTGAAAGCACGAAAATGCGGGGGGAGGGAGGTTAGTCGCAATATTGTATTTGATCTTTTTGATGATCCGCAGGGTATCACTGCTTGGGAAGCACTTCCGTAGACCGTAGCTGTAACGTTAAAGCATGTTTTATTATAATTGTCGCATTTTCAATGCCAACCTTTTGTTACCGTCCGAATCTGCATGCTCGAACGCACAGGCAGCCTGGCGTATCTCTCCGGGAAATCGGCGTTCGGGGGGACCGGAAGGTGTTTTTTTGTCTGTGGGTTCTTACGGTAATACGAAAAGAATAGACTTTCTTATGGGATGATGTTTCTTTTTTATCTTATTTACTCCGTTTGGAACTTCGCACTTGGTTGTTTCGGCAGAAGACGGTAAGATTCTCAGACGACGCCCTTCGCTGGAGGGGCAACGACCGTCGGTGGCACTGACCTCTGACACCGTCGTCTCGTAGTGCGGCAACCTGAACACGGGCGGATTGTCGTTGATGTCGTTGACGCGAACCAGGACCTGAATCGCCCTTTGGGAGAAAGGCTGGGGAAAAAAATAACGTATGCGAGATCAATTGGAGAGGAAACAGGAGTAGTGTAAGAGTTTGATAGGGCAAATTTGTCGAAATCGAACATTACAGCATAGGTGTGCTGTGCAACGACGTCTCACATTTCCCATAAAGAACAACACTATACTCATAACGTGTCTATTAAATGAGAAAAGCCAAGTATGCCCCTCGGGTGTTTGAGCTAAAGAGGTTTCACTGTAACAAACATTAGAAAGAAAAAAAAAACGATATATGCCGACTTACAAATTTTTGTCAGAATATTGACTGGTGGTGCACAAAGAACTCTTACCTGTATCCGTCCCAGCCTTGCTTGACATAGGATTTGTAACCGGATAGAGGCCAAATCCTCAAGCTGCACATTTGAAAGAACTATATTATAAAAATATTATCTAGTTAATAATTATCATAAAGTAGAATGAGTGTTTTCTTCGAGCTATTCACTGAAATATGAAATTGTATTTCCCCTGCGCGATATATCTAAACGTAAAATGTTGTATCTATAACAATGAAACACCACTACGGGTATATTGCGATTCAGCTAATAAATATCAGTGGATATCTTTTTTAGAGCTGCTCATGCTTTGGAATCACCAACGTTTCTAGCTGATTATATTCACTTTTCAATACTTGCTTTTGTTGCATCTTTATTGCTCTTAGGTTTGAAAATCATTACCTGAGGTAATGCAATAGGTACTTTGATGTTTTGTAACTAAAAGACTACCTTTCTGCCTGTTTTTTTAAGCAAAATACAGTGTTGATCAAGTTCACGAACATGTCAGCATGAGTTTACAGCAAGCATCGAATATGCTCACTTTATACTAAGCATTGTGTTCTAGGCATATACACTTATTATAGCAAACCTCGAACTAAAAACTTAGTAAAACCCACAATAACAATACAAGAATATTACTACTGAGAGTTATTGTTCCTTGAAAACGATAAAGTCGATAATGAATAATAATCAAACTGAAAACTCCATCAAAGTGGAAAGTTGAGCCAGTTGATTCATGGTTCTTTAAATAATTAAAAGCGCCGAAAAAGACAAGGACAAAGAAGTGGAACGACACAAGGCAAAAAACGAAAGCCGTTTACAACTCCCTGTAACACCGAATTGGAGCGCAGCTCTTGAGGAGGAGGAGGGAAGGGTACTGAGGGTTACCTGTTCTGGGGAGCGGGGGTCATGTGACCTTGGGGGTCACGTGACCTCCCAGAAAAATATTTCCGCTAGATTTAGCGGGGAATTTTTTCCGCTAGATTTAGCGGGGAAATTTTTCGGCTAGGTTTAACGGGAAAATTTTTCCGCTTGACTTAGCGGGGAATTTTTTCCGCTAAATCTAGCGGGGAAATTTTTACGCTAGATTTAGCGCGGAATTTTTTCCGCTAGATTTAGCGGGGAAATTTTTGCGCTAGATTTAGCGGGTTAATTTTTCCGCTAGATTTAGCGGGGCATTTTTCCCGCTAGATTTAGCGGAGAAATTTTTCCGCTAGGTTTAGCGGAGAAATTTTTCCGCTAGATTTAGCGGGAAAATTTTTCCGCTAGAATTAGCGGGGAACTTTTTCCGCTAAATCTAGCGGGGAAAATTTTTACGCTAGATTTAGCGGAGAAATTGTTCCGCTAAATCTAGCGGGGAAATTTTTCCGCTAGATTTAGCGGGGAAATTTACCAATAATGCACCGCGCAGTTACGCCGACGGCGACGGCGACGCCGACGCCGCTCAAACCGGAAACGGGCCCCTAAGAGCTGCTCTCTAAAAGACACAGTTGCGAGTGCGCCTTGTGTCGTTCCACTTCTTTGTCCTTGTCTTTTTCGGCGCTTTTAATTATTTAATGAAAACTCCATGTCACTCATAGCGAACGTAACCTCTGCAAGTCTGAGGTTTGTAAAACTGCTTTTTATTGGATGAGGAGCCCGATTATTTATGTATATTAGAAACTGCCGTATAAAAAAAAATAGAATAGAAAACCAACAATTGAATCAGACTCGCAAACCTTAGTGAAACTGTGTCAAATTCAGCATACCATACTCAGTACGTTTACAATTTGCTAAGGAAAAATAAACAAAAAAGGATACAGTATATCGCCCTAGCATGACTTACGTCTCTGTCCAGCGGCTTTTTGAGTACAAGCCGCTTCCCGAAGAGTTCGAAAACGTCGTAGCTAGAGCTTTGTATTGTCAAGTCGATGTCTTGAATATCGCCTAGGATGGGGAGGTCTTTGGGATGCGTCCCCTGGTCTGTCTCTGAAACGAACGCATGCAAGTTGGATTAGGGTAGTTCAATCTCCTGCTCTTTAGGGTGGCGTCACACTTTGACGTTCCCAGTGACAACCGCGTTCGATCGCGGCAAATACAATAAACAAATATGGCGCATTGCTAGGCAATTTTGTTGCATACGTGAAATGTTCCAGCATCACAAACGTTTATATCATCGTTTAGCAACACGTCCAGCCTGTTCATCCAGACGCCTACGCTCATGGCGCTCTTTACCAGATAATCTGACGCGTGAGACGTGTACGCTCAAAATGATAAACCTGGTGATCTTCCAGAACTTCCTAACCCACCCCTACTCTCCCACCTCGCCTCCTCGCCGACCACTCCTCTTCGCCTACCCCTCTGGTTATATGACCTCCCCGTGAACCAATCAGCGTCGAGCACCAAACAGTGTCGGGCCTCGCGGCCACGCTTTTATCCAGGTTTCACTTTTGGGCTTCATGAGATGCCGAACACCTAGCCAAAGAACGTTTCACGTTAATACACGCTAATAAACCTAGTACGTATAATTTTCCGCGAAGCATTTGGAAGAGCCAATCACTGATATCTACAGAGGGCATCTGGTGGATGATGTGGCTGAATATATGTTTGCAGTGCTCTGTGACACTGACAATGACGTGAGTACGTGAAACGTCATGCTCAGTCACGGTACAAACTAATTTCTTTTCTTTAGTTGTAACATGATTTTGGTTTCGCCATCCACCGAGTTCCCTTCGTGAATTGCAGCAATTGGCACTCCCAAATTCTTTGCGGGAAAATAGACGTACCATATTTTTTAGGGTGTAGCGTCTGCCAAAATGGTATTCGCTCTTTCTCGCCTGAGTTGAAAGGTGGTGGCGTCAGTGTGCAAATAGCCCCGAACCACTTCCGGTTCGGAAATAGCTAGGCGGCGGGTTTCGCAGTATTTGAGAAATCAAAGATGGTGTCTATCTTCTGGAAACGGTCACTTATAGCACTGTCAGACTTTTATAATAAAGCGATGATGTGCCAAAAATTAGGAAATATACGTCAACAGGAAGTGTGCCGGGACTTCCCAATAGAAGGCAAGGGAAGTTTGTTGCCAAACAAAAGAGGGGCGAATAAATACACGCCGGTGAAGGTTAAGAACTAGCGCTCGCCGACAAATCTTGGTTTACCAAAAAGAAAAGAAAAGACGCATTGAAGGACAAAACAATCTTATGGCAACACCCCGATCGAGGCGCGCAGCATACATATCAGAGGCTGGTGTGCACGTCGCGCTTTATGGGCCGAGAAACTGAGGAAGAGGAGGAAACGAGAGCGCATGGTAACGTCAGAACTCCGAGCTCAGATTGGAATAAATAGCGGGTAGACCTAAAGCCTTTGTCTTCGCTGCACTCGTCGACCGCGTTCGAATGCGAGAGCCAAACGCCGGACTCCGTCGTTTCGCGCGCTCTACCGCGTTTGACGAGTGCAGTGGACACAGAGGCAGCTAGAGGCTTTAGATCTACCCCCTATTCATTCCAATCAGAGCTCGGCATTCAGACGTCACCGCGCGCTCTCGTCTTCTTCTCTCCCTCAGTTTCTCGGCGCATACATTTGTTCTAAATTCAACTCTCTCGCGAGCTCTTCCTCCACCTTTTTATCAAAGATAGCGAGCATCCAGTTTCCGCCAGGATAGGAAAACCGTAGTGCTGACTTCTCGGTGTCACCTGCCAGAAACCGACGTGGGACACCGATTAGGCAAAGGTTCTGAGTCGGCTTTCGGCTGGGACTCTTGTTTTAATTGACTCATCATAAGACCTAGCCGCACGCTTGCGCAGCACTTATCTTCATATGGCGCCCGCGTTTTTTTCTTTTTTTTTTTTTAACGCTATAGCTTTAAGGAGCTTGTGTCGCAGAAAATCCGGCCTCGGTGGCGAACGCTAAAATCCTGATTGGTCGATAAGGTCATGACGTCACAACCACATGACCTCGCGCGGGAATTTCAAACAATCCACAACGCTCACGTGAAACGTTACATCGCGCGTAGAATGAAAGTGATTAAAAAACATGCTATGTACTGCGAACTAAAGGTCGCCGCATGCCTCAAATCATATCACTTTATGAAGTAATTCATTTGCTTTAAAGAAAAAATTGAAAAGATTTAGGTTGTATTCAAACCCACGAACCTTCGGTTGCGAGCCAGACACGCTACTGACTGGGCCACGCAAGGCGCGCTTGCATGGCGAATGGGAAGACGGTGCGAACGGGGGGCCTCATAACACTATCACGTTCCACTCTTAAAGGTGAAGCTTAAACGTCCCCAAGTTTTACTCTGATAGGTGACACCGGAAATTCAACACAGCAACCTTGCCATCTAGGAAGTGTTGGCACCTCCTCTTTCACCACTCTCGCACGTTGAGAAAGGAGGAAACCAAGACTTCTGCCCTGCAGAAGATTGAACTTCCACGTCTGCCTTGGAGCCACCCCGGAATCACTCGTCTGCCATTCGAGGAAGGCTGGTTCCAAAAGTGTACGGTTACAGACCCTGACTTACGGTTTCCTCTGCTTTCCTGTACGTCGACGATGATGACCGCGTCACCTCCTTCGATCTCGCAAACTGCAGGGAGACAAAAAAGAATAGCAATTAGAAGATTAGCGGTGAAAAATATGCAGCACTTCTTTCTCAACTGCACTGAAACAAAACCCATTCATAAAACGCCGCACCGTTTAAATGACAGCTGTACACGCCCCTCAAAAAAGTAACCAAATGCCAAATGCCAAAAGTCACATGTTTCTTTTAAATTATAACTAAAAATTTTACACACGTGTACGCTGAAGTATGTCCTGGATCTACTTTTGGCCGAGCTCCGTAATAAGCGTGTTTCTTTACGGCCATAATTGCATAAATCGATTATCTCGTCGGGCATTTCTGGGTCCCCTATGTTTTGATATTTACAAGTACGAATATCGTTACGCTTAGAAATAAATACATAAAAAATTGGGATTACTGCTTTCGGTATTTACCGATAAAATCTGAAAATTAAACCCCGCGTCGGTTTCGTCCAAATCGGCAAAAGTAAAAAAAAAAAAAAAACGAAGTGTACAGGATTTTTAATTAAAAAAAAATATCCTTGCTTCATGGAAATCAATTACAGCTTTATGATTTTCTATTTCTTTCCCATATCGGTACCGCGACGATTCGAGAGTGTTCGGGTCAGGTGCATGTTCCCTGAGGGGTCGGAGAAACCCACGCTCGCGTGTTGTTTTGCTCATCGTAAGCCCCGATAGACGCCGAATTTCTGTCCGACAGCGAAACAAATTCACAACAAAAACACACCGAATATTTGCGAAAACCATGAAATATCACCCCTTAACCAAAGAAAAATAAACCCCGAAAACTTAGAGCCCCATAATCGTAAACCACAACACTTTTCTGTCTTCAGCTTTTCGGTGCTGACAAATCGCGAAGCACCCGCGCACTAAAATTTCCTCCTGTTTTTTTTTTTTTTTTTTTTTTTTTGCAAACTAGACGGTTTTTTTTTAACACCGAGTGCACGCACTGCTCTTGAGCAGAAGCTATGCTGTACGTGAAGCGTAAGCGCGTGCGTTACGTCATCAGCAGCTCCACCGCAGAGGCGTCATGCCAATCACGCACGTTCGTTTATAAGCATACTGTTCGACAACTTATTTTAAAAAATAGTTTTAACATCTTCAGTTATACTACGGTGCCTATATTGTGTGTCACCCTACGATTGGCTAGAGGAAAAAGCTACGGACCGCCATATCCAAACATGAGCCACTTAAAAGTTACGTGGTATTTCGCTTCGATGCACGTATTGGTGTCCGCGTCTCGGTTCACTAATGGTGATGGGCGTACACTGGCACGAATCGAAGAACACTGAGTGACACATCAATTTTACATTGCAAAGGAAGTCACGACCAACAGGCTCTTTGCAGTCTCGAGGCTATAGAAATGATGCAACGCTTTTTTATTCGGAGAATTATTCGTCAAAATTATAATGCAATTAAATGCAAAGGTGCAAGCGAGCTGGACAAGAATGGCGAAACTGATCCCTGGAGAAGGGGAACAAGAGGGACAAAGGACAAAGATAAATCGGTCGCTCACCAGTCACCTAGCTGTTTTTGGAGATTTATGTTTGTCCTTTGTCCCTCTTGTTCCCCATAGTTCAGCGTATAACGTGATTGGACCTGGCGGCCCGTGGCTTTGGCCTTTAGTCTATCGTAGGATGAGACAAGGTATAAAACGCGTCTTTAAATGGTGCTCTTGGCGCCCTAATCCCACCCGTACGTTAAACGTATAGTCCCGAAGTGGCAACAAACGAAGTTGCACGAGACGGTGTGTCACGCTGTCGGTTGTCGCGACCCTGGTGGCTGGTAAAGAGAAGAAGCCGCGGTAAAGGGTACGAGCGAACACGTGTGGCGCTGTCGTCGCGGACTCCCAACTCTCAGTGGCTGCTGAACCTTTAGCACACTGCCAAGCTAGAGTCACCTGCAGCTGAACGGGTACCTGCCACCTCCAGCGGCTGTGCCACCGCCAGGTTCGCGGCCGGCGACAACGGGACACTTCTAAGACGTCATCAGGCAGAAACTGAGGCGAAAATCGAGGCAGGGATCGTGTTTTCAGCACCATAGTTGTACGGCAATCAAAAGTTGAGCCAAATTCACTACTTTTTCTTTCTTTCTACAGGAAGAAACTTAGTTATTACCTCGTCACCGAAAAGTAGCACGATACTAGTTAATGGCCTCACTCGTGTCGTGCTATTTTAACGTGTTGTCGTGTTTCTCATTAGTCATCGATCGGTAATAAAGGCTAATAATTGCACTAAGTGAACGTTTCTACTTATCGATAACGTCGAACCAAAAAGCAGTTACAAACAACAAAACAGTTCTACGAGTGCAGAAATCGCATCCTTTTCTGTTTGAACTTCCATGCAATCTGAAGCGTCGGCCTCGGCTCTCTATCGGCATTCTTATATGTGTATATAAACGTACTGTATACTTTATTTCCCACTGAAACAGTGCTCTTCATAATCGATCTTTATTTACAATATAGCCAATTTTTGTATGCATCATTTTTACTTTACTTTTAACGCGGTTAGGACGAGATACGCGTAGGACTGGGTCAGTACGATTGAAATTATAGCAAGTCAAATTATTTATTGACTTTTGATGCATGCGGATCACATACAAAACACATTTGCTTTCTTTTCGATTTTAGCTTCTTACTGCAATAGTCATCAACACGTAACATTGAACAGGGTGACAAGATTGATGTTATTGCGGCGCATATTCAGCGTCCTCGAAAGATTATCATTCTGTTTTATACCGCCCGTATCTAAAGCACCGAGATCAACTTTCGGAGAAGCGAATCCCATTGAATTGAAGTGCAATGACACGTTAAATAAGCTACATTGAATTGAAACGAAAGAAACACACAAGAGGACGAAACAGACGACACAGCTTTCGTGTCCTCTTGTGTGTTTCTTTCGTTTCAATTCAATATAGATTACCAACACGCTCAAGTCTATAATTAAATAAGCTACTTCCATTGTGATTTCCCTTGATGTGTTGAGGTCAGTGCCGCTCTGCCCTGTGTTTTATGGGGCAGGAACCCGCCAAGCTGCAAATTCGCAGTTTTTTTTTTTTTTCCCCTTTTGTCACATGTGTGAAAGAAGACCGTGACAAAATAAACTCATTTCATTCGACTTGATTTGATTTGATTTGGGTTATTCCGCATACTATTTCCAAGACTAAGCCATCGCGCAGATGTTTCCCGTAGGAAGATTCAAAATATTGTTTTAACAAAACTATATTTGCGGGGTCCGTGTAAAAGCATGCCTCGTGTGGCTTATTTCTGAAAACAAATGCGTGGAACTATCTCCGTTTATTTCGATAAACGTCCAATTTTCGGCTCGTTTTTTCTTCACCTTTAGTTTTATGGGTTTAGTTCCTGTTTCCTTTTTTATCTCGTTTGATGGCAAAATTCGCACCTATAGCTAGATCTGCTTTGTAGTACTCCTTCTATAGTTCCTTTTTTTCGCTAGGTAATATTTATATTCACTGGGAGCCATATTTGAACGCGGTGTTCGCAGCGCATGCTCCGAAACAGCCCCTACTTATATTTTAGGAAGAACTACAATCTCGGGAGTGTGGAACGCACGTTGAGGAAGCGTGCTGGCAGCTCGTTGTAAGCTCGAACCTGGCCACCAGGCTTGCTGCGCGTAGGTACATATTTGAACATTCTTGCATGGGCATCGTTTTTGTTGTTTTTGATTTTTTGTTTGTGCGTTGTTTTTTTGGGAGTGACGAGAAGGGTGGACACCAAGAGGTGTATGGGCTTCTGTTGTTCACTCCGTTTTGTTGACCAGAAGGTAGCAGCTATACATATATATAGAATATATATCCTCTCTGCACTCGGAACGTCACTGTAATTTTCCTTCGCGCCCAAATGTCAGTGGCGGTTTCCTTCTAGAGAGAACGTCAATCTATATGGAGCGCATATGATTCCAGGTTACGACGAGACAAAGACAGGCTTTGTGTATCTCCCCTTGTAGCCCAAGGAGAGCCTACGGCAGAATCGACCTCGGACGCCACTGCGGAAATCTCCAAGTTTCTTTTATTAGAATTATCATCGTGCCTTCTAGTCAGTTTTGATTCCAAAGAATAGGTAAATGCATGGTTCTTTCTTATTTTCTTTGAGTTAAAAATTTTTTAACACGAAAAATACACTGAAAATTTAATTACTCTTCCGGATTTTCATAATTTACTGCGGCAGACGTCAGGACACGGTATAAGCAATAATTATTGTAAAATCCTTTATTTTCGCTGATCGATTTTTAATGAATGAGGCAGCGGGGTCATATTCGCGACCATTGAATTTCGTGAATTGTATAGGCTGGAACTCGCCTCTACAAACTAGAGAAATACTCGCATCCACTAAAGTTCGCGAATATTACAAGACACGAACTTGGCGAAAATTGGGGGCCCCCAAACATTAAAGGCCCGTTCACACACGTGCAACCGAGTAGGACGGAGAGAAACCAGACCGGTTTTTAAGCCTCTTGCGACGTCTTCTCCGCAGCCGTGCATCCGGTCCTAAGACATCGCAAGAGGCTGGTCTATCTCGGTCGTACTCGGTTGCACGTGTGTGAACGGGCCTTAAGGGTTTTAACAGTATGACTTGATTAACAAAACTAAGTTAAGTTACAATTTAGCTATTTTTATTAGGTGACATTTTGAATTAGAGATATCCGATCCAGCTCTATTTATAGGTCAGATTAATTGTTAGATTATAGAAAAAAAACATTATTCGCGTTATCACGTGGCGAATTTCTGTAGCAGCAGCAGTGAGAAAGCGAAACAAAGTCAGGAAAAAGCTCAGAAAACAGCCCGAAAGACGGAACTTTGTGTCACCCCGTACTAGTGCGGGGGCGTTGTTAAAAATAGTAAAGAGGTTAATTAACTAATTTTACGTAATTGAGTCCCTAACTGTTTCTTTACACGCTTTCCCTGACGACCGCCGCGGTCGAGAGCGTTACTCTGCAGGAATGCATTAAAATATTTTAAGTGTTTTTTATGTTTTTTATGTTTTTTATATTCTTAGTTTTTTTAACAATCTGCATATATTTCTATAAAATATTTGCTAAAAATGTTGGAGCTGTATTTCTACTTGGAAAAAAAAAAGTTAAAACCTAAAAGAAAAATGAATGCATCAGAATCCATAAGAATGTTAAAAAAAAAATTCTGTCCCATTTGTTGCTGCTGTTGTTGTTGTTGTTTTCTTTTTTTTTTTTTTTTTGGGGGGGGGGGGGGGGTTCGGATTCATGCTGTGCAATGCGTACCTTGTCTGCCCAGCTGTTCTTTGTCTTGCCACACGAAGATGGGCTGGACGACTCGAAGAAATGTTGTTTCGAGCTATTCGCATGTCTTTCTTCGCAACGATACTTAGCGTTAATGTTCCCCTGCCTGAGTACTTGTTTTCTTAAATTCTGCTCCTATCCTGCCTGTGTCACGCCTAGTGAGTTTTGAGCAACGCCGCTCGAAACCCTGTGCGAAAGAGATTCTCCGGAGGTATACAATTTGCGCATCATTAGCCCGAGTTCCTATGGGTACGTCTCCTTTGAAGCACATCCAGCAACCGTCTCCGAAGGGCGTGGAAGAGTAAGTCTATATAAACATTATTCTCTTTGTTGTTGTTGTCCTTAGCTTGTTTACGGCATTCTTCTGTGAGCAGTTGTCTTCGTGTCTCTTGAAATGCGTGGGATTGGCAAGAGATCTCTGTATTTTTTACGCGATCATTCGTTTTAAATGGCGTTCAAAAGGTGGGCACGTGACATCTCTGAATGCGTGTCGCTATGGAAGATCTTGCTACTCCTTAGACATTGTACTAATTTTGATTTATAGTGAGCAACTCGCACGTAGAGCTTTCAATGGGACGTCATGCGCCGTCACGCACTCCACACTAGTGGTACGATTGACGCAATCCATATGATACAGCCTTTATGTCGCGTACATCCAAGAATAAGGCTTTTTATATAGATGAGCAATAGATAGATATCACGCAGAAAGCTCGTAACCCTTGATGCCTCATCATTCCAGAAACTATTGTCAGGAACCGCTTCGCCATGGTCTCCGGTTAAGACTACTTGAAGGCTGACTGTGCTCGCATGCGCCATCTGGGAATAAGAAAGGCCGAGGTGGATCAGTAAACAGCCATCCTACGTATTGAAAGTTCCCTCCGAAGGGCCCCTTCAAGGTCTTTCTTCCCCCTTCGACGCGTTGCGTCGCGGCGATGACCACCGCAAGATTTCCGAAACGTTTCCTTGGCTCCTAGGCACTTGCACACGTCTTTTGTCCGAAGAAACTCGTTAGTAGCACTGTGCGTTTGCTTCTGATGTTGCTTCTTCGGCTAGTTGGACGCTTGAGAGCACTCACATGCGCGTCTGGAACGCCCTTCACCAAGTCGAATTCGCCGGATGTGGTAATGGTCCACGGCGCGTGCCGCTCGGTCACTATGGTCGGCTTCCTCCTGTCTTCCTGGCACTGCTGTCGTTTTCCATCTTGCTTTGTCTCGACAAATTGTGAGACCACAGCTTCGCCGTCTTTAAAAGTTCCTGCGCGTTCCCCGCCTTTACGTGCTCGGTTTTTGCGACGTACTTCATTTCTATACCCTAATGTTTCGCTGTGTTGTTATCAACCAGGTTCATCCGCCTCATTTTTTTGTCATGGTATTATTGCATACCAATTGACTTGTATTTTAAATTGTTGCTAGCTTGTGCCTACATGCTCCCCTTAGAAGAAGGCCCATTCAGTTGGGCAAATAATTTGGGTGCTTCACTGTCCGGTCAATAAAAATGAATCCGCGCAATTCGTTCAAGATTTTTTAACGCGACGGCGTTAGGGAGCCCGTGTCGCAGAAAAGCCGGCGTCGGTGGCGTGACGCCAAAAACCTGACTGATCTATAGGGTCGTGACGCCACAGTCACATGACCTCGCGCGAGAATTTCGAACAACCCACAACGCTCACGTGACACGTGACGTCACGCGTGCAAAGAAAGTGATTAAAAAAACATGACTTGTAATGGGAATTAAAGGTCGCTGCATGTCTCAAATTATTTTACGTTATAAAGTAAAAGCCTTAGAGCCCTATAAAAACGTCTGAATAATTTTAGGCGGGATTCGAACCTACGACCCTTCGGTTGCTGGCCAGACACGCTACTGACTAGGCTACGCAAGACGTTTTTCTTCTTTAATGTCTAGGCCACGCAAGGCACGTTTGCACGGCGAATGAAGGCTGGTTCACACACTTGCGTAGGTCGGACCGAGTGCGGCTGCAACGGCTTGCGACGTTAATCTTTTCTACGAATGCATGCTATGGCAACGGGGAGGTTGTAAGCTGCTTAAAACCTCGTCGCCATAGCAACCCGTGAAAGGATTAACGTCGCAAGCCGTTGCAGCCGCACGCGGTCCGACTCACGCAAGTGTGTGAATCACCTCTGAGAAGCCGATGTGAACAGGGCCCAATAACGCTATCGCGTACAAACCCTTAAAGGCGAAGCTTAAGCGTCCGCCAAGGTTTTTTGTGTCTGTGTCTTTTTTGTTCTTTTTTTTATCCCGTAAAAAAACGTTGAATCAATCCTTGTTTTAGTGAGTGAGATGGCTGCGGGAATCCATTCTTAATTTGTTTTTCGTTCATTGTGAGAGCATGCAGACCTATGGGAACTGTTCAGAGTATAGACCACAACTCATAGAAGGAGCGTGTATTTATGAATAGAGTCGGTGGCAAGCCAAGAAAGGCGGGCCGTGTCGAGTTCCAAGAATCGAATAATTGCTGCGAAGCCAATGAGTGTGCGGCATCAACAGATAAGAACACCGAAGAACCAATCACAAAGCTAGAATCGTTCCTTATAGCTGTCAGGGACTAGAGTTTTTGTTGTGTATTCTTCGTTGTTGTTTTTTTTGTTTTGTTTTTGTTTTTGGTTCTTACAAACTGATTTAAGTTGTACGCAAAAAAACAACAACAGTAACTGAGTTTTGAAATATTTCGCAAATAGATTTTACTGAAATACCTAGTAGGTAGGCAAACATTACAATTTCAGCTCGAATAAAAATCCAGTCGAAAAGTGCTAAAAAGTGACTAATACGTCAGATGAAGAGAGAGTGAGTAGACAGACGAGTTGGTTCATGTTACGTATTTTTGGGGAAAAAAACAATAGAGACGACGGACGAAATAGGGGACATGCGCAAAACGTTTCAAACAAGTTCAGACGTTCTGTGTTTGTCCCATCTTTCGTCCGTCTTTTTTTTTCTTTTTTTTTTAATGAATGAGTCGAAATGTCGAAAAGAAGACGAGTACCAAATATATATCCCAAATATTCAGAATACTAAAAAAAATAAAAGGAAAGACAGGCGTAAATAAGAGAACACCTATACGTGTTTTTTCCCCTTCACAGGGTGGGCAAAACAAAATAAGATAGCACGAAAAAAAAAAAAAAAACGTTCATGATCGCCCTTAAACGACAAGCTTGGGACACAGGTGACCGATGTTTCCACAAATCCACTTGGGATACACGCAGCGTGACAGGTGAACGGACGGATATGGCTGAACCGTTTGAACCGGGCGTCGTCTTGCGCTACCTAGTTGTGGTCCTTCGCTCGTCGCCGCAGGGAAGCGACGTGTTGGCAAAAGAGGTCGTTTCAATAAACCCTTCCCAAAAGTCCGCGCCATCGCGCCTGTCCGCCGTGACTTGATCACATACTGCGAACATGTTTTCGACACTAGGGGGCAGCCTCAGCGATCGACGTGTACTCGGCTTAGCTCGAAATTGAAAACGAGTGCCTTCGGCGAGGACTCTGATCCAATCACGCGCTTCGTCCTCAAGGATGGATGGATGGATGGATGGACGAATGTTACTGGCTATACCTTTTAAAACGGACAATAGCTTGCGCCGCCTAGTCTAAGTGTAAAAAAAATGGTGACTCTCAGTGTTGCTTGATGGACTTCTGAATATCGTTTGTTAGGGACTTTTCGTAGACGGTTCGCAATCCGGGGAGCAAGCCGTCTGCTTCTTGCACATAGGTTGCGGTGACGTCAGAACGACGCAGAGTAGTGATTGGCTTTGATAGGATGGATAGCGGGTAGACCCCAATGCTAGATGCCTTAAAGGGGCGGTGCAACGATTTTATGGTTAAAAGAATTTGTATCTCGTCATTTTTATGTTGTTCATCGTGTCCCAGATGATAGAGAAAACACTTCCTTCAATAAAAATGTCGCGATTCCGCTGCATAATCGCAAAGCAAAAGTCGAGGTTTTTCCCCCACCTGCAGCCCCAAGTGGCAGCCGAAGGAACTACGGCGGAAAGATTACGTGACCTCGCTCGGCTCTAAGCCGCAACATAGCGCCCGCTAATGCACGCAGAGACAGGGAGGGGAAGCGTCCTCCGAGATAGCACACGGGAACCTACACGGCACTCCGAATGACGTCACTGGGAGTGCGACCAGGTGTGACCCTGAAGACTGGGAGTGAGTTGAGGGGTACCCGAAATGCCAATCTTTATCTTTTTTTTTACGCAACGACTAGGGGACGCAGGCGAAATCGGTTTTCTGTTCTTTACTTCAGAAGTGTCAGGGGGCAACTTCCAGAAATCTTTGACCAAAGTCCGAAAATCGTTGCACCGCCCCTTTAATGGTCTATACCCACTATTTTTCAATCAGCCAATAAGAGCTCAGCGTTCTGACATCATAGGAACCCCTGTGCAAGAAGCAGACGAACTTGCTCTCCGCATAGCTTTCTGTCGCTAGCGGGAGCTCGAACGGTCATGCATCGAGCATGGATTGAGCTCACGCCTGCAGGGTTCGCAATCCGTGGTTGACGACCAGCGAAGAATTCCTATTTACGCTGTTGTTTGTAGCTTGATAATAATGTTTGATATTGTTGACGTAAGAACCAAGAGGTTTCGAGTGCGAAAACTACCTGCAAAATAATGCAACATTTTTTTTTTTTTTAATGGTGACGTGCGCGGGTTTTGATTTTTTTTTTTTTTTTGACGAGAGCATTTAAGAATCTGAGATTCATGACTGCATTGTTCAAGAAACTCGTACAAGACGTTAACCACCTTCTGTCGCAATGGTTATTTCGTCAAGGCTGCTGAATATAGGCTTCATTTAGATCCCAGAAAAACCTGTGAGGACTACTTCACCACATGAAATGCATTCCCAAATAACCCTAATTTTTTTCCAACAGTACTGATATTCAATGAATCGAATTATTCGATAACTGCAATGCTTAAATCCAAAAGTGTAATCGAATTACTCGGACAAAATAACATTCTAATCGAATACAGAACCCGAATATCCGCACATTTTTATTAATAACTCATCTTCTATTTTCATTCTGACCAACCGCGTTCCTCGTCGTTAAAAAAGAATGCCCGAATATCTTGTATTTTATGTAGCAGTTTAATTTTAAACTGCTACATATAATACAAGATATTCGGGCATTCTTTGGTGAACCTTCAGATTTTCGAGTTTAAAAGTGTTTGAAAGTTTAGAAGTTTTCTAAGGTCTAACTTAGCAAAGTACGAAACTTTTGAGGTCTCTGAAAGTTTTTGTTCGGCAGTTCGTGATTTGTCACAGGTTTAAGTTAAAAAAATAAGAGATTTTTAATTTAATGTTTTAGGTTCGCGAAGTTAGAAAATCGTCGAATGCAATAATGGTTCAGATTTCAAATGTTTGAGTAACGTTCTAGTAAATTCGTCCTGAAAAAAAAATGCAAGGTGCGACAAATTCTGCTAAAACCGTTTACTAAAAATGTAGCCCTATCTCAACATTAAAAAAAAAAAAAAAAAAACACCATTGCTGTCAAAAGCCTGATAGAAGGCTCGGGGGCTTTGTTTAACTCTTGTGACTTAGAGGTTGTCTCGTACGACAAAGATTGATTGTAATTAATTGATTGCTTTGATTTTTAAGATTGTTTTATCCCTGTCAGCACAGTGCATGCGCGATATTCAGTAATTTCCAGCAAAACCTAAGTGTTCAAAATAAGAAAGTTAGGTTCTAGTTCAAAATTTTTTCGAGACTACATATGGAAGCACTGAGTTGAACGGCGAATCGTCTTGAATTTCGAAATGTGCATCATTTGGTGCTTTTACGCGTCACGAGTTTGAAAGGCAGTGGTTTGCCAAATATGTGGTAAAGTACTTGAAATAGACTAAAAATAATAAACTTTCAATGGTGAAAAACAAATTCCGAAACTAATAAATTGTATAAGTTCTCAACCTATTAAATTCTAAAAATCTGATACTTTTAAGCATTCGAGTTTTTCTGTTAATTCAATCTTCAAACCTCGAATTTTTAAAACATTCCTGGCATTTTTTTTTTTTACTTCGCGTTGGTAACGTTTGAGGCAAGGATTACCTCAGACGCATTCGGTGGAAAAAATTACTAACACTTCCGCCGAACTAATTGAGAGTAAATTAATTTTATTCCCGCGAATAGAATTCCTTTGACCTCCGGTGTATATGACACTATCCAGACTCTAACATTATCCACGGTAACTGAAAGTAACAAAATATTTATAAATGTCATGAAATCGTAAAATATATGCTCCTTGCAAAAAATGTATATCTCATCTATGCCCTCCAAACACTCTGCAGTGTCTTTTACCCCGCAAGGTTCTTGGGAGAGCCAATCGCCGCATTCTACAGAGGGAGCTGTCGAGGCTAGAAGTACCGAGAGTTCGGGAGAAGAGAGGACTTTGTTTCGCAGCCCGGGTAAATGAACTATGCGTCACAGAAAGCTCAAACTTTGTGGGAATGTGACGCTAGTGGTTGGGATCGAACGCGAAAGTTTGAAAACACGGCGTTACCTAAATCAAAAGATAATTGAGAAAACTGAAACTTCTCTATGAATCGACGTCCGCTTAAGACTCATGTCTTCAAAACAAGAAATGACATTGAGGGCATTTGTAGCACCTATTTCAGGGGAAACACGTGCCAGTAAGGGAAGAAAACTATGTTACGCTTCCTGCACGCAAATGTTTTTTTTTTTTTTTATTCATATAAATCCGACAAGCGTCCACAGTGTCAGTTCTTGTTTTGACGATATTAGTCTTAGATGGGCGTCGGGTCATGTAGAAATGTCGTTTTGGTCAATTACCTTCTAACCCAGGAAACGTCATGCCCTTACACTTCCGCGTTCTACCCCAACCGCTAGAGTCACATTCTCACAGTGTCAGCGTTCTGCGATCTCTAGTTTATTTACCCGGAACAAAAAATACGGTTCTTTTTTCTCGGAAACTCCCCCGTACGTGTTTGGACATAAAATAAATCTGCCTTCGTTGTGTTAGTAAGCATAATTTTTAAAAGGGCCCTGCAATCATATTAAAGCGTCTAGCTTCTTTGCGGATCCCACGTCTCTCGGGGTTCGGGCAAGTCAGCGGGCACGGAGAGAGTAACTAAATATCAGTGCGTCATATTTTAACCGCACGACGCGGAAACCTCCTCCACCTACGTGGGCGACCCGCGGTACCGAAAGCGCGCAAAATGTGACGTCTTTGGTCCTGGGCTTACTACTGGTCAGAGCCGCTAAAAGCTTCTTTTTAGTCGAAATACAAAACAGAAGTGGCGCGAACCGTTTCAATTATTCATAAATGTAGTTTTTGTCCAGTATTTTAGTTCAAAAAAGAACCAAATGCAGTTTATAAAGTACGGAAACAAGAAATGACCCATCGACATACCCGCCACTGAGCGGTGGAAAAGGAGGCGCAAGGTGTAGTGGGATCAGGCACCGACGAGCGCCGAGCGTAGAAAGGTCCCGGATGTACGCGGTGGCACTGCGGTCGAGCATCCGACCGGTTCCGAGCGTTCCGAAGGCCTTCGGCTAGCAGCTTTGGCTTGCAATTGGCCCTTTGGCGGCATGGCAGCGCGAAGTGGCTCCCGCTCTGAACTGATCTTTACCCTGCGTTTGCTGTCGTTTGTGGCCAATGAAGTGTCATGCCGAATTAATGTTTAATCGCGCAGCAAATGCAATGCGAGCCGCCCTGGCTGCCCGCTTTGTACAGCCTACACAGAACATGCTTTAGTGGCGCCCTGTCGAGCCGTCGACACTGAGTCCGGCAGCCGTGAGCGCTCGCTGAGCTCACTACCCCTCCTCTAGTTCACGGCAAACCAAGCGACCAAGGACGTCATTAAGGAGGTTATTTTTTGCTTGTTTTTGTAATTTTAATTCGCCTATAATTTTTAAAATAAAGCGAAATTTGAGAAAAGAAAAGTTTCATTAGGTTATTACGTTCAGTGCGCTCAGGTTCGGTGCAAATTAAAAACCAGTGAAAAAGGTTCTTGCAGGGCCCCTTTCAGGTGTTCTCACTATGCTCAGTGTAACAGCACAGATTATGTCTGTAGGTTTCTACAACCTCACATTCGCCCGGCTCCCCCCGTACATGGAAGCGATTGGCCCACCCCAGTTATATGTGGGAAAGTAGAAGCACCGGATTTCTTGGAGTGTTAATCCACGAAAGCTTGAGTTAAGCTGGGCGTGGCGCGTCCTGATAATCTTATAATTGCCGCGAAGCCATTAAAACTATCGTATTAATTGATAATAACGTTGAATCATGAGGCAAAAAGCGTAAACGTGATAACCAACGCCGTGCGTTTTTTTTCAATCTGACAGGGAGTGTAGTGCACATTAAAAAACAAAAAAAAAGAAGCCTGCACGTTCTTTTTCCTGTGAAACGCGCGGGTAGCTAATCACTGAGAACAACGGACGGATCCCAGATTCCCAGCGAATGACGACGATTGGAATACGTCTAGAACCTCTAGTTATACCATGTGTTCGTCAACATTGAGAAAGCAAAATGGCATGCTCGTTGTTCCTGCATATATCGCACTTGTCACGTCTATTTGTGTTTTTGAGGACCGTGGTTCGCTGGGATTCTTCCATTTTTCCTGCAAAATACGCCTTTTCCCGCTTGTTTTGCAGGAAAGTGGAAACACTTAGGTTTTAGAAAACGTGTGAACCTTTATATATAAATGGGACAATAACTTGTATTGACATTCTGACCCCGAGATTCAGGAACGCCCATCCTGAATTTAAGAAAAAAAAATTGTTTCAGACATTTGCGTCACAATATAAGCGTAACTGTAACGTCACGGAAAAGGGTTGCGCGTTTATTACCGGTGCCTCGTTTGAGGGTGACATCTCCAAGAACAATCGTGACAATAACGCTTTCTGAATCACTCACACGGTCCTCCAGCCATTTCACGACGTGCACGATTTCTGCCTCGGCATAATACGCTCCCTATCTATCTCCGCAATCGACGTAAAATATTCTAAAAAAACACCAAAAAAAAAAAAAAAAAAAAAGAACCTCACTCATGAAATCACGCATCGGTCCTCGAACCCTCGGACACAGCCGGACTACGCCACCCGTGTGCTGCTAGCGTCGTCACAGCCACCAGCATGGGCCGCGGTGGGCCGTGACAGCGGCACAGCGTCACCCAGCCGACCGGACGGCAGTTCATTCCGTACGACTGGCATTTTAACGAGTGCGCCTCGCCGGCAGGAGGAAGTGCGCGTCGAGGCGACCGCTGGAACAAAGGCTTCCTCGTTGGGCCTTGCAGCCAGCCGGGTTGCGGAGGGCGGAGCAGGACGTCGGCTCGGGGGGCACCGGGTCCCCGCGAAGCCATAGACGAGCCACGAGGTGCTGCGCCACGCGTCAACCGAGAGGCCAGATCTACGGTGACAGCGTGTGGTCGACGCCGATGGCTTCTTTGTTCTTCGGTGCGGATCTTGAGGGGCAGCCGCTGCTTTCGTCCTTGCTTAGTTGTTGTTATTGTCTTTTGTCTCTGTCTGTGAACGTATGGTTAGAGCCTTTTTTTGGTCGTTGTTTATCTGGGAGGCTGACTTTGTAGGGAAGCCTGTGAACGTCTTTGCCTTTCTTTTTGTCGGATCATGCATGCGGCCTGTGTGGGCGGGTCATTTGTTGACGGAAGTCGCCGGGCACGTTTCGGTACTTGGTGCGGTCGGTTTCTTCCTGGTGCCCGCCTGTGGGAGGAGTTCGAGGCAGTCCCAAGCTAAAGCTCGAGGAGACCTCGCTCGTTTGTCATCTGAGGCGTGGCTTGGGGGAAGTCGCAATCGCCAGCGGGTCACTGAACGAATGAACGCCCGACCGTCGACAGAAAAAGCGAGGCAAACATATCATCAAAGCGTGACCAAAGAAAAATAATAAGAAGAATGCACGTGTTATTTTAATTTTAAAGAGACGTACTGCATTTTTTACAGTGATGTCTTTTTCGGTAAGCTAGTTGGTGAATCTTAATTATGTTTACTGGTGCAGTGGCAGAGAAAAAGCTTCAATACGACGCTTGACGAGCCCTGAGCCCCATTCTGGAACGGATAGTCTGCAAACAACTTTTTTTTTCTCTTTAGTTTCAACGTTTTCATGAGACGACAAGGCCTCCTGAATGCCATTTGGTACCGAAACCAAGACCCCCTTAGCACCGAGAAAGCCCTTCTGGTTTGTTGATGCATGAGGGTACACTTCCAGTTCATCCACAGGGTTTCACAAAAAAAAAAAATTGCAGGGTTTGTTTTACCGCAAAAATAAACTCGTACGCTCATTCTCCGCCCGAAGGTAGCGCTAGAGGTCACAACCAGATGCCAAAGTTTCAGCCCGATCCGATACCTTGTTCAAAAGTTATAAGTGATTTTCTGGAAAGTTCAATGGGAAAATGGCGGCCGGCGGAGTTTTCAAATACATCGGGCTCTATGGCACCAAAAACCAAAACGGGCAAAAATGGGCTCCATGTCCAACGATGGCTCCATGTCCGGTGATGCCCGGTTTATTTTTGCGGTAAAACAAACCCTGTAATTTTTTTTTTTTTTGTGACACCCTGTATTTTTTTGCCAAGCACTTAGGAGAGACAATCGCCACAATTTACGGAGAAAGCAAAGCAAACGATGAAAGTGATAATATATTAGTCTTAAAAACAGCAGTCCCCGCTTTATGGCCCTGAGCGTGACATTTCACAGTGATGAGCGCCACTGCGCAGACTGTCATTTTAGGTCTTCAGATATTTTCAGTCTCGCCATTCGCCAAGCAGCCTCCGTGCATTGCAGTGATTGGCTCTTCCAGGTGCTTCAGGTCAAAGACGACGCCCAAGATTTATTAGAGTGTAAACAGTCATTGACTCGCAGAAAGCTGGACCGATGATATCTCGTCGTCCAGTTCTTAAGATATCAACTAAATTTGCATTTAAAACTTGTTAATTACGTGGACCAGCCCGGTGCAAGTCTCAGTTATGTCATTTCATATCCGGCGGCCGGAGTATTCCTACTGACCTTCGATTTCTCGGCTCTCAGTTTACACGAATGATGAAGTCCGCACCTCTCCGAGGCATCTTCGTTCCATTTCAGCAGCGCGACCGGCGCCCTCCAAGAATATTGAGCAACTTGGTGAACTTTTGTCCTTGCCCTTCTTTCCCTGTCTCTCTCTCTCTCTTTCTTTTTAGAAGTATGCGCTAAGCTCAGCACGCGGTCGTGTCTCGTCGTGTCAATGCTCGTTGGCCGATGCACGTTAGCCGGAGGCCACAGCAGTTCCTCGTTCTTCTCGGAGACGCACGCGTTCAATTCGGTGTTTATTCGATGGACTGGAAAAGTGTGCCCCATATCCTAGAACCAGCTACTTTCTAGTAATTTTATTCGTTAATTCCCTACACTATACCTCGACGAAGCAGCATGATTAGAATTAGCAATATATTGTCTACAAATATAGACACTCTCAGCTTCAGAAATGCGTGACGTTGTCAATTTACGATGTTATATTACTGTCACTCCGCAGCCGATAGGATAACTGCAGTATCTAATAACAACGAGGAGAAGGAATGGCGAAGCAACACGGGGGATGATAAGTCACACCCTGCGTTTCTTAAGCCGTCGGTAACTATTCACTCTCAGAACAAACAAAAAAAGTGTATATTCTTACATCCCTTGTCCCATTTTAGACACCCTAAACTTCAGTTCGACGTACAATGCGCACTGACGTCGACCCGAACGCACCGACTTTCACGAGCGGCTTGATAGTCGAGTGGTACAACTTATCCATATAGCTAACGTACGTACGTGTTACTGACTATAACAAAACAACGACACGTAATCCGGTTTTCCTTGGCCCTATTGCAAAACCTCGGCGTTTTCTTTTTCTGTAGTTTTTGATAAGTACTTTAGCTGCTTAATAAGTTATATCGCCACCGTCATCAAGCCCCTCCTAAAAGATGGGGAGGTCTGTTCGACGCCATACATAGAACTGATTTTTTTGGGTGCATTATTATTTGAGACAAAAGGGTGCAAGTTGATAGCTTTTCTTTTAGTGTGTTTTGTACATTCACGCGTCAACATGTGTACACGTATACTCCAAGTTACGAGAGCCTTGCAAAATTGTGATTACCGTAAGAGAGAAAATAACATGTTTATGTTGAAGTAAAGCGAAGACATGTGCAATTCCAATTTGTATTCGTAAGCGCGGAACAGTGCCATAAAAAAAAAAAACTTATCTATGTAGAGGTTGTAAATAACTACGTCAGTATGCATCTATTTTTGTTATAGTTGCATGGTGTTGCCCGTAATGTCCAAGATTCCTTACCAAATTATGCACTCAACGACTAATGATAATAATAAGAAAAAGAGGAAGACGGAGAAGAAGAAGATGAAGAAGAAGAAGGAAACAAAGACGAAAAGTAAACGAAAAACAAGAAGAAGAGACTTTCATTTTCGTCACAATTTGATAGCGGCCATTGAGGAAAAAAGCTGCAGACGCAGCTTGACGTATCCTTGACCGCCTACAGTGCAAAGCGACGGGAGCACAGTAGGAAATGCAATATACAAAGGTCAGCAATAGTTCAGCACATACCAAATACAACGACATAAAATGTAACTAATGATCATAAACATCCAGAGAAAACAATGATCGAGTTTTGCTTATTGACATTTTGTTCAAATCCAAATAGGGATATTATATTTTAGCGTTTGTGGACAATATAATTTGTTATTTGCTAGACCGCCTCCCAACACCTAGCTGGAGCCACGGGTGGGACACAAATTAATACTATTTTTATTTATAAAGACGATTAAGGATTATCAGAAAGTTTTTATTCCTAGTAACCCCTATCTTTAGGCTAGAACTTAGTTTTTGGTGATACAAAGTGGGAACGCTGAGTATCCGGATGTTTCCAATAGGTCAGAATATATTATGCATCCGTGCCTGGCTCCAGTTTCACGCCATGTTTCAGGGTTTCAATTGTTGACTCTCAGTAGGGAATGGTATACACACGTAATAACACACAACGTGTAAGAACGCGTAATATTATTGACAGATTTGCGGTAATATTAGGGTAAGCTCAGTGAGCGAAGGAATTGGGCAGAATTGAGCTCGAATGTTTCTAAAAGGGTGGCCATGCCTTCATGAAGCATTGCAAGGCAGTAGCTTTAGTTTTCGGGTCACGAAAAATTTGGCGGAGGAAGCGAATAAATATTCATGGAGAACCGACGCTTTACGACTCCTGACCTTGCAGCACACGTCCCCGGTATTTCAAAATCATTACTTTACGAAATCGTTACAAAAACACTCAGTTGTAAAAAAAAAAATAAAATAAATTATGTTCATGTTGCGTGCCAAAAATGTTGGCTCGAAGCTCAGGCGGTATTTCGCTTTAAGGAGGATGTCTAAAATCTTACGTCATGATATGTCAGTTGCCTTAACATCGAAGGGGATTACGTTGAATTATAAAGTAAGGTCTACAGAATCTATTGAAAATAAAGCATTTCTGACAATGTTGCAAAACTTTCCACTTGAAAACGGAACCTACTATTTGAACATTCATACTTTGATGGACTAAAAGATAAGAAAGAATGTTCGGTCGGCCCTAATTTGTTCTTATCCTGCATTTAAAATTTTTAAGTTGCATATAGCTAACGTTGTATTCCTTTTTCTATTTCTGACACACTATTATGTGACTCAATGTTTTAGCACGAGAACACGCTTAATAAAATACTGCATTGTTGTTCACAATTTTGATAGCTGTCATTCTTTATTCTCAATTACTCTTGTCATTTCTAGAGCTTCTATATCCGTTTCCAGGCATATTTCCAATGTGGAATTGTGCAACATCATATATAAAGTAGGGTGTGAACGAACCTGTAAAAGTATCACAAAAACAAAGCCTTATCGATAAAGCGATCAAATAAAATACAGGTATTGTAGTGAGTGCGCAGGCGAACTGGTGGAAATTAACCATTCCGATTGAAACTTCCTCTTTTCCTGCCTCAGTCTCAGGCTAACATCGGAATGGTTAAAATACAGGTCTACGTTATTGCCGAATATAATATAAACTGTGTATTAAATCATGCGTACGGTAATTTAAGTGAGACGTTACAATCCGTCGCACAAACTAATTTAATTAAATAAAAACCTAGTAGAACACGGCGCCGTTCATAGAGGCACCTACCTTTTGTTTTGTTTTACTTTCCTGGTGATTCCGGCAGCAACGCTTATATGAGAACACCGGTAGTTCATTTCTAACAAAACATCAACAAACTTTTTAATACATTTTGATATATAATTCTATGACCGAAGACAAGTCAAAGGCTTTGTTGGATCGGCTTCCGCCCTCAAGCCCTACTGTCGCCCACTCCCCAACGCACGCACTTTCTTGTCTTCGTCCTTTTGCAGTTTGCGAACCTTCGTCTTGCGCAGCTAGCACTGTTTTTGCGAGCCTTCGAGTTCCACAACAATATCTATATAAACGCCGGCGTATTTTTAAGATTGCCTGTGTCTTAAGGCACCGTAAAGCCTAAAAGGCGTAGCTTCGTTTCCTGTGCACACCGAGGCGATTTGTGCGTGGGAATGCAGTAATTATTAGGTTTAAACAAACTAGAGTCACTGAATGGATGAAAACGCCAGGGTGTCTCTTTCAAAGACCCTGCCACCAGGACGCGCTTGTTTCGCTCCGTCGTGCTATGGCTTGGCTGTGCGTGTCCGCTGGAGGCTCACAAGTCGTCGAACCGTTATCGAAGTTAGGAAGCGCGCTGGGAGCTGAACAACTCAAGGAACTCCCTGCCGTTCTCATCTCGTCAGTGACTATAGCAGGTGTTGGGAGGGGGTCACGAGACAAGGATTGGTCAGCGCCACGCCGCTGATCAATCGCGGCAGGCGACAATGTCCCGGTCCTGTTATCCCGCCTCGTCTTGCCGTCATGCATATATATAGCCCCCCAAGATGTACTGCGATGACGTGCGCCTCACCTGCGAGGACTGGTGGCGTCAGGTACATTGCGGCCAGGATGAGCGTCCACCACCACCACCGCCGCGCTCTCCTGGGCATGGTCCGAGAGCCTGCGGGAAGACAAAGCGGTCTTCAATAAAGCGTGAGGTATGACTCGATGACTGGCCCAAAAGAAACGCAGTGCACCCGCCCTGTTCGGTTATTCACCGATTGTTCCTCGTAATAAGACGACGATCTGTCTATAACAAATTTAACGTTGCATCACATCGAGGCTCTCACCGCAGCACCTTCCGGGAGTCAACCAGCCTCATAAGAAAAGCGGGGCTTTCTTTCGTTAGACCACCAGAATTTTTGTTCCACCACTTTCCAGGTATAAGTTATAACTAACAAAGAAAGAAGGTCGCAGAATTCGCTCTAATATCAGAATCCGCACTCATTACAATAATTTTCTTTTTAACAGCACTTCAAAGACATTTTAGAGAAGAAGATTGATCTCGCGTTCCTTAAAACATTGCAATGTACATTGCAGAACACTGAGCTTGAGACATCACAGTTTTGAGTGTCCTAGCGCAGTTTTCCTTCGCACACCCAACTGCTACCTCATATTCGTGATTAGGTATACATTCATTCTGTGCAACGCAGTGACTAGTTCGCTTGCGTTCTTCGTAGTAATTGTGTCGTTTAGGTGTGCGCCCGCAGCAGCAGGAATTTCTCAGAGTATATGTACATACTCTATAGTGCGACATTCAACAGTTAGTTCTCTTCGAAGACCTTAGTAAGTAACGACGACCAGAAGAACCAAAGGAAAATAAAGTTAACCTCAGAGCGGCAAGAACATTTACAAATTTATACTGTCTGAGGTGTAAATTTGTGTTTTTGTGTGTGTTTTGTTTTTTGCTTTGTGTTTTACTGTGCCGCGTAATTTACTGTTATCTTTATTTTTATTACAAGTGCATGAATGCTGTTTTTATATTATTGATTATGTACACCGCCTAATTCGACTCCTCTCGCGCTCAGTTGTGTTCCGTGTCTATTATTAGAAGAAAAAAAATAGAGACATCTGTAGTTATGTGAATAGTCAACTGAGTTAAGGCGTAAATGGAGCATGTTTGGTTCCAAACCTCAGACTGCCCCCGCATTGCAGAAATTAAACAGATAAGGGAAGCAGACTATGGCAATCTTAAAGAGATAATAAGTACAGTTCTCTGAGTCACTTAAATCCCTAAGAAAATAAAAACTGTTACTACGCTACAAAAGATGAAATCCGTAACCTACATTTAGCCTAAGTTTAAATCATTTGAAACACATGGCATAAACGGAGCAATATGCGAAAAAAAAAAAAAAGATCAAGCAATAGCATGGAGCGAAGACAACGTATTTACAAATAAAACCAAAATACGGATAACTAAAGCTTTGCGAAGCCAACAACAAAAAAGCGTATGTAGGCACAATTTTCGCACTTTCACGCGCTAGGCGGTAAAGAAAAAAAAAAGCGTTGGTCGTAGGTTTTTGCGCACTTCCAACTGCTGCAGTCGTGAACGAACCAGTCCAGCTTAATACGCGCTGTTTTCACGCCTTTATTCGCCGCACGCCCATCTGCAGCGTTCATAACCCCGCGTGCTAAGGGAACAGCCTTCGTTCCGGTGAAGCCTTCCCAGCCGGTGAGGCGATCGTCTTTCCGTGGGGAAGGCGTACCAAGATGTCGACTTCCGTGCGGCACTCGGGGCGCGCACCAGTGCCCCTCACGACTTGAAGGGCTGCGTGGCTCCATTACGCACTGCCGTTTCATTGTCTCAGTGGTCTCAGTGCGTTCAGTCGGCCAGGTCATACGCAGCGGGCGAAGAGCACGCTCGCCACAACCCTAAGCACCGTCCGACGCGTTCTCTCTCTATAACCCTTCCACCACACTGCCAGCTAAGCTGGCAGTGTGGTGGTAGCTACGTGCCTGTTAGACCAGTCACACGTCTACTATCTTTCGTCACGTGGTCACGCTCTCAAGCCCAAAGAGGGTGGTCAGGTGATGAAAAACGAGGGCGTTGATTGGTTCCACGAGCACGTAGCTTCCACCGCACTGTCAGCTATGGGGTGGACGGAGTCGTTTCTCACCGCGGGCGAGCGAACCTTTCGTGTGAATTTGTTCTTTTAACATTGGCATTCAAAGAAACGACTTTCTCTTGACTTCTGAGGGCGACGAAGAGGCGGTCAGTTGTGCGCGCCGAGCGGCAGCGTGTGAGTTCAATGGAACGGTGTTTAGGTTGTAGCGGAAGTGAGATGCGTGCATTTCGCCGGTCGTTTGAGAATTCAGAGTGAGTCAAAGTGAAGCCCCCGAGGTCACTTGACCAGCTGCGGCGGTCAGTGGAACGCCCGTCGTCGACACTTGGTGTAGTTCGAAGGACTGCGGCGAAGGAACTACGATGCGGGCGTTCTGCCCAGAGTGGAAAAGGGAGCGTTAGGCGATTGGGATCGTCGATGCAAATTTAATGATTGTACTTTGTTCGGTTGATACCTCAATGATAACGTGGAATCAGTGTAAACAGAATGAGTTTCTGTCTGCTTAATTTATGAACTCCTGACAAGCGTAAGAGTCAAGTTGCAAAACGTGCGTCCTCGAGTACTGAGTGTTGTAACATTGTCACGGCTGTGTTAGATGAAATATGTGTTTTTTTTGTATGTAGGCGGATCTCCTACCATTTTGCTTCAGCGCATTTCCCTTCATAGCTGCATGCTTTAAAAAAGCATGTGCATAATAGTTTCTTTTGTAACGTGTTATGTGTGGTCAAAACTTTACGGTAAATTATGTCTTCACCTTAAACACACGTGAGGAATAAGGATGATTAAAAAAGCCATAGTGCCTCGTTCTTCAAACATTAGATGTGAATGTTAACATGCTTGTTGTAACGAAGTGAGCTGAAGAAAAGTTTGGTGATGTTAAAAAAAAAAGTGTTTTGAAAACAACCTCAGAAGCAACCACATCCCACGCGTTCATATTAACATCCGGCATTACAAGGGCTTACAAACAGCCCAAATCTCACCCCTAGAGTTGAAATGAGCTTCGGGCCGATCGACTGCGGCCACATTGTGACTTTTCTTCGTCACCATATTCTTAACGAATACATTTTCCCGGACCCGCAAAGAACGCCTCGTCATCATTATCAGTTCGGTGCATCATTCTCATTTCAAGCTTAGCATACATATAGCTCAATTGGCCTGCGAGTTCTCATTTCCTGCCGCCCTTTACGAGCTCCCCGTGAAACGATGAACGACATCCTCAAAGCGACACAAAGGCGCTTTTGTGTAAACCCTTCTATTGAACTCAAAAGAGCACGACGACTCGTCTTTTGTTTTTGTTTTTTGTTGTTTTTCTGCCACGTATACTCATCTGTTGAAGTCATTCATTATTACCGCACCCTCACCCGTTGCTTTTTTACACGATGCCAGATATACGGGACTGAGAACAAAAACAAATCGCTCGACAATAAAAAAATACAATAAAAGAAAAGGACCCCTACACATCCTGTCTCTTGTCCAGACACCCGGTCATCCGCACGTGAACTCGCATTTTTAATTACCGCAGCGAGCCCGCAGGCCCCCAGCTCGTACGTAATTTTTGTTCGCGCCGCTGGTACTCAACGAGATAAAGCGTTCCGGTTTTCATAGAAGTCTATTCGACCATTCAGTGTTTCTTGAAGAGGCAACACTGCGAGCGAAAACATCAATACCTGGAACCGTTCCCCACACTCTACGCGGAGTTACGTGTACAGAGAGGTGTTTCATAAGGTGGACAGAACAAACCGGCTTGGAAGAAAGATAAACCATTCGGCTAGGTGGCCTTCATTTCCTCAATGTTATCAAAAGCCGTTCGACTGAAAGGTTTTTTGATTGTTTCGTTAACTTTTTTTCCTCTTTTTTTTTCTTTTTCAAATGACGGACGGCGTCCTGCATAACCTACATCTTCTCGTGGGTTGATTTACCGTTTTGTGTGCGTATGTGCGAAAAGGCGTTGTTATGAAATAGCCGTCTTCCGCGTATCACCAGCAATTTCCAAGCTGTAAGGGACCTGTTTGAAAAGTCAGTCAAGCGACTCTGCAGATGGTCCAGCCTAGAGCCACTAAATAAGCTACGCCTCAGAGCAAGGACACTTAGCCGTCTTGGCACTCAAAATTAGGGTTACCAGTTTATCTGACGCTTTACCTGAAATCGCAAAATGACGCATTTCTGTCTTCCAGAGATATTAAAACAGTTCGCGAAAGACCCAAAACAATATAACGTGAGATTCCTGACACCGTATGTAAAGCTGAGGAAGTCGAATTCTTGGAATATGACGACTTGCGTCTGCTCTGCACTAAGCACCAAGATGGCGGCGCCCACTGGTAAATCAGGGAACGGAGTGCCGATACCGACGTTACTAGAACAACTCAGTTACGAAACTGCCATAGAGCTTACTTTGAAAAAGTGGCTCCGATCCGTACTAGAGAACCGAACAAAAGGCGATCGCAACGCCGACATTTTCTCCCGCAGCGGCCACTCGGTGAACTGCACGGCGGCACGTGTTTGTTCGGGTATCGCATTTGATGGCGTCCGCGCTGACTGTACTATTTTAGCTTTAATATATTCCGAGATGACAACCCCCGTCTCCCCAACGGACGTGCCACAGATTACCTCCGACGTTAGAACGCACCCAGGTCGGGACGCGCTAGCTGAAATCAACTGTGAGGCATGGTGGTATAAAAACAGTGGGTGATTTCATCTCAAATCGGGCAGGCTAAAAGGGTCTAATTTTTAATTTTCACGAAAAAATATATGTTTTTGGGGTATTTTTCAAATGAAGGAGGGCGCAAACCGCATGTTCTCCCGATTTTTTGTTCTCGATTTACGAGCCGTAGAAGCCGCAGTGGCAGAAACTGGTGTTTTTGCCTGCCGTCGCAGGTCGCGTGTTTGACACCCTCTGCTGACGCTATTGTATTCTCTACACCCTTCTAACTTTTCCCCATCATTTAATAGGTATTATAAAAATACCTTGATGTATTCAAATATATTTAGGAATTTGATTGTTTTCTAAAACACAGGTCAAACTCGTCACTCCGGTCGCTTTTCGGTTAAGTTTAACAGGTCATTACTTTGTCTGTACTTAAGGTAAATTTTCTTTCTTTGGCTCTACAGAAATCCCAAAGCAAGCCCATTATAGATATAATAATATCATTATGATCTGTCGACTAGCCGCTCCGCTACCTTCACGTAAACGTTGTAAGAAATAACAAATGTTGAAAGTTTGAGGTCGATTTTCTCAAAAACCCCATTTTTGTAAATTTCTATTTTTTTAAATTCTTTTAGACATATTAGTCGAATACAAGAAAAAATAGTCTAGAAATGTAATATTTTGGTTGTATGTCCTCTGTTTGTGCCGCAATCGCTTGAAATGTGTGAACATTTGTTATTTTTCACAACGTTTACGTGGAAGTAGCGGAGCGGCTACTTGGCAGATAATAATGATATTATTTTATCTATAATGGGCTTGCTTTGGGCTTTCTGTAGAGTCAAATAAAGAAAATTTACCTTAAGTACAGACAAAGTAATGACCTGTCAAATTTGACCGAAAAGCGACCGGAGTGACGAGTTTGACATGTTTTTTAGAAAACAATCAAATTCCTAAAACTATTTGAATACATCAAGGTATCTATAATACCTATTAAATGAGGGGGGAAAGTTAAAAATGTGTAGAGAAAACAATGGTGCCAGCAGAGGGTGTCAAACACGCGACCTCCGACGGCAGGCAAAAACTTTAGTTTCTGCCACTGCGGCTTCTACGCTTCGTAACTGAAGAACAAGAAATCTGGAGAACATGCGGTTTGCGCCCTCATTTATTTGATAAATGCCCCCAAAACATATATTTTTTTCGTGAAAATTAAAATTAATACTTTTTTATTCTGCCCGATTTGAGATGAAATTTCCCATATCGGGCAGGCTGAAAGGGTCCAGCTTTTAATTTTCACGAAAAAAATATATGTTTTAGGGACATTTCTCAAATGAATGAGAGCGCAAACCGCAAGTTCCCCAAATTTTTTGTTCTCGAGTTACGAAGCGTAGAAGCCGCAGTGGCAGAAACTAGTTTTTTTGCCTGCCGTCGCAGGTCGCGTGTTTGACACCCTCTGCTGGCGCTATTGTTTTCTCTACACCCTTTTAACTTTTCCCCCTCATTTAATAGGTATTATAAAGATACCTTGATGTATTCAAATAGTTTTAGGAATTTGATTGTTTTCTAAAAAACATGTCAAACTCGTCACTCCGGTCGCTTTTCGGTCAAATTTGACAGGTCATTACTTTGTCTGTACTTAAGTTAAATTTTCTTTATTTGGCTCTACAGAAAGCCCAAAGCAAGCCCATTGTATATATAATAATATCATTATTATCTGCCGAGTAGCCGCTCCGCTACCTTCACGTAAACGTTGTGAAAAATAACAGATGTTCACACATTTCACGCGATTGCGGCTCAAACAGAGGACATACAACCAAAATATTACATTTCTAGACTATTTTTTCTTGTATTCGACTAATATGTCTAAAAGAATTTAAAAAATTTAAATTTACAAAAATGGGGTTTTTGAGAAAATCGACCTCAAACTTTCAACATTTGTTATTTCTTACAACGTTTACGTGAAGGTAGCGGAGCGGCTAGTCGACAGATCATAATGATATTATTATATCTATAATGGGCTTGCTTTGGGCTTTCTGTAGAGCCAAAGAAAGAAAAGTTACCTTAAGTACAGACAAAGTAATGACCTGTCAAATTTGACCGAAAAGCGACCGGAGTGACGAGTTTGACATGTGTTTTAGAAAACAATCAAATTTCTAAAAATATTTGAATACATCAAGGTATCTTTATAATACCTATTAAATTAGGGGGAAAATTTAAAAGGGTGTAGAGAAAACAATAGCGTCAGCAGAGGGTGTCAAACACGCGACCTGCGACGGCAGGCAAAAACACTAGTTTCTGCCACTGCGGATTCCACGGCTCGTAGCTCGAGAACAAAAAATCGGGAGAACATGCGGTTTGCGCCCTCCTTCATTTGAAAAATACCCCCAAAACATATATTTTTTTCGTGAAAATTAAAAATTAGACACTTTTAGCCTGCCCGATTTGAGATGAAATCACCCAATATTAATTGATCCGCAAAACCTTTTAAACTAAACATTTCGAAAACATCCCGCACCTGTCATTTTGTACAAATCTCCAATAAAAGCACCTACAAACAAAGCTTTTTTCTGTTGTTTTTTTTTTTCGTAAAAACATGCTTTTTAAACACTACGACAGTAAAAAAAATACGGTTGAGCCTCAATCTTGGCTCCATCAAGCCTGGGAGTTTCGGTACTCTGACTCTAGTTCAGCTCGAGTCGCTGAAGGGCCGGTGGCGCCATTTCGCAGTATGCTATATACATTAACTTTCATGTTTTGACCCGTCGCTAAAAAGTGGCGCTCTTATCGTATTTAGTTTGGTCCCGGTGAACGCGAGCGGTCAGGGTTTCAAGGTTGAGTCTCCCAACTGAGTGTTTAAATATTGCGCAACGTCACTAAAACTATTAGTTACGTTGGCCGATACTCTAAGCCACAGCCGGACTGGAAGCGCGCGCTCTCATTCTCTTCTTACGGCCTTTGCAAACGCCCGGGAGTCAATGGCAGTTTTTCTTCGTATGTAGTTCACTTGCTTGCCGCCAGGGGCGCAACCACCTCACCCCGCTTATCCCCACTCAGAGAGTCCCTTCAAGCTGCTTTGCGCTGGTGTTCGAGCTTCGTAGGTTGTTGTTTTGTCAACGTTTTATTGAACTTTGCTTCGATTTAATTCACTCTACCGACAGGCAGTGTCGTCAGCAAACTGCGTTCCCCTGTGACGAAACATCAGCTGGATATGTGCACAAGCCCTCGAGGAAGCACCTTAGGCTGTAATATGCACTGTGCGAAAATCATATAGACTACTACACCCTCGTCTGGAGCAGCTGAACGACTTCATGTGCGGCCTATGAAACGATGATGCAGACCATGGCAATAGTTAGATTGGGCCTGCTTTTTACATTTCACGAGAGTGTACGAATTATTTATCATTTAAAGATCCTCCACGTAGAAGGGGTCCGTCTCCTCCTGTTCTTGAGTTGCAAAGGAAGTCCTGGAGATAAACGCGAGTATAGTTTTTCCGCAATTGCATTCGCTGTCTCTACTTACTGCTTTTTACTTTCGAATCTCCCGAAGATGTGCGTCAGATATTCACCGTTTTGGGCTCATCAGAAGCGTATTAGATAGTGGCTGAGGGTCTAAACGTAAGGATAAGGTGTCAAAGGCTATAAAAATCTCGGCCGCAAGTTGCGACAGCGCTGAGATACACTGTCAGACGTGCTCTGTGCAAACGGCAAAAAGTAGCCCAGCGGTGAGGTGACAGCGCCCCCCCCCCCCCCCTCTGAATTGCGGCGGGAGGTGGCGAGTGCCCCAATTGCAAAGGCCGTAAGAAGAGAAAGAGAGAGCGAGCTTCCAGTCAGGCCATGTCTAAGCGTAGCTCATTATTGGGGGCTCTAGTCCAGCCCATCGCACGTAATGGCCGTGGCTCCAGCTTGACATCAAGACAAGTAACCGATCGCCCTATTATCGTTCCGCGGCAAAAGAAATTGCGGCAGCAGTTGATAAGAACGGCGAAGCTTGCTTGAAAAGTCATGATTCTTGCTTGGATTTCCACCCAGAAGCAGCAACATCGGAAACCGCGCCCCGTGTTTCTTAAGACGCCAGTGGCTAGAGTCGCCCACAAGAGTGTACAAAAAAGACATAGGCACATGATTATTAAATATTGCAAAGTTGGAATGATTCAGTGCTTATGTTACAGCCATATGATGACACTAACATTGAAAAGTGTGGTTACACAAAACTATCACAATTATTTTGGTCAAGAAAACAAGATCCCATTGTTGAAATCGTAAATTCCTATGCAATATCTGTTTCCCAGAAATCTAAAAAAAAATTCCTATTGCATTTGAGAGCAGGGTCAGGTGAGGATCGTGATATGTTAGGCTCTGGTTCGTATTAATATCAGTGTCCGGAGCGGTACCTCGAGTATTTAATGCAGGCAATAAAAAATATATAGAATTGATTAACAACAATGCACATCGCAGGCAAATATGAACACCCCCACCAAAATCGCCTTTGTTGCATGGTATAGATAATGTATAGTAAGATATCGGTCGATGTCTACAAACAATAGTTCGGGATTTGAAACCGCTAACTGGAGATTCATAGGCAGCAAGCCATCTATAGAAGCCACCGGCCTCCTTGTTTGTGGCGCTGATGTAGTCATCGAGAGTTTACAGGGGTTCTCCGGAGCGTTCTGCGATGGTCTCTTTATGGCGGTAATTCAATCTACAGGCCCTGAGGATCCTAAGAATCATAAAATTACGCTCATGCGCAGGGGATTTCCTTATTCAAATTGCTATCAAAGTCCCCGGCACGTCCCCCTTTCTGAGATTACCCCGGAAAACTGGAGGGGCATCTCCTTACGCGTCAGCCAATAGCAAGTGAAGGATTCCGGCGTCACTGCGCGTCACCAACGCGGCCGACCGCCTACCCGCGGAGGAATCTCTCGAATACGCGCGGACCGTCGTCAAGGGGCCCGGACTTCGTGCTCGGCAGTCGTCGTTCGTCGCACTGCACCGTCGCGCTGCTACTGCAATACGCAGTCGCATTCCACAGATGACAAGGAAACGTTTGACTCTTTGACGTGGAAGGATCGCAAAGCTGGCTTCGGAGTCGGTATCCACGGGAAGAAGGAACACGTGTCCCGCAAACGCACGCGCCTGCACACGCCCCGGGAAGCAGACGAGCCGACGCGCCGACGCATCACACCCTAGCAACAAGCTTGCGGGAAGAAAACATAGTTCGCTGGTTTTGGAACGATAATTGCGGACTATGCTTCCCGCACCACAATCAGTTTACGTTTTTCTCAAACTCTAATTTACAACAAGCTTAAAAAGTGACTCAATAATAATGTCCGCATCCACCGTGAGATGCAGCATTTCCATTGGTCAAGTTTTAGGGATGGGCGGGGAATGGGGGATTGTCTTCTAAGAGAAAATAGTCCAGATATATTTCTACTTCCATCAGCTTAATAAACGGTTTTGTAATCTATAACTTTGTATACATATTAACTTGCACCTACTACGCAATATAACTACATGAACAGACGATCTCAGAAAGCTCTGGAGGGCCCCTTTAAATAAGGGATGCTGAACTGAAATCTGGATTCCCCAAAACACGCGGCAAAAGCGTGCAACGGGATGCTACAAACACCAAAACATCACTCATACAGCGGTATCTCGAACGGATGACTGTATTTTTACAAAAGAGGCGCATTTAGCAGAAATGTTGACGTCATGTTTCTCCGAGAAGGAGAGGAAACGGCCTTGCGTCTTCTCCGCCTCGCGGCCTTGAGGAAGCGAGGCGAAGAGAGGAGGAAGCTAGGTATCTTGACGTCACGCACCTCGTCGGCCTGGTTCAACCTCGACTTCCTTTTCGAAAAATACGGTCGTCCATTTAAGTTATCGCCTTATTATACTTCGTCTCAGCTTCCGTCCGAGCGCAGCCAAAGCTACGTGTGGCCGGAGCCAATCACACGCCGGCAATAGGTCACGCGATCTCGCCTGCAGTTTTGTGTCACTCCGCTGCGCTGCCGGTCGTCCGCGCCGCCCGCGTTTGCCGAGTATTTCCTCTGCTACGGGTGTATCAACGGCATCGTCTGCTACAAATTCAAAAAAGTGCCCTTTCAAGTTCTGAAATTTAGTCAAAGGGGATGTCAGTACGTAGGCTGGCCGCTGGCGTCTGTGTCCGAGCTTTCCACCATTTGGGCATAGTTTCGAGATGTAAGTACACATTGCAAGGTGCCCGATGACCCAGCCGTTGACGCTTCGTTGTATTTTCTGGATATACCGGGGCTCGAGACGCGGTCGTTTCCACCAGCTTCTTGGCGTTCAATGCGATAGGCAAGTAAAGGGGTGCCCTGATTTCGCCACGTATCTGAATTGCAGTGGCCCGGACGTTTTTCTTGTTTACAACGCATTCGCGGTACGACGCGACCGGAGTCTCCTGCCGAATATGAAAGTAGACATTCTCCAGGACCTCTCGCGCCCGACGCCCAGACGTTCCTTTGCGAAAGGGCGTTTTGAAGCGACTCGGTGAGTAAAGCAGTGAAGCACATGATTCGACCATTATTGGTACAAACTCACACAGGAAAACCGAGCGCTGCAGCCGTGTGGCCAGCGGATGTACGTATTTTCACCAAACCACATGCATTTACATATATTAATAAAAACATAAACTTCAGATATTTAATTCCTTTAGTTGCAAATCATTCTTAGCGGTGCATATCTGGAATATTGTGCAATGTTTACGCACAAAATAGTTATTTAAAACAAATTACTTTTGCGGACTACTTTGTGGTGCGTATGAATGCTGTTCTCGAAGTTGCGAACCGTCCCTCAGCCTTTGGCTGCGCTCGGGCGGAAGCTGGAACGAAGTATAGTAGTGTTGTAGAGATTGTAGCGTCCCGCCTACATCTCCAGCATTGTTTTTTTTTTTTTTAATCAAAATTTTGGTTCATTATTTTTTTAAGAAAAGAGGGGTGTGGTCTATTACGTTCGTGTACCGTTTCTCTCCTCTTGATTCGTTCTTTGGCCTTCTTATCAAATAATGCTGCTATCTCATTGACTGGACTATCGTAAATTGCCCTGCAATTGCGCTGCTACGTGAAACGTTTTTGGTTTTGCGGTAGCAACCTCCAGGCTTTTCTTCTCGAGCTGTGCCCCAAGGTGACCCGACGTGCAAAGTCCACTCCTTTTCACCCCGTGGACTTTGCAAGTCGGGTCGGCTTGTGTCCACGGAGTACGGTGAATGACGGGCTGCGGCCGGTCACGTGTCAATTTTCCCGCTTAATTTAGGGGGTAAAATAAATTTATGTGTAGGTCACGTGACGTCAATTTTCCCGCTAAATCTAGCAAAGAACTGAATCTGTGCATACATCACGTGACACGAGGCGTAAATTTTCTCGCTAAATTTAGCGGAAAAACTGAATTGGTTTTGAGGCCACGTGACGTTAATTTTTTCGCTTAATCTAGCGGGGAGACTGAGCTCATATGACGTCACAGGCCCCGGTTTCAGGAAAGGCGACTTTACGAAATCCGTAACTTAACAATAAAAGGCTTGCGACTTGCCACGCCTTCTTAGGTTGTCAGTAACTTAAAAACTGCCGATGCGACAAAAAAAAATAACAAAAACTCTCCAGAGTCAAACGCAGTTGCGATAACTTGTCCGTAACTGTGCTGCTCAAACAAAGGAGCTGCCGGAACAGCCAAGCGTAGCGTGGAAAGAACATTAGCCCGTACGCGCTAATACAATCGCGTGTGAGGCAGCACCGTTCGCACGACGAGTAAACTGTTCCGTGTTCACCGTGGGTTCTTTTATCCGCGGCAAACAAAAAGCGTCTTGCGACTCATTACGGAACCTATATTATGCGCCGCTTTTACGCTAGCACGCAAGTGTGTAACGACCGTTTGCACGGTTGTTATAGTTCGGGCTGAACGAAGAAAGGCCTCCGAAGGTCAATTTTCCAGGAGTAATTTTCACGCCAACACTCCGTGTCCGTTTAGTTGCGCACGGCCGACCGTGAGGAGCAAAGACAGTCACTTTTAAATGCCCGTTAAAGGTACGCCGTAATTTTGTTTGGCGCGCTGTCATGACCTATTGCGCCAGAACGGCAGTCGATAACATGCTCGGGGACAGATACCTAAGTTAGCGATGTGAAGATTAGAATCTACCTTAAGGTTATGCGAAAGAAATGAAAACTATTAATATAATTGTGGACAAAAAGTATAAAGATTAACTTTTGTTACCTCTGTGTGCTTCGACTCTCGAGGCTTCGTCAACAAACGTAGGGCAACTGAGGTTTCAATAGGGGCTGGATCTGATTCACGTCAGAGAAAAGGGTCAAAACTGCGTGCAACATGAAGTTTCGCAAAAAAAGAACTGCAAATTAATATTACTGGTCTTCACAGAGTGGGAAGATATAGCACAGGCTAGATTCGTGAGTTTCTATTTTTAACATTTCTTGCGTGATTTCTTTTCTTTTCCAAATAGATTTTCAGCATAGGAATTACTTTCAACACGTCGCACAAAGTCATTTTCTTTTTAGCTTCAAGTTCGTTTGTAGATCGCAAAACTGCGTCTCTACTTTCCCTTCTTCATCGGTATGCTTCTCGATATATGTTCGTTTCAAATTTATTTTTGCCCTCCTTGAGGAATTTTAATGCGAGCTTAGGGAAATGTGTGCGCGAGGACAACATTGAAGGCTCTGTTATACACCGACGTTGAGCGCAGCGAACGCAGCGTAGTGCATGAAGCGCGTGTTTTATTAGTTGGCGAGCGGGAACTCGATATCTGCGACCAAACATTATTTGTGTGCGCTGCGCTACGCGGCGTTTGCTACGCTCGACGTCGGAGTATAACAGAGCTTTTAGTCAGCATTGAAGTTACTACACTTCCTGAATAAGCATATGTCGAAAGTGCTGAACTTCTGGTGGCTTTACAGGTGCACACTAACGGGACTTGTCGATGCGACTAGCACGATAGGGTACAAATCACTTATATTTAGGGGTACTTTAGAGTTACCAACTCAAATTATTAGACTAGTCATCATGTTGAGATGTAATGCCGAAAGGCGTTATATGCATCATAATCACGGTTAGCGGTTGAGCATGCGACGATCAAATGTCCCTGTAGGTTGACAAACTAAAGCTTCATATCAAGAAAAATTGATTATACGCCTCGTCCTGCGAGCTTCTTTCTCTGCCCCTGTACCTTTTGGCGTATTTACCACCATAGTAAAATACGTCTACTTGTTGTCTCGATTATATACCTTAAGACTATATGTATTTACTTTGATCCCTTTCATAGAAAAATGTTAGAGACTGACACCGGTGTCATCGTACGTGACAACTTGGTAGGTTCTGGAGCCTGTTTCTCGGTGTACATGATGAGCAACTTATAAGCAGGTCTTGCAGGTCATACCCTCCTTAAAGTAGCCTTACGGCCTTCATTGTCAAAAAGGATTACTAAATAAAATATTGCGCTGTCTTGCTGCGCGCTCATACAGTCAATGGTGAATCTCTAAAGAGCTGCTTCATGTTGGCCCAGTGTGTGAAACATTCACAACCAAAATCTGTCTAGCAAGTAATATGCTCCGGTATCAAAATCTTAGGCACAAGATTTACAATTGACTTTTTTCGCAGGAACACTCACGCAGAATAAAAAAAAAACAACTAAGACCAACTGCTATCACCAATTTCCCATATAACGGTTCAGCTAGTTAACTTTCGAGACAGAGCATATAGGATCGCTGGCAGAATGAAAACCACAGCACTTGACCCACATGTAAGCATTTACTATTGTGGCGAAGTTAGGGGTGCACCATAAAAAAGGCGGGTGCCTAAATACGTCTAGATTTTATGATTCAATTTTTACAGTCGAGCTAATTACAAAAATTACAAAACCTAGAGGTGGTCACCTCTGCAGCCCAAAAAACATTTTAAAAAAAACATTATTGATTTTTTTTTTTTGGCAAACGAAGTGTTTCGAAGGATATCACCTTGAAAAACATTCTTAAGTTAGTGTCTTTTGGTAAAATGCCTCTCTCAAAGACCTCTACGCATGCTGGATAGCCATAAGTCCCAAAAGGCGAGACAAAACAAAAATTGAACAATCTTTTTCATTACTTTAACGATGGAAAGGTGCGCCTCCTCAACGAGCCTCTACGACATCAATTCACTAAATGTCTTGGCTTCGGAACCGTGGGAATAAAGAGCAATGGGCCCATGCCCAGCGACGCCAGAGGCGTAGGTGCTGCACAGTGCGAGCATAGTAGAGCCGAGAACGATTTGTGGCCTCGTTGAGGACGCTTAAAGCCTGGCGAGGCTGGCTAGGGATAATCGTTAAATGGAATTCAACCAGCGAGATCTGGGACATCGAGGAGCTCTTTGACCGGCGCGGGCGCAACTTTCCGCGTTCGGAACAAAGCCATTGTCTCGCGCCCTTTTCTTCGCCGGGCTCTCTGCCGCGGTTTGCGACGCGAAACCTCATCTTGTCTTCCGAGAAAGCCGTTAGGTGAAACGCTCTCCGTTCGCCCGTTTTTCGCTCGAATGTCGCGGCTGTTCCGAGCTTCAGCGGTTCCAAACTAGAGGCATACATTTTTCGACGCACGCCTCGTTTCTTTGGCCCTAATCGCTTCCCAATGGATTATGAAACCCCGAAATAAACCGAACGTCCACGGAGACAAAATTTCGCTAACTTCTATTGACTTCGAGGGTTCAGGTAATACCGGCAACAACATTAAGTTCTTCTTGCTCGAAAATACTGCGTCTTCGAAGGCTATCCAACTTAACTTGTGCTGTGCGGCGATTGGGTGCAGTGTTATTCGCGGAGAGAAGAACGCGAGGGGCGCTTCTGTTTTCCTTACTATGGAAGGTGCGGGCGCCACGCAGGCACAGGAAGCAGATCCGCGTCAAGTGATACGTTTGCGCATGCGCCACCGTAGCTGCGTGACGTCAAAGCCGCTTGTTGGTGTATGGCTACCGAGAGTTTAAGAAACGCAGGGCGTGGCTCATCATGTTCGCGCTTCTTGCCTTGGGATACGCTATTGACTTTCTTATCGGTTAACGCCTAAATCTCAATGGCTGCCAAAGGGATAATAAAATTATCGGAACCTTCTGTGTTTTTTTTTAATTTTCAGTGACTGTAGTCAAAATGACAGAATATCTATAGCTGACCAATGCAGCGTATTAAAAAAAAAAAAAAAGAAGGTATGTAGTCAAAACTTTCCTCGATTTCTTCGCACAAGGTCGGGTGATCTGGAGTACGCGTTGTGTGCGTCTAGGTCTCTTTGACTTTTTTTTTTTTTGGGGCGTTTTTAGATTTTTGGATGTGTGTAGACATAATAATAAATTACCCGAGCATGAAGGAGAATGCTGGGAATGTAGGTTTACGCGCCACGCGCTCGCCTTCCCTGTATCAAAGATTTGAACTAAATAACCAAAATAAAGCGTCGGCGGTCCCGCGTGGAAGATGCCATTTTTTTAAGCTTTTACTTTAGGACAGTTACTGGCTGCGTTAGCATGGAAGCGACCGTAGCGTATCGAATAGAGATTTAAACACCATTTCGACTGGCAGGACATGGGTAGAACAGCAAGAAGTAGGGAGACATGGCGTGTGGGATTGGTCCCTGCATGCTCGATTCGATGCAATACGATAGCATTAATGTAAACCCAGCCACTGCTGCAGATGCCAACACGCGCAGTGCGAGTCACTACACTCGCATCATGCTCCTTCGGCGCTTAAGTAATTTAGCATTAATATTATATTGGCCTTTTACTTTTTAGCGATTTCAGACCTCTTACAACTGTACTGCTTATTTGCACTTGTGGATTCTTTTAGACTTTTCTGAGAGGTTGAGACATGCGCAATCCGCATTCTGCGTCTAACTTCTGGCTAAATAAGCCCGAAACTTACTGCTAAAGTTAGCAGAAAACCAGTGTGAAGCCCGATTTCCATGGTGCGAATTTGCTTGCGAATTCGCAGCTAAGACGTTGAACGCCGCAACTTCCCCCAGGCTTTTTTTCCCCCCTTTTTTTGCCGCACGAGTGACGTCGCAACTGCGAAGTCGCGAGTTAGATTGCTCCGTGTGAATCGAGCTTCATACATTTTTATTCATGTTAGGATCTAGGCGGCCAAACCTGCTCTTCAACTCATTGAAATATTTTGCATATCGATATCAGGCAGCGGGGAGACGGGCGACTGCTTTGCGTATCACATATACAGAAAAGACACTTTCTGTCATTCCTAATCACGGGCATAATTTTATCCAGCTAGAAAAATACAACTAAAGCAGCCATTAAAGTTTTTTTGTTACTTTTTCATCCCCGCCTTAGTTGTCTTTGCTCACTTGTAACCAATACAAAGGTGCGCTGATTTTGTTGTTTTCAATGATGCTCACAAAGTTGCTAACTGAAGCCATGCCTTTAAATTTAATCATTAATAATTATTTACTCAAAATTAGTTAAAAATTTAATTATGCAAAACTGATAATATTGCGTTTTTAATATGCCATTTTGCCAGAAATTAATAGGGCGACAAAATCGTTTCTATGCGATGTGTAACTTCTATAAGAGCGATTTTGCCCGCGTTTTGGGAAACACTGAATATCTGACAGTCTCCACGGGGTGAATTGGCCTCCCCCTTTTTTACATCTACCATTCTTAAAAAGCGCTGGCTTTCAAAAGCAGAAACCAATCTTGTTCATAGTGACTGCAACAAGACGGCGCGCGATACTCGTTCTTACACATCTGCATGAGAGTGAACTTTAAGTATCGGTTGTTCTTTACATTGACCTCATTGTGGATGGCACGAAGTGTTTCCTCGATCTCCCCCCCCACTCCCCCGCCCCATTCCCACCCATATGTTACTATCTTTATGACCGACTTTTGTTTGTATTGGCTTATTTTCTGGCTATACTTGTCACGTAAAGACACTCGTACTTTCCAGTTTTCAGTAATATACCTCATTTTCGCTCCATACGTCGCAGTGTATTCTTGGAAAACGGGCAGCCTTTATTGTGAGGATAAGAGTAGGTTTGTGAATTTCCGGGCCAGTTGAAAAACCTCTTTTTATTAAAAGCATATTTTAAGTGAACTTGAGGACGGTGTCTCATATCTCTCAAAATATTTTATATTGCTTGGCTCTCCAATGGTAGACCCTTTTCAAAAGTCTGCGCCGACGCCTGTCCGCCAGTGCTTGAACACGTTCTCTACGCATGTATTGGATACAAATATGACGTCAGCGTTTGGCGAGGACTCTTCTCCAATCACAGGCTTCGTGTCCAAGCAATGGCGACCGCCAATGTTGCTTGAAGGACTTTTTAAAAAGGTCCATTATAAAACTTAGGGAGTTTGCGAGCGTAGCAAAACTGGAGATCTGTGCCGCGTGTGCCCTATGCTTTCTACGGCCGCCATGTATTGTACGCTTCTTCTGCTTCTTTGGACAACGTGACAGACACTTTAGTATTCACGCGCATATCGCAAAGTATTTTTCTCGCAAAATATATTCGCTGCTTTTTCGTCTTAGTTAATTTTACAATCATACAATTCATTACCACTTATTATTTCATGTTAATAGCACACATTCCACTCCAATCATCTAACTGCCGCTCGACAGATCAAGAAAACAAAACGTAATCAATGGGAACAATTGTTGCAAAACCGTGAACCTTACCAATAGTATCGTAACATAGCCCCAACATTTTGTTCTTAAGTCTTCGGGTTATAGGTATAAATGCTTCAGTCTATGCGCCGATAAATAAATACAACGGCATACTTCTCTTACTGTTTGTTCATCTTTTTACTCATTCTTTTTTTTATAAAAACGCATAAAAAAAGTCCCGTTAATGTTTTTTATTCCTCATATGTCTGCCCTGTGTCCGTTTCCTTGTGGGGAGGTCCCCGTAAACATATTTCCGCACCGAATCAGCAGGCCCTGCCGATACGCAACGATTACGCCACATTGTCTCGACATCATTTCCCTGACACACCCGACTGCGCGCCAAAGAATCCAGGAAAAGAACGGGGCGGTATCGTCGAGGTTCGAGTGGAAGCGTGCTCCAAGAATAGCCGAAACGTGGCTGGCGCAGGGCGTCGCAGCCTGCCGACAGTCGCCCCATCACGACATTGACCCCGCCGCTCGTATAATGGACGCTCCCCGAGATGCGCGGTCCCCTCCCTGCACACCGCTTCAGGGGCTCCCGGAACCCCGGCAGCCCTCCTCCTTCTCGCTGAGCGCATATGTGAAGATTGCGAGCACGGGTCAAAGTGAAGCCTCATACAATCACTAGGAGCTGAAAAAATTAAGTGCGTGGTGGAGTCCCGAGCATGGTTATCGTGAAACTGGCACAAGGCTAGCAGTGCGTAAACGCGGGTGATAAGGCTTTCATCTATGTTGTCGTCCCACTAGCCTTATGCCTGCTCCCCGAGGGGTAATTTTGACATTTACGATTGCTTCCCACGTGCTTCAAGTCCATCTGAAATTTACTGATTTACTTGTTTTCAGTGACCCTCGGCACGTTACAAATCAGAACCATATGTTTATTTTCATGAATTAAAAGGTTAATTAACCATTTTTTTCTAATTATTCCACATAACGTGTGGAATAACCCTTTTATAATATGTTCTCCAGGCCGTATAACCCACCTGCATAAGCCGCGTTAATGTACCTTTCACGGATTCCTACTTTGCAGGCAATATGTTCATTCGGTCACATATTTACCGCCAGAATCAATGATGAAAAAATGTGGACTAGAATACGATGCACTGAACGATGATCATTCATCAATTTCTATTATCATGTCATGATGCTTATATAGATCATATCATTTATATTTGTTCAAATTTTAAGCTAGCGAGTGGTAAATTCTTCTGGACGATGCGAAGGTTTCTTGTCATATCAAGTTAATCTGTATTTATCCCATTTGATTTAAAATATAATAAAATCAAGAGCAAGATTAATTTGTAGGCAGTGGCCCTCTTATATCTTTAAAACGACCCTGGTTAGACCCTTGTGATCTATTAAGAGATAAGTCGTAAGGCGTTGTATATGTCAAAATCATATGCGCTGTAAATAATATATATATATATATATATATATATATATATAAACGAAATTGTGCAGATGAATGAACCGTACTTAATCCAATGAATTAAAGAATCCAAGTTTCCAGGAACCCGCCGAAAGCCAAAAAACGGCGGAGCCAGGATTTGAACTCTGGGCCTCCTAATGTCCGGTCGGGTGTGCTAACCACTACACCACTCCACCTTGGATTCCTGGCGTTTCCTACCTGTCTTATTAATGCACAAGAAACGAAATGTATCCAATCGGAGGTGTTCTGGAAACATACACCGCCGCGTGGAACGCGGTACGACGCTTAGTGTCACGTGGTACGTGCTCGTTTGTGCTCCAGAAATCCTCCCACTGTTCGTCTCGCCCCGTGTACATGTGGTAGTATTCTTTGTTTTATGAGCTTTTAGAGACACGGTATCATCATCATCTGCGAGAATCAAGAGCCACGTTATTGAATATACAACACGGGCACTTCACATCATCGTACGTGGCCTCCTCGGAGACCACGTACGATGATGTGAAGTGCCCGTGTTGTGTATATATATATATATATATATATATATATATATATATCATAGCACGTATCTTTATCTTGGCTAAATTAGCCCCACCAGATGATACACACAAAATAAAAATGTTCAGAAATATGTTTAAAAACATGTATTAGCTTCAATAAAAAAGCACCAAACGTTTGAATCCGAATGTCTCTATTCGTGCGTCCCCGCAATCTGAGCTTTTATCGCATAAACACCTCCCTAAATTTCTTTTGCTTATATAAAGGAATGCCTCAATATAGTTAACTTTATCAAACACATATATACTTTTCCAAAACTCTAAGAGTGCGCATATAGCGGCCAGATTCCGGAACGCCTCCGCCGCCACCAGCGGTATCCGTGCGTGTTACAGCAAACATTCTACTCAGCAGAAGAGGAAAGTGTTGCATAAATATTCTACGAGCAACGCTTGTTTTACCTTATTTTCTAGACCGTTTAAAGCTAAGGAGATCCTGTCGGATGGCGAAGGAATCAGAGCGTGTGCACACCTCGCCCATCTGAAACGCCCGACTGGCGAAGTTCGTTAAACGGGAATACCAAAAAGGCGACGCAGTGGAATGCTGGTCGTTCCTCGGTCGGTGTCCTTTCAACGCTACAACTTTCGCTCGCTCGCCTCTACGCTCCGCTGGTGCCCGCTCTCATTAACGGTGCTGTCCGGTGCTCAGACCGTATGAACTGCCTTAAACGTTCCGTGCCTTCGAGGGAAAAGAACGGGGCGGGGAAGGTAGCTGCTTGCCTCCATACCGTCCGTGACAGCCAAAATATGCAAACTGTTTTATTTGTTATTTTTCTGTTTTCATTTATTGAATAAGAAGTTTAAAGCCCGCTCAGGTGTAATCATGATTTCGATCAACGTTCGTTCTGTGAAAATTCCTGGCAGAAATTAATGTTCTTGAAATATGAATTTCACATAATATATTTGCAAACTCCGTTTTATAAGTTCTATAGCTTTATTATTATTAAAAGGTGCATAGTCCCCTCAAATGGCTCATACGTTGCAGGCAAATGTGAATGTTTATCCTTCTGTATTCTGTATCAGAGTGTTGAACTGGGCGAGTTCGTAATAGGTTGACATGTTGGGAAGAACGACAGAAAACGAGTGCCTTGAGAGAAACGTTTACGACAGTACAACAGATGTGCATTTTCCACTTACGATAGGACAACGAACTGATAGGCAATATGCATTCCAGTTTGTTGTGTGACCCGACATACAAAGAGGATCGTCTATTGTAGGGCCAGTACAATTTTTATTTTCTTTATTCTATTCTAAAAACGTAAAGTTCATTCGGTTAAGGGCGGTGGAAGATACAGATATTAAAGAAAGAAAAACCGTATTCCACCTTAATTCGAGTACATGCAATGCGCGAAGAGCAAATTTTACAAAAGCAAGTTATTTTAACTCAATATTCTAAAAGTAACAAATGAACGCAACAGTCGCTTTGTAGAACGGTGAAACACGAAATGCTTTCGTAATTCTTAAACTTCTGCAGTTGGAATGACGGTTTCTCTTTTTTTAAGCGCATATGTGAATATCAAGCTAAATTTGCAAGCTTTCCTTCCAACACTAATCAAACTTTTGGGTTCGATTTCGCATACTTTTTTTCTTACCTTTTCTGGCATAGCTCGTTACCATGGTAATTGTCATCACATGACAGAAGCAAATAGTTTATTTTTGTATGGCTCTATTTCGTCTATAATTATTATTGTAAAACGTAGCATTAAAAAACACGACTTTTAATTTTGTAAAACCAGATGCTGTATCCGTGAAAACCGTTCTCAGCGTCCTAGTTTTTAATAAATCTTACATTTATTATTGCTTGGTGCTAAACATCTCATAAATAAGAAGATAATAGTATAACGTTAGTCGTACTTAATGCACCTACCAACACGTTTGTTAGTTTTCAAATTATAGGATGTCAGGCTGAGTTACACAAAATACTTATTTTTCTTATAAGATTATTTTCAAATAGGCTGATTTACAAATTATAGAATAACCGTCACCAGTTCGTTCGTTTTATCTTTTTATATATAATTCACATTCTGTTAATAATACTTCCAAACTAGAATTGAAAACGAATATACCTAAATAAACTAATTTACTTCAAGTTGCATATATGTATTCTACAGACTTACTGAATTGTGTGACAATATGTTTATTACATAAACTTGCAGCTGCTTCAGGGCTATTCAGTAAACAACTCTCCATTATACGTATAAAACCAGCTTTGAGAAAACGTTTAGCCAGTTCAACAACGCTTAACGTAGATGACAACGTCAAATACCGCTTTTCTTTCTGAGGAAGTTATTCGTGCTGGAAACCTATGTCCACGTTGCCAAGACTCACGCCGCTTTTCTTTTTCCTTTCCAAACCCTCATGTCTGACTATCTTTCTGCTTTCGCACTGAATAACTGTTTTCCTGAGCTAGAACATATTTTCTTTTTTTATTATTGTATATTTTGTCTGGCTCTTTACCGGATATTTTTGTATAAATTAACACGTGTCATCAAAACGCATTCCCGTTATTGAGCATACTTCACTTAAGACTCATATGTTTCCATCTCGTTTTAGTTGTCACGGGTTACGACTAAAGAGAGCAAAACTCCTTCGTTCATAATTTTTTTTCAAGCTTCAATGAAAGTGGGTTTCTAATACTGTTTTTTTTTTTTTTTTGTCTGAATGTAAAATATTTTGTACTTTGTAGTAAATGCTATGAAACGACGGCGGACGACCAAGGGGTCAAGAGACAAACACACGCTTCAATCTCTATTCAGCTGTGTGGCGACGTGTGTGTTGGAACCTTGTCCCCTTGTCGTCCGTCTTCTCTGGTTATAATCATGTGTAACGCCAAGCAGCTCGCCTGTTTATTAACCTTCTCTGCTATATACCACACTGGTAAGTCCGAACCGAATCATATTTCAATCTCCTTACTGCGAGATACCACAATTCTAGTATTTTGATACATTATGACATTAAAGCAAGTAACTGCTCAACAAGCACAGTTCGGCAGTGCAACCTCCCCATTAGCACTTTTATTTTATAAGAAAATATATCAAGATCGCCCACTTTTTGCTGCGATAGAGGATCCCCGATTCACATCCGAGACACAGTCAGGGAAGAGCACGTAGATTATCAAAGCCTTTGCAGCAAAGTCTAGCAAGAAGTGGTATTCACTTACTGAACGTACAGACGCGCAAACTACTAAAGCTACTGTGTTGTTTTTTTTTTGTTTTTTTTTAAAGAGCTGACAAATAATTCAGCAAAATGAACTATCAGCTTTACTCTCATATCAATGCTGAAGCGAGAAAGCACTTGCGAACTTATCAAACCGGCAGCTCGCAGCGATAGTAATAAAACCCCGCAGTCAACATCACCATTTATAACCTGAGATCCTTACTGAGAGCTTTAAAAATCTAGAATTATAAATAATAAAAAGTACGGCCCAGCAAGAAGTCTTAGTGTTGGCTGTTTTTTATCTTTCTTTCCCTGTTATTTAGTATGAAATAAGCTTCATAAAATTCTTTTATCAACTTAAAATATTCTGGTTAAATATGATTTTACAGAAAGCAGAGCGCGGCAGCTAGTGTTCGTGACACTTCGGAGGTTTGTACAAGTTTCACAAACACACGCGTCAAACGAGTCATAACCAAGACGGCAGTGAGCAGGAACATTGTATTCTTTTAGAGACCTTTATACGCGGAATACATTTGAAGGCAAGCACGATAAAGAATGATACGATATTGTTTTATTTAAAAACTTCGATGAGGCACGGTTTGTTCTGTCTACACAGGTTCGACTTCTGAGCCCGCGTCTTTTTCTTAATACGTTTTGTGTGTTTTTGGAGACCGCTCCTACGACTTCCGTAGCCCAGGGAACACTCGACACCCGGCATTTCCTGGGTGGTGCGCAAGATCCGGTGAGGGTTCAGTTGCCCCAAGAATAGTAACACAAAGACAATCCAAATTTAAACGAAATGTGTATTTAAATGATGAGCACTTTATTTCGGTTTTGATCAGAAGCGCAACTAAGATCTATACAGGACCCGCGAAGGCGAATTGGTCTCCGAGAAAACGTATGCACTTCACTATGTTCCATACGCGGAGGAACGGTTCACATAAAACGAGCTATTAGCGGAGAGGGTTTTAATTGCACCTTTAATTGAGCCCACTCGATTAAACCATTTATCTCGTAACTTCCGCGTTTTCTAGACGATGCAATCATTTTAGCTGTCAATTTATTGGTATAGTTATTTCTTATTTCAAATTTTGACTGGTAGACGATTAGCAATGGCAAGGGCGAACTGAATAAAATAGTAGGTTGATTGAACAGCCGCAAGCAATTTAGTAGAGGAAATATTTTTTTAAGTGCCTGAAGGGTAAGGAAGTTGAATAGTATTAGTAGGCCATGAGATCGCCCTCATTACTAAATTAATTTTCACGGTATTTTTTTTTACTTAAAAATACACGCAACACGTACCGATTATTATGCGGAAAAACTAATGCTTATCAACTTAAGATTGCTTCAACGTATAGTGTAAAGAAACAAAAAGAGACTTCAAGGTATCTAATCGCCAACCGAAAAGGTTGTTAACTTTATTGTCCAAATTAGTAATAAATTAATATAAGGTATAATTACGCGCCACCAAAAAATATATGATTTAATTGCTTGGCCTCAAACTTTACTGAAACGCGGCTTAAAAATTCTTATTTTAGAAGCATTAGATAAAGAGGAGTGTCGCTACCGGTCTCCTCATCGTTCATTAATGCATGAATATCAATATCATCAATGCCGGTCTACTCGGGGTTAGGCGACCGAATGTGCATTCTTTGGACATCTCATTTGAAGCGATTATAAATTGTGGCTTCCAAACAGTTATTCCTTAGATATACCAGCATATTATTAGGTAAATTACAATTCTTTAACAGTTTTAACGAGTAGATTATTTAACCTAGTATATGGGTATTAAAAATTTGAAAAGAATGAGTACAATGATTTTTTATTATTATTATTCATAACTATTGCGCTACTAGCTGTCAAGTTTTAATATCTCCTAGCAGGGCGCATTCAGATCCTCGTGCCAAACGTACTTCGTTCCTCTAATCTGCATGAAAGTTTCAATCATCCTAAACTTGCTACGAAGAAACTCAACCTCTACACCAATGGAATTAACTTTTTTTTATGTGTCTCTTCTGACTACTACCGATAAAGATGTCAATGCACCAGTAGTGACGTTTTCCGAATCCCGCGAAGTTCTTTAATTATATACCTGCGAAACGCTAACGGCATGTCAGTTTTCTTTTTTTTTTCCTTTTTTATATAAAGAAGACGTCCTTTCAATCTTTGTTTAGCCGCGTTCGCGAAATATTTTTTTTTTGTACTTGTAAGCAAAAGTGGTACTTGTGCAATCAAAAACAAAACGAAGTTTAATTTGCCGCATTTCTGTATGTTGTAGTCACTGAGAGCTTAAGCAACTTAGGGCGTGGTGACTCCGTAGCCAATCAGATTTCTGCGTTAGCCGATAAGAGCGCCGAGGAACCAATCACGATGATGGATGCCTGAACGTAATAAGCCGAACCCTGCGTTTTTTCCAACAGTCTGTGACTATACAGCGTCGTTATGTGGTTAACGTTTGTAGAACTCTCTCTCTCTCGATGATCCGATATCGTTCTCACGGTGCAAGAACACAGCGAGCACTTTGCAAGCTGAAGGACCGTGGCCGTCGAATTCCAACGCCGTGCGTTGTTACTATATCTGCTGCGGCTCTCCCTCTCTCTTTCCCCTCCCACGCAGCGGCGACGAGGATGCACACGCGAACGCGGAAGCCTGCTAGGAAGACCTGCTCTCCAGACGTACGTGGTGTGTGTGTACATAGGTCAACGGTAAGAACGCCGCCCGCCGCAACAACAGACAGGCCGCCTTGAATTCCGACGCCTTTTCGCCGCGGAGAAAACGCCGAGGCAGCGCGCGCCGTTCCGAAGAACCAAGATCCCTCCCGCCGTCTTCCGCAAAAAAGGGCCACCGTCGCTAGAGAACTTCACTCGAAACCTAGTCCCACGTGTATATCTACTGTCGTCATTGCTTGCTGCGTGCATACTGCCCTGCGGTGCGATCGGAACTGCAATATTTGATCGTATTTCGATCAGCTTCATCCGCTTGCTATACACTGAATTGTTCAGTGTATAGCGGGGCAGTGTATGTGCTACTGAGCGGCGCCACTATACGCCCTCAGTACTGCGCAGAAAGGAAAAATAAATCTTAAGCGCCTTCTCCACTGATTTAATCTTTGCGATCGCAAAATCTAAACTTCGACTTCGTGCACACCCAATGCGCATTGGACACTAAACGGAGCGTTGTTTTTTGGGAGCGGAGCCTCTCCTGTGGTTCCTATGTTGTGACAAAGTACACAGCGCAATCCTCGCGAGAAAACAGAATAGTGAAGTAACGGATGGAAAAATGATTTTTGATCGTACCTTACTGCTATTGTCACCGCAATAGCTCAGAAAAACGCAGGACGGGCCCTATTAGAGGATCACGTCTCCCTGCTTCGCGATTTCTTCTTCGGCTTTCTTGTCGGCTTATAGTGCATTCTCATTGGCCGTGAACCAATATTTTATAAATTTCTCGGCACTCACTATACTCTGAAAAAAGCCCGTCCGTCTACTTTCGCGTACGACACTCGGAGAGCCAATCATCGCAACTTACGGAGGCAGCTCAGCGAATGACGATGCCGAAACATATGTTTAAACCAAAAAAAAAAAACGCATTCTGAGTTGTGGCATGAAGCAATGCAAGCGTGACGTTTTGCAATGCTTAATGTCACAACTCAGACTGCATTCTTTGGTTTGAACATATGTTTCGGCATCGTCATTCGCTGGGCTGCCTCCGTAAGTTGCGATGATTGGCTCTCCGAGTGTTGTGCGAGAAAAGAGACGCACGGTTTTTTTTTTTAGAGTGTACGGCCTGTGTTTCATATGCTGTACATGACTATAGTACTGAATTTAAATACTGCTATGACGAATAAACAGAATTTCTTTACCGAAATAAAATATAGATCTAAATTGGGGTGGGTTTACGTGCCGAACTATAACGAAGGGCATATCACACTCCCCGGCGAAGGACCGCGAGGACTTTGTTTAGGGTTTAGACCATAGGGATTGCAAAACGACACTCGAAAATCTCAGTAACGCCACGCCTACACCGTAATATATACCTACGTCAGATTAATGGCGCCTCATGGTGGATATTTTACACCCGCGCAATCGTAATACGACAAAAAGCTGAAATAGTTAACATAAATTTCAAAACTTTCGTAGAACCGCTCTGGTTTGATTATGGAGTCGATAATTTGAGTAAATTAAAGTATTTTGAAATAAACTAAAAGACAACCATACACGGGCTCTCTTCAAAAATGCTTCGTTGTTGTTCTGGGACACGGATAACAGCAGCGGGGTCAGCCTCTGTATTGTCGTTATTTTGTATCTAGAGCAGCAGCCCAATCCGCTTATCCCGTAGATAAAACCATTCGCAATGACCGTACATTCATGTAGAGTATTGTTGCGATAGTTGTTAGTGTTCCGACATGGGAGTGACACGTTATCGTGGGAGAACTCCCTAAGCTAGGCGCAGTTCTGTTTTCTTTTCTTTTTCTTTTTTTGTAAGGCCGAATGAAACACCAGACAATCAGTTATTACAAGGAACCGATTTCTGAGTATTTAGTATTCAGTATTCAATATTTAGTATTCAGGCAGTTGAAGGAGTTAGCCGGATGCGAGCATAATTACGGACATAACAAAATGCACGAATTCTTCGCGTCTAAATATTTCGTAACAGGGGGAACCACTATTCGAAGTCCCGTTGCTCCAATGATGCGCCGGTTTGATTCGCGGTTTGGCGACCTAGCAAAAAATAATACCTCACAATATAGAGACACCATTTACTACAGATAAAGTAGACCCAATAGAACTTATTTCATGCACGAACCGTTAGCGCCAGCCCAAAAAGTCGCCGAAGAATCATCCGCTTCAGCGGTAAGAAGGGCTGCAGTCAGAAGCCTTGTCTCGAAACCGCTTTTTCGCGTGTCGGCAGTCACCCTGAAGAGTCTTCCTGGACGATAAAAGGCTTCGCAAAATTGAGACATTGCTCCGCGTGTTGTCTGTATGCTTCTCCTGCGCCGGCGTAAACGCGTTCGACAAGTGAAGTAGAGGCAAACACAGATATCGTTAGGTCTACCCACTGATCATTCCAACCAAAGCTCGGTGTTCTGATGTCTCCGCGCGCCCTCGTCTCCTCTTCTCCCTCACCTTCTCGGCGCACAGTCGAAAAAATTAGCTGACGCTGCGTAATTTTCGTATAGTTTATCAAACATAGGAGGTTTCTTAGTCCCCCTGCCAAACTATATAGCATATTGAACTTAGATTTTATTACTATTTCTGCCAACGAAGAGTCGCACCCGCAAACCTTCGTAATAAAGCGGGTGCCTCCCAACCCCGCCCCGCGGAAATATTCGGAGCAGCCCGCGGTCGGCCGCGGCTCTTTCGGTGAGCCCCGGCCCGCGGCCCATTTACGGCGGGCGTATACTGCAACTGGCGAAAAACTGAGTGCAATTAAAAGACAACGGCGCCGCGACGCTCACCAAACGAATCGTATCCGTTATAAATGTATACCCCACTGATAGTTTCGTGTCATATTTATTGCACATTGTCTTCCCCCACCATCCGCAGTCTTAGTTCTCTGTGTTGTGTCAGTTTAACTGCGTTAAACTTATTTCATATTTTTACGTATAATATTGTGCTCGGTGTCATGTGTCACAACTGTTGCACATTTTTGTAACGAGTTGTACCATTCTCAGTAGACTTCTGCCCTTTTTGAATATGGCTAATTTCCTATGCGTACTGATTTCTACCTGGAGTGTTTTCTGACTCAAACTTATTGTTTAAGATCATAATTAGCTAATTGTAATACCGGAACAAAGTATACGAATTCAGTAGCTTTTGATATATATATATATATTAGTGTTATTTGAACGTGTGTAGCTAAAAATTTCTAGAGATTTATTTTTTCGTTCTTTATATTTGCTTGTCTGTTTTTCTGCCCTCGACTCTCTTGCAAATCCCCAATCCGATCCCTCAGCCAAAGCGTTTGAAGACCCCCGGAATTAAGTACGAAGAGATACGCTCTTCACGCCATTTTCGAAAAGAATTTCGGACATTCTCATTTTTACGAACTTCCCGTGAATCCTGGATGAAAAGGAGCTTTCATCGAACCAACCGAGCGTCAAGGCAGCGCTGTAATAAAGCCGTGACCTCGTCGGCACTGCAGGAAGGAAGTGGATGGTTTCGAGTTTCCCCGAAGTGCAGCAGCCAGAGATGGGCGGCCCAGCGCCATACAGTCCCCGTGCTCATTCAAGCTTGGTTTGAGGAAATGGAGAAAAACTCTCTTCTCGGGAAAATCAAATGGCGTCGACTCTAGAACTTCCTTTCTTTTTTCTTTCTTTTTTCTTCTTTTCTTGTTGTTATTTGTCTTTGGCGTCGGGGTGTGCGTGTGTGTGCTCTTACGTTTCCTTTCACGACACCGTCTTGCATGAAGAATAACAACTTTGAGGTGTCACCGTGTCGGTTCGGGCAGCCGAAACAGAGAACTGTGCTTCAACTTTGAAACCGAGGTTGTAAAATGAAATAGCTGTCTAAAAAACCAAGTGTCTCAAAAGAAAGATTTTTTTGTTTTTGTTTCCACAGAAAAAATTGTGGAAGTAAAGTGGACGATTCACTGAGTGGAAGAATACCTATCAAATACTGACTGACCCGGGGTGGGACAACCAGTTAGTTTTTTTCTAAAGTAATCAAATCTAATACTTTTCTAACAAAGAGTAACTTTATTGTAATTGGTTACTTTTTTACTAACGTGTACAAGACTGTAGAAAGGGAGTTAAAAAGAGTTGTGAGGTGAAATGAGGCGACCACCTTAGTGGAGGGTGTTCGCCACACCGACACCTGCTTCGAAAATCTTTCGCGGAGGTTGTTTTAGCGACGATGTCAAATAATTATTGCCCGCACCAATATGCTTTTTCACTTGAGATTGATTTCTTGGACTTGGAGATATTATGCTTTACGTGCTGCCGTTCCCACGGTCATTTTATCTTCTGCTGTGTAATGTGATTGCCTTCCTGAGAATGCTCCCTTTTGCTGAGTGGAGACGTGGAGTCCAACCCCGGCGCAGACACTGCCGCTATGCTGCAAAACCTTAATGCTATTGCTAAGGACATAAAATATATTAAGACTGTAAAGATCATAACAAATGACAGGCTTTCGGCCATCAAGCTCAAGTTAAAAAGCATCCGTACGCTCCAGAAGAATATCAGTCCATGTCAAGACAAAATAACGGAACTCGAAGCGAATGTTAGAACTATAACAAAAAAGCTCGATGACTTGGAAAATCGAAGCAGGTGGTCTAACTTGATAGTATATGGCATTAAAAAACAGGATAACGAAAACAATGAGTCTTGAAAAGATAGTCGTGAATGACGTTCTAAAAGAAATTTTGAACGCACAGATATTAGGTTTTGAGAAAATTCACCAACTCGGAAAAAAAGATTGGAAACAAAATTTGGCCAATTATCTTTAAACTACTGAACAACATAGATAAAACAGTGATACAAAAAACTGCGTGAAACTGAAGGGTACCAATTTTTCTATAAGCAAGAACGTTTCCCGCCCCGTGCAGGAAATACTAAGAAAACTGTGGAACAGTACCAACGCAAACCGAGATAGCAATGATAAGGTCTTCCCTACTTATGATAAGGTCAAAATAAACGGACAAGTATATGTGTGGGACGAGGCAAAAATTATAAAGTTCCCATGGTTGAAAAAAAAAACGCGGTAACGAACCAATGCTAGCATATGACCATCAACGAAATAGCGGCTAAAATAAGTTATCTATATGAATGCAAGAAGCCTTTTTAAATAAAGTAGAGGCATTAGAATATGCTCTTTTGGAATTTGAATCTCGCATAGCTAAAATAACTGAGACATGGTGAAATCCTCAAATACTTGAAAGCGATATTGTCCCTCCAAACTACGTCTTGTTAATGAAAGACCGAAAATCTAGAGGTGGCGGTGTAACAATCTTTTTAAAGCAAGGTAGCCCTTATGCACTTTTGCCTGACCTAAAAGAAGTTGAGACTCTTTGGTGTAAATTGTGCAAATTATTTTGTCTTTGTTGGTGGGGTTTACCGGCCTCCCAACTCAGATCTAAAATATCTGTATAGCTTGTTCGACCACATGCACCAATATATAAAGGGTGAAAGAATCATCATGATCAGAGATTTTAATGCACCAAAGATAAACTAGGATTTGCTGCACCCAGGCACGTCTACTTCAGACGCTTTTCTTGACATCGTATTTACATTTAACCTCACATACATCGTCAGGGAGCCAACCCGCGTGCAAGGGTCGTCTTGTATTCTACTAGACTTGGTATTTCTTAGTGGCCATTTTCCCCGAGCCCAAACAGATGTAGATGTGGTGAATAGCATATGAGATCATAAAACAATTCTATGTGCAATACCTGCACGTGCTTCTTTGCCCTTTCGTGTTTGTACTACCTATGTCCTTGATTTTAACAATTCAGATGATGCAGCTGTCCTAACTTACCTTGCGCATGAATTCTTTTACTTTCGCGAAATGCGTGATTGTAATTCCTTTAGCATAAACAATTTATGGTACAGGTTCAAAGCAATTGTAAAATCGTTGCATTACCCATGGTTTGTCCCAGAAAAACGTAAAGTGACAATAAAACATAACCCATGGATATCCAATGAGATTATCCACCTGAAACATCAAATTAAACGCTTTAGGAAGTCATCTAAAAAGTATCCCATTACAGAGTGCAAAACAACAGATTACAAAACAAAGCTTTCAAAACAATCGGGTGTCCTTAAATTAAAAATTAAAGAAGCTAAACAAAAGTACAGCGGCGTGGCCCTTCGCGAGTTTTTGCAAGCATCACCCCAAAACTTTTGGAAGCACATTAACCCCAAAAAGTCAAAAACCGCTAGTCTGAGACCCTCAGAGAAACAGAGAATGGCAGATGAATTTAACAGCTACTTTGAGTCTGTTTATACGGCTGACAACGGCAACACCGGTTTCCTTTCCAATTTTAAATTATAAGAAGCCTAACAGTCACTGAGCCAGGTGTTCTGGCATTATTGCTTGAACTGGCTACACACACAAAAAAAAAAAGTAACAGTCCCGACGAAACTCCAAGTATATATGTTGCTAAAGCGGTATGCTGAATGGATTAGTAAATGTTTAGTGCTAGTTTTTAACAAGTTACTAGACTGTTCTTCTGCGCCAACTGTGTGGAGAATTGCAAATGCTGTACCTATTCACAAATACGGCGAATACTCATTGGCCTCGAACTATAGACCTATGTCTCTTACATGCACGTGCTGTAAACTCCTCGAACACAGCATCCTTACATTCATGACATAGATAAACCCAATATCTCATGCGCGCAGCAGCACGGCTTTAGGATTGGATTATCAACTGTTGCGCAACTGGTCGGGACTATTCATGACCTCGCGACGGGTTGAAATAATAGAAGCCACATGGATGTAATATTTTTGGTTCTGTCAAAAGGGTTTTACCATGTTTTACACAACAAACTTCTTAAAAAAACTTACACAGATCATGGGTGAGGGTCCTATAGAATCGTGGATAGAAGATTACCTAAACGATTGACTTTGTATGTTATGAAGGACACGTCTGTCAACCAGTTGTGTCCCGTAAGGCACTGTTTTGGAACCACTCCTATTTCTTCTCTACATAAATGACATTGCCAATGGTATCGATACAAATGTAAAACTCTTTGCCGACGACTCTATTATCTATCGCGAGATAACAAGTCAAGCTGACCAAGTTGTTCTAAACGAATAACTAAAAAAAAAATAACCGATTCGTGTGATAACTGGCAAATGGATCTAAGTTTTGATAATACCGTTACTATGTGCATTACGAGAAAAAAGAAGAATATTCTCGAGTTTCCATACAGTGTTAATGGTGTAAACTTGCGCAGAGTCACTGAATATAAGTATCTTGGTGTCATAATAACATCCGACCCGAGCTAGAACGCACACGTTAAATATATAACAAACAAAGCCATGGCAAAACTATTCTTTCTGAAGAGAACGTTAAATCATTCAACTTCTGAAATAAAGCTTTTAGCATGCACCTCTGTTGTGCGTCCAGTACTAGAATACGCAAATATACCATGGTTTCCACATACGCAGAAAAATATAAGTATTATAGAAATCCAGAGAAAGGCAGTTAGATATGTTTATCACAAAAACATTCGTTTCGATTCACCAACGGAACTACTAAAGAAAGCTAGTTTATTGACTATCGTTGATCGTGTGAGACTCGGTTGACCGAAATTCATGTTCCTCCTTTCAAACGATGCATTTAAAATCGATAAAAACACATATGTTAAGCGATCGGAAGCGAGAGCCACTAGACATAAACATAGCAACACACTCGTTGAGTATTCCTTCCATAACAACAGTTTTAAATACCATTTTCTTCCTTAAGTCATAAGGGACTGGAACAGTTTAGACAGGCACTATTTTTTTTTTCACAAGTGTTGAATTGTTTAGTGATGCAGTTGAAAAACAACTACTTTGTGAATTTATGAAGTGATATGTTTTTTTCTGTTACAGGAATGACACGATATTTCTGCTTTTCGATTTTTATAGATATTTGACTCTTGATGTATATTTCTTTTGCCCAATAACTGCAAAAATCCAATGAGATTGGCAGTATTTTGATATAAATGAATATATATAAATCGTACCGATAACAAGCCAGATGCTTGTAATTTGCGTAATTGCGAGGACGATCGCCCACGAATTAGTGTCGTTAAGCGGTAGAGTATATAAATATATACATATACAGACCAACTCAACTCTCTGACATCACGCCACTGCGATGGCGCTGCTGTTGGCACTGCTCATGCGGGGTGCCCACACCTGGTGAGGGCATACGCGGGCTTGTTTGTAAACAGCGCTTTGTTGTATAAGGCGGTGGAGTGTCAACGTGACTCCTCTTGTGCTTCAATCGTTGCTTATGGATACACCTTTTCTGTGCACGTCAGAACTGTACGTGGTGTTTTTCGCTCGCAAACGAGTTGCTCATAAAAGCAATATCCTTAGAAGACTGCTAAGTTCTCCAGCATGCGACGTTTAGGGTGTTTAACAGCCTTCTATAGGGTGTTGCTCTAGTTAGCCATGAGGCAAGCTACGTCACACCCTGAAAGGTGTAAATCAACTTGTCCCGACGCTGCTGCTCCAGGAAAAGCTGGTTTACAACCATAAGACAAGCTGATCTACCGCCCTGGGTCAAGCTTATTTACACCCTTAAAGGTGTAAACGAGCTTGTCTCAGAGCTAAGACTGAAGGGTGTAAAGATTGTTAGTGCGTAGCTCCTTCGAAACGAAATGTCGTCTGCCACTCTTGAGTCTCGCGTGAGGCTCTTTACAAATCCTTCCTACCACTCCCTACCTTTTTCGTGTTGTTGTTTACTTTGGACTAAAAAGTTCTCGCAAAAACGAACTCGCATTTATGTTAAGTTCAGGAAGAAAACAGACTCTAAGGCCCGAAAGAACGTTGGTTAGTCACGCTCAAACTACAAGTCCCGAGTGTGGTCATAAAACGTTCCCGAAGCAACGTCTCTGCTCTCTGGCGGACGACCGTACCGAAGTGGACTGGTTTGCTCGGCTTTCTACCGAGGTCCGTGGTCGTGACCTCTCAGGCTTTTCGTTTCAGTGGACATGCAGCCGAGCTGCCTTCGGCAAATCTGCCGCAAAAGTGGGACAAGCTTGGCGGGCATCGTCGTCGTCATCCCGTTAGTGCAGCCAAGGCCAAAGCTAGTCTCGAGGAGCATAAAGAAGAATACAAAAAGTGAGGAAGAGAAAGAGATACAGGAAGAAAGAAAGGCCAATGGGCGGAAGGGGCATGCCGTAGACAAACACAATGGTTCATCGCGCACGATATTGAAACGGGCAAAGCGTGCGCGTGTGGTATAGTGTGTAGTCTTTAGCGTTTGCAGCGATTCGACCTTGATCACGTTCACGAACGTATCTAAACAGATCGGGGCAGGTGCGTGTTGCTGCCGTCTGGACACCCGCGATGAATTTTGACTCATTGCGCTGATAGCTCTTTTGAGTAGCTCACTGGGGGCCCTTGTCGCACACAGGTCGGTGTTATTGTTGTTACGAAAAAAATTCAACGATAGTAACTGACAGCTTAAAAAAGGCTGGACCTGGCGAGTCCCCATCATCGTTTAGTCTTCGTGTGGCCAATGATATTGAGGCATGAGCCGATAACAGCGCAAAGGAACCAATCACGGAGCAAGAAACGTGAACAGAATAAACCCGATCTGTCTAGATACGTTCGTGAACCTGCGCTTCTGAAGCTGTCGATAACATAAGGAACACTTTTTTTTCTTTTGAATTTGTGTCTATTGCGAAACTCCGAACTCGATAATATGAAAATCACCCAGGACGTTAAAATTGGCGTGTTATGGAATTTACGGCTTCGTTGTTCAGTATATATATATATGTGTGTGTGTGTGTGTGTGACTGTGTGTGTATGTGTGGCATGTGTGTGTGTGCGTGTTAGAGGGAACATAGATATCGCATAGTGCTCGATCAAGTAAATCGCTACAGCCTCGCAGGTGGTGTAGATGAACATGGCTTTTCCGAGACAACCAGATTCGCCTCTACTTTCTTGGGATAGACGCAGAGGTGTCCGAATTATTCGAGAGGGCAGGAAAGAAGGGGGGGGGGGGGGGGGGTTCTTCTTCCTCGTATTGTTTATTTATATTCTAACAATCACGCCCCCCTACCCTGTTCCGACGCTACTGCCTGGTTGTTCGTGTCACGTGCTGGTAGGACCCCCAGTAGTGACTCCGTGCGAAAGTGCACAAAGGATAGTACGCGGCCGAGCATCCCGATTTTACACCATAATGGAGTAACTAGACATAATTTAATTGTTCTAATCCATAAAACTTATATTTGCACATCTCATAAAAGTTAGAACTTCAAAAATGAGTACAACTTCGGTAGCAAGCATATAAACAAAAATATTGTTTATTTGTTGTGTTTTTTTAACTGAAGATAAAGAAAAAAAACATTATGTGGATAGCTAATTATTCCGTACAATCAAATAGACCGCTTGTTTTGCGGGAAATACTAACACCGCAAAACTGGGCCATTTTTCTACAAATATTTACAATCCAAAAGTGTAGGGATGAGACTCAGAGATTCCTAATCAACCTGGCCTTTCTTACCCCTATACATAAAAGAAACTACTGCCAGTACTCGCTTTGTCCTTCTGAAGGCTATCACGTTTTACTTATTGAAACCCATGCTCACAAACAAGCATGGACAAGGAAGTCACTAGAAAGCTAAAAAAACAAATAAAAATGTACGAATCAGGCGCCTTCCCATGAGTCTACACGCAGCATTCAGGACATTTTTCAAACCTTGCGAACTCCTTCCAGCTTCACTGTTTATAACAAACTGAACACATTTTGGATGAAGGGATGGGATATGTAGACCCGGCTTTAATTTCACGAAATTCCTAGATAAAAACGTGCAAATATTGAACATAGAAGCACGTATCGCCGACTGGATGATAGAAGGTTAACCCAGTCAAAGACTGTCGTCGTTGACCACAGAGGAAGGGAATAGTTCTCGAGGTACGTGAAACTGGCCTCGAAAAGAATACTTGTGCATGGGTTTCTTGATCATCCAATTTATCGGAGCAGCATAAGAAAAAAAAAAAAAAAAAACGAGTCTTCATAAAAAGCTTGATTCTAAATGCTACAAGCTCAAAATCTCCCGACCGAAGGTCAAGACTAAACAACCACGGGGATCCGTGTACCAGGGGAGACCTGGCAGTCTCGCGAGGAGCGAGCGCATCATCGAGACGAAGAAGGCGGGTCGACTGCCATCGGTTCGGAGGAGCAGAGGGAGCCTCGGGTCACGTGGTCGAGGTCAGCGGGGCTATTAGGCGTCCTCGACTTTTGTTGCATCGAGAATAGAGCGACCTTCGAAGCGTCCCAAGGGCCCAATTCAACGTCCATTGGCCCGATTTTTGAGGCCGCCGTTCAGGACTCGGAGACCCCGTCCAAGACGTCTCCCTCGATCGTTGTCCGTTGACGACGAAGGCGTACACGCCGCTGGCGACATTGGCGGCTCAATTATTATAAGGTCCCTACGGGATTGTTAAAGTAGACACTAGACTCCGTCCCTAGTGTCGCCCCCCCCCCCCCCCCCCCCCAATCGACTTGTCTAAATCCACCGGGTCGTTTTAACTCGCTGCCTCTTTACTTCTTTTATCCTTTGCTTTTGTAGGGCTCAGTTGGCCCGTGCCGACCCCGTTTCCTGGTAGGAGGGTTGTGAAAGGCAGTTGACGGGGCCTAATTTGACGAAAAGGAATGATGTGGTACATCGTCCTGCGCACAAACCCGCGTGCTTTTCTATATTTAGCGCAATGTCGACAACCGCGAAATGGTTGTTCTCTAAGGCTCGATACCGGTCCTCTTAGGCTGAAGATCCATTTGGCGTTCGTCTCAGAGTAAGCGGCATTCTTATGAGCCTCGTTACAAGAAGCCTGGAGCAAGTTAGATTGCCAATTTAACGTCATTAGCTGTCAATTGAGATTGACTGTGTGCGTCACAGCTTCCTGAATGACAAAAGGCACTTTTTTTGTTGTTTTTTTGTTTTTCTCTAATTACAGTCATCAGTATAACAAGAGCGGCGCGTCAGTTCAGCTCCTGAATGATCGGCGGTCAACGTGCTCCACTTAGCCCTCTTCTATAAGGAGTATTCACTGGACGCCATATTTATGGGTGCTGTTTAGAGCGCATGCTCAGAACGAGCTTTCATTTCCAAGTTGCTAAGACCGGCAATCTTGATGGTGTGAAGTGCACGTTGCAAAAGAACTGCGAAAGCTCGCCATGAGCACGCGCTCAACAGTCGCGCACACGGCTATGGCCGCCAGTGAATACTCCTTATACGCTCTTGAAAAAAAAAAAAAAAGAGTCAATTACCTCGCTGAATTTAGAGGGTACAGCGGTGCTGGCTCAGGAACATGAACGTACTAGAACGTGCTGTTTCACTCTCCGCACCGACATCTCGCCATCAAAAAAGTCGAATCCGGCTTATTTATGATTACTTACGGGTCATGTTTAGTGTGCATTTCCGTCAATTTCTAATCTTGAGCCAGTAATGTATAACTAAATTGCCCCCACTTGTTAGTCCGGTTTCAGTGTCCAGCAATCTAAGAATTTCCAAACCCGTTGTAACAGGGGCATTAACAAGACTGGTTTTGCAGCGCAAGCTATGAAGTGTAAAGATTAGTTCCTTGGTACTTTTACGGATTATGTGAAAGTATTAATACTCAAAGTGTAAACTTTCTGTAGTTTCAACAAAGAAAAAAATAATAACCATCTGATTCCTCTAATTGGCAGATGGAAAAACTAGCAAAGCAAATTTAGAGAAGGTATTACACTTTTATGGCATTAAAGTTAAATAATCTCTTAACACTTCTCAAGGAGCCAAGGTTGTGTAGATACTATCATCGCCATGTTACAAAAAAGAAACACGAAAAAATGTTATCATATATATTGTAAAAGAACTTGGCATTCAGTATTAACACTAAAGCTAGGGAACAAGAAAAACATCTATATATTTTGAAACGCAGTAACAGGAATTCAAAATCATTTGGGAAGTTTTCACACCTAGCCCCACCGTCCGTCAGCACTGTAGGGCCTATCTTCCAAGTAAAAACCCTGCATATATGCCCGAATTCTTCTAACACTTCGTTAGCCAGTTGTAGGGTCTCTCACCCGCCTCATCCGTTTTCAATCCCATAAAGCTCAGTAAGGAATGCCCCGTAATGTAATGTCACATGACATCTTTGAAAACAGTTCCTCGGCATGTTTCTCTTTGTCATCATCCTTCATTCTGCCACAAGAGTCATGGGCCCAGACTACCGGAAGAGCAGCCACTCGGGCCTTTCTGGGTTCCGTCCGTCGAGACGACGCGCTGCATATGGTCACTTCCTCGTGGTGCTCTTTGTCGCTCTATCTTTGTCTTGACCCTTGGAACAAAGCGTGGAAATGCACGAGTCGCTCGTGCATTCACCGCTGCTATCAAAGCCGCCGAAGCGGACCGGTACCCGCTTTCTCTCTTTCAGAGTCTTTGGACCGCGCCACAGCGGGCATCAAGTGGTTGAATAATGAATGTACAACAAAAACACTACTTTAGTTTATACGTACGGTCTGGAAAGTCTGCGAGGGCTACGCTGTTTATAATATCTCGAGGTGCTGCTTCCGCTGGCTGGCGCGATGATTGCCATAATGACAGTGGTCACCCAGCAGCTTATGCGCCGCTGCCGACACCAAAGAGCAGTTGAGAATGGCTGTAATTGTCTCAGTCGTCAAAACAGCACTCACGTGTTAGGATGACGGATAATATGCTTGCATTGCGGCGGAGGAAAATTCCTTTAGTAACCGCGACTAGACTACAATTGATTCTAACCTACACGTTAGAACTGAAGAAACAGAACCTTATTAAGGAGCCATAATACGATTTTTCTATTTTCGCTATATACTACTTAGAATCACACCCTAACGTTAATAACGGAATAAACCTGCCTTCGTTTTTCTTTCTAGGCAATGGCAGTCGCCAAAAATATTCGAGAAATATGAGCATCGTTCATCCCCTCCACTCGGAGCCAGAACAAGGAGTCACGTGGCCGGGTGCCTATCCTATGCTACCCACCAATCGTACCCACGCGCTAGGATTGGCCAAGTAGAAAACGCGTGCTGAACTCAGGCGTGGTTATAGAGTTCGGCTATTCTCATCACAACAGTGGTTGGACACGAGCCACTAGCTGGGTGCCCTCCGAGGCATTGATTGTTACGAGGCGAAGTCGAGTGATTACGAAGTTCTTGTGTCCAATCCTTGAGCCGCGCTCGACTGTCGTCAGGCGAGTGGTTTCGACCCTTCAATGGCGTCATCAAGCTTTGCGAAGGCAAGACTGAAAGAAATATTCTCCTTCTATCCTCCCGATCTCACCGCGACAAAGAAGCTTCTGAATCAGTGGCAGTCTGTGCGAGTATATTTGGGCCACACTGGGCCTAGTACGCCTCTGCAAAGTAAAAAACATTCCAACCCGATATGTTTCATGACTCTGTTAATCTGAAGGGTTTTTTGTTGTACCAAGTCTGTGGGAATTTAAGCGTTTATTGTTATTTCTTATAGTGTTCCTGCTTTTTTTAACGTGAGATAACGTCAATCCCTTGCTTCTTAGAGGTTTGCTCCCACTTGTACGCACGTTCGTATTTTAGAATAGAAGTTTTATGTTCCAGTAGTTTGCCTGTATTTCGAACATTTCCGCAACAATCCTAAGCAATGTTTAGGTCCTATAATGTGTGCGTTTTGTTTCGGGCTGAATAGAAGTCAACCTGAAACTGAAATCAAGCTGATTGTAATTTTGTTTTTACCCTCGCAAATTACATTATTGAATATTCAGTATTCAACAACCAAAACATGTAACGTTAATGCTCTTCTAACACACAGCGGCTTCCTTCGTTCTCCGGTAATCTGAGTTTCCACATTCGGTTTTCTGGCTTCATTCTGAACGAAACAAAACCCCTGGCAAGTCGTGTAACATTCTTTCCGTTCCGCGCCCTTCAAAAACATTTATTCTTTAATAGATTACGAAGCCGATACGTATCCTTAACATTGCCGCCTTTTCCTCTCAAAACCAGATGGAATAAACGTTGCTTCTTAATTCCGCGGTCTCGAGAGATAACCGGCGAGCCATCATCGCCCGTCGGGGAAAGGTCGGCGCTATTTTTCCGAGTCATTTATGCCTGGCCGTCACGACGTCTCATTAATGCGCGTGCTTCGAGACGGCGCTCACCTGTAAATATATCCGTGCGGGCCGCGCTTGCTCGCTCGGCCTTGACTGTCTTTCCTCGGGAAATTGCTCAGAGTGGGACGTTTTCAGAGCTACGGTAACATATATTTGCGGGGATTACACTTCGTTCGGCTCTAAGCCGACAGTGCGGTGGGAGCTACGCGCTCGGCGTGCCGATCAACTGCCTTCTATTTGTGACCTGACCACGCTTTCTGCGCGTGGGTATAGGCAGGAACGTGATCACGCTGCGAAAGATAGACGTAGTACGACTGGTCCAACGAGAGGGTAGCTTCCTCCACACTGTCAGCTTAGGGGTGAGCGGAGTATAGGTACGAGCACTTTATGCACTTTTCAATTCGTTCTCATCGAGGTACAGGTGGAGGTGATGGGGATTTAATGCAGACATCGGAGTTGCCTCGAACTGGTCTTGAGAGCGGGAATTAGAAAAAAGAAACGCGGTGTGTGGGTAGAAAAAAACAAGACAAGGAGCTGGAAAGATATTTGTCATGCTTTTAAGAACGTGTATTTGGTGAACTTTTTGACTTTGGGTTGAGCAAACGAGACATTTCAGCCGTGACCACATTTGACTACCTGCCGACCCGTTGTACGTTTTATATATTCCTCGGTCGTTTAATTAATCGAGGACGAGTAGTTGGTGCATTGGTATTTGGGTTAATACCTCAGCGTATCTTAGTTCTATCTGCATCATTATTAATCTGTAAGCCTCGTGATATCATGGTACCGAGGCGTCTTTTGGAACGTTCGTCATCTCATTATTTCTGAGCCGCTTAGCGGGATGCATGGTTGAGGTGGCTTAACTTTAACCCTTTTGGGGTCGGACGTAACTCGACAAAAAAGTATTCCCCTTGCAGTCGGGCGTCGGGGCTCCCCCGGTACACTGATTTCTGCATTGAGGACAATTGTCGCGACAATTGCGACTGGCAATACCTATCATCGAAAGGGTAAGCATGTTTTTTCAGCTTTGTTTTGACTGCCGTAAACATTTATGTTTGTGATTGTAATTTTTCTTTTTTTTCTTTTTTTTTGCGTTCGCGGAATTTTGAGCGTACACTCGCAAATTGTCTATCGCGGCAGCTATTTCTCAGGTAAATATTTTTGCACAAAATTGTTTAGCGGTTTGAGGTAAGGAAAAGATAATTGTAGCAGAAGAGACACCCACAACCCTGAAGAGGCATCTTGAAGTTTCTGCAATGAATCCTTATGTGAAGGCTCTGGTTAGCAGCTGCACACATACACCGTCGCCGGGGTCAGACGTTGAGGAGAGACAGTACTCAGCACTAGTTCCGGCACATGTGGTTTTATCTAAACTCGGCTTGAGTGCGAGACACAGACAGCTACAAAACACTTTCCTCGTCCGAAGGCTTGCGATGGCTGACTGCCTTTTTTCCGCCACCCTTCTCCTTCCTTTTCTTTCTCCGCTGGCCGCGAGGCGAGGATTCTTGGTAATCTTGCGCGAACGCATCGGTGGGACACACACACACACACACACACACACAAACACACACACACATACACACACACACACACACACACACATGTGTCCGCACGCACAGCACCGAATGAGTCGGGAATACATTCCGTCGCACTCGCCCACATAAAAAAGAAATTTTCTCTTACACAAAATTCACGTGACAAAACTTAAAGGGATGTTCGTGTTCAGGTTCATAAAGACACTTAGATTTCAGACCGAAATGAACTCGCTATGGGATAACTATCGAAACATTGGGTAAAGTGCAAAGAATACACCATCACGTTGTCGCTAAGAACAGTGAACAGAACGGGACAACACACTGAACCCAGAACAATAAGCAACACACTAAGAATGTTCCCGCAGATCAGAGACCACCCGGTGGGCCCTGCAGGTTTCTCACACGTGCGTCCATTAAGGTCGATTAACTGGTCCGTATTTCTTCAAAGCATAGCGGTGTCTCCCCGCGGGTTGGCTTCAGAGCTGGCAGTAATGTAATTACTGTAATGAAATTACAGTAATTTAATTACTTGTTGCAGTAATTAGTAATGTAATTCATTACTTTTTATAGCAGGTAATTTAGTAATGTAATGAATTACTCCAGCGACGGTAATTGTAATTAAATTACCTAATTACTTTTTCGCCCCAGGCATATTTTTTGTGTCCACAATACACAAGAGCGCTTTTCTTTTTATTTTACTTTTTTTTTTTCCTCTACACCTTTCCAAAAAACGCTTTTTGGCCGCTGCTATGTTGCTGATGCTAATGCGGCTGGTGCGACTCTTGCGCCCGCTGTCAGCTAGACATTTTCTGCCACTCTCTTGAACTGTAAAAACCCGCTCAGCGCGATTCTCTACCTATGTTTTGCGGTTTTGCATTCGACGTTTTCTGGCCCCTCTTAAAAGTGTCCGCTTACTTTTCCTGATGCATGCTGCGTACCCTCTCTGTGTTATCGTCCACTGTGAGAAATAGGGCTGGTAAGTTTCTGCCATTCGAGCTTTTCTGCTCGACATTCTCGGGAAACGAAGGAGGTGAAGTAGGTCGAACTAAGGCCCCTGGTGGAACGGTCCTCGACGCGATTTTGCGAACAATGACAATAGTTTTCCCCCCTCCCAGAGATAATCCGCGTAGGGTCCTCAGTCATCTCCAAAAACAGTTGTCCGGGTTGGGGTGGGAAACGGATCAGTCGCGTGCGTTCCTCTGTCTATTGGTAAACATGTTATTTGTGAGCGTGAAAAATGCATGCCTTTCGGCTATCTTCTGTTGTTAATTAATTTCGACAGCTAAACGCTTTGTCGTTTGACACGCGGCTAATCGAACGGCGCCGTAAAAACTTACCGTAGAAAAAAAGACAAAAAAAACAACAACTAACATTCCAGTCGCATTCGTTCTGTCACGTGCGTACCCAACAAAAATAGTTTACTGCTTTTTTTTTCAAATGTAGTACAAGGCTTTCCAATGTCCTCGGGAAAATACATGCACCATGAAACACAAAATGCAGTGGGAAAACACGAGAATTTAGCCGCCAGCAGTGTTTGAAACTGCGCCTACATAGGCTGTGCCTGTGTAGGCGCAGCCTGTAAAAGTATACAAAAGTAATGCGAAAGTAATGTCATTACTCTTAAAAGTAATTTGTAATTGTAATTAATTACTTTCTGGCTGTGGTAATTTGTAATGTAATTTAATTACATTTCAGAAATTTTCAGCAAAGTAATTAGTAATGTAATTTAATTACAAAATATGAGTAATTTGGCCAGCTCTGGTTGGCTTGCTCTAGGAGGAGCAGCAGCCGAGGCGTGAGACAACTCCTCCAGGGGTGCCAGCGTGATGAAATCGTTTGATCTCTCCTTGTGAGAACCCACTATGTTCTCATCCGCTGGACACGGGCCGGGGGGCTTTGGAACGGCGGGCATGGCAGTAGGAGTCCCAACATCATTCGGCATTCCCAGCCCCCGAAGAGGCCCAGTGTCACCCCGGTCGCCGCCTCCGGCACCATATCGCCTAAGGCGAATAGCATGAACTATCTTTTGCTCCCCTGTTCGAGTGTCTTTTACTCGGAATGTGACCTCCGACAGTTTTTCTACGACCCGAAGCGGACAGCGCCATTTAGGCCGCAACTTTCTGGCGAGCCCACGGACGCCGGCCAAGTCGTAGACACACACGACGTCATCCACGGCGAAGCTCGAAATTGCGGCGTCCCTCTCGAATAGGTGCTTTCTTGTTTCGGCAGAGTCAGCCAGCATCAGGCATGCAGGCCCATGGGCTGAAGCAGTTCATCTCTGTAGTTATCTAGAGTGCCGTAACTTCCCGTCGGCGACTGGTAAAGGGCTGATGGCATCTCGGGATGGCGGCCATGAAGAAGGAAGAAGGAGCTTTGCTTAGTACTCTCGTGGGTTGCCGAGTTGTACGCGAAGGTGATGTAAGGCACCCATACGTCCCAATCCCGTTGGTCACGGGCCACATAGTGACCCAGCATTCAGCTGATAGTCTGATTGAGGCGCTCTACCGCTCCATTACACTGGGGGTGATAAGGCGTTGTAAGAATCTTCTGGATTCTCAGGAGATGACATACCTCTCGCAGGAGCTTTGACGTGAGGTTTGCACCACGATCCGTTAAAAGTTGCTGAGGCGTCCCGTGGCGCATTACAACGCGCTCGACGAAGAGGCGAGCCACGGTCTCCGACCGCTGGTCGGGTATGGGAATCACCTCGGCATACCGGGTGAGGTGTCCAACAAAAACAAGCAGATAGCGATATCCCTAAGTTGACAGGCGCAGGGGTTTAATGATGTCCATCGACGTCCGTTGGAAGCTCTTTGAGACCTCCTCAAATATTTGTGGAGGCGCAGGCTTGCGGCCCTTAGGAGTTTTCCGCAGAGAGCAGGAGCCAGCATTTTTTAGATCCACTCCTACAACATTCCCCAGTCCTGTGGTAAGGTGTGTGTTGGCCAAACGGGGAGGTGCATCAATGATAGGGTCAGAGAGCGTGCGTTGGTAATCAGGCAGTCCCCGTCTGGCGGCCTAGCGGTCCACTGTGACTGTTGCGAATGCGGGCCCCACTCTGGAAAGTGCAGCCCCATCAATGGTGAGACCTGTGTCATGGGCCATCACAAAACAAAAACGGCCAGAGAAATTCACGAAGCCTTCCTCATTAAGTCCCACCACGACAATTCTTGTGCAGGCCTTGTCTGATAAATATGTCTACTACTTGAAGAACTAATGACATGGGCATTTAAGGGGGGTGTGCTTTTGACCATATCTTTGTGCTCTGCCACGTGTGCCTGCTTTTATATCTTTAAAATTGTGTCATCGAAATAAACTATTCAGTTGAAAGTTACGCCGCGTCCTGTCACGTCCTCCCTTCGTTTTTGTCCTTTTTTGTGTGTGTGTGTGTGTGTTTATCTTTTTTTGTTTGTTTGTTTGTTTTTTGTTTTGTTTTTTGCGTATTACATCATGTTAATAACTGGGACAGTTCTGAGAATAAAGTGTTGAGGAGAAAAGTACGGTCGCCACTGGACTCCCTTCATGGATGCAGACCATGATTTTGAAACTTCTCTTTTTAGGGTTACACAAAGCTGGGGACTATTTTATGCCAGTCACCCTCCCAATCTGGCAGGACGTTAGGTTGGACGAACTTATGGCATTTCTACGAGTGCTATTTGATAGGACGCGGAAGAAACGACATTGCGTCAAACATTGATTCTGAGGTAAGTGACTGGCCAGGCCGCCATTCTTTTATATATTCACCCAGGCGTCTGGTATAAAAAAAAAATACCGCACTCAGCGGAAAAATCGCCAAAAGTTCAAGGATCGACTGGGAATATTCTTATATATGCATTTTTTTCTGAAATTAATTTATCATTTATATGAAACATTTAATGTTTTTTTTTTTTTAGATCCACTCCGTGATTGTTTTTTAGTCTAAAATAATTCGGACACCAAGGCCAACAAGGGGAAAAGTTACATAACATCATAACGTTTAAAGATATTTCTTCTCTGCGAGAGCTCATATAGAAAAGGCATTTCGCAGAACCACGTTGTCGAGCTTCCTTTGTCTTTTGAAGCGCTACATACATTTCGTGGAGCGAAGCATTAACAGAAGCTTTTGCCCGAACCCGGGCGCGAAAAAAAAAAAAATTCATCTAATAATATTTATTTTTTCATTGCGGTTTCTAACATTGCAATGATCACTTTCGTAATTTGATACAATCAAAATCTAAAACGTCCCAACAGCATACCCAAGAAAAAAAATCAGACTTAAATAGGATCCCATTGCAAATATCAATTTTGGGTAAACATAAAGAAAAACTCGTGCGTCTTTTTTTTTTTTCGCAATGCGCGTAATTTGTTTACAGCTGAGGTCAAATGCTCAACCCATGAAATATTAACTAACGTTTAGAATCCCAAAATTCTGTGTCTGCTAATATCCTAGGCCTGTTATGGATAAGAGCCTAATGTAAGAGTGCAGATCGCAGCTTCGTAAGTCAAAGGTTAATTTGAAGAAGGCATTTCGCAGAAATACTGCCGTTAACAGCAGCAAATGATTCTTCGCGACTCTTCGCTCAATTTTTTGGGCAATACACGCATAGATTACGTAGGGTGTCGGGAAAGTGCGACAATGTCACACATGCTTAGCAAGGGGCAAACTTAGCTATTCCTTGCTTAGCAAGTTACGCTAGTGATTATAGCAATTAGTTAAGATGCGAAGCGTGTTAACCTCTTACTACCTCGAACAAAGGGTTTGTCTATAGGCCATTTATTTACCATGTTCGCTTGTTTGTTTTTTCCCACGTTACCATCGGGAACGTTTTATGCTCGAGGTTGCAGTGAACACCCCGAAAGTCAACTTTGAACACGCGCTCCCGAAGAAGACACAAAGATACTCAAGACACAGTGCCATATCCCCAGTATGGTGCGAGCTTCTGTTCAGTAAGCCGTTAGGCTTGCGGGCTTCCTCTGCAGTGTCCCATATATTACCGCACAAGGGATTCGACTGTCACGTGATGTGAATATACCAAGTCTTCATTGCTCATACATCACACGGAAGACACTATACGTTCGCTGGATGACATCTGCGGACACGTCTCAAGTACCTTCAAAGTTTCATACGTGCATGTTTTGAACACGTCTGCAGACAGTGTTTGTGTGACCAATGTGATCCTTCCATACAAGGACGAACCACGCCTCAGACGGTTTCTGTAGAGTCGTTTGTATGATGCATATCAACAGGGGGTTTTCTCCTAGTTGGAAACATAATGAAGACCACGGGTCCAAGATCAAAGTCCTAAAACGTGGAAATAGGAAGCTTCTGGAGGTCACGTGACGCCACCAGAGGGTAAGTCAGAAGTCCTCAACGATGACCGAAATAGCTGTGATTTTGGTCATCGTTCGGAACATGTCCCTCCACACTTCTGGATTCAGCTCTGGTGGCGTCATGTCGCCTCCAGAAGCTTCTTACTTCCATGTCCTAAAGTGACTTCACCCGGCCGTTATTGGGTAGTGTGAAGGAAACTACTTCCAAAGCAGAACTCTGTATTTCCTCGTGGTTTATATCGGTCGAAAGAGAGGTTAGGCAATGATGTCCCCACTGCGCGAGTGCTAGAGAACCGCTGAAAGGCTCTTAGCGATGGTCGTTTCGTTTCTTCGAGGTCAACCTCGAAACAACGAAAAACCGTACCCACAATTTTCGCTGTTACAATAAGAGCAATTCGAAACACCAGCCTTAAAATTTTGTTGTCCGCGTTCTTACGTCACTTCATTTTTATCTCACCAACGTTGGAACTTTTTTTTTTTCAGATTTGGCTTTTTTTTATTCAAACCAGCAAAAGGGATCTGGTGTGCCCCTGCGAAACACTGAGAATTAATTTCGACCACTCACGTGCAGCCGAAATCACAGATATGCGGGCACCACGGCCGCGATTCGATCCCGCCACTTAAGGATCCGCAGGCCGTCGTTTTACCTCTGAGTCAGCAACATTGTGGATACTTATACGAAGATTACGTTCCGTTGCAGCCTTACGCTATTAACCTTTTCAAACAATTTTAGGAGGGATTAAAAAAAAAATCAAGCTTAACTTCTTTTTATTTTGATTTCAAGTCTTGTATTTCCCCCTCTTCGCCTGCAAGCCCGCCTGCCTCGTGCCGTTCGGCTAAATAATCCATCTCAACGGAGTCCTGCCCATAAAGATCCATCTGCTCTTCCCGGGTCGCGATTGGGCGAGGTCAACCCGAAAACCTTCAATGGAACGTGGCCGTAAAGAGCGCCACGTGACCGATAAGCAGTCAGACAGGCTCCGAATTCCGGGACAAGGAACCCCGTCGAGCGCTCCTCCGACAAGGGCTCGTCGACAGCAGGTGAGGAGGGAGACAGCTGTCTCCCAGCGAGGACTGGAACGGAATCCTTGGTCCGATTCAGGTCGACGAGCAGAACGTCGGTCGCCGCGCCGCGGTCGTGGTCCCGCCGAAACCAGTTGCTTATGTCGCTTCGGTGTGCCGGAGACGGCCTTGATAAAGTACGACGGTCCGCCGTATTAGTCGAACATCAAAGCTCGACAAACGCTCGCCAAAAGTTCGTAGGATCAGCGAATTAGCCAACCTCGGGGTTCGACAAAACGTTTGCCAAAGTTCGAAGTTTCAGCGAACCGGTCCAACTTCAGGGTGCGACGTCGAACCCCGAGTTTCGGCTCATTCGGCGAACCTTCGAACGTCTGGCGGGGGTCCCCTTATCTTCAGATCAAGCTCCTACCTAACGTCTGCAAAGAGCGGCAATCTTGGTGGTGTGGATGCACGTTGCCGAAGCACCGTGGAGCTGAAACTGCAGCCAATGCCACAACCACAAGAGCTCGAGGTCGCTGCTTTGAAGCGTTCTTCCGCACAACGAGAGCTCCCGCTAGAAATGCATGTCCCAAAGTAATACCCCATTCACACGACCGTAAAGGTACCTTTGGCACCTTTGGCTAAGGGACCTGTATTCTCTGCGGCCAATCAATCAACGATCTTCCGCGCTTGGCGTGTGCTCGCGACCCAAGAGCACAGGCTGATTCGCCGATAGCAAAGGGACCTATGTGAAGGCTCGTTCACACAGATTCATTTTCTTACGTTTCGTTACGAAGAGTCACTGGGAAATCTGTGCTTCGTATTAAGCGTGGCTACCAATTCAAGGAGATGATAGCCTGACATGCGACATTCGAGACACGAATGTTTCGGTGAACATAAGAAAATGGTGCTGTGTGAAAATTTGAACCGAGCTCAACTCCTTATATTATGTTACGACAGGCCTTGTGTCCTTGGTTGCCACCGTAACTCACCGTCCTAGCTCGCCGTCACCGAAGGATAAGAATAAAGGATAAAGCTTATTTTCAAGCAAAAACCGGCAAACAATCTAGCCCGCTTTAGCGTAGAACGCTTGTATGCGGGACATGGCAATAATTATATTTGTATTGTAGACCTAAATATAATTCACAATTAAATGACTCACAAGCACATACGGCACTTTACATCCTATATGATTAGGATAAAAAAAAGGAGAGAAAAGTATAAAAATAGTACAGGCAGCTACGAGAGTTCACGTGCTATTAACAAAATTCAACGCGAAATGCAACAACAGATGCAACAATGAAAAGCAATCAGTCAGTGGTAACGAACTAATAACAAGTCAATGCGATAAGTAACATCGAATGCAATAATAAACTCAGTCAGTGGTAACCGAAGAAACATCAAACAAACAATTCCACGAGTCAGTATCTACGTACATCTTTTATCGTTCACTACATCACTAGACAGAAAAGCACCACTCTTATCTTCTTGTTCACCTGCTTCTTCGATGGCACGTTAAGGAGTTATTTCAGTAAGTTTTTAAATATCTCAGGAGCATAATACTGTCTTTGTTTTTTTCCGTATTCGTATATAATTTTAGAATGGCATAGGTTTCTGAGTGTCGGAGTGTTTTTATTGTGTTTGGTATGTCTCTGAACTCACTGGAGAAATAGTGGCTGGTTAAAACAACAAATTTAAATACATTTTCAAAAGATAATATTCCGAGCGCATTCATTCTTTCTTCAATTTCAAGAGGCTCATATTTAGACCCATATACTATATTATTAACACATCTATTTATGATATTATCGATTTTGTGTTGTTTGTATTTAGCGCATGTTCCGTATATTGTAATACCGTAACGGAGTGCAGATTCCCCCAATGCAAGGTACACCTCGCTCCTCAAATTGATGCCACAGCCACTTTTCAGCTTATAAAGATATGCTGAGACAACACGAAGTTTTTGTGTAATATGTTTAATGTGATTACCCCATGTAACATGCTCGTCGAAATGCAGACCAAGATAGGGTGTTGTTTTAACATTTTCTATTCTTTGGCAGTTGCACGGATGACACTGTCGATCATGAAGAAATATAGGAACATCAAATGGAACATGTTTATGAGGGTTTCGAAAGCACACCAGTTTAGTCTTGTCGATATTGACAAAAATATAAATATTTTTAAACCAACTCATTAATTTCACTATATCACATTGAAAAATCGGAGCAGCGAGATTATATTGTTCGTGTGGTAGTATTAAGGCCGTGTCATCTGCGTGTTGGAATAGATTTGATTTAAGGCTAAGATTACCTATCCCATTAATATAAAGGTTAAAGGGTAAAGGACCCAGAGTTGATTCCTATGGAACACCGAATTTCATTTGAATTGGGTCACTTATTTGACCCTTAAGCTTCACCATTTGAAATCTGTTCTTGAAATAATTTTTCAAAAGTGTATAAAATGGCCCCTGAAACCCATTCTGTATAATTTAGGTAACATAATTGAATGGTCTATGGTATCGAATGCCCTAGATAGGTCAAGGAACAGTGCAAGAGCGATTTGATTATTGTCTAACGAGTGATAAATGATGTCTGAAAATTTTTCCATCAACAAAGTCGTGTTTTTTTGTTTGCGAAACCCGTATTGTGAGGAGTGTATTAAAGAGAATTTGTCACAGAATTATGTCATCACTTTCGCTAAATGCTTTTCTATGATATGAGTTAGAGCTAGAAGTATTGATATTGGCCTATAATTTTTCAGTTCTTTTTTTGATCCTTTTTTGTGTACTGGTCTGATGATAGACACTTTCATCCCATTTGGATGAAAGTGTCTATCTGGAAACATTCGTGTTTAGAATGTCGAGTGCCAGGCTATCCCCTTGAATTAGTAGCCACGCTTAACACGAAGCATAGATTCTCCGGTGACTTTTTGTAACTCGACGTAAGAAAACGGGTCTCTGTGAACGAGCCTTTAAAGTTACCTTTATGTTGACCGTGTGAATGGGGTATAGACGCTTTACACACGCCCCAGATTCAGCCGCCATAGCCGCCCTTTTCTTGTCTTACCGAGATTCCGAGCCACTGAAGCGGGCGTTGACTGGTCTTCACAAGGGCCTATGCTGGGCGCAAGAACACAGTAGCATCTAAAATGACAATAACCTGTCCTGCTGTGGTAATAATGAAGTGAAGCGAACGGAATAAGAGGGAACAAAAACTGAAGGTCAGTTATGGCGGCGCCCATGCACAGCTGCTGTAAAGCGTCTTGGTAGCTCGCACTTGTAGCTTTGGCTGCAGTCTCAGCTTATGGGGGAACGGAGTATTCGCGGTGACAAGCTCGCTAAGGGCGCTTCTGTTTTCCATAGTATGGGCATTGCACGCGCTACCCACGCGGTTATGTTTTAATTTCCATAGTGTATAGAAGCTTGGCATTGCACGTGCTTGCACCAGCAGAGGAGGTTCAAGTATCCTCACTTTGGATTGGGAAAAACTTCCACCAGGCCGCGATACCCAAATTTCTCGCCGAGAATAGTAAACGCGTTAGTGTTCTCCACCAAGTCACATTCAGGACTAAGTAAATTCAAGAGCGAGCCATACCGCCGCGAACTCGCGCTGTTTCTTAGGAACTTATGACGTGTCGACATGTCAACGGGGCTTCACAGACTGCCACCAGACGCAAATTTTACATCAGTTAATTCATTTTAAAATCAGTTTTGCTGACCTCTCTGCCTGCAGCCCAGAAACACTAGTCTAGATTAGTGTTTCTTGGATGCCGGAACAACAGAGAGCCTATCTTAGCAAATGAATAAGTGCCGCGCATTTCGTTTCCGTACCCCTATAAGGGTATGCTTCTAGGAACATTTCAACCGGGAATGCCGATAATTGATTAATTTGCTCGAAGTCCGAGAAACCAGAAAATAACAAGTCAAGTGTGTTTGGAGTAAAAAGTGCTAGGCGCGTTGGAGTTCCACGTACGTGCACGCGCTAGCTCAGTGACCCACAATAACCTGGTCTAAACATATGTTTAAACCAAAAAACGCAGCCTGAGTTGTGACATTAAGCAATGCAACCATGACGTTTTGCATTGCTTAATGTCACAACTCAGACTGCGTTTTTTTGGTCTAAACATAGTATGTTTCGGCCTCGTCCTTCTCTGAGCTGCCTCCGTCAGTTGCGGTGATTGGCTCTCCAAGTGTTCTGCGGGAAAGTAAACGCAGGGGCATTTCTTTTTTTTTTTCTTTTAGAGCGTAAGAGTAGACAGGCTGGGCGAAAACTTTATTTGGTATATGTTCACTGTATTATTTTTTTATGTAGTAGTATTGAATGTTTTAAAAATTGAATGTTTTGTATTAAAGGCCTTATTAGACTTCAGATTACGAAACTAAGATTCTTAGCTCCACTTCCCAACCGTGCCCGTTTTCGAGTTAGTCCAAGTCGTGCGACGTTAGCCATGGTCACGCATCAACGAATTCGTCTTATTTGGGTTTCGTTTCAGGGCGCAGAATGAAAACGACCCACTCTGCGGAAATCTGTCATACCGAAGAGTCGTACCATTTCTTAGAAGATCGCTTTGTTTGCCGAACGAGGGACAATTGCTTTGCGTTTATGCATCAACTTCGGAGTTATCCGCGAAGCGTCGGTCCGCCAAAACCGAGGTCGCACTCCTCCATCCTTCGCGACAGACGCCGCAAATGATGGTAAATTGTAGGAAACGAACAAAAGGACGCCTTTCCAGTCCATCCCCTTTTGACCTAACGACATCTTTGCTGCGAGCGAGGACGAGGTCGCAGCCTCCCGACCCCGGCTCAATGGAACCTGAGCCCCTTGGAAACCTATTAGGACCGTAAGGTCGGGCGGTCCTCCACTTTCGGGCTGACTCTTTATGACAAACGTCTTTGAAACGTGATGACATCCGTGACAATTAAAAGCAAGGACGTCACCTCTCTGCAAAACTGATGACTAAAGGTTCGGCATTTTCAAAGCTAAGCGTTGTGTACTTGAGCTCGTGCTGAGTCCCACTTACAAACTAAAGATGTGCTTCTTGTCAAACAATACGTTACTTCCGCGGTTTAACCCTAGCTTCCCATATTTTGTGGATGGTTTACTCGCCTGCACATCTGTCGTTGCAAAGGGTTTCTTCTTTCTTTTATTTAAATAAAACGATGTAATATCGCATTTGACCAACATAATTAATATTATTCACGAACCAAAGTTCCAGCTACATATTACTGTTGCTTGCCGATCACTGTGGTGTGACCATTCTGAAGTGCTATCCGCGAAGCGTTGGTTCGTCAAAACCGAGGTCGCAATCCTACATCCTTCGCCACAGACACCGCAATCGATGGTAAAAACCACTGTTCCAAGGCAAAGTATACGAAAGCTGCAAAATGAAACAAACGTTTTGAGAAGTCATTGTTTGGCAAAGTTTTGTTCAAAATTTTGAGATGAGCGTTTAACTCCTCTTGCTACAAAAGTAGCACGAGGTGCGTGGAATGTCTATTGGTAGGTTCGCAAAGTAAAGAACTCGTTTGTTTGTTTGTTTGTTTTTTGCCGAAGTAAGGATCACTGAACCACTGCCAAATTCAGTCGCATGATCTCAGCTCAGACCATTTGCCAACGAATGGCTGCACAGTGATTTTGTTTTAGATTCCCAAAAAGAAAGAATTCATTTAGAATTTGGTGACTGCTCAGAGTAATAAATATAAAATTACGTGTCACTAATGAGAAGCCACAAATAATCTTATTTGTGCATTAGGTTGCATATAATACTGATCTATACTTCTTACGAACACACGGAAGCCATCCTCAAAATCATATGCTCGAAAGATGGCGGTCGCGCCGTGATCCATTTCAATTCCAAAGAATAATATCATTGGCTAGCAGTTTCTTATACCTTTTCTAAAAAACTTTGCAGTATATTTACGGACTGCATATTTTCTTTAGCAATCTCAGAAGGACAATAGAACGCTGTTTGGAGTTCACATTGTTGTTACCCGCAAAAGGGAGTTTTGAGTGAAAATCAATCCAGAAATATTGAGGTTGGCTAGAAATCTTTATTCGCCTTAAATTTATTTAAACAATTAACATTGCTCCTATAATCAACACAGCTCGCAAAAAAGAAACAAAAAAACTCGCAGTTTTTTTTTCTGTTTTTCTTTTAGCATTAAACCTTCGAGAGAAACCAAATACGACGGAAAGAAAACGATATCGGCACTTCCTATCCAGCGCCCACTATCCCCCCTTAACTGCGCGGCACAAGGGGAGAGCAACGAACCAACAGAACCGACCAGACTCAACAAAACGCGCTCACCACGGGCAGAAGATTCCGCCCGTCGTAATTGGAGGGCGCCCAACAGCGGAGCATCTTCTCCATCCAACGTGCGTGCGACGCCCCTCGCAAGGTCAGTTGGCTGCCTCGGGTCCACTTCCGCCATTCGTCGCTCCGCTTACGATGGACCGCGGAGGATGCTGCGAGCCGGTACAAGCCAATCCAATACGGCGTGAGTGTCACATGACCTGCAGCGACACCTGATCTCCACTACAGGGAGCTGGATGGCGCATTGAGCAAACAGTTAGGAAGCCACCTGAAGTGAGCGGTTTGAAGGCTTTCCAACTCTTCAAAGCGTTGGCCCGAAAAGTGCCAAAAACGCTAAAATTCTGTTAAAAAAAAAAAAAGTAATTTTTTTTTTTTTTTTTTTTTTTTGTAAGGCATGATGATTAAAGCGTACAGTGCCCAAAGACAAGACAGAAGGTAGAGGACAGACAATCACAGGACCAGGATTATCGTGAATTCACCTATTTTTCCTCTCTGTCCTGTCTTCTTGTACGCTGTACGTTTTAATCAGCAGGCGCTCGATTTGTTTTTCTGTTTATTTAAGCGGAGAGCCTTCTTGGGGGGGGGGGGGGGGGGGGGGGGGGGGGGGGGGGTTGCGCAATACCAGCGTGCAGACTAGAGAAGTCTTATGTGAAGCTAGTTAACTTGTGAAAATTTCGAGATTCTGACAGCAGACGCCCGAACTCCGGGACGACAATCGAACTTCCGGTGGCTTGATGCAGCTAAGCTCCGTCCAACCCCTTATCAGCGGCGAGATGTTTGGTGCCTCCTTCATTAGGCCCAGTTTCTGACGTCGCGAACAGGATTATTAATTCTCAACAACAATTTCAATGGCGTCTGTAAAATGCAATGGGAACCCGTAGTCACCGCTTCTTTAAAGGCCGACGACCAGACGCGAGATTCTGCCAGGAAGAGTATCTTCCTCAACATAGGGGAGGATGAAACAGGCAACGGTAGACTGGGTAGAAGTGGGAAAAGGAAGAAGCGGGGGAAAAGTGGAGAGCGCGAACTGGTCGTCGATCTTTAAACCATCACCGTCAAATTAGAGAGGCCGGCATTCTTCTAATTTCATTATTGAAAGCATTAGAACTCATATCATACTCAAGATGTCATATCGAGCGTTTGGCCAGTCGTGGGAGGCCGATCACAGCGACGCTTTTGGCCGCGCACGTCGCCGATAGTAAAGATCAGCAGCTGCGACGTGCTGCTGGGTGCGCGTTCACGCGACACGTTTTGCACAGCGCCACTTTGGGCTGCAATGAGATGGCTCGGGTAGCGTCCGTTGCGGTCCACAGTTAAGGTGAAACGGAGTAACCCAGAGGGAGACCCCGCAGCGGCAGAATGCCGACCTCTCGGCGTGCGTGAACCGGCTGCTGGTGCGGGGCGCGCGGCAGGCACGCCGATCCTCGTGGGTCCGGGCATGCCGACATTCCGGTTTTGCCGGCATCCTTGGCAGACTCCGGGGCGGCGGCTCCCCTTCCTTCCTCGGCCCGATCGCCGCGCTCCGTCTTCGGGGTCTCCCGGCCAACGGGACTGCTGCTGCGTGCCTCTCGCGACTGGTGCCGTTAATCCCTCCGTGGCTTCGCCCCGCGGCCAATGCGGAGGGACCGATTTGCGTCAGCAGTGCGCAGCGCTCGTGTGGCCAAGGAGCGCTTCAGAGTGGGGCACGTGCACCATGCAGCGTAGTCTCGGAAAAACAAAGCAGAAAAACGAAGCAACGGGCCTGTGCTTCTTGGGGGCTTCGCTGTAGACTACACTATCGGCGACTATAAGGATTTCTATCTGTAACGTCACGACCAGGATTATCAATTGCCAGCGACAATGCCAAGGCTACATGTAAAAAGCACGGTGTCATTCAACTTATCTCTATTAAAAAAAAACGTCCACCGCATCATACTCAAGATGTCATAGTAAGCCTTTGGTCAATCGTGGAAAGGTCAGCCACAGTTTGCAAAAAGTCGAATTTGGGGATTTTTACAAGTGCCAAAACAACGAAGGGCGTCTGCACGCCCCGGTGGAGGATTGAGCTTTCGACCACCTGGATCTGTTGACGTGAAACTTTTTACCCGGCGCCTTGTCCGCTATGAGCCCCTGTCGGATGGCGAGATGGCGGACACCTTGGCCGGGATTTGAACCGCCAACTGGGCATCCCGGAGGCACTCATTTTTCCCAGTCGGAGACAGGCCCGAAAATAGTAACTCTCTCCAAATAAGGATTAAAAGATCAACTGTTTATTTTACTAAGTAAGCAGCAATATATAGACGCTGATCAAGTTGGGTTGATCGTTATTTTGGATATAAGTATGCTCACACCTTGTGTAACACCCCTTTTGGGTCTTCAAGGAAAATAAGTGATGATGATGTTGGTGGTGGTGGTGGTGGTGGTGGTGGTGGTGGTGATTATGATGATAATTATTTTAAAATTTTGTGTGTCCTAATCTTCCACTTGTTTCCGTCAAAGTTTTTGTTAGGTAATAAAAAAATCGATTTGTGCCCGTCACCAGTTTTTCAAGACGTCAATAGCTATCATACCTGACGCAGCAGTCGAATATATTTCTAAAGCGATTAATTTATCCCAAAGCCGAACTATTATTTGCCTTCTCTCTCTCTACTCCCTCTCTTTTTCTTTCTGTCTGTCTATGTGCCTGTGTATCTGTCTGCCTGTATCTTTCGTCTACAGTAATTTGAATGGAATGCAGAGATGCGAATGCTAATAAGGGCTTGTGTTACACGAGCGAAGCGTGCAAGTGACTCATGCAACAGCTAGAAACCTAAACCTAGTTTGAACATAAAAATATTACAAACGCGGCCGAGCCAAAAAGAAATATAGAGTGGGGGATAGAGAGACAACCGGTTTAAAAAATTTGTAACGCGGCAGAAGTGCCAGAGAAGATTGCATTCCCATAAAAGGCTTCGAAGAAAACCTCAGAATAGCCTCATTAAAACAGTATGTTTGGTGCTGTTTTTTCATTAATTAAAACATAAATAAAATATGTTAAAATAAAAACTTCTGAACGCCCTTCGGCCTCGACATTCGCCGAGCTTCAATCGTATATCACATTCAAATTCACTCTCCTGGTGTTGTATTTTTTTTTTCTAGAAAATTAGGCGCACGTGCATACTATAAAATTCAAGCATAAACTCCCAATAACATTTTAAAGAGTAGCATTTCACTGGTTTGACTATATTTCGGTGGCTTACGTCCAATTCAGGCACGTAGCCAGGAAAGGGGGGGGGGGGGGGGGGCGAGAATTACGCGACTGTTCTAAGTGGGGACTAAAACCGTAACCCGGACCCGAACCGAAAACTCTTTAGGTCAAAATGTTTTCGGTAACCGTGACCGGAACAAAACCGATAATTTAATTCGATGTTAACCATAACCGTAACCGTAATGTCTTAACGCTTAACCGGTATATAATATCAGTTCACTTGTTAACAATAACGAGTGCCGCGTCTCTCTCTCCTTCATAAAATTTTTATCACAATAGCCACCCCAGAGAATCGTTACTATCCCCTCCCCCACCGTATTTTTCCTCGTTTAGCTCGCCCATGTAAATTACGTCCCATTCAATCATCAAATGTTTCTCGCCTGACTTCCACACTCCCTTTGGCCTGCAGTAATGTTTGGAGGTGGGCTAGTCGGTGATGCATTGTAAACATAGAAATGTTTTATTTTTCATTTCTTGTTTTCTTATGTTGATATGTTTTAAAAAGATGAGAAAGAAAGTCGTGAGTCAGCGCTGTGTCTGTGTCCCTTCTTCTACTTGTCCTTGTGTTCGTTTGCGCTGTTTTATTTCTATGTTTACAATTCCTTTGGCCATTGAGGAGTGGAACTCACAATGTCTCAACCAGGCACGTAGCTCGTGGGAGGCATAGGACCCGCCCCCCCCCCCTCCCCCCCCCCCCAAAAAAAAAGAAAAAAAATCTTCCATTTTGTTGGGGCCTTCTCTTCCCCCCCCCCCCCCCCCCCCCTCCGAAACAAAATTCTGACTACGTACCTGGTCCAATTCATAAATAGATTAATCGAGTTATTGAAAGCGTTATATAGAAAGGTATATTCATATTGCGTAGAGTCTAGATTCTTAAAATTAGCGCCGTCTTCAGGCCAGGGTAGGACTGCGAGCTATTAAAAAAATTGGGTTGTGTGTATGTTTATACAACCTAGAACTTGGTCTGCATCAAGGGGCGACGAGTCTCCCAGCTGTAGATGAGCAATTTAGCCAGTGCAGTACAACCACTAGCCTGGGGTCTTTAGCGTGCACCACGCAGTAGTGATACACGAACGCATCCAGATCGAAACGGGCAGGGGCGGGTATTGAACCCAGCCTCCCTGGGTTCTGCAGCTCGAGCTTTCGCTTCACGTGATCCGAGCTGGTGTGCTCTAGCCCACTAGGCCCACCGAACTTTTTTTAATTATTATTACATGGAAGACCCCCTGCGAGTTATTACGTAAACGAATGTTGCGTCAAATTCCCTGTAACTCGCACTTCTGCCTCTATGTAAATCCTTACGGCAGCGCAAACAGGCGTAGTTTGTTATTCTGTGAAAGGACCTTAAATAATTAAAGCTTGTAAAAAATTTATTTCCACAATTATTAGCGCTATGAGTTGTGGAAATCTTCTTCTTGACCCACTAAAAAGGCATTGTTTATCAACGAAGATTATGCCTAGGTTCGCATCATTTTCCATTTAAACACAAGTTAAACGGAATTCGATTCGGCACTCAACTGACCAGTCGGTTGAGTTTTATCGCTCCTTCTTTAAGCTTTCTAGTCGATCTTTGCTTAGCCCGACTCGTATTACCCCATACCCGCAGCTGTCGCATTCGCGCTGGAGCACAAGGCTACGAGCCACTGCGCTGAGGGGCGGCTTCTCTTCTTCGGGTCCTTGGGGGCGCCGTTTCCTGCGCCAAGTCGTTGAGTCGATGATCGCGCACCGCCCTCGGCGACGTTGTCGTTCGACGGCCGAGATGAGTGTCGGCGACCGGGCACGGGGAGGATACGCAGCCTCCGGGAATATCTCCTGCGCGCCAAGAAGGAAGGGAGGAAGCGATCCTCGAGACAACCGGAAACAGAGGAGACGACGCAAAGAGGCCGGTGCCTTTGGTCTTGGGCGTCGTTTGGAGTCGGCTTGCCGAGTCATCCGGGCCAGGAGGCGGGTGCAGGGCACACACTCGGGTGAAACCGCGTAGCTCGCATACTTGTCTCGTACGAAACATTTTGTGTTTGAGTGGGACTCACTGTGTGGTACGACTCTTTGCGATCCACTACGACGCGTTGCACTGACCTCCGTCGCCGTAGCAAACTTCTTTTCATAAGCAGTTACAGGGGGTTCCTATCTAGGGGTGTCGCGAACTTTTGTCGAACCAGATTTTTTGGTCGAACTTTCGGGGTTCGACTGGGTCGAACCGGTTCGACGAACCTACGAACTTTTCACCAGATTCGACCGGTTCGACTTTGTGGACAGTGTGGCTAGACCTTGATACAAGCATCTCTAGGTTTGGAGAATTTCTTTTCTTATGCAAAGGGTTATTTTATTTTGTGAACTGCTGCAATTGAAAGAAACTAATTCTATTCACTGAAGAAGTTAATAACTTAAATTTTAGTACTGTATTGACTGAAATAGCCGATCAGCGCTGCACTTAATTCATCTCTTAGCCATAACCATCCAATCCGAAGCCAACTGGCCAGCCTGTCGCGCATGCGCACACGAGTCGAACCTCAATACAAGGTTCGACGAACTTTCCACTAAAAGTTCGAAAAAGTCGAACCTGGTCGAACTCGAACCGCGGCCGGTTCGCGACACCCCTAGTCCTATCGCGGTCTGTCGAGGCTAAACGCAAATGTCTGAGCCGGAATTTTAGCTTCATAAAAGCCAGTTCACATCTCCACCATGGTGTTGAGATAACACAAATGTCAGCGCTACATCAGTGCTAGCGTCAGTGGTAAGTGTGTGTGTGTGTAAACGGGAAAAGGTCGTACCACGTGCAGCAGCGGAGTATTAATACTGCGCTGAAGTAGCGCATATCAGCGTTGTGGCTAGGGCAATGAATTATACCACCGCGCGGTATATTGAACGACAAAAACCTGGGACTGGGAAACACGTGGGAAAACTCTTCATGTTTTTTTATGCGTGTTCCCCAGTCTTGGGCGAAACTATGAATTGAAAAACACCCAAGAAAGTCATTAGCCTTGATTTTTTTAAAGTATTATTAGAATTTCCATTCTGTGAAGCTTGCTACCTTTGTTGAAGTAATAACTGCGCTCATTTTCTTTGAAACATCAGCAAATAACGTAGTTTCTTTACTTTTTGATCGAGTAAAGAATCCTTTATTTAGTTAGCTATTGTTTTCAAGCTCACGGGTACCCCACCAACCTTGAAAGTAATTCGATTTGTCATCCGATTCAATCGCGAATGACGTTTTAGCATAACCAAACTTATTCCTTGACACGTCAGTCTGACAATAATAATAGTAATAATAATAATAATAAATATTAAATAATAATAATAATAAATGTTTATTTCGTCTTCAAGAACAGCCAATGGCCTTTTTGCTGAAACACGAGGAAAACACTCAAGATAGGGAAATCAAGGTGTAAAAAGGCATAAAATGCGACAGGAAGACAATGGCACAAAATAGTAAAAGACAAACATTAATGCATATGAATAAACATCCAAGCAATCCACAGAAGTACATTCACCAATTAGCCCCCAAAACAACCGTGGCAAACAAAACAAAAAAGAAAAAACGAGAACACCATCAACTGCGTCACAATAATGGCCTTAATGACGCGCGAAGACCTGAAATGCTGTCGTTCAATGTGTCTGGTTTTTCGCCAAAGTCATTGTATTTCAGCTGCATGCGGGTGACTGTGGTGAACATATTTGCCGCAGGGGGATAAAATGCGCCACTAGACACAGTGCTGTAGTGTGGCACATGCAACGAATTGGATGATAAAATTATAAAATACGAATAGTAATGTTGCGTGTATGCTTATATAGCCTGAGGTTACACTCAATGGGCGTCTGGTGTCTCAGCTGTAGATAAGAAATTTAACCAGTGCAGTTCAACCGCTAGCCAGGGGTCTTTTAAGTGCATCACGCAATGGCGATACACGACCACATTCCGGTATACGACGCTTATTCAGACCGAAATTGGCAGGGGTGGTGATTAAACCCAGGATCCCTCGGTTCTGCAGTTCGAGCTTTCAAGGGATCGGTGGCCGTGTCTGCTAGCGCACAACAGCTCAGAGCACTACAGTTCGGCACGCGGAACTTCTGCCCAGCAAGTTCAGAAAGCGTTCATCGTGGCAAAAGGTGCGTTCAAACAAAACTAGAAATAGATATTGCCTATGGCAATTTCGGGGCGCAATCATTTCTTGAAGGTAGCTACTTTTAACGCAAATATCGAAAGAGCGCAGCAGCTACGTAGTCACTGTTACAAGGTCAGTAACACGTTACTTTTGAGGTTAACCTACACATATATTTACTGCAACAAAGAACAAAGATTATGTGCCAACAAAGTGAGGAAGAGGAGGAAACGACAGCGCTCGGGGACGTCAATGCGCGGAGCTCCTATGGGAATGATTAGTGCGTAGACATAAAGCTAATGCGGAGCGCAAGTTCGTCTGCTTCTTTTTGCGGGGTGTTGTCGAGACGTCAGACCGCTGAGCTCTGACTGGCTCTGATTGAGGGATAGTGGGTACACCTCAAAGCAAGCTGTCTTGAGGTCTACCCATTATCCTTCCAATCGGAGCCAATCAGAGCTCGACGTTCTGACTTCACCGCAACCCCTGCAAAAGAAGCAGACGAACTTGCACTCCGCGTAGCCTTCGTCTCCAAGAGCCAAACGCCAGACGTAGGCGTTCCTCGTTCTAACGCGTTCGATGAGTGCAGCCATAGCCTCATCTATACTCACAAGGCCTGACAGTTGGACGACGGAGCCATGGAATGCCCTGTCGCAGATTTGGAGCGCGAGGATCTGGTAGAACAGAGCATCAAAGAGCCATTTCTCGGGGAACCTGGACGTCAGCGCAAAGTTTTTGCAGCGGCGAGGACCCAAAGCACACTTGTTCGCTCGGGAGAAGCGTGTTTCGGCGTCTCGCCGCAGCGGGGCGCCAGTCACGTGCTTCTCCTCCCATCCATTGTCTGCCTCTCTACCTTTTCCATTTCAGCGGCCGCTTCTCGTGGCGATCTGCCAGGCTTTGTGAGTATAGAGGAGGCTATGGTCTCGAGAACGCAAGGCCTCCAGCACGCGCTCCGTGCCTTCCGCCGTGCTTTGGCAACACGCACGCGTTCGAGGCGCAGGAGACGTCGAAAGGGTGGGGGAGGTATTGTAGCTCGCTCTGGCGGAGGGACAACCGAAGCTTCTCCTAGCCATTTTCACCTTGTCAGCGACGCTATATCTATTGCTAAGGTTTTGTGGTAAAGGTTGCCTGTTTGGTAACAAGAGATTCTGGCAGTGTGAACTAGCTGTCGGAGCAAACTTTTACTACTTTTGTGGTCGCTCGCGGGTCGTAACGTACTTTTCCTCTTTTCTACCTATTTTTTTTTCGACGTCACTTTAAATGATTTTTCAACCTATATTTTCGTACTGCGTCCATTCGGTTTTTTATTTGTAACCTTCCAAAAAAGATTAATTACAGTCACCAAGAGAGGCCCCATTTATTTCCAGTCTCTCGGCCTTTCCTGAAATTAATGGGGCCTGCTCGTAAACGAAAATGTCGGCCACAATAAAACACACGACGGCGTCTGGAAGAAACGTGCTGTCTACGCGGTTCTTCATCGTCGTCGTCGTCTCTATCTCTCTCCCTCTCTCTCTCTCTCTCTCTCTCTCGGTCGTTCTTTCTGTCTGAAGCATTGCCTATATCCATCAAATGTTTTATTGTAACAACTTTTTATTTTATTTTGTATCAATCATGCGATGCACGGCTTGACAGAGTGGCGAGGTTAAAATAACTTTTCAATCTCGGTTTCTTCCACGAAGTAACTTGAAGTGATTTATAATCACACTAAAAAAATATCGACCAACACAAATTAAGTTTTTTCTTGTTCAGTTATTTGGTTAAAGGTTTTCCTTCGAGTATACGACTTTCGTAAACGTCATACATTTTTGAAAACTAAAAGAAAAGGAAGCGCAGCTCAATATATGAGTTCTAAAAAACAGCGAGGAACATAAACAAGCAATCAGCCAGATGAACGACTAAGCTTTAACCTTGTCAGTATTTTTTATGGTCATGTGGGAAATCGACACCGGAAGTACAAAGTTGCCAGTTACCCTGCCAAGAATATAATGCAAAACTTTTGAAGAAAATATTTTTAAATTTCTATCGTTTCTAAAATAACTTACCAACAAAAACTTCTAATCGTGTTTTTTTTTTCTTTTACGAATGATTTTATTGATTTATGGTTAGTGTGCACAGACTTCTGAGTGATTCCAACTGCTCGATCAGGGACACGTGTTTTGCAGACAGCGTTAGCAACAAGAGCTGCGAGGAAGTGCCCAAAGCGTCGATGGCGTGCAAGCGACTCCAACCTTTTGCGCAGCCTCTACGCCCGCCCTCCTCTTCCCTGCGCGCCAACTCAAACACACGCACTCGCGACCAATCTGCGGACGAGGCGTCCGTAATTAAATTGCAGAAGCTCTCCACGATTTGAGTTGCTCCCTCTCTTAAATCTAGGCTCTCTTATTATGAAGGATTTGCGGTATCGCCATCTAACGGGCGTTAGATGGACTCGGTGATGCATTCGCCCCTCCTCGTTGAACAATGCGCTCTATTAAATCGCCAATAATTTTTTTCATGCCCGAAGTCAGCACGCATCGATTCATCATCGTAACACCAAAACATTTATAACTTTCTATAAGTTTTCCATTACTTGTCGCGAGAATAATCGGGAAATTATGACTTCACGGAGGGAGAGGATTTAAAATCATAATCCCGAATCTTCTTAAATTCACGGGAAGTCGCTCAAGAACAAACTTGGTGGACTCGAGGTGAGACGCAGACAACGTGCCCACCTAGTCTCACCGGCCGTCGCTGACAGCCCAAATGGGCGCGCCTCGTGTTTCGCTCCGTTCTGTTTTATCTCGTTCTTTGAAAAGTGACGACTAGACAGCGGCCTCGTTCCCTTGGTCGCCCTCGCGTGCGAAGAGACCAACCTGCTTCCGAGCGCTCGTTTGATAATTCGCACCCACTGACCTTGCGTTCCTGTCCGTAGACGCTGCCTGTAACCGGATTTTATTAATTTTTGTTTACATTTTTATTCTTGACGCTCTGAGACCATCTAGATGTGTACCGCTAATATTAGTCCACGGTCTGCATGGCTTTTTGAAGTGCAGCAAGTAATGAGGACAGTAGCGTAAATAGGGGCAAGATAAGTTCAAAACTGAAGAATGATCATATAAAGAAGTAGGCAACGATCGCACCAAATATTAAAATATGTTGTATAGATAAATGCTCGTACGAATAAGGTCTGTTTTCCGTATTAAGGTGGTCACCGTTTACATTTATTTGATTTCATCGAATATCGAAGAAAACAATGATACGAAACTGAACAAAATGATTCCACAGTAAAGATAAGAACCACAGAGGTAATAATGCATGCCAGAGGTTCCAACTGGCGCTAGTGTGCGGTTTCGGATTGAAGCAGACGGCCACCAGTCTTAAATTGTTTTCCGGTAATTAATTCTTACGAGAAAAGGTAGATGCATCTTCTGTGCATGTGGACGATCAAAAGTAAAGTGAAACCCAAGTCTTGAGTGCGATTTGCAATTAATAGCATTCGTTTTATTCAATCTATTCCTGTATGAGAGTAAAGATAAGATTGTTCTAGCGTTAAAAATACCCTCGTTCAAAAGGTTTGAAAACGGGGGAAAGCCTGAAACCTGTTATTGACCGATGAGAGCTGCACAATAGTAAAAAAGAATCAGCTTTCATATTCCGCGTATTATTACTCGACATCTTGTAATCCCTGAGATGAAGAATGATAAAAAAAAAAACGGACGAACACAACAAAATCTCAAGTTAGGTTATTGAGATTTTCTTGTATTCGTCCGTTTTTTTATCGTTCCCCATCTCAGGGTTTACAAGATGTCGATTAATCACCAGCTCGCCTGCACTCTATCACTACTTACTATTACTGTTTTACGCATTTTGACCGCTCGTAAGTCGGGGTCTCTTTAGATGCATATAAATTTGTTAGATTATCAATATTACAAAGGACAAGAGCGCAAAAGACAGGGACAAGTAGAAGAACAGGACAGGACAGGACAAAGCGCTACTATCAACTGGCGTTTTTAATGTGGAAAAGGAAAACGAACCTGGAGACTTTTTAGTGAAAGAAAGGGAAGAAGAAGGTTGCTGTCAAAGCAAAAAAACTAAGAAACGCACACACACACACACACACACATACACACACACACACACACATATATATATATATGTATATGTGTGTGTGTGTGCATTTATATATATATATATATATATATATATATATATATATATTATGAGAAGCTAGAAAGAAACACAGGACGGGAAATGAGACTAGAGAAAGAAAATAAGGAAAAACAATTAGGATAAAATTAGAGAAAAATAAAGAAGTTTAAAGAAAAATCTAGAAGAGAAAGAAAAACTGAAAAATTGTAGCGTTTAAGAAAACAAATTGAGGTATTGGAGTTCTCTGTCAGATAAAGCTACTGACGGTGCGCTAATGCAAGCGCCCCCTCTGGCTTTGATGATTTGAGCCTCATAGATCTCCCTGGCTCTCGGGTTGTGGTGTTGCTTGAGGATTCTGGTTTTAGCAAACCCATTGGTGCATTTGCAGTCTCGGATATGTAGGGCGAGGTGTCCTGCCGGAGATCATTTTAGTGAAAGAACGTGTTCACGTAGTCTTGTGTTGACACGCCGGTCAGTTTGTCGTCTATATTGCTTTACCAACTAGCCCAGCAGTTAATTCTGATATCAATATTAGCGTCATCGGGATGTTGGCGCATACAGAACGAGCACTACATTCTTTTCGACAGTTATTCTTGCTTGCATTCGTCGACACACCTGCTGTGGAGCATCAGCATAGGATTCGGCCTGGAATGCTTAAAGCTTAGCATCGTTCACTGATAGGAAAAATACCATTTCTAAAGCAGTTACGCCTGTAAAATGTTAATAAGGTTACCTACTATTCGTTTCGACCTGAGTAACGAACGTAATTCCTGTTATTCTACGGCGAAGCGCCAAAATTCACGCGCGTTGTCCCATATAACTGTACGAGAACACCGCATTAGTAGATGCTCTCTGCTTCAGTTTGAAAGCGGAAGTCCCTTAGACACTAGTGCCAACTGAACCTCTAGCGTACATTATAAAAACTATAAGTAAATAAAAAATGAAAGAATCAACACGGTGCATTTCGTCGTACCTCTGACGTCGGACCCGCAGAAAGATATTATTTCTTATTTATTTATATATAATAAATAAATAATACAATAAAACGAAGCAGAAGAGAAAATTGCCCAAATAAAATACTACTTTAGATTTTAAAAAAAAGTATGAATAAAAGAGCGTTACCCGTCTTTGGTAAAACAACACATTTCCGCACGAATAACAATAAATTAACAAAAATTTAAAAAAAAATTGTGTCAGAAGGTGGTCCCGGTAGAAGTTGCCTTTATGCGCGAGAAGACTGCGCGGAGCTCAACGTGAAGACTCGTTTTCCGCATCACGTGTCAATCATCCAACCCAAACAAGGAACACCACTCGTGCACGCGCTCACATACGCACAAAAGCGCAGACAGGAAAAAAATTCACCCACCCTTCCAGTTACTTATTCTACGCTTTTCGGTCGTGACAATTTAGAGTACCACCGCTACTTAAAATTCGCCCGAGCACTTTGCCAGTGTTCACGCGAGCCTCGGAAACCGTCAGACGTTGGGATCTAACTGTCAGCTAAGTATAAAATTTACGAAAAATTGCTAGGCAATGGCGTTGCGTACCTGAAACGTTCAGGCATCACAAACGTTTAGCGATATTCTGAGTTCCCAAACGCCAGACGCTTACTTTCACGGCGCTTTTCATCCCATAGTTTGACGCGTACCTCGCATGCATTTGTTAGTTGTTCCTAGAATGAAGCGTTACTACCGCTAACCCGGCTGATAAACCTGGCGATCTCTTAGAGACCTTCCATACTCGCGAGCTCGTCCCCCTCAGTGCGCACAAGTGGTCGAGCTCTTCCTCGCCTACCTTACTCTTCACCGCTTAGCCCTCTGGTCACATGACCTCCCCGTTAGCCAATCAGCGACGAGCACCTCAATTGCTCTCCCACCCGTCAACCAATCTGCGTCGAGCTTTGCGGTCACGCTTTTATCTCGGCTTCACGAAATTCCGAACGCCTTGTGAAAGAACGTTTCCCGCTAGAAAAATGAAATACTCCCCCCGGTTATTTCATCGTCCTCCCCAACGGCTGTGAAAACCCCGTGTGCGTAAGTCAACAAAAGAACAAAAACTTTATACACCCGGATAGAGGCTGCTTGATGGCACATTTCCCAGGATAGTGACCCTCAAAGAAAGAAAAAAACACTTTAGCTTCGAAGAACGTTATGGGGCTCACTGCCCCTACAAAATATACACAAAAAATAATGCAGAGAAGAATTGGCGTTGTAGGAGCCAAGTTGCAGTTTGTGATGCCGGTAGCAAATTGGCCCCTGTGAAAGCCTGTTTTAAGAAGCCGTCATTAACACAAGCGTGGGCTCTATTTCACGCGCTCCGGGTGCTAATTTATCGCACTTTAAGATCTCTTCATCGCCTGGCTCGGGGACAGGCGTTCTATAATAAGCGTTTGTACCGTTTGTTAAAGAAAACGATTAAAGCGAACAGAATCTTTTGAGGCCGATCGAATAAACGGGGCGGTATTTTTTCTCCCCTTGAAGTCCCAAGGCTAATCATGCCAGCAGTCACTCCCCGCGACTTCCAAGATGGACTTTCAATGGTCCTAGAAAAAGGCACCTCGAGTTATCGACCTACTTCGATAGAAAAGGTAGCATTCAGGTACGCTCTTTTTCTGTGTGAGTTATTATTATTTTTTTTTTACTATGTCAATTTGTACGGACGCCTCGAGAGGTTCGAGCATACGCATTAACGTAGCGAGCATCTTCTTCCATTGTTTCGTCTAGACTATCGCCAGCCGGAGGTACAGATGTTATCGGAACTGGTCGTCTTTCCGAAAGGGGCAGGACTCTTCCAGCGATTACTCATTCGAGCACCTATTAAAACCTCACAGTTGTCCTATTTCGGCATGGCACCCGGACGAAACAACTTCTTTTACTCACTTTTTTTTTTTTTTTTTCTAGAGTGGATGTAATTGTTTTGTACACGGGCACTTAGAAGGCCCTCAACTTCTTAATATAATCGACAATCGTTTACGCCAATGGGCACGCTCAGAGTCAAGACTGCGTGCTTATTCGCAATTTTTTTTTAAAGTAGTTCGTTCTAAAGGCGCTTTAATACCGCTGTCTTACGGACACGTTAAAGGCCTTCAGAGTGTACCTGTTCCATAAATCGGCAAATCAACTCGTGAATTTAAAGAAGTTTGCTCTGAAGGAATTTGACGCTCCTGTAAGGAAGGAGTTAGTGCCCGTAAAACAGAGGTATTCTATTAGTCTTTTCATAGTACTGGCCATGTCAATGCGAAGCGCAAGTTCGTCCGCTTCTTTGGCAGGGGTTCCGGTGATGTCAGAAAGCCGAGCCCTAATTGGCTCTGACTGAAGGATAGTGGGTAGACCTCAAAGCAAGCTGACTCGAGGTCGACCCACTCTCCTTCTATCAGAGCCAATCGGAGCTCGGTGTTCTTGTGTCCCCACAACCCCTCCAAAAGAAGCAGACGAACTTGCGCTCCGTGTAGCGACTTTTCGCGGATTGTACACCGCGGATTGCGGGACCCGCCGGCGCGTACACAATTTGCACTCAAATTGACGGCACGAGCTCAAACTAGCAACGTAAATCTCCTGCGCAAAAACCTACGAAAAGTCCCCAATATGTACACCGTACTGGGCGCATCGCTTACGTAGTGATATCTTACTCTCGCTTAGAATTTATGGCCTGAAAAAGCTAGGAAGAAGACGTCACGTGATCAGACGTCACGCGTCGTCGTCCCGCGGTGTGACATCACGATATCAAGTGGTTGCGTCATGTCATGCCCTAACATTAGGTGACGGCACATCCGCCGCTAAATTTAGAGGGGGGGGGGGGGGGGGGGGAATGCGCGGACGGGCGGACGGACGGACAGGTTTCTGGAATTAGGCGGTTCGAAGCGATCCACGCTTTTAAAAAGCCAGCGATTGGAAATCAAGCCTGACCTGGTTAGGTATATAAGCCCTGTCTACTAGATAATGACTTAAGGCTCGTGGGCAGTATTATACATTCAAGACTGAAGACTGAGACACAAAAAGAACCTCTCAATCGCGCCTATGCACTGCACACGGAGGTAACGTATATCGACCGACAGGGCTCCAACGCCGAATGAGGATTGACGTCAAGGTAGCTCGTAGGAGGCGAGTATACCTACTCAAGAATCGGCTGTTTAGCATTCGATAGCGTGTGGAAAACAAGAATGCTGAGTCACTTTTTGCGGAATGTTCGACTGTGGAAACGCCCTCTACACTTTATTTCACTTAACCTCCAACTGCAGCCGACGCTGGTCCGACGGGGCATTGTGACGGCGCTCGTTATCTTTGTGGGTTTGCTGTCACCACGGCTAAGCCAATCAAACACACACACACACAAAAAAAGAAAAAGAAATAAAGATGCAGGATCGCGACTCATTTACGGCGCGTGATTGTTTTAGACGGCGATAGCAAAACGGACAAAGGCGACGAGCGTCATGACGACGCATTTTTGGCGCCGATCGATTAGTTCCATCGGACATCATAGAGAGTTTTAGTAGATCGTTCCGATACTTCAGATACCCCCGGTAACGATATCTCCGATCACGATATACGGTGCATGCGCAAAGGCGGCGGCGGAGCACCGATCGGGTATCGTTATTGGAGTCGTCGGAACGATCTACTAAAACTCTCCCGTGTGAAATGGAGTATATAGGCAAACGGCGACTCGGCTGACGTCACGCCACTACGGTGGCGCTGCAGTCGCTACTGCGCATGCGCGAACGCTTCACTCCTTCCAAGTTTGGCTTGTGCGCACGCGCAGTGCCCACACCTGGTGTGGCTAAAGCGGGCTTTTTTGGAAACACTGGGCTGGTGTATAAAGCTCTGTGGATGCCACGTCATGCGCTGCGCCTTTATAAGACCCGTCGGAGTGTCGTCAAACGTAATTTAAGTCTCGCTAACGCAAAACAAATGTGTCGAATACTTAGCCGATGAAACCTTATTGAAAACTGGATGGAATCCGAATTGTGCAAAGGTTGAAATTATCAGTTCCAAGATGCGTAAGTTATGCGTTCCCGAACATGTACCTTAATATGTTTTAGGAAATGGGTAAATTAAGTAACCGAGTAAACAAATGTAATAGAATTGGAGGCACGCGTAATACGTAGTTCAGTATTATTATTTGCATTCCTCGTAAAACAGTTCCCTCACAAACAAAAAACGGATGTCTTCCGAGAACGTCCATATCAAGATATAAATTTGGCACGTTTAGAGACTTGATTATGGTCACCATCATTATCTCGCATTCGTGCTCGTATACGCTGGCCTGCGTATGTAATATCATACACATCATGTGGATTGCGCAAAGGAGTCAACGATCTTCGACTAAGAAATATTATATTATTTTTGTTATATTTCTAAACTCATTGATATGTCTGAACGAAGAGATCACATTCATAAAATGCGAGAGCTCCGTAGTTACAAAACAGGTTAAGAATTCTTTTTTGTTGTTTTATCTCAGACCATCAATAAATGGAGTGCATTGTTTTTTACGTTGGTCCGCCCCCCTCCGATAAAGCCTGACGGCGCTGCAGTTTCAAATTAATAAAACAAATAATACAGAAAAGGAGGTATAGAGGAATCAAGTTTAAAAAAGCCAATGGAGTCATTTCTGCTGTTGCAACTGCCCACCGTGTCCTCTCATTATCCGTATTATTAATTCATAGAAGTAGCACCTACTATTACTTACCTAACACAAAAGGGTACGTCACTGACGTGCCCTCCAATCTGCCTAATCCGTCTCTTTTATTCAGACACGGCTTCTTGATCGGCGGAAAGTAAAGAGAACCCGAATCTATTTCAGGACGGGATCCACACGGGCGCTCTCCTTCATTCGACGGCCAGCCCTAAAACGTGCTTCGCATCGGCAATGCAGTGCGCGCAGAATCAGCTATAGGTCACTCGGAAATGTCAATGTTACGGGATCCTCTTACTGCACCATTCCTTCGCTTAACGAAAAAGATAGAAACATAAAGAAAAAAAAGCAAAGACCCGTTATGTAGATCGTAGGTAGAGATGTCTGCCGGCCAGCCCCAAGCAGCTATACTCCGTCTCACCTCACACCATGGGCCGCAGCGGATGATACCAGCCATCGGAGCCAGTCACGTGGCCTTTTGGAAAGTCGCAGCGACTCGAGAGGCACTTAGTCACGTGATGCATTCGCAGCTCCTGATTGGTTGGAACTGCTCGTAGCGTACGTTGCAGTCCAACGCTAGGTGATCAAACGGAGTTCAGCCGGAGAGTGCCGCGCGCCGCACAAGTTCCTTGGCTGTCTCGGTCTCGTCCGTCTGTGGCACTGTTGCAGGACCATCGATGAAGTGATATTCGAGTCACGATGTTCTGCCCCGTACCGGGGCGCAGTTATCGTCGGGAAAGACTGCGCCAGATAGGAGCCAGTGCGAGGCACACTGGCAGTGCGTGCCGACGACGGGGAATGGTCTTGCTCGACTGTGGCGCGCCTTGGAAGAATCGACGCGGTATAGGGCAGTGAAGTCGGGGAGATTTTGTTTTTACTGTTGTTCCATCCTTATCGCGATGTCCGCGTGCCATTGTCTCTGCGGCCGGCGCCTTGCTTTCGTATTACATGCAACGCCTATTGCGCGCTGTTGTTTTTTTTCGTTTTTTTTTTTTTTTTGTGCCCGTTGTATCAATCGTGAAAATTGAAGTTACGTTCTCCTGGAAGAAAATATTTTACTCGATCGCTTGCAACACAGTCGAGGCAGGCGTGCAAGCTGATTCGATTGTTGAGATAATCGTATTTCCCACATTTCTTGGGTTCTTTGTTCATGAGCTTAATTTTTTTTATTATATCTTTGTTTGTCTGTTTGTTCTAAAGAAGACGGGCCATCTTGTCCCCTGTTTATGTATACTTCTGAGCGGAAAAAAATGCTTGCAGGTTTTTATTGCCTTCTTGATTTGAGTATTGTGAAAGCTAGATCACTGACAGTGTTTAAATAGAAAAACTGCCCCTAGAGTGAAATGGTGCCTTCGCAAAGTTTAGACGCCATAAAATTCTGGCGTCTTAAAAGGTCGAGTCAGTTTTGTTATCAAATATATTTGGCAAAAATATATTCCACATGTTCGTGAAATATCTACGAGCGAGCAACAATTAAATGGGACAGTCTGAGAAAAATGTATATATCATTATGCATGTGTGCTTTCCTGCAGATGAGGTAAATATATGATTTTATTACTTATTCGTACAGTTTGTTTCGTTTCGAAGCGCAATAATTTCAGCATCTAATCCTCTAATTCGACGATTTTATTAGGGACGTCACTATCGTTTAAAGAAAGACAGGGCGACCGGCTCCAGCGAAACAGCTTGATTAAACCTCACGTGTTTGCCCAAGCTCGCGCAACCTATCCATCTGGCCTCTTCTAGGTGGCAAACCACGGTCCCCTGCTGCCTCTATTCGGCAGGAAGGGCTGAACAGTGTTCGTCCTTTTGGGGCTTTTACAGGAGTGTAAAGATATACATTAAGAAGAAACAAAAAACCAATACACTTTCCAACACGCCGCACGACGGGGTATAGCGCACGTTTCATATTGAGGGGCAAATTAACCTAATAAATGTTTACCTTCTTTCTCCGCCTGGCATCAACTGCACTTCACTTATTCGTAGTGAAAATAAGCTAAAACGGAGGTTCGGGCGAGTTGGTTGTTCATGACTCACAAGGAAACAGCGCACCCTCAAAACAAGCACTCTAAGCTTTCATGCACACAAAAGAAAGAACCACTTACACAGCGCTGACTGACAACTCTATGTTATATTTACAATTTTCGTTCTCGTCTTTCTTTGGGATTAGGGTTTCTATGGCAAAAAATTGCCCTTTTCTTCTTCCTTCTTTTTCCTGTGTTTTTGTAATAGGAAGCTAAACCATAAAATTATCGTATGGCTAATTACTCTAGTTCTTTGTTGGACAACATTATGGACAACATTTAGCAATTTGCCTGGCAACAACAAGAAAATAAGTTAATGTTCAGCGAGCCATGACCAAAAGATGATCCCGATGATTCCCTGAATCAGACTTCATACTTCCGCAGTCACAGGCAGCATCGAGACACCTAGCAGCTTAAACACCCTGCAGGACGTTACGCGGTTTGATCGTCTGCGTTTAACCTGCGCTCGCCAGGCATTGCAGCCTCCTCCGCCTTCCGGTATTTGCACAGACAGTCCTGCGCTATCTTTAGACAGGGTCGTTGCCGAACAGACCTGCTTTTCGAACTCTAGAATCGGGTCAACGTGGTATGACGCAGCCACCACGCAAGAACATATCCCAACGCTCATTTCAATCTTCGTTCTTTTGTTCTGGAGAAACAAAGGGCAGAGAACGCCTCACCTCCATCGTGCCCTCCGTCCTAAATAACTCGAGCCTCGTACATTATTTATGTTTGTTAGATCAGCATAAATATCGTAACATGTAGAATGCGTGGACAATTTGCGGTAAAAAATAGCCAACGTACACACACAGGGCACCGTTCTTCAAGTAGTATACTGGGCACCCCCCAATTTGTCTTTTCCTTTTTCTGATAGCACTCAGTTCGTTATGTTGCAGACGGACTACAAATAACAAAGTTCTCACATTGACTGTACCGTTAGTGGTCTTTTCGGAGTGCCTTTGAGGTGATAAAACTGAACTGAAATGAATTTACGCCGGGAGATTGGCGTAAATTTCCCGCACATTATGTATCATCGCGCGTGTTGATTGGCATTACTCGTAAAACACAAAGCCACATCTACACTATCAATAAACTCAAAAGAGAAAGAAATGAGCTTGTTCACTGACTCAATACTGTTGCCCTCCTTAGGAAATGTTGTTTGGGTACTGTGACTGCATTTATTATTATTAATATTATCAGTGTCATTATCCTTGATAATAGCAGGTTCTCTATAAAATGTTTCAATTGGCCCTGGTGTGTGAAGCTGTAAAAATGCATCCATGGACTGTTAAATATATTTTTTTTATACATGTATATATACCCATACACTGGGAGGTATAACCTCTCAACGAGCTACGCCATTAAGCAGGGGGCATTCCCCAACTAGAAAGTTTAAAACAGACGTGCGCTTTATTGCGTGGTCAAAGACAAACACATATATCAAACTTCTAGATTAGGAAGGAAATTTAGTGAACGAAATAATAGCCACTGACTGAAGAACAGTTGTCATACGAACTGTCCTACGCTTTCTCTGGTAGCCTCTGACCCCTGACAGTTATTTTCCTTGTGCCGGCCCTGCTCCTGCGACCGTGCTGTGAGCTAGCAGTTCAAAAATGTTATGATAGATGGGCAATTAAAAAATACTGAACATAATCTTCTCCCGCAAAAAAGGGTTCCGCACACTCAGATCAGAGCTATTAGCCCTCAGTTAACGCTATTTTAACAAATCAAGGCAGTTTGAAGAAAATTCCTAGAGTAGCGCGAACGACATTATAACATGCGAACGACGAACGACACAAAAAAATCGATGCAGAATGTTTATGCTCTACTTTCTCATCTAAATTGCGCATTTTGTTTTTATGTCGCCGCGCTCTACTTTTCGTTTTTATTCTTGCTCCATGAAAGTCCCTTCTCTTACTTTGTTTTAAAATTCTCGACAACATTTTTGTTTTCACAATTTTCAAGTTACCACTACAGCGCAAAAAGTGCTTCTAATTATACAACTTCCCATTTATCATCAATCCAATCAGGCCAGGAATGCCATGTCTTGGGCCACTCCTGTTCGGAAGCCAACGCTTCTTTATTTCAAAAGCGTTGCCAATTACAGATTACTGGATGCCAATTCATATTTTTGCTATTTTTTTATTGAGCTGAAGCATTCCGAGTTTCTCTATACCACGAAATAAAATAAAAGAATCACCTCCCGCCTACATTAGCCAAAGCTGACTTGCTCTGCTGGGCACTCTATTTATAGACTCTAACGGTACTCGGCCTTCTCACAGAATAAATTATCGTGCTCTTTCCTCTTCAAGTTCACGTCCACCTTTCGGGAACCAACTCCGAGGTGCAAGAAAAGATGTCAAGTTTGGACAGAATCCAGATCATAGCGGATGTTGGAAGGATATTTCGGTGCATGTATTTATTAAATATTTTCTTTCGATTTTTTTTTAATAAAAATTATTTAGAACCGCTGGTAACGAACTTATATTGGAACGCTTTATTACACACGTTTTTTATACATTTTATTGTTAGTGTTAATGTTGTGAGCGAATATATGAATACGCGTCGTATTTAGAAATTCGCTCGCAGCATTCGAACTCGCAAAAAAAAAATGTATAAAAAGCGCAGCACCTTCATCTGGATGACGGGAAAATTTTTAAACGAAGTTATTTTTGGAGTTAGAAAACCTTGCAGGACGTATTGCAGAAACTTTTATCACATGAATTTATCCGCTAAATTTAGCAGCGAAGTTTTTAACGTCGTGTGACATGACGTCAGGTGACGACACTATGACGCCACAATCTAACGGCATGGTGATACACCTCTTCAATTTGCGCGAAACGTCTTTTGATAATTTACCGAGCTACATGAGGCACACAAAATCCGCTGGGAGACTACGTCACTAATAATTATCGTCGTAAAAAAAAAAAAAAAAAACATCGTGAAGGCTTTTTTTTTTGTGTGTGAAAGATTGTATAATTTTTTGGTATCAGCCTCATCTCGACCTCAGCAATTTTTGCACTAGTCACTGCATTCGCTACAATCCTATAACTCAAAAATAATCCTTCGTGTTAATAATTTAAAAAGCGAGACTTGGCTTTTTTTCTTTACGCACTAGGAGCCGTAGAGAACAAAATTGGAGACTAAGCGGCGTTCACCACCTCAACTCGTATCAACAAAACAACGGCCACGTGATACGGTCAATATCATATATGTCGCCATGCTCACCATATTCACACGCTGGAGTTAGCAATGCACAAACGACGTGTTATGCTGTGGTCGTTGCTAGACTTGGGCTATCCCTGAAAGACGGCGATTACAGACAGGCGACCAAGCGAATGACCGCCAAGGCAATATTTGAAGCCGAGTTCCAGCTGAGGGTTCACGTAGTGCTCGAATATAATTCATGCATGAACCCCATTCGACCATCGTCACCCTGTGGTGATCCTTGCCACTACGTCGTACAACAGCACTGTGATCCCCATCACTACCCCAGGAAATTTTGCGAAGAAGCGACTGAAAAAATCAGTCCTCTTGTCTTATTGAAATTTCCCCACGATAAATAGTAAGTAGCTCAGTGGCGTTACGTACGAGCATAGAAGAGGAACAGTTGTGTCAGCGTACGTGTGTAAATAGTATAACATTCAAACCCAATACCGTTCCAGGGCTTCTTTGACTGTATTTACATGGGAAACCACCAAAATAGCAGTAATACAAAGTTTTTTGTTGTTTCTTTTATTGTGTGGTTACATTACGCATATCTCTGCATTGATTTGTGCATGACAAGTTTCAATAGGCTATATCGCTGTCGTGAACCTAAAAGGCTTATTTATTTCTTATGAACTAGATTTGATAAGCTGCAGGTCTTCAAAACGCTGTTGCTGATTGTTTTTTTTTTTTTTTTTTTTTTTTTTAGCGTTGGAACGTTGTGCAGTGGTTTGAGAGTTAAGCCTTTGCATCTTTGCACCCACTGCAATTCAGACATCAATATAGAAGTTGCCGACAAGACACAGCACGTGCCCTGGAGGAAACAATCGCTTGTTCGCGTTACGACAGACAGCAATCTTGCCCGAGTCGCTGGACTGTCGAGAGTCGAGACAAGGTCTTCCATGGGGCGTGACCCGAGCAAGGTTGACTCCACTATAGGAGCACGACCAGGCTCAAGGACAGTCCGGTTCTGAACATCCGTCGTTTAAAAGCGGCCGCTGCAGAACGGCTGCAGTGGATAAAGCAGTAGAGAATAGGCGAGCACTTGAATCGTAAAACAGCTAGAAACCGGGTACTAGAGACAGAAACAAAATCCATTAAAAAAAAATAGTTTACAAGAGCGGTATCGTATTCTTGCGTGCTTAACCTGCGTAGCGTGGTATTCGAGGAAATGTTTTTTTGAACTGAAAAATACTTTCCTTTAATATTTTGACAGCGCATGTTAAAATAAAGCAAATAGATGATATGAGGAACGACAAGTCATCGACTATATGAAAATGTATAAGAAAATATTATATAAACAAACAATCAACTACATGTGACATCTCGTGTTCGCTGTCTGGAGGAAATATACGAGCCTTAAATTCAAGATGCAATTTACGTCTAACGCGAAAAATACTGAGCAGTTGAGTTCATGCATAACTGTAACATGGAAATGTTTCCGCCTGACTCTTGTCCGCCAACAATGGCGCCACATTCGATCGAACCGTTTGTATAGTGCAAAGTGAATTTCAACGCCTGATAATGGTCTCGCCTTCTCGACCACGACAATGAAGTGACCATAGAAACAATTTTTACAAATGCACAAACGAGGATGTAATAAACCCTGGAGAGTTCGGGAGAGTATGGATAACCAGAAACACGAGTTTTCTATTTCCCAATATTTTTATTTGTTATTGTTTGTGGTAGCATGTTTTATTTCTCGCTCGAGGATGAACGTTTCTATATTAAGGCAGCTTACAAGCCTCCTTGACTTAGCAAGAAAGAAAGAAGAAACGAAAAAAAAACGCCATCCACGACAACAGATGACAAAGCCTACGGAAAGCGTGAATGCAGCGCCCGCTTCAAAAACAAGTTTTGTCTTCCTTGTGGTAATCAAGCCGAAAAAAAACCCAAGAGAGAAAATGTGACACGGAAAAACGCAGGACAAAAAAAAAATTGACGAATGCAAGACATATCAAGTATATGTTTTTTTTTTTTTGTTTGTTTTCTCTTCTAAATGCTGCATTCATCTCATTATAGCTGTCCAACTTCAACCTCGGAAGCGAATACAAGATCTGTCAGAATTGACTAAATAGAGCTAGGCATGCCATCGGACGCCAAAACACGATGCAAGTTATGGCTACTGCAGCATGCATTGTAACCTTTTCTCTATAGCCTATACATAACACTGCATGGTGCATCTCCGAAGATATTCGCTGAATATGTCCATGGAACTGACAGCCCAGCGGTGGTATCACAAAACCAAGAAAAAACCTGATAGTATTGTCGCGAATGAAAGTGACAAGCGGATGAATAGTGAACTGAAAATAAAGGTATAATCGGCGAACTTGTGCCAAAAAAAATAAAGAACAAGCGTCGAGGCTGCAGAAAAGCGGGCGGCGATTTGGCGGCGTAACGGCAAGCGAGCGCGAGACTGACCCGACATGGTCTCGCGCATCTCCTTATCTAGAGTGCCTAACTGTCTCCAAAAAATTCGGCAAAGAAGCTTCGAGCGTCGCGCGCTCGGGGCGAGAATGAACAGGCATTTTGGAGAACAAGAAAGCAGGACTGGTTGATAAAAGTAACGTCCGGAGCAAGAATAAACGCGAACCTACTGAAGCCCGTGACCGAACGTTGCTTTCTCGGCCCTGCGGGCGGCAATGTTGCGCACACAGATATGTCCTTTACCCTGCTGAACACGGCGGCCAAGGTCATGCTTCATAAGTGGGTGACATGTTGATTCTAAGTTACGCCTGGACAAACAAGCCACGAACACTTCCATGGCAGAAAATCCGCACGATAACGGAAGTAGAAACGCTCCAGCGTGCGGAATCAGGTGCTCAGGGCAAGATTTGAAAGCGCCAGGGATTTGTTCAATGAAGTGTAACTCGCAGTACCTCAAGGTGGGGGATTAGTGCCTACGTAAGCGTTCAATATTTCCGCCTGTCCAAGGAGTGAGTCCGTGGTTAACCTTCCGTGAACGGCCTTTTTTATTTTTAGATCTATTTCACTTCACCTGGTTGTCTTCCGGTCTCCGGGTGTCTTTCAAAATAGCACCATGCTGCAATGTGCGGTTCTCGTTGTTTTAGACTCGTGTGTCTTAGAGCGTGTTTCCTCCACCAATTCCGAGAGCTCTGTTTACTTTCTCCTTGAGTAATCGGCCACTTTTGTCCCAAACTTCGAGGTTGTTATGCCTATTCTGGTTCAATTTCCGATTTATCGGAATGTTTTCGGGGTGGATGTGACCATGTCGGACCGACTTCCGCCAAGGCGAAGTGCACGCGTGACAAGGGCGCTGAGAAAATGGACGAATGTTGTGTTTCTCCGCGCTCGAGTGTTTCGGTGTTCTAAACTTGATTCGCCCTTGTCAAAGGCGAGTCGGAAGTTGTACTTGTTGTTGTCACTCTTAGGAGACAATGTTGATTGTTGTATCCAGGTGTTTGGCCCTCGAGGCCATCGTGGCCTCGCAGGTTTGTCACGTATTTGCCACAACCTCTCGGAGTCGAAGCTATAATTACACTTTTTAATGCAAGGTTGCGAAATATTCACTTTACTGAGAACAGCAATATTAAGAAACTACTTAAAATGATCACACACGGTTTTCGATTGACTTGCAGCTTTCACACGAAAGCGAAGGAAGGACTTTATTAGACCACACATGAGACACATTTCCTTTTTGCGACCTCGTTTTCATATTGAGGTCATCAGCATGCTTATTCATTCAGATGATTTTTTTCCTGTCACAGTTATGTTCCTTTTAATGTAAAGCAAAAAAGGGCAGGCAAAGGCACTGCTTAAAAATCCTCAGATTGCGCACAATTTTTTTTTTCAATCATTTATTACGACTACGAACTTTATGTATGCCTCGCCATAATGCACCGTTGGTGCAAAACGTGTGTCAGATTTCATGAAGTGCCTAGACCTTTATAACTAATAGACCTTGTGTAAATGTTTGTGCTTATCTTGGCATTGTACACATATGGTGTTCGGTGTGGTCAGTGTGTCTGCTATTTGTGATTTTTTTTTGTGCGCACTCCTGTCATAGACCTATCTAAAAAAAGGACTAATAGTATTTTGAAATAAATTTTAAAAAAAATCTAGATTGGCGTAAATTTCGATATATTTCAGAAGATATAATTGTTAATATGTACAATTTATTAGTCAAAGTAATATATATATATATATATATATATATATATATATATATATATATATATATATATATATATATATATAATGAATCGCACCAAGCAATAGTGGGATTACTTGAAGTCCTAGGTAGCGAGAATTCATCAAATCTGATTGTTTAAATTGTGTGTGTGTGTGTGTGTGTGTTTGTTTTGTTTGTTTGTTTTTTGCACATAAGAAAAAATATCTCGGTTTTTCGAATTCCAACGTTTTAGTATGAGTCGATCATTAGGTTTCTCTTTCTTGTAAAAAGTTTTTTTTTTTTTTAAATTATGCGCATTTTTATTTTGGGTGAATTATTTAATACAACAAGGTCCTACATAAAACTAAAATGAAAAAATCATCAAATAAAATAGCCAGGACGACGTTTCCCACGATCCACTATGCCAAATCCTCTCCGCCTTCCCAAATAAACGTACAAAAAAGTATCATCCCACGGTTGCCACGGTCGTTAGGTGAACTCCTCCGAATGTTTCCTCTTCGAGCCGTCGTCCGAATCGACGCCGCAGCAGAAATTACAATACCCGGACGGCCCGGGAAGGAAGGACAAGGTCCATCTTCCGTCTCGAGCTCGCCGTGTGGGAAAACGAAAACACGAGAGTGGACCAATGTATGCGTGCGCCGTGAAAGGAAAGGGGCGTCCTCACAGCGACATGCCCAGTAGACGGTCCCGACTCGAGCACACTATACCCCGTTTCACTTTGCGACGTACCGGTGGGAACGCAACGAGCCATCGGAGAGGCAATCCAACGCAATGTGAATGTCACGTGACCCTCTAAAGAGACGCAACAACAACGCGTGAGGTATGTAGTCACGTGACAGGTTCAGAGCACCGGATTAGATGAGGGGGGTCGTGGCGACCGCTGCGGTCTATCGCAACGTGAGACAGAATACGGGAGCTCATCTGCAACTCTTCAATGGCGACGCGAACGGCGCTCGGTTTCAGCGTCCAGCTGAGCGGAACAAAGCACGGAGAAGGGACGTTTGGCGAACGAGAAAGGAACCATTGGCGTTGATCGCTTCTTGGCCGGACGCGTTCCCGTCCGTTTCCCCGTCCGACCGACCGTGGAGGCGTGGACGCGACGAGGGACATCTCACACCTCGTTGGGATTGTCACCTGAAATCGGACAACGACTCGCCGATCGAACACCTCAGATACCCGGAGTGTATGCGGAGAGCAAGTCGTCTGCTTGTTGCGGGTGGCGGTGACGTCAGAACGATGCCGAGCTCTGATTCGTTTTGATTGAAAAGATAGGGGGTATACCTGAATGCTAGATTCCTAAAGGTCTACTCACAATATTTTTTTTTTCAGTCAGCCAATAAGAACTTTTGGTTCTGTCATCATTCCAATCCCTGTGCAAGGAGCAGACGAACTTGTGGTCCGTAGTGCTCAGTAGCCAATGAGATTGCGGCGTTAGCTGGTAAGAACGCCGAGCAACCAATCACGAAGCAGAAAGCGTGAGCATAACAAACCGCGCCCAGTAGTCCTTCGGCTGTCAGTGACTATGCACTCTGAGAAATCTAGAGCGTCTGGTTTCCCACAAAGAACTTTCAGTGGGTCAGTCGCCGCAATCTACGGAAAGCAGCTCGGCGAACGACGAGCCTGATCATATTTTCAGACCTAATAGAAGAGTCTGCGCAGTGGCACTGAGAAATGTGCAACGTCATGCTCTGTGACACAACAATTTTAAAAATGTTTAGCATATTTTTAGCCGGTTCCCAACATTCTTCCTCCCTTGTCTTTGCGTTAATTTTATTAAGATAATTTGAGAGCAACTCTTGTTCAATGGCTGCCGATGGGACTGAGAGCGAGTCAAGCTTTATGCTGAAGCATTTTTTCCCTTTTGCTCCACCATATTTTTTAATGGAAATAAAGATTATTATTATTACTATTATTATTATTATTATTATTAATCTACAATGAATTTTGAAAGCTGTAGCATACGGTATCAACATCCCATCTGACAATCTCTTCTCTTTTTTACATCTCCCTTTGTTTTGCAGCACCCTCCGAGAGATCTGTAATAGAAAAGCCTTACTGGAACGGCCCTTTAAAATTTCACGTACAACTCAGCGTTCACTAAGGGACAGCGAACATTTTGCGATCCCCAGAGTATACGCTAAATATGGAAAAAGAAAGCGGTCATTTTATGTTCCTGATATATTTAACAATTTGACAGTACCACTTTGTGATATAAACTCAAAACGACAGTTAAAAAAATTTCTAAGTACAAAGTGTTAGACATCGTCACTGTGCTACCTCATTTTATTGTATTGGCTCTTTTCTGCTGCGTTGTATGTATTAGAAATGTTTACGTGTTTTTTTTTCGTGCATTCGTTGTGCGTTGTAGTTTTTGTTGTTATTGTAGTGATGTATGTTTATATTCCGAATTCCTATGTTGTTTTTCTTTTACGCCGTTGCCAGGCCATGTCCCACAAGCCATTACAGGCTTTGACGGACCCGCTACCGCTGATTTTTATCTCAAGACTGTCAATAAAATTATTATTATTGTTATTATTAACATTATAAACATTATTATTATAAACATTATAAACATTATAAACATTATAAACATAAAGAAGAAGAAGTCCAACAGGGCGGTCGTTCGCTTCAAGAGCTCTTCATATTTTCCCCTGTAATTAATACTTCTAAAGCATCCTTACGACGGGCAAGCTATTCATGCTGCTTATCAAGCACCGTGTCACTCCGGGGTCAGTTATTTTCCACGCCAAGGCCCCTATCGTCTTGATCTGACCATCGACTTCACAGGCAAGCTTCCACCACATCCCTTGGCGTCACGCTCTACGGCAGTTCTCTCCGACTGGAGCTCTTCTTGTTGAAGCTTCACGCCCGAGCACCGTGAACCCGAGTTCGACCTGAGTGACAAGAATATATGGCGGTGAGAAGTACGGCAACAACCGTTCTGATTACGGCTGGCAGGATCTATGAAGACCGCAAGCCCGTTCCTTCAGGTATCACCTATTGATTCTCTGTGTCGTGCAGTTTCACGGGTGAGCAACTGCGCTCGAGCTCAGCACAAAACTGCCACGTGGAGTGTTCGTATACAACCTTGACTCATCTCGTTCTACACTTGTTCGAGAAGTGCGTATTGACTGGTGTCTGTGTTGCCTTACCGCTGTGTACTCGCCTTCCCTAATAATGGATTGTGCCAAATGTGCTCGCGCTCTGCCGGCAGATGGCAGATCCCTGACGTGTGCATCTTGCCGAAGGGGTTACCATCTTGGTAAGTCCTGTTCTGGCGTCTGGCGTTCTGGCGCGGGGATGGGCGCTGTCAGGCGAGAAACTTGGAAGTGTTCCACTTGCCGTACCGGCGCCACCCTCAGACCATCCGATCTTAGCGGTGACATTTCAGTAGATGAATCCTCCCGTACCGACGGCAGCAGGGAGGAGATTGTAGATTATGCACCCTTCACCAGTCAGCTGGCATCAATCAATGCCACTCTTAACCAGCTCCTTTCATTGAGGACAAGTGTGGAGACGCTGTTGCCTCTTCCATCTATGGTTGATCAGTTGTTGGCCTTAAAACCAGCTGTCGAAGAGCTTCGCAACACGGTCCAAGGATTACAAACGACCGTTGACTCTTTTAGCTTGAAGTACGATTCCGTGCTCGCTCTGGCTATGACAAATGAAGAGGCAGTTAAAGAACTTCAAAAGGAGGTTAACACGGTTAAGGCAACAATGAGAGAGCAGTCGGAGACCATTAAGAGACTGAAAGACGAGCTTAATGACATGCAACAATACAGCCGTCGTTCCAACATGGAACTGCATGGTTTTCCGCTCTCTCATGGTGAGGATCTAATGAAGGTCATAAGTGATCTCGCTAGGCTCCTTAACCTTCCAACACCTCAGTCGTCAGATATCCTGGCAATTCACCGTCTGACCAAAAAGCCGGACTCAGTTCCGGTTATTTTGATTTGCTTCGCCTCTGTCACCCTAAAAGACGCTTGGATGGCGGCACGTAATAGACTTCACAGGCTGTGCCAATCGGAAAACCAACCAAAGCTATTCTTCAACGACAACCTTACATCTGCGAATAAGGAGCTTTTTTGGCTGACGAGGACGGGGGCTAAAGAAAAAGGATACCGTTTTGTGTGGACCAAAAACTCTAAGATTTTTGCTAGGAAAGCCGAAGGCGCACCAGCCATTCGAATCAACACAAAAAACGACCTTCTGCTACTGGTGTAAAACATGACAACTTGTTTTTTCTGTTCCAGACATTAGTTCATTTATTCAGCTTTTGGGCCCTCTTTCTAATAACTCTTTAACACTTATTCATGTAAATATTCGAAGTTTGCGTAAACACTGGGATGAGTTTCGTGCAGTAATTAATACCTTTACCGCGTCGATAGATGTTTTCGTTCTAACTGAAATTGGTGTGTCATCTTTGCAATGCAATCAATTTATTCTCGATGGATATAAGGAGTCATTTTACACCCGTGATCATGGTAGAGGTGGTGGGATTGCTATATACGTTAAAGATAAATGGTTACTATCGCCTCTGAGCATATCTCTTGTCTATGCAGAAACACTGGCTGTTGATATTTCTTTGGCAGGTTTTTCTTTATTTTTGTTAGCGGTTTTCAGGCCTCCCTCAGAAAATGTTTCGCTCTTTCTGGCTGAACTAGATGCTGTGCTTAACCAGTTTCGTACGGAAGGACAATTTTGCGTCATTGGCGATTTAAATATCGATACTCTTAAACCTAATAAATCAATAGTTTTTGATTATCTGACTTTGCTCTCAAAATATGGCATTGAAAATATTATCACCTTACCCACAAGAGAAGAACTTTTGGTTCAAAAATTAGTAGTTTCCTGTATTGACCATATCAATATTCGTGCTCCGGATATGTCTGTAAAATCCGCCGTAATTACTCAGAAACTATCCGATCATTACTTTGTTGGATGTCGTTTAGACGCTCAGGTACCCGAAGAGCAAGGAACCAGGCGCGATTGTTCGTGGATTTCAATAACGGATACGGTACAATTCGATGCTTTGGTCGCTGCCTTTGACTGGAACGAACTCCTGGTGTCCATAGAACCTTGCAATGTTCATAAAGCTTTCGTCGAGGTATTTCAATCCTTTTATTGTGCCGCCAAGGAAAAGGTTAATTTCAAACGACGGTCTTATAAGCCATGGTTTAATTATGATATTATGACTGCAATCAAAGAAAAAGATACGTTGTGGTCACGTTCCCGTCGTTCACCAAACAATTTGCAGCTAAAAGCAGAGTATCGAAGCGCTCGGAACAAAGCTAATGCAATTATACGGTCTGCCAAACGATGCTACTTTCAGCGAAGATTCTTTGAGGCAAGATCGAATCCACGTGAAACATGTAAGTTGATTAATTCTTTTACAGGGCGCGGAGAAAAGGCTTCGCTTCTTGACTCCCTTCAAAAACACTTCGGCACAGATCAGCAATCAGTAGTAAACGACTTTAACAAACTTTTTGCATCGTCATCGGGCTTTGCGCGAGACAGCGATTTCAAACCGCTTGCCTCGAGCGCAAGTATTAGTTTATCAGACTCGGCGTTTCTTCCTCTTCTCACAATAGAAGAATTACACTCAATTTTGTTTTCTTTAAAACGCAATAAATCTCCTGGTGTTGATACAATTCGTATTAATGATCTCTGCCGAAACTTTGGACATGTTCAGCACGTACTTCTCACCATGATAAATCAGTTCTTGGTCTCTGGCGTCATTCCAATTGAACTCAAAACCGCACTTGTGAAGCCTGTTTTCAAGAGAGGATCGCCTAACAAGCCTGAGTGCTATCGCCCTATTTCTATATTACCTTGCATTGGAGAAATTTTGGAAAAGCATTTGTATCTTGTAATGTCCAGCTTCATTGAAACTCACAACATCCTGTCGCCTAACCAGTATGCTTTTGTTGCTGGAAAGGGCACTCAACCACTGCTGGAAGATTTTTCTGACCTACTACACAGTGCTTTTGATCGAAACTTATGTTCATGTGCAATTTTTCTTGATGTCGCCAAGGCCTTTAACACGGTCAGTCATAAGATGCTTCTTTTTAAACTGCAGAATTACGGTTTTCGTGGACCATTTATTGCATTGCTTAAAAATTTCTTTCTTGACCGCTCCCAAATCGTATGCATAGGAAATTTCAAAAGTGCTCGGCTGATGCTAAAAGCCGGTGTGCCCCAGGGATCGGTTTTGTCTCCATTGTTATTTAATCTTTTTGTTAATGATATCTCAACAAGGCTCACTAGTTGCAAAGTTTTTCAGTATGCGGATGATACTTTACTTGTCTCTAGTCACATTAATTACCGCCAAGCTGTGCAGTTACTGCAACATGATTCTGCACGTCTAATGGACTGGTTTTATGACAATTATATTACTATTAACACGTCCAAAACCAGACTTGTTTGCTTCAGGAATCCGCTGAAGAGTGTAGAATTGGACTCATCATTTATGTTACCCAGATCCAGCTGCCTTGGTTGTACATGTAGCTCCCTGAAATATGTTGACACTGTTAAGTACTAAGGCATATTCTTTGATTCAGATTTGTCGTGGTCAACGCATTTAACCCATGTTTCTGGCAAGCTTCGGAGTGTGTGCTGCTTACTTTACAATAATAGGGTGTTTATGCCATTTGCCGTTAGAAAATCAATTACTACTGCTCTTGCTTATAGTATACTAAGGTATGGCATCACATTATTTGGTAACTGTGCAGAAATATGGCAAACTAAAATTGACCGCATCCTTAGGAATTTGTTAAGAACTGTTGGTTATCATTATGATCTTGCACCAGAAGCTGACATTTTTGAGGCTCTACAACTACCTAACTTCCATTCACTTTTTTTGCAATGTGTTGTTCTTTCTCATTTCTGGTGTAGCGAATTTAAACATCCCTTTGTGCCCCGCAGAGATTTGCGTACCTGTGATCGCTTCATAATCCCCCGGTGTTTCACAAGATATGGTAAGCGAGAGCGCTCTTATTATGTGCCATACATTTTTAACCGACTCCCCGACCACTTCTTTGAAGCTACAAATAGGAGAAAATTGAAAAATCTATTGAACAGTTTTACGCTTTAATTCATTGTACAATTTCAATAATGTATGATTGTGTTATATGTTGTATCTAATATGTTTGCTGGGATATTGTGAGTGATTATTTTCTGTTTCTCACATAGTGCGATACATGTTTTAAATGTGTGCTCTACGGACTTCTTCTGTGCTATCTGTGACATTCCATTTGCTGGGTTCTGTCCTTCAAGCCTCTACTGGCTTCGACCGACACGTCACCTTATAGTGTTATGAAGGTATCTAAATAAATGAAATGAAAATGAAAAAAAATGAAATGAAAATTATACCCATCTGCGGAGATTTGTAAAATGTTTTTTGTTATCCACCAGTGTACCAGCACCAAGACCTCAGGGTTGTTCCTGGGCACTGTATAATAAACATTGATTGATTGATTGATTGATTATTATACGTAAGGGCTCGCATGACGAGGACAAGCTTATTCAGAGTCCGCTTACATCTTTTAAAGATTAAAAGGCCGATAAAACTGAATATATTGTTCAGGTGTCCAATTTAACAATATTTTATGGTCATAAAAGTCGGCCATGAAAATCATTTCTGACGATCATCCTGCGCTCGAACTGCAAATTAAGGAAACCTAAAACGAGCCTTGGACATTCAATTTTGTAGTTCAGACTCTCTTGACAATTTCAGTAAACAGTATTTTCCTACTAGCTGGTTTCGTCTTCAAAAGTTATTCTCTTTTTATTGATGATTTTTTGTCGCAAATCTGATGTCATTATTAAACCGTTTCCTACATCATGAAACCGCGTACATCAAACGTGTCGTCACTATGCACGGCGTCCCCACTCCAATCATACTCCGTAACTTCACCATCACTACCACGCACCCAACCTAACCTCCGTAACCCCTCACCCCACCCCCCTCACCTCCCCGTAAAAAACGACAAGCAGCTTCCGTCTTTTCCTCCGTTGTTCTGTCGTTCACTTGACTGTCCTTTATTTTTATATTTGTACGCTTCTTCGCGTATCCACCGAGTGCACTCACACAGAGCGCGCACTCTGAACTGCGGAAGTGCACGTTCACAATAACACTCCGCGAAGAAAGGAAACAAACACGTAAAAACAAAAACAGCAACAAAAACTAGCAAAACATAGGCACACACACAGAAGCAACAGAGATCCGACTCTCTTCGTGCTTCCCGAGTACCGGTTTTGCAGTTTTCCCTCGATTTCGTTCTGAGTCCAAGGGTTGAACCCTCGGCGGAAGGCGGGCAACGAAACGCGCGACCTCTGCGCTGATTCGCGTGCGTCGTACACGCTGCCCGGATCGAACTGAGAGGATTTTCTGTCGGCATCAAGAGCGGTCGTCGGTCAGCCCTCGCTCACGCAGTGGTCGAACAACACGGAAGTCTGGTTCCCCGAGGCTAGCCGATGATTGACGACCTCGACGCGTTTCTCGCTGCTCCCCAGAGAACCACGCGGGCAGGAAAACTCCGCAATCTCTGACGTAACGAACGGCGCTTTTGGTTGTGCGTGTGTCTGTGTGCGCACGCAGTCGGTAGGGAGGTCGGTGGGGACTGCACGCTCCTAAGAACACGTGCCGCTCTGTTCCTCGAATACAACTGCGGCCACTGGAAGCCCAAGAAACCAATAAGAACGACAAAGAACTGATTGAAAAAACAAGGAAGCGTAAATATAATGAACCCTTCCCCGTGTTTCTTAAGTGGTCGGTGAATGCTTTCAATATGCCAGACGAGCAGCCATAGTTGAGGAGTGTGATCTCAGTAAAGTCAAACACCTACCGTGATCGGTAGTATAGGCACGAGAAAATTACTGCGTTCCTCAATATCGTAATGCGTAAATACGTTATCTAGCGTCATCTGTAAGGTGTCCGAGTTTAGCTGGGGTTAGTTCCTTGAGTCAACTAACTTTTCTCCGTTTAAATATTATCGGTTCCACCAAATCGGTTCGTATTATATAACACACAATAGCATCTCGAAAGAAAGGTAGATAAGATAAAGTTAAAGTTATATCACCTTCACAACATTTACGAGACCATCAAAAATAAGAAGCAGCTTCTTAAGAAACTCCAAAAGACCTTTGCCGCTCTAGTTACAAGAGAGGGTCGTTACATGAGAGTCAAGCACCAGGCAACGCAGGAACAAAATTCGTTCCAATTTAATTCTAACACGAGACGCCAACTCGTTTGAGCGCTGATTTTACTGACTGCAATGCTGAGCGATCCTCGTTACTTAATCTGGTGTCTTCATCTAACACAGGCCAAGGCCACGAGGATAGTTGAGTTCCTTCGCCGCAGATCTGCCCTTCGATGGCGCAAATATCGGTTTCCTGGGCACGCAACTCGATCCTGAGATAGTGGGTTTTCTGGCTCACGGGCAATTCTGCATCCGCGACATTCTTAGTTTGATCCTTGTGTGTGATTAGGTGCTGTCGTCGTAGATACGGTAGGTTTTTTTAATATTTTTATGACTTAGGAAATTGTTCTTGGGGCACTTATTGATAGCAAGGATACGGTGATTCATTAAATTTATCTACTTATTCATTTTTCAAACTTAAATTCTCTCGTATATTTTTGTATTATCTTCAATCGGTACCTTATTCGTAATCTTCCCGTCTTTTCGGTTGCTTTGTGCACCGTTATATGAGGCACGGGAGCGAGCGCGAGGGCATTCCTAAGAAAGAGCTAGTGCAAGCATGTTGCTAAGAAGCGAACTATTACACCTGTGCCTTTCATAGCACTTCCCCAAAACTTAAAACAGATAAAGAATTAAATCTTAGAAAAGGTTTCAGACATATATTTTTTGAATAACTGTAGATTAAAGAACCCTCACATTATCTTATTAATGTGTCGCACATAACCATTTCAGATCTTCATATAAAAGACTGCAAACATGTGCCTCTTCGCTAATTATATTTCTGTGAGAAAACAGCTGAAAGATCGTTTGCCACTTACATGATCTAGAGTACAACTTTCTGTTTTGTAGAAACCGACGAACTTAAGAATAAACACGAAGGCGTCGTCCCGTCTTGTCGTCGCGCCTGTTATTTTTTTTTTACTCTTTCTATTTGTTTTTACTTTGTAACTTTTGTAGTAAATTATTACTTCGCTACAAAAAACGCAAATATGGTTGAAGGTTCATTAGCCTGTGATTACTCAGGGCGATCGGTGACGCTCACACGTTTATCTATAGTTCTTAATGTAAATGACAAAGAAGCAAGAATACATGGCACGTATACTACAAGGAGTTTTGGGAGGTTTGGCTTTTCTATCTAAGATGTACTTCAGTCAATGGGACATCATGATTTGTTTAGGTTAGCATGCTTATAAGTGCTCCATAAGGAACGCGTCTGTCTGCGTTAATATATATATATATATATATATATATATATATATATATATATATATATATATATATATATACCTTACTGTGCGTCTACAAATGTTATAACGTATTAAATATGTGTTTGTAATCTCATATTCATATATATTCATATACGCATTGATTCTCATTAATTTTGATATATGAAGCTGAATGTGTGTATTCTTTGCAGGACAAAAATGGGAAACAATACTGATCCCGTTAAGTTTCAATTAACACTTCACTTAACCGTTCAGCTCAAACCTGCTTCACTTTCACAGCCCGTATAAACAAGCAACAAGACGTTGATATACATATTGGATATTATACCCCATGCTCAATAACTGGTAATTAACTATAGTAAAAGTAAACTAAAGTGCTGCTTTATCAGATATGACAGGAATAAAGTAACTACCTTTTTAAGTATTTACCTATTGTTTCTTCCCAGATTAGCTAACCACGTTCCCTGGCTCAAATTTATCTGAAGTGTACTCTGACCGAATATCAAACCTCTCGGATATGACTAATGTTACCACAGTAAAATTGTAAACCTCGCATCAACTCTAAACTGAAGCCTCTTATGTCGGTAATATTTATTATCGCCGACATCGCTTCAGCCCATAGACTGCTCAGGAGTCACTAATTCAGGTGCCACGCATACCGACTGCCAACGACTCAAGGCAGTTTACGGAAACGCGAATTTAAATCGACCACGCTCGGTTAAAACCTGCACTGATGGTCTGAAAACCGGTTGCGACGGGTCTTAAAAAAAAATTACTTTAAACCGCCGCTTTATCGCGCATAATACAATTCGGCGGCAGAGGCACAATGAAAACCATATCGGTCTCGTCTCGGCTTTACCACCGACGCGGCGTGTCAGTCGCGTTCCGTGCGAACCAAGCAGACCGCCTAGCACGAAATCGCGTCTAATTCAAACATAGTCGCGAGTACTGCAAAACAAAATTGCTTGTACCTTCGGCAGAAAACACGTCCGTGCTGCACGCGGAGACCGGCTTAAACCCATAAAATGCGAACGTCGCAAAGTCCCGTGGGCCGTTACGAAAGCCCTTGGCTCAGCCTCTTTCTTGCAAAGGAGAACGCGCAATTCAGCTAACCGGCGCAGCGTAGTACACTACACGCCGCGAGCCATACCCAGACGTTAAGAAATAAGGTACCAGAAAACATAATTCGTTTTCCGAACGTCGACCTATCCCGTTTACGCCAGTGACCGTGTTTGCTCGGCAACCTGCATTCCTAAAACACCAATACGTGTTGTTGTTGTCGCTTTTTATGTTGTTTCATGTTGCATTCGTCGCAGTCGGACATTTGATTCGACGTTGGAAACCGTTTACTTCGTAACGGTCCCGGTCCAGTTGTCGTTTATTCCTATGTAAACTCTTCATACGTTTGTTGATACGATGGCTGTATTCCGGTTCCGCTTACCATGGACTTCAGCGGACGCTAATAGCCATCCCAGCCAATCCCGTGCGGCGAACGCATCATGTGACCGCGCGTAGCAGCGCCCTTTCCAAAGACCACATGGCATTCACTTGCCATTGGATTGGATCTGTTGACTCGTAGTGTCCTCTGCGGTCCGTCCTAGGTTGAAATGGAGGGCCTAAGTGGGCTAAGTCATTTGTAAAAGCAAGAACAACAAAAACAAGGACCGAATTTGGATCACATGCGCGGTCGTAATGCGCGTATGCGCCAGCAAACCTGAGACACCCGTGAGCCGTTTGTACTCTCTCCCTCATCGCTGCACTCTTTAATAAAGAAGCATCATAAAACGGCGATAAAAGTGGACGCCTGGGGGCAAACCAATCGCTCGCTGTCTAAAGGGGTCGCTATGTCGATATATTTTTTTATCTTTTGGTGTATTTTTTGTTTTTTGTTTTTTTTGTTGCGTCATTATCCGACGCAGTCCGGCTCTTCTTTGTTTCTTTTTTTTTTTTCTTTTAATACTCTGTTTGGCTCGTCCCTTCTTTGCTGCGCGTCAAAGGGAACCAGTTTTGAGTTTTCCTCGACCGTCCGATATGCCATCTTTCTTTTTTCCGCCTTCATAACCAAAATTATATGTAAACTGTGCGATCACTAAAAAAAATAATAATAATAATAATAGTAATCAAAAGCAAATAGCATTTTACGAAGAGGGACTCGATGGGCGTGATGAGTTCGTTGTAGTTTCGAATTGCCTGCTCTTCTCGTTTTCGTCTTGAGCCGCCGCTTCTCCAGATTGGGACACTAGAGTTACTTAAAACTTAAAAAATGCAAAGTAAAACAAAATCCCGAGCTTTTTTTTTCTTTTTTTTTTTTTTATTCTCTGCCGTTAATGAGGTTGCGTGATCAGTCGATGAGGACGCCAACGAACCAATCACGAGCAAGAGGCGTGAACGTTGGAAGCCACGCCCGTGTTCCTTAAAATGCCAGTGACTATTTCTACTTTATCCCTTTGCGTGAAAGTAGACGGTCCAGTTTTCTTGGAGCGTACAATTACTCGAGGAATCGATTTTGAAGTACGTTCTCTTTGTTTATTTCGTGTTCAACCGACACCTTCGAACAATCTATACGCTCTGCCTCGTGTTATGTCAGGTGGAATAGTGGTGTGTCCAGTTCTGTCCTGATCCTACAGAAAACCACGTGGACGCTGGCGTCTTTCCGAGTTGGCAGCTCGGTCTATAGTCCGGCGCGTCAAAGACATTTCTGCTTCTCCAGACGACGGCCCCTGCCGCGGTGTGCACGGCTGCGGTCGGCTTTCGCTCCATAGGACTGTCAAATAGCGCGCGTTTCTGACGCGTTGAGTGTTGTCCGCATCGCGGAACTCGGCGGCGATTGCGTGTGAGTAGCGGGTGTAATGGCGGCCCGGATTCGGAGAATGGCGAGACCACGACCGGATCCGACTATACGCCGTTCACAAGCTGACAGTGCGCTGGAATGTATACTAGCTCGCCGGACCAATGAACTGCCTCCCTTTCGTCAGCTGAGCCCGCTTTCTCGGCTGGAGCGTGATCACGTAGCAAAAGATGGACGTCTGACTGGTCCAAAACAACACGTAGCTTTCACCGCACCGTCAGCTTAAGGGTGAACGGAGTCTGAGCCTCCGTGTGTGTCGCCTACGGGACGAGATCCGATACAAGTCTTATTGTCCGTGGTGCTCACTCCGCCCAAATATATAGAGTAAAGAGTGCTTTCTATAAAGCTCTCGCGCGCCTTTCCCACGAAGCACACGAGCCAACCTCTGAGAACCACGGCCCTTACTGTAGCCATGCGAAGAAAGTTTCGTGACGAATGACGACGAAACACGTTTCGACGTAAAACGTAAGTGTGCGTTTTGACACCGAACATGTGAAACACCATGCTTAGCACCACGTCTGAGGTGTGAAACGCCTCGCTAAGGCTGGACTCCGTGAAGCGAATGTGCGGCGAGCAACGGAAATACTTCGCCCGCCTACATCTTCTCTCTGTGAGGGGAGCAACCGCCACTACTCTGCCACCGCACGCAGAGTAAACGCCGCCTGTCGAAGTTCATTTTCTTTTTTGCCGTATATTCGCTTCATGTAGTCAAACCTTTAGAATTTTTAGATTAACGTCGTAAACACTTGTTCTTTGATTTTTTTTTTTTTTGATTTTTATAGCTTTGACATTTATCGGAGTCCCTAAGTAGGTCGGAGAGATTACACACTTTTTGGATTGCTGGTAAGCATCTCGGACGTGTCGACTATCGCCGTATTTTGAGGTAGATTCGCATTATTTGATGCCCTTCCGATACCCTCTGTCATGTCGGCTACCCAAAGCACCTTAGTTTCGTTTTGTTTTGGTGTGGCCGGTATGCAGCATTGGGAGAGCGTCCGTTCCGGGTTTGCAGCAGGGTTTTTGCTATATTTTTTACTTTTATTTATTTATTTGTTTATTTAATTATTTGAACATACTATCAGTCCCTTACGAGACCAAAATAGGGGTGGAATAAAATGAACAGCCCAGCAATCACAGTCTGCGCTGTCCTGCACCGACACAATCACAAGAGAAACAGTAGCACAATAGAAGCAACGATAATAAAATAATAGGAACACAACAAACAGCCTGAGGCGCGACCGAGCGTTAAGAAGTAAGTGATGCGAGCTCCAACCGGCCGCGTGCATCAACAACACTTTCTGGCAACTGGTTCCAATCCCGCGCTGTCTGCAAGAAAAACGAGTATTTAAAACATTCCTTATTAAACCTTCTTTCTTTCACACGCCGTCCATGCTTATTCCTGGTTACTCGTGACGTGTCTTGATCTATATACCGGTGCTTGTTAACAAGAACCAAATTATTGATAATACTGTAAAAAAGCTTTAACTTTTTTTTTCTGCGGAGTTGAAGCAGTGGTAAACTGGCTCTGTCATAAAGAAGGGAAACCGAATCCTGTCTTCCGTAACTGCAGTAAATAAAACGCAATGCTGTACACTTTCCAGTTTTAACTGCAGTTTTTTCACATACAGGTCACAGACTTATGCATATTCTAGCATGGGGCGAACTAACATCTTGTATGCAATCAGCTTAGTCTCTTGGGAGGCAAGTTTGGGGGTGCGCCGGATAAATCCTAACCTTTTATTAGCTTTACCGATAACATTATCAATGTGGTCTGTCCATCTTAGGTATGCAGTTATTGTGACGCCAAGATACTTATATTCAGTCACATTAGTCAAAATAAACACCCTGGAGTGTGTAGCTAAACTCTAAACGCTGACGTTTATTAGTTATGGGCATACATACGGTTTTTGTGTATTTAGCGACATTTGCCATTTTGCACACCAGTCGTTTATTTTAGACAAATAGTCGTTTAGCCTCACTTGATCGGTGACAGACTTCACTTCAGTGTAGATAATACAATCGTCTGCAAACAATCTGGTTTGGATAGAGGAATCAACTATAAGGTTGTTAATATACAAAAGAAACAACAAGGGCCCAAGCACCGAGCCCTGAGGCACACCCGACTCGACATCACATATGTCAGACCTGTGTTCGTCAATATTTAAAAATTGTTTGCGATTTGTGAGAAATGCCACTATCGAGTAAACAACATTACTATTTCCTTAGACACATTTCAATTTAATTAGTAGATTTTTTTTTTATGACTGACCTTATCGAATGCTTTTCTGAAGTCTAAATAAATTTTATCTACTTGTTCTTTTCTATCAAGAACTTCACTTAGTTAATGCACCATCTCTACAAGCTGGGTCACTCTCGATAGGCCTTCACAAAACCCGTGTTGGCATTCGCTCAGAAACTTATTACAAGAAAGAAATTGTCCGACATGCATCGATACTATATGCTCTAGAATTTTGCATGCCGTTGACGTTAAGGCAATGGGTTTATAGTTAGAAACAGATGTAGCATCACCCCCCTTCGGTATAGGAATTATTTTACTCATCTTCCAGTCCTTTGTAAGAGTTCCCGCTGACAGAGATTTCTCAAAGATTACAAAAACGTACCTGGTCATCTATTCCGCGTATCTCTTTAGAATGGCATTGGGAATTTCGTCAGGGCCCATCGACTTGGACGTTTTTAGGTTCAGTAAGAAAGCCAGAACTCCTTCCACTAGGAGTGTCAAGTCATCTTCATCTGGAAAGTTACTCGGTAACTCAAACGCTACTGGTTCCTCATCATCTTTCGCAAAAACACTCAAAAAAAAAGTATTGAACTTGTTAGTAACATCGTAATTGTCATTTGGAACGCCCTCCTCTGCACTTATCTCGGAAACACAGTTTTTTGTTTTCTGTCAAATGTCTCCAAAATTTCTGGGGTGATTGTCTGAGAAACTGTAGCATTGTGACATTATAATATTTGTGTTTTGATGCTTTTATCTAACTTTTGAAGGCAGTGCTCCAATGCTGCTATTTCATTTACTAAAACCTTCACAACGATCCCGACGGAGTCTTCCTCTGCGCCGCTTCACTTTCCTTTTTAGCTGAATAACTTTCCTTGTAATCTAGGGATCGTGTACTCTTTTTCGCTTCACCTTCAAAGATAAATGCTGTGTAATGCATTTGTGCACTAATGCTTTAAACCTCAGACACAAGTCGTTGGCGCTTACTGACGGTTGGCAACCGAGCGCCTCAAACGGTCTGAAGCAAATATCTGACTCGTCTAGAATAGTTGTATATTCAGCCATATTATAATCTCTGTATGATGAGCGTACCTTAGATGCTTTCCGAATCGGGTTCAAGGTCAGAGAAACGCTAACAATGGAATGATCCGAACTACCAGGCAGTATCTTGATACCAAGGAATCACTTAAAAAAACAAGATCCGAGACTGATTCACTGCTATGCTGTTTACGAGTAAAGTCCCTCAGTATCTGACGAAGGCCATGACTAAAGTACATGTCTACGATTGCAGCAGCAGATACCTGCTCCCGTTCACCCGGTAACATTTGATCCCATATCACACCCGGAACATTTAGGTCTCCCGCAACGACCACATTTTTGTGCTGTATCCGCAATTCAAACGTAAAGTCATTCAGCTTATCGACGGACAACAGCTACTTCAGCCCCAAACGGCCGATAAACCGCGCCAATAATGACTTCTTGAGCTTCTACATAAACCTTACACCACACGAATTTTGTGCTAGGGGGATGTTGTATAACAGTGCACCTTAATCAGCCTCCTCATTCGACCGAATCCTCTCCTTTAAATTGCACCGATTGGCTTTCCCAAGCTTCTGGAGAGAAAAGAGACGCTCCAAATTTCATACAGTGCGTGCGGAGTGCAAGTCGTCTGCTTCTTACGCAGGAGTTGCAGTTACGTGAGAACAACGCCAGCTCTGATTGGTCTCATTTGAAAGAAAAGTGAGTAGACTTGATGTCTACCCACTACTTTTTTTCTCAGTTAGCCAATAAGAGCTCGGCACTGTGACATCATCGCAACCCCTGTGCAAAAAGCAGACGAACTTGCGCCCCGCGTACACTTTTCTGTTTACCCTGGCCGAGTGGTTCAAAACGGTTCCCACATCCGGTTATGAACGACGAAAAAAAACGAGATAATAAAACCTGGATCAAGTAAAATAATATAGGAGAGGCAAAAAAAATTGACAGTAGCGATAAAATCGCGAACACCTTCTATTTGCGTGGCGAGGACAAAACGATGTTTTCCCCCATACCGGAAGTTTCACAATTCAACACGGCGACGACTTCGCTGAAAAGTAATCTTGTTTTGAAGGGGCGATGCAACAATATTCGTTATTTCAGCAAATATCGCTTCGAATTATATCTTGACATACCTAACCTATTAAACGACGCTTCCTGGTCAATGGCGTTACGTTAGAGGATTCTTGGATCCCACCATGTGCCAGTAAGCTTGTCCATCGTGGAAACAGCGCGAAAACACGAGGACGTAGAAGAAACACACGGAACGAGCACGGGTCAGCGCTCGTCCCGTATGTTCCCTCTACGTCCTTGCGTTTTCTCACTGTTTTCACGACAAATACCCATCAGCTCGCCCAACTATCTATTATTTTAAGTAAGTTTCCGTAAAGGGAGAAACATTCCTACCCAATGTGGTTGCACGCTGGGCTGGCACAACATCAAACGCCCTGGACAAACTACGGCCTCGCTTCCCCCCCCCCCTCTCCCTTTTCATACGCCCATGTCTACTATATGCGTTTTCACCTCCTCAAGAAAAAAAGTAAGTTTTGCGCATTGTTCATACGCGGTGAGAAGTAGTTCTTACGAGATAAGGTTGTCGGAGGAAAATCCGATGCTTTTGGCGTTTGAAACGCGTACAATAATATAACGTATATATAAGCTAAAATGATCCTACACATATATCTTTATTATCAACATAAAGGAGGAAATGAGTAATGCTCCGCGAAATGCCGGACTTTTTTTACTGCGGTTCTTGGAGTTAAAACGGGTATAGGTTAGGTACAACATCGCGTTGTATAGTGAACATGTGAATAGTGTTCCAACACGAGCGTTTCGCCACCCGAGAATCGCACTCAAAAAACGAACGGCGATCGAGCAGATGTACGTCGTGTCACGCGCTGTGTTCAAATAAATTAAAAGATCTAAAAACAATTTCATAGGGGGTGCGGCGGCACGTCCCCTATTAATGGAGCCCGTGCGACCGCCCAGGTGGACCGCCCCTAAGGCCGATACTGGAGTTGCAAGGCTCCATTTAATTTTAAAAGAAACGCCACTTCGCCCGTGAATTCGTCGTCGCCTTATTTTAGACCTTGATCATTCCTACAAACGAGGCGATCGCGTGCAGCACCTGTATACGCTCCCAGCGTCCTACCTGGAGCTTGCGACGCTTGCTAATGATCTGTTGACTTTTACGCATCCCATCTGCAAACTACGAGCTGAGTTTGAATTCCTAGCTTGGGGAGCTGGAATGTATTTCGATTATGCAGTTCAATATTTCTACAGCGTCTTAATTTCTGAGAGCATAACTAAAGATTATGTAAACCTTCAAGACATAAATAATAATAAAACAACAATATCAGCCGTGACCGGAGTGGGCCGTCAAAACTCTGATTAGGTCTGTTATTCACTCAGCCTCTTGGTTTTTGTACTAACGGTATTGGTGAGGAGCGTGCTTTTTGTAACGACGACGTGACGTACTATCTGATGCATTTTTTGTTGCTGCTATATTCGGCTCTTAAGTCTCGCTTATGTCCATATGAGAGATTTGGCTAGAACCATCCTTAAGGTAAATAATAATAAAAAGGTTATTGCTGCTTGTTATAATTATAGCCTTATATTTTTGGTTCCGTATTTCTTTCCACAAAATAAATCTGAAGATCCTCACAACAGCGGCCAAAGTTTCGCTAGAACAATTGACATATCTTTCGTAGAAATAATGACCTCTATTTTGTCGCTTCACGAGGTATTTCTTCTCGACTTCTCCGCATTGATAGTCCGTAGAAAAGAGTCATATTAAAGCGCGTATAGCTGCAACTGCTCGCACAGTCTTCAATAAGTGTTCACCTTTTAAAAAGGACCCCAAAATCAAAGTATCAGTATCCTTCGATGAGCACGTACAAACGATATTACCTGACCCCGCCCGTGTGTCTGGGGGCACGGATTGTTGGAAACCGGCTGCCATAGACCACACTGAAGCGGGCAGTTAGCTTGTACGCAAGTCGACCTCGTTACACTTAATCCATTGTCACGCCGCCCCCGAGAGCACGGTAGATAGATCGCCTTACAATGGGTGTGTGCAACGGGCCCTTGTGAGTGAGAAGCGGTTTAACCTGTCTCTGTAATGCAACAAGCTCGTTATCCATAAACGCCTACATCTGCCTTGCACGAAGGACAGCTTCGAGCTCAGTGCTGAACGCAGTAAAACCGCAAATATTTTTCGTCGGGTAAAAATGTTCTATCCGTTACCTCCTCATTCGCTGACCGCCTTCTGCAAATTGCAATCATCGACATTTTGAACTCAATTTTATGTATTTTTGTATGAATGAATATATTTAGGATCTTCTAACGCAGCAGCATTTTCTTTTTCTTTTTTTTTTTTAGAGGGGACGACTGCGTGCTATGCTTGAGGTACTTTGCCCGCTAAATTTAGCGGCGAAAATGACGTCCCGTGACACCTGTACACGAAGTCAATCTACCCGCTAAATTTAGCGTGAAACTTGACATGTGAGTTTCAGCGGGTCTTTCAATTATGCCTGCAGCTAATCGCTTAATTAGACAACGACATTGTTGGTTCTGCCCAGGGCTTGGCAGAAATACCCCCAAAAATATTCGGGAGTACAAATACTAAATTGCGTGTGTTTTAAGGACCAAAATAAATATACTGAGATATATTTGTCTTTTATGCTACAGGATATCCCTGAGATAGTCGTGCAAAAAAAAGCGTAAAACTATTGCGGAATACAGATACAGATACTTATAGAAATACATCTTTCTCCGAACGGTGCTACGGGGGGAGGGTGTAGTTCGTGGCGAATGCGAATGGTAATTCATGCTTGTGCTCCGTTTCCCCTTTTTTGCGCTATTTTATGCCGTTCCCCTTAGCGGGAACTCTTTATGTATCATTAATGCCGCAAACGAAACCACGTAACCCTCGTTGAACCAGATAGTTACAGAGCGGTAACTAGTGCGTGCCATGCTTGATAAGAGGAGTCTGCCCGAAATAAACCCTGTTTGGCCCCGAGGGCGAATCTGAAACTGTCGTATTATATGCCTTGGAGTCACCTATATAGCGTCGGGAGAATGGACAATAAGGCCGTATATTTCCTTCCCCCAGCTCCTTTACAGCGCTCTCTCTGCTAAATTGGAAAGAGTAAAGGGCTTTGTAAAAGGAGCTGATTTTGTTATGCTTTCAAGTAACCTTCTTTAAACCACAGGTGTTTTTGTCTTGTTTTTTATGCCGGTGACTGAGATGGGTCGTGTTATAGGGCGTGTTCATATTATAAATTACAAAGCAACTTGCACCAAGCAGATGTTTTTTTTTATCTTTTAAATGTATCTTAAAAGAGGACAACAAATGTAACGGAATATCTAAGTCTGGCAAAGTATCGCGATACCAAAGATGCATCGTAAACGTACTTCACTGCTGAGATACAAATACATTTTTAGAGGTATCTCGCTACAGAGATACAGATACTCGAAAGTATCCCTAATATACTATCGCGATACATTTATATCGCGATACTGCCCAGCCGTGGTTCAGCCCAATTAATTTTCTTGGTGTCGCTCTTTCCGCACGATGTGCGAAAAACTAAACGCGTGTCGGGGTCATTTCATTTTTCAGTTAATATGGCACGAATATTGGCCTTCCTCGATTCCGGTTGGCTCGACACATCTTATGTGATCAGTCACCTGGCGCACCGTTGTATATGATCTCTAACGAAACCCACGAGGGCACGCGTTAAAGCGGAGCAAATCAGTTTAAACTCTGAACCGCAATTGGCCAGTGGGAGGGGAAACTTCCCGTTTCCCAGTGGCTGACAACGAGTAATATTAAACACAAAAATTTAAGCTTGCAAAAAGCGCCAGTGATGTCGATCCCTCCACTGTCCGCGGGCTTAAAGGCCGACCTGCTGAATCGTCTTCTACAAGGCAGAATGCCGGTTCCCCTTTACCTTCTCTCCATTACCTCTCGCACTCTTCTCTCCTCCTCTCCCCGCAGTAGTGGACCTCTGAGCTATCCCCGCAGAGAGGAGGATGAGGGTTTCTCTCTCGAGTAGAAAGGTGAGTTCGTGGGAGTGTTTTCTCCATTCTGGATTCTCGCCGGCCTTTAAGCCTGTCCCGATCATAATGTTCTCGCCCATTAAAAATTATCTTCTCCCTCGAGGCTTCTATAAATTTAATTAGTTTCCTTCCGTCTTTTAACAAATTAAAACCTACTTTAGATGCTCGCGCTCTCTTCCCAACTGATAAGGATACGCCGCGACGGCTCTAAGTGTAGTTTGCGGAAATGAGAGGCGTAGGACTTTTTTAGGCAGTGTAGTCTTCAAATATTTAAACAAATAGGGCCTCCGTAATATTTATGGCATAACCTTCTAGGTACCGAGGAACCCGTCGTTCAAAATATCCGGAAACTTCTAATGCTCTGCGAAATACTTTTTTTTTTACTAAGGTTTGGTCGTTCCACCAAAAACAGACGCATAAAAACAAAACAAAAATTATAATAATTTTTTGGCGTGCACTTATGGCTTCAGTGGTCCCTTCCGGTTAATATCGCATCCGCCCAAAGTAAATATATATATATATATATATATATATATATATATCATTGCGTAATAGAGGGGGGGTATAATCTATTCCCGCTGCTATATTTATACTGGGTAGTACGAAACTGGACGTTGATGGCTGCCTGAGATCTCGTTAAAGTAAAGAAAGGATCCAAAACGTCGTCTGCCGGTAACGCCTGCCTATGCACTTCCTCGACGTGGCAGCTTGCGTAAGAGGTCTCTATTTATAAGTTCGGAAAAAGGTCAGCGACGGCGGATGAGTCTCTGCGATGTCTAGTAAAGCGCGCTTAGAAGTAAGCGAGGAGGGTGGGGATATACTCAATAAATTCTGCAGCGTCTAGTTGGCCGCAAAGCGCTTAGGAGAGTCAGTCTCCGTAACCTACAGAGAAATCTCGACAAATGATGAGACTGATAATATGCTAAAAAAGCAGCCTGATCTGTGACACGACGGCGCGTGACGTTTCAATGTGCTCAGTGTAGCTGCGCAGACTATTTCTAGGTCTGAACTACTATCAGCCTTATCATTCGCCAAGCTCCCTCCGAAGAGTGCAGACACTGGCTCTTCCAGGAACTCTGCGGGAAAGTAGACGCACCAGATGACTTAAAGTGTATTTTTACATTTATGGGTGGCATAAATACGCGGACATCGTACGGACATGTCCGTTGGTTGATCGACGTGTTATCTCTTAATAAACCTATGAATGTTGACGTAGTTGGCTTTGCACTAATCTTGTTAGTTGTCTGTTTCATGGACCATCTTCATCACCACGGTACAGGAAGAAGACCGATCCTTGATCGGGCATGAGAAGTAAAGACCTGAAGTTCCTTTACTCTCATTGCAATTAGGGCTGGGCAATCGATCGATTACCCTACTGATTAATCGATGAATGCTTTAATCGCGATTAATTATTTTAACCGGTTAATCGGTAAAATGTTAACGAACCAAAAGAAAGTTTTAAAAAAATATCACACGCTTTCCCCACGTTGAAGTGGACGAAGGCACCTGCGCAAAGAGAAAACTTTAGGTCAAAATTTAGCCTTAAGTAAACTGTAAGTGCGAGACATGTAACTCCAGACAAGCGCCCAGAATGTTACATTTTCACTTCAACACCATGCGAGTGCCCGTTTAGCGCAGCAGAAGAGACTATTGTGAACAATCAAAGGAGGCCGCTCTTGACAGAGAATACCCACGGACCTCATTGCATCGCGCAACTGATTTAATTAGCTGTGAGTGTGAGTGTCTTCGAACTGTTCTCAACTACGTATCGAAGTTGATTTACAATCGAAATTTTATATTGAGCCGTTTATCATATAATCAACAAAGGCACAAAAAAAAGTATAAAATTTTGAATTAAAAAAAAAAAGTTATTATGCATGTAAAATGAACGAGACCGATTAATCGATTAATTAAGCGATTAAATGGTGGCGATTCATCGGGTTAAACTTTTAATCCTCGCCCATCCCTAATTCCAACCAATTAAAACATATCATATATCTGTTGTGTGTACGTTTAGACAGCCGGAATTTAGCCTCTGTGGGCGTCTGGTGTCTCAACTGTAGATGAGAGATTTAGCCAGTAATACACGACACCGCGCCAGTGCGACGCTCATTAAGATCAAAAAGGGGCAGGGGTGGGGATCGAACCCAGGACCCCTGGGCTCTGCGGTGCAAACTCCAAGCTGCGGTACATGAACACCGGCCACCGATACCCCGTTTCGTCACATTGCACAAATGCTAAAAGTTATAACTAAATGCAAGAAATGTGCACTGCGCGACATTGTTTTGCGTTAAACAAGACATCGGTGATTTTTTTTTTTTTTTTTTGCAGTTTATTCAAAATTTTTGTTGACGATCATGAAATTTTACAGCCTAGATTAGGGCCAGAAATGAGCACTAATTGTAGAGTATTGCTCGAACACAATATTGTAAATTATTGCTCAAACACAAAACTGTAGAGTATTGCTCAACTTATAAAGTGTCGATACATGTCTAGAACTTTGCCTCATAATCTTCGGTCAATAATATTATGTCTATTTTTTTTTCGCAGATTGGATATTAGGATTATTTCCAGGTATGCCACACATCGAATATAGTGGCAGAATGAAAGAATAAGTCGTTTTCCGTGATATTCGCGTAATCTCAAATCAGGTTTTTCGTTTTGTTTTTTTACGTCTCGGAGTCGTTACGATAATAATTTGTTGAAGCAATCTACTTATTTTCAACAAACAATTTCAATTAACATATTGAGTTTGGAACTGGGTACGAAATTTTTCTATTGTCGTTTGGGTCATAAACAAGCTAGATCATTTACATGACGTGACCGATACGGTTATCCACGAGACGTCTCGAAATGCAAACTGAGGCAATTTACCCTTTGGATATTTTCCAATATTTAAATGTTGCGCATTTCGGGCATGAAGAGGTATCGCCCAATTTCACAGCAGCTTCATTCTATCATGTTTACGAAACTGAGCAACCGCTGCTAAAGACCTGTTCGTTCATACGTCACTACGAAAATACGCGTTTCTTCGTAGAAATAAGGGTTGCACATACGTAGGCGCTGGTGAGGAATTTGAGATGGCTAAGGTCACAAACTAAAACATGCAAACACCAACACTACACAAAATAAGTGAGGAGCAATGGCCGGACACTCCAAATAAACTTTTATTTTCTTATTTTTCTGTTACTTGCTTTATGCGACATTCCACGCCAGATCACACACATATATATAATATAAATACACACCGCGTAAGCAGCTTTCCAGCAGCAGGTACCCTCCCCTCCTCCCCCAAATCCGTTATTTTTTTATATTCTTTTTAGCTAAAGAGCCGTGTAGTTTTAATACAACAAACAAACGCTTTGAACGCCCGTGTATCGCAACTCCAACCGCCGCAGCGAAGGAACAAAATATACCCTGTTAGAAGAACAACGCGAAACCGAATCACAACCTGCTTCGAGTTGCTCAAGCGTGCACCCGCAAGCTAGGCACCACGGGAGAGGCTGCTGTCGTGGCCCGTGCGGTCATGGCCTCGCGCAAGAACAGAAAAAGAACAACAACGTGTCCGAGTTGCGTAAAACGAACTCGTGGTCAGGCGTGTTGCGGCGGTCGCGCGGGGAGCCCTCTAATTGAAATCCGCGCACGGCCGCCTGCTCTCCCCTGCTGTTACAAGATGCGGGGAGGTCCGGCTTTACCATGGGCTTTCTCCGGTCGCCGGCTTGTCCCGGCGGCCGGTCGACTCCGCGGCTTTTTATAGGCACGCGAGGCAAGGGGGTCGCGATTAACAACGCCTTGTTTTTTTGGGTCGCCTTTTTGCGCGATTCTGGAAAGCAAACACGCGTGCGGGAACTTCGTTGCGGTTGCGTGAGGATCGAGGAGGCCACGGACATCTACCGAGCTAGGGGTCATGCATTCCCTGCCTTAAAGGGGCCCTGCAATCATATTTAAGCGTCTACCTTTTTCGCGGTCTCCACGTCCCTCAGGGTTCGGGTAAGCCAGCGGGCACGGAGAGAGTAATTAATCATCAGTGCGTCATATTTTAGCCGGACGACGCGGAAGCCTCTTCCTCCTATGGGGGCGACCCGCGGTGCTGAAAGCGCGCAATATGTGACGTCTTTGGTCCTGGGCTTACTACTGGTCAGAGCCGCTAAAAACTTCTTTTTTGTCGAAATACAAAATATAAGTGGCGCGAACCGTTTCGAATATTTATAAAACTAGTATTTGTTTCCTATTTTAGATCAGAAAAGAAACAAATGCAGTTTAGAAAGTACGGAAACGAGAAATGACCCGTCGACATACCCGCCACCAAGCGGTGGAAAAGGCGGCGCATACTGGAATGGTGTAGTGGTCAGGCCCCAACGAGTGGCGACCGTAGAAAGGTCCCGGATGTACGCGGCGGCGCTGCGGTCGTATGGACTGGAGGATCCGACCGGTTCCGAGCGTTCCCAAGGCCTTCAGCGAGCAGCTTTGACTTGCGGTTTGGCCTTTTCGCGGTATGGCAGCGCGAAGTGGCTCCCGCTCTGAACTGATCTTTACCTCCAGTTTGCTGTCGTTTGTGGCCAATGAAGTGTCATGCCAAATCAGTGTTTAATCGCGCAGCAAATGCAGTGCGAGCCGCCCTGGCTGCCTGCTTCATACAGCCTAGCCAGAACATGCTTTAGAGGCGCCCTCTCGAGCCGACACGTATGCGGCAGCCGTGACCGCTCGCTGAGCTCACTACCCCTCCTCTAGTTCACGGCCACTCAAGCAACCAAGGACGTCATGAGGGAAATTATTTTTTGCTTGTTTTTGTAATTTTAATTTGCCTATAACTTTTTAAAATAAGCTAAATTCGAGTAAAGTTTCATTAAGTTACTACGTTCAGTGCGCTCAAGTTTGGTGCAAATTAGAAACCACTAAAAAAGTCCTTGCAGGGTCCTTTAACGCGTTACGAAAAAAAAGCGGCGTTCTCTCTGAAATGTTGTGTGTGGATTAGTTGAGGGCATGCGTTGTTGCGATATATAAAAGCCCCATGAGAGACGGAGCCTAAAAAACTAGAGTTTTTAACAACTCTAAATTTGGCACGATGTAGCCAGATGTGAAGACAGATCATGGTGTGTTCTGTAACTTGTTGCTAATAATAATGTGGTGTGTATGCGTTTGTAGTTAATAAAAAAAGACCCTCGAGTAAAAAGTGTAACATTAAAATGACCGTACTAGTAGTCTTTCCCTATAAAGGTAAATACGGATTATAACTAAAAAAACGTCGGTGTTGGACAGGTAACACACAATGTCGCTGCCAGAAACGCGACATCACTGAAAACCCCACGCATAGGTTTGCGTATTTTTTTTTATTCGGAGTGAAAAATTGCTTAAAAAGAACTTTTGCTATAGCATATAGTCTATCAACGTAAGTTGTAAAGGTTAAAAAAAAATCAAAAATATTTGTGTGTTGACGAACTGCAGTTAGGGCCTTCGAGACGTCACTGTCCTTGAGCGATTTCAAGGACATGCGATCTCGAAAAGAACAAATATTCCTAACTGCGCGCCCACAATGTGCATCTACACCATTAATATTTTTAGAGTCCAACGTTTATTTCTTGTACCTCCTCCAATTTTATTTTTTATCCAATCGGAAAATCAGGTAGAGCACACAAGCAGGGAAGCATTAATTATATCAGAATGTCGTACGGCGGATTATTGTCCTCGGCAATCGTTCGAAGAAAACAAAACATACTGGAATCAATCTCGGTAGTAGGACATGAAATCCTTCGAGACACTTATAACAGCGGCCGGTGTTGCGCTTTAGAGACTTTGGTTGTGGCCAAAGGAACAAATAGAAAGACGAAAAAGACCCCAGCAAGGCACAAAACTCAACAGATTTGACTACTTGATCAGAGCAGCGCAGTACATCGCTCACAGCGTATATGATGTTTAATGGTGCAAAAGCGCATCGTGACGGCGATCGTTGTCCTTTTGGGTTTGCTATTATCGACTAAACTTATCACTCACATTTAAAAAAAAAAAATATGAAAGAAGTGTAGGATCATGGCGCATTTACAGTACGCGATTCGTTTAGCCGGTGATATCCGCACAAAAGAGCGTTTTAGGAAACCGTATTCGCAGATCCGATACCCTCCGGTACAAACCCATCGTACCGCAACGGATGTGAAAAAAAAAACGGTTTCCTAAACCTCTTTACTAACCGCCTTCTTTCTCTCGTACCGACCGTTCCGTCACGCGGATTGATGCCTCCCGTTCGTTGCCAAGGTGGCTTCAATCGAACACGAGGTCGCATCGGGATCGGATATGCGTGCCACGGGAGCCAAGTGGAGCTATAGCTGTTGGGCGCCGCTCTCTTCGGTGCACTATACCAATGGCAGCCAAGTGGTGCTCGTCTGGGAAAAGTTGGAGAGCCACGCAGAGAACGTCACTTATCCAAGGTGTACGCATCGCAACGGGCAGAACATTGGGCGCGAATCAGACTGAAAAGTCCCCTAGACGACGGTAAACACGGGGCACCATCACGCCGAAAGTATGGGGCAGAGTTTCCGAATCACAGTCTTTGAGACACCGCTTGCTTCCACTTTTTTTCGTCCAAATATACGGCAAGCGGTTTGCTCCAGACTGGCGTTTATTCCAGACTGGGGCTCGTTTCCTCTTTTCTTTTAAATCTTTTATAGCTACGTGTGTTTGTTTGTTGTTGTTTTTTTTTTTTTTACGTTGAACCCTGTGCGTGATTAAAACATATGAGATAAATTAGTCAATGAGTGTGATCATAAAACGTCAGTGGTTTTGATATACGAAATTTAGGGAAGCTGTATCATTGTCAGGAGTTATTTTAGTTTTTGCTGATTGGACAAATATTGTCCTGGGGCTCTAGATTGATGTGATTCTTATTTCATAATAATTCGTAATGCATCCGGCTTATTTGGTATAGATGCAATAGCATATCTTACTCATCATTTGATTTCCGCAAATGGGCGCGTTCGATCTTCGGCCTCGCATGGTTATACGATGATTTATCGTCTTATCAATGCTTGGAATTTTAAGGAGATATTGTTTTCTAACAATACGGTTTCGGACAGAAGCTTGCATTCACACAACGAAGCATGCTGTGAGCCAGAGTCGGGCAGTTAAATCGAGCACTATAGGCATTCGAAGCAAACCCTTTTTGCCGGCCAATACCATTTGTTAAAACTTCCTAAATACGATCTAATTTCAGAGTCGACAATGATATCTTGCTTCTATTAAACACGAAAATAACCGAGCTAAATATGCGCTTTAAATAAAAAGCATTCGACGATAAAGTTGGGAAAGTAATAGCGAGGTATGGTAAGCTTGGCGGATGAGTATTCAAATTAACCTTAAAACGGAGAGGTTCTTCTGTTGTGTACAATGAAAGTGAAGATATCGTGCCTGACGCACACCCAAAACAGAAACAATTTGTGACGTTTTTTGCAGATTTTTCAGTGGCTCTGACTTATGAACAAATTGTACTCTTATCCTGTAGAACTTCAAGGAAGTAACAATGCTAGCATCGCCATCAGTGTATATTTTTTAAAACAAAAGTACAGTATGTACACCCTCGTTTTGCTGCATATCAGCAAAGTACACTTGTGAATACGTATAATAAGCCACGACTTGCCAAGCTGCATCATTGAAAACTGCCCCAGACAGAAACCCCAGTTTTCCCATTTACTCGCCGTAGGTACGGATCTGTCTTTCCTATCTCTGTTGTTTCTGCACTACATTACACGATGCAAGATAGACAGCCTTACCGAAAACTACCTAGTGAAGTACTGTACTGTACGTTCTGCTCAAGAATCTGCCTTAACTTTGGAGAAAACTAGCATGGATATTCGTGGGCCTACCAGATTCGTTAATTTACCAAAGAAATCATTAAATTTCTATACAAATGCATCTTCCATGGTAGGTACCTATTGACAATCAAAATTCTTAAAAAGAAAAAAAAAGGTGACGAGCTTGCGCAGTTATAATTTATAAACCGCTAATCGCAATGTTATTTGTTCATAAAAAAAAAAAGAGAAAAATGCAAGCCCGTGGTACCTGACAGAGTAATAACTATGGAAAAATATCCTTCGTTCAGAGTTGTGTCTGGAGAGATACAGACGATCCTGGAAAATCTGTCACACACTCTCGTGGTCCATAGACTAGTCAACACAACGACACGCACCGGACTTGTCCTTATTCGGTATACCCCAGGTTAGCCCAGTTCGGCAAAGTTCTGCGCTATTACCTCCCAAGAAGAAACAAGCGCGCGGGTGCTATCAACAAATCAAGAAACAAAGCAACGAACGGCCCAGATCAGTGCCACTGTCCATCAACTCACCGGTGAGCGACACTCCCCCTCCGATGTATCGAATGCCTCGCACCGCGCGCACGTATCCTTTCTCGCTTTTTTCCAAGCACTCCAGTTCCGGCGTCGAACGTTGTCACAACCGAGGAGCACCAGGCATCCGAGCACAACTAGCGGGACCGGCACATAACACAACAACGACAATAAAAAAAAAAAAAAGCGACAGCACCTTCAAGAGAAAGCGATTCGGCGAGGCACAGCAGGGGTAGTAAACACCTGGCCTACGTCCGAAACTCCTTGACCAACCCACGATGATACACAAGATTAAAAACGAGACCAGATCACGGTGAGGCGACGGGACCTCCGCTGTGAGCTCGAGCGCGCACTGCCTGACCGGTCGGCACCGCTAGCACGGCGCAAGTAACAAAGCTGGGAGAGTCCCACAGTTCCACACACACACATAGAGAGAAGAGCGAGACTGCTGCGGCGCTTCCGACCCTTTTTCACCTTCTCGCCCTCTTCTCTCAACTTTGTTTTGCACCCTCTCGCGATCTCCCCTTGCCCACCTTCCTTGTCCTCGGATGGTGTCCATGATTTCGGCTGGTCTTCCAATCGGGAAAAGCAGACCCAGAACCGGTTTGGTGCCGCTGTGCCGACCGCTGCTGCTTGCGTTTCTGTCGGCCGGTCGGCCTTTTTCGAATGTGAGCAAAAGAGCGCCGCGCTCTTCCCCTGCCTCCTCCTCTCTGCCGCTTCCCTGGGCGAGTATTTCGGTTACTCAGGTAGTACGGGCACCGGCAGTCACCTGGTTTGCTTCCGAGTCCCGACCGTGGTACGACCGGCCAGGTCGCGTCGCTGGCCGCGTCCTTCTGTACGGCGGCCCGAAGAAGACGCAAGGTTGACGGATGGGACCTATGGATTGTTGCAATAATGGCCTTCTGCACGCCGCCACCTTTGTCTACTGAGCTGCTGAATCCGTTCTGGGCACTCGTAGTAGTTCTGCGAAAGTTCAGACGCCGCGCATGCGTGTACAGCCCTCGGCATTTTTCGTCTGGGTGATTAACGCTGGAAGGGTGTAAGGAAGAGGATGTCAATGTGAAGATGTGTCGCGTAACTGTGTTTCGTCTTTGCCGCGCTCTTTCTCACGTTGGGTTCCCAGGAACTTTTGTGACGACCTTGCACTTCCAACTCTAACGACCATGAGTTCAACGAAGACAAGACAATATTTCTCCTTTTTTTTTGTCTTTACGCTTGCCATTGTCTTTGCCGTTGTCCCTGTCTAGCCCTGTCACCGGGAATGACGCTGTCGAGTTGCAGGGCAACAACCGGCGCAAGACGTACTATGTAACTGCGTTCGGTACTCCTTTGATAATGGCATGCTCGATGTTATCTTTTAACTCAACCATTCTTTGTACATGGGAATAGCTATAGCCGCACATTTTAAGTTCCCCGCTTCCTACTTATTTCAACTACGGGTTGGGATGAGCAAATTTCTAACAGAACTTCGATGAGGGTGCGTGTTTAAGTAGATAGTAGGAACTGAAGAAGACTATAAGAATTTAAGCAATTTTGTGGCCACCGAACATATCGACTTACCACTTATCGTACTTTTTCTGACTACGGAGCGTTCTGCTGCCCCTGTCTCTAACTCAACAAGTGAAGCTCGGGAAGGTTATTTACCGTTATGCTAGACATGGTCGGTGGATTAACGATATAGCGACTCACATTCTGTCAGGTCAGAGTTTGAGGAGAGAACCACCATTAATAATGGGTAAGTTCGGCAACCAGGGGCCCTGAACTCGTCAACCACAAAGTTGCAGCCGAAAGTTCGCAGAGCGCGCTGATTGGACGTTGGCTAAAAAAGCTCGAAGTCATCGTCGTGATAGACCAATCGGAGCGCTCCGTCAACTTCGGCCCCAGATTTGTGTTTGGCGAGTTTAGGGGCCCAGGTCACTGCTTGCTGACCACTACCAGTTAATGAGGAGTATAGTATGATCATGCCATCGAGGCATATTACAGCGAAGCTGTGTATGACTCGTTGGTCGGATTCTTTCGTTTCCGTCGACCGAACAGTAGTTGACGAAAAACCCTCGCACGCGCCTTGTCTATAATCATGTGGTTTTGACGCTTGCTTTAATAATAAAACGCCAAAACCAGTGTCAAAATGACATGGTAGATGATAAGCACATGGCGCTCTCTGCATGCGTTTCTCGGTACAGGTCCCGGTTACATAAGCTGCCGCGGCAACGGCAGTGTACGAAGTCGTTTACATATAAAAAAAGTTTTGGTACAGCGCATTTACTTTTCTTTTGTCAATCATTTGGTATAGACACATTTGCTCTTTACAAACATGAACTGCCGCTTTCGTCCCAAGCGACTTCCGGTCGCACCGTCTTTGCAAACATGTTTAGCTGGCTCATGTCACCAGTGCTGGAAAGCATAAATATTCCACAGACAACGAAGTTGCAGATTTAACGAGGGCCTTTGGCTGTACAATTTTATATTACATCTTGGAGGGGGCAAGTTGGTTTACAAAAATACTCGAAAAATTTTAACATAACTTGCACTTCTTTCTCCTTTTGGCGTTCACCTGGAGAATTGGTGGTTAAACTTTTCATCTACATTTCAAGCAGCAATATTTAGGTGACCTTTGTTCATTCCTTTTATTAACCGGAAGTTCTCCGGGACGTCAAAAGCTAAAGCACCACCTGGTGGCGCTTGCAAAAAAAAAAAAAAAAAAAAGTTTTATAGTGCAGTGGGCAATCGTTGCAGGTAATACCACAGCTTCGCTGTCCAACCACCATCACACCCATACAAGAATGGTCTATGGTCGCCTATGGAAAATTACATGGCAGGTTATCACCCTCTATGGTCGGCCGTAGAAATTTATAAATACTGCTACAGCCAGCTATAGAAGAATCTATGGCCCTGCGTCTAAAGACTGGGAACCCACATGCAAAAAATTTTATGGCCCCGGGTCTAAAGGCTCAGAACCAATAAATTGTCTTTACCCATCTATAAAAAATTGTATGTCCCCGAGTCTAAAAACTAGGAACCAATATTTTTTTACACGCTTATAGAAAATTACTACTGGCGCTTACTTTTTTAAAGAAAAAAACGCTCCAGGTTAAAAAATGAAAGCAATACTAAATTTCTGTAATACCGGTGAAAAAGCGTGACCCAAGATATGTTCTCTGCTGTCGCAACGAGTCGTGAAAACCACTAATATTGTTTGTTTGAAAAATTCATTGAAAAACTTGTGGAACAATTAAAATTATTACCCCCAAAAGTTGAAAATAGATTACACTGGCACCGAGCACCGCAATCAAGCAGCAGCTTGATTGCAATCTTCAGCACCAGTGTACTACATTTAATCACTGCATTTTCAACATGATTCATCCAACTTATTAAAAATATAAATTTTAAATTTTAGTAATTAGCCTAATCATTTACATTTGCTTTTTTAGAGTGTTGAATTAAGAGATGGGGGCCATTCCAAGACACAATTAAAATATTGTGATAAGTACGAGTAATATTTGCTCCACCTCTTCGTGTGTCAACACATGACGGCAGTCACCGGCCAAGTCGGATTCAAAAATAAGACTGCCATATATAGAGGTAGTGCGAACTTAGCGTACGTAGAGATGGGTGGGGGCCTGGTGTCGCTGCGTTGTTAAGGGTGTGTGGGGGGTTGTTCTGCTTGTGTCTGTGTATTTTGTGTGTTCAGTGATGTATGTGCATCTAGCCTCTGGCGTTCAAGAGTCGGGGGAACTTGAAAATAATTTTTTTTTAGAGTGCGCTGGCTAAAGAAAACTATAGGAAAACGCATACAGCTTTTTTAGCAGACCATATAAATGGCTAAAACACCAAGCGAAAAGCCATAGGTAGCTATAATAGCATGGTGGCTATAGAAAGCCAGCCATTAGAAAAGCTAAAGCGCTTTGGCTGGACGGTGATAGGGCCATAGACAATGCTAAAGAGGCCTATAAAGACGATCATAAAAAATGCTAACGACGGCCATAGAAAATTATTTCGCTAATTGAGCCAAACAGCCGACCATACAAAGAATTTTCTATAGCCGACCATAGTGCATTTTCGTATCGGCAGTGTGGATTGCAGCCTTCATTTTGTTTAGACATACATTCCTTTTACACAATTATTTACGCTTATTGCCTCACTGACTTCGCGCCGCTCTCTAGTGTCGCTTGGTAAGGTAATCCGATGCGACGCTTAAGTGTACTCCTGCATTAACACTTTTTTAATTCTTTGTTCAGGGGCACTCCTCTGCAAAGTTAGAAAAAAGAAGTTTGTCGGACATTTCGAAAGATACATCAGTGACAGGACGGACTAACGGCATAAATGGTTTTCATAAAATTTGGGCTGGATGTTATAAAAAAGCAGGTCTTTTGAATATATTTACAGAAAAGGTGCTGTCAAAAACATATTGCGAAAAACGGTTCATATTCAAAATTGCTAATGAAGTACTACGTATTTAGTAAAGACAATTTCACATGTGCCATGTCATTCTACCTCATACATATGGAGTATAGAATAAACTCAGGCAACCCATGAACTCAAACGTTGATGACATGCCTTGTGCGTAACGAATGCCTACTACAAACTAAAAGTGAAGATGGTCATCACAGGTAGGAACGAAAATGACAGCCTATACATCGTTCGTGCTGTAGTTGGCCTCTTGTCTTTCCTTGGACATCAAGATTATGAGGAGAGCAAGTCGTCTGCTCCTTGCGCAGGAGTTGCGGTGACGTCAGAAAGACGCCGAGCTCTGATTGGCTGATTGAAGGATAGTGGGTAGACATCAAAGCAAGCTGCCTTGAGGTCTACCCACTATCCTTCATTCAGAACCAATCAGAGCTCGTCGTTTTGACGTCACCACAACCCCTCCTAAAGAAGCAGACGAACTTGCGCTCAGAGTTTAAGTCCACCTCTCTTTAAAAGTGTTCAACTGCCTAATGAAACATATACAAATCTGGCAAACTATCGAAAGACCGATAAACCGATAACTCTGTGGCAGAGACTATTTGAGCAAATTATTATCGCAGGTGGAACGTGGCAGACGGGAAAGTAAATCCCCACGAGTGCAGCAATGACGGTTATTGGGGTACATAACTTAGTCGGCTGCCAACGATTGCTGCGCATCCTATCCTCACGTCATTACGCCAAGAAATCTGCAGGGGTATTTTAGCGCAATTTTGATGGTAGAGTTTTCAAAGATTACAGTGATTGAGAGAAGATATGTCAGTCCTTTGCGGCTGAAATACGCCATCATATTTCATTTTACCGAACACACTTTTCTATGCTGTGTCAGTGGCACAGACGAAGGAATATTTGATTGTTGAAACGAAAATACCAGGATTCAGATATTTATCGGCTTTTATTTTTTTGCAATCAAAACAAAGTGTCGGGAAACAATATTGTAGCATTAAATATTTAAACAGTGAACTCGGTCAGTTTTCAAGGCGAGGCAACTTGTTTTTCGCTTTACAGATAAGCTATTTGGCCAGTGCCGCACAACCGTCCAGTCTGAGATGTTAAACGCGCATGATGCAGTAGTGTATAACTCGGGTTCTGTGTTTTCGGTTTTTATTTCTTCGAAATTCGGCATACCTCTTTCGGTGCTTATTTTAAAATTCAAGTTTCGGTTTTTTTCGGTGTATATTTATTCCCAAAAACGTTTCCCGTTTTTTTTTTTTCGGTGAATAAGAATTAGATGATCCTTGTAGCTGTGATATTTGTGATCACTCAGAATAACGGCACAGATACATGCGTGGTCTTCGCTACAACTTCACACCTCAAAATTGCGGAATTCGAGGGCATAATTTTCAGCGCGCTTCTTTTTCCTTCCCATTCTGACGACGTGATCGTCTGAGGTGATGACCGTACAAGCCCCAACGGAAAGGGAAAAAAATTATTGTATTTATGTTTTTAATTACAGGGAATTTTGAGAGAGGGTGTTAAGAAAGGTATATTAATGGCTTTCCTCGATGTCCTCTGAAGTGCACGAAGTGAAAAACTTTATACTAGCCCACATCCGAACTTTTTTTTAAGACCGGGAACTTGACACGACAACACGGACACAGATGTCCCGTGAAGGCCAATCCAAGACATTTGGTTGCATGCTGAACCTTGGAAGGGAGCAATCACGAAGACGTCACACAATGTCGAACTTTGCAAAGCCCCTGTCCCTCTGTTCCCCTCCCCTCCCCTTTCCACCTGATGCGGCCCTAAAAGACTGACCCTTTTCGGTTAAAACCGAATTTTAGAAAACGGATTAGAGAAGCTTTTATCGGTTTTTATCGGTTTAAACTGAAAACGCCAAACCTACAGACTGACCTTTTGCGGTTAAAACCGAATTTCCAAAAATTAATTCGGTGTACTTTTATCGTTTTTTTATCGGTTTAAACCGAAAACTCCGAGCCCTATGTATAACGCAGGTTGTGACACTTTTACGCAATGTGTGCTTTTTCTTCCGCGGTCCAAAGGAAAACAAAACTGGCATTCTCTCCCTCTGGGATATTTGTGTGTGTAAAATAGTGGACATATACCACCACCAAATCTCAGCAACCCCTTCCCCCCCCCCCCCCCCTCCCAAAAAGAAACAGAAAAAATCTGTACATCGTTGTCATATAATCAGTAATTCCTTAAAGAGGAAGTTGGGCTCCATCGTTTGGACCGAATTTATAACATCCTGAAGACTCATATTAATTATATGATTAAATATTATTGGGCCTCAAGCAAGTGTAACTTGTACACCTCCGCTGCCCAGGGAAGTAAGTTGGCACTCTAATACGAACACTAACCGTGTAACCGAGCAGTATTGATTACAACAATAAACGCCAAACACGAGGCAGTTTCAGTGAACGCACAAGAACGCTCGTGAGAGGAGACAGAAGGCACCTTGGTAAAAGGAACTACATCAGTTGCCACGGCAACCGTGTAATATGCCGTGGACGGTCGACTGGAGGCCCGGTGGTGCACCAACCAAGCAGACCTCGGATCTGCCACCGACACCGAACCCTTTCTCCGAGAACCAATCACCGACATCCCTTGCCTCTCCGATGCACCATCGCCAACAGTGGGATTACTTGTGTGCGAAACCTTCCTGACCAAACTTCATTACTCACTATATAGCGTGGCCTTTCTTTATCGTTCATTAATACCTCTGTGTAATAGATACGACTTTTTCACTTCCTACCACTATCCCGGAATTCCTACTCCCTTTCTTATTCTTACCATCACACCGGCACAGTGCCCTTTCCATTTGAGACAGCAAATGGAGGGAAATCAACTAGAAATACGCCACTGCTAGCTTGGGATTATGTTGTGCATTACATTCGCTACGAACAATCTCGGGCTTCTGTTTTGCGTGCTTATGCCAATTACCTCATATCTGTACTAAATTGTTCATACCTGAGGTGTTTTGAATCGACGAATAAATAAATCAATATTCCCTCAGCATGCAGCTCAAGCGTTTGTAACCTGATACGGGTTTACCGAGCGTCGACGTCTTAACAGATTCAGCCATTAAGTCCCCTAGCTTGTCTCAGAAAGCGTTTGTACTGCGTCGCTTACTGCAGGTTATCGTGACTACTTTTTGGGGAACGCGCTAATGATCCTCTTAATTACACCAGTCCGGAGGTTTCTTTCAACCGGTGGAAGATCGGAGCATCAGAGCTTTTGGAGAACTTCTCTAAGTAAAACTTTTCTTCATGCCATTGCCCCCCCCCCCCCCCCCCCCCCCGCTTCTTTCCAATGCTTTCCCTGAACTATATCACTGATATAAGCTCATTATTTAAATTTGTTTTGAAGTAATTTTTTTGTGACCTTTATTACTCCCAAAAGTCATCTAGAAGGTGGAGGTTGCTATCATTATTGTACATATTGGTGTGTTTTCTAGTAAAAGCGTGTCTATTGGTCGCACACAGAGATCTGCCTGCATGCCACAGAATATTTAAGTAACTTTAATGTATTTCCCCACTTGCGCAACTCTCAACATTGAAGATGACTGGCGGGATCATGTACAGTTCTCGCTAACTTTCTTTAAGGGCTTACCACGTACGTATTAAAATATTTGGCCTTTTTAAAGGTGTAAATCAGCTTGTCCCGGGGTTAATATCCTAAGGGATATTAACCCCGGGACATAACACTCTTTAGACACTGCATGGTGAACGAACTAAAAATAAATGTTGACGACCTAAGCAGCATTCTAGGAATATTATTTTAAGAGCAACACGCAAGCAGTTCATGCATGAGCAGAAGCAGCGAATACCGACGCAGTGATTACCAACATATACATAAATCGACAATTCAAGCACATATATTTGCAGGTGAGCGTCTTCGCAATTCCGAAAGTTACACGTATCTTGCTTTGTTGTAAATAGAGAGTTTTAGTAGATTGTTCCGATACCTCCGATAGCCCCGATAACGATACTATGCATCCGCAAGGGAGGCGGTGGCGGAGTATCGGGTATCGTTATCGGAGTCATGGGAACGATCTACTAAAACTCTATATTATCTAACGCAGAGAATATCTAAGTTCAATGAACTATCTCCAAGTAAAAAGCATTGTAACAGGCAATAATTATTCAACAAAGTCACTACAACGAGCGGTTTCAAGCGGGTGTAAATAAGGCAAACACACTTCAAAATGAAGGGTATTCTAATTTTATCGCAGCAACCTTATCCACGTCCTTTTTACACCCTTGAAAATGAAGGGTGTTTAATGCCAACACCATCCTATTTGATTCTTAAAAAGGGTGTATTAGCAAAAAATGAATGTGCTGAGGGCGTGCAGCCATGGGTGTAAGTCTCTGGAACACCCATCGTACACCTTTAAGTACACACTTTCTAAGTGTATAAGGGGCAGAAATAAAGGTTAGAGTCCGACAGAGGGGTCATTCTGGTTTGTTACCTATCTGAATCAGAAATACCATTATTTACAGTCTATAGGTCGCACCTCTTATAAGTCACACCTCCATGCATAAATGGCTGTTTTCAGAAAAAAATGATATAGAATTCACATCTTTGTATAAAGTCGATTTTATACATTTGTACGGTCGGCGCTACGAAACTGCGTTGTAAAACCCGTATATGTGCATTATGATTGCAATAAACGCGTAAAGCGAGCGTAAGTTTTAATATCCTCGTCAGCGAATCAAGCGAGAAATATAAACCCCGTGAAAAAAAAAAAATTTGCTGTTAAGGTTCATTTTTGTAGGGAAACAAATGCATATAAGTCGGCCCTTTTATAATACGCACCGACGTAAATTAAGAAGAAAAAAAAAACTGCCCCATATAGCGGGAAGTACAATAGCTTTAGAAAAAGTCACTATATTTTAAGAACTTGTTTTACTGAAAGGTTCCATTAACCGTTTGCTCAACCGGAAATCCGTCGCTTCTGCTCAAACGAAGGAAATACTGCCTCATAGCAGAACGAAACTTAAAGGGGCACTCAAGTGCTTTTTGGAGAAGCTTGTTTTTGGAAGAATATTGTTTGTTGGGCTTCAGTCAATAAAAATGACCAGTTCTAAATGGCAAGGCGCCCTAGTAAACTCACAGCAATAGAAATACACAGGCATTATATCCTCTTGCGGGGTCCATCCCGTGTCTCCACCTCCTCCATAGAATTCGACCAATAGAAATAGCGAACTGCGAAAAGATTGCTAAAGTTATTATTATTGCTCTTTTTAGGCACATGCACATTATATTTTGAAAACAACGTCAAATCTTTGGCTGTAGGTGACGCAATACAGCTATTATTGTTTGAAAAAGAGCGAACTACGTTTTCTCCTCGCCTTGTTACGCGGGAGTGATGTGCCCACGCGGCGACGCGGCTCCGTCGTGGAAAGCGCGTGGCTCGCAGCTTATCTCGCCGCGAGAACGATAAGGAAGAGGATCTTCTTCCCGAGGCTCCTTTGTGTGTTAGCAAAATATCCAATTTTAGCTGAAAAGAATGTCAAGTAAAGATGCCTTTTTACTGGGTAACTTGTATGTTCATTGCAGGAATAAGAGCAAGAATTCCTAATTAGCGTTCGAGTCTTCCTAGCCAATTTGGCTCCGAGAACACAGCACTTGGCTAGGCTTTACATGAAAACAATCTGTCCATGCTCGTGTTCTCCAGTCTTTCCCTTCGTCGGTATCTAGTGGCGTTGTTCCAAAAATAATGTGTTATTCACAAAATCCGTCAAGTCGGTAAAAAAATTATCTTGAAAAAACGTGCTTTTTCTCAAAGGTTATGGGAAACTCTCAAAGTGCCTTGGATTCGCCTCAATGGCTCGTAGCATCCACACCAGTCGCTTGTTAGGTGACACGGAGTATAGCAGTAAGTGCTCAAAGGCGCCAAGAAGAGGGCAGCCAATGAAAACTCCCAATGTTCTCGCTGAAACATGAAAATCGATAATGACATTGAACTGGAAAAAAATAAGTTGTCATCTGGTTCTAACGCCTAACATTACATTTGGGCGAAGAACGACTGCTGGGCAATGCATTGTTTAGCGCTTTTATTTTTTTAAAGGGAGGGGTACCGAAACCCGGAGTAGGTGTCGCTGGCAAAGTGACCTCTAATTGCCTTGACCATGCAGGAGGGCAGTGGTCGCCTGTTCTTCTGTCCAAGTCTCCGCCACAGCCAAAGCACACACTGCCTATAGGCAGTGAACCGGAAGCAACTGAAACAATGTCCACATTTATTGAATGTAAGGAACACCCACCAGCCATACACCTGAGGCAATGACCAGACTAATCAGATGTAATAAGCAATATTCGCTACTCTGAAATCTACACCTCTCTTGTGATTGTTTCCCCGGAAAAACCATCACATATTATGGTTCTCTTTTATGTTTCCTTTTGCTGTGCATGTGATGTATTTGCAAACAAACAAATGATCGGCACAACTAACTATACACCAACTCATGTTTATAAACAAACTGGAGCGCCCCTAGCAGACGCCACCCGCGCCGCGCATGCGCAATGGAGTGTGGGCAAGAAGCTCGCCTTTGCCCATAAACAAACCATTGAAATGCGATGTTGCCGGCGTCTGTGTGGACTCCCCTTGTATTTTTTTTGCGTTTGAATAGTTGACCACGTTTTCCTTGCAATGTCTGACTACTTGAGCAGCCTCCAGAACCGACGAGAGACAGTAGTCCAACTCTGACTCCATGTCCGTCTATAAAGCCACGTAACATCTATTCTCCCGGCAGCCAGAAGAATAATTTCCCCGAAATTCAACCGGCAGTTGACTCCCATTGGACCATTGACTGTCGCCAAGGGAAAGCGGAGGCGAAGAGGGGAGGTTTAACACTGGCCCGAGGGATACACGCGCGATGAAGTGTCCCTACAGCGTGCAATTCGCGTAACGAGTGTCGATGAAACGTCAGCGTCGACAATACGTGTCCAGGAAAAGTTGTCCATGAAACGTGTTTCCATGAGATGTTGGAAGAACAAGAAAATCAGCATTCTACCGGCAGTTGTATGATTTCAGACAACCAATGGGAGGCGATCGTCGGTAGAATTTCAAAAAATTATTCTCCCAGGTGCCGGGAGAATAGACGCTGTCATAAAGCTACCCGTCCTTATCCTTGGCCCGCGGCTTGGGAGGCATGGGCATGGAACCAAAAACGCACGGCAAACAAGAAAAAAGCAGACACGCAAAGCGAAAAACATTCAAAAGCAGTTGAACGCTAATGATGATTTCTATTCAAAGCTATCACGCCGCTTCAATGCGTACGCAAGAAAAACGGGGGCCGAGGCAGAACAGCAAGTTTCGCGACCGGTAACACGAAGTTGTACTCACTCGTTTGAGGTTGCCCCCATGTTTCTTTCACCATAGTGGCGCATGTTCAACAAGGCCAGCTGTTGCACACCCGGATCGAGGCACAGCCCCTCGAAATCCGGGTGGCTTGTCACGCAGCTCTGCCGGCCCTGCTGCTTGCGAACGGCGGCCGGGTAGTCACGGCAGCAGACACACTCTGCGACGGTTTCCATCGGCACGCAGCAACTGCATTGGCACCTTAAAACAGAAAACCAGCATCAGCTATACATATGAGAGGTACAATAAACAGCTCATCACCTACCAGTTGGTGTTCCCAAGCCGCTGGGTTGCGTCGTCGGTTTCGTCGTCTTTCTCCGGTGTCGACATTGAGCATCGCGAACTGTCGTCCGAGTCCGTCGCGTTCGAGGCATCGGCGTCGCGCGTAGGAGTGGCGTCGTAGGAGATTGAGCTGATATCTGCCGTCCGCCGAAGAATTTCCACCTCCAACGGTGTTAGATTTGGCAGGTCCATCTCCGCACGACGCAAGACCCGAAGTAAACAAAATGAGTCCCAACGAGAATCCATCAAATACGCGCACATTCGGAAGATCACTCCGCCGGTTCGAAGGATCAATCCGCCGAGAAGCCGTCACTCGTGATTGGATGGCGCACGCCCTTCCCTGCTGCCTTCCCGTCCGACAGCGCCCCTGACGGCGTGCGCCTAGGCGCAGAACAGCGATCTTTGATTGGATTTTTAATAGGGAAATCGGCCGCCCTTGAATGTAATTATGGGATTTCTAGGATGCTTAGAGCCCGCAGAATGAGTTATGACAATAAATAGACGATCTCAGAATCCACTTGAGTGCCCCTTTAACATATAAGTGCTCACCTAAACTGCGAAATCGGGTGGGTGTTAATGACACGTTCTACCTTATATACCTACTTGCTTTTAATGTTTAAAAAAAAATCTATATCGAGCATCAAGCGCCGGATAAAAGTAAACCCAAAAATGCGCGTCGTAACAATACGCAGCAAAAAGAAAAAAAAGTTGTGATCAAAGAGATTAAAACTAGCGAGGCTGTTTTCCATCATCTCCAGATCCACTGTCTTGACCAAGTACGGTAAAATCTCATATAAAACAGCGGCATAAGAAATATCCCCAAAAGGCTCGATTAAGCGGGAGAATTTTCCAGGATTGGATATTCATCGTTCGCTCGGAGGCTTTGCCGAATACAAACGTCAGACGCGACGCTAACGACATGACGTTAAGGCCTCATCTAACGCATTGTGTTTTTATGTATTTACTTTTATAAAATACACTCGACTTTTCTTTTCTTTTTTTGTATGTGTGCTTGGCGACAATCACTCCTGGACGTTTGCGCACTCGGATGTTTGCGTATACACGCCAGCACATTTTCCCGATATGTGGCAGTGACACACTTGTCGCGCGTTCTTCTTGTCGATGGGCTACTGCAAAGCGGGGGAGGTTAATAGGGCGACGGGTCTATTAACCTCCGAGCCCGTCTGTTGCTACACCGAGTTCGACAATGGGAAGTGACAGCGGAGCTGCGAAGATGATCTCCGCAATCGCGTCACGGCATACAGCAGTCATGGATCCGTCTTGTGTATACACTGGAGAACAATGGGTTCTTCAGCAGCGGACATGTTGGAGGCGTTGTCGTAAGAATGGCGAGAGGAACGCGGGACACTTTCGTCCGCTCCAGCGTTCACGCACAGCATAAGAGTATGCCACTTATGGCTCTTAAAATGACCATGAAATATATTTTTGGCTGGGACAAATTATTTTACAAATCGCACATTGTTTAAAGGAAAAACAAATCTAGCTCGCGAGGGTAGAAAGTCAAAAGCCTGCTTTTCGGTGCGAAAATTAGAAAATATGGCAATTTGTTTCTAATCTTCTTTTCTTCGAAATCTCTTCGCCATTTTATGGCAATATTTTTGTGGTGTGCATGTTTATGCAGCCTCGAATTTAGTCTGCCTCAAAGAGCGTCTTGTCTCCCAGCTGTAGACGGAAAATTTAGACTGCGCAGCACAACCGCTAGCCTGGGATCTTTAACGTGCATCACGCAGTATATACACGACTGCCCGTCGGTACGACGCTCATCCAGATTGAAACGGGCAGGGGTGGGGATTGAACCCAGGATCAATGGGCAGCGCGAGCTTTCGCTTCACGTGCTCCGAGCTGGTGAGCGCTAGCCCACTGTGCCACCGATTCCCGTTTCTTGCGATGCATCCTCGGTACCCAAGCATGTCAGCCGAACTCAGGTCATGCATTGGACAAGAGCACTGCGTCACTCGGACGTATGAGCTCGTTAACAATCAACCCCTTCGAGGAATATATGGATTCGCGTTCGTGACAATGAGTGCCGTGACTCGCATCATCACTTGCAAATGACAACTTCCATGGTGTGCTTAAAAAGCACGATGGAAGCTTGGAGTCACATCATCCGGTGAAATACTACATCACGACCACGGGACTTCCCATTTCGTTTTTGAGTTGAGGATTAAAGGAGGACGAAGTTGGAAAAATCATTTTATTGTCCCTTTAATATGCGTTTCTCCAACTTAAGCTGCTAAAAGTGTATACAGTGGCTAGAAGTTCGAACCGGATAGCGCTGGATCACTGATAGATTTCATCTGATTTACTAGATTACTTTCAGTTGTGGAACTCCCGCGTTGGGGGGTACCCCCTCACTCTCTGCAGTCCGCCTCCCGTCGTTTGCAGCGCCATATCGATTTTTGTTTCAAAACTGTGTGTTCCTTAGAGTACGCTGAAACGCCATCTGCTAGACGCTGTGTTTCAAAACAAAGGTATTCCATAGAATACACATTAGTTACCATAGCAACCGACTCCCAAAAATGGTGGCGCGTCAAACGATGGGAGACGAGCCGTGAGGCAAGAGAAGGGGGTATGCTCAGACATGGTAAGTAATTTATTACAAGTAACGGATTACTTGTAATCCGTTACTTTTTAGGCAATCTTGTAATTGCCATGTTACTTTTTTAGAGTAATTTGCAATATAATTTCGTTACAAAATATTGCTAATGGATTGCTTTATTTACTCGTTACTTTTTTGAAAAATATGAGCATAATAAAGTAACTAGAGCAGTACGAGCAGAACATTCAGCAGCGTAAAGAGAACAAGCTCAACAAAATGGAAAACATCTTGAAGGGGAGAATAGCCGAAAAGAAAACACGATTTTTAGTATGACCGGTTACTATAACCCCTAGAAAAACGGGCAAGGCATGTACAAATATACGAAGGACAAACATCAAGTAAGACAACGCCGAGTAGGCTCCCCGTCGCCTTCCATCGTGTTTTTCTGTTTCTTCCGGACAGGAGAAAGCTCTTCGTGTTTATTTGTTTTTGTCTCTTACACCATTTAACCCTTTCCAACTACTTCGACGTCTCCCGCCACCTGCCCAGACATATACGCTGGTCCGTACCCGCTCGATTCGCGGGTTCACAACTCGCGTAACAGACGATGGAGCCTCGCGCGAGGGGGTCGAACTCTCTTTGTTTTTGATGTGTGCTACTTTATTCACGCTCTAGAGGCACGGCTGAAAAGCTCCCGGCCCGTGGCTAAGAGCATCGTCTTCGAGTGTACGGACGATAGTTCGTTTGGTTTACTTGTCTGGGCCATGGTGGTCAGTCCACTCCTCACTTTACAGTCAACTGTCAACATAAAGGGGAAAAGGGGGGGGGGGGGGGGGGGGGGGGTAGGCCATCTAAGGAGTGTTGACAGAGAGAGAAAGAGGACGCGTCAAAGTGGTGTAGTCCTCTATTGTCTTGTGAAACCGAAGGCCACCGCGTCTCTCGCTCTTTATGCCCTCCCCTGCCCTGGTCTCCATGGATATTGGTATAAAAGTGAGAACCGATGAATGATCGATAACCCGTATCCGCCACTTTCTCTCTGACTGGTTGAGTTTTCGGTCATGGAGAGTCCGTCGTCTCCATTGCCATCTCTTAATGAGATGTTCAAAATGTTTACGTGCACACTTTGCTTGCCAAAAAAAACAAAAAAAAACACATATAGTCATCAGCAAGAACAACAAACTCTGATCTACGGAATCACATCGAGGTAAGCTAGGACACCTGCATTCTGCATTGGCTTTACATTATAACGTTAGAACCAAGTTTGTTTTTTTCCTGTGAATAACAGGCGAAACACCCGGGTGAAAAAGGAGCTTTCGCAGATCGCTTCTTTAGCTCCGAATCTCGTTGCGGAGGTAGACGCTGTTACTGAGCATGCGCACTGCTAGCTTTGTCCGCACAATTCCAGTGATTATTTCCGGAGGCCGTAAGTTAGCGGGATGGCGGGTGTGGTTGCAACTTACAGGTGAATGGAGTGCACCTACACTCTTTCTCTTAAATATAATATTTTATTTTTACAGGGACTACCATAATGCAGGCGTACGAGAAATGAAAAGTAGTGTTGCAGAACACTTTTGAAAGATATCAAAATTGTTTCTATTGTTTTCTGGATAAGGTATACGGAAAAGATAACGTGAAAGTAATTTGTAACGAATAAAGTAACCCGTTACTTTTCAGCGAAAGTAATTTCTAACGGTAATCCTTGACATTTGAGGCTCTGTAATTTGTAATTTTAATCCATTACATTTTTCAAGTACCGAGCACAACTCTGGGTATGCTCGTGCAAGCAGCGTCTTTGTGCAGTTCTGTAACTACACATTTCCTTAGACTGTTGAAGCTACGATCACTGCCAGCTCAAGAAACGTAATATGTAAACGCCTCTAGCTTTGTGACTAATTGTTCCGTGCTCTTAACGACCAATTCCACATTCTTATTGGCTTAGGAGTCACAATAAGATGCAAGAAAAATAATATAAGCACGCCGAAGGACGAATAGCGTAGCTAGAAGATATTACGCCGCGTCCTGTCAGCGACAGGAGCTGTCAGCGACATACGTTTTGTTGGTTACGCAGTCTTGTGGAATAAGCGGTGCACCCACACTGTTCATTGTTCCTTTCAGCTATAGACCGTTGGAATATCACTGCGCAGCGAAGTACTGCTTCGAAACAAAAGGGCAAATTCACGGCTCTAGGGTGGCCTTCGCGTAAATGGGACGTACGTCAGCTATTTGGACAGCCGCCTTATGCTCGGCAAAATTGATCGGTTTCGGTTTCGCGGTTTAGTAAAAGTACAGTGACGCCCCGTGACGCTTCTCGGTAACCCCAAAAACCTTCAGTGACCTACGAACTTTTTTGTTATTTTTTTCTTCGGCTGTTTCTTTCTAGCTTCTTGTTCTTAGAATACAAGTTTGGTTACAGGTGCAAAGATGTCAAGCTGTATATACGAGGGTCGATTAAAAATTATAGGTAAAATAGTCTGGCTTTGATAAAGCATTCAAGTTAAAGAACATTGTGCATCTCCTATCAAGGATAAAAACAAAAATCAAAGGACGTATTTTTTATCTAGAGAAACGAGAGGCGCGACGAAAATCAAATCAAGGTTGGAGGCTGTTTTGTAGAAATCAGGAACATCAGTTCCCACTGTAATTTCCTGGATTTCGGAATTCAAGCGTGACCGCACGGACGCATGTTATTAACTACGTTCGGCTACCACACCAGAACGGCAGAACGGAAACGGCTACCACACCAGAAATTAAGGACAAAAATTATGACACGGTATTATCATATCGCCGAATAAAGGTGCGTGCAATGCACGAAGCTGCGAAAATATCTTCGGAAGAGGTAGCTCGCATTTTACACAATGAACCAGGCTTGAAAAAAAACATTTTTTCTGCAAGATGGGTGCCGCATTCGCTCAATCCCGAGCAAAAATGCATTTACGCCCCAAACCTCAGTCAATAATTGGCAAGTGTTCAAGATTCGACTCAATTTCAAGAGACGATTTGTGACCATAGAGAAGACCTGGATTAACCACAACACCCCAGAGACTAAAATACAATCGAAACAGTGAATTGTACGCAGTGAATCGGTTTCGAAGAGGGCAAATGTCATTCAATAGACCTATTGCTGTATTACCCAAGCATCAAGGAACATGCAGGGATTGGTGTTCCACGCGCCACACGCGCACGCCTTTTTCGTATAAAAGATTCGAAGTAAATAACCAAAATAAAGCGTTGACAAACGCGCGTGCAAGATGCCAGTTGTTTTAGGTATTTGCTTAAGAAAAGTTACTAGTGCTTACGTCAGCACCTGCGGCGCGTGGAACATCAATTCTTACATTCTCCTTGATGCTTGGGTAATATAGCAATAGACATTTTGCTATATTACCCAAGCATCAGGGGTTGGTGTTCCACGCGCGTTCGTCAACGCTTTATATTGGTTATTTACTTCGGATCTTTTATACGGGGAAGGCGTGCGCGTGTGGCACGTGGAGCACGAATTCCTGCATTCTCCTTGATGCTTGGGTAATATAGCAAATGGTCTGGTTTATTGGCTGGGACGATGATGGCATCAGTTTTCCGGAAAGCCAAGGGAACTTTGCTACTAGAGCTGAGAGAAGCAATCCAGAACAAACGCCCGGGAATGGTAAAAAGAAATGTTTCACCGCGACACTGCACACGCCCATTCAAGTCCAATTTCTCAACAAAAAAATTGACAGAATTGAAGTTCGGAATCCTTCCACACCCACCCTATTCACCCGATTTGGCTCCCTCAGACTTCTATCTGTTCCCGAAATTCAAAATGTTTTCAGCTAAAAAGGGATTTAAGTCAAACGGAGAAGTCATTGGTGCTGTCAACGGCTCTTTTGGAGACCTTGAGGAAGCTCACTTCCTGGAGGCTATCGGCAAACTTCTGAAACGCTATCTCAATGGCGCTTCTAGGGGATTATGTCGAAAAATAAAATGTAACTTGAATCAGATTTATTTCGCTTTCATTGTCATTCCGGAAGCTTTTTTTATATAGATGTGTGCCGGGTGTTTCAGCGAAGACTTTATAAACATTCGTACAATTAGGGTGGTTGAGGAAACAAAAAAGAACCTCTTTTAGTGAACAAACTGCTTGTCACAGGGATTGTCAGTGATTGCAAGAAACATACTGATTAGATAAATAATTAGTTAACATTTAATAATTCCCTTTCAATTTATGAAAGGTAACTTTCTGAGCGTCATTGAAAACCCCCAAGTCAGTCAATTATATAGAGAGGCTCGAAGCACGCATGAAGCGCGGGAGCGCGCTTCATGCGTGCTCTCGCGTGCAGCAGGCACTCGTGTAGCAGGCACAAGACTGGCGATGGAAAAACACGGATGGTGATATCATCCGCGTTTTTGCATCCCCGGCACCATGCCTGCTGCGCGAGTGGTAACTAAATCAGTCTTCTTAAAATTGGCTGATTTAGCAGTTTTCGACGACGCTCGTCAACTTTCTAATTAGAACCATATGTTTATCTTCATTTATTAAAAAAGATAATTATTACATTTTTGGTCATTATTTTGCGGATTTGTACGCTTCTCTTAATCCCGGACGTCCGCCATGGCTGGCAATATATTCCCGTAAAAAGTATCGTTTTTTTTTTCCTTTCTCATCCATCGTATCTTTAGGGACTACTGAAACTCTTCGCTGAAACACGCGACATACTGAGCCAATCAGTATGCTAATTTTGTCATTCCAATAATTACAGTACAGGCGCCGCGCCGGTTGCTCTCTATTAGCGCCGAGATGTCTCGGTGGCGCCCCCTTATGATATCCGTTCGTGACGTCACGACCAGGATTTGCCTCCCAGTGATTGGTAGGATTTGCCTAGCCCCGAACCGGCGATTGGGGCAAAGCTATATGCCTGCCCCATATTAAAGGGGCACTCAAGTGGATTCTGAGATGGTCTATTTATTGTCATAACTCAATCTGCGGGCTCTAACCGCCGAATTCAGAAACCTCACTCAAACTACACTCAAACTGAAGGGCCCCTCCACTTCCTCGAGGAAGGCGCGAGGGCCGGCGCTGGCCAATCGCGACGGCGGATCCGTCCTCGCGATTGGCCAGCGCCGGCCCTCGCACCTTCCTCGAGCAAGTGGAGGGGCCCTTCAGTTCGAGTGTAGTTTGAGTGAGGTTTCTGAATTCGGCGGTAAGCATCCTAGAAATCCCAAAATTACATTCAAGGGCGGCCGATTTCTCTATTAAAAATCCAATCAAAGATCGCTGTTCTGCGCCTAGGCGCACGCCGTCAGGGGCGCTGTCGGACGGGAAGGCAGCAGAGAAGGGCGTGCGCCATCCAATCACGAGTGACGGCTTCCCGGCGGATTGATCCTTCGAACCGGCGGAGTGATCTTCCGAATGTGCGCGTATTTGATGGATTCTCGTTGGGACTTATTTTGTTTACTTCGGGTCTTGCGTCGTGCGGAGATGGACCTGCCAAATCTAACACCGTTGGAGGTGAAAATTCTTCGGCGGACGGCAGATATCAGCTCAATCTCCTACGACGCCACTCCTACGCGCGACGCCTCGAACGCGACGGACTCGGACGACAGTTCGCGATGCTCAATGTCGACACCGGAGGAAGACGACGAAACCGACGACGCAACCCAGCGGCTTGGGAACACCAGCTGGTAGGTGATGAGCTGTTTATTATACCTCTCATATGTATAGCTGATGCTGGTTTTCTGTTTTAAAGGGGCACTCAAGTGGATTCTGAGATCCTCTATTTATTGTCATAACTCAATCTGCGGGCTCTAAGCATCCTAGAAATCCCAAAATTACATTCAAGAGCGGCCGATTTCCCTATTAAAAATCCAATCAAAGATCGCTGTTCTGCGCCTAGGCGCACGCCGTCAGGGGCGCTGCCGGACGGGAAGGCAGCAGGGAAGGGCGTGCGCCATCCAATCACGAGTGACGGGCCGCTTCCCGGCGGATTGATCCTTCGAACCGGCGGAGTGATCTTCCGAATGTGCGCGTATTTGATGGATTCTCGTTGGGACTCATTTTGTTTACTTCGGGTCTTGCGTCGTGCGGAGATGGACCTGCCAAATCTAACACCGTTGGAGGTGGAAATTCTTCGGCGGACGGCAGATATCAGCTCAATCTCCTACGACGCCACTCCTACGCGCGACGCCGATGCCTCGAACGCGACGGACGACAGTTCGCGATGCTCAATGTCGACACCGGAGGAAGACGACGAAACCGACGACGCAACCCAGCGGCTTGGGAACACCAACTGGTAGGTGATGAGCTGTTTATTATACCTCTCATATGTATAGCTGATGCTGGTTTTCTGTTTTAAGGTGCCAATGCAGTTGCTGCGTGCCGATGGAAACCGTCGCAGAGTGTGTCTGCTGCCGTGACTACCCGGCCGCCGTTCGCAAGCAGCAGGGCCGGCAGAGCTGCCTGACAAGCCACCCGGATTTCGAGGGGCTGTGCCTCGATCCAAGTGTGCTACAGCTGGCCTTGTTGAACATGCGCCACTATGGTGAAAGAAACATGGGGGCAACCTCGAACGAGGGAGTACAACTTCGTGTTACCGGTCGCGAAACTTGCTGTTCTGCCTCGGCCCCCGTTTTTCTTGCGTATACGCATTGAAGCGGCGTGATAGCTTTGAATAGAAATCATCACTAGCGTTCAACTGCTTTTGAATGTTTTTCGCTTTGCGTGTCTGCTTTTTTCTTGTTTGCCGTGCGTTTTTGGTTCCATGCCCATGCCTCCCAAGCCGCGGCCAAGGATAAGGACGGGTAGCTTTATGACAGCGTCTATTCTCCCGGCAGCTGGGAGAATAATTTCTCGAAATTCTACCGACGATCGCCTCCAATTGGTTGTCTGAAATCATACAAGTGCCGGTAGAATGCTGATTTTCTTGTTCTTCCAACATCTCATGGAAACACGTTTCATGGACAACTTTTCCTGGACACGTATTGTCGACGCTGACGTTTCATCGACACTCGTTACGCGAATTGCACGCTGTAGGGACACTTTATCGCGCGTGTATCCCTCGGGCCAGTGTTAACCCCCCGCTCTTCGCCTCCGCTTTCCCTTGGCGACAGTCAATGGTCCAATGGGAGTCAACTGCCGGTTGAATTTCGGGGAAATTATTCTTCTGGCTGCCGGGAGAATAGATGTTACGTGGCTTTATAGACTGACATGGAGTCAGAGTTGGACTACTGTCTCTCGTCGGTTCTTGAGGCTGCTCAAGAAGTCAGACATTGCAAGGAAAACGTAGTCAACTATTCAAACGCAAAAAAAAAAAAAATACAAGGGGAGTCACACAGACGCCGTCAACATCGCATTTCAATGGTTTGTTTATGGGCAAAGGCGAGCTTCTTGCCCACATTCCATTGCGCATGCGCGGCGCCGGTGGCGTCTGCTAGGGGCGCTCCAGTTTGTTTATAAACATGAGTTGGTGTATAGTTAGTTGTGCCGATCATTTGTTTGTTTGCAAATACATCACATGCACAGCGAAAGGAAACATAAAAGAGAACCATAATATATGATGGTTTTTCCGGGGAAACAATCACAAGGGAGGTGTAGATTTCAGAGTAGCGAATATTGCTTATTACATCTGATTAGTCTGGTCATTGCCTCAGGTGTATGGCTGGTGGGTGTTCCTTACATTCAATAAATGTGGACATTGTTTCAGGCGCTTCCGGTTCGCTGCCTATAGGCAGTGTGTGCTTTGGCTGTGGCGGAGACTTGGACAGAAGAACAGGCGACCACTGCCCTCCTGCATGGTCAAGGCAATTAGAGGTCACTTTGCCAGCGACGCCTACTCCGGGTTTCGGTACCCCTCCCTTTAAAAAAATAAAAGCGCTAAACAATGCATTGCCCAACAGTCGTTCTTCACCCAAATGTAATGTTAGGCGTTAGAACCAGATGACAACTTATTTTTGTCCAGTTCAATGTCATTATCGATTTTCATGTTTCAGCGAGAACATTGGGAGTTTTCATTGGCTGCCATCTTCTTGGCGCCTTTGAGCACTTACTACTATACTCCGTGTCACCTAACAACCGACTGCTGTGGATGCTACGAGCCATTGAGGCGAATCCAAGGCACAGTGAGAGTTTCCCATAACCTTTGAGAAAAATCACGTTTTTTCAAGATCCTCTTCCTTATCGTTCTCGCGGCAAGATAAGCTGCGAGCCACGCGCTTTCCACGACGGAGCCGCGTCGCCGCGTGGGCACATCACTCCCGCGTTACAAGGCGAGGAGAAAACGTAGTTCGCTCTTTTTCAAACAATAATAGCTGTATTACGTCACCTACAGCCAAAGATTTGACGTTGTTGTCAAAATATAATGTGCATGTGTCTAAAAAGAGCAATAATAATAACTTTAGCAATCTTTTCGCAGTTCGCTATTTCTATTGGTCGAATTCTATGGAGGTGGTGGAGACACGGGATGGACCCCGCAAGAGGATATAGTGCCTGTGTATTTCTATTGCTGTGAGTTTACTAGGGCGCCTTGCCATTTAGAACTGGTCATTTTTATTGACTGAAGCCCAACAAACAATATGCTTCCAAAAACAAGCTTCTCCAAAAAGCACTTGAGTGCCCCTTTAAGGGGCCAATGCAGTTGCTGCGTGCCGATGGAAACCGTCGCAGAGTGTGTCTGCTGCCGTGACTACCCGGCCGCCGTTCGCAAGCAGCAGGGCCGGCAGAGCCACCCGGATTTCGAGGGGCTGTGCCTCGATCCGGGTGTGCTGCAGCTGGCCTCGCTGAACATGCGCCACTATGGTGAAAGAAACATGGGGGCAACCTCGAACGAGTGAGTACAACTTCGTGTTACCGGTCGCAAAACTTGCTGTTCTGCCTCGGTCCCCGTCCTTCTTGCGTACGCATTGAAGCGGCGTGATAGCTTTGAATAGAAATCATCATTAGCGTTCAACTGCTTTTAAATGTTTTTCGCTTTGCGTGTCTGCTTTTTTCTTGTTTGCCGTGCGTTTTTGGTTCCATGCCCATGCCTCCCAAGCCGCGGGCCAAGGATAAGGACGGGTAGCTTTATGACAGCGTCTATTCTCCCGGCAGCTGGGAGAATAATTTTTCGAAATTCTACCGACGATCGCCTCCCATTGGTTGTCTGAAATCATGCAACTGCCGGTAGAATGCTGATTTTCTTGTTCTTCCAACATCTGATGGAAACACGTTTCATGGACAACTTTACCTGGACACGTATTGTCGACGCTGACGTTTCATCGACACTCGTTACGCGAATTGCACGCTGTAGGGACACTTCATCGCGCGTGTATCCCTCGGGCCAGTGTTAAACCCCCCCTCTTCGCCTCCGCTTTCCCTTGGCGACAGTCAATGGTCCAATGGGAGTCAACTGCCGGTTGAATTTCGGGGAAATTATTCTTCTGGCTGCCGGGAGAATAGATGTTACGTGGCTTTATAGACTGACATGGAGTCAGAGTTGGACTACTGTCTCTCGTCGGTTCTTGAGGCTGCTGAAGTAGTCAGACGTTGCAAGGAAAACGTAGTCAACTATTCAAACGCAAAAAAATACAAGGGGAGTCACACAGACGCCGGAAACATCGCATTTCAATGGTTTGTTTATGGGCAAAGGCGAGCTTCTTGCCCACACTCCGTTGCGCATGCGCGGCGCCGGTGGCGCCTGCTAGGGGCGCTCCAGTTTGTTTATAAACATGAGTTGGTGTATAGTTAGTTGTGCCGATCATTTGTTTGTTTGCAAATACATCACATGCACAGCGAAAGGAAACATAAAAAAGAACCCCATAATATATGATGGTTTTTCCGGGGAAACAATCACAAGAGAGGTGTAGATTTGAGAGTAGCGAATATAGCTTATTACATCTGATTAGTGTGGTCATTGCCTCAGGTGTATGGCTGGTGGGTGTTCCTTACATTCAATAAATGTGGACATTGTTTCAGGCGCTTCCGGTTCGCTGCCTATAGGCAGTGTGTGTTTTGGCTGTGGCGGAGACTTGGACAGAAGAACAGGCGACCACTGCCCTCCTGCAAGGTCAAGGCAATTAGAGGTCACTTTGCCAGCGACACCTACTCCGGGTTTCGGTACCCCTCCCTTTAAAAAAATAAAAGCGCTAAACAATGCATTGCCCAGCAATCGTTCTTCGCCCAAATGTAATGTTAGGCGTTAGAACCAGATGACAACTTATTTTTGTCCAGTTCAATGTCATTATCGATTTTCATGTTTCAGCGAAAACATTGGGAGTTTTCATTGGCTGCCATTTGGCGCCTTTGAGCACTTACTGCTATACTCCGTGTCACCTAACAACCGACTGCTGTGGATTCTACGAGCCATTGAGGCGAATCCAAGGCACTTTGAGAGTTTCCCATAACCTTTGAGAAAAAGCACGTTTTTTTCAAGATAATTTTTTTTGCCGACTTGACGGATTTTGTGAATAACACATTATTTTTGGAACAACGCCACTAGATAGAGACGAAGGGAAAGACTGGAGAACACGAGCATGGACAGATTGTTTTCATGTAAAGCCTAGCCAAGTGCTGTGTTCTCGGAGCCAAATTGGCTAGGAAGACTCGAACACTAATTAGGAATTCTTGCTCTTATTCCTGCAATGCACATACAAGTTACCCAGTAAAAAGGCATCTTTACTTGACGTTCTTTTCAGCTAAAATTGGATCTTTTGCTAACACACAAAGGGGAGAGGTGGGGATGTAGCCAAGTGTTGAGTGTGCATGTGTTGGCGTTTGCAACTGTTGCAGATGCCACTGTGTGTAACTGCACTTTCAGCATGCTCCTTGGAGCTTGGATAATCATGCAAAAGGTCGTGATAAAACAAGCCAGAGCATCAATTAGCAAGGTTTGTCAATATAATAGGTTGCTTTATGAACAAGTCAATGATTGAAAGGAGATCCTCTTCCTTATCATTCTGCAGGCGAGATAAGCTGCGAGCCACGCGCGTTCCACGACGGAGCCGCGTCGCCGCGTGGGCACATCACTCCCGCGTAACAAGGCGAGGAGAAAACGTAGTTCGCTCTTTTTCAAACAATAATAGCTGTATTACGTCACCTACAGCCAAAGATTTGACGTTGTTGTCAAAATATAATGTGCATGTGCCTAAAAAGAGCAATAATAATAACTTTAGCAATCTTTTCGCAGTTCGCTATTTCTATTGGTCGAATTCTATGGAGGTGGTGGAGACACGGGATGGACCCTGCAAGAGGATATAGTGCCTGTGTATTTCTATTGCTGTGAGTTTACTAGGGCGCCTTGCCATTTAGAACTGGTCATTTTTATTGACTGAAGCCCAACAAACAATATGCTTCCAAGAACAAGCTTCTCCAAAAAGCACTTGAGTGCCCCTTTAAGGGTGCACACGTGCATATAGTTCACGTCAGCAAGAAGATTAGAACGGAAGAGACGACTAGATAGAGGGACATGGAGCAACGGCTCCATTCACTCGGAAGCAGGGGCTTTCATTTCGGCTGAATATAGTCAGACTCGCGGTATAAATAACCCTCCTGACGGCAGTTGCGTAAGAGCTGTCGCCCGAGGACGACGGGAGTGCTCACGCAATCGTATGACCTTATTATGCGCTTCGAGATCGCTCCTGCAAAGTGCGCACCACTTAATCAGACACATACACAAAAGAACGCGTGTGCCGAATCTGCCATCGAGACCTCAAAATAGGCGCCGTACCGCTCGGACGCTGAGTGGGGAACCGGTGCCGACTTCCTCGATCGGTGACAGCCACCGAAGGATGTATTTAGTGCAGCGTACGCCTTAGCCGCTTGTTTCTGCGCATCTCGCGATGAAGGGAGACACGACCAAACTTTAAGACGTCATCTTTTTACGAGGCTCGTCTCCCAAACTTGGGAGAGCGGTGGTTGTTCTACTTGGTCATCTCTCGAGCTGTCTGTTTTTATCACCAAAAAGCTATTACGATATCTACCTAGAAAAAAAACAAAACAATGTTGGCTTTTTTTAAAGGGCGATGGTCAGTACGGATTTAAAACATACGTTTAGTGAATCGATAAAAATGTAAAGCACCAGAAACTTTCTTTCCGGGTATTTGAAATACTCGTAAACTTTTTGTAGCGCTCGGTGCGCTATGTTCTGCCAGCTATAAAATCAAAAATGGCGCACCGCGTACAATAAAAAAAAAAAAATCCGGTTCGTTTTTTTTTTTTTTTTTTTTTTTTTTTTTTGGTGGCGGCGTTTACAAATTTTTTTATCTTTCGATGTGTCGAAGAGTTTAAAGAATGTGACTTTCTGTTCTGTCCCTGACTTTGAACCAAACACTTTCAAAAACCGGCAGATAGGCCGAAAAAGAACGAAGGACTGTTACAATTAACTAAAACAATCGATTCATTTTTTTTTTTTTATGTTGCGTAATGTACTGTCGCGGGCAATATGAACTCATATTGTCCGCGACAGCACATTACACAAAATCAAGGATGGCCTCGAGGTTTATTGACACTTAAATGTCCACGAACCTATTCGCGACTCCAGCGAAATCGACGCCACCAAGCGGCGAAACGCGGAAGCTGTGAAAGTAGGTTCTATCGCTGCCGTCCTACCCACAGAGGCAGCGTCTTTGTTTCTTTTCAGTTGGGCAGCGTTTTTCTCGAGACTTGGGGGATTCAGTGCGATATTGATGGCACCTCGAGCGAAACAAGACAAGCTCAAGGCATCTAAACAGTTTTGTTTTGTCCCTGGTTGCGTATCAGCGATATGGAAAGATGTGACATCCTACCACAAATTCCCTGACCATGGAATGCCACGACAGAGCGTGTGGATTCACAAATTACGGATCGGCAAGAAAGTGACTTGTCCTATGGTGGTGTGTTCAAAACACTTCATAGATGATTACTTCTTTTTCCCGGATAAGCGCTCTTTGTTTCTGTGTCCGCGCTGAAGCACGCGATCGCCGCGCGTTGCCCCGCGCTCCACTGTATCCCCGAGTGATTAAGAAATGGATCTGCCCGCAAGCAATGAAGGCAAGTGGCCCATAAAAGTACAACACGAAAAAGTTCGGGGACAAGACGTTAACGAAGCAAAAAAGCGTAGGCGAGCGATACGCAAGCGCTACCGCGTCGTAAAATGGATACATAAGATCAGCGGATGGACGGATGAGAAAACAAGTTTCCATGAATGCATCCCAAATTTCATGATTTCCAAACCAAATGCTAGAAAACTAGAACTGTTTCTTTTCTATTCTACAACTGAGCAAGGGGAACAAGCCATTAAGTTTATACCCCTGCTAAGTTCTGCATATAAAAGATCTCTAGCACGTTGCAAAACGTTCACATCAAATTTTAGTATGGATGCATCATAAATATAGGTGTCGGAAGCTTCACCTACGTCCATTTAAAGGCTGCTTTATGCTATTAATTTTCGGATAAGTGAGTGCACTTTTTAATCTAAACAGCAATATTATTATATTGTTCATTTCAAGTGAACTTCATGTGTGCGTCTGTGATTCAGGCTAATCATTTTTCTACAGGCGTGGAATGCAAAACACGGCGGTTAAAGTAGGGGGCAGTCCCAAGCGTGAACCTGCTGAATTCGTCCGCCTTTGATGCACGTAAGGCTGCCCGCCTGGAGAAGCTGAACCAGTCCAGGTGGTCTAGGCTTGCTCAACGGTCTCTTCGTTTGAGCTCGGTGACTGTTGTGTAGAGTGGTTGACGTCATCTTCCACAGCTGGTAAAACCATCTCAGAATGATTGAGATACGAGTTTGCTTCTTGAACCATTCACAAATAGAAACATGCATTGTTGCAAGTTAGTGTCACGACAAGAAACATAAGGGCCAAAATGCACATCGCTATGTGTCTGTTTTGTTCCTTCATTTTGTTTTTCTAGTCTAGGTTCAGCTAGTCTTACCAAATTTTGTGTGCCTGAAATGTTGGTAGCCTGAAGTACCAGTCCTCTCAATCAGGCAGACCTCTGTATTCTGTATGAATGAGTTTTGTAATGTGCACAACCTTCTCTTTGATTCGTTTAAGGAAACAACGAACCAAGGTGATTTCATTGAAGACGAGCAAGCTGACCCACTCTTGTGTCATCACACAGATGTAAGCTACAATTTTATGTGCTGTTTGTTAGGTTCATCACATTAATTATGTGTACATTTTTTCTTCGCAAAAGGCATCACTTAAACTAAGTGACCCAGCCTCGCAGTTGTTTTTATCAACCCCCTCTAGTTCAAAGCTTGCAGTAATTGGGTGGGTATCCCCCTAGGCTCTCTTCGTGTTCACCTCCTATCAGTATTGCTGCATTCAGTATGTAGTAACTTTCTCTTGATTCATTGCTCTCTCTCTCTCAGCGAATTCAGGCGATTGGTTGGCTTTTGTCATCTCACTTGAGGACCGTATGCTATCTTCTGGATCACAGCTCAGCAAAAGCACCTGCGTATCACAAGCGTTGAATGCAAAACGGTTGCGCGACAGAAGTGTCGGATGTTTGACTACACAGGAAAAATGGCAGCGCTGTGTGGCTAGAAAAGACACTTCCGGACACACACTTTCGACTGTGCAACGGGCATCTTGTGGCACATTGTTCCCTCTAGCTCTACCCGTTTCGCTATCACAGCGGGAGGCCACTCGTCCAACTGAACTTCAAATCTAAGAAAGTAACGGGGAAAATACGAAGAAGATGACAGTTCTCCAAACAAAATTGCGAAACCCAGGCCCATATTCAGGGAGGCGGCGTGTCCTTCGGTGGCTTTGCTGCACTGCATGGATGCCCCCTCTTCCTTTCTCCGAATTGTTGCAGTTTTCTTCCTAACCTGAAATGGAATGTGGGTGCAGGAAAAGGGGGGGGGGGGGGGGATGTGCGTCTTGAGGTGAAGAGGACGTGGTATGAGGAACTGTCGCTACCTGGCAAACCATATCTAGGGGCCTTAGGTAAAGCTATCTCATAGACATAATGTGGTAACGTGCTTGCTACCAATTCACATATCATTCACGTATCTCCGCGCTTCAAGTGCTCGAGATTGCTGGAAATATGCAGTTTGGTACTAACTGCAGCTTCAGTTTGGAACTTGCAACCGAGTGCAACCTCTAATTATTGAGACCGGATGGTGGGAGCAGCATAGGTAAAAACAGCAAACTAGTCGCTTTGTGCCGTTCAATGAGATGTTTATTATGTTTTTGTCTCCTTAGGAAAACAGTGACCCTTGCGAGGAGCTCATTCTGGATGAAGAAGATGGCCTTTTTTCTGCCAATGAAAGAGAAATGTCAGAGGTGCTTGCTGGCATGTATGCACGCACAGCTGGAGTTGAGCCTATCAGCAATCAAAACAGAGGGACACAAGTTTCGAGCGGCGACTTCGGAGGAAGCTTTTCATCCTTCTTCACAAAAGACAATATGAATTCGTTTACAGGGCTCCCATCCCTTCAAGTGCTTAATGCACTTGCATCTTGTTATAGCAAGATTGTCAGGTTAACGAACAACCATCAGTTGTCTGCAAGAGAACGAGTGGTTCTCAATATGATCAAGTTAAAACACAATGTTTCAACAATATTCCTGAAGAACTTGTTCAGGTGTCCTCTGTCGACATGCATCAGAATAATCGTTGAAACGACAAGAGTTCCGTCGCAGATCTTGTGCCCAGTTGTTTGCATTCCCTCAAAAGAGGTAACTTTACAGAGCATGCCAGTGCACTTCCGGCCTTTCCAGAATGTCCGGCTTGTGCTAGACTGCACAGAAATGGCAATAGCGCAACCCAAGTGCTTTAGGTGTGCGCTGCTCACCTACTCCTTTTACAAAAAAATAATGTATGTGCAAATACATTATCAGTGCTACACCAGGGGCGATCAACATGCCACGCCCCAAGGCGCTCCAGCGGCGGACAGGCGGCCGCAAAAAAATGAACAAAACGAAACACTCCGCGGTGTCACCCAACCTTACAGGAGTGATCTTGAGGCCGCACGCTCCTGAGGCTTCGTTAGTTTTGCCCACCATTCTACCTAGGGACATGCATGCAGCCCATTCTTAAACACAGGTCACACCTTAACATGTTGGAGTAGCCCATTGAAGATATGTATCTCGTCGACCTCGTTAATTGTTTTCTTAAATTCTTCAAAATTCACGGCATCAAAGACAAGGTGACGCAGACAAAACGTATTCTTATCAACATAGACAAAGAACTTGGTGCTGTAAATTCCGGACACTGCCATCTGCATATTCACCTGTGTCACATAGTCAATTTTCACCTGCCTCTTAATAAAGTTAGAGAAAGCATTTTCCAGTTTGCCAGGGCACTTGACCTCCAGCGGTACCTTCCTGCCCTTGCAGCAGTGGCAACTAAATAAAACAATACCGTCTGGCGACCACCCTACAATTGGGAAGTCCTTCAGGAGGAGCAGGCCAACCTCCTCGATCGAGGCCTTATGTCCTGCAGCCCTCCACTTTTCGATGTATGACTCCTTTGCAGGTTCTTCCTTTTTACACCTGCCCTCATCGGTGGTGTGGAAACCGGGCTCGACCGCAAAATCAAGCTGAGCAGCGGCGCCACATTCACATCAGTCTTTGCTCGCAATATCGTCCTTGCTTCAGTGAAGCATGTGTGACCTATGCTGGCTGTCACCAAACCCTCCCTGTATGTATACCAAGCAGGTGAAGTTGCCTGGCTCCTTGTGGCAGCCTCAACTTGACTGACCGCCATATCTGTTCCGTAGACCTGGCAGAGCCGTAGCAGGACTTCCCCGAAGCACTTGCCATCCAGTGAAGTGGCTTCCCGATGGAGGAATGTCATAAGTTGCACAGGGGCAGCCAAAACTGCAGAAAAGATCAAACCAACAGGGTTTAGTTGACAATGTCCTGAATGATAAAGTGGGTTGGCGTAAGTCAAAAGAAATGCAATTACAATAGGCAATCTTTCATTTCAAAAGTAGGGCACATTGGTAGGTTAGCCCCAAGTTATGGGGCAAAAAGAAAAACTTTTAGTGTAAGGTGCTGGGGAAACCCAGCCCTTAGCGTTAAGACCTTACTTTGAACTCTTTGTGCATACTTTGCCCAATGAAGTGCATTGCGAAAGAACCTGAGCATGCACCTGATCTAGCCTCACCATTGTGTCCTTCCGCACAATGAAGTTCGACTGCAATGATCACAGTCACCGTGACAATTAATCATCAGCTGAATGGGTGCGCACATGAATACAGCGTCCGAAGCCAGCAAGAACCAACGCCATCTGTTCCAGTGTCGACTTCTAAAATCCGGTGGCCAAATCTAGTTGGTGGTTTGCATCGCTGAGGGGACATGGCAGCTGTGGGTCAGGGCAAGCTAGGACTGCAAGCAGGCCACTGTTCGTGAGGTCACAACTCGCTTCTCTGTACACCGCTTAGGGAAAATGAATTATAATCTCAGGCTTGAGCTTGTAACAAGCCTCACTGGAGCCATCAAGGGTTTGGCAAGCTAGGCTTTTATATGAGTGTCAGCAATGGCCGGGTGCCGACGTTTCGTTATTTAGTAATGCCACATTGATTCGCGAAGAAAAAAAATAGTGTTTATTTAACTAGATTAACTTCGATTATATGATTAGGCGTTTTGCGACTGTTACGTGGCGTGTGTCGAATCAATCTGATGACGAGACAATTTTGTGTTCCCGGGGTAGGTGCTCTGGGCAAAGTTCAGCTCAGTCCTGTGAATCACGAACGTGCACTTTTCGACGAACCGTGAAGGGGGTTGAAGCCCAACTTGATACTCACGGGCTTGGAAAGCATCATGCGTTCTGGATATACGTTACACATCCTATGTGAGTTCGCCACTTAGGCTGAAGCTTGACAAAACAAGCGGGGCTAGCTAACACGCCCCGGTTTAAAACTGATTTGTCTTCAAATCTCACCTACGCGTAATCTGCAAGCTGGGCCGTAGGTTTGCGCGTCCTTGACTGCTGCTGACCTGCGGTGTCATACTCGACGTTGATGAGTGCTGCATAACTTTCTTTATCAACCGTGGGGGCATCGGACGCGTTTCTGAGGCCACCAGTAGTTTCCCTTGATTTGCTCCGTTGTTCGCTTGACGTCCATGTGTCCAGTCGAGTCATGGCAGAGATTCATAACAGTGTCCCGAAGCGTGGCTGTTGCCACGCTTCGGAAGCGTGATTTGTTAATTTTCATTAAGATCTCATTCGAACATCCGTGGCCATTTCCGCGCTGTGATCCTAGTCGGTAACACAGCTGGTCGAGCTGCTGCTGTTTCCGTAGGCGGCTGTTCGTACTCACTTGCGCACTTAAGCACATGATAGAGGGGTCTGCCACTCCGGCGAAGATGAGAACAGTCTAGGAGTCTTCCAGGTCTTGGTGACGTGAGAGGGCATCCGCTTTGTTTCCTTTACTCCGATCGGTGTACAATTTCAAACTCGTAGTCTGAGAGGTCGAGGATTCATTGCGCAAGTCTTCAGACAGTCAGGCCGTTCTTTATGAAATATGTGAGGCACATGCTGTCCGTGATGACAGTGAATTGTGGTCCTCTGTGCAAGTATATTGCAAACTTTTCCGTGATTGCCCAATGTAGTACCATTCACTTCAGAAGGTTGATGTGCAGGGTGCTGTCGTGTGCATTCAAAGATCCGCTTGCGCATTCGGTTATCTTGTCGCACAAGTCAAGTATCTGCATCAGAATCGCTCCAAAGCCTGTTTGGTACGCGTCCACGTGAACTAAGCTGTTTAACTCAATGCGAAAGGTGGCCAGAACTGGCGGATTCTTCAGACGATGCTTCAGGTCGTCTCCTTTGATGTTCGTCAGACCAATCGAAATGCGTGCCATTCAGCAGTAGGTTACGCAACGGCAATGATCGTGTTGCCAAGCCCGGGATGAACTTTCGAAAGTGATTTAGGAATTGTAGGAATGAGTGAAGGTGTTTTGAATATTTCTCCAGCTGAAACTTGTAAACAGAAGTGCCCGCTCTGAGGGTCGGGTATTCTTCCTTTTACCATGATCACATTCCCGAGAAATTGAATCCCCGTTTGAATTAACTGGCACTTCATGCTGTCCATGCGAAGTTCGTTAACAAAGACACGTTCTAGGGCTTCGTCCAAAACGTTTGGGAGCCTCAACTATGGTTGTCGCACCTTGGCCAATGTCATCCATGCATGTTGCCGTTCGGGAAAGTCCTTCGCACGACTATTTACATTGTTCAGGGTGCTTTACAGAACAAAGGCAATGCGGAGATGTTCGTACTTTGCATCTGGAGTAACACAGGCTGTTTTGTGGACATTTTCAGGCTTCGCTCGGATGGTTAGGAAGGCGGCCTTGACGTCCATAACAGTGAAGTAGCGTTACCTGTCTCTCATTACGTCGTTTAGTGCATCGTCCATTCGAGGCATTGGATACAGTGCGTTGATTGTTTTGGCGTTCAATAAGCAGTAGTCGTAAACCATCTTTCTGGGAGTCGAGGAATGATTAGGCTGGTTGACCACAAGCGTCGGTACAGCCTACTCGATTTTTCTTTCGCGAACAGCTCCACGTCCCAAGTAGTCTTCGCCCCGTCGTTTGATGAATTCCCGGTCAGCTGGGGAACATCGATTGGGCTGCGACGCCACGGGTATTTCGTCATGTAGCTCGATGGAATGGTAGGCGTGTGGGCAGATGCTCAGTTGTTTCTCCTTTGTCGGGTACGCGGCGTGGTCTTTTGTAAGTAGTGCGAAGAGCTTTTTCCGTTCTTCCGATTAAGCGTCTTGGGTAATGCTGTCCACAGCTGCGTGGATTCGCTGCATTAGGGCTATTTCGATGTCGTTCCATGCTAGCTTCAATTTCACTAACATGGCCATATTTTTGGCTTGGGACAGCTCCTCGTGAAAGGTTGACAATAGTGCTTCTCCGGAGATTGTCGTTTTCGAAACCTCTGCGGGCAAATTGTGCCGTTGTCGTAGTTGAGCAATGGTTATGCTGTTCGAAACCTGAAACATGACTTCTACGTTAGCGAGTTTGCGTAATCCGATCCGAGAAGTAGGTAAATTGACGTGGGGGACGAAAGAATGAGTATTTCCGGTACGTTGACCGTCGTTGATCCCACGCTGATCGTCAGAGATGTGCACTTGTCAGGCATCACCTTGTCCAAAACGTTGAAAGATTCTTCTATGGATCACGGCGACACACAATCGTCCTGGGGTAGTGCCCTAGGATCGATGTTTCGAAAGGTTGGCCCCACTGTCGATGCACGCCTTTAGAGGATGATTCCTCTCCGTGAAGGCGGTGACGATAGGTACGCACAACAGGAACCTCCTGTCGTGCTTAAGAAGCAGTCGATATTATTCTCGCTTGAACTTGTGCCCTTTTGCACGCGTTTCTCCACTTCGTTGATAGTCGCTGTAGTTTCCGGTTCTGGATAGTCCCTGGAGAGTTGACTGAGCTAGTCGCAATTAAAACACTTGCTTTGCCTTGTGCGTTTGAAGGGACTCGGTGATGGGGCGCTCGTTGGAGTGCTTGTTGTTTGCTGCGCTGATGTCGTAGGTTAGTGCGTACCTTGTTTGCATGGTTACGTCTTTTCTCTGGGTGGTCCAGAGTCGTCGCGCAGTCAATAAGCTTGAGGACTCACTTACAGCCTTGGGCTGCCAGGGGATTGGCCCACTTTTCTTCGGTGATTCCGAGTAGGATCAGGGAGATCCGTTCGCTGGCTCCTAGCTCACAGCGAGCTCGGTCGAGCATGTCATTTTTCGCGTAGATGTACTGCATAATGCTCTTGTTGTGGCGAAGCTGTTGACATTGCTGGTACCCCAAAAATTGTTGAAGTCCAGTTTTCGTTGGAATCGTTCCTTGATGGCGTCCTTTCATACTTTCCAGTTGTCGATCGGGGAACCATAGGACCTGTGCTAGTCTCGTGCAGCATCATGAAGTCGGGTGACGGCATTGAGCAGGGTGAGGCATTATGTCTAATTTGCGAAGAGAGCCACCCGTTCAATCTCTTGGAGCCATTCAGCGACGTTTTCATATGACTCCCCCTCGAATGTATGAATCGCGTGTGAAGTGTCACTCGTGGAGTGGACGTGGAGAGGTCTTGGGGACTGCCGTAGGGTCTCGGCCAGTTTGTTGCGTTGGGGCGGTGACTGACAGCAAATCGACTGTTGTTGCGTTGCCACTCACCTGCGTTGTCGCGCCCAGTGCAGCAACATTCGTAGAAGTTACTTGTCATTTTGGTTCATTTCCGTACGTCACGTTGATGCCATTTTCAGGTTGCCGTGTAGGAGGTGCGTTGTTGAAGGCCAGAATTAACTTCTGGAGTTGAATTCCGATATCTTGTATTTCCTTACCCATCGTATCCTGATTGGTAACATTTGTTTTTCGTTGTTGGAGTCCATGATCAGGGCGTGGCCACCAGTTTCGTTTAATTTTGCAAATCCTGTTGACTGCGCCATGTCAGCAATGACCGGGCGCTGACGTTTCATTAATTAGTAATGCGACATTGATTTGTGAAGAAAATTAATTAATGTTTAGATAACTAGAATAACTTCGATTACATGATCAGGCTTTTTGCGTCCGTTAGGTGGCGTGTGTCGAAACGGTCTGATGACAAGATTGTCTCTTGTTCTCCGGTCAGGTAAAGTTCAGTTCAGTCCTGCGAATCGCGAACGTGCACTCTCCCATAGACCATGAAGGGGTTGATGTCGAACTGGATGCTCGAGAGCTCGAACAGCGCCATGTGTTGTGGATATACATTACACATTCTGTGTGAGATCGCCGCGTAGGCTAAAGCTGGAAGAAACAAGTGGGGCTAGCTAGCATGAGCGGAATACTCAAATAAAATGCCGGCAACCGAGGCGACTGCTTCCAGCTCGAAGTGTCGACCTTTACTCCGGTTTCGGCAGACGGTGTTCGGGGAAATCGCGTTAGCGGTTGCAGGATTCAGACGCTGGGTTCCAGCGACCGAAACCAGTCCGCCCTTACTTTTGCTGCGCATACCGGAGAACTGCTTGGTGCAACCCAAGGTGCAGCATCAGGGTCGCCGCGCCGGATGGCCGGATGCGCGAGCCGAAACACACGAGCGCGGGGACACACACACAAACACCACAACATGTCTGCAAGAAGAGCCCATGGAAAGTACACCCACGCTTCTGAAAACTGATGCTCCTCTGGCATTAGCAAGTACCGTTTGCCAGAAAGTACTCGGAGAATGCGGGGAACACTTTTGCATTGTACGAATACATGAAAAATCACTTGCAAGGGGTGACATCCAGAGCAGAGTTCGGGACCCTTGGTTTTCGTTTTTGTTTCCTGAAAGAAACAGACGAATTTTTTAAATGAAACAAACAGAAATATACAGATATGAAATAATGTATCGATTCGATTTTCCTGAACTGACTGAACTAGATTATGCACTACAGAAACCGGTGCATTCAATTCCACCGGTAGTTGCACGGCCGCTGGACTGGCGCGTTCGATTCATCCCAGTGATGCACGAGTTCAGCCACAGTTCTGTAACACCTTGCACCGGCTCCCAGGTTAGTTCAGTATTCACGCGCTAGCAGACACACTCTTCGCCTCCCTCTGCTTGCGGTGGGATTTCTCAAATTTGGTGTGCAATGCTTATTCTGCACAATAACAGAGAGCTTGAGGTTTTTTCTGTTCTTAATGACGACAGGGTACTTGCGGTGTACAGAAGCTAAATGGTGTACCTAATTGAGGGTACGAATTAGCTCGAACATAGCATCTTTAAACCGTTTGATGCACCTGGCTCGTGTGCTTACGTTTAGGTCAATTGTTTCGTCATGGGACTGTGTGCGTATTTACTATGTGGATCTTCTCTTTAAAGGGGCTGTGCAACAATTTTCAGACTCTGGCCAATTAACTGCGGAAATTTATCTGCGTCACCTATAAAACGAAAAGCAGAAAGCCGTTTTTTTCTTGCGAGCGCTGGTTCCTATTTAAAAAAAAATGAAACAAATCAGAGGTCAAAGTGCCTCTCAACTCTCCACATCGACTTTCGAGCACGAGTGACCAGTGACGTATTTTGGGGGTTCACGTAGTTTCCCCTTTGGTCCTCTCTCCAGAGACCCCAGCCGCTTCCTCCGCGATTGTCGACTTTTAAAGGATTAGCATCGTCGAAGGTCGCGGCGAGCGATCGACACAAAGGACGGTTCGCCACGGTGCTGACGGCGGGTGTAGCAGCGAAAAGGGACAGGTTTTGTTGACTTCCTCGTATCCCCCAGATACGCTGTCATTTTAATTCCCGTAACCCCGACAGGCGGGTGCAGATCGGCAAATACTTCGATTTTTGCTTTGCGATTACGTAGCAGAATAGCAGTTTTTCGGGGAAAATTGACGCGTTTTTGGTCACTTGGGTTTGCATAAACAATATAAAAAAATAAAAACTGCCAATTATTTCAACATTACAATCATTGCACTGCCCCCTTAAACGTGAAGAACGAAATACACTCAGTTTAGCCTCCTCCTCGGGGGTCAATACAAGCTAAAGCCATTTGAGGTTCAACACTGTTTGAATGCAGGGCTGATCTGATGACTCCGCTAAGCGGTCTGCGATCTGACACATTGCTGCTCTCGTGTCCAGGTAGCCGAGCAGAAAACCATGGTTTGTCTGCTGATATCCGTTGCCATCCAACAATTGGTTTGCCAGATAGATTGGGGAAAAAACGTCTCGATTGTTCAATCTCCCCAGTTACAGAGAGACAGAAAGAATTACAGAAAGGGTAATGCGCCTCTGTTCATGCAAGCTCTTCAGATAAAAAAAAAAACCGTCTCACCTCTGTTGTGCGATTGACGATTGTGGTGCTGCCCGTAGCAGCAGCTCTACCATGACGCCCTGCTCATGAGCGGTTATCACGACTGGGGGTTCCATGCTCACATGGCAAAACTCCGACAGTGCCACCGCCTCATACATATGCTGCACACCTTTCTTCTTGGCGGACCATTCACACTCAATGTCGGTGTAGCTCAGATCTTCCAGTGATGCAAGGCTGGCCTGGGAGTACAATGTTGGTATCTTTTGATAAAGGGGTAATGGAGCTGCATGTTAGCGCTCAAAATAGTTTAATGAAAGGAAAGCAGGTATTTTGCAAGATGAGACACAAGACTAAGGTATTCTTTGAGTTTCCCTCAAGGTTTTCTTGTTATGAGAATTGATAAAAATATTTCTTTGTGTACAAATGAAATGTTAAAGGTCCATTCACACAGGCACGGGGCGTCTCAGGTGGCATGCTCGCCAAAATGTAGGCCGTTCTTCGTTGCAAACACATCAAAAGATCATTCACAGAGTACCATTTGACTAGGTCACGACGAGTTAGGGACGCGAATCACCAGGACATGCTTACGTGGTATGCTGCCTGCCACTCTACTCTAGAATTGGTTGCTGTACCATATGCTAGCGGGAGGATCACTGCGTGCACGCGAAGAGACAAAAGGAGCGCGCGCTTAAAAATAAAGAAGTTGTTCTTGCTGCTGGCACTGATCGTGAACGCACTATCTTTACATGGTGTCAGAAGTCCAAAGGTAAAAGCTCACGGCATCATGACAGATCTTCGACCTCCGGAACCGCTGCAACTTGGCGACAACGCGGCGGAGTCGTGGCTAAGGTTCAAGCAGCGCATTGAGCTTTACCTCCTAGCAATGGAACCCATGAAGCCTCGCAGTAAGCAACAGAAGGCCGCCATATTTCTACATATCGCGGGCCAGGAAGCTATAGACGTGTTTAACACACTGAATTTGACATCAGAGGAGCAAGCCGACTATGACGTACTAGTCAAGACTTTTGAAGACTACTGCCTGCCCAAATGTAACGAAACGTACGAGCGCTACGTGTTTCGCACGCGTCGGCAAGCTCAAGGAGAACCGTTTGAACAATTTTTTAGAGACCTGCAACTGAAAGCAAGGACGTGCAACTTTGCAGGTTTGAAAGAATCTCTCCTCCGAGATCAGATTGTTTACGGGATTTCAAGCACGATGTTGCGAGAAAAGCTGCTTCGAAAAAAAAAACCTAACCCTGGAAGTAGCAGTAGAGTGCTGCAAGGCTGAGGAGCGTGTCGAAGCACAGAACAAAGCGTGGGATGGCGAAACTGTGAAAATTGACCCCGTTCAACAAGGACAAGCCAAACAGCGTGAGCAGAGAAGAGGCACTTATTGTAACTTATCTCATCTGCCGAGGAAGTGCCCAGCGTATGGAAAGACATGTGCCGAGTGCACCAAACGGAATCACTTCGCAGCCTGCTGCAGGAGTAAAAGGGCAGTGGTACACGACGTGGCCGAAGGGGACGAAAGCGATGGTGACTCCGACGTTCTTGAAATTTTGGCAACCGGGAACGAGCGCTCTTCCTCCAATCGCGACTGGATTGTCACCACACGCATCGAGGGAACCGTGGTGAAAATCAAGGTCGACACGGGAGCGCAGGCAAACTTATTGCCCAGAGCGTTGTTTGAGAAGCTCAGGACGAAGCAGAAACCCCGTCCAACCAGAAGCATTCTTCGCCACTACGGGGGCGGCGAAATTCAACACAGCTGAAAGGTTCGTCTGTCGGTGCAGCTCGACAAGCGACCAGTGCAGCTCGATTTTTTTGTGGTGAAAAGGAACCAAGCTATCCTAGGTCTTCGTGCATGCGAGCAACTGGGCCTCGTGAACCGAGTAAGTTCAGTGGAGAACAAGGCCTCCAACCCCAGCATAGAGTCGGAATTCCCGGGGCTGTTCTCCGGTATTGGCAAGACACGACGGGAGTACAAGATGGTACTCCGAGATGACGCCGTACCAGTGGTCCAGCCCGCCAGACGAGTGCCGCACGCACTTAGGGAACCCCTCAAGAAAGAACTGGAACGCATGGAGGCCGCAGGCATTATTGCAAAGGTTAAGAAACCCTCCGACTGGGTGAGTCCCTTAGTCATCGTACGGAAAAAAAATGGCAAATTAAGAATCTGCGTGGACCCTCGAAACGTGAATCGGGCACTGAAAAGAGAACATTTTCAGCTCCCACGGCGCGAGGAAATCGAGAGCGAGCTAGCGCGTGCCAAGTATTTCAGTCGCCTTGACGCCAACAGTGGATTTCATCAGACTCCGCTTGATGAACAGACCTCGGAGATCTGCACGTTCAGCAGTCCGTTTGGTCGTTACATATATCTAAGGCTACCCTTCGGAATCGCTTCAGCTCCGGAAGTATTCCAAAGCACAATGAGCCAGATATTCGACGATCTCCCTGGTGTGCGTGTGTACATAGATGATGTACTGGTGTGGGGCGCCACACGAGAAGAACATGACAAAAGGCTTCGCCAGGCGTTGGCAACAGCACAAGCTGAGGGACTGACGCTGAATGCGGACAAATGCACCTTTGGCCAAAAAGAAATAAACTTTCTTGGCGACAGAATCAGTTCCAACGGAATTGAACCGCACCCGGACTTGATAAGCTGCGTTGTACGGCACTCTACTCCAACGACAAAAAAGGAAGTTCAACGCCTCCTTGGTGCAGTGAACTACTTCGGGAAATATTTACCACACCTGTCGTCTCAAACGGAGGCCCTACGCAGTCTAGTTACGAACGACACCATTTTTTAATGGTCCAGCGTACATGATCGTCAGTGGGAGCACCTAAAAGAAATGCTGTCGCAAACTCCAGTTCTAGCAATCTATGATCCCGAGTTGCCCAGGAAGTTGTCAACTGATGCGTCCGCATTTGCTCTAGGGGCTGCGTTGCTTCAGCAGCATGGAATGGACTTGCGTGCGGTAGGCTACGCGTCTCGGGTGCTCACCGATACTGAACGCCGGTATGCTCAGATTGAAAAAGAGGCCTTGGGCATAGCCTTCGGTTGCGAAAAGTTTAACGATTACGTACTGGGAAAACATATCGCCATCGAAACAGACCATCATCCGCTGTTGGCCATTTCAAAAAAAGAAATAGGAGACATGCCTCCTCGTCTCCAACGACTATTTTTACGACTACTGAAGTATGATTTCGAGTTGCAGTCTGTCCCAGGTAATAAGTTGGTGGTTGCCGACACTTTATCGAGGATTCCATCAGATCCATCTCAGGGAGAGGCCACGACGGATGTAGAAGTGCATGCGGTGGGCGCCCTCTCTGAGGTAGTGGGCCAAGGCACACTAGCTCGCCTACAGGAGGCGACAGTCAGCGATCTCGCTCTCCAGCGAGTCATCACCTGCCTCCAATCATCGAAACCTGTGGAAGGTGAGCTGAAGCGGTTTACACCAGAACTTTCGGTGGTTAGCGGAGTACTGCTAAAAGGAAAGAAAGCAGTCATTCCGACAGCTATGCGAAGAGAGATACTGAAACGACTACATCAAGGCCATCTGGGGCTGGGTAAATGCCTGTCCAAGGCCCGAAGATTGATGTATTGGCCAGCAATGACCGCCGATATTACCGCTTTCATCGACAGATGTGAAACTTGCAAGAAGTTTGCCTACAGACAGCCAGACGAGCCTCTCTCGATCCGCACCGTTCCCAACCATCCCTGGTCCAGGGTAGCTGCGGATCTCTTCCAACACTCCGGTAAACACTACTTGGCTGTATACGACGCCTATTCAAATTTTCCAGAAGTGGAACACCTTCGAGAAACCACAGCAAGGGTGGTCATTGACAAGTTAGCTCAAATATTTGCCCGCTATGGTTTACCTCTTGAAGTTGCACGGATGGGGGCCCACAATTTTCCTCGAAAGAATTTAAGGATTTTGCTGCGCGTTATGATTTTCGGCATACTGTTTCAAGTCCAATATTTCCAAGGTCCAACGGTCTGGCTGAAAAAGGTGTACAAGTTGTAAAGCGTATACTACGAAAAACGGAGAGTGCCAAAGAAGACTTTTGGTTGGGCCTCCTCAACTACCGGGCAGCTCCCCTTGAAGCTGGCCGCTCACCCGCAGAACTACTGATGGGTCGAGAACTACGAACCCTACTTCCCGACTTCACCGCGTCTCCCGCATCTCCGGTCAAAAAGCACGTCCAGAACGTGACGAAAGGAAGACAGCTAGCTCCTCTTCAGCAGGTAGACATCGTGCGAATCCTTAACAACGGGCGATGGGAGCGTAAAGCACAAGTGCAAGGCTTGGTGGCCCCAAGGTCATACACGGTGCTTACCGAGGACGGCCGGATCCTCCGCCGTAACCGACAGCATCTTCGAAAGACACCGGAAGGTTTCTTCATCTCCATCAACGACAGCGACTCAGAGGACGACAACGGCGATTGCTTGCCACCATCAAGAGATGGATCACAGCCTCCCTCACCACCAGAGCCTCCTCGAAACCAGGTGTCGCCTCACCCACCGACCTTACCCGCTCTTGAGCAGGCGTCATCAGGAGCAGGACCTCAGTCCAAGAGACCTAGAAGGCTACCACAACGCCTGGGCTACATAAAAGGCTTCCAACAGGCAGAACTAATCTAAACGAGTACAGTCCGCTTCACGCGCTGCTTGTGGTTGTTGTGTACATCTTTGTTCCCTCAAAGAAAGGAGGATGTACCATATGCTAGCGGGAGGATCACTGCGTGCACGCGAAGAGACAAAAGGAGCGCGCGCTTAAAAATAAAGAAGTTGTTCTAGCTTGTGAATGGGGCCAGCTGAACATGGAAAACACACAGAGAAAAAATATAACATTCGCACCACTGGACTAGCAACATTTAATGATTCCTCTTTTTCCTTTTCTGCTAATCCTTGATTCCGGTTTTCTTTTTCTTTACACTTAGATTTTTTAATTCTTTACACTTCATTTACGCTTTCTTTTTCTTTACGCTTAATTCGGAATTTCTCTTCCTTAAACGCATTGTCCTTTCTGCCTTCGGAATGTTCTCATCCCTTTTCTTCTGTCTCCCTTAAACGGTCTTCCTCTTCTACTTTTGCCTGGTCCTCATGTCACTCCGCAGGAAAATCTTCTCGGAGTTGTGTAGTGCGACGGAAGGGGCACTAACACAGTCCTCGCCTTTTTCTTCGATGGCTAGGGCTTCCAGGAGTTCACGGGCGAGTTGATTTTTATGTCGCCCCACGATGCTTACGTTGCACAAGGTTGCCCCGCATTGGCATGCGCGACAATGGGCTGCAAGGTGTCCTGCTGCTGTCACGTTTCGTAGAGATTTGGCATGTTCTCTGGTTCTATCGTTGATACAGCGCCCTGTCTGCCCAATATAACACCTTCCACATGTTAATGGAATGTTATAAATGACCTCTTTTTGACATTGGGCGTACTTTGTTTTGTGTGCGATGTTACATTCCTCTTGGTGCCTACGTTGGTCTTCGTTTACCCTGCCGCACATTGAATACCCTTTGTTTGGCGCGGAGCTTATCACTTGGACCCCTTGCCGGCCTGCGATCTTTTTTAGTCGGTGAGTGATGCCATGGAGATATGGTGCTACCACTATGGGACTTGCATTCTTTTTCTTTGTTGTTTGCTCGGTGCCTTCCTGTCCGCGCTTCAACTTCTGGGAGATCTTTTCACATATTGATACCAGTAGCGTTTCCGGATACCCAGCATCAAGTAGCCTGGATATCTGAGTGTCGAAACTCTTCTGGATCTGGTGTTCGCAAGACTTCTTTAAGGCAGATGTTAGTGCCGTGGTGGCGACCCCACGTTTCACGTTCTTTGAGTGTCCGGATTCGAATGGAAGGAACGCTTTGCAGGATCGAGCTTGGTATCGCCAGCAGACGTGGTCTTCTTTAAAGTCTAAGGCTAGATCGAGGAATCTGATAGATTTGTTTACGGGTAGTTCATGAGTGAACTCAAGTCCTGAGCAGCTCTGTTCAAAGCACCTCATGACATGCTCGCGGCAACCGTTGTTTTGTTCTTCTACCTCCGTGTTACAAAGTATTAAAAAATCATCAACGTAGCGGAAGATGACTTCAACCCGGGGATCTTTCATGCTTCGTTGGATAGCAAGTCCACATGATGCGAGAAACACATCGCTGAGGTAGGGAGCCACGCGAGACCCGATGCAAACGCCCCTTTTCTGCACATACTGCTGATTTTGATAGGACACCACCGTCGCCTTCAGGTAAGTACTAAGCAATTCCAAAAAGCTGTCGAGGGACATGCCAGCCGCACTTTGGAATGATGCGAGACCTTGCTGTTCAATTGTTTCTCGAAGTATGTTTAGGAGGCCTGCATGGGGGATGGAGTAATACATATCTTTTATGTCAAGGGAAAATCCAGAGGCGATGTTAGACCCATTTTCTTGCAGAAAGGAAATCACACTTTCTGAGTTTGGAACCTTGAAAGGGTCTTGTACCTGCACTTGGGACAGTTGTTTGGCCAGAAATGTTGACACTTGTGCTTGCCATGTATTTCTCTCTGATATAATTGCCCGGAACGGAATCCCCTCTTTATGTGTCTTGGCTGAGAAAAAAACCGACAGTTGGTTATTCTTCGATCCTTTAACTTTTGTGACGAGACTGCCTAGCTGGTTATTTTCTAGTATCTTCAGGATGGCTTTTTTTGTTGATGTAGTTCTTTTTTGATCTACTGGAATGAAATTCTCTGTAATGGCTTGATCAGCTCTTTCTCCGTATTTTCCTTTATCGAGGACGACGAACCCTCCCTCCTTGTCTGATACGCATAGTTTTAGATCTTTGGTCCGCAATTCCTGCACTGTAGAGTCAAAACTCATTTTCTGATGTTGAGGGCTCCGTAGGCTTGCAAGGCAAGCAATCCCTTCATTTATTATCTGCGATGCTTTTTCTTCTGGAGCTTTGACCGCGATGCGTCTTACTAGTGCAACCTTGTCTACGGCCTTAAGCTTTGGCGGTACTGCAAACTTTGGACCCTGTTCCAGTACCTTCTTGGCTTTTTCTGTAAGGTTGACGTCACCAATGACGCGAAGCGAAGGCCTTTTAGTGTTTGCTGTGGTTCTTCTTGCTAGGTGCTGTTTCCATGCTGGGAGGAAATGTTGCGTCCACATCCATTCGGTTGTGTTCCTCGTCATTTTCAGTTGATCTAGGAAGATGTTGCGGCTGAGGCATTTTACTCTCAGGAAATCTGTGAGTAAGCGGACTTGGCGCCAAGTTTCGGATCGAAGAATTTTTGAAACCCGCTGGGAATGTCCCTCAAATGGCTCACATAAGCCAAAGAAATTCCGCACGTCATCCAGGATTATTCTCTTTTTGATACTACGTGAGAGCATTCTTCCTCGGCAGACTTGCGTTGCGATTAAGAGACAGAGGTCATGCGGTTCAAGGAGGTTAAAAGAGATAAAAGGCGTGCTCAGTGAACTAGAAAGGTACCTTGTTATTGGCTGAAGCTGAGCATGTTGGTTCATTGCTTGTGAATGGGGCCAGCTGAACATGGAAAACACACAGAGAAAAAATATAACATTCGCACCACTGGACTAGCAACATTTAATGATTCCTCTTTTTCCTTTTCTGCTAATCCTTGATTCCGGTTTTCTTTTTCTTTACACTTAGATTTTTTAATTCTTTACACTTCATTTACGCTTTCTTTTTCTTTACGCTTAATTCGGAATTTCTCTTCCTTAAACGCATTGTCCTTTCTGCCTTCGGAATGTTCTCATCCCTTTTCTTCTGTCTCCCTTAAACGGTCTTCCTCTTCTACTTTTGCCTGGTCCTCATGTCACTCCGCAGGAAAATCTTCTCGGAGTTGTGTAGTGCAACGGAAGGGGCACTAACACAGTCCTCGCCTTTTTCTTCGATGGCTAGGGCTTCCAGGAGTTCACGGGCGAGTTGATTTTTATGTCGCCCCACGATGCTTACGTTGCACAAGGTTGCCCCGCATTGGCATGCGCGACAATGGGCTGCAAGGTGTCCTGCTGCTGTCACGTTTCGTAGAGATGTGGCATGTTCTCTGGTTCTATCGTTGATACAGCGCCCTGTCTGCCCAATATAACACCTTCCACATGTTAATGGAATGTTATAAATGACCTCTTTTTGACATTGGGCGTACTTTGTTTTGTGTGCGATGTTACATTCCTCTTGGTGCCTACGTTGGTCTTCGTTTACCCTGCCGCACATTGAATACCCTTTGTTTGGCGCGGAGCTTATCACTTGGACCCCTTGCCGGCCTGCGATATTTTTTAGTCGGTGAGTGATGCCATGGAGATATGGTGCTACCACTATGGGACTTGCATTCTTTTTCTTTGTTGTTTGCTCGGTGCCTTCCTGTCCGCGCTTCAACTTCTGGGAGATCTTTTCACATATTGATACCAGTAGCGTTTCCGGATACCCAGCATCAAGCTGCTGGCACTGATCGTGAACGCACTGTCTTTACAGTTGCCACGCTTCATATGAGGCACAAATGTCCCGTTGACTCGCCTTCGCAACCCTACATAATTTTTCTCAACGCAGCCAAGTGTGGTCAAACGCTACTCTGTGAATGAGCTTTTGATGTGTGTGCAACGAAGAACGGCCTACATTTTGGCGAGCATGCCAGTTGAGACGCCCCAGGATATTGGTACAGGCCGACTTGTCCACGGGTAAAATGCCTCAGAAGCGTTCGACACTGACATTCTTTCTCTCTCGCTCGCCACACTTTTTAGTAATAACTATTTAACATTACACTAGTATTAGATAATGATAGCTTAAACGAAGGCACCGTTGTGGGAGCGCGACTAATTAACCGCATGTAAGCAATTTGGCAAGGCTGGGTCAATCGCGCGACGAGGTGAGCCGCTTGAAAGTGAGGGTCGAACGATTTAGCGAGTGACGAGACAAGCGACGGTGACAGCGACAAGAGTCAGCGACGAGCGACGGGGTTTTTCACTGCCATTCGTCGCGTCGCTCGGTCTTTGGATTTCCAGAAAACACCGCTCATCGCCTTGGTCACTTGCTCCCGTAACTTTCATGTAATTTGCCTCGAAGCGCGAGTGACCGTGCGACAGCGAAGCGGATCGCCGTCGCTTGTCTCGCCGCTTGCCAAATCGCTTACATGCGAGTGACCAAGGTGATTGGCGACGTTTTCTAGAAATCCAAAAACCAAGCAACGCGACGGGCGACAGTGAGAAATCTTCGTCGTTCGTCGCTGACTCTCGTCGTTCGCCCGCGAATTAAGGAAACCGTTTCTGCGCACTTATGTTTAATATCAGCTTTGTAGACAAACAGCTTAAAGAACTCAGCAAAGTTCAGGTCTACAATGAGTTGCACCATGTTTTATTTAACGATACGCAAGGAAAGAGGAACATGAAAAGGCAGAACTATGTTACAGACTGACAAGCGGCACACTTGCTGCAGACTGCGCGACAAAGTGTGCCAGGTTCTGGGCACTCGCCTGTAGCAGTGGATTACCGTAGCGGACGAGTGCTTGCACTTCTCCCATTTTCCTGCCTTGCAAGTATACTCGCTCTCGACTATCTGAATGTCGCCGTGTACGTTCGCAAACTGTGTCGAAATGACGTGCGGATGGGCTTGGAGTGCCGATGTTTGCAGGCAAAGGCTCACAATTTTCAGATCGCTGCCCTTGCGCTCCTTGATCCCGACGAGAAGGTGTTTGGCATCTGATAAACGTTCTGCTTCCACGTAGCAACGTGATTCGACCGTGCAATCCAAGAAATCGAAGATTTTTTTCTTACTCAGCGAGGAATACGACTTATTCCCGTCAGCCATGTTGAACGACGGCGGCGCCCCCTTTAGTTCGTGAAAATCGCTAATTGGAAGTGTACTTTGTCCACTGGTCTGGCTTCGTATTTTGTCGGAGGAGTCAAAATGCTCCATGCAAAATCCTTGAAAAAAAAAATCACAGTTGGCTCATGAAGAGTCCGCTGATCGATTGTCTCAACTGGACTGATGACGGAAATTTAACAGCCGCTTCTATGTTACACGTGCTCTAAGAGCGCTCGGTCACGGCTCAGATTCCCACTGTTAGACAGGGCTGCAGGCCGGCAAGGTCTGACCTTCTAGTCACTGACTGAGGGAAAGCGCAAGAGCGTGTCTTTGGAACACCCGGCCTCCAGCACGCGGCCCATGCCTTCCGCCGCGCAGTGACTAGAGCAAGTCGTCGAGCTCTGATTGGTTTTGATTGAAAGGATAGTCGGTAGACCACAACGAGAGAGCTTGAGGTTGCGGGCATCTTCCAGCTCCGATTCCCACAAACCCTGTTCCCGGATGAATATGACACTGCAATACTGCGCTCTCGGCAAAAGGGTTTATTCACTCACTCATTGCCTTGGGGGGTTTCGGGATCGGGGGACGGTCATCAGCGAGGCCCGGGAGAGATTCCGCTGCCCGAGCAGCTTCTCCGAGTCCCAGCGGTGGTCGTCCACACCGCGTCATGGGGACGTCGTTGTCCAGGGTCGCTGTCCGGTCCGCTTGTCGAGTCCGCCACTCGGCGTAGTGCCCGCACTCCCTGCGCCAGCGTCCGGCGCCGTCCGAGCTCGCCTCCGTGACCGGTCCCTTGTGAAGTCGGCAGCCCAAGCCCTCCTCCTTTGTCTCCGTGCCCCTCTTAAAGGGACACTGACAGGGTATTTATGCTCACCGAGGTTTTTAGTTGTACGTGACATATGAGAGCTCAACTACCCAGAACAGAATTTGCGGCTCGAAATTCGGTTTCTTTCCGCCCGAAAACCGCCGATCAAGAACTGGCCGGTTCGAGTCTCGCTCACTCTCTTTTCCGCGGTCACGGGCCGTTTTCTAATGGCGAATTCGCGTGGTTCTTTCAGCGCGCTCTCGAGCGCTCTTTCCAGAGCGCGCGAAATCGGGTGGTTGAAAGAGAGTGCTGTGGCCTGATCGGGTGGTTCATTCCGAGGGCGCCTCTCCCTCTCAGAGCGCTCTCTGGCACTCCGTCTGTAGCCGTCGGAGTGCGGAGCGGCGCAGGCGTCACGTGGTAGCTGGACGGTGATCACGTGGTTTTGTTGACGATGGCCGGCGGTGGTCTGTGGTGGTGTGCGGGGCCGGCATGACGGTGATTGATGTGGTTCTACAAAGTGCTTGTGCATTCGACGGTGCGAGGATTACAACGGACGGGACGACATTCGTTTGCGACCGTAAGGAAAAGCCGACGTGTGAAGTGTTCCCAGTGCTATCACAAGATCGTTCATCTCACGGCGGTCAATCCGCTAAGCCTAACCGACGACGAAACAGCTCGCAGAGCTCGCCGCTGTTTTACCGGATTTTGTAGTCGCTTCAAGAAATTTTTGAGGTTTGGTGAAAGTGCGTTCAAAGGTTTGTGTTGTAAAATAAAGGGAGAGCCGAATATAATGCACTGTGATTTGTGTCACATTGCGATGCTTGCACGATATTTCGCCGTGAGAAAACTGCTGTATATTAACCATTTTATATTCGCCTGCTCAGTGTACGCATGACCGCTATCGCAGCGCGTTCACTGTCGAAAACGCGATGAGTTGACAACTGTTTCCAAGCGTTGGATTTCGTTCCGTTCCGCAAAAATCAATTCGCATACTGTTGTTTTCTTTTTTTACATGCCGATGAGTAAAACAATTTACGTCAAAACCGTTATTTCATCACGTTGCGAGCGTAAATTTTGCTCAATCATCCACCGTACGCTGTAGAATCGTGTTTTTAATGCATTATTAATGTCCAGAAATTTTAATTCTGTGACTGGTCTGAGAATCTCGGAGCGCTCTGAAGCCAGCAGTTGTAATCGGTTGAAAAAGATCCCGAGTAGCTCTGGCGGCGAGGAGGGGGCGCTCTGCTGAATCGAGGTCAGAGGAGAGAGGCGACCACCCGAATTCACCATAAGTTATCGATGCGACCACCAAATTTAATCAAAGTCGTGGGTCACTGAAGGCACACACTCGATATTAAAAATAGAAAAAAATATGAAACCCATTTTTTGTGGCTTCTCAAAAGCTGCAAATACGTTGATTGAAAAAAAAGTTCCACAGACAACCGGAAGCAATCTGTGCGTGCGTCGTTTCGCGTATCGTGGGTCTCGCAGGGACGGCGATGGCAGCGGACGACGGGCGTGGGACCTCTATTTCAGAACTGTCGTTCGCGGTACCGGCGAATTTTGTCTGTCTTTAAAAGAGAAATTTGGGACTGATCAAAAGAACTGGTATTCACCCCGTACGACACGCCCGATAACCAAGCCGATTTGCACGAAGACGTCGCCGAGCCGTCGCTCCCTTCTCGTGGCTGAAGACATCGCTCGCGCAAACGTCAAGCACGACGTGTCTACTTCGAGTTGAGTATGCACGCGTACGATTTCTTTACTACGTGAGAATGTCGCCAATGCGCGGTGCATCCCGACTTCGACCCGGGAGTGCTTTTGCTAGAGGAAAATTGGCAGCAAACTTTCCAACTTAGTTTATCGGCTGAATTATTACTAAGGAGAGAGATTTCCCCGATTCGGTGTGCCCCAGTAGCTCAGTGGGAAAGACGTCCGCTTCACACGCGGTAGGACAGGGTTCGATCCCCCATTAAACATTTTTTTTTCTTTTTTTAAAATATTTTTGATGTCCACATTTCTTTTTCTTTTTAAACAGTTATCACTGAAGAAACAAAAAATAAGAAACAAATGTTGTGGACGACACGTCGCTGAATTAAATGGTACGGGATTTCCTTTTTGACACCTGCGAACTCAATGTAATCACTTTCCACAAAATGCAAGGAGCATATAAATCAGGTAGCGTCCGCTTTTCAAGGTGCCCGTAAATGGTCTACAGGAATTGCAGCCAGCCATTGGTCCCGATCCCTTTGATCTCTCGGAAACTCTGTCGCACAATGCCACTTCTGTTTCGGACGCAGGGCATGTGAGCCAGCTCTTCACGCAACATCTTGGGTGTATTCTTTTCGGAGACGATCAAAATTCACCACGGGCACTCACTACTCATCTCCAACTCCTCAATGTACGAAACAACTCATCTTGGAGTACAGAACAACGAGCGGAACATACATAACTGCAAAAGAATCGCTCGGTGAACAGTTCCGGTACGCCGCATGTCGTCTGCTACGGGAAGGAGAAAAAAAAAAAAAAACCGCACGGTTGGGTGTAGCCACGTGACTTCCGCCACTCACTCTCTTCTCTCCACTTCTCCGACCTCCGTCGGGTTTCGGTTTCGGTTTCGAACAGTTGCGTCTTTTGGCTTTATTAAATAAATACGCTACTCTGTTGCAAAATATTAATTGGGTAGTCCTCCGACACCATAATGAAGCGCCTGGCAAAAAATTAAAAAAATATTTTGGGGGGTGTCAGTGTCCCTTTAAGACCTTCCCAAGTCCTTGTCCCGCCGACCGTCCAATCGGGAACCTTGCTGCAAGCCGACCCTCCGACGTCAGCGCTGGGTGAGGGGGCGCTTGCCCCGTTCCTCCCGGAGAGCTCGGACTTTCCGCGACAGGACGGCGACTGGAAACGGGAAGGTCACAGGGAACGAAGGAGCGCCCGACAATACGGCGGCGGGGACCGGCAAGGTCACGGAGAGCGGAGGAGCCAGGGAGAGGGTCCCCACACCTCCCCTCCCTCAAGGCTCGGACCCCGGGGGGCTTGAGGTTGCGTGGTCCCCAGGACCCTGGGCAGGGAGCTCGTTCAGCTGAGTGTCGCCGATGACGACGAGCACCCTCGATGATGATGATGGTATCAAACCAAGCAGGTCAGCGGTGAACGTCCATTCACTGGGAAGCTCGTGACCGACGGAGCACGGTCCACGAACTGGTCCGGAGCACCACAGCTCACAACACGGACGGGCACTCAGGCACACACAACACGCCGGCACTTAAAGTTCGCTTCCGTCCCTAACGTAACAGACAGCGAATCGCGCAAAAACGAATAGCGGCACGCTATATCAGACAGCGAGACGAAACCAAAATCTTTCGATCGTTGGACATGCCACGAAATAAAAACAAAACTTTTCATTTCAATACTAACGGGCAGGCAATCATCAAGAACGTCAAGCTACACGTTCAAGAGGTACATAAGAGGAAAACCATTCCTTAACTAAAACGCGTGAGCACTCATTGTATACTCAAATCGTACATACGCCCACTATACAGCATTTGCTCCTATCAAACTCAACCGCATTCTTTTAAAACAGTAAGCAATCTACCACAGCGTCAGAACCGCACACCTCTGACAACAATATTAATCTCCAACACATTCGCAAAGAACGTACAAAACCTCAAAAACTAAGAATAACCTCCCGTAAAACAGAAACGGTCACAAATCCAGTCCCGTTCGCGAGGTGCGACTCGGAAGGAACACGCTGCCAACAACCCATGACGGGCACTCATGCACTCGGCGTTCACGCTACCCGAGCTACAAACACGCTACAGCCAAGCTACGCAGCACGCCTTCATCAGAAGGGGTAATCACCTTACTGAGAGGCCGTTGTTCCGTGGTACCGGTCACTTACACCAGTACAAAGGGAACAGTACCTGGATCGTGCGAACAGCAGATCTCGTTGGACAGCCTATTTACACGGCTATGTCCGTAACGTCTGGGCATGTACCAGACGTTACCGCTTCACCGCTCGGAGGTGACCACCCAACAGGAGCGACGAGCGCGTAACGGCGGTCCGCACCGAACCCCGCACGGGCTCGATAACCGCGACAAGCGCATCGACGCACGTTAGAGCTCTCCCTCGGCCAAACCCCGACACCGCATAACTAAAAAGTCTTCCAGCTGATGAAAAGGCCGGCCGGGATCGAGCAATAAAGGTACGCCGTCAACGCGTCTCGCGACTCTTCAAAGTTCTCGAATCGAGCAACGTGTCCACATACAAACGCAGTAGGTTACGCACAAAGCTCGCCCCCAGCCAAGTCAACACGCCGCATGACTGAAAAGTCTTCTTGCGACTGTGAGGACAGGCAGGATTCGAACAATGTAAGTACCCAACACGCGCACCTCTCAACTTCCGCGCAACGAGCGCGATACCGAAATGCCAAATAATCTAACCGGCCGGTCTTGGAAATGGACGAGCTAATAAACTATGTTTGTTCTGCATAAACAGTTTCCGCAGCGTCGAAGTGTCTACAGCATTTACCGCCGCATTCCAACACCCGCTACCCATTCATGCAAAGGCTGCAGTTAGTACAGCGACGGGCTGACCCAACGCACAACAGTTATAGGCCGCCGACGGCCATGCCGCTGCCATAATTTCTAGGCTTCCCGGGCACGTACCCGCCGACGTGAACCGTACGTTTTCCCGGGCCAACCGCGCATCTGTACAGGATAAAACTATGAACAACTCGTCACATCATCGCAAGACCGCCACTCCCCTCGTGCAGGTTTTCACAGCACGAGCCCAGCTCTTTTCTCACCCAGCTGTCTTTTCTCCCCTAAATTTATAATTTCACTCTAGTCCAGGTCTCTGCATGACCAATTACGCTCTCTACGCCCTCGCGTCCCAACGCGAACCTAACCGCGGCCGAGAGCCGTATCCGGCGGCAGCGCAAAGCGCGCGCTGGCCGCCGCTCCTCCGGAAACGGAGAAAACGAAATAAAAGAGTAACTCCCGCCGCGAGGCTCAACCATCGATATGGCGGTGTGAGGATCCGGAACCAACTGTGCGCACAATCAAACGGGATCAACCTCACGACTCTACAACCAGATACGCACGGATCATGCCCATCGCGTCAGACTGGACTTTACGGAGCATTACACACGCACAGCCACTGATAAAGTGAAAACGGAAACTCTGTGGTTTTCGGGATTCCGATGCCCACGCACCGGACATCGCGTACCCGGCACGATTTAGTGGGCTTAGCCCCTAAATGTAGCCTCTGGCCACAAGGTACTCGTTCAAAGCGATCTTGGTCGGAACCACAAGAGCGCATCCGTACCTTGAGACGCTGTCAACTAACGAAGCTCAAAACCGCGCTGACAGCTCAAGCAAGGCCAACTGGGAGCTAGCATGCGGTCAAACCGAGGCGCTAGTCTCCTCACGGACAAAATGCAATGCGGGAATAATTTCCAAACACAGTCCATGCAACCGCCATCCGCAATGGGAGCGTTGTCCACCCAGAGCGATGCCTCTCTAACGCGTTCGATCCGTAACAAGCGTTCCAAACCATTACCTCGATACGCGAACAAAGGCGGTTAAGCGCATCACATCCCCCAAACCGTGAGCCGGCATCTTTCCCAGCGGACGCGGACGGCCGGAGGCGTAGGTGGGGGGACGCCCGACGCTACAGGCCTCGAGGGGTGCGGTAATTTCGACGCACAGAGCGCTCTTGCTCAGCAGGATCAACCTGCCAGCATCCAACGGTGCGCTGAACAGCAAATACTCATGGCGCCTCTCGTAACGGGGATAAGCAAATTCCTAACTGGCTGGGACAAAGGGTTAATCCCTAAAGACAACGGTCAAGGTCCGCGCCTCGCCGTCGGGCAGGCGATCATGCCAGAACCTTCGTGCGGCGTGCCCGCAACGAAACTTCGTGCGGCGCTCCCGCGACAAAGATGACCCCCAAAAAGAGCGCGAAACAGTGCCCCAATTCAACCGGAAACAGGTTAGGAATCGGAATGCCTGCCTGATCAAAAATCAGGCCCCACGTTGCGGCGCCAGTTTATGCGGGCATCTTCTAACTCCGATTCCCCCAGACCCTGTTCCCGGATGAATATGACACTGCAATACTGCGCTCTCGGCAAAAGGGTTTATTCACTCACTCATTGCCTTGGGGGGTTTCGGGATCGGGGGACGGTCATCAGCGAGGCCCGGGAGAGATTCCGCTGCCCGAGCAGCTTCTCCGAGTCCCAGCGGTGGTCGTCCACACCGCGTCATGGGGACGTCGTTGTCCAGGGTCGCTGTCCGGTCCGCTTGTCGAGTCCGCCACTCGGCGTAGTGCCCGCACTCCCTGCGCCAGCGTCCGGCGCCGTCCGAGCTCGCCTCCGTGACCGGTCCCTTGTGAAGTCGGCAGCCCAAGCCCTCCTCCTTTGTCTCCGTGCCCCTCTTAAGACCTTCCCAAGTCCTTGTCCCGCCGACCGTCCAATCGGGAACCTTGCTGCAAGCCGACCCTCCGACGTCAGCGCTGGGTGAGGGGGCGCTTGCCCCGTTCCTCCCGGAGAGCTCGGACTTTCCGCGACAGGACGGCGACTGGAAACGGGAAGGTCACAGGGAACGAAGGAGCGCCCGACAGTACGGCGGCGGGGACCGGCAAGGTCACGGAGAGCGGAGGAGCCAGGGAGAGGGTCCCCACAAGGTCTACCTCCGATTTTTTTCAATGAGCCAATAAGAACCCGGCGTTCTTACATCATCGCAACCCTTGTGCAAGAAGCAGACGAACTTGCGCCCCGCATAGTACTATAGACCAACTAAACTCTCTGACGTCACGCCACTGCGGTGGCGCTGCTGTCGGTATACTATGCACGTGCAAACACTTCGCTCCTCTCGAATTCTCGAATTCGGTTTCTGCGCACGCGCAGTGCCTACACCTGGAGGTGTGGGCTGAGCGGGCTTGTTTGTATAAACACTGTGTTGGTGTATCGTGTCATCCTTTACACTGGCAGTTACCGTGTCCCGAGTGACTATATTCTCCGTTTCACACCAAGTCCCCACGCGGTGCAATATGGGACGTTTCCCATTAAACGTCACACGTGACGTCACGTGTGAAGTCATGAGACTCACCAGTGACGTCACTTGTGGCGTCACCGCGCGTTGCAGTATTCGTAAAATTCCCCGCTAATGTTAGCGGGATATTTTCCCCTGTATGGGAGGCAAGCATGAGAGGAGGTGGGGAGGATAAGGATTAGGAGGAAGCGCATACCTTCCTCTCCGTACCTTCCCCTCCTCCTCTTCAAGAGCTGTGCTCTAAAGGCCCGTTCACACTCTTGCGATCGAGTTAGACGGAGAGAGACCAGACCGGTTTTCAAGCCTCTTGCGACTTCTTAGGACCAGCTCCGCTGCATCACATCCGGTCCTAAGAAGTCGCAAAAGGCTTAAAAACCGGTCTGGTCTCTCTCGGTCGAAGTCGGTCGCATGAGTGTGAACGGGTCTTAATTTGCGTTACAGGGGATTGTAAACGTCTTTCACTTTTCGTCTATCTCTTCGAATCTTCCCCGCTAGTGCGTGCCGTCGGCGTCAGTTACTACAGCCACTGAGAAAATGAGAAAGGCAGGCAGCTCTTTTACTTGACCCCTTTGTACAGTGCCATCATCCTAAATTCGATAACATTTCGGCGTCTCGTCATGATCTTTGACAGTGCACGCGCAGTCAACGCACGTCGAAAGGCAACGAGCGCGTGCTGGGGGCTGGGCTTCGAAAGACACGCCCTGCCGTTCTCGTCCCGTCTATGACTATACAAAAAGCGGCAGCACTCTAAACACAAGCAGGTTGAGGCACCTTACCACGACCTCACGTAGAAAAAGCGTCACTGTGCCGCGTTCACTCCTCAACGCATTTCCGGCAGGCCGCTTACAACTGCCGACCGCGGCCGATCGTCGTCGAGCCTCATGCTGCCCCCATCTCGAGAGTTACTTTACACTACGAGCAGCCTGTCATTGCGGAGCAATTTCCGAGCGCCATCCCTGTCAAGGTAACGCGTGATCGGGTCTGTGTACCAGGCCGCGGCGTCGCTCCTAAGCGATGACTTTGCGCAGCGCGGCCGTGGCCTGTTCCGAGGCTGCACATCGCGGGGCAGCAGCCGGTTTCGTGCGGAAGGATCACGCGTTCACCTTCGCGTGAACCCCACGACGGAGCAGAGCGTCTCGTGGCTTCTCGCGCAGACAACAAGCGAAACGAGACAGTGCAGAGCGCAAGTTCATCTACTTCTTGCTAAAGGGTCGCAATGATGTCAGAACGACGAACTCTTATTGGCTGATTGAAAACAAATAGTGGGTAGACCTCAAGGCACCTATCATTGGGGTCTTCTCACTATCCTTTTAATCAAAGTCAATCAGAACTTGGTGTCGTTTCGACGTCACCGCAGCCCCCGCAAAAGAAGCAGACGGACTTGCGCTCCGCTCCGCTCCGCATAGAAGACAAGGCGTGTGCCTTTGCCTCCCACAAGCGTGATCGCTAGAGGATGCACGCAGCAACGCCGATAGTTTGCGTCAGCATTGCCTCCAGCGCGTCTCGCATTGTCTCACTACGAGAGCGAGGCCGTATCACGCGGCGACGCCAGGACGCACGTCTGTCGCTTTGCGGCTTCTCTGGTAGAGCTTCGGCGTGTTTGCCGCTTGGGGCGGGTCGGGGATCCACTAGCGATGACGTCATGAGCAGGCCTCCTCTTCTAGGTGCTATTGAACGAACGCGCTGCTACAAAGTTCGGGTTCTCGAACGCGAGAACTAAAGGCGGATAAGCTGAAACATTCGAACATGACTATGTTAGAGTAAAAAAGGCAGGCAAAAGCTGATTAATGATCTTTGCGCTTGAACCCGAGACTGGGTATAGTCCACAGTGTAAGATATACTCTTCAGGTGAGGACTGTGCCTGATGCGGAGCGACTAGATAGAGCCCGCTCACGAGCGCATGCGCGCGCCCAACAGCCCGCGGCGAACTAGCGTCGCTCGCTGGCGAAACGACACAACTGTGAAAAAACATCAACGAGGTAGAGGGGCTTAGAGCGATAAACTGGTATCCCGTTCACCAGGCAAAAATGACCCCCACTTGGCCGCCGCCATGTTATACAATTATGACCACGTGACCGTACCAAATCCTGAAGCTTTTACGCAAAACTGACCCGTGATTTTTATTGCAATCGCAGAAAAAAACATAACAGGCTATTTTTTCAATACTGTTAACCCCAAAGATCAGTGTCTAGCTTCCATAAAAAATCCTAATGCAGCACCGCGGCTGACGGCATCTAGCGGAGGCATTGCGAAACTGATAGGCTTTTTTGTCGTAAAAGCACATTTTGGACTTAAAACAATCGAAACATAACTTATCTCGTTGGTACTGTTGTTAGAGATCAATAATCAATTATTTGTGCGCGGTACTTCGTTAAAATCTAGACGTAAAACTATAAGGTCACGTGTCTAGTGGTCAAAAATGTTCTACATGGCGGCGGCCGATTGGGGGTCACTTTCAGCTGCCAGTTTATCGCTCTAAGGCCCTCTACCGCGTTGAAAAATATGAATAAAATCTATATGCCATAGCATCAGACGAGCACGAGCTCCTTGCCCAAGGATGTGCGACAGCTGCATGAGAAATGCCATGGCATCGAGATATTTTATTCGTGTTATTTCACAGTTCCTTGCGCCAGAGCCCTCACTAATAGAGCAAATATCTTACACCGTGGTATTGTCGGAAAAAGTGGAGTTTGAGGAGGTGTTGGCTAACGCCAAGGAAGTTTTGACGGTTATACGGTGAGAAACTGAAGGAGAGGAAGAGATGAGACGCGCGGGGAGGTCAGTGGGTCGAGTTCTGATTGAAAGGGTTGGAGGGTAGACGAAAAGGCCAGCTGCCTTCGTTTCTACCCCACCTCCAATCAGAGCGAAACAGAGCGTTGTCTGCTTCGTCTGTGGTGTCTCGCGCTCGGAAACCAGTCAGAACTCGGCGCTCTGACGTCTTCCTCTCTCTCACTCCCTCGCCATAACAAACTGACACGTGTTATGTTGCCGGTCCGTACAGCAAAGTTCATCGCAGCCTCGGCGCTCGGGTCGGTTGTCGCTGCTCAGGACTTCAACTCCAAGAGATCTAGAGTGCCTACTTTACCCGCGACGAGGCTGGTAATATGTTTATACCTATAAAGAATCCTCTGCAGTGTTACATTGAGTGGGGTGAAACGTCACGTGCAAAATCACAGCGCAATTTTTTTTTTTTTTTATGTTTAGACATATTTGAAGTTACCTCATTCGCCGAACTTCCTTGGGATGATTGCAGCAGTTGGCTTACCCAAGTGCTTTGTAGGGAAAGTCGATGCTTCAGTCTTGCTGTGGTCCCGAGAGTGTCAGAATCCGGTAACAGGCGTTCCCGCATTGGATATAGTCGTAAAAGCAAACCCAAACGCAAGCGAATCAATAACGCCCGTGTCCAATCCTTAACTCTTATTGGCTGTCGCGTTTTCTGACCGGAAACGCGTCCGTTTAGGACGGCGATCACATCACAATAAAGCTACAAAAAGCGTAAAATGTTTTAAGCGCTCGGTATTTTGAATGGTAGAAGTCAAGCTTCTGGCTCATTTTCCTTGCGTTTGATTACGTAATGAGGACTTAAAAATGCCAAAAACATAACGCATACTCAAACGTATACACAATCGCTGCTGTTGTGAGAATGGGCCATTTCGTGAGCTTCTGTCACACTGTACCCTATTCAATTATTAAACCTAGATTGGAAAACATTGTATCACTTTTTTTTTTCCTGCCATCTGGACGTCGCAGTTTGCCGCTTGGCTTGCTGAAGAATTCCTAAATTCGCTCTGGCGCTTCACGTAAATGACTCTGAGGATGGGAATTGCAGTTCAGGCAAGAGTAACTTTTTTTTTTTTTTTTTGCCCGCTGATGCAAGGATGCGTCAACGTATGAAAAAACCAGTGACCAATTCATAGGTGCTTATACAGATATTCAAGATAAACTGAACTGTCTTGTGCTGTACCCGTACACTTGCTTTGTAGGTATTGATATTGACTGCAGGGGAGGCGAAACTTCTAATGAACTTGTTTTGCTTGTTATGTAAACTCGGCATACTTATTTTTGAGTTGCTTTTGCCTTGTTTGTTTGCTTGTTTGTGTGTTCGGGTAGTTATTGCGTCGAGGCTTGAACAGCGAGATGCCTCCGGCTAAAATGGGCAATTTGGTCAGTGCAATACGACGTCTGCCCTAGGCACTTAACGTGCCTCATGCAGTAGTTATAACACGAACGGACGCCGGTACGCGCCGTTTAGGCCGTAACTGTCCCGCCCACGAGGGCCCAGGGGCGTTGCGTTTCACCGTGGTCTCGTTGGAAGCAGCAAGAGAAAAGTGAAGAGAAGTGCGAGAAAAAATTTTAAGAAACATATAATGAGGCTTTTGAAAGTTCACAACATCCAAAGGGACTTTCTCCTTTTAAGGTCATTAGTCGAAGTGACGGCCCAAATTATACCTTCTTTTTTTTCCCGTAACTCTTATTGGAACGCGCCATCCCTTAACGTTCACGAAGATGGGAATTAATGTATCACTTTATACGGCATTAACTTTTGTAGCCACTGTGGCCTGGTGTAAGGACTCCGGTTAGCGGGGCTTGTTACCTGGGACGAGCTACACGAAGGAGCATCAGCCACCAAAACTCACGTTTGTTTCATAAAGGAAACTCGCCTGGACTCCTACTTGTTGATGATACACCTCGGTGTTTGTGAACAGTGCTGTGCAGTGTCTCGTTTATAGTGTTCAAAACGTGTAAATTTTGCACCTTTTATTGTCTCTTTCCTCTCCTCTTTAAACCTCTCCTCTCGCCTCCCCATCCCTCTCCCCAACACAAAGTAGCCAACCGTGACAATCCCACAGGTTAATCACACTGCCTTCTTGCTCCGTCCTTCCTTTCTACACAACTGATACGATGAATTTGACCTTCAAAATTATCAGTGCTCAGTGTTACCCTGAAGGAGCCATAAATCTCTTATTGACTGATTAAAAAAAAATAGTGGGTAGTCCTCCAGGCATCTGGTATTGAGGTCTACCCACCATCCTTTCATTTATTTATTTCGTGATACTATCAGTCCCCCAGCGGAGACTATGATATGAGTGAGTACAAAAAACAATAGACAACGTAATAGATGTGCAGGACACAATTACAAAATGAAGGACTATACGGCACCTAATACTCATATCAAATAGCACAAAAGTAGAACAAAAATTATAACATGAGGTATATTGGTTACATGGGAGACACTTTACAAAATCCAAAACCGTTTTGAATTGAACAACGCTTTCAGGCGGTTTATTCACTCCCTTATCGTCCGAGGGAGATACGAAATCTTGAAACATTCTTTGGTGAATTTGTACTCTTCGAATGTCCTGGTATGCTTATTACGATTCTAGATAGATAGTTTTTGATGAATTTGTGTTTATCAATTTGCAGTGTACCATCTAAAATCATGAAAAGCATTTTTAAACGCTTATTTTTTCTCCTCTCTCTAATAAGGAGAGACTTGCCTTAAAATATATATCAGTTGGTGAATCCAGTCTTCTGTACTTCGAAAAAATGAAACGTAGTGCCATTCTTTGAATGTTTTTCCAATTTCAGTATTAAACCTTTTGTGTGAGGATCCCAAACTTCACTAGCATACTCCAATCTAGATCTTTTTAGCATTTTATAAGCTAGAAATTTATTTTCAGTGGTTGACATTTTTAATGATCTTAGTGACCAGAGTTCAGCTGTGGCTTTCTTGATTATATTATTAACATGTTTGATCAAACTTAAATCACTGGTTATTGTTACTCCTAAATACTTAAATTTATCTACCCTAGACAATGGTTCACTCCTCAAGTAGTAGTTGTACACTGAAGGAACTTTCCTATGTGTTATTTACATGCAAACTGTGTTTTTTGTGTTTTTTGTATTTAAAGACATTTGCCAGATCTCGCACCATGTGCTAATCTTCTGCAAATAATTGTTTAGTTCAACATAGTCGGAATCATCGTTTATACAGGTATACAGTATACGATCAACAGCAAAAAGTCGTTTCTTTACTGTAATATCGCAAAGACTAGCATTAATAAAAAAAAAAAAAACAGGGACCCAAGTGCAGAACCCTGAGGGACTCCCGTCGACCCCACGAGCCATGGAAGCGTGTCCATCAATACTCACGAATTGCCATCCACAAAACAACAACATTTCTATCCATAGCAGAACTTTTGCGTTTTTTGTTAAATGCCTAAGCCTTAAAAGTATTTTATTATGGTTTACCTTATCAAAATATTGTAGAAAGTCTAAAGAAATTACATCAATTTGTCCTCTTTTGTGAAGGGTCGAAGAAAAATCGCGAATTAATTCTGTTAGTTGGGTTCTGGCAGACAGGCCTTTTCGAAATCCATGCGGTTTTTTTATCAAGTACACAGTAGGTGTCCAAAGACATTCTTATATGCATCGAAACAACATGGTCAAGTATTTTACAAGTTGATATTAATGATAAGGTTCTATAATTAGTGACCTTACTTGCATTTTTAGTCTTGAGAATATGTATTATTTTGGCAAGCTTCCAGTCATTGGGAACGAACCCATCTGAAAGCGATTTATTAAAATGATAGTAAGATATTTTGAACATCATTCGCTATAACGCCTCAAGAATTGACTGTGAATGTCATCCGGTCCGGTGGCTTTCTTTAGATCGTTAAAAAGTAGCCTGAGGCCTCCACGTCTTCAATTGGGGGCACATTATGAAACAAAAAATGTTGGTAAAATATTTGCTATCAGCGGGAAAAACACTGACAAGATATTGGTTAAAGCAAATTGCAATTTCAGTCTTGTCCTCAATCACTTATTCTTTTACTATCACTTTTGTAATTACTTTTTTACTTTGTTTCAATTGTCGCCAAAACTTCTGCGGGGAATATCTCAAAACGTGTTGCATTTTTACATTAAATAAAATCGTTTTCGAAGTTTTTATATTTGCTTTGAGCCCTCTGCTCAATGACTGTATTTTTGCCTGCTGAAACCCGTCGTGTTTTTTGCGTGCTCTTGCTCTACACCTTGATAATCGTATTATATGGTGGAACATGTCCTTTGCAATCCAAGGACTGTTCAAGATTTTCTTTCTTATTTCCACTGGGACAAACTACGAGTGCATTCAAATATAATTTCCTTAAAATTCAGTCATAGGTCATCCACTTCTATCAACGGGTTGCCAGGTAGGTGCTTGAAGTTATCATAGTTCAGGTTAAGTTGAACAATAACTGACTCTTCATTGGCTTTTTCAAAGTTTTTAAACGAAGAAATTTAAATTCTTTTGAGCATAGCCTTTAAAGAAAACGTAAAATGTACTTTGATGTCGCCTGAAATTCCCGGGTTAATCTTGAAATCATATGCGTGGTTTATAACATTCTCATTTATAAATATTAAATACAAAAGAGATTCTGACTGTCCTTGTATTCTGGTATATGCCTTAGCAATTCGAGTTAAATTATGTGACTATATCTATACTTCGTGGTACCCAGATCCTAACGTTACCCAGTCAATTCCACTGAGATTGAAATCACCCATTAAATCAACCTTCTTGCAACTTGCTGTGAGTTTCAAAGGGAACTCACTTGGTTCTTGCAAAAATCCACAGGGGATTTGCGGGAGGCGATACAGGAATCCTGCAATTAACTCACTTTTTTTTTCATTTTGATGTCACACCCTACAATTTCTATTCAGGGGGCTCTTTCGATTTCTGAAGAATTTAAACAAGATTTAACTACTAGAACAACACTCCCTCCTCTATTTTCTCCGTCCCTTCGATAGAGCACGTAACCGGGAGGTACTGTTGTATTATCTGTCACAGACGAGTCTAACTAGGTTTCAGTGATAGCCACAACATCGGGGTCATGCTCTATTCAATAATGTTCTAGCTCGAGGGTTTTATTTACAATACTTCTCGCATTAAGGTTAATAAATAGGACACTTTTTGCCTGTGGTAAACCAGGAGGCTGTCAATAACCATGTCCGGGCTTAAGGTACTTTTCTGGCTGAGTAAATTTCAACTCTCCTGGTGTGTGTCTACTTCCCATGTGTTCGACCCTCCATTAATCTTCAGTTTATCAAACGTTAATTATACCTTCTCTCCCCTTTCCCTGTTTTCTTTCGCGCTCTCCCACAGCTTTTTTCTTATCGTTCTGACATTTTTCGAAAAGTCTTCGTTAATAAAGAGACGTTTTACTTTTAACTTTTTAGCATTTCTAAGAACATTATGTCTTTCATTGTAGTTTTCAAAGCGCAAGATTATTGGTCTTGGGTTACCCCTAGCCACCCTTCCGAGACGGTGAATTCTGTCGACAGATTTAGCTGCAACGCTCATTTTTGTTTTAGAAAAGCCTTCCACCACTTTTTCCACCAAATGCTGCTTTGTTTCTGCGTCAGATTCCCCTACTCCGTAGATTACCAAGTTGTTTCTCGTACTTCTCTTTTCCAAGTCCTCAATCTTTGCCTGAAGATATACTGCGGTCGCTTCTAAGTGCACTAGTTTTCCTTGTGTGACATTTAGCTCCCTACTGAGATCCTTTAACTTAAAAGTAGATGTTTCAATAGCCTCCAATTTTTTTTCAAAGCTTTTCTGACCCTGTACGAATGTCGATATGTTAGACGCCATATCTTTCTAGCTTTCCAGTATTTCCCGCATTGTATCTATATTGGGGCCAGGATTTTCTTCAACATCTCCTCCCCTTAATAGCGCGAGGGCTCTCCAACAACTATCAATAATGGCAACGAAGAGCAGCCTCACACGCATTGGGCAAGGCAACAGCAATAGACAATGGTCATCTGAGCGGCACGAGTAATCACCAAATTTGCCACACTGCGTACAAGGAAATAACTATTTATCCGATATGTCAGGTTTGCTATCGCCTTGCCCACTGACCGGTGACCCGCGCAGCTGCGCTTTTATAGCACCGAAAGCCGACGTGTAAGTGCCTCCCAGGATTTTGAATTGCCGATCAAACATGTGACTGCAGTCCTTGTCATTGTGCACTTGGTGACGAGGTGATGCCTTAATCTGGGTGACGAGCATTTTAGTTGCCGCGTAGTCAGGTAGGCTGACGGTCCCTGCTGGATTGTGTCCGCGCGTGTCCTCCGTTGCCGATGGACTGTGGTGCGACAGCAGTAGCAGCAGCCAAACCTGTGGACAAGAAAAAAACATTTATGCGACATATCAGGTTTGCTGTCGCCTTGTCCTTCCAATCAAAGCCAATTAGAACTCGGCGTCGTTCTTACGTCACCGTAACTCCTGCGGAAGAAGCAGACGACTTGCACTCTGCGTACGTTTGCTGGTTACTTTACAGTTTGAAAGAGATATTAGTGGTATCCTCCTAGAGCATCTGACACATATAAATGCATCTGACGTAAACGACACAGCGCCATAAATCGATAGATCCAAGCTATAGGCATCCTGCGTTGCCCAGGAGGCGCTGCGAAAAATGAGTCGTTAGAATTTGTTTTGGGTAGTACAAACTTGAGCGACTCAAACTGCCACACATATAGAAGCGTGCCTGCCCTGGCGCGAAACACGATAACGAGGAAAATAAAAAAAAAAAAAAAACGAAAAATGCCCACGCCATCGAAGCACAGGCCAAAGCTAGGACGATAAGAGCGTGAACCAAGAAATGCCGCATCACGCGTCCCAAAGAAACGTAAAGGAGAAGAAAAAACAAACACGTCGAGACGCCAGATGTTCTAACGTCACCACTTAGAGATACGAGACGCGTACTCCAGCAGTGGTGACGTGTATAGGGAACTTACGATTGTCTTGCGGCGTTGAATGTAGCCGATTTCAGACGTCCAAAGGTGTTTTTTCCGTTCTTCTGCACTACACAGAAGGAAAAAAAATCACGGCGAAGGCGCCACAATAGTGGAAGTCCCAGCCAGGTGAGCTTGTACTACCCAAAACGAGGGCGCCACAGTTTGTTCAAAGCTTCAGCGCAGGAGGCCCATAGCGGAATCAGTGGCAACGTTCCCCATTACCAAAACAAAGCGTCTGGAAGTTGCCATCACAAGAAATTTGCAACGAGAAGATCAAGAAAATAACAGCTCGGGCAAAATCATGTCGAATGCACGAGCTGAAACCTCCAGCTCCGAGAAGTGCTGTTGGTTAGTCTTCGCCCAACGACAAGTTATCACCACCCAACATGGGCGTCCGGAGGGGCGTACAAGAGAGGGCCCTTGCCCGCCCTTGCACGCCCTCTGCGCGCACACCCCGAGATTGGAGATTCCGGCGGGGGAATAAAGGACGATATGTTTTGGTGGTGTACTCTTGGGGCAGCGGACACACTGATAATCCATCGTAAAAAAAAAAACAAAAAAACAAGGCTGCAGACATCATCTGAGGCGGGCTTTTCATAGGGATTTTTAGGGAACCGTTTTTGCACATCCGATACGGTACGAACTGCGCATGTGCGATTTTTCTGCGGTAGAAAATGCTCAGTTCGTACCGAAGGGCTCGTCGTACCGTATCAGACGTGCAAAAATGGTTCCCTAAAACTCCCTAATCGTACGACGCTCCTCTCATGTTGGTCTTACGTAAAAACTGACTGCAGGCACCTTCCAAGCATACATACATATAAAACAAATGTGCTTCGAACGGGGCGTGACAGCAGATGCTTCTGTCATCGTGTCTTCAGCAAACACCGTGTCTTTAGTATCATGTATCGAGCAGTATGACTTCGGTTTTATGCTTCCAACTCACGACGACATGCACTAGGATTATCAAATGTGAACGACAAGGTCGATGGTAATTGAAACAAGCACGGTGCAAGCTGGAAGCCACCGTCTCCACAAGACCAACGCCGTCAAGTATGACTGACGTTACTCCTACCCGTCGATGAAAGCAGAATAATACGACGACTCCGATCCTATTAAGACATTATAGTGCCCGTTTGCCCAATCGTGACCTGCCACAGCGACGCTTTTTTGTCCCCTAATTCCACGGTTGATCCCATCTAAAATATAAATCCCCCTCCCCGGAAAAATAGGGTCCCCCCCCCCCCCCCTCCTTGAAATAAGTACTGCAAACGCCCATGCCACCCAGTGTTTTGGGAGATAGTGATCGAGGGTGATATAATCATTGCGAGTTTCTCGTGTCATGGGCGCCACACGTAAGTTATTTAAGAGAACCTAAATGTATTAGAAGATGTCCTAGCTGCTGCATACCATCAAAATTATTTTTTTAAGATTAAAGCTCGAATAATTTATAATAAAGGTTAGCACCAAATAAAAGAAAATAATGAAGGTATTAGACGTGACCTCTAGAAACATCTGGAAAACATTATCCGCCTTTATCATTTAAAAAGTGTGAAAGAACGTGCTAGACGTCCAACATATTTCCACAGTTGTCACAAAATTCCTCCCTGCAGAGCAAGTACACGTGATTCAATCGGAAATTTTCACTTACTGAACGGCACAGGAGAACCTCAGAGTGACTGTCTCTGTGGGATAAGTTCTTTTCCTTACGGCATGCGAGTTCGTCCACTCCACGCGCACCTCGTGCGCTTGTTTACGCCCAACTTCAACCAATGACGGTGCGCACTGGGCTGCCTCATCATCACGCGTTCCCTGCCACTTATCTTTCTTGTCCCTTGATTGGGGTGCTCCTCCTCCCGTTCCGCGATGCTCCAAAGATGCATGTTAGAACACTTGCTCGGCGTATACACCCGAGAGGTGCCTAATATCATAAAGTTTTTTTGTTTTTTTTTTCTTGTTGTTGTTGTTAGCGTCATCTCCAAAATTACGAAACATTTTCTCTTAGATTCATTGCAAGGTCCATCGTGATGCCTAATGCCTAACGGTGTTAAAAAAGGCACCATACCATCAAAGAAATAATCATGATTGTTTGTAAAGTTTGCTTGGCTTCATTTTGTTTGTGTACATGGGAAAGGTGACTTTACAGTGGTTCAGCAGTGATCAGTAAGAAAAATTCAAAGAAGAATAATGTGTATTTAATAAAATAGTTAACTTTTAATTTTTGCGTGAGTGCTATGAGTCTCGCGATATTACAATTCCAGAGAATATTACGTTTCTTTTTTATTTACCATATTCCCAAAGTTGTCCATATGACCTAAAATGTAAACAAATATGTCGGGCCTAGGAATGCGAAAGTATACAGTCAGTGTTTAATTAGGATTAACTAATATGGTATTATTGCGGTCTGTGATTACTCCGCTGAACAATATCATTTACGCTGTTGTTCGGCTGAATTACAATGTTTACACAGTTTTGCAAAGACCTTAAAAGAGGGCGCCAGGAGCGAATGTCCCAGAACGTTGAGAATTCGACCCCGGCCAATATAACCTTCATCAATTTTTTGCGCAAATTTAACTTCCATAACCACATAGTTCAGCTATATAAACAAATACCTTTAAATGGCGGGGTGGGATGGATTATTTATAAGATCCGTGGCAAATACAGCAAGGTGATCCGCTTTTTTTATTTATGGATCCTCCCGCGTACGTGGCTTGGCACTCATCGCAATTTTATTACTACGTATCTCAGGTGGAGAGCCTAATTTATTAATGCGCACCCTTGTCATTCAAGAATGTTTTTAGATTCCGCCGATGATCATTTGGCCACAGAGCATGCCGAAAATGCACAAGGGTTGTTCAGAAAATAATACCCCACTTTTTTTTTTTGTCGTATAACAAGGATAACATAAGACTTTACAGAATACAACCTTCCGGTTTTCTGGATACAAGTGTGTAATTTCAAGGTTGTGACATAAAAGGCGCTGCGCTAGGAGTTCATTAAAAGGGCGTCTGCGCGTCTGATACGGGTTTCACACAACGACCTGTAAAAGATTCTCTAGTTGAACAACCCCTAGTATGCTGCATATGGAAGTTCTGCAGTTGATAGGAGCGCCGTCGGACTCTGGGTTAAAAAAGTGGAAGCCGTTTACAAATCCCTGTAACGCCGAATTGGAGCGTAGCTCTTGAGGAGGAGGAGTGAAGGGTACTGAGGGGAGGGAGACCCCTCCTCCTTCTCCTCCTCCTCCCCTCATTCTTTAATATGCTCCGGGGGGGTCACGTGACCTCGGGGGGGGGGGTGTCACGTGACTTCGGGGAGGGGGGTTACGTGACCTCGGGGAGGCGTGACCTGGGGGTCACGTGACCTTGGGTGTCACATGGGGGTCACCTCAAGGTCACGTGACCCCCAAGGTGACCCCCACGTGACCTCAGGGGGTCACGTGACCTGGAGGGGTCACGTGACCTCGGGGGGTCACGTAACCTCAGAAGGGTCACGTAACCTCAGAGGGGTCAGTGACCTCAGAGGGGTCACGTGACCTTGAGATGACCTCGGGAGGGGTCACGTGACCTTGGGGGTCATGTGACCTCGGGGGTCAAGTGACCTTGGGGAGGAAACCACGTGACCTCGGGGGTCACGTGACCTCAGAGGGGTCACGTGACTTGGGGTCACGTGACCTTCAAAGGGACGTGGGGTCATCTTGGGGTCACGTGACCTTGAGATGACCTTGGGAGGGGTCACATGACCTCGAGGGGTCACGTGACCTTGGGGGTCACGTGACCTTGAGATGACCTTGGGAGGGGTCACGTGACCTGGAGGGGTCACGTGACCTTGGGATGACCTTGGTTACGCCGACGCCGACGCCGCTCAAGCCGGGAACGGGCCCCTAAGAGCTGCGCTCTAAAAAAATTAAGACACAAGGAAGTTGATAAACAGAGCTGCTTGATTGGCCGAGGTTAGGGGGTCCTCCTACCGCCACTGGCCCCGACATGTTACAGCGCGGTGACATTACTCCTGCGGATCGGCGCATCACAAGCCGAGAGTTGGCCCCGGAACTTTCCGTCAGCACAGGAAGTGCAATTGCGATTATCGATGCTCTGGAATATTCAAAGCTATGCGCAACATGGGTGCCTCGTAGCTTCAGAGTCGAGCACTGCCAGCAGAAAAAGTCTATCTCTTAATTCTGAACTGCTGGAGTGTTTCGACGCTGAAAAGAAGCTCCTTTTTGTCCCGAATTGTCACGGGGGACAAAACCTGGGCTCATCATTTGGAGCCAGAGACAAAGATGCAGTCGGTGGAGTGGCATCATCATCTTCAACCCCAAGCACAAAGAAGTGAAAGCCGGCTCCTTCCGGCCGGAAAAGTGATGATCGACGTCTTTTGGGACATTGATGGAGTGATTCTTGTGGACGTGATACCCAAGGGTGAGACAATCAATTTGAACGCGTACAGCTAAACCCTTCAAACGCTCAAACGGCGTTATCGTCGTGTGCGACCTGAAAAGAATCCAGTAAACACTTTGAGGGAGCACGACAATGCCCATCCTCGCACGACTCTCAAAACTCAGGAGGCTATCGCCAAATTTGGCTGGCTGTACTCCGCCGTCCCCCCTGTAGTCCTAATTTGGAGCCGTCAGATTTTCATATTTTCGGGCCACTGAAGGGTGCACTGCGCGGGAACACTATTTGAAAACGATGAGAGTATGATTCGTGGAAGGAAGAACTGGATTTGTGAACAGGAAACGAGCTGCCACAGAGAATGCATGCGTACCCTTGTTTCGTGCTGGCGCAAAGCCGTAGAATTAGGCGGAGATTACATCGAAGAAAAAAGGTGTCTAAAGGAAGCATGCGCTAATACTTTGTGTAAATTTCATACCTTTTGAGTAAATAGTTTCCGAGGAAACACATGCGAAGCATTACTTTCTGTGCAACCTTCGTACATAGAAACTTGTTTTCATAGCATTATTGTATAATACATATTATACAACTGTTAATAGACCGTACAACTCGGAAGTAAAAAAGCTTGCTAACCAGTTGAGTTGTTCGGTTTTCAGAAACCGCCCAATTAAGCTGCGCAACCTAGAAATGTTAATGTGTTTGCTTCATCCGTAAAAAAAAAAAAAAAAAAATATGTTTTGATATTTTTACTTTAAATCAGCGAACTCTGGTTGGAGAAAAAGCGGAAAGACCACCTTCTTGCGGCATTTAAACAATGTCCAGTCCAAAAAAAAGTAAACAATAAAAAACAACTTAGAAGCGAGGCTGTTTTTAAAACATAATGAAGATGCCAGCTTTTTGGGGGAAAGGTAAAATCCTTAGATCATACTTTGAATTCGAAAGCTCAAGGATCGGTCAACAGCAGGCTTGTTTTCAAAAAGCCTAGAGTATCTAGAGGCTTGAAGGGCTTGAAAATAGCAGTACTTTCAAAGCATAAAATGTTGTCCCCAAGAAACATAATTGTGGCGCGCTCGGCCAAAAACAAAAATGTACACAAGTTTTTAAGAATGAACTGACAGGCGCGTACAATTTTAGCGAGGGCATGAACCACGCTGTCGGAAGCGATAGAGCATAAATTTTGTACTCTTCTTTGCCTCCGTCCTTTTCTTCTTTTTTGGCGGTTCGAAACTCACTACAGCAGCGGAGGTCTTGACAGACAGAAGATGTCAGTGGCTGCGTCCTGGAGCCTACGTCATGAGCATCTTCTAGGGACGCAATTCGGCTATTCCCCGACAAATATCGATCCAAAACGGACCGGAAGCGGAGAAAAACCTACTCGACCCACTTCTGCACTGCAAATGCAGTGCACAGTGCGATTTTATCCAGTGAGGACTTAACAAAGGCTAAGACGCTGCGTCTTTCAAGCCTGATTTGATACGCGTCAGCATGCAGGTGATGTGCGAAATGCACCCGTGGTAAGTCGGACCCCGAGATGACAAATTTTGTCGTCACATCTTCCGGGCGACTCTCGCTTCAGGAGCTGCAGCAGCTCAGCAAGGTCTCAGAACCTGATAGCTTGTCTGTCGGAAGGGGTAGTAATGTAGCCATTGAATCGGCCTGATGCGTATTTGCCCGCCGGCCACGTAACCGAAAGAAATAACCTCGAAAATAAGATATGTGACTTTCATAGTGGCTCTAGCAAAAGCAAAATAAAAGGTTTCTCTTGCAGCGGACGGCCCTGTTGAGAGTGAGCCCAGCGAGACGACTACATTCCGTTTGACCGTTCGCCCAAACGCAGCAGACACTACGAGTCATCCTAGCCAATACCGCTCTGCGATCGTAGCACGTGATAATAGGGAGTTTTCGTGGGTCGTTTTCGCCGTCCCGCAACGCTCTCCGCAGCGCGCTACGATACCCGGAACTCTACAGCCAAGGCCAAGGGCGCGCAGGCGCAGTAGCGGCTTCTTCATTGCAAAGGGCTTAGCGGAGGGGGAAACGCGGTCTACGAAAACTCCGGGAGTTTTCGTAGACCGCGTTTTCACGACCTCCCAAGGTCCTCCCGAGGTCCTCGGGAGGGGGGCTCGCGGTTACGCCGACGCCGACGCCGATGCCGTTCAAGCCGGAAACAGGCGCCTAAGAGCAGCGCTCTAAAAAATGAAAGCCGTTTACAACTCCCTGTAATGCCAAATTAGAGTGCAGCTCTTGAGGAGGAGGAGAGAAGGGTACTGAGGTGTGGGCATAGCCCTCCTCCTTCTTCCTCACCTCCTCACCATGATGCTCCTCCCTCCGAGCGGCGTCAGCGTAACCGTGAGGTCACGTGACGCTCGTGACGTCACGTGACCTTTGTGACCTCACGGGGGTCATGTGACCCCGTCAGGGAGGTCATGGACGCCCCCTCAAGGGGCCATGTGACCCCCCTGACACCTCCTCCCCCCCCCCCCCGGAGGGGTGTCACGTGACTTTCCGACCCCCCTTGAGTGGGGCACGTGGCCCCGCGCAGACGTTTCGGCGCGACGCCGAAACGTCACCGTGCCGAAACGTCGCCGCGGTTACACCGACGGCGACGCCGACTGCGACGGCGACGCCGCTCAAGCCGGAAACGGGCGCTTAAGAGCTACGTTCTAAACTTCTTTGAACCAGTTCACACTTGGTGCAACCGGTAACCAAACAAATAGTTCACACGCTTGGCTTAAAGGGGTACTCCGGCGATTTTCGAGCTACCTCAACTAACGATATTTTCTGACTCCCCGGCCTTTACCCTTTCTGGTATGCTACTTAGTATCGTGAAATTCATAACAGTTATTGCGAAATCGGCAAATGAAAATGATGCAAAAACCAACATTCAAATATACCCGCCCTTTTCAGTGCTGTGACGTCAGTGGAAGGCAGGCTTGCCAGTCGGGCGAGCAGTCTAAAAAATAGAATATGCCAATCATTTGTTCCGTGCTGGAGCGCGGGGACTGGAGCGAGCTTCCGAAGCATTCATTTGACACCATGAAACTGCTTCTGCTTCGAATCAGTTGGGAACAAATTCTACAGTCCAAAAAGTGAACCCCTGCACTTTCACTGACGTCACTTTTTCATTGTTGCCAGTAGAGACTTGCAGTTTGAAAAACACGGTGGGAACCAAAATTGTAAATTCAATAACTTCGTGAAAAAAAAATATTTTGACGTAATATTTAGGATACTATTTTGGCGATGTTGTTTGGCGAGTTTAGCAAAATTTCAAGCAAATCGGGGACCATGAAGAAATCGGCGGAGCACCCCTTTAACCGGAACCGAACCAGAATAAAATGCAAGTAATCCGAACCGAACCGGTGTTATAACCGATTCGACATGCTGATTATAAAAATAAACTACGACGAGGGTGAGTCAAATAAAATGTTAAAACTCCAACATCATTTCGAGTTATGGTGTCTCTCTTATACGTTGGCAACCTTCTTTCCAATAACTAAAGGAGTGTCCAACAGTTATCAGCGCAGTGCATACAGAAACCATTACACCACAGTAGCAACGTGAACATGAACTCCCCAACTGAGTTATGCACGAAAGAAGAATAGCACTCAATCATCTGTTGTTCTTTTTTTAGATTGGGAAGGAGTGAGAACTATTGAAATTTATCATCGAATAATGTTTCAGTATGGTGATGCCTGTCTGCCATTCCAGCAAGTATACGAAACGACAAGGAGATTCCAAGATGGCGCGAGTTCTCTGACATAATCTCATCGATTGATCAGGCACACCCAGTGGTGACAAATGAGTCGATTAAAACAGTTAAAGGCATCGTAATAACCAGACTTGTGCCTATCTCAAATATACTACTCAAGATGCTTTATTTCAAATACCTTTTGACGTGTCTTGGTATCTTGCAAATACTTTTGACTGAGTATTTGACACTATATTTTAATTTTATTTCTGAGTATCTTGTACTCATTATCTCAAATACATATTTGACACTTTGCCATTTGCCAAGTTTTTCGGTATGAAGTGGCGTAGCAAGCGTGAACATTCTTTCGAGCAACCAAGTAAGGTTGCTAGCTCCGATAAGCTACGGTGACTTAGATTGAGCCCGTGAAAACATCGCTTTTGTGCCAATTGTGACTCATATTTCACCCCGAAGTTCGTACAATATAGGTCTTCCCTCGCTTTCCCAAAGGCGCCTTTTGTTTCCTAGAGTTTCCCCAAAAAAACCTCAAATAAAAGGGGTGGTTTTACGGAACTAAAGATTGTCACACTGATGCGCAACGCCGAACGGGAAACGACCCACCACAACAATGCAGACCTCAGTGTCAAGAAAATAACAAATAAAAGAAAATGAGAGGTAAATACAAAAAAGACCGTTTTTATTATTTTTCGCTTGTTGTATATTTGACTTTGCTACGGCAAAACGTCGAGGCTTTTGTTTGTTTCTTTTCGTTTTGTCATCAGTCCGGCATTCATTGTTCTCGCGGACACAATCTATAAGCGAACGTTGATAAGCAGAGAATAGGACAGGAAACGAACTACGAGCAGGATGACTTCTCAAAATGCCAAGAAGGTGTCCCCCAAACTTGACTGCCTTTCTGAACGCAACCTACATGAAGGTGCGATCAGTGCCGTGGCGATTATGTGGGCTTTCGTTGTTATCCATTCACTCATTTCATTATGCCAAGTACGTTTATAGCACTTTATAGTGAATATAGATAGTAGTTTAAAAATGCGTCTCACTAAAACCGTGCAGTGCAGCCAAAGCTACAGGGGAGAGAGTGTATCCCAACCTGTTCAAGAGGAGGGAAAAGAGAAACGGGGAATCCCAGCCCTTCTCTCCCGTTCCTCCTTTCCCTCCTCTTGAATAGGTTGGCATACGCTCTTTCCCTGTAGCTTTGGCTGTACTGTACGGCTTTAGGGAGACGGAGTATAGGATGCGCCGTAGGACGTGATATTCTACAATGTCTATATAACTGAAGCCACCTCTGCCTTTTTTTTTTTTTTTTTGTCCTAGAAATTTTTTGTAACATGTATTAGTGATATCCTGCTCCTTATAGCTGGAGGGCACAAAATAGTCCTACAATTTTTTTTGCCGTTTTGTGTTGCTGCGTGCTAATAAACTATTCTGGTAAACCAGAATCTCGCAACTGTATAACTGTGTTTGTCACTGACGTCGAAACAAATTATGTAATGCGGAAGTATCTTCAAAACTAATTGAATTACATTTCAAAGTATACGTACTCTACTCAAGATACTTTACAGTGCAAGTAACTTGAGCAGTATTTCAAATACTTTCTGGAGCAGGTATTTAGTAACTTAAATACTTTTATCGAGTATTTTTTTCCTAAACTCTTTACCATAAATAATCGCCGCGTGTCGGTAGATGAAAGAGCTTGCTCTTGTCATCATAACTTATGTTTCTCGCCCCTAGTTAACACCTCGATCTCTGAACCACTGAAGGTGGCAATGGGAGGAAGGCATTTCCGGTTTGATAAAGAGGTGTAACATGTGGTACACTATGAGTGGCTTCGTACGCGACTGAAAGGTTTTTGTGTGTGTGTGTGTTGGCGTGTGTGTGCGTGGTAGTTTTATAGGCACAACCGTGCTCAAGGTCGTGTCATCAAGGTCACGTAACGGCCGTGGCTGAAGTGCTCGTGCCTGAAGCTCAAGGTCATTTTATCAAGGTCACGTAACTTATGGGGCTGAAGCCATGGTGGCTGAAGCGATGGTAGCTGAAGCTTAAGCCGGTATGCGCCGTTCGCTCAAGCGCCGATCGCGCACGTATGAGAGAGAGAGAGAGCCCAACCACGCTCAAGGGCGCGCTATGAAGGTCACGTAATGTCCGTGGCCGTAGTGAAGTGTAGCTCCGGTCGCGTAAGCTCGAAAACAGCGGTCCCGTAAGCGCCGTTTTTTTAAAGCGATGGGTTTTTAGGCTTAACCACGTTCAAGGTCATTTCCTCGTCCTCAAGATCACGTCCTTATGGTCTTGTCCTCAAGGTCATGTAATCTAGTCCACATACTGCCCGTGGCTGAAGTGGAGGGTCGAGTAATCAAGGTCACGTAAGCGCCGGTTGCGTAAGCTCCGTTCGCGTAGGCGCCTGTCGCGTAAGCAGCTAAGCGTCGGTAGCTGGTGCTGACGTGACGTGACGTGCTTGACGTCGTCTTTAACGTCGCCCTAGACGCCGTCCTTGACGTCGCCTTCGATGTGTGCACGGCGTATTACAACCATTTCATCTCCATACGATTTCCTTTTCTAACTTTTTTCACTAACGACGTTGCTGTTAAGCTACCGCGTTTCATGGCGTTCGATCGAATGGACGGGCTTGTATTTTTTAAAGCAATTAGCTTCCTTAGAATCTTCCCGTCACTTTGAGGTACTTTGTGACCGTCTATATTCCCCGCTAAATTTAGCGGTAAAAATGATGTCTCATGACGATGTCACGTATTCAGTTTTCCCGCTATATTTAGCGGGAAACTTTACGTCACGTGACCTCAAGACCAATTGAATTTCCCCACTAAATTCCGCGGGGAAAATGACATCACATGGTTTGATGTCACGTGACATGTACACAAATTTACATTCCTTGCCAGATTTAGCAAGAAAATTGATGTGACGTCACCTAAATATCACTTGAGTTTCCTCGTTAAATGTATCGGGGTAAATGACGTCACATGATTTGATGTCACTTGATGTCAACGCGAATTCAGTTTCCCCATTAAATTTAGCGGGGAAAATAGCGTCACATGGCCTGATATCACGTGACCTACGCACAAATTCAGTTTACCCGCTAAATTTAGCGACAAAATTGACACGTGATCGGCCGCGGTTCCTCCCACTGTGTGGAGCTGATTGCTTAAGTAGCAACATCATTGAGTCTGCCCAAATTATTTTACAGGCATTCACGCATTTATTAAGCGTTTGAAGACCTGCATCGAACGGTATGGAGACTGTTTTAAAAAACATGCACATGCGTACCACTTATATTTAGTAAATTTTGAGCAAAACAATTTAAGATTTTCATTTGATCGCCCCGCTTATTTGCTGCCACGGCATATACCTTTTGAAAAAGAGCTCTTCGGCCGCCGTTATTTTGCTAATAAGGATGCTAATCTCGCGACCCTTATTAACCGGAAGTTTCTGCCACCCTCCTGGGTTGTGAAGACCTGCTCAGCGCGACTCTCCACCCGCGTTTTGCATTTTGCGTTTGTTGGCCTCTCTACGAAAGGCTTTACTTCATTCGCCATAATCCGACTGGTTATCCTTTTTGTCTTCTTCCACCGTAAGAACCAGAGCTCATAGCCTGAAAGCCTCCTATTCAAGGATTTCTGCTTGGCCTTCGCGGAGACAAACGCCGGGAAGAGCGTCGGGCGTTCTTCGGGGTTTGTTTTTGTTTTCTCTAAGATAATGTTCTGAGAGTCTTCTCGGTCTTTGCCGAAAATAGCTTACAGGGTTGGAGCGGGGGACAATACAGACGCGTCCATTCTTTTGCTTTGGTGTGTGCAAAAACCAAGCTCTCCTCCAAATGCCCATTAAAAATCCAGATTCAACCCGACCGTCCTCGTCGTCGAAACACTGAACTGAATATGCTGTGTTATTTGTTACCTTTCTCAAATAAACCCTGTTCTGATTATGCCGCACCGCGTGGTACGTACAATATGGTGTTCGAATGCTGAAACTTGTGGGACTTGTTCAATTTCATGTCGTGAGCGGGGAATATACAGGCCTTTCAGCAATCCAGTTTGGTTTAATATTTTCGACGGCTAAGACTTTTGCTGATTGACGGAGCTGAGTCGTTGGTGGTGCGAAAAACCTAAGTAAAAATAAAACGAATATTCCAATTACACATAGTGAAAACACCCTGAGGCTGGAGAAAAGAAAGGACGGACAAACGCAAGTCTCAGTCCTTTATTTTCCCCAGTCTCGGGGCGTTTTTACCATGCTCAACTACCAGCAGCTTGTTTGCGCACTAACCTTTTGTTCATTCCATTTAAATTCGTTCTGAAGCGTACGAGCTCATCAAATATAAATTTCATTTGTTTTATTTTCTTCCTAAATGTGATAGAATGCTTTCTTAAAGGGATACTACAACGAAATCTCGGCGCTCATTTTTTTGGTCTATATGTGTTCAAAAGAGCAGTATCACATGGAACGTACCAATATCTCGTTAAAAAAGTCTCGAAAAGGAATTTTAAAACGAATTAAACGATTAGCAAAGAGCACCTGGTGGATGTCGCTAACGCCTCGTTTGTAATGCTCGTCTAGGAACCTTGACAGCTAGTGACGGAGGTTGTCTCGTCTCCGGCCACGACGAGAGAAGGGGGGAAGGAGGAACTCCCCTCTTCCCGAGAATCCCTTTTGTGTGTCGCAGAAGTCGCTATTGTCCCCCTAGAAGATTATAGAAGATTAACCCGTCACTCGAAATTCGTACAAAAGCAGCCGCTTCGGTGGCTGGAACGACTAGGCCATCCTCTCGACGTCAGCCTCGCCGTAGCTTTGCTCGTCTTGAGACGACCTACGTCACGATTGCGTTCGATGTCACGTGCTCTAAGCTGGGCCTTCTCCGAGCGCTTGCCAGAGTGGCCCGTTTATAACGAAAAATACAGCCACTAGGATCAAAATACAAACGTGCGATTGTCATTTACGGATATTGTGGATCATATTCAACCTATTTTTGAACACGACGGGAATATTTCAAATTTCGTTGAAGTATCCCTTTAAAGGTCTCGAGAAAGTGTATTCGCCATAAAACACAAAATTTCGCCGAAGACTCTTAAGACTGCTTACGTGTACGAATGCTTTCGCATTCCTACAGGACAGCGCATTTTTACAAACAGCGTGCCACGTCTTCCATTCGCACACGGCGCGGCGGTGACATCACGCTCCCCCACTGCGCAGGTGCGGAGAACCCCGCCGGTCTAACAACGGCTTTCGTTAAAAAAGCATCTGCGTTGCTGTGCTTTTCTTTGTGCTTTATTTCTTTGGTGCGTCCGCTTTGATCTTGAACGCCCCGCCGGCTACCGTGACGAAGCATCTGCGTTCCTGTGCGTTGCTTTGTGTTTTGTTTCTGAGGCGCGTGCGTAATGACGCAGTTTTATAACCATCTTTCGGGGACAACGCTGACGGCTTTTCGCTTAAGAAATACGGGTTCCGCCTTAAAAAGGCTGCAATTTAACCACCAGCCGCGTTTACACATGCGGGTTTGCGGGCGGATCCGCGCTGGCGGCAAGTGGATCTTGGAGCCAGGTGGCGAAATCGACTCGTCGCTGGCGAAAAATCTGGCAATGGGTCTCGGACTGATCTAGATTTTCCGCCAGGGAGGAGTCGATTTCGTCACCCGGCTACAAAATCCACTTTCCGTCTGCGCGGATCGGCCCGCGAATGCGCAAGTGTGAACGTCCCATTACGCAGGCTGTCACAGCCCACTGACGAAAAAACTCATAGCCCAGCGAAGACGGACAAGACTGACGTGCACTCTGAAAATCAGGGTCGCGTGCTGTATATCACCTTGGTCGAGGCTGTCGCGTGAAAGGTGTGTAGTTTTATTCAGTAGACCCCTCTCGAAATGCTCCCTCTGTTGGCAGCTGTAGAGTCCCTGCACAATGGCGGACTAAAACCTCAACGTCACGCCACGCTGTATGCGTTTAGTTGGAGTAGAAGAGAAAAAAACACTCACAGAAAGAAGTGATGAGTGCAGGGACGTTGCACTTTCGACGCTGTTTTATTGGCTCGTTGGCCGCGCTCCGACGTTCGCTCTTTTGGAATGACTTGCACTGGAGCCGTTCCGGGATGTCAGTTGTTCCGCCATTGTACAGTGGTATTGATGTCTGCCAGAGGATTTTAAATGCATGTTCTGCTGCATCATTTCTAATATTACGTCATGGCTACGCATTAACAAGTCTTATCATCTTTGCGATGTTACTCTCCATGTACTGCACCATCACCAGTTTCGAAAGCATCATAAACTTGTAAATTATATTTTCTTATTTGCCTTTCAAATATTCCGCAATGATTGAATAAACATATTAATTTGCATGTCTGATACAACTCTGTTATTGACACATGTCGTGCACAAAGAAGGGATTGGGGTACAGGATTAAGTGACATGTCCTGTGGTGCCGCCAGGTGAGGGAACCATGGGGCTCTCCTACGGGAAACAAACCTACAGAATCGTCTTCTGCAGCGCAGAAAATTGTTTCCCATTTTCTTCCCTTTATTTCCTCTCGCACTCTTTTATCGTCCTCTCTGCACAGGAGCGGGTCTCTGAATGAGCTACTCCTGGCTAATCCCCACAGAAAAGAGGAGGGTCTCTTTTTCTAACGAAAAGAGGAATTAAGGTGGAATAGATAAATGGGACAGTTCGTTCATCACTGAAAAGAAAGCACCGAACAAACAAGGACAAAGAAGGGGACAGAGACGAAGCGCTTCGTCTCTGTCCCCTTCTTCCCCAGCATTTATGGACATGGTCTCCTTGCGCCTTCTCTTGGCTATTCTCAGCAAAACGCAGTAAAATGATAATTTAAGCCAAAGTACTGCAGAAATCCTTAAGTTCCCCGGAATATCTATAAAGGGCACTAATACTCTCTTAATGAATACCTACTTAAACCTCAGGATTGTTTACTTTTTATTCCTGGGCCCGATATAATATTGTTGCATTGGGTCCTATGGGCCGCTTTGCCACAATTTTATATTTCTTCTCACTGAAACGAAGAATCGTAAAGTTCCCGAGGAATATAATAGCTTATGGCTCATAGCACGCACCTCACTTAAAATTTCGGTATTTTAATTAATACTTTTTATTCCTCGAGACTTTCAAATTCGGCCCGCTTTTTGCCCCTGTAAAATTGGCACTCCGCCGTGCACCAAGAAGCTTGCGGCCAAGCTACCTCTACCAGGCTTGTCGAAAAAAAGATTTGTACGATGCGTTTCTGACAGCATATTGACAAAGAATGTGGCGGTTATAATATTGTCACGAATGACAAGTGATTGGGCGATAATGACTGAAGAAACTAAGCATTTAATGGGCCGAACTTGTGCCCAAAAAGTAAAAAGAGAACAGAAGAAAGTAGAGCGTCGCGGGCGTCGAAGTCGGTGTGACAGCAGAGTCAAACGCTGGGCCGAAAACTGACTTCGGCTTGCCACGCGGAGCCGCTTTTGTACACGCGTGGGCTTCTGGAGCATTCGGCGTAGAAGGTTCGGCGCGTAGAACATTCTAACCTCGAATCACCAAGACGGTTCTCGAATTTACCAGAATACTAGTCTGCAGCAATAAACAAAAAAGATGCGCCGCTGCCAGTAATCGAAGCCTGGCTTTTCGCGCGGGAGCCAGGTATGATAACCGTTAGGCCACGCGCGCGCTGCCTACTTGGCCAGCTGCGCGCGCAGCATTACTCCCCCCTTTAAAAAGTGCATCGCCCCGATGCAACGCAAAACAAAATAAAAAATAACAACAAACTAAAGAGTCCTTTGGAGCACATAAGGTCCGCAGTCCTATCGAGCTTAGTACGGCTTCAGGCGCACGGCGTGGACGACCTCAGGTCGTGGTGGGCGGCGTGACGATGTTCGTGTTCCGTCGGGCATCACCTCGCAGTTCAGCTCGCCGAGGCGACAAAGTACCTTGTATGGTCTAAAATACCGTCTCAGCAGTTTCTCACTGAGGCTGCGGCGACGGATGGGCGTCCACACCCACACCCTGTCTCCGGGCTGGAAGTGAACGTCCCTGCGACGAAGGTTGTAGCGACCCGCGTCGACGCGTTGCTGGTCTTGAATCATGAGTCGTGCGAGCTGGCGGACTTCTTCGGCGCGTTGAGCAACCGCATGGGCGTCGTCGCTCTCATTGTCAGATGGCTCATGGGGCAGCATTGCGTCCAGCATGGTCGTTACCTTCCGACCATGTACCAGCTGGAAAAATGAGAATCCAGCGGTCTCTTGAACCGCCGTATTGTAGGCGAACGTGACGTAGGGCAACACCTCGTCCCACGTCTAGTGCTTTACGTCGACATACATAGAGATCATGTCGGCGATTGTCTTGTTGAGTCGCTCCGTCAGCCCGTTGGTCTGCGGGTGGTACGCAGTGGTACGACGATGTCTGGTGTGACTGAGCCGGAGGATTTCTTGGGTCATCTGTGCCATGAACGATGATCCGCGATCTGTAATCAAAACTTCGGGAGCGTCGTGCCGGAGGACGATGGACTCGATGAAAAACTTGGCGACTTCCACAGCAGTCCCTGAAGGAAGGACTTTCGTTTCAGCGTACCGCGTGAGATAATCTGTGGCGACGATTATCCAGCGGTTTCCCGACGTTGACGGCGGAAAAGGGCCAAGTAGGTCCATTCCGATCTGCTGGAACAGTGCGATCGGGGAGCAATCGGCTGCAGGAGACCTGCCGGCTTCGTCGGCGGTTTCTTACGTCGCTGGCACTCGTGGCACGATCGGGTGTAGAGGTGGACGGCTTGGAAAGCTTCGGCCAGTAATACTTTTCACGAATACGGGCCAGTGTTCAGCTGTAACCGAGGTGTCCCGACGTCGGGTCGTCGTGACATGCTTGAAAGTTCTCCTCCCGAAGGTCGGTCGGGATTACCAGCAACCACGGTGTGTTGTTGTCACCGAAGTTCTCTTTGTAGAGTACACCTCGTCGAATGGCGAAGGTCGGCAGTACTCGTGAAAAGAGACGTGGCACGGTACCCCCGCCCCCTTCCAGGTGCTTGATTAATCCGCGCAGCTCAGGATCGTCCCGTTGACGTCGTGCCATGTCGTCGGCGTTCACTGCTCTAGAAAGCACTCGTCGTCATTGCCGTCGCTGCAGCCGGAAGGGGTTTCGACGGGGGCTCTGGACAGACAGTCGTCGTCGCTGTGCTTGCGGCCTGACTTGTAGACCACTGTCATGTTGAACTCTTGTAGTCGGAGGCTCCATCGAGCGAGGCGTCCTGACGGGTCCTTCAGGTTCGCAAGCCACCAGAGCGAGTGGTGGTCCGTGACTGCACGGAACGGGCTCCCATACAAGTACGGACGAAACTTCGTGATTGCACAGGCGACCGCAAGGCATACTTTCTCAGTCGTGGAGTAATTTTTCTCCGCCTTGGACAGTGTTCGACTTGCGTTGGCGATGACTCGCTCAATGCCTACTTGCAATTGGACCAGTACTGCGCCCAGTCCTGCGTTACTCGCGTCCATGTGAATTTCTGTTTCCGCATCTTGATCGAAATGTCCAAGCACAGGAGGAGTCTGGAGTCGTCGTTTCAGCTCGTCGAATGCCTGCTGCTGCCTCCTCGGCCCATTCAAACTTCTCGGCGTCCTTCGTGAGGTTTGTAAGTGGTGCGGAAATCCTTGCGAAATCCCGAACGAAGCGTCGATAATAGGCACAAAGTCCAAGGAATCTTCGAGTGGCCTTCTTGTCTGTAACCACGTGGCCTAGGAACTTCAGTTCGTCATAGGCGAACCGGCACTTTGACGGCTTGAGTGTGAGTCCGGCGGTCTGAATGGCTTGAAGCACAGCTCGGAGTCGTCTCAAGTGCTCGTCGAAGTCACTTGAAAACACTACGACGTCGTCAAGATAGACGAGACAGCTCTACCACTTCATCCCTGCCAGTACTGTGTCCATGACACGCTGGAATGTTGCCGGCGCCGTGCATAGGCCGAAAGGCATCACCTTGAACTCGTACAGGCCATCCGGCGTGACGAAAGCTGTCTTCTCTCGGTCCCGTTCGTCGACTTCGATCTGCCAGTAGCCGCTCTTTAGGTCCGTCGATGAGAAATATCGAGAGTGGCGCAGCCGGTCTAGAGTGTCGTCGATGCGGGGAAATGGGTAGACATCTTTCTTTGTCACCGCGTTCAGCTGCCGGTAGTTAACGCAGGACCTAAGCGTTCCGTCCTTCTTCCTAACCAGCACGACTGGAGAGGCCCACGAACTGCTTGAAGGCTGGATTATGTCGTCGTTCAGCATTTCTTCCACTTGCTGTTGAAAGACCTCCCGTTCTTTTATGGAGACTCGGTACGGTGATCGGTGCACAGGGAGCACGTCGTCCTCGGTGGCGATGCGATGCTTCGCAACGGTGGTTGGTCGTACCTTCGACGACGTCGCGAAGCAGTCGCTGTATTCGGCGAGGAGGTCACTGAGCTGCCGTCGTTTCGGGCCTGGAAGCTTTGGGTCAATGACAAACTGCGCTGGCGGCGTAATGTCTTGTTGAGGTGGCGATGATTCTTTAGCAATCGCGGCGATTTCGACGGAGTTCCGAAGTTCCTCGACGTGGCCTACAGCGGCACCTTTTGTGAGGTGTTGCGTTTCTTTTCGGAAGTTTGTCACAAGGACCACGGTGCGCCCATCCTGAAGTTTAGTCACTCCTCTTGCGACGCCTATTCCTCTTCCTAGGAGCAATTGAACGCTGCCTTCCAGAACAACTTCGCCGCAGGTCGCTGCGTCGGTCAGGACGGGTACGACAACACTTGATCGCGGCGGCAGGTTCACGTGGTCGGCAGCGACTCGGACGGCGGTTGACGCTGTTTGGGGTTTCTCTGAAGGTGGAACAGGCGTCCGCAGCGTCAATCTGTTTTCACCAAGGTCGATAACGGCACCGTATTCACACAGGAAGTTCATGCCGAGAATGACGTTTCTGGCACAGTCTTGTAGAATGACGAATTTCACAGGGCACTCTCACCGTGGATCTCGACGCGTGCGGTGCATTTCCCGACTGGTGTGATGAGATGCCCTCCGGCGGTTCGTATTTGAGGTCCATTCCACGGCGTTGTAACTTTTCGCAGGCGGCGAGAGAGCCTCCCACTCAAGACTGAGCAGTCTGCCCCGCTGTCCGCGAGTGCCGATGCGTCGAGGCCGTCGATAATAACGTTTAGGTTGTTGGACACCGTTGCAGGGGCGTCGGTGTGCTGGAGGGTGACGGGAGAGTGGGAGTGCTCCGGCGTTCTTGGAGGCTCTTGGCTTTCGTCGTTTTCGGCAACGTCATCTCCAGGCGTTGCCGCACTTAGTTTTCCCGACGACGCAGGGGAGACAGGCTCTCGGCGGGGCCGCTACCCCGCACCTCCACCGAAATGTCATGAATGACAAGTGATGAGGCGATAATAACGGAAGAAACTAAACGTTTAATGGGGCGAACTTATGCCCAAAAATAAAACGAGAACAGAAGAAAGCAGCGTCGCGGGCGTCGAAGTCGGCGTGACAGCAGAGTCGAACGCTGGGGCGAAAACTAGCTCTGGATTGCCACGTGGAGCCGCTTTTGTACACGCGTGGGCTTCTGGAGCATTCGGCGTAGAAGGTTCGGCGCGTAGAACATTCTAACCTCGAATCAGCCCCAAGACTGTTCTCGAATTTACCAGAATACTAGTCTGCAGGAATAAACAAAAAAATGCGCCGCTCCCAGGAATCGAACCCTGGCTTTTCGCGTGGGAGCCAGGTACGATAACCGTTAGGCCACGCGCGCGCTGCCTATATACTTGGCCAGCTGCGCGCGCGGCAATATCGTGTGCACCGTTTCGAAAACGAGTGTCAAACGAAAACACCACGTAACACACTTGACGTTGTTTTACGCCTCGAGACACTGGCTTGCACTGGCGCAACGACCGCCGGCGTAGCATAGCGCGTAGTCATGAAATGTCTGCTACTGATGATGATGGTAGGATATATTTGCCAAAAAAGAAGACTCGGCGCGGACTTTCCCTCCGTCAGGACTAGATTCGGCGCTGTAGCCGTTCTGTCTAATGCAAATGAGCGGAGTTGAATGTATTCCCCATAGTAAAGTATTTGGCCAGACGCAAACGGTGAAAAGGGTGGGAGGCCCGAGAAATGCACAGGAAAGGAGGTTCAGATAGCGGTCGCGCACTTCGAAATCTCCGTTTATCTTGCTCTAGGGTGCCTAGATGTCTGTCTGTCTGAGAGTGAAGACATCCATTGTTGCCCTGAATGTGCCAGCGCGTGACGCTTTCACGCACTCGGTGCGTGACTTGGGCGGTTAAATGGCGTCTATGAATTAGCCAAAGCTACGCGCTCGAGCTGAGTGACATCGGATTTGCGCGCTTGAAAATGCATAAAAACGATTGGGCGGAAAAATGGCTGAGATGTCACCACTCAAGAAAAAGCGCGCGTGTGTATGAAGGCACTTTATCTATGTTTCAAAAGTGGCGCAAGGTGTGCCGATGCACGAGGTACGTGCAACGTGCAGCTTTTGGGAAGATCATGGCGGCACAGCGAAGCACTGCACTAGATTTCAGACGCCATGTTCTTCCCAGAAGTGGCGCGCGGCACGTGTCTCAAGCATTTCCACCACAATGAATCGCGCACTTTTCCCGGAATGGAGGGACTTTATCTTGCTCAAGGTTGATACGCCACGTGTTGTGAGAATCGGGAACTAAAACAGCGTGTCCCAGAAAGCTGGCCATAAGTTGTTTATTCGGCGCTTTCCATTCAGAATGCAGGGAAAGTTTCCTCCTCTCTTGCTGCTCGAAGTAGTGCGTATGATATATGTGTGTGTGCGTGCTTGAACGTGTGTGCATGTGTGTCCGCGCGCGTGAGTGTGTTTGTGTCTGCGTGCGTGTATGTGCGCGTGACAGTGTCGGCGTGTGTATGCATTTGTATGCGTATTTGTGCATGCATGCGTCACTATGTGTGCTTGTGTATGTTTATGTGCGTATTTGCAGGTATGTGTGCGTACGCACGTGTACAGGCGAGTCTCTGCATGCATGTGCATGCGTGCGTGCGTGCGTCCGCATGTGATGTTGTGGCGTGCTGAGCAAGCAACGTTTTCGTGAAAACGGTAAAAGAAAAAAATTGCGACGTATCGCAATAGCTCCGAACCGTCGGCGCCAGAACGCGGACGTACGGCAGGCAGCGCCCACGTTTGTTTTGGCGGCGGTGGTTCCCGGGCGTTATTCTCGGGCGTGGGTTGATGCTTCCACAATGGAACAGCCAAAGCACGCAGTCCCCGGTCTGACTTTAGACGCCCACTAGAATAGAAAACGACGTATTTAACATCCTAATGGAGGAGGGCAACAGACATCGGCCGCAGACCGGCTTTTTGCAAAGCGTAAACAAAACAAAAAATTGTTGGTTTGGTTTTTTCAGTGATTTTTTTACACATTTGGGGCCGGATCTGCGAAAATAATCTCTAAATGTAGCTCAGAGATTCTTAGAAGAACATTGGCGGCAGTTCAAAGATTTTTTGTACAACCTTCTTTTTGAATATATCTACAGTACGCTACACACTCCGAATGCAGAGATATTGACTTACTCATGGTTTACATACAACGAGCAAAGTCAAGCAGCGTAACTAAATCGCCGCATGTAGCTCACGTACGGGGATTCCTGAATACCATCGTTTTCATTATATTTTAAAGACGTGTACGAAAAGCATAAAAGAACACGCTTTTTTTAACAGTCACAACATGCCAAGCTTTTGGAACCTTTGACGTTATCAACTGTCCTCTATATTTATATATGCATTAGGCCTTATCGCTTTTACATTGAGTCTTTTAAGAACTCTTTTAGAGCGCAGCTCTTAGGCGCCCGTTTCCGGCTTGAATGGCGTCATCGTCGCCGTCCGCGTCGGCGTAACATCGCGTTGCGTTATGGGAAACGTCCCATAATACAACGCACGGGTCTCTCTCGTGACCCGCGCGTTGCATTATGGGACGTTTCCCACAATGACGTCACACGTGACGTCACGCGTGATGTCACGGTCACTCGTGAAAGTCACGACAAAGGTCACGATTGAGTGACGTCATGAGGGTCACGAGTGACGTCACCAGGGGGAGGCAGGGAGGAAAAGGACGAGGGGGAGGAGGAGGGGGGAGAAAGGAGAAGCCGAGGAGGAGGGGCATACCCTTCTCTCCATACCCTCCCCTCCTCCTCCTCCTCCTCAAAAGCTGCGCTCTAATTCGGCATTACAGGGAGTCGTAAACGTCTTTCATCTTTTGCTAAATGTATTGACGAATGGAACTGCCGCTATCCACAAATGCTGTAAGAAGTGCTAATGCATGTGCTTTTCTTAATAATATCTTTGATACTTGAGGGTGTTTTTACTATTAACAAACTATTTACTGACCTGCCTTGGCATCACAGCAGGCAGTATGTTCAAAATAAATAAGCATACGGGGGCACACTTTTTTTTATCTCTCATATATTTTGATGTTACAATGTATAATTTTAGTAGATCGTTCCGATTCATCCGATAACGATACCAGATAATAGAGAGTTTTAGTAGATCGTTCCCATGACTCCGATAACGATACCCGATACTCCGCCACCGCTTCCCTTGCGCATGCATAGTATCGTTATCGGGGCTATCGGAGGTATCGGAACGATCTACTAAAACTCTCTATTGATATGATACATTCACAAAGGCGGTGAGGGAGTATCCGGTATTGTTATCGGAGTCACCGAAACGATCTACTAAAGCTATTATTCCTGCAGAAAAGCATTATCGTTATACTGGTCGTACTTATGTTACAGCAGCAATATAAAGAAACAATTAGTGACTTAAAAGGATCATGAGGACGACTTAAATTATATTCCTATCGAGTGTGTTGGTAAAGTATAATAGACAACAGTACCTCTTTGTGTTTTATTCTTTCTGTTATCTAGACGAATTAATATTTTTTTCGGGAAAAGGTGTTTTTCAAATCTAGGAACCCTGCAATATGCTCAATCTTTTTATACAGTTCTATGAAGCGTATCATTTCGCATAAAATAGCTCAACGAAACTGACGTTAGGCTTCTTCGCCATACAACCTCTCTTAAAACGGAGTTGGCGTTAACAGTGAACCGTCGGTTTCGGTAGAATTTAGTGAGCGTGAGCGTAAATGGCGCGGTGCAGTGTTACCAACTCCGGGGACATGTTCCCAAACGTAGGGACTTCTTGTGATATTTTGGCCCAGTAAGGATGTAGAGATGCTTCGTCATTTTTACAGGAAAACGTAAAACCATTTACAAATCCTGCGTATTTTTTTTTTTTTTAGCACGTTGCAGTAACCGCGCTCTGGTTTTCGATCCAGATGGATAGGCACACTAGAGAGTTAGATATGGTATAGCCATATTTCGTTTCACGTTCCTGCCAAAGCCATTACACAGGCGTGTTACTAGTTTAAAACACGGAGCTGAAACTGGAGTGTCTTCTAGGCAAGCTTATAGCTTGAAACGCGGTCCAAAATATTAGACAAGAGGCCATCAAGGCAGCGAGTGTCAGATGGACACCTGCCGCGCAGCTTGAAAGCGGAAATATTAGAGTTTTAGTAGATCGTTCTGATGACTCCGATAAAGATACCAAATAATGACCGTACCTGCATTTTTTTTTTGCTAGTTACGTAGGAATATTGCTTTAAAAGTTAGAAGTTGCGAGCGCTTAAGGAATTTTTGCGTTAAAAAGGAAATTATTTTTAGATACTGGGAACTACAACAAAACAGTCCCAACGCAGAACAATTAGGCAACTAAATTATAAAAGCACCCAAGAAAAAAAAAGATCCAACATGATACACAGTCACGCATTAATCATACGGAAGTAATTCTAGAATAGGACTGTATGCGAGAATATTAAAATATTTTAAAAAATGACACAATTTTCAGAAGATAATTTTATCGCATTTCATTTACCTCAAGGGCATCCAAAGGATGCATTACATGAGAGGGGATTAAAAAAATGAAAGACGTTTACAACTTCCTGTAATGCCGAATTAGAGCGCAGCTCTTGAGGAGGAAGAGGGGAGGATACGGAGAGGAGGGTATGCCCCCTCGTCCTCCGTACTCTCTCCTCCTCTTCCTCCCCTCTGTCGTGTCCAGAGACGGAAAGAGGTCTGGCAACTCTGGGTCGAGGAGAGACGCCATATTAAAAGAGCGGGAAACAAACGTTCGTCTCGATCTCGTCTCTAACGTTCTTGGAGGTTCGCACACGGTACACGACATGGTGGCAGCGGTGGCGTGATCGAAACCAGTCGGGGCCTTCTCAAGCGGGAGATGCCGCGGCACAAGCGGGCGAGGCTTCGTTCTTCAATGGCGCGGCACAAGCGGGCGGTGTTCCGTTCTTCTACCCGTTCGCCATTGAAACTCCGGAGAAGCTCGACTTCAGAGACCCAAACGACTGGAGGAGGTGGATCGCACAATGGGAACGCTATCGCATCATCTCCGGGCTCCATCTACAAGACCAAACGACCCAGGTGAACACATTTCTCTACGCGATGGGACGAGAGGCCGAGGACGTTTTATTTTCACTGAAGCTGTCAGCGGACGAACTAAACGTCTACGATACAGGGAAAGACAAGTTTGAAGCTCACTTCATTCCTCATACGAACGTCATATTTGAACGGGCAAAGTTTAACATGAGGAAACAAGAAACGCACGAGACAGCGGAAGCATTCATAACAGACTTGCACAGGATGGCAGACACCTGCGACTACGGAAGCCTCAGGAAAGACCTGATCAGAGATCGGCTGGTCATGGGCCTCCTAGACAAGAAGTTGAGTGAAAAGCTTCATCTGGACGCAAGACTAACTTTACAAGGGGCGATTGTGGCTGCTCGTAACTCCGAAACAGTTAAGCGTCAACAACACGAACTGCGTGGTCACGAGGCAGCGCGTGCCGACGTCGACGAAGTTCATAAGCAAGGAGGCCGTTATTAGGGAGTTTTAGAATAACGTGCGCAATTTTAGCGCACGCTAGCGCTAAATTTAGCGCTTGTATTAGCGCCCGCGACGCAAGAGAGTTTTAGAATAGCGTTACTCCGTCGCGACGCAAAAGCCCAAGCATCTCGCGCTTGGGACGCCACCAAGATACAGTCACAATTTTTATTTCACTCACGAAATGCTGTAAATTTAGAAAGAAACAAGCTTTTTGGTCCAGAGTACCACTTTAGGTTCGTTTAAACACAAGAATGCGACGCGAGCGGTTGACCGGTCGTGCCCGCTTGCGTCGTCTCGGCAAGAGAGGTCTCGTGTACTGACCTTCGCACATCGTACCTTCGCCGAGCAGTGTTCGCGCGTCGCAAGCATCATGTTGCCGGTGATCGTTGCCAAACCGAGTACAATTTCGTCTCGTATTGAAAATCGCAGTCGCGAGGATGCCGCCGACGTCGCACTCACGACGCCGCCAAAGCAGCCGCCGATATAATCCTGGAAGCCGCCATTTTTGCTTAACTCTGCTCGTCTTGGCTTCAGCCAACTTCTCATCATGAATCCTTCTTAGAAAAGCGCAAAGGCTCTTTGCGTACGCACGCTATTTCCGAGAAATAGCGCACGCTAAAATTGCGCACGCAAAGCGCAAAACCTGGTTTGCGTTCGGAGCATGCGCAGTGGCGACGACGCTATTCTTTGCGTACGCAAAGCTTTAGCGTGCGCTATTCTAAAACTCCTTATTGTCCACCGTACCGCGAACATTCAAAGCTACCGACAGCGTCAGAAACATCGTGGTCCTGCAGATGGTGTGGCAGCACTCTGAGACATAGCAAGGCGCAATGCCCAGCAACGGGGAAGAAATGCAATGGATGCAAGAAAACAGACCATTTTCAAGCGGTGTGCATGGCCAGAGAACGTCCAACACAGCCACGCTCAAGCAACAACGGGAGGCAAAGAAACTACGCTGTGGAGGAGCTATTCGTGGGACAGGTGCTACACTCAACGAACGGACAACCTTGGACGGTAAGAGCCAGAATTGGACAGAAGACGCTGACATTCAAGGTCGACACCGGTGCGGATGTCACGGTGATTCCAGTCACGGAATACGATGAACGTGCCATGGGTACCCTGACGGTGGCCAATGACAAGCTTCTCACGGCAGGAAGAGCACACCTCCCCACCCTTGGACAGTTCATCTCGACAATCCAGTGGAACAGGACAACCCAGCAGAAAATCTTTGTTGCTGAAGGTCTTCACTGTGCGTTACTGGGACGTCCAGCGATTAAAGCACTCAACGTGCTTCCGGCACTGTATGAGGTCAGCACTACCAGCAGCCATTGTCCGAAGGAACACGAGTCGCCTCTGGAGGATCGTCTGGGAACAATGAAGTCGACGTACAAGGTCGCACTTCACCCTGATGCAAAGCCCTTTTCGATCACATATCCTCGACGTGTGCCTATCCCAATTTTTCCAAAAGTTCGTCAGGAGATACAGCGAATGCTGGATATTGGAGTGATCCAACAGGTAGAGCAACCAACGGAATGGTGTGCGCCTATGGTAGTCGCAAAGAAAAACGACGACAGCCTGAGGATCTGTGTCGACTACACAGCTCAACAACCAGGTCATTCGGGAGCGCGTCATTATGCTCACAGTCGAAGAGAACTTGGCAAAGCTCGCTGGAGCGCGCGTTTTCAGCAAGCTGGACGCAAACGCGGGTTACTGGCAGGTTCCCTTGGCACCCGAATCCAAGGAACTGACGACCTTCATCACGCCGGTAGGACGCTTCCAGTTCCAACGCCTGCTGTTCGGTATCTCAACAGCACCTGAATTCTTTCAGAAAGAGATGCTCCGAATTCTCGAGGGAACACCAGGTCAAGTATGTCACATAGACGACATATTGGTGTTCGGGACTGACAGGCAGGAACATGACAGGAACCTCGAGCAGGTACTCCAATGTCTACGCAACGCAGGAGTCACCCTAAACAAGAACAAATGTCAGTTTGCAAAGAACAAAGTCAAGTTCTTGGGTCACATCCTAGACAGCACAGGCATCACAGCTGGCCCAGAGAAGACAGCGCCTGTGACCAACATGCCAGCACCTGAAAACCTGAAGGAGCTAAGATCGTTTCTAGGAATAATCAACCATCTGGCGAAATTCCTTCCCATGATGACACAAAAGACAAGGCCGCTGAGGGACTTGCTACACAGCGACGCAAGTTGGTATTGGGGGGGGGGGGGGGGGGGACCACAAGAGAGCGCCTTTCAACAAATCAAGGCCGAACTTAGTACGACCCCGGTTCTCGCCTTCTACAACCCTCAAGCGCAGATCACCCTTTCATCGGATGCGTCATCATACGGACTTGGGTCCGTACTGCTGCAGGAAGACCAAGATGCGAAAAGACTTCATGTGGCTTACGCTTCTCGAGCCATGACGGAAGCAGAACAGAATTACGCTCAAGTAAAAAAGGAGGCGCTCGCTCTCACATGGGCGTGCAAACACTTCCGAATGTACCTACTAGGACTGAGATTTCATGTGGAAACAGACCACAAACCGCTGGTACCGTTGTTCTCAACAAAGCGACTAGACGAAAAAACGCCACGTCTACAACGCTTGCGGATGAGGATCCTGGAGTACGACTTCACAATATCTCACACACCAGGCAAGGAGATGCACACCGCTGACGTACTATCGCGGAAGCTCCACACATCCCAAGCAAGCCACACAGACAAGGAGGAATCCTACATAAAAGAGTATGAGCTCTTAGCACTGGAACTCTTGCCTGCGTCATCTGAACTACTCGATAAAGTCAGGTCCGAATTGAGTAAGGATGTCACCACGGCACGGATCATGCTCTACTGCAAAAGCCAGTGGCCGGTGCTCACAGACTTGACACCAGAAGCAAGGAAGTACGGGAGCTTGGCATCAGAACTTACCACAGTTCAAGGGTTCCTGATGAGAAACAACAGCCTTGTTATTCCACCTGTAATGCGGCAAGACATTCTCGAACGCCTGCACAGTGGACACCAGGGCATCGTGAGATGTCGAGCTAGAGCGAGGGACTCGGTTTGGTGGCCAAGCATCAGTCAGCAAATTTACGACTACGTCAACCTGTGCCCTACCTGCCAGAAGTTCCGACAACCAGGTACGGAGCCTATAATTCAGACACCTCTGCCCGAACGTCCATGGCAGGAGATCGGTATTGATCTGTTTCTGTTGGATGGGAAGAACTACTTGGTAGTCATCGACTACTTCTCTAAGTTCTTTGAGCTTAAACAGGACGACGTCAAAGGACGTCATCGAAGCACTGAGTGAAATATTCGCACGATTTGGAATCCCGGAGGTCATTCGTTCCGACGGTGGACCCCAGTTTGTATCAAGCGAATTCAAGTGATTTACACACAAGTGGGGAGCGCGACACGTAACGTCGAGTCCCTACCATCCCCAAAGCAATGGCGAGGTAGAAAGAGCCGTCCAAACTGCGAAGAACCTGCTTAGGAAGTCCGAGGACCCTGCACAGGCTCTTCTGGCTCACAGGACTACGCCAGGGAAGGAGGGCTATTCACCGCAGCTTCTGACGCCCAACTGGAAGTACACTGCTCGCTACAGGCAGCGTCGCAACGTAGTGAAAGCTAAAGAGGCAAGCCACTACAACAAACGTCACAGAGCAAGAGGCAGAGCTCAACTGGCACCTAGATCGGCAGTCTGGATGTACGCGGGCGCCGCACACCAAGGAGTGGTGCTGCAGAACCCTCGAAACACGGTCATACCTGGTGCAGACTGAACATGGTGCATTACGTCGCACTATCAGACATCTGCAGACTGCGAGACAAAACACCACACCCAGCATGGTCGCAGACAAGGGACCACCAGCTTCATCTGGCAGCAATAACGGCCCGGTGACCAGAAGCGGAAGGATCTCCAGAGCCTTAGAAGGGAAGGTGTCGCGTCCAGAGACGGAAAAAGGTCTGGCAACTCTGGGTCGAGGAGAGGCGCCATATTAAAAGAGCAGGAAACAACTAACAAACTCTGCCCCCGGTCCCGACAATATCACGAAGAAGCTACTTAAGCTTAGCAGATGTGAATCTTCCACTCTCCTCTGTTCTATCTTCAAACAATCCATAACTAGTGGCCAAATACTTGCTGATTGGAAACGGGCAAAAGTCACCCCTGTCTTTAAAAATGGTCAAAAGATTAAATTCACGAACTATCGATCCATCTCTCTGACGAGTGTGCCGAGTAAATTAATGGAACGTGTTTTATTTTCAAATATCATGGATCACCTGTCAGCAAACAACCTTCTTTTTGTAAACCAGCACGGCTTCCGTCGGTCTCATTCTTGCGAATTCCAACTTTTTGCATTTGTAACTGATATACTCAGTAACCTGCATTTTAAAAGTGAGACTCATGCAATTTTTTTTTACTTCCAAAAAGCATTCGATGAGGTGCCGCATCATCGACTAGTTCTAAAATTACGTGCTTTCCAAGTGGAGCCACTCGTGATAGACTGGATATCGAATTTTCTTTTCAATCGTTCGCAAAGTGTCTGTTATGATTACAAATCTTCACATCAGAAAGTAAAATCGGGAGTGCCGCAGGGGACCGTGCTGGGTCCACTGCTCTTTCTTTTGTACGTGAATGATTTACCCGATAGTATTCTTTCAACCATCCGTTTGTACGCTGATGATTTTGTGGTGTATAGGAAGATATCTTGCATTAGTGATTGCATTCAACTTCAGAATGACTTGATTACCCTAGAAACATGGTGTAAAAAGTTGCAAATGCAAATCAACATCTTAAAAACAAAATTCTTAAACTTCAACACTAAGCGAAGTGCCACAGTGTTTAGCTACTCTCTTTTTAATACGCCCATTGAACATGTGCACACGTACAAATATCTAGGGGTTCATTTCACGTCAAACTTATCATGGGGAGCTCATATTAATCACGTCGTTGTAAAGGCAAACCAAAGCCTCGGTTTTTTTAGACGAACACTACATATGGCTAACCGGGAGACAAAACTCGTAGCTTACACTGCCCTTATTTGCCCGCAGCTCGAGTTTGCATCTACAACATGGAACCCCCACCAGGCTTACCTAATACAAAAATTAGGGTCGATCCTAAACAGGGCAACTCGGTTCATTCTTAAAAACTACACACACACTAGCATTACTATGCTAAAAAAAGAACTCGGCCTTCCACTGCTCGCGGAAAGAAGGAAACTGACCAGACTAGTTTCATTACAGGCTTTGTATTATCAAGCCCCTTTAAAGAGAGAATTGTACTGTCCTGCGACTCATCACATTTCTCCTCGTACAGACCATTCTCAGAAAGTTCATCTGGTAACACCAAAGACAAACCTTTTTAAATTCTCTCCACTGCAATTATCACTTTCAGAATGAAACTCTCTACCAGAACACGTTGTTATTATTCAAAACTCATCTGGATTCAGAGCTGCACTTGCTACTTTTCTCGATATTTAGCAACCTTTAACCCTGTGTTTTTCCTTTCTTTGTTTTTGTTTGTTGTCAAAGGTTATGTAAAGCTCTACGGGCGCTTTAAGGATGAAATGAAATGAAATAAAATGAAAACGTTCGTATCGATATCGTCTCTAACGTTCTTGGAGGTTCGCACACGGTACACGACACCCTCCTCCTCCCTTTTTCTCTCATTCACCTCCCCTTCTCCTCTCCCTCCCTTTCTCCTCCCTTGTGACGTCCCTCGTGACCCTCGTGACGTACTCGTGAAGGTCGTGACCTTCATAAGTGATCTTCGTGATGTCACTCGTGAGCCTAGTGACCCTCGGAACGTCACTCATGAGCCTCTTGACGTCACACGTGACGTGACGTCACGTGATATAATGGAACGCGCGACACACGTGTGTCGTCATTATGGGAAAGTCCCATAATGGAACGCGCGGTAACGTCGACGGCGACGGCGACGCCGCTCAAGCCGGAAACAAGCGCCTAAGAGCTGCGCTCTAAAAATATTCGACAGAGACACTTAAGACTGCTTAGATATGGGAATGCGAAAGCATGACGCAAGCACTATACTCCGTGTCACTAGTTGTGTGCAGTGCAGGCGACGGCAACACCAGGCGAAGAGAGAAAGTGCGAGCACCAGGAACGCGGGATGGGAGAGGAAGGCAATGAAGGGCGAGAGGGAAAAGGAAAAGCACTAGAAACGTTAGAGGAGAAAAGTGGTTTCCCTCTTTCTCCCCAGCCCTCCTAGTGCTTCCCCTTTCTCCCTTCGCCTGGCGTTGCCTTCGCCTGTACTGTACTGCCCGCAACTAGTGACACGGAGTATGGCACAGTTTTAGTCAGTTGGAACCGTGGAGCGTACTTGGCGTCGGGGAAGCGTGCTCGGCTAAAAATAGGCTTACTTTGTATGTTTATACAGCCTTGATGTTGGGACGCCACAACGGGAGACCGGTCACTTAGCAGGTGATGAGAAATTTAGCCAGCGCAGTACATCCGCTAATCTAGGGTTTTAACGTTCATCACGCAGTACTGATTACACGAACGCGTGCCGGTACGATGCTCATCCCGATCGAAATGTGCGGGGGCAGTAAGGATCGAACCCAGGAGGTTCCCAGCGCAAGCTTTCGTTTCACGCTCCAAGCTGAGACACGTTCGCCCACTGGGCCCAAAATGGAGGATTTTGCTTTTGGCCACTCCACTTGCGTGCGCTAGTTCAAATACGGGGTTAGTAGTTGTTTTATAAACACAATTTCTTGTACTTTGACATTTTGTTATGCCTGCGATTGGTCACTATATTCAAGCACTGGCTATCCTTTATAGATATCCAAAAAACATAACTTAAAAATAAGCTTCATTTCTTTTGGTTTAAAAAAAAAATTAGGCTTTCTCAAACAATAATTAATCTGGCGATTGAGAGCAAGGGTTCGCTGCGCCTCTCCTAGATGGCGCCCGTCACGCCATTGAAGTAACATTGAAGCACAGCCATATATGCAGAAAGTTTGGCCATTCGTTGGGAAGCAAGGGGGACAAATGAGGAGGCGCCATTGGCCGAAAGCGGGCTGGGCGTGTTCCAGGGTGTCTTCAGAAATTCTAATGTGACCAACCATGCAGAAGCCTAAAGAATGCCCTGGCGGTGGTCGCGAGAAACAAACTTGATAAATGCATCGGAGTAACTCTCGGTGACTGAAAATATGGTGAACGTGATGTTTCAATCACGGTCATCCAAAATCATGGTGGAAGAGTGTGACTAGCGGTACGATCGATATAATCCGTACGCCAAGCGCCGAGCGCCGGGAGTCTGCCGTCCGAGCGGTCGCACTCTGTCCGCGCAAAACAGAGTTGAGCGGCGTATTCGTTTCTTACATATTTCTGCATGATCATGATCGAAACATCACGTGCACCAAATTTTCAGCCACAAAGGGTTACTACACTTCACTCTTACGCGCTTATTAAAACCATATACGAACATATGGACGCTTTACACACGCGCCAAATTACAGCCGCCATTGCTGACCTTCTCTTGTCTTACCGAGATGCCGAGCAACTGAAACGAATTGACGATCCTCTACAAAGGCCGATGCTTTAAAAAAGGACACAGTTGAACCTAATTTGGCAATAACCTGGCCTGCTATGACAATGATGAAGTGAAATAAACGGAATAAGAGGAAACAAAAACTGAAGGTCAGTTATGGCGGCGTCCATGCACAGCTCCTGCAAAGCGTCTATACCTTTGATCCATACAGTTTCTCGCTACCATCGCTAGGAGATTCATTTAAGCTTCTGGTTGGCCAAGAGAGCATGCCAAGCCCACTTTCCGCGTCTGGTGCACGCCCTGGCTCTGCCCGCGCTTCCCATTGACCCAACTCTCTGTATATACGGCTCTGCATTGAAGTTACATTGAGGCAGCACTGAATATTTTTCATTGGTCATCTTTGAGACATAATATTCAAAATATTCAAAATTCACTTTTTACAAAAGAGGAATAAGTTTAAGCTCATATAAATTTAAGAGATCGTAACACATGACTAAGTTTGAGCTTCTGACTACGTGTGCAACGCCAAAAACACTTATATTAGCGATGAACACTTTTATTACGATGGTGGGTCACAGCATATTGTGTGTGCCGAATGGATTCGAAATTCGATAACACAAACTGGCGCAGGCAGCGTGCCACCTCCTAGTTGCCTTACTTCCAGCTGCGGTTGTTGGCTTGTCGGAATCTTCAAAAGAGGTCCGAACTTTGGTCCTTTGGTGACGATTTGAAGAACCCCTAAAAAGAATGAAAACTTTTTTTTTCTTTTTTAACAGTATGGTTTGGACGCCTGTGAAAAAAAAAAAAAAGAATAGTTTGACGCGAACAAGAATAAATTTAGAGGAATATTGACGGGGCGAGACGTGATTTAGTCGGTAGTCACCTCCTTTCCACTTGTTTTCTCTCTCGGCACTTCGGGCGCGTGGAAGAGAGGTGGAGAGAGTGTGACAGTTTCGTTGAGGTGGAAATAATGGCCCTGTTCCAAAATTTACTCGATCCTACTCCAGGGTAAGGTTTTTGTACCCTTGGCGTTCTAAAACCTACCCGCGTCCAGCGTTTTTCAATCTGTGCTGTCACGTGATCCGATCCGCCGGAGTAACTCGGATCCATTTGGGTAAAATTTGGAACACAGCCAATGTATGCCTATTCCGTGACGTCATGGACTTTGCGCACAGAATCTACAATAAATCTCGCGCCTTCAATATTGGTCTAATGTTGTTGTTTGTTTGTTTTTCTCGCGTAAAATTAATTTTTTGACACGCGTGTCCCAATCAGTCGGTTAAAAAACTTTTTTTTTCTCTTTAGGTGCCCTTTAAAGGGCAACTCCGCTCAATTCCGAAAAATTTAGGCTTACATGTGAATCCATTTCACAAAGCACTACTAAACAGCTCTACGTCCTCGGATTCGCGAAATGTGGAATATTATTTGTGTAATCTTAATTTAAACATCAGCCAATAGCGAAACCGAAACTTCGGTTGCGTCAGGCACCATTGGTCTCGTGTCGTCAGAGTCATGGCCACGTCACGTCGAACCACGTGGTCTTGTGATGTTCGTGAGGGCGAGGGACAGGACACGCGACGCGGGCCAACACCTACGAGGTGTTGCGCGGGCAGGTCGCTTCGCATGGCGTGGACGGTGATGGCCCGGGGAGAGGGGGAAGGGGAGAAGACGAAAGAGGAGAGGGGAACGGAGAAAAAGACCGATAAGCGCGCAGGGAAGCGTAAACTAGCGCATCCGCGTTACGGTAATCAGGTGGACGCAGTTCAGCCAACACCGGGAGGAGAAACTCATGACGTCATCGTTCAATTTCGCTCTGAGAAGTAAATACAAACAAAACGTGAGAATGATGTAGTCATGCCTCTGACGTAGTGGCTCAACGTTGGCCGCTCCAACTCCGTCGCATTGACTGCGCTGACGATTGCGCCTCACGTCGCGCGCTAGAGTTGGCAGATTTCGGCGACTTGACTTATATGAAAATTTGCTGGCGAGTTTATTAAATATATAGACGGAATTATATCGTAATATTTTACATGGGGTCTTCCTATGTGATACTGAAGAGGGCTACATAGTTTTTTAAATATAAAAAAAAAATTAACCGGAGCAACGCGGTCACGGGTAGTACGCGGAACACGATAACGGTCCGCTAAAAGTTTCTATTGTTCCTTATGAGCGACCTACTTTACTAACCAGACACGCGAGCAGAAAATTCGGTTATATAAGCGATGCTTTCAGGCGTGCCTCAGAGAAAAGAGCTAAAACCATGTATAGCTGCACTTCGTGGCGAGAAAACATGGTATAATATAGACCTTTGTCCGGAAGTGCTCTTTTTAGCCTCGACCGCAAGGAGCAAAAGCGAACAATAATCTCGAACCCAGACGCTCACGGGGAGGGGGGGGGGGGGGGGGGGTGCGTCGGCCTGCGCCGCCGGTTCCCGTTGAGGGCTTCTTCGCTGGTGTGCCGAATGCCGTTTCGCCGGCATCGGTCCTGTTTACCGCGGTATGTGAGTATAGTGCCCGTAATGTGAGAGCCGTGTGTCCATACGCCACTTTGACGCTGTTGGTTTTCATCTAGCCGAGCCAGAAAACATCTCGCGACGAGTTGACCGCGCCGCGAGTGACGAAGAAGAAGCAAACATGGCGACGGTTTGTGCGATTGCTTTGGTGGCTCCGGTGTTTAGTGTCTTCAACGTCCTCGTAAGAAGGTTCCCCTGCGCTTCGAAGTTATTGCAAGCACCACGAAAGATGTGGAATCATCGTCTCAACTACAAATAAGCAGGCCTTCACGAGCAACAACGGTGCCGAGCAGGCGCTCGGCACAGTTGTGTCAGGCTCACGCAGCCAGCGGCACAGTTGTGCTGGTTGTGTCGTCAGATGTTCAACAACGCCGAGGTATTTTCATTTATCATTTGGAATGGCTTCAAGAGTGGGAAATTAATCTATTTCGCGGATTGTTAACGCCGAGGCGAGTGCCCTCCGTTGCAGTGCCGTCGTCGCGCAAAGTGCAGAGAAAACCGGGTGGCGATGGCGGCGGTGCTCTTTGATCTTGCGCCGTCGGGTTCATGAAGTCCGGAGTAAACGTACGTACGTGCGTCTGCTGGATCGGTGTTTTGGACTTCCTCAAAACTCTTTCTCACGCGCATTTTCCTTGTGAAGCTTAGTAGCTCATTACACCTCATCGTAGACTGCGCTCATTTGACTACGACGGACGAGCCTGCGTGATGTGAATTTCACTGCCTAAGATCCTTGGTGTGCTGTAACGAGGGCTAATAAAATATCACCGCGAACTTCTGAACAAACGAGTCGAAGTTTCGTCTGCTATCATAACTGATCGCCTGTCACAATATTAATCAGTAGCGTTCCTAGACTCCGCCCCCACAGGCACCGTGCTTCGTTGCCCGATAGTAAGTGTCTCCTGGGGTGCTATGTTGCGCTTTTTGCACTCCCAGGAGACTTGGAAGAGGGAAGTGACGTCAACGACACAGCAAACGCAGATTGGATGTTGACAGAAGAAAACGAAATCAACACCCAATCTGCGCTTGCTGTGTCGTTGACGTCACTTCCCTCTCCCTAGTCTCCTGGGAGTGCAAAAAGCGCAACATAGCCCCCCTGGTACCTCGTAGAATTCCAGCTCCCACTTCAAGTAAGTACCATCCTTTAGAACTGGCAATTAATAGTTTCAAACCCAGACGCTCGCAGTGTATGTTTGTGTGTGTGTGTGTGTGGGGGGGGGGGGGGGGGGGACGCGTGCTAACATACTCGGAGCCCTCGTTTACGCCGCTTCGCAGCGGCAGACAAGGCGCCACATTACAAAAGAAAGCTAATCCGAGCTGTCTATGTAACTAGACCCATTCGCTAGTCATTCGATGAAACGTCGTCGTCTCGTTTTCATTCGCTAAAACGGCGTTCGATCAAGTGAACGCCTCCCACTTATTTCGGCTCGGTAGAGCCGCGCTGCCGCAGAAAGGCAAGCAGATCGCGAAAATCGGTCTCAAACGTGCCACGAATGTAATGTCGTATACAAGAAGCCAACAATCAAGCATTTGAAAGCTACAAGAAAGCGGTAGCGAAATATTTACTATGCAATGAACCCGGATGTCAAGGGTCAGCAGACACCGAGAACATCTAAGACAAGAAAGGTTTTCCCTTATTTTCCTTGATCGAGATGGGTTCTCGAATGTTCACGACATCTTGCCTGTTGAAGAACGGGCCGCAGACGCTTCTGGTGAAGACATCTTTCACGATGTGTCGGTGCATTCGGACAGCCTGCCGCATCCAGCTACCCAAAGCAACGCCGCCAACGCAGCCCCCCCTCCCTGCCTGCCAGTTCTTTCCACGTGGTGGCGCGAGCGTAGATAAACATGGCGGCGCCCTGGAATTGGCGCGGACACTGATCTATACCAGCATTTTACTTTCTGCCTTGGTGCGCACGTTCTCTTTAAATACACTTCGTTCAGCGGTAATAATTTGCTTTACAAGTCCTACGGCGGTTTGGTTGGCCGCATGCCAACGTCATTCAGTGCTGGAGGCTAGCAGACGACGTCCAAGAACCGAACTTATCGCAACCGCTGCGCCACCGCTTCGCCGGCTTCTGTTGGCGCGCTCCGGTGCCATTGCGCGCCCACGCTCTTTCCCAACTGACCCTAATCTAAAAATGTTGGCTTGAGTTGAGCTAGTTGGTGCATAACTAAGATAGGCCCAGCTTGAACTTGGGAGACGAAAAACGTAAAAATCTGAGTACACCGCAATACCAACTAGAAGAAAATTTGGAACATCTACCACAAGACACAATATGCCCCGTGTGAAACAGGGGTTGTTTATCAGATTTCCATATCGTGTGGCAAGTGCTACACAGGCCAGACTGGCAGATGCATTAATGGCATGACACGTGAGCATGCAGAATATGTCAAAGGAACTACAGCGGGCCATCTACCAGCTCATTGCCGGATATGTTAATCATATAGTTATTATAATGTACGCTAGAGGTTCAAGTGGCGCTAGTCTGCTGACGCAAATTGAAGCACACAGCAACCACTCGAAAATTGACTTCCGGTAATGCATTTCTATGGGAAAAAGTGAGTGCATGTTCTCCCCGCGCTCGATCATAAGAGCAAATATCCCAAATAATTCGTACGTGCTAGGTAGTTTGGAACATTTCTCATTCACGCCGACGAAAGAATTGGTCAGTTACGGCGTTTTTCTCTTGAATTCATCGCACTAAAAACGGTGCTAAAACGGCTTCGTACGTGTATTTATGTGCACGGTCGGACACTGTAAGCGCGAACGCGGCGTCGGCGATTTCCAGCATGGGGGATATACATGCCAAGCGAATGAAGAACATCTGGAAAATCAAGAGCGGCGGCAAGAACTACGCAGCAACACCGGATCAGTAACTCGCAGTGCATGTACGAACAAAATAAATTGAAGGCCACGTAATCTATTCCGATTTTAAATAAGTGAGTACCGAGTACCGCTTTATTCTTTCTGTCCTGAGCGAAGCTGCGTGTTCTACGTTCAAAATATCACCCGCGCGCTAGACATCTTTGAAAACAAGTGCACGATAAAAGCTGCCCGGCAGAGAAAACAATACGAAGAGACACCTTTCATATCCCACGGACTATATATATTCTCTACGTTGAAGGCTTTTATTCGCTCATGCACGACGGGATCATTTTCATATGGTGACAGGACTGGTATATTATCAATATACAAGCGTCACCGGAATGCTGGCGAGCCTTGAACGTAATTTTGCTTTGAATCGTCGCTTGTTTTTACACACCTGCTGCGGAACACACGTTTGGGACTGAAATGCTGCAAACCCAGACAACACTTGGACATCCCCAGGATGTCCTCAGGACAACCTTTTGAGGACATTATGATGTCCTGAGGATGTCCTCAAATGATCCTGGAAACATCCTAAAAGCGTCCTATTGTCCGGCCTCAGGACATCCTCAGGAGGGCAGCCAAGGATTTTTCTAGTACATTTTTAGGACAATGCACTGCAGGTGCAGCTGTTCACTGAGCTGTTAGGATGCTTTCATTTTTATTATTTTTAGGTTTTCTCCAACTGGATTTTGAACCTGAAGATGCCTGCAAGAGCTGCCTGCAGAAAAAGAAAATGCATTGTTGTGCACTATTTTAAAGTGAAGTTCACACACTAACTCTAGATTAATACTCAGTGAGAGGCTAAGAACAAAGGGCAAGGGAAAGGAGGAAGAAAGCTAGCGGAATGCTGAAGATGAGAGAAGAAAACTTCTCCCCTCCAGCATCCTGTCGGCTTTCTCCTCTGCTTATTTCCTTGCGCAATGTTCTTAGCCTGTAACTATGAACATGATCGTGCCATTCATTATTGCAAACAAAGGTAACTGTTCAAGAAATACTTTATTGGAGAGCAAATGTTATACATTACTTTTTTCAATGTCTGCACCAGACGCATCGCATCTTGGCCAGCACTAGTCCGAATAGTCAGCGGGATCTACAAAAAAATCAATTCCATAAGCATTAATCATAAAAACAGGTAATGTGAGAAACTTACCATCATTTCGGACACCTTTGGCCTTTGACTGCAGCTTTTTCAGTTTCTCTCCAGCGTGGCTCAGCCATACTTTGATGATGGTCTCCACGTCAGCTTTGTTTGCGCACTCAACATTTGATTTCACTGCTCCTAAAACATTGATTTGTGATGGCAGTCACAGCAGAAAGCTAAGATGGTCTAGAAAAAAATCACAATTAATGTTCGTGCGAGGACGATACCCTTGCTACCAAGTCTCCTTTCGCACAGTTGAAAAGCTCGAAGCATTCGTTTACGCGCCCGCATCTTTCCCGCCGAAATTGCCGTTCATTGCTTTTCGCCATTTCGAAGAAGTACTACATTTAAAAACACACAAACCTTTGTCACTGCCTTGCATTGCTGCCATTATGGTGGCTAGAGAGTTGGGTGTGTCGAGCGGCGGCCGGCGCGCGGCACCGAAACGGAAATCTGTCGCTAGGAGGCGCCTCGGTAGGCCTGTATGCTATCCGACCGCGGCGTTCTGGCTGCGCTGGGGCCGAAATGCGGTGCGTGCGGACCTTTACGCGGCCACTTGTCGGCTATGTTTTTTTATAGAATTAATTGGCGTGGCATAATGAAGGTGTGATAATCCTGGATTCGATAGTCGACCCGATTTTAAAGCGTCGACGAAGGTAAATGCGCACTTGAAGTCGTTCTATTCTCACCGCAACCTTCTCGTTCGCGTAACGGAGGCGTTGATTCCAATGTAATATAGGAAAATGGGGAATTTTTTTTTTTCTCGTGTACTACGTTTTCGAAATACGTGAAATGTCCACCGAGGTATCAGCAGCCGTGACGAAATTTCGCGTTTCAAGCCGCTGTGTCACGTCTGTCAAATGAATCGACGCTGAACCGCGCAAGCATTTTAACGTTAAAATATGTCTGAGGACACTGGACACTTCGGGTGCAATTCCCCTGTGATTCGAGAGCAGACATGGCTGGCGAGAAACAACGCGAAAAGTTGTCATGACACATAGCAAACAGTGCATTTTTGGCACTTTACATTTTTATTCAACGTGGAAAACTAGCAATGAAATACAAAATCGATTTTAAAAGAGAGTGAGCGAAGTAACATATTATACATGTTACATATGAACCATTTCTGAACGAAATATTCAGGAATAGGCAATGCAATTGTCGTAACTTCGGCAAATAAAATATCTCGAGAAAAAGCAAAAAAGCATTTCTTTTGTGCTAACCCCCATACAAAATGGCTTATGGCATATGATCTTCCACATGGTAACAAATATATCTTTCTCATCTGTACCTTCTTTTCCACACTATAATCGCAACACTACTGAACATCGTAAGGCTGTCCTGGGTATTCTCGGCTGCATGCGTGAACAGATTTTCAAGGCTGCGTCTAGAGCAGACCTAAGGGCACCCAGAAACCACTAGTGATCGGATTTGTCTTCAGTAAGTAAAGACATATTTTCGATTGATCAAAAATATTGTGCCTCCTCACCAGATGACTGCAGTTTGATTGTCGGGATCACGCTGTTTTAGGCGGGACATAGGTATAGGAACACAGGATCAAAGTACAACGAGGTTCTTTACAGCCATTGGCAAGACCCACAAGCACTCTGAGAATGAACATACCCTATCATGGTACCATGAAAAGGCATATCTTGCAGTCAGCGTTCTGCTTTGAAGTCTATCAGGACAAGAATGACAGTACCGCAAACAGTTATTAAGTACCGTCGCATTTTGGTCACTTAACTTCAAACGGGCTATAACAGAACACAAAGGACAGAAACGGCCTGAGTCTGAGGAAGCATATTTTAGCCTAGCCGAATATAACCTCTTTTATACCGAGGCACACCGAACAGTCCTGTCTGTTTTTCTGTTTCTTCTGCTCTTCAAAAAAACCCCAGTCTCAGGGTAAACGACGAAATGGTTGACTTCCACCAGCTAGCCTGTACTTTGACTCTTTTCTCGTTAGTCCAATGATGACACCTCCGCTAGATTTTTATGTCGTTGCATAAAAATTGCCATCAACAAAAGTGGACACCATTGCGACATTGCGACGGAAATTTGTATGTAGAGTCCATGGTATAAAGTAGCTCTTTGCGAAAGGCCAGCTTCATACAGTCGTGTTGCTACGTGCATGCCACCAGGTTAAAGGAATGCTGAACCAAAATTCGGATTTTAGAAAATAAGGCCGCAGACACCGTTGGTTAAAGCACATCTAAAAGGTACTTCTAGTAAAGTCCCGAAGGAAAAATCCATCAATGTAACCCTGTTTGGCAGTCAATGTTTTCTAGTGGACCGCTGACAGTGCCTGACTGTACGTCAAGCATGTCTGATTGGCCAACAAGTTACTCTGACCGACAGTCAAACTCCAGTCAGACCCCGTTTGTCGGCTTTCTGATGGTTTCCTGGTGGCAGTCGGCCGCCGCGAAATGCCATCAGGATGTCTTGGTGGTGATTCTGACTGTACATCGATTGTCTCTGACTGTACGTCAGAAAGCTTTGACGTGCAGACAGACGTACAGTCAAAGGACGTAAAGTTCGTTCGGATACCACTATTTCGTCAAATATATGAATACGAAAAGTAATCTATGCACGAGAAAACGATTTTGGGACGTGAGCCCATAAAACCGCTGACGTTAGAGATATGACACGCAACCGACCGAACACCTTGATCAGAAGCCCGCCAAAGCGCCGAAGCGCCGAACACGACACCGACGACACTTCGCACTTCGCTTCGCCCATAGAGGCTTCGCCGAGCTTTCATGAACGATCGCTCTCGACTCGTTTTGTTTGCCCGCTCGCTCCAACCTGTCGATCCTGCCCGGGCTCTACAATGTCTTATGTTTTAGTAGAATTTCTACTCGACAAGACCCAGCCTGTTGTGAGTTCCGACGATGTAAGGGACTTTAGCGGTGTAGTTGAAGACGACAGGGTGTACCAGGTCTACTGGGCCGGTGATGCGCGAACAAAAGGATCGTTCTACGACGCGAAAGTACTCTACATGGCAGGTGAGTGGAACTGAAGTACGGCGAGTGATGTGCGAGTGCTTTGCATAACATGCTGACGGCTTAACTGCATTTGCAGCCAAAGCATTTCGTATAAATCGAATAGTCAAATCGGGTTTCCCCAGCGGTGGCGTAGCATAGGAGGAAGAAGAAGACGCCGTTCCGAGTGGACGTGTTTTCATGTTCTCCGCCGAAAGTTCCAAATCGGCTTCTGGCCGAGTTATTCCGTCCACATCTGAGTCTTCATCTGCCAACAGTATGGATGCGTACCGTGTTCTGATGCACCGTTTGCCTTCAGGTAACGTCGTTCTCAATTCTCTGTTCCTTCACGCGGACATGGCTGCCCGACCATATCGTGCCCCGGATTTTAGGGATGCCATCTGTTCTATCATTGACCCAAAAGACATTATAAGTCTTGGACAATACCAGATGTCACACGTGTGGATGATCACGTGCACAAATGCTCTAGCAAAGGCCAAACTGGCCTCACGCGAGGAGCTTACCGTAAAAGGGAAGAGATGTCTCGTCATCGACCCCGAAACGAAAGACGCCAAGCTTAAGTTGATGTGGCTGCCGAGCCACATCGAGGATCGAAGAGTTGTGGAAGCGTTCCAACCGTACGGAAAGGTGATCTCCATCGAGCGAGAAAAATGGAGGGTCCCAGGGATGGAAACTATGGAAACCATGAATAGACACGTAACGCTGTCGCTAGCAGAGGGCGTGTCTTCCTCCAAGATTCCCTACCTGCTGATGGTCTTCGGATGTCAATGTTTCGTAATCCTGCCGGGTAGACCTCCGCTCTGTCTCCGGTGCAACAGGGTTGGCCATATTCGTCGCTTCTGTCGGATACCGCGATGCTCGGACTGCGGACGCTTCGGACATTCCCCAGAAGACTGCGTACTTACGTACGCAGATAAATTGAAGCAAGGAACAACTCGTGGGGAAGAAACATCGACGGAGCTCCTCATGGACGTCAGCGAAGTGGTTGAGCCCACGGGTGAGATCCCTCCTCCCGCTGATTATGAGGGCAAAACAGCTACTGACCAGCCACCTCCTGAGCCTGAAGTAGAAACACAAGAAGAGTCTGGCCAAAAGGTTCCACCTACCCCTGGCGTGTTGGTGTGCTCGGGTTCCTCCACGACGTGCGAAGTGTCACCTGACTTTCCGCCTCTTACTCAGGTACCCTTAGACGAAAGCACCCTACCCAAGACCCACAGCACAACTCATGACACGACTGACAACGCCTCCCGTGACACGACCCTTGAAAAACCAACCTTGACCGCACCTGAAGAACATGACGTGCAGGAAATACCATCCCAGAGCCTGGTTCACCAGGAACCACGCATGGATGACACGCCAGGTGATGGCTCATTTGCTAGATCAAAGCTCTTTGATCGAAAGCAGGTAGGCAAGCGCCAAAAGCCCTACACCAAGCATGGAACAGGTTCCACACCGTTTAAAAGCATCCCTCTGACCGATCATCCCCAACCATAGACTGTCATGAGTAGCGCCCTTCCACTTCGAGTGGCCACCCTAAATGTTAGAGGTTTAAAGTCTAAAAGAAAACAGCATCAACTTCTCCAGCTTCTACACCACCAACAGATAGACATCCTTGCTGTGCAGGAAACTAAGCTTTCAGAAGAGCATGAGACCGATGTTGCCTTGAAACCTTTCCTGGCTGATTTTGAAATTTGTGTAAGCCATGCTTGCGGCACCTCAGCAGGATGCTTTCTGTTCTTGAAGAAAGCTAGAGACTTTTCCTCCATTTCCCTGACCATCGATCAGGAGGGGCGCTTCATTTCCTGTGACTTAAAGTATGACGGCGAGGATTGGCGGTTTATGTGTGTGTATGCCCCTAACACAGTATCGGCGAGGAATGTGTTTTTCTTTCGTTGCTCATCATTTGGTAACAGACAGGAATATTATTCTTCTTGGAGATTTCAACTGTGTATGCAATATCCGAGATCGGGCGCAGCCGACGTCAAGGTATGATTCAAGCGCAACTGTGCTGGGATCAATCGTTGCAGACAACAATCTTGTAGACATTGGTGACCACAAAAATGGAGACTTGCATTACACACACTTTCAAAATTCAGCACATGCTCGCCTTGACAGAATTTACGTTCGCGGAGAATTATTCGCTAAAATTAGTGATTATAATGTAAAACCTATTTTCTTTTCTGATCACTGTCTGGTGTCAACATGTATTGGGGAGAGAAAACTGTCATCTTTTCGCCCCCAATGGAAACTTTGGAAATTTAATGTCACACTCTTAACAGAGAAACGTTTCTCTATTCGCATTCCGGATATTCTCTCATCTGTGCTATGTCTCCCGATGCTTTCCATCTTTGCTAAGTGGGATATGTTTAAACAAGACGTAAAGAACTGGGCTATAGAGTATTCTAGTCTTCTTGCGTTTGAACGAAAGGAAGACCGACGAAGACTACTTAACACACTTACTACATTATATGAGCTCGAATCTTTGCGTCCAGGAACTTGCACAGATGACATTAATATAACCAAAGCACAGCTACAGCGATATGATGCAGAGAAGTACAGAGGAGCAGTCATTCGTTCGCGATCGGAGAGATTTCTGCTAAAGGAACCCCCTTCGCGGCGATCTTTAAGTGACGAAAGACAGTACGCGCTATCAAAACAAATCCTAGCGATTGACCACAAGGACACTACCGTGTCTGACACCCCCGGCATCTTAGACGTCTTTCTTGAACATTACAACAACCTCTTCGGTAAAATAATATCAGCAGGAGACGAGAGAGGCGCAGAAGAGTTGCTTTCACTTTTACCAGTCTTATCAGAGGAAGAAAGAACTATGATAGACGGTGACCTAACATTAGAAGAAGTGCGAAATGCCATAAACGCACTACCCGCGAACAAGACACCTGGTCCTGATGGTCTGGGTGCAGAGTTCTATAAAACATTTATTGACTTATTAGCTCCAGTGCTGCTCGATGTATTCCGCGTCGGATATAAAGAAAAAATGCTTCCGCCTACCTTTTACCAAGGTCACACTGTCTTAATACCAAAGAGCAAAGACGAAGCAGTGTTGAGAAAAGCTGCAGGCTACAGACCAATATCATTATGTAACGTTGACTACAAAATATTTGCAAAATTACTCACCGAAAGAATTCACGTGGTAGCTCACAACTTAATTGGAGAACACCAGACTTGCGGAATACGGGAGAGAACGATTCAGACTAATGTGCACATTGCCAGGTTTGTACTCGACTGTGTGACTGAAGGCAATGACCAAGTTGCATTAGTACAAATCGATCTTTCAAAGGCTTTTGATAGAGTCAGCCATTCATTTTTGTTTCAAGTCCTTGCCCACCTCAATATCGGAGACACCATCCTCTCCGGCGTTAAATTATGTTATAAGGACTGCTCCACCAGGATCATAGTTAATAACACTCTCTCCGAACCGATTGCTATTAGGTCTTCAGTAAGACAAGGATGTCCTCTATCTCCACTTCTATTTGCCTTATACTTGGAACCGCTCTGCCTGAGCGTGCTGACAAACCTCAATATTCGTGGGTACCAATATTGTTTCTCCGAAGTGAAGTTGTTGGCTTATGCCGACGACGTTGCCTTTTTTTGTGCCGACAAAGACAGTGTAGAAGAAGCTCTACGCGTAACACAGAAATTTTGCACAGTCACCGGTGCGTCGGTCAATAATGATAAGTCCAGCGGATTTTGGCTAGGCATGTGGGGAACCACACCATCCAAATTTGCAGGGATCCACTGGAATCAGCCATCAATAAAATACCTTGGCGTACCCCTAGATCAGGCCAGGAACAGTGGGCCAAATTGGACATCAGTTGCCACAAACATTAAACGGAAAATAGATGCCTGGAGGGTGCGAAATCTATCCATCTTTACTAAGGCTGCCGTGTGCAATATTTTCCTTACGTCTAAACTTATGTACGTGTTACAAGTCCTCCACTGTGCCCGCCCACGTATACAAGCGTTCCATCGACTTTTCGCGACTTTCATTTGGAGTTCCTCGTGGGAACGGATGAGACGAGACAATTTATTCCTCCCCCTTGAGTGTGGAGGGTTGGGTCTTGCTCACTTATTTGTCCGTCAACTTGTATCTAGATTATTCTTCTTTAGGAATATCAGACACCCGCTACTGGCCTCGCTAGTTCAGACGAAGCTTGCGCCGCATTTGCCCTTTTTGATTGTTTCAACGACGGATGACGTTTCGTGTGTTCTAAGAGGATTTTGGAAAGAAGTTGTAGACACGCTGTTGTTTTTAAATGTCCGGTTTTCTTTGGAATACTTGTTTAGTGTTTCTAGAAAATGTTTGTCTCAGGCCTTAGTTGAAAATTTTTTCACACTACCGATTTATAGATCAAGGTTTAAAGACAGCCCTGGACAGGATGTTTTGAAAAGAGTTAAAAAGATGTGTGTATCGCCTACTGCAAAAACATTTTTCTTTCAATTACACACTTCCACACTTCCGGTTAAAGCGTGGCTACAGGAAAGAGGGTTTTTCGTTCCATGGTCTATTAACTGTCGATTATGCAACAAACCGGAAACCATTGAGCACTGCTTCATATACTGTAATGACGCAGTGTATTTTTGGGACGTTCTCCAACGAACACTGAAAAAGGTTATCGACTTCACCGACCACAGTATACGATTTCTCCCCGTTGAACAACATGAAGTTGTCCCTTACGATTTATTTATGCTTCTTGGGCTGCATAGTTTGTGGAAGTGCCGGATGATCGACAGAAATGCCGAACAGCCCCGTACGACCAGATCGCTTTTCATTGAAGAAGTAGCCAAAGTGCGGAGTGTGTACGAGGCCCGCCCACCGGTGCCAGATTGGTTTAGCCTCTTTGACGCGTGCTTAAACCTACCGCACTTTTAGATTGTGTAGATATGTAAATATTGCTGTTTAAGCGTTGGGTGAATGGTAAATTCTAGCCAATGTAACCTTTTACTTTGTACAGAACTAGTAAAGATGTGTGTTTGTCGCCCCACGTGATTCACGTGCGCGTGTGTGAGATTCTGGTGACTGGTGGCCTGTGCCTGTGCTCCATTGGTTAGCGTGTGTGAGTGGGACTCTACGTGCCATGGCGTGTGAGGTGGACTGTGACTTTTGGATCTTTTGTGTTGTTTGCGTGTGTACTGTTGGACTTGGCTGAATAGCTATTAGTAAATTTCCATTTATTAAAGAAAGAAAAAAAAGCGGTGGCGTAGCATAGCGGTTAAGGTGTCCGATTTGTACGCATGTGGTCGCGGGTTCGATGCGCGGTGGTGCAGCTTTTTTTTTTTTTTTTTTTCTCGAACATTTTGTTTTATCGAGGCATTTGGCGATATTTATGAGTGCGTATAGCTTTACTCTTATATAAATGCTGCCCTTGTTGATGAAATTCCCTTGGCAGTGGCAGTCAGACGTCATCTGATGGACCATCAGATGACGTCTGATGGTCCATCACGTTCCACCAACGCTGCTGACTGGCAGTCAGTGTCCCAAATTACGTAGCTTGATGGAATTTTCAATAGGGGTACAAAGTAAATGAGACGTTGTAACGTCCCATTTACGTACCAGTGTACTTAATAATTTACTTACACGTAAATTATTACGTACACTGGGAGCAACGTACTTGAAGTAAAGTACTATAAATGCAATGTACTTTCAAAGTAAAGTACAAGTTTTTTAACACAATCTTTCATGATGCCCTTTCATTCCCCTATACAGTGATTTTTTTGTAATTGGTATGCATTACCCAAGGGTAATCAAGGGAGCATGACCTCAAAAACAGCGGCGAATATTTGATAAAGTCAAGCGGCCGCAGAGTAGTTTTTTTTTTTTTTTTTTTTTCAGGAATGGAGTCAAATTCAGAAGACCCTCTTCTGAATTTGGCGCCCCTTGCACTGGATTGTTTCACCCAAGGGGGTTAAATGTACTAGGAGAGAGCATGACGTCAGCACCGTAGCTTCCGCAAACAATCCTCTCATAGAAAAATGCCCTCTCCTTAATAAAAAAATAAAAAAAAAATATGCAAGCGTGCTGGTGATAATTAATCATCATGTGACACCTGCAATTGAGGTGCGAAAAAAATTAAGGAACTTTCAAATAGAAGGAAAAGGCAAAAGAGAATGTCTCAAACCAACGTTCTCCTCTGTTTCCTCTTATACGTCGACATGGAAATTTAATTTTTTTTCGCACCACAGACTTAGTTGCTACATTATGATTAATTTTTCTCTCCTAATATTTTAAACCTCCTCGCTTGCGCTGACCGACCGAGAAGTAGCAAGAGTCACAAAAACCTACGGGAAAGCCGCTTCCAGTACAAACGAAGCGATGCGTCGTCTGCTCACGCTTCTGGTGAGAGCATATCCCTCCCAGTATTTCTTCGGAGTTGACTAGGCATCACTTCGGGATACAAATTTAACAAAACGAAATTTGGGCAATGCACTTTGAAGTCGGGAATTGTACTTTTCTCGGAAAGCAGCAGAAAAGAATACTTTAAAGTACAAGTACGTACTCAGAGAATGTACCTCAAGTAAAGTACAAGTTTCCTAAACCTAATTTAAGTAGTACTTTAAGTACAATCCGCTTAAAGTACTTCCCAACACTGGCCGCAGACGTGTTCAGCAGGACGCTACGTGCTTGTGCGTGAGTAAGTACTCACGCACAAGCACGCAAGTGTTTTTGTGAGACTGAGTAAATTGTATGTATGCTTTCTTTGTGAATAAACTTATAAGTATTATTATTATTAACCCAAAAACCCCACTCATACAGCGATATCTCGAACGGATCAAGCGATATTTTAGAGAAGTACCGCTCGATGTACCACTCGCCGAAGTGAAGTGCGCACACCCCGGAATTTTCCTGAAGATGCGTGCCTCCCCTCGAAATATTCCTGTCCCAGTGAGTGTAGAGAACTGGGTCCTTTGGGGCGGCGATCAACGTGTGTTTTTCTTTTGTAGACCTGTAGCCTGTCGTGCATCCTGGAACGAAGCAGTGCTTCGCTCGCTGCTTTTTCTTTACGCCGGAGGTTGACGGGGCAACGTCCATAGTCTCCACGTGTCACCTGACGGACGGGCATGCAGGAACGGTTGAAATAAATACACACGAGCGCTGAAGAACAGATGAAAGCGGGCGTGAAGTCGTCGCTACCCGCATTGCCGCACGCAAATCCCCGAGCCAGCTGCGCTCGCCTAGCATACACGCTGACTAGAGCGCCCCTGACGGTGATTTTCCAAACCGGCCGCGGCGATGCATGGGAGAGCCGGCGCGCTCGACACTCCCAACTCTCTAGCCACCCTACTGCCATCATCAATTTGGATGGAACAGCGCGGATATACAGACTCGCAGCGCTGACTAACAACTCAGTGGTATATTTCTTCTTCCTCAAATCGTCATCATCTTCTCCTTCGCCGTTAATGAGAACATTTTAAATGTTTAAACACAAGAAACCAAATAGCCAATATACATTAATAAGTAAATAATAAATAAATGAATGACAGCTAAAAATAAATAAAACTAAGAAAATTTTAAAAAAAGTTTAAAAACGTTTTTAGAAAATAAATTACAATTAAAAAATTAAACTTAAAAAAGTTCTCTTAACTTTTTAAATTTTATTTATTTTTAGTTGTCATTTATTTATTATTTATTCATTAATGTTTATTGGCTATTTCGTTCCTGGTGTTTAAAAATGTAAAATAAGGAGGAGAAGATGACGATATGAGGAAGAAGAAATATATCACTGAGTTGTTAATCAGCGCTGCGACTCTGTTTCCTTCTTGTGCGTCTGTGAGTGTGACTGTATCCGCGCTGTTCCATCCAAGCATGAATTACCAACTAGCCCAAGCATCCACATTATCAAGCCATCATCAAACTCGACGCTATTTCTGTTTCTGTCCCGGCTAGGCTTAGCTTGCTTGAGTCTCTCGGATGGGTGATTGCGCCACCTAGATATTGAATGTTGCCAATGGAACAGAATTTCGAAATATTGCGCACATACAAAACTATTAATAATTTTAGTGCGTCCTGGTTTTATTAAAGAATTGTTTGATCAAAAACTATAGTTAAAAGATGTCCTAAACTTACGCAGCTACATGTAATAATTTGTATGTGAAATTTAGTTGAGCAGTCACCGTGAACTGTGTATACTACCGCCATTTCATTCATTTATTTTTTTAAAAACGCCATCAAATTGAGGACGTATATATATTACCTGTAACTTTGTATCCTTCGTCCTCAATAAATCCTCGGAAGGACGTTTCTAGGATGATCCAGCGACTGACGTTCTCAGGAGGTCCTGAGGACGTCTTGAAAACCGTGAAGACGTTTGTACCTTTCGAGGACGTCCTGAGGATGTCGGGTGTTGTCTGGGAAGTTAAACATCACTCACTGATGAAGAAAAATACGCTAACTAAAGCAATTACAGTTTTAAAATGTTAATTAAGACACATACTATTCGGTACGACCGAAATAACCAAAGTGTTCCATGTTATTTTCCGGCGAAGAGACAAAATGCGCGCGCGCGTTTTCCCATAGGAATGCACAGGAGCACTGCAAAAGTAGACTGGATGATGTCTGCTTCAATTTGCGTCACGGAAGTCGCATAGTTGAACCTCTAGCGTAAATTATAATAACTCTAAGATGTAAATGCAGTACAGCTTCCAGCAGCATCAAGATCATTGAAAAAAAAAAAAAAAATATATGCACGAGAGATGCTGGAGACATTAACTATCGGAGAAAATGAGGAAACATGCGTCAGCTAGGGACGCTAGGGAGCCTTCATACACAGGCGCTACGTCTAGCGTCAGCGTGCCTGCAATCAATCTTACCACAAAAGAAAAGCAGTATTTGTGGTGTGTCCCGTTCCTATGAAGCTCACCACAAATGAGAAACGGTATTTGTGGTGTATCACTTTCTGCGGAAGTGTGGACTTTTCAAACTGGGATTGTATGTGGAATGGATGTGGCTTTTATTTTATTTCATTTCATTTCATTTCATTTCATAGTTGGTTTGTATGGCATTTAATAAGGCTCGCAGGCTGAGGAGGAAAGAAGAAGCACAAAAGTCCGGCGCAAATTCTATGTCTCTTTCTTCTATCTCTGATTTTTACGTTTTTCGTCTCCCAAGTTCAAGCTGGCCCTATCCTAGTGCTAATGATTCTGATCAAATTCAAAACCTCATTATTGTAATTGTTGCCGAAGTTAGACGTGGTGAACGGACCCCGGCGCATGAAGTTTATCCGTTTATCCCTTCTCGTTGCGAAAAGTTTCGGTTTGTGCGCCGAAACAAACCGGGACTGTAATTCTTTGTAGAAGTATATTGTGAAGGAACAAGTAGTACCCCGTAGTTTTAATTACGACGAGCTCTTTAAAAAGAACAATTGTGAATATCGATCGGCTAGACAACCGACGCAGTTCTCTTTTAAAAATAGATTGTCTAAACTAGCCAGACATCTGGCTAGAGGTCTAGCCACCCTGTCAAATTGCTCGACTCGGCTTGGCTTCTACTCATTGGCCGGCCGATCCAAGCATATATCCGACTTCACTCCCGTTTCTCGTTTCTACCGAAATGGGAGGTTCAATTCAGCCCTAGAGTAGCCTCTTTAAATACCACCCTTCGAAACATGGCACGGCCAGTCAAACCTCTAGGTGTATTTAGCTACCACAACTGCAATAAACCTTTCTAGCGGAGACTACAGCCGCCATCTTCGCCGCCGTGGTGTCTCGGCCGTCCTTCTTGGCCCCCAGCTCCGTGCGTGAGGTCGTGCTAGCGACATGTAGGCCTATTACACGGCTTCCAGATTCAGCTACAGCTGTTTCCAGTAAGTGCGGAAGCTATTTTACCATTTCCCGATGCATCGCGTGATTATGACCTGTCAGTTGTTGCGCAGCTAGTTGCAGATGCCTTGCATCGCCTACGCTCGGTTCACTCCTGTGCGTGCTTCGCGTGTCGATGCTATAATTTTGCTCTTCGCGATTGAAAGGAACGCGCTTTAGGTTGTCCGGTGTGCGCTCCCCGAATGCCGCGGCTGATCAGAAACGAATGCATGCGACTGATTGTTTGAGCACGTAGCTTTCCAGAAGCTAGGTTCCATCTTACAACACGCATGCTCTGCAGGGAAACGGCACTTGCAGGATGCTTCGCGTAGTACCACCACCATCCCGTCAGATACGGATCGCGGTGTTTCGGGTTCCTGTTAAACGTGAGCGATAAGTCTCGCATATGTACGAAAATGTGAGAGGCGGGAGGATAAAAAAAGCAAAACGATCGGATATTTCTGGCGACCATTGTTCGGAATACCGCATAGCTGTGTCAGTGTCCTAGCTCATATATTGCTATCTCGTCCCGCAATTCTGCTCTTACCTATGCGCTTTTGTCTTTCGCAATGTGCGATATTGAAGGTGTCTTTTTTTTTTTTTTTTTTATCGTGCATAGCTTATCCGCCCCCATTTTCTACCTACCGTGATATTTATTTGGTGTACGTGTTCTAAGAACTCGATCCATTCAGTGGCAGAACGCAAATATTGAGAGACGCGGTATTGTGCCGTTTAAATAGTGCAAACATGCGCCTGACTGTCGTTTAATATGGCTCTGTTACGGGAAATATAACTTTTTTGTAGTCATTTATCACTATGTTGCGAACAGTTTCACTCCTTTGTAGTCATTTTGTACTACTCTAAGTTTCAGTATTACTATGTTGCAAACGGTATAACACCTTTCTAGTCGTTTAGTATTACTATGTTTCAAACAGAGAGCACCTATGTAATTGTTTGGTATTTACTATGTTGCAAACAGTACATAACTTCTTTGTAGTTGTTTACATTACTCCGTTGCAAACAGTACAACAGCTTTGTAGTTGTTTAGTATTATGCTCTTGTAAACAGCAACTCCTTTGTAATCAAAGCAGTCTAAGAGAATCCAAATAGAATCCACCTACCATAATATACAATATTATCTGTTTTATATTATTTAAATGAAGACAGCAGATGGTCATTATATATTCTCCGTGATTTGGGTAATCACTGAGAATATGTATTGACCATCTGCTGTCTTCATTTAAATGATGTTTTCATGTTGACACTGATAATATTGCGTATTACGGTTGATGGATTCTATTTTCAAATAATGCTGGAACAGCTGGTGTATACCATGACCTAATCTGATCTCTCTGGTGCGCCATCTGGAAGTATACAACGATGACGTGTAGGTCTTTTTTGTTCTTCTCACAGAGGGAACATCTGTTTTAGTTTGCCGTCCATTTCCCTTGAAGTCATATTTGTGTCTCACCCGGCATATTTATGACAATCGAGATCACTTTTTGTTTGCTTCGTATGGCACAACAGCTATGTCAAATGCACAACATTTAGGAAGTTTTTTTAAGGACTTCTTAGATGTTGAGGTTTTTATTAATTTTAACCATTGCATTGAAAAAACTATAAAAATGGGTAGCGCCTTAAATTAAATTAATTAATTAAATAAGCAGTAGCTTTAGTATCACACTTCAAGAAACAAAAATTAAGCCACACAAAGAGGCCCTAACCAGTGAACATAACAGGTTGGATTGGAGGAGTCTGCTTTCGAATTGCTCCCTTCTCCAGCTTTAATAATACTGATTAGACAAGGTATATGCCTCAGTTTACATTGTTCAGAATAATAAATCTATAATTTCATTAGATTTTTTTTCCTTTGATGCATCATACTCATAATTGAAAAAATACCTATGTTACTAAGTTCGACAGAATGACTCTTAGTGCAATGATTGCATTAAATTTGATGGAGTATGACACTTGCAGATAACGCTGCTGTGTTGTATGCAATTTAATGTATAAGATGTGCATGAGGGTGACACACTGATTTAAAATAAGCATTTTTAGACCACCTGAGACTTGGTGTAAGAAACACGACGGACTTCTCAAATACAGCTAACCACTTTATTCAGTTCTCCCTCCTTTTATACAACCTGAACCCAAAATTGTCACCATAAAAAACACTCCAAACAAAGGCACCAAGGGGACACGTCTTGACTTCGCAACCACAATAATCTTAAAAAAAAAAAAAAATTACGAACCACTTTGAACTTACAGCTACACACACATCAAAACTTCGGCCGAAGGGAACAATTCTTTGACCTCGCAGCCACTCTTATCTTTACAAAAAACGAAGAAGCGAATCACCGGAACCGACTGCAGTTCAAACCCATCAACCTGTTACATCTTTTTTTTTTCTTCTACGTACGCATACAAACGGAACAAGATCAAGACAAAGGAGGTACCTCTGGTCAAAAACACAAGGCCTGTTCAATTCATACTCACAGAAAAGCTTTCGCCCTATCGCTAAGAAGCATAGACGCTTGGCTTATGCAATTGCCGATCGACCTAATTTTTACTGTCTCTTTTGCAATCCTTTTGACGTCATTGACATCTTTGCATACTACCGTTGTACCGGACCACTCGACTGAGCAGTATCTGCATTCTTGTACATATTTCGCAATTTCGGAATTAGTCGATTTTATCTTCACGTTTCTTTTGTGCTCTGTCAGACGATCGTTCAAGCATCTTAAGGTCTGCCCTATATACTTAAAACTGCAAGTCATCGGTATGTCATAAACGACACCAGTTTCACAAGGCACAGACTTTTCCCTGTGGCCTTAAAATTAACCTAATTTAAAACTGTTATATGACTTATGCATCTGACACAATCTTTTCACTGAATGCTTACTAGGCGTTTCACTTTCAGTATGCCTCTATTTGTGGATGATGTTACAAAGTGTATTTTTAGCCTCGGTTTTTCAATATACAGATATTTTTGTTTGTTTTTGCGACTAAATTTTTGTCCATCATTCTTTTTTTCTTTTATTTTTTCTAACTGGGCATTGTATTTGATATACAGGGTGTTTCTTTAAATGCAGGCCACATCATTCCTGCGAGAAGTTGGTATTAATCTGAAAAAATGTTAATATCTAGGGCTGGCATTTTAACCCAATTAATAAGCGTTTTAACCCAATTAGTTGCCCCCTTTTAATTGAATAATTAATCATTAATAAGCCTCTTTCATTTCTATGAGTTTGACAAGCGTCTTGAATCAACACTTAATACGAAGAAAGCAAAACACAAGCAGGGGACAGAGACAGGCATGTAGAAGAGACTGACATGCATGATATTTTTAAGAAGTCAAAATCACTTTTTTTTAAATAAATATTCAATAATTGGCATTATATAGGATTTTATATATCAACCTCAATGTATAGTTGAGAACAGTTCGAAGATACTCACGTTCGCAGATTATTACTTCAGCTTCGTAAGGCAAAAAGGTTTGTTGATATTCCACGGCATGAGCGATCGATCTCCTTTGGTTGTTCACAAGAGTATATCTGCTGCGCTAAGCGAACACTAGCACGGCATTGAAGTCACCGGCATTTGTAACCGTTTACACTTGTCTGGAGCTGCAAATCTCGCCTCTACAGTTTACTTTAGGTTAAAATTTGGACTCGCCCACGTCTGCGGGGTAAAAGCGTTTATTTTTTACTTTCTTTCGGTTTGTCAAAATGTTACCAATGAACTGTTTAAGAAAATTAATCGCAATTAAAGCATTCATTGATTATTTGGTAGGCTGATCAATCAATTGGCCAGTCCTATTTATTTCATAATAATCTTTGCCAAAGGGCACCTTTGGGAAAATAATTAACAATCAATATAATTCGTCTATAAATTACTTTCGAGTACTTCACTTTTAAATTTGGGAATCTATAGGTACGGTTTCAATTCGAAACTTGCTGAGGATCATCGAAAACCACTAAATCAACTTTTTCTAGAAATATAGAAGGCACATCAGCATTTGACAGCATTCTGATGAAACGCTGAATTTGGACATGTTTCTAAAGGGGAAGGGCAATGTGTGAGCGCACCGTTGGTGCACATGGGGGATGATGAGGTCCTTTTTATCAGGGAGAATGGCAGGCATGTGTGAGGGTGATGACGTGGTAGAAATCTTGTCGGTTGGGTTGTAAATTTTTTGTGTCTTTATCGGTTCTTTTCTATGCTCTGTGTTTATTTTTTTGGTTTGCCTGAAAATTAAACTTTAGTTGACAGTCAGCGCTTTGTCCGTGCACTTCTTTCACTTGTCCTTTGTTCAATTTTTTTGCGTTGTTTTCACATTTGACGGTGTTTCTAGGTTTCGGTTTTTTTATCGGAGGACGTCTTTGCACCGGCAGCAGGGGCATAGCAACCGGGGGTTGCTGCGCCACTGCTGCCGGCGGGAGTGAAGGGTGGGAGGTACGAAAGACATGAGGGCCTGGGTGCCGGATGGCCTAGCTGCGCCGCTGACCAACAGTCCTGCCCTCTGTGGCCGAGGCCTGCAACGAGCTAGTGCCACACTTGTTTCTTTCCTATGAAGCCTATGAAACAATAGCTGCATGCTTCGACCATGGGGGCAGGACCACTGGTGCAAAGGTGCACTCTGATAAAAAACTGAAACCTACAAACACGTCCAAATTGAGTGTTTTTTAGGACCACAGTAAAATGCTTTATGTGCCTTCTAGATTTCTAGAATCAGTTGATTCAGTGTTTTTTTTTATGATCCTCTGCAAGTTTCTATGTGAAACCATACTTATAAATTCACTAATTAAAAAGCTAATTACTGAAAAGTAATTCATGGACTAATTATACCAATGTCAGTCATTTTTTTAAATGGGTCCTTTGGCAAAGATCATTACGACATTAACCTTTTTTCAGTGCTATGCATATTCCTAGCGGTAGCAATTTGGCGCACGTTTCAAGAAACACCCTGTACCGTAAAATACCAGGGGAGCACTCACCCCACTTTCACTGAAAACTTGGTTAATCTAGACATATGCTCTTGTCTGGTCAAATCAGGCACTTAACATATAATTCACACAATTCCCAAGTTTGGGAAATTTTAATAGTGGGTGCTTGAACAAAGTAAGAGCTTCCACGGTATTTCACGGTATATTTAATATATATTTATGATATATACTGTAAACGACTTTTTTTCGCGGGCTCAATATTTGGCGGTTTAGGTCAAAGCTGAAGTTTTGGAATAATTCGTGGGTTCTAATTTTCGCAATGCGGCGGGATCTGAATATAGAATCCAATGTGTTTACATATTACCAAAATGGTTCGTGGGACCTATTTTTCGCGAATTGTAGGCGATTCGCATAATTTGTGAAAATTAGGTTTTCGCAAAAATTAAGTTGTTTACAGTACAGTTGAACCTCGATTTAGCGAAACCCGATTTTACAAATTTCCCAATTTAACGAACAAATTCGGATTCCCCGCGCAGCCTATGCGCGAGGTCTCTCTTCCTCGATTTTACGAAGGTCCCAATTTAACGAAGTGATTAGTGGGTCCCGGTGACTTCGTTAAATCGAGGTTCAACTGTACTTGAGGAGTATGTATATTCAAGGAGCAGGAATTTCTCGAAGAAATTTTTCAAAAGTGTCTTATTTAGAAACAATGCTTTTTAAGATGCTATCCTCTAAAGTAATGTTTCTCGTGTATGTCGACACGCAGGGGAATATGACCTCTTAGGTCGATATTTCCGATTTGCAGCTCGAGACAGTGTCTCAGTTAAGAATTTGCACGTGTGGTCAGTTATCAGATGGGATGGAATTGACATGAACATTTTTTGAGGATTATGCTAGATTAGGATCACGGTTAATCACTTTGAGGATTCATGTTTGAGCCTCTTAGTTAAAGTACTTCAGTTGTCCAAACATTAATAAGGACATGGCAACAAGAACACTTATCTACAAAGAGCCATCTCTCAAAGGGCCTTTTTCGGTTAGCTGTTGACTTCAGACACGTTTTGTCAGAAACTCATGCCTGCCTTTGTCGGAAATATCAGACGCATGCCCTCCTTGTTATGATACTACCTGGTCCACGAAAGCCTTGTCAGTTTCCGTCAGTGGGCCAATACCACAAAAAACAGGGCATTCGCCCGTTCTATAATATGTGCCCACTCCTTAATTTTGTAAAATTCGGAAAATACACGAAGGGCACATCTTTACATATGGTTGACCTAAGGGGGGCCATATCCCAGTTTTACCCGATCATCTCCAAGTTTGCAGTGGGCGTTTGCTTAGGATATTACGGTAATGTTGCACATCGGGACGAACACAATATGAATCGATTTGAAATTTCGGTAGCTTCCTGGCGTGGTTGCCATAATAATGTGGTAGCTCAGACTATTTTGTCGTGCCAGTTTTTCTTCTTTTAAAATTTTTGTTGAATTTCTTTCTGGGTGTCTTTGTAGAAAGCAGGCAGAGGCAAAAAAAACAATAAAAAAAAAACAGTCGCCCATTTGCCTTATTAGCGTGCCAAGGGCAATGATAACAAGGAACACAATGCATTAGTGTGGAGAAACTCTGTGAACATGTGGAGACTGGATGGCACGAAGTGGCCCTGCATGGCACAAAGTAACCGCGTGAGTGCTCTATGGATGTCTTAGTTGTGGATGCCATCTTTTGCTGTTGCAGTGTAAATGCTGCCTTTTCAGAGCCTGTTGGAGTAAGGCTTTATTCTCCTTACAAGTAAACACCAGGAAATCTATGACCTAAGTATAACGGTGTAGACGAAAACTAGCTGCTGCCTATGAATAACTGTCTGCCCTCTTCCCAGGCTGGGCACTGCAATCGGGCGGCCAGGATGAACATAATGCGCAAGCTACTGGTGGGCCACCAGGGCAGGGGCGGTGCGGCACCGGAGGAGGGTGCCCAGAGCTCCCAGCACACAGCCCTGGGGCTCATGCACCTGCACAAACTCTTTGCCGAGCTCACCCACCCGGCCCACCCGCTCACCCAACAGGAGCAGGAGCAGCGCCTATACAACATGCTGCCCCTCTTCTGCAAGGTATGTGGGACAGGAGACATGTTTAACAGCAGTCATAACTTGGAACTACGAGGCAGCTCCATCATGAATGACATTAATGGTGCCAGAAAAGCCTAGGGTACACATGCACAAGCTTTGTGCACTCTGGAAACCTAGGGCACATACACAAGCTCTGTGCTCTCGGAGTGAATTGGTACAATGTAGGAGCTTGTCTAATAGGGACATTATTTTCTTTCTCTGGCTTGATTCTGCACAATTACAAGATTGGCAGTGAGGAAGTGCACAGTGGCAACCTTGTGAGTTTAGCCATAATCCATATGAAGAAGGACAGCACTATATTGTAAGCACCTAACTGACATTGCCATAAAGCAGATCTCAGCATTGTCAGAGGCTAGGCGACACACAAATTAAAACTGCAAGGTCACAGCGTGTGCTCCACGATCGATGGGATTAAAGAAATTATAATGGCAATTTCAAATTTTTTTAAAAGAATGTGTTTTCGGAGACACTGGGGTCCTAACATGCCACTTAGGCTTTATTAGAGCTCTCCGACTCTTATTTTTGTGCTTGCGAATAGATTTTCTAAACTGAAACAAACATTCGAACGTGACGTCGACGAGCATCGTCGGTGTCGGTAGGATTTAGTGGACGCTCTGTGTGGTTCCTGCAGTTAGCTATTGGGCAGGAGATCGAACTATAGGGGGCGCTCTGACCCGTTTGTTTTCCCCACGCTCGGTGTTTACTCAACACAAGGCCCGTACACATGCCAACAGGCCTTATGGGCATGGCCATGTCATCTTGTACAATAGAGCGCGGGGCACAGTTTAATGTAAAAAATACTAACCATCGACGAAGCGACGTTAAGTGCCGGATCTATCTTCTGAGAATGCGAGCTTGAGGCACTTCGGCTTTTGTGCGGAGCTGAGACCGTGCATGCTGCATTGTTCATGCAGGCCGGAGTGGAAACAAAAGAGCCCCTCCTCCCCCTCGCCGGAGAACACAAACTCCAGTCGAACGCTGACGCCGCGTTCGGTTATGTCGGCCGAGCGCTGCGTCATTGTATTTGTTGTCCCCATCCGTGTAGTTGATAAGTTAACCGCTTGGGGCGTAACGGTCTGTCCTCCTCCCCAATAGTGCACGGCGGTTTGTAAACTGGTAAAATGGACAACAATCCCGCGCTTGCAGACAAGTTGTTTCCGTTCAGCGACCTCATGCCGACAGAACGGGAGAGGCTTCTCAGGATGCGGAACTCTGGATTGGCGCTTTACGAGGGTGCCCCAGACTTGCCAACGAATCCTCGGTCGCCGCCTTAGGGCAGGCGACTTTCCCAAATCTTCGGCCGACTTGCCGACGCTGTTGCAATGCCAAGAGTGCATCATTCGTTTGAACAAATCGCCCGACGAAGAGCCCGTTGCCGTCCTGCTTCGACGCCACGCAGCTCTTTAGTTCACGTTTCTGCCGCCGTCTAGGGGAAGGTCTCCGGCATTTCTTTCAGCAGGATTATTATCATACCTGTCTAATTGACTGGTGCGGCCCCCAAACGTCTGTTCGAACTAGAACTTGCTCAACAGTGACCAAAGACGTGCCTGACACCCATTCCAGTCGTCAAATAAAACTTCCAAATTACCTTTATGGCCCCTTTGACCAGCAGTATCACTAACAAAGAAGGGTGACGAGCACCGTGATTTTGAGCTTTTGGCGCTGCTTGGTTGGTCCCGTCAAGTTATAGTGCCAGCTGCATTCTTACATAGGGTCAGAGTATGGTAGGCGACATTACTTAAATGCTTTACATTGTAAAGTCGAAGAATAATGCAGCTTTAATCTGTTGCAAACTTTCTGAAATCAAGATATTCAGCTCTCTATATTTTAAAAAGTGATCATGTCATAGTCACTTGGCGTATGGTGGTGATATTCCTTTAATGACACGCATTATCAAAGGAAAAGCAGTCTTCACCACCATTTGAATATGAAATTTGGACAAGGGAATCACACATTTAATTTAGAGGTGTCCAGCATTCTAGTATCCTGAACCAGATGCCCTCGACCTTAAACAACAAAATATTCAGCATAAAAGGAAGCTTTACAAGTGCATCAGGTGCACCTATTGTTACTGCTAGCAGCTAAAGTAGAGGGTAAGCACCTCTAGCTCTGTAAAACATTCAACAAGATGATCTTACATGCACATTATTGCGCACTTCATGGTTACCTACCTCCACTTATGTGACAGTTAGCAACACTAACAGTGAAGTCATGGCAATGACATGCACTCATACAAGACTACAACACAGCATCATAGGTGCATAACACAGCCTAAATGTGACATTGGTACTTCTTTTTTCATCTTACTTTACAGGCTAGTGTCAAACATCCAATTTTAACACTGGAACAGACTAATAATGATGCCATTCTCTCCAAAACCACCATTTATTTTTTCTCTCTCTCTTTGATTATAAAAATAAAAGACTATTTTTTGACAATAGAGGACTAGGCTTCTCACACACCTTTATAAAGAATTGCTTTTTAGCTGGCATCCGTGAAATCTTCCTTTATCATGAATGTTCATCTATACGCGTCTTGTGTGCACTCTTTTTCCTCACAGGTCTTTGAGAACAGCCCTGCTGTGGATATAATTGACAAGTTCAGCGATGTACTTGCCTTCTCCAAGCTTGTGTCCAAGCTCATGGTGTCTGAGATTAGGAGGCGCGCTTCAAATCAAAGTACAGGTCAGTATTTTCAAGTGCTAACTCCTCCCCTCGAGTCTCCTATTTTCTAGACTGTGCTCTTGTAGCTGGCACACCTCTCTGCACTTCATCCAATTAGGGAGCATATAAAGGATTCCTAACGGCATGTGGAGAGTAGTATATGTTGTGGGAAGACAGATGCAAACCAGAACTTGTTAGTAGTTCCCCTGTTAAGCATAATTCATACACATTTTAATTAAAATCTTTAATAGGTTTTCAAACAAGCACCTTGTAAGCCGTCATGCCTGAGGTTATGCTATATGATAACTCAAGCAAATCGACAAAATTGCAACATTCATGATAGCAAAATATTCTACCTAATAAATATGCCTTGACAGCCACAAAATACTTTTTTTTTTACTGTTTTGAATGGCTGATAGTGTTGTTTAGATACCACCATCAAATTGGAAGTCTGGGAGCAACATAATATGCTAAATTTGCTATGAAAATAATATAATTTCATGAAGAGGAATTCGAAATTTTTGTGCAATAGATGATTTTGCGGTGGGGTCTTGCACTATGCACTTTTATCTCTCTTTTCTTGCTGGCTGTTTTTCGATGAAGCATTGTGTCTCACTTCTTCCTAGCAGTCCCGCATGAATCTACATAAGCAGTCTACATGTTGCTTTTTATTTTGAGGATTTTTTTTACTTTGGGGTTGTGCAAATATTCTAATTTTTGAATATGTGGTATGTTTTCCGATATTCGCTCTGAGATGAACTACAATACGCATATTTTTTAAAGTGTTTATTGCGGTGGGTTAGTGTGGGTCACTGAATCAGGGTACATGCAAGTCAAAATATAGAGCATTGAAGTAGGAGGTGGAAGCAAGCAAGAAACACAAAGCAACACAAAAGAGCCGCTTTTAGGGTGTGTCTGCACCTGCACAATACTGATGTGGCCACACAGAACAAATCTACCGCGTGCTAGATAAAGAAAAATATATTTACTTCGGCGGGGTGTTTGACGTGTTGAAGTCCCCGATCTCGTCATATTGTAAGTTTGAGTATGAGTTGCGAAGGTAAGAGCTTTGCTAAAATAGTCATTGTTTACCATCTTGTTAACAGTAATAGCCGCACAGAACAACGGTTTGAGAAAAGCAGTGAAAAAGTTGAGAAATTGACGAACGTTGTGGTGCCCAGTTTAGAATGCGAAAGCATTGACTGCCTCATGGAGTGAGCTGACATTATCAGCTTTAAAACCACGCCAAACCGCTTTTAAATACTTCTCCAAGTCAAGCCAGCTCCCAGCTATGAAACTGTAACCACTTGCAAAGCTAGCCACGGCACCTTTTACGCAGCTTCAATCCCATTGGATAGCGCGCGAAAGTCCCCGAAACCCAATGCCCGTAAGCACTCCCGTCAACAACTCTCCTTGTTGCGAAATGAGAGAAAGTCTCCAGGTATTTTTGATCTGAATGGCCATTGATGGAACATCGACCTGTTGGTGTGAACGCATTTTCACACTCCCAGTTCTTCGCTCTTCTGCGCAGCGATGTTCCTAAATCTATGGCAATGTCCCTTGCTGGCATAGCCATTGGTGCGGTACGGCCAGTTTATAAGTCTCCGTCCCTCTTTTCCTAATTGGATGCAGAAAGCGCGAGCAGCGCCATTGCCCAGTTCCTGGAGATTGAGAGCACGGAGGAGCAGAGCCGGGGCTGGATGCTGCTGGCCAGCATGAACCTGCTGGCATCAGGTGGCTCCCAGCTGGTGGAGGTGATGACCTCCAGCGCCCTGCCCTCCACCCTGGTCAAGTGCCTCTACCTGTTCTTCGACCTGCCCGAGCTCAGGGACGCAGACCGGCTAGACCCGCACTGCGAGTTTACCGCCCGCGAACGCCGCATCCTGCTCCAGAAGGTCTTTGTGCAGGTGCGTCCAACGCGTCATTGGACGTAAATCGATTCGTGCACGGATTGATTTTAGGAAAAAATGTATCGATTAACTCTGTCCGTGAGAAGCACAGAGGGGAGAAGTCGGTAGAACTGTAGTTAAGTGAAAGGTTAAGATAGTTAGCACGACTCCCATCTCATTGAGTCTACGGGACTATCTCTTCCGTTTCAAACACTTTCTCTTGCTACCCAGCTGAGCGCGAGCTTCAAGTCTTTTGTAGCCCTTCGTCGCATGCCACAGCCTGGCAGAGGGCGACGAGTGCGTACTAGAGGCAGAGCATCTAATATTGGACTTTTACCCTGTCACTTGCAAAAGGAAGAGTCAGAAGATTAATGCAGCTGTAACTAAGTGTCTGGTGGGCCGCAATCATGCCAGAAAATGATGTGTCACTCAATCGAGTATCAGGTATAGAAAAACCAGTAGCTGGACATGGGTTTTGTTAAGCCAATGGCTGACACAAAGTAAAGTTTGCTAGCATGGCCTTACTTCCAGATAGTGAAAGGTACAGTAACCAAGTGGACCTCAGGTATAGCATAATCTCCCCATGTAAGGTAAGTTTTTTTGTTTTTTTTAACAGCTAGCGTTATTTTTGGTATTTGAGATGCCTTTATTGGTAGTACAAGCATACTACTTGAACTTTGCTTTACTGTATTCATATTTCTTTTTACTCTATCTGTCCCTATTTTAGAGAGTCCCTACCCGTAGAGTGGTTAAACAGAAAAAAATGATGCGTAACCATGGCACCGGCCGAGACAAACGAGATCTTGCGCTAGTCGTCTCATTATTCAAATTTTTTCGTCCTTCACGCGAGAGGAAGGGGCGTCCCCCAACCTCCCACCCTTTGAAGGGGAGAATAAAGCGCTTCCGTCCGGCCGCAGGTCCTGGTGCGGCTGTGCAGCCACCCCGCCCCGGCCGAGGAACTGGCGCGCAAGGACGACCTGACGCTGCTCTTCAGTGCCATCACCACCTGGTGCCCGCCCTACAACAATGTGTGGCGCAAGAGTGCCTCCGAAGTGCTCATGACCCTCTCCCGGCACGGACTCACCGCTCCCGTCGTCAACTACATCCATAGTAGGGCGTCCCCTTCTCATTGCCTCTCTGTCCATGGTACCACTTGAAATGAATGACTCCGGGCTGTTGCTCCTCTTTCTTTTTTTTTTGTTTCGGTCTCGTTGTAGTTAATGTTTGCTCTAACTTCTTGTCGGGCCTTGGAGAATGAAAAGTCTGTGAGAAAGATAGGTGTATATTTTGAAGGAAATGTAACTTAAGGTACCTTCGCAATCAGGCTCCCAAAAGAGTGTTACGCATTTGTTTTTTTACACCGTAAAATACCGGGCAAGCGCCCACTCAAGATTTTGAGATAATCATGAAAAAATGGGGGATGGGCACTTGTCCAGTCATCAATTTTACATATCAATGTATTGTGCATATTTTCTCAGATTTTACAAATTTGGGAATTGTCGCTTAATGTGGTATGAGTGGATGCACGGTATTCTATGGTAGGTTTGTTCTTGGTAAGGATTTATTTGAATTTTTACGATTTCAAGTAATGTCCCATTTTCAATCTCGGTAGAACACCGTTTCTGTCTAATCGTTCTAAGTAAGGATTTATTAGAATTCTTGCGATTTTAAGCAACGTCCTCATCTCGCTCCCAGCCACTGGGTTGGAACGAGGTGCATATAGTACAAAATTTTGTTCCAGTTGAATGGCTGGAACGAGAAAGTGAAAACGTTGGCACACCTCGAGTTCACGTCCGAGGGTGCGAGATTGCTAAGAGGAATGCCCCTTCCCCCGCAGGCAAAGGCTGCGTGGCACTGTGTGTGGAGAATGTGCAGCGGGTGCAGGAGCTCTCCCCCTTGGAGGTGGTAGAGATGTTTGTGACCATCTTCTGCTTCCTCAAGGACTCGAGCGAGGTGTCCCAGCTGCTGCTGGACGACTTCCGCTCCTGCCAGGGATACGTCTTCCTCTCCGAGTTTCTCCTCAGGTGGGTCGGCGGCGGGCCGCCTCCCCGCATTCCTCGTTGGCCGCTGAGCCTGGTGCACTGCATACCGCTACGTAACGGAGATGCGGTTGTGTCTCGTGAATGTGAACCCCATTGATACGAATACCCCAATACAGTCAAACCCACTTATAATGAACGCGATAGTTCCGCGAAAAGTGGTAGTTTTATCAGTAGTTTGTTATATCTGGACTTACCTTTAAATGTGTTATAAAAAAGAATAATGAAGCTGGTATTGATAGTTTCACTCTGCCAGCTCTTTATTTAAAGGAACTATTTGCACGACTCTGACTCGCCCCCAATTATAACGCATAGGCAGATTTAGCTTTCGGATAATCAAAAAGTAAATTGCTGCCGATTCTACCGCGCTAGTAAAATAATGAAGATTGACCACATAACTCATAAATCAGATTTTATGAAACGCACGCCAACATAAAAATAAATGCCGTGCACTAGTCTGTTGATGGTTCTTCGCTGTCCACAGAGGTAATAGACTACTTCCATAAAGCCCTGCATGCAACACGGCGCGCGTTGCACTCTGGGAACTAGTTGGCCAGGGAGGAGAGTGGCATGGTTTCGGTTTCGATCGACACGTCGAGAGCGTGGACTATTAACGGCCGTTATCTCATGTTTTCTGGTCCCGAGAGCGTCATTTGTGGTCTCTAAACTAACCTAAATGGCCAGGCCTCGAAGCTTTAGCACAAGCCCAAGACGTATAGCTTGTCTTAACACATGATTGTTGTATTTTTGTACTTGAGCCTTCCTGTTAGTGTTTCGAGGTATGTAGATGAGCCAGTGCTGGGAATCTCGACGCTGCGAAGCTCGGGGATCTTGTTTATGTACGAATCAACAAGCTGTAGCACCCAGTAAGTACACATATATCGAGCTCGCGCCTTTACATTAGTGTTGTTGATCAAGAAGTTTTTTGTTTCGTGCCTCCATAGACGAAATATTACTTTTTGCAATTACGGTTTTCTTAATACGCCTGAGTACGCGAGGCAAAACTCGGAGGCGCCATTGTAAAGCTCAATTTCAACGCAAATTCTTATCTCTTATCTGTACTGACGCGCAGCACTGCACGAAGCGAATTCCCCACCTACTTCCATTTTACTAATATTCAACATCTCGTATGCGCATAACGTTGTCCTGCAGTCGTATAGGCACATTTGCACATACAAATCGCTGTAAGAAAGCAGATGTCGAGCACTTGTGTGAAAAATGTCGCACCGTTCTCCAGAAGTGCGCCGGACCGGCATGAACCCCTAGGTTGCGCGCCAAACGAACGAAATTATTCAAAGCGCATTTGACTGTTACTTGTGGCCATAATATTTGTTATGTGTTTGCTTTCTTCCTGCCTGAGTAGGCCGAGATAATTTCAGACACACCATTCAGGCACAGATCTTGGGCGTCAGTAAAACCTCGTCCAAAAAGGCTTAGCGAGGAGTAGGGGGTGCTTGTTAGGGCCTCCGCCGTAGCTAGCCGATCTCAGCGTTTGCGAAAACTTAATCTTCTATCAGCTTAAAATTTGAGTGGGAGATATATGATGACACGAGGGAGACATCATAGTAAGTTTGGTGCAGTAGTGAGGTCGAATTTATTGCGTTTCCTTAAAACTTCATTCGTCAACACTGGGCACAACTTTGATACTCCTGTGAGGATGCGGCTTCCTTTTCGCTCAGTGAAGTAACAAGAGGCAGACGTTTGGCAAAAAAAATACATGCAAGGCTCCAGGTGACCAAATTTCAGTTGTAGTTCACTGGTATTAGACGGGATTATTGAAATTGAACTAATGGTAAGGTGACTAAGCCACGTCTTACAACGTTTGCATACGCACTCATAATATCCGGTGTTTCGGGAACCAAGGAAAGTGCCCCGGTCTTCGTTTTGTATCGCTTGACTATGAGTGTATTGTACGTTCGTGAACAGTCAGATAATCTTAAACGTAAGCAGAGCGTTCGGTCGCGGCGTGATAGCATGAGATCAGGCTGCTCAGTCGAAACCAAAACTGAGTGGCCAACTAGTTCCCAGAGTGCACTGCGTGGTGTTTCGCCGCGATGGGGCGCGTCGGTTTTGGAAGAAGTCCATTATACTTGCTTTGGTCTAAAGCTTTCAAAGCGCCATGCTTCTTGTGCATTTATGAGTGTGTGGCCGTCGCCTCTGGCAGGGTCATCTTTCAAACAACACTTCGCGAGCTCGTTGGGTGGCTGGGATTGCGAGGCCACGCAGTGCTGCTTTGTTGTTATCTTTTTTTACCAGCGTGATGCCCTTTCGTTTATATACTGTATTTACTCGCACAATGAACGCACCCCCCAAGTCAGCTCTCAAAATTTTGACTTTTTTTTTTCACTCGCATAATAAACGCACCCCCACTCAGACTTCAAACTTTTGACCCCCTCCCCCCGCGCGCGAAATGAACGCGCTTTTTTATCCTGGTGCAACGAGGTTGCGAATGCATAGGCAGCCTGGGCGAACAAAACGCCTTGCAAAAGGCGTTAAAAAAATTCGCAAAGATCCAAGGAAGCAAGAAAAAAAAAAAAAAACAAGGAGCTTTTTTTTTTTGCACAGCGCAGTCTGGAGTTTGGGTTCGGGCGCTTCTGCCCGCAAAGAGGCAAGAAAGAGAGGCGCTCTAAGCGAACGAAACAGCTTGCGAAAGGCGGCAAAGAGAAAAAACAAACAAAAAAAAAACAACGGAACAAAGAGAAAACAAAAAAAAAAGAGGAGCTTTTTTTTCTTTTTCTTTTTTTTTTTTTTTTTGCGCAGCGCCGCGCGCAAGGAGGTAAGAAAGAGGAGCGGAGAAGCCCTCTAAGCAAACAAAACAACTTGCAAAAAAAAAAACGGAATTGAGAAAAAAACAAAAGAAAAAGAGGAGCTTTTTATTTTGCACAGCGCAGTTTGGTTACGGGGTCGTGCGTCTCCCCGTGGAGATAAAAAAGATAAGCGGAGAGCCCTGCCTAAGCAACGCCTAAGCAAACAAAACAGCTTGGGAAAGGCGGCAAAAAACCCCCAAAAAAACCAAGGAACTAAGAGAAAAAGAAAACAAAGAGGAGTTGTTTTTTTTGCACAGCTTAGTTTGGTTACGGGGTCGGGGTAGGGTCGGGCGCCGCGCGCAATGAGATAAGAAGTTACTTCGATTTTTCAGGATAAAAGGTCAGTTCATTATGGGAGCAAATAAGGACGCAAAAATTTTACTTCACCTAATGAACGCCCCCCCCCTCCCCCCCCAACTTTGCATCATTTTTTTGGAAAAAAAGTGTGTTCATTATGCAAGTAAATAGGGTAAAGCCTCCCAGTGGATTCCACACCCCAATCTTGGAATGATAGGCACGAGTCCGTAGACGCGAAAGAATGTGCATGATATGGATACCAAAATGGCGAACATAAACAAACGGTCATGATGGCGATGGGACTAACCACCTTATACCGAGCATTGAGTTTTTCTTGAGTTTCGGTTTTTGGTTTAGATTATAATGCGCTTGTAGTTTTGGTTACCAACTTTGGCGAAAAAAAGTACACGTTAGAATTGTGCAAACACGGTAGTGATCGCTGCTTGCTTTCGCACCGTAGTGCGCTCAACTGTCTTCCCAAGGTTGTCTAGGTGGCACGCGTATTCCTCCGAATGTCGTCCTGCAAAAACGAGGTCCTTGAGGGCTGTGGTGTACTCCGGAGCGAATGTCACGATGTATGCTCACTTTGTGCCAATCTGAATTGCTTTCGGTTTCTCGGGCATGCAGCCTCCAGTTTCAGACATTGTGCCAATTGAGACGTACTGAAAACAAAAAGAAACTGCCGCTGCGGCTGTTTCCAGTCTTCACCTTTGTTGAACGACGTCATGCTCATTGACATGTCTCTTCCAATGGGAACTTGAGAGTCAACTCTTCGTAAATAAAAATGTAAATATATTGCGTCACTCCTTCACATAACAGTCAGCAAAGAGTGGGGCACAAGGGCTACTCAGAGGCGTCAGAGTTAGCCGTGTGACGGCTCGTTGTCGGCGTCGATGTGAGTCCGCGTGCTCTTTTTCGCGTTCGAATTGTTGATTCTACGTCTTCCTGGGCAATGTCTGACTGCTTGAGAGGCCTCAGCGAAATTACCGCGGCTCGTTACACCGCAAAACCTCGCGTGAATAATGTGACATACGGCGATTCATTCAGCGTGGAAGCCGCAGAATGTATGCTAAAGCCTGATTCGCATGATGAGATTTCGCTCGCAGTTTTCAGTTGCGACGTCGCTCGGGCTGCAAAAGTGTGATTCGAAGCTGAGATGGTCGACGTCGAGACTGAAAATCACAAGCAGAATCGGACCAAGTGAATCAGGCATATCAAGTCGGTGACAGCCACTGGTAACAATGATCAACATCTCCTTGTATCTACTGTTTACATCGAGCCTGCTTACCAACCGTCAAACTTAAGTCTTTTGAGGCCTGTACTTACTTCTTATCGCAAGTACCGGGCCAACATTTGGCCTACGGGCCGGTGCCGTCTAAAAGAGCAGACGACTAGCGGAAACGTTTGAAAGAGCAGGCAATAGTTCAAACGATCAGGCGTCTGTTTGAACTTGAAGACGCACTGAACATAGTCCGCAGGTGGTCCGTACAACTTGACGGTTTTCTGGCGTTCATTTTAGAACAAAACAAAAAAATGATATGAACATAAGTATCCATGAATTCAACCCAAAGTGCTTCCCACCCAAGCAATCGTGGTCCTACGGCGCCTGGTTTTCCCTTCTCACGGCACATATCCACATTCTCGGACGAACCGAGCACATCAAAACTGACCTTCAAACCTTTCTAGACTCTTCTGGTACAGTCTCAGTCGTGGCTTTTGACAAGAAGGCAGGTTTTTATTTGGTTCCTGTCAAAACAACGCAGGAATACACGTCTCACATGGTGACTTGCGCCCCCAGCCCCAGACCGGAAGTGCGCCAAACGCGCCACCACCGCGCCATGACGTAACAAAGATGAGTTTGTGTATAAACGCGCTGATCTTTCGAACAATTCACTGGAAGACTGATGTAACAACACCATATTTTTGAAGTTAATTTACTTGCATAAGCACTTGCCAAAAATAAGAACGTCAATGCTGGGCAGATGCACTGACACCCTCTACCAAAGTACCCTAGAACATACAATCAAGCTCACTTATTACAGACCTCTCTTTTATGCAGGATGTGTTTGTCATATCTGTAATAAGTGACCACTTATTCACAAAGTGCAAGACTTACATAGAATCTACTCTTCTGCTATGTATGTATGTTCTAACAGGAATGCGAGTACGTATGTCGTAAGTGGCACTGTTAAATATGAGTGGCACTGCTTTTTGATAATTCAAGCTCCAGATATTCTTTTACCATTTTATTATTACCAGTAGTGAGTGCCCCGGCATGAGACGGCGGTAGAGATGTGGCAACTCGGAGACATCCATCGGACAAGTTATGTTCATCAATCCAGTGCGAGTTTCCCACTCGAGGAAGACTCAGAGAAAGAAGACCAGGTGTAATCTAGTGGCCAAAAGCATCTTGATAAGGAAATGAAAGAGGAAGATGACTATAAACAAGGATAGATGGAACACAACAATTTGTCTGCGCGATTTTATAGACGCATGTTCTCTCGTCTTTTCTTTCCTTCTGCAGACTGGAGCAGAACAGCTCACAGGAGGCTTGTGAGGCCCTGAGGAACCTGGCCGTGCTGATGACGTCGCTGACCACCTGTGGCTACTTTGAGCTCAAGCCGAGCCAAGCCAGCACGGGGTCCCTTTTCCAGATCCCAGGGTTCACACTGCCACAACCCTCGGGAAAAGGTGCAATCCTCCACCTTCCTTTTTGCCTCTCGTACATCTTGGAAACACAGTGCCCTTCTGTGTGTTGCTGCTTTATTTTTTAAGTGGTCGTATCCAGGGGCACACGTGGCCTTAGTACTACACTTTATTCACCCCTAAGCTGACAGTGTGGTGGAAACTGGGTGTTCATTGGACCAGTCATACATCCATTTTTAACCATGTGATCACACTTTCGCCCAAAGCCTCAGGGCAGTCAAGTTCGATGAGACTCGTCGTGCCATCTGGCTCAAAATATTAACAACACTGGGAAGGCCCTTTTGCCAGCCTGTTTGCTCGTGGGGCTGTTCATGCATCACTTTGAAGGTATTGATTCGTGCATTTTTGGTCTTTTATTCTTAACGTTGCTATCAGATGTCGCAGAGGAGCAAACGTTGAAGCTGTAGGTACCGTTGCATACCAAACTTTTCCAACCCCCGAAAGCTTAGCAGGCGTGAAGCTCCGCAGGTTCCCGTCGAGGCTGTGGAAAGTACAACGCGGTCGGAGATGAATGAAGGCCGAAAGACGTGTAAAATAAGCATTTTGTTCACATTGCCTGACTTGAGATAGATATCTAAATGTGCTATTTGACTCTATATTTGGAATTAAAGTGATTGAAGCCCGGCGTTGTCTTTGGATTCGATGCAATGACTCTCTAGCGTCGGATCAGTCCTTTGACATTTTCACTGCTCTCTGCTCTTGGGACACATCAGGATCGAGTGACGTTTTGCAAACATTTGAGCATATAGTTACCGGGGAAAGCGTTTTCTTTGCTTCACTGGTTGCAGTGCGGTCTGTCGTTTGCGCCTTTGGCGTGATAGCATAGCTGCCCAAGATGGTTAATTGCTCGATTTCGACCAGTGTTTATGCAGTTCTAACTTCATTCCTGCTTCAAGAAGACAGTCTACTCAAAAAATAAAAAATGCATTTACCCCACGAGAAAAGGCTATCAATGCGGTGTTTATTGGTGTTCTATGTAGAAGAGAATACCATATTCCATAGACGAGAACGAACATCAGATTGCGACAAGCTGCTACATACGACACCCATCCAAACTACAACCAGGTTGCACGAAAAACACATTACTCGGACACCACAATCGTCTTCAACATGAGGACGAGGGAGACAACAAACCAGCTGACCACAGAAATGAGGTCTGCTATGCATGCGGGAAGAATTCACTTGGAATAAAAGGGTAGGTGAGGGGTGATTGAGGGAGGGGAGTGGGGAGTGCACACTCTTAGTTCTGCTTTTGTAGAGGAGGGAAGCTCGAGGAAGCGTTTGCTTTTGTTATTTTGAGCCGTGCACAAGCAACATAAAAAAAATAGAAGAAAATTGCCCTTGTCTACTTGCTTTCACTTAAATTTGGCCATAATATCAGGACTTTCAATTTTATTCTGCTAGTTCCCGTTTTGGGTTGTCGGAACCTTACTCAAACTTTCTAATGCTAGAACCACACAACCACAGACACATACACATTAATATATTTAACGATACATTTTTAAAACAGTTGGTAGTGTAGTGCACGACAACACAACGCTAGAGTTGGTAACAACATATCTCGCGAGGGTACGCCAATGGCTCTGCCGATTTTAGCCGTCCCAGTGTTGCCTCATTTGGCCACGGTGGTGCTGATGATCAGTCGATGGTGTCGCGCTCTGAAACCCTGTCCAGCGCCCATATCCATGCACAGAAAACGGGGTCAGGTGATGAAAGGGAGGCGGTTGATTGGACCGGCAAGCATGTAGTTCCCACTGCACCATCAGATGAGGGGTGAACGGAGTATAGTGGTGCGCCAATGCGGTTCACACGTATGAAACCACAGGATACAAATGTTGAATATACATTTGGGGTAATACACTAGGGAGAATGCACAGTCAGAGCACATCGGAAAGCAGCAAGCGTGCACTGCGAATCTTAGGTTGTGACAGGCTATGTACAGTCTTCAGAATAGAAGTACCAACCAAACTGGTTGGCTCATGGTTACACATGCAATTTGTTGATAGTTGCGATTCTTCTGTATTTTGAAAAAATAATTTTCATCAAACATCAAAAAGTGTTTTATGGAGCTTGTTGTTCTGCCAGAAATTGCAAGTTTTACTAATTAAGAATAGGCAAGATATATATACAGTTGAATGTCGTTAATTCGAACTCTCTTAATTCAAACTTGCGGATAATTCAAACTAACATACAGGTCTCATCCTATGTGTCTCTGTGGGAGGAAACTCCCGGTAATTCAAACTCTGCTTTATTCAAACAAATGTTCGGTCCCCCTTGAGTTCGAATTAACGAGAGTTGACTGTATAAATATGTAAATACATATATATATATATATATGTTCTATATATATATATATAGTTTGCACAGTATTTTGAGGGATCTCTGGCACTATTGTTGGAGATGGCCGAAAACCTCAGAAAAGAAAATTGTATGTAGGAAGTGCTGCGTATTTTGTTCCACGAACACAACCTATTGAGCCCAAACAACGGCCTGTGCAACCCCAGACACTGGGAGGGGAGCGCCGGAATGTGTGTGTGTTTGGGGGCGGGAGAAGGAGAGAGAGAGAAAGGGAGGGGGGAGGGAGAGAGAAGCACAGGACAGGATAGGGTGCCTGGAAGCCACAGACTGGGTGTGGTTGCACACCAGAAAAGACGCTTCTCAACACCAGCTGATTGTATAAATATATCCTTGTATTATCCCAATTTAACTGTTTAGGTTACAATGGGTGTTATACGAATGTTACAAAAAGCGTCTTTTCTGGTTTGCCACCGACCGCACCCAGGCTCGTCTCTCCCCTCCCGGTGTCTGGAGTTGCATCATGTTAGGTGGGTGTTCGCTCACAGCGAACACCCACCTAACACACATGACAGGAAGCTTGGACATTTAGTACTTGGATTGACTTATTAACGATACTGTATTGATTCCCACTAGTTTCTGTGCAATTCAACTCTCCTTTAGTTCCTGAAGTTTCCTACAGTGTTTCGGGTGGATGGTCTTCAAAACTCAAAAGGAAATACCACTGATCTCCACTAGGGGGGGCTGGATGGCGCAGTGAACAAACAGGTATGAAGCCACCAGAAGTAAGCGGCTTGTCCCGGAAGTTAGCACTTGGCAGGCTTTGTAACGTTTCCGAGGGCTGGTTTGAAAAGCATCGAGGGCACTAGATTTCAGCTTTTCACCTCAAGAGAGCCTGCTTGCTGCACAGTAAGAGCGCATGCAGACCCGAGAAGTATCATGGAAAACCATTCAAAGTAAACATTTTGAGATTCTAGTTGTTGAAGTGTGGGTATGTCCCAAGTTCAAATGCCTCATTCTCGGTACTGAATCCAGGTCGGTAGTATTAAAACCCCATCAAAGACACAAAAAAAGCATGGTCCAAAATATTGACTGAATGCACTAGGAAGCCCAGCGCATGCCCGACTTCCGGGACAAACATCGAACTTCCGGTGGCTTCACTTGCACCAGGCTTGGACAGCAGCTAAGCGCAATCCAGCCCCCTGTAATAGAGATCAGCGGAAAATACTTTTCATCTACAGCCTCCTATAAGCAGCTGCTGGTCATCACGTCAGCATCATAGGATAGCAGAGATCATAATCGATCACAGGGGTGGCCAGGCTGACATTCGAAGAGCCATAAAATGGAACCATTGTAATTGAAAGACTGCAATTTTTTTTTTTCTTTGTGCTTAGTTGGTGGCCAGGGCGAATTCTATTTATAAAGTGATTGCTCTGTATGTTGCCTTATTGCAAGTTTCCATTTCAAACAAGTACCTTGTCTGATTTGCATAGGATTGCACATAGCTGACAAAGCTCTAGCTGCCTTTTTTTTTATATGTCTTTCTTTTTACAGCAAAGCTGTTAAGGGCTAGTTTCCCTAGGATTGTGTCCAGTACCAAACAAATGTCGACACCTGTGGTCGACACAACACTTTGGTTGCCGCTGTCGCTCATAGATAGTGGTAGCTGTCCAGAGTGATGTGTTTGCCGGTTGTCTGCTTGCCACCATCGCTCATAGATCGCGGCAACCTTTCCAGCCTCGGCAACCACACAACTAGTTGTTGCCGTCGCTCGTAGATGGCGGCAACATTTCTTCGGAGGAAGAAGCCCGGGAACCGAACGAGCGGCGATGTGCGCAGCAGTGCGAATGGTTCCGCAACTGCCTTGAGGCCGCTATCACATAAAGTTCCACTGCGTCGAGCGCTTCAGATTCCCTTGCGAAAGATGTGCAGATCGCTCGCCTGGAAAGCCACCGCCGAGAACAGAAGCTACAGTTCCAGAAAGTACTTTTAATTTGAGGGGTGGGGGTGGTCGTAGGTTTACTATGGAGCCAAGAGCCACACTTGAATTCCCGAAGAGCCGCACGAAGTTCACGAGTTTGGTTTAGCCACTCCTGGCTTACAAGATAATGACCTTCTTGTATCATGCCTGCTGATCGATCACAATGGATTTTTCGTTCTTTTGTTATGATGTAATGTGTTAGTCTGAAACACCAGGCACCCTCTGAAAAAGCAAACTGTCAGAAGGCCTGCATATTGCACACCTAAATCTAAATTATTAAAACAATTTACTAATAAGCATTCTTAATTTTTTTTTTCCGGGTTTGTGCAAAAACGCAGAACATCAGCTCTACTGCTGTGAGTGTTTTTAAATGGCACATTTCAAAGCATTATTGTTATTCCTTCTTATCTTTCAGGTACGAGCGTGAGGAATATCCAGGCATTCCAAGTGCTCCAGACGGTTTTTCCCAAGGTGAGAATGGACCTGTTGTGCTTCTTCACTTTATATGTGTTGCATGACCCCAAGGTCATGGTACCGTGCATTGGACAGTCACTTTTGTGTTTCGGTCGTTACATTCCACATGCTAAAGACTTAATCATCTGCTCAGACAGCCCCGCAGCTTCGAATAACTGCAGGTAGACCAAAGGGGTTTTATTTACACACTTTGGTGGGAAATCATACTGAATATCTAGTAGGTCTCCCTTCTTCCCTTCCTTCCTTAGAGTGCCTAGTCTTTAGGGAAAGAAGTCTTAAGACTAGGCTCTACCTAGAGAACCATGGAGAGCGTTTGCAACTTAGTGGCAGACTCCTCCTGCGCCGATTGGTCGCAAGTGTGCATGCGTTTAGTTGTCGCTTGGCGAGGAGGAGATCAGGCAGAGAAGTGGAGATGCTTCCCTCACCTCCTTGCAGCTCATATTGTGCGTTACCCCGATCGAGCAGGTGGAAACGCCGTCTAATCTAGGCACACTGGTCCTACCCCTGCCATTGTGGTGCTATCTAGCGAGGGATCACGCATTTACTGTAGGCCTCACCTAACACACCCTCAAGACGGATTAGTAATATTTCCTTTTTATTTTTGTTCTTTACAGGCGCAGACAGTTCACTTGTCATCCCTGCTCCTCGATGCGATCAGCACCATCTACCATTCGGACAAAGCAAACTATTTCATCCTGGAGTCCAGCCACCCTTTGTCCCATTTCTCAGAAAAGATTCATCTCAAGACGCCTGAAATTCAGGTGCGTGCTCTCCAAGGCTCTTCTTCTCTTTCTCGCTCTCTCTTTGCTTTCTTCCTTTTATTGAGCAGGAATGAGAACTAATGGTTTTTTTTTTCCACTTTGCTACTTTCAGGAAAAGTTTTTTAAGCTGTTGGAATTCATTGTGATAGAACTGAAGTTTGTACCATGCAAAGAACTCATCAGCCTTAGCATCCTTCTGAAAACAAACAGGTATGCCGCTTTGTATTTTTAATATTGCCAGTGTTGCTATTGCTTACGTCGATCTAAGAGACAGCTGGTCAGTAATGATTAAAACAGGTAGGAAATAAATATAGTGAGGCAGTAGATGCCAAGACGGAATGAGCACATTATTCTTGGCCAAAGACTACCTGAGTCAGCTTGAGGGTAGAGATGCCGCATGCTTTTTGCAGACCTGAGGTTTCAAGACCGAATCAAGGATTCGAAATGGAAGTACAGAGGCAGATGCTGCTGAAGCAACAACTTGGGAGGCCTCTACCTCTGCACCATCCTTATTGATACCAAACCGTAGCACGACCACCCATGGTTGTGTCAAAAGGCGTGGGGCGTACAACAATCCAGGCGGCGCGCTGGCACATCTCTTGTATAGCACTGTGCTTTCACGTGCCCCATGGACTGGTGCTTGGCCACTGTCTTATCACTAATATCACAGTACACCACAGAAGCAGTTTTAATATTAGCCACCTCACCTTGTCCCGATTCGAGAAACTCTTTGTCCCATCCATTGCTCGAATCATTAACAAAACCTGCACTTGTTGAGTTGCATGAAAACTGGCAAGCGGTATGCTATCCTACTCAAACCCTTCTTCACCCAAGGGCTTACAATAATGGAAATTTTCCGACATGGGCTGTTGGCGCAATCGCAGGGCAGAAAATACCCGTGTTTATGATTGTTGGAAAAAAAGCGGCGCTAATGGAAAGGACGAGTTTTAGTGCAATGGGCACCACAGAGTAGACCAATAAGGTTGTTTGTGGGCACTAGCAAAGTGAACCATTATTAATATTATTATCACGTTAAGAAGTGAACAGAATAACAATCTATCCAATCCACTTCTTGCCCCCGTCCTTGTCTGCAGCACTATTTGCGTTCTTGCCGCACTTACCCAACCGGCCCGACCGGTCATGTTGACGACAGCTGTCTGCCTCGGGTGGGGGTTTACATGCAGTTCGGTGTCCTGCTCCATCAACTGCCTGCACACACTGGCCAACATTGTGCAGCACAATGCGGTCTTCAAGGATGTCTACCGGGAAGTGGGGCTCCTGGAGGTGCTGGTCACCTGCCTGCACCGCTACGCCACCGTCCTCAAGGAGGCCTTTCCCGACGGCGAGGCCGAGCCCATCGGTAGGAATGGGAGGGAGCTACGCTGTCGTAAACGCGACTTCGAGCGGCGCGTTGACTGTCTCGTTCCTGTCCCGCACATCGAATGTTGTCCCAAAGTGGCAACAACTTTTTCCGCGGGAGATGGCGTTCCACGCCGTCGGATGTCGCGATCTCGACAGTTGGTCGTTGAAATGCAAGCGAAAAAGGCGACCGGATGATAGGGTCGCCGTCGTCGCAGCGTCCCGTCTCACATCTGCTTTACTTTCTGTCGACCAACTGGCTGCAGAGCGACTGGAACAGGCGCCTGCTGTGCTACCACCATGATCGTGGCAGGCAGCGGTGTGACACTTAGACAACGACGTCGCGCGGAAATCTGGGGACCACTTCTGAGGACGCAGTAAAGAACAGTCAAGGACGGGCTTCGGGCGTGATGGCAAAGCCACCGTAAAAGCTGCGCCTCTGAGCAACGACATTTAATTCAGTCATCTTTCCGCTTGAAATTGTTGCCTGTCTTCCGAAGCTTCGTCCGACACCGTAGAAAACGCTTTTCCGTCCTCCCGGAATGTTGAGACAGTTTGCATAGGGGTGAGACAACGTCGCCCGAGCTCCTTGTGTCTAAAGCGCAGGAATGTGCGTTTTCTAATCGTTACCGTCGTTGGTCGTGCCCGTCTTGCATTAGGCAACAAAATGGCAGCACCCACAGGGCAGTCGGGGAATGGGGTTCTGATACTCCGAGCATAGCTTGTGCAGTGGCTCTAGCAGGAACCCCGAGATGGGTGGCACTTTCGCTCAAGGAAGTGACACCTTTGCTTTGACCGTAGTTTTGAGGCTGCCAGAATGGCGCGGTAGTCGATGATGGTGATTGCTGCGCCGTTTGTGCCAAACTGCGCCAAATCGCTTGCTCTACTACGTCTCGCTACATTTCACCGAAATGCGAGAAGTTGGCACCAATGTAGCAGCAAAAAATAGTTTTCTTTGATTGGTGCCGAAACTAATGGCTTAGGCTCCGCTACACTGCCATGTCATTGTCGTTGCAACATGAAAATTTTAAAAACTTTTAGTTATGGCTTTGAATAACATACAATTTGGTTTGAACTCAGTATCAAACACTGAAAGTTACGTAACACTACATATCAAGCAGTGACACCTTCACAATATTCCTTATTGTTTGGGGTCGGTTCTGGCAGGTTTAGTACGCTCCGTTGAGTGCACTTCTATCCAAACAACCGGTGTATTACGATGAAGTGACACATGCAAATGGGACATTGTGATTTTGTGCATTTTGCTTTGCCACAGCGCACTCACGTGCTGAGGAGAAATGCACTCCTCCAAAGGAGGGTGTCGCATGTGCGCAGGATGGCTACTCTAAAAACAAAAATGGAACTTGGTGAATGCAGTTATATCATGATGAGTTGTATACGTAATTGATGACGATTTTTATTTTCTGCTGCTTCTTTGTTCTAGAAGGCATATTTATTCCCCGCATGCTGATTTTGCCTCATCATGACTCTGCATATCAAATGCCACTGAACATCATAATCCAATGACAAAAGCAAATGATTTGATCTTAACATTATATCAGTGAATGGTGTTTGGTTTAACTTTGATCTCACGCTTATAATAGCCCTTTATATTTACTTCATTTAGAAATACACCTCGCAAACTTAGATTGTATTCTGCCCTTAGGAAAGGAAATTTACTCAAGATAACAAGTGCTCACCTGATTTTGTCGTCAATTTATATACTGTACGTTATTCGAAGCTTGCTATTTATTTCTAGTCTTACTTAGCCCTCGAGTCTGCAGTGTGCGCATTGCTATTTATGAGTGCCTTTGTCTCTACCCTGTGTTTGAATGCATACGTACGCAGACGCCGGCGGACGCCGTCTCTCGACGTTCCAATGCATACGAACATTCCGCGATTCCAACCAGAGCTCGGTGCTCCGGTTTTGCCGCACGCTCTCATCCCCTCCTCTCCCACAGTTTATACCCGCATAGTCACTGACAAAGTGAGAACGGCAGGAAGGGCTTTACATGACCTGCCTCCAGCTCGAGCTCTGTGCTTTCAACGAAGCTTCGGCATCTCGTGCATTTTGAGTGTACACACGAAGCCAAAGAACGGCGAAAGGCGTGGAGCACGGGCCGGAAGCCAGGCGTTCACAAGACATGCCCTTCTGTTCTCATTCTCTCGGCAACTATAGTCGGCAGTTCTGGGGAAAGGAAGGGGAATCCCCCTCCCATAGCCTGCCCGTCTTCCGAGCACTTCCGACGTTACTGCCCTGCGCAGTCACTTCTGCAGACGTACTCCTGTTGCACGTCGTTGTTCCTCTTCTTGCTTCCGCGCTTTTAAATGTCGGTATCTCCAGCCCAAATGCTCGTAACATGCTCGTGCTGATCTGTCTGTCCCCTTCTGTCCTTCAGCCAAGGTTCCCATACCGGAGGAGCAGCAGCGCATGGGGTCCCTTGTTATGGAGACCCTTACTGTCCTCCTGAACGGAAACTCGAATAATGCTGGTAAGACCACTTTTGTTGACTACTCGGGTGCTGTTGTTTACCTACCATAGTTTCTGGTCTATAAAGGTTTATTCACGAGATGAATCTTGTTGGCGAATCTTGTATTGCGAAACTAGGTTGTTGGCGCGCCTCTGAAAAAGCTTGCACGCGCTCCTCGCTTCTGGAGCAATATTTTGCTGAAACCTCACCGAGGCCTGTCAATCACCTGAAGGAGAAACGTATACGCTGCCAATGTCTGTGCAACATCGCTATGATGTCTGACATTTGAGGCGGAGCGAGCTTTTGGAGGAGTTTGATTTCTGGGCGATCCCGTATCCGAGCCGAAGCCGAAAGGAGAAAACACAAACATGGCGGCGAGCGACAAGTAGAGAAGCGGTATGTACGGGTTGCGGAAGGGCGATATCGGATAGCAGTATAGGTTGGTGGCACGGTGCAGCTTCATCAACGGTCAAGTGACGAGTGCAAGCACTGCATATGAACGTGATGACTAGGGATAACTTATCTTTTAGCGGTGCAGAAATACTGTAAATACTTCGAGATCATTCACGTATTCTTTGACATTTGTGGTATTTCCCAGGTTTGGGAGGCCTAGTAAACCCAGTGAGCCGAATCCGATGAAGTTTACGGAGCGGTATTAATAAAGCAGACTGTCTCTTCACACTGTGCGTGCTTCATATCATTTTGATGCGAAATGCTTGATATTCTCGGTGCATATGACAAGGTTTGGCGAAATTCTCGCGTGTCAATACGTCGCAGGTTTCACACATCAAACTCCACATGGGAACAAGCCAATTTCGCAAAATCTTGGTTTCGCTAAACCTTTGTGCGTTGAAAAGATGAATCATGTGAATAAGCCTTAAGTCACACCATTGTAAAAGTTGTGCACCCCTCCCCCAACTAAACAGTCATTTCATAGGGGTAGATAAATAGGTCACACTTGTGAAATATACTTTTGTACAGTCGGCGCAGCAAAACTTCACTGATAAGCCCGCAAGTGTATATTGTGATTGTGTATACACAAACGGGAGCTATTTTAGATTTTCTCGCCAACAAATTGAGCGAGAAATATGTATAATCTTTACGGGACATTTGTGGTGTTAAGTTTAAAATTATAGAAAAGAAACATATATAGGTATCTTTAGGGGGCGCGTGATCTCTTGAGATATTGCAGCAGTAAAACGAAAGGGATAACAAATTTATTAGGTTCTTATTTTAAAATTCTCCTAGTAATATAAAATGCCCTTTGCAAAAAGGTTGTTTCTATTTTTTTTTTTTTTTTATAAAATCAATTTTTGTGAAGATTTATTCTAGGACAAAAGTTCACTATTAAATTTTGGTGTGAACAATTATTTCACTATACTGAAGCTTTGCCCAGCAAAAAAACATTTTTGGGTAGAGCACAATTTTTTTTTATTGGTGCGTTAAACAATTATTTAAAAAAAAAATCAAATTTCAGAAATTTCAGTTTAAACTCCAAAACTGAAAGCTTTAGTTAACTTTGCTGTCACTAGATTTAAATGCCATTTGGGATCATGCAAGAGCAAATTTTTAAAAATTTTAAAAGCTCACTACTCCAGAGTCTTTCTTCAATAACATTTTATATATTATATATTTCAAAATTGCTATCAATTGCTTATGGAACAGTGATAGCGGATGTCATATATACAATTTCTGAAAATATATGAAGTGTGTCTCTTAAATAATGAGACTGGTAGCAAAAGTGGGGATTATTTTTACAATCTTACAACTTAAATGTTGTCCCCTTCGACATACTCCACTTTCCTTTCTGTACTCCACTGCATACAAATTTCTCATTGCTGGATACAGTGGCACAGGTCATCATGTGTCAACCTGTTCAGCAGCGCTCCCGTTTCCTCTTTTACCTCGTCCACAGTTCTTGTCTTGCTATTTTTATCCTCGGTCATGTAGTAGTTTTTCAGTGCATGATTGTATTTTTGTTTCCAGGTTGTACCGGAGAAAAAAGTTTCGTCACATGTGACGATTATTTCTAGCAAGTCAAGTTCCATTGCGAGCCATTTTATGAAGCCAGTACGGATGTGTTTTCGGACATCTTTTTGCTCCCAATTGAACAAAACGTTACAAAAATTATGAAACCTTCTCTCAACGGTTGGAAAATAAACATTCGGACGTTAGAATACATCCTGCACAATGACAAAAAGAATCTAAAACAAATTTTACAGAACCAATTGAACATGCACAAAGCCTACACTAAAACGGTGCCCGAAAACCTTAGTCAGGAGCAGAAAGAGGCCAGAAAAACATTTGCACTGACTTCATGGAACGACTCTCTGCAGAACTTGACTTGATGGAAAGGATCATCATATGTGATGAGGCATATTTTTCAGTACAGTGTGGAAATAGAGAAACATTCAAATTAACATTAAAAACGAGTGTGTTGGTAAAAGCTTAACATCCAGAAAGAATCAACCCAAAAAAGCTGTTGCGTCTGTATTTCGTCCCTTTTTACAGCGGAGCTGTTAAGGGCTGGTTTCCCAAGGATTGTGTCCCCCACAAAGAAGTGTCGACACAAAGCTCTGGACAGCTACATTTTTTTCTCTCTTTTCGCAATTTGGCGCGCACTTCAAAATTTGAAAGCGTTTTTTTTTTGCCAACATGTGCAGCCAATTGCGCTTATAACTTGCCCACCGCGTGATTCGAAAAAAAAAAAAAAGGCTTGTTTTTGTGCGTCACGCAGGGCTAATCGTGCTTGTCATTTGCCCACCATTGGTTTTCTCGAAGTTGAATTCACCGATGTTTCATATTTCAAGATAGAAATAACAAGTTTTTTTTATAGAATTGTGTGGGATTTTGCCAGGACTTGAACTGGGTTGAATTCAAGGATAACTTGAATTAACCGAGGTCGAATTAACGCAAGTTGATGTATAAGTCGTGGAGTTTTTACAAAACTTTTGGAGGTATATTTTATGCACTAGTGTAATTTATGTTTTCGTTTTAATTATGGTTCTTAAAGAGGCCCTGCAATCATATTTAAGCATCTACCTTTTTTTGCGGTTTCCACATCTCTTGGGGTTCGGGCAAGCCAGCGGGCACGGAGAGAGTAACTAAATATCAGTGCGTCATATTTTAACCGGACGACGCGGAAACCTCCTCCACCGACGAGGGCGACCCGCGGTACCGAAAGCGCGCAAAATGTGACGTCTTTGGTCCTGGGCTTGCCACTGGTCAAAGCCGCTAAGAGCTTTTTTTTTAGTGGAGATACAAAATATAAGTGTCGCGAACCGTTTCAATTATGTATGAAAGTAGTTTTTGTTCACTATTTTAGATCAGAAAAGAAACAAATGCAGTTTAGAAAGTACGGAAACGAGAAATGACCCGTCGACATACCCGCCACCAAGCGGCGGAAAAAAACGGCGCATACTAGAAAAGGCCAGTAGGATGAGGCTACGACAAACGAGGAGCGCAGAAAGGTCCCGGATGTACGCGGCGGCGCTGTGGTCGTATACCGGTTCAAGAATCCGACCGGTTCCGAGCGTTCCGAAGGCCTTCGGCGCGGGCCCTGCTGGCGATTTGGCCATTTGGCGGTGCGTCAGCGCGAGGTGGCTCCTGTTCTGAACTGATCTTTACCCTGTGTTTGCTGTCGTTTGTGGCCAATGAAATGTTATGCCGAATTAGTGTTTAGTCGTGCTGCAAATGCAATGCGAGCTGCCCTGGCCGCCCGCTTCATACAGCCTATCCAACACGTGCTTTAGTGGCGCCCTCTCGAGCCGTCGATACGGAGTGCGGCAGCCGTGTGCGCTCAATGAGCTCACTACTCCTCCTCTAGTTCAAGGCCACTCAAGCCAGGACCTATGACGTCACGAAGGAGGTTATTTTTTGCTTGTTTTTGTAATTCTAATTTGACTATAACTTTTAAAATAAAGCGAAATTTGAGAAAAGAAAAGTTGGATTAAGTTACTACGTTCAGTACGCTCAGGTTCAGTGCAAATTAAAAACCAGTCAAAAAGTCATTGCAGGGCCCCTTTAACTGCGCATATTTGCCGTCGCAGTTATATTTCTCGTTTGATTTGTTGCTGAGAATGTTGAAACTGGCTCTTGTGTGTGCATGTATCGCGATCACACTACACATATGAAAGCTTATTAATACAGTTTCGCACAAATTTCGGGTGTGTGTCCATTACGCAGGGTAAAATTTTTGCATTACACACTTTGCGCAAATGTCATTTAAGCTGCCAATATAGCATGGCAGGGTACTGGGGCATGTCTCCACCAATGCAGGTGCACCCACGACTGGTCATGGCATGCCACAGTAAGCATGCTCTATAAATTGCAAACCTTTTAGAACGCTTTCGGCGCGCCTTCTGCCTAAGGAAAAGCGCCCTACAAAGCTCCCTTAGCATAAAAAGCGATGTGACCCTCCTTAAGCCTAACCGCTTTCACAATTTCACTGTCTGAGAGTGGACCTCAGATGACGGCATGTTTGTCGACATCAATGCATCCGATTGGAGAAACACATTCGGGGACTGGGCAATTCCTCGACCCCAGCCTAGTTAGATGTGCATGCCACTTGGTTTCATTGTTGATACTTCCGCAACTACTCACTTGCAGCCATTACACGCGCATGTGTTGGTACGCTTGGCTTGTCTCGACCTGGTCGCTTGGCAGCAAAAGAAAATTGGTTCGGTGGGTTCGGTGGTTGGCTGAGCAAAGTTGGACGCAGTTCGAGACTCGCAAAGCCGAAAATTGTAGGTGCGTTCGTTATGCAAGGGAAAAAAAACTACCATATATTGATGCTCATTGTAGGGGCTGCGTTTATAATGCGAGTAAATATGGTAAATGCGACTTATACAAAGGTGCACCTTACATTACTACTTTTTTTTTCTGTAAACACCCGTTTATAGGGTGTACGACTTATATAACGGTGCGAATTACTAGGAAATATGGTATCTGTTAAAGGGGATAACGGTTCATTCGTAATATTGTCATAATAAACCACACTTCTGACACCAGTCCCGTCACGTAATAACGCCCCTTGCGCAGAAAATAAAAGCAACAAGCGCTATAGTCGAGGACAAGGTGAGAACAGCAGGGACGAGCTTCGGTTGTCTCACTTCCAGCATGAGCTTCCTCCTTTCGACGGCACTTGGGCATCTTGTGCTCCTCAAGCATACGCTGGCGGCCATAGCAAGGCGCAAGGCCACGAACGTATGCAGACGACCGGACGTCCGAATGACACTCCTTGCCGTCCTCGTTCTGTCGGCGACCGTAGAACCGTAACAGAACTAGTGCCGTCCGAGAAAAAGTGCGAGGCTAGGCAAGCTGGAGACATTTCAGACCCTGCCCCACGCGTCCCTTTCCTGCAGGGGTGTTTCGGGAGTGCGGCGGTGCCCGGTGTGCCCACAACCTGGTGCCGTACCGGCTGTGCCGCCAGCAGGCCCTTGGGGTGGTGCAGCAGCTGGTGCTGAGCAACGGCGGAGACGATGACATGGGCACCCTGCTCGGGCTCATGCACACCGCCCCACCCCTGGCGCTGCACCTCAAGAACCACATCCTCAAGGTGGGAGTCATGTACCGCTCGTCTAGCACGTCCTCCGTCTGCAATGGATCGAGGTGGCGACGCGGGCGAGTTGGTCCAATGTACAGCTAGGAATGGCGCACAAATAATGAAGACGAGGCAGGTATACATCAACAAGCAGCCCTGACGTCACGCCGCTGTCGTGGCACTGCAATTGGCAGGGCCACCGCCTATAGTAGCGAATCCCGCTGAGTCGTGGTCGAGCATGCATCAGACAGACGGGCCGTTGTGTCGACGAACGAGCACGCCATGTCGCCGAGTTCAACTGTGGGAGAGCACCTACTTTCACACTGTGTGACTTGCATGTGTAGGTCAAACTTTGTCTGCATCAAGATTCTAGGGAAAGAGGTGGATAAAACTGGCAAGATAACTGCCGTAAGCATTTGAGCTGGAAAGGAAGGTGCAACATGCATTAGTCAAGCGTCAGTTTGTTCACGTAAAAATGAGGTAGTCTTTTTGAAGCCTGTGTCGACGCGACAGCAATGTGGATGGTTAGTTTGATGGTTTTCTTTTTATACAGTAATCAGTCAAAGCCCAGCGCTTGTCCCGTCTACACTTTCTTTGTCTTTGTTTGCACTGTTTCCAGTTGGATCCATTTGCAATGTTCACTATTTTAACGTAGAATGTGCTTTAGGGCTGGTTTCAAGTTTAGAGCATCATGAAGTGTTGTAATGAAAGTAAGATGACGCAGCCAGTCGTCTGGGCAGAACACCGTGTCCCCTGGCGGGAACCTGGTTATATAGTAATTCCTCATTAATTCTAACTCGGCTATCTTGAAATATCAGTTAAGTCAAAAGATTTCCTTGTCATGGAATGAACTCCCATAGGCACAACGCATTTACTCATGGGAGATTATCTCAAAAAGTTGTCAGGACTAACCTCGAATATTTCAAAATCTTGACAGCAAATACAGTAAAGCCTCGTTCATTCAACCACCGCTAATTCGGATAATTTATACTGCCGATCCGGTCCCGTCAAACGTGTATATTAGTCGATGGCACCAAATGCTCATTAATTCAGAGGGAATGTGGTGCGCTATGGTTAATTTGGACGAATTCGGCAGGTGCCACAAGCTACCATCCGTTCCAAAGGGTATGACCGCTATCCATCCGAGGTGCACACGGGGTTTTTTTGGATGTCCCATGGTCCTTCACTCTTCCGGTTCTCCGTGTTTCGCACGTTTCGCACCAGTTTTGCTCTAGCATGGAAACGGCAGAAGGCCAGAAGTGCAGAAGTACAGCTGCAACAGAAAAAGAGAAGCATAAGTGACCGACGACCGAAGCAGCAAAAATCGCGACACGCGGTGCTATTGTTTGCGAGCACGCTGATAGCGAGAGTGACAGCCACGTTTCATGCCTCAACACAGGGTGGCCGGCAGAAAACAGCCCATCCTAAAGCCCGCATTTTAACAGCTATCCCTCAATTTTTTGCCAGCCACCCCCGACTGCCACTCTTGGAGTGCTCTGGAAAAATAGTGCCGGGTGTCGCAATTTTGCCACTTCGGTCATCCGTCACTTGGGCTACTCTTTTTAGAGCGCAGCTCTTAGGCGCCCGTTTCCGGCTTGAGCGGCGTCGCCGTCGCCGTCGGCGTAATTGCGCGGTGCATTATGGGTAAATTTCCCTGCTAAATCTAGAGGAAAAATTTACCCGCTAAATTTAGCAAAAAAATTTCCCCGCTGCGGAAAAATTTCCCCGCTAAATCTAGCGGAAAATTTCCCCGCTAAATTTAGCGGAAAAATTTCCCCGCTAAATCTAGTGGAAAAATTTCCCCGCTAAATCTAGCGGAAAAATTTCTCCGCTAAATCTAGCGGAATATTTTCCCCGCTAAATCTAGCGGAAAAATTTCCCCGCTAAATCTAGCGGAATATTTTCCCCGCTAAATCTAGCGGAAAAATTTCCCCGCTAAATCTAGCGGAAAAATTTCCCCGCTAAATCTAGCAGAAAAATTTCCCCGCTAAATCTAGCTGAATATTTTCCCCGTTAAATCTAGCGAAAAAATTTTCCCGCTAAATCAAGCGGTAAAATTTCCCCGCTAAATCTAGCGGAAAAATTTCCCCGCTAGATTTAGCGGAAAAATTTCCTTGCTAAATCTAGCGGAAAAATTTCCCCGCTAAATATAGCGGAAAAATTTTCCCGCATATCTAGCGGAATAATTTCCCCGCTAAATCTAGCGGAAAAATTTCCCTGCTAAATCTAGAGGAATAATTTCCCCGCTAAATCTAGCGGAAAAATTTCCCCGCTAAATCTAGCGGAATAATTTCCCCGCTATATCTAGCGGAAAAATTTCCCCGCTAAATCTAGCGGAATAATTTCCCTGCTAAATCTAGCGGAAAAATTTCCCCGCTAAATCCAGCAAAAAAATTTCCCCGCTAAATCTAGCGAAAAAATTTCCCCGCTAAATCTAGCGGGAAAATTTCTCTTCAGGTCAGGTGACCCCCCGAGGTCACGTGACCCCCGTGGTCACGTGACACCCCCAGGTCACGTGACCCCCACGTGACCTTGGCGAGGGGGTCATGTGACCCCTCCAAGGTAACGTGACCACTCCTCCCCCCCGATAACACGTGAACCTCAGTACCCTTCCCTCCTCCTCCTCAAGAGCTGCGCTCTAATTCGGCGTTACAGGGAGTTGTAAACGGCTTTCATTTTTCGTGGCAGCTGTACCAGGTCACGAATTTAGTGACGAAAGGGGAAATAACTGATAAAACAAGCACAACTTGTTTTATGTCCCACCCTATGCTATTGTTGGTGGATTCAATGACTTGTCAAGCATTGCTGATTTGCATATTCTTTTTGTCTTTCATCCTTGAAATGGTGAGAAGAATGCAGAATTCAGGTTCTCACGCCAAACAGGCATGCTCACAGTGAAATTTGATTTGAGAGCTACCTACTTTCTTAGAGAATACAGGAAACAAAATTAATTTTTGTGGTCGCTAACATACTATAGATCGGAAGGGAGGGAGATGGGTTGACGAAAGGAGAGAACATGATAGTATGTGTGGGCACAACATTGTATTCAGTTTTATTATTGCCCAGATAAAACAATAGAATGTTACTGACAACTTGAGAAATGAAGTGAGCTCATGAAGTACCACTTACTTCTTTCACGGTTTGTTCCGTTTTATTTTTTGTTGTTGTTTTAAGTCGGTGATTTGCTCTGTTGTCTGCCGCTCCAGTCTCTCTTGTTCGTGCTTCGAGAAAGCCACCGGACCCGGACCGTCTTCCGGAAAGTGGGCGGCTTCGTCTACGTCATGTCGGTCCTCGTTTCCATGGAGGGCTGTCTCGCAGACCCGCCGAAGGAGCCCTGGAACACCGGTGAGAGTTGTGCCACCGGCTTTGTTTCCCTCTCGGTATATTTGCCAGGTCGCATCGGAGCGGGATGGTGCACAAAACTTGTCTCCGACCGGTGCATAGCATCCCGCCCGTGCGTCGAATGCGGTCCGAAAGTGGCAACGAATTGTGCCGCCGGTTATAACGAAGTACAAAAAAGAATGGGAAATCGCAATCGCTTCACTGTAGCCACTATTTCATTATAACTGACTTCGTTATAGCCGGTCTCGACAGTAGTCAGAGGAACACATTGAACACATAGGAGATTGACCGAAACTTTCTTTTTGCTTCAGTATAAATGGGAGTGTTTGTAGTGGAAGCATTCATTATAAAGGCGTTTGACCGTAGCGGCTACCTCGTTTGTGCTCGGCTGACTTTCTTTGATCCTTGTCATCACTTGATCTCTTCCCATTTTCAGTTGAGAAGAAGCAGATCATCTCTCTCCTGAGGACGGTGTTCAGCACCATGACTGTCGCCATGAGATACGAACCCGCCAATGCCAAGTTCTTTGCAACGGAGGTAATGTTCTTGTCATTCCAGTTTAGGTTTGCTGAAGGGCGATCTGTCTTTTAAAACTCAATGTCCGCTCATTGTTTTCTAGATATGCCAGACCAGTTTGGCAGACACGGTTAGACTCCTAGGCTGCTTTACGAACAACACGGACATCTGTCCTGTCGACACCACGTTTGTCCCCACCGAAGAAAACCTCTTTCATGCAGTGTTCACTGGAAGCAGTGATGCAAAGTAAGCACCTTCTTCGTTCGGGACATGTAGCATAATTTGTCGGGTCTTTTTTTTTTTTTTTTCATACACAAGCATTTGCACATATACAGGGTGCGGCCGTAAAAACTTTCACATTTGGCACGCCTAGCAAAAATCGAATTTCAAACATACATACCTGAAATTGGGCGCACGAACGTCGTTTATTCCAAAGTTTTTTGCCTATTTTTTTCAGACGTCAACTCTGGAGTAGCGAATTATTAGAAAGATAACAAAAATGGCAGACGTGCATTTCCTATGGCCTATACACGTTTGCAAGTCCGGCTTCAGGGCGCTGCCATCTTGCCTGTCTGGGGTGCGCTTGGACCAGTCATAATCCGATTACGAAGCCTTGCTAAGGCGTCGTAATCGGATTATGGCCGCTCCCGAGAGCGCACCCCACTGAGGAAGATGGCGGCGCCCTGAGACCGGACTTGCAAACGTGTATACCCGCCCGTTCGCCGTCTGCTATCTGGTTCGCGACGCCGCTCCCAGGTGGCGCACTGAACGCAAAAACTCGGGAAACCCGCTCGAAAGGCTGGTGTCGGGCGAGATAATCGCGATAAAAAGTGATTTGAACCAAATATATGAGCAATTGTTGAAATTACCTGTTTCAAGTCAAGTTCTGACAGATCGTCATGCAAGCAAGAAGACACCGTGATGCGACGAGATGATTTATTTACAGCTGCTCGTCTTGTTGACAATTGCGGGTCGCTCTCGAAGACAGCAAGCACCGCTTCAATGAGCTCCTCATTTTTCAGTAGGCTCTCACGTTCACTGACTGGATTCTTCTTTTTACAGTCTTCTCCACTCACAAAACGATCCGCCCAACTCAAAACAGTTGGGCGTGAAGGCGGGCGTTTATGAAATGCAGTGCGAAATTTTCGTTGTGCTGTGGCCACCGAGTTCCGCTCCACGTACCACTTGACTGTCTGGGCACACTCACTTGCCGAGTATTGCGGCATCGCAGGGCGGCGCGGAAAATATTTTGATAATAACTGCAGAAGACAGTGCAACAAAAGCAATAAATAGGAACAATCAAGATGCCTCAGCAGCGGCACTCTTGATTCCAAAGTTGAGCTTTCACCGGGAACGGACCCGTCAACAGATAAGCAGACGACAAATGAAGACACACGTTCGTCTGCTTTAGAACATATTTTTATTAAACGAGGGCGTCCGCCAGTTTCTAAATTTCAAGTAAAAGGGCATAATCGTTCACATATTTCGGTAAAATCACTTTTTATCGCGATTATCTCGCCCGGCACCAGCCTTTCGTGCGGCGTTTCCCGCGTTTTTGCGTTCAGTACGCCATCTGGGAGCGGCGTCGCAAATTAGATAGCAGACGGCGAACGGGCGGGTATAGGCCATAGGAAATGCACGCCTGCCATTTTTGTTATCTTTCTAATAATTCGCTACTCCAGAGTTGACGCTTGAAAAAAATAGGCAAAAAACTTTGGAATAAACGACGTTCGTGTGCCCAATTTCAGGTATGTACGTTTGAAATTCGTTTTTTGCTAGGCGTGCCAAATGTGAAAGTTTTTACGGCCGCACCCTGTAGATAAACCTCTTCAGCTCTGCCTCACTTTTAACTGAAGGCCCTGCGACATACAGTGCTGCATGCTTTACACTGAAGAATGCTCTATATTTGCTATTATATTGTTTTATTGTAAGCAAGAATAATAAATTGATGAATACCCTGTAAATCTTGACTGTGCCAAAGATGCAGCGAAGAATCTTTCTGATCAGGGACACTTCTTTCTCACTTAGCATTTCAAACCATGTTTCTCTGATGCCCTTTACTATTTGTTTTTCCAGGACAGTGTTTTCTTTTTAGTCGATGAGTGTCTTAATGAAATACATACTGCTAAGCGGAATAAACAACAACAGTGGACACTTAAATAGTTCAGCGTAGATACCCGTCCTCATTGTGCATTGGCATGGCCCAGCTTCTGTTCATAACAGTAGTATTTTTCTTGTCATCATGTTTTGAAGCACTTTTTGGGACATATTATCCCAGAATCGTTTCTTTCAGGTATTTTTTACAACATGCTAAAGTTGTTTCCCTAAAGCAGTTTACAGGTGCTCAAAATGTTATTTCGATATTAGGTACATTTGCAATAGCAGTGGGCAGTTACAAAAATGCTAATTGCTTGTGCATGTTTTTTTTTTTTTTTTTTATAGTTTGGAATTTGGCAGGGTACCGGCATCTCTCCTATCCGCCGTGGTGGTCATGCGGCTACTTTATGACATGGCTTTGGACTCATTTGATAAGTATGCATCTCAGTTTATTGACACAAATTCTCCATGCACCAAACAATATCGGGGGCTCTAATTTTTTAGCTCCTGATATTGTTTTCTTATCACCCGTTTCCTACCAAATTGTGTACTATGTAGTCACACTTGAGACTGAAGAACGGTGAAAACGAAAGAGAACACGGGTACATTGAAACACGGCCTTGAATGTTACTACCACAGGAGGATTGCACCAATAATTCACCTTCATATTTGCGGAAAACACAATTTGGGGGGGGGGGGTAAAACCTTCAAGAAACAAAAATAGTGGATACTGTCATCCTGCACTAGCAGAATGTACCGTATTTATTTGAATATACGGCGGTCACGATTATAAGGAGAGGGGACAGTTGAAGGACCCAGGAAAAAGAAAAAAAGTTTGCACACTAACATAATTAAGGCAAAAGAAACTAAAGAAGGCAATTAAATTCCTTAACTTTCAGCAAAGCAGACACAAGTATTTGAACTATCTGCGCACAAACCCTCCCTTTCGCGGGCCACGGAAAGCCTTTCTCGTTGCTGCGCAGGCTAAGAGCGAAGTCTTCCGTTTGCGCCAACGACGCACGTGGTTCTCCGGAACACCAAACTTTCGACCCGCCGCGCAGTTTCCAGTAACTTCCGCCTCTGATATAAATTTCCTCTTGAAGGCTGCGTCATAGTGACAACGACGACTCACCATTGCGCTGGTCGCGTATATAAGAAGCAAGCACTGAAAAAAATCCTGCCGCAGAGACTCCAGGCACTCCAACAAAAAATGCAAAATGGTGTCCCGACTTGTTTACAAACTTTGCGGCTACTACTGGCTTGGAGGCGGCTACTGCTGGCTCAGCTCATTGACATGGTCGAAGGCATCTGCAGCCATCACGTCTGCTGCATCGCGAGCTATTCAATACACTTGCAGCTGCCAAACCTCGGTAGTTACTATCTGTAACCTGCGTTTCTGTAACATTTTGTATGTTTTATTCTTAAATCTCTCCGTTACATTTCCAACAGTGTTGTCGGGCTCTTTTGGAAGCTTGGAAATGATTGAAAGGCGGAAATTGAAACTGTTACACCAAAATCGCCATATTGCTATACTGAGCGTCGAATATAAGGCGGGGTATGACTTTGAGACTACGGATTTTGGAAAAAAACCTCGCCTTATATTCGAATAAATACGGTATGTATTAACATGTTATAAAAGAAAAACGAGTGAATGTAATGGAGATAACCGGCGTTTACTACCAAAGTGCCATCCTAAAACAAATTCGGAAAACTCTTTCATATTTTTGGAATTTAAATATTGCGCCAATATAAATATCGCAGCAACTGCACTATGCCAGAAGGAATTGTAGGGCTAGTTAGCTAAAGAGAGAAAAATACAAGTAGTGCTGCGGACAAGGCTGAGTAGGAGTGTGCAGGTGTAGAGCATGCAAAAATAGCTGCAACCAACTCTGGACACTCAAGCATTGCTGGCTTTGCTTGTATGGGGGGGGGGCACGAGAGTGTGAATCAGAGTCCAACCTCCAACACCTGCAGTTGTTGTGTGGGTGTATGAAAGGAGGAGAGACCCCAACAACAAGGGCTGGTCGAGCGCGAACATCAAAACTGAGGAACATTTGATCACAAGACGTCAACAATGTAAGTCTCAAAATACCTTTTATACCTAAAGTTTAAACATCTCTTGCATTACCCAAAGATGACGATTTCGTCTCTGACTCTCACTCTCGTCCCATCTGTCATGTGAACAAACCGAGCAAGCCTAGAATGTTTGAGTTCTTTGGAGCTATTTTTACACATTTTAACACTTGCACGGGACAAGGGCTTTCGTCCTATTTTTTTACTTGTCCCTGTTCATAACGTTATATATTTGTGATTACCTGCACTTTTTATTCACATTTGATCTTAACTAATTGGCACATTAAGGACTGTGTATTTATTTCTGAACAGTTATGGTTCTTGCAGATTTTAGTGCAAATCATACTAATAAAAGCCAGACCCCAAGTTTCTGTCACTGACTTCTTGTTGATTAATAAGAGTGACGAATACCAGTCTAAAGTAAACTTGGCAAAAGTTGCATACTTTCGTACAGAGAAACGGGTACAATTGCGATCAACACGAAGGTGAACACGCGATTGTCGACAGTTTCAGACTGGCAGCATCGCGAAGCTGCGGTTCTGGCAGATTGCATGCCTTACCCCACGCCTTGCCACGTTTGGTTCACAGAGTGCACAAGCCGCCCCGGCCGCCACTTTAAGACTTTTCCAGTACAGATTAGCCAATGATTGCATGTCCACCTCTGGACTGTGACTGTAGTCAAAAGGTCAATAAGTGCAAATGTAAGTAGTTTCCGTATTTAGTGCAAAGGAGTGAGTTGTCCGAGCACTTCAGAATATGGGTACGGTGACTGAAACGCATCCCTGACTGGTGTTTTTACCACGTCCCAAAAAGTGGTCCCTCCATTCTTGCCCGATGATATCACAGAAGTGTCGTGTTGACACCGGCGGCAATACTGGCAATGTCACAGCAGCAGTGGTGGATGCCGCAGATGCCTGCTCTGCTGCAGGTCACTCTCTAGCTTCATAATCCACAGAAGCTTCGGCTGCCAGGAGTTGAGACTTCGCGACAACAGTGACACTCACACTCGCTCGGTGCGACCTTCAGTATCGCAACATTCAACAACTTGACACGCCGACTTCTGTGATACCATTTGTTGCCACATCAAGACCACTTTTGATATACGGGCAGGATAGGGCACCAAACACGCCAGTTAAAGACGCTTTCTAGGCACCGTGATCTGGCTGGTGTTGACCTCCTTTCGTGCTGATTTTCATTCAGGCCAATGGCAGTGACCAAGTTGGCCACCTGCCCGTCCACCCAGCACTGCACGGTTGAGGTGCCGAAGAAGGGCAGCCCCGGGGCCAAGAAGCCCCTACTGGCCACTCTGAACCTGTCCGCCCCAAGCCCCGACCCTCTCATCGTCCACCCGGGGGTCGTAGTGGCCATGATGCACCTGGTGCCCTCCATTGCAGATGGACTCAACCCCCAGGTGAGGAATACATATGCCTACGTTATTACACCGCTGGATAGAACCGGCTCAAATAAATGTGGGGTGTTTACAGTGGATCGCAGTGCCGTAAATCGAGTCGGAGAAATCGGTGCCTGCACATAGGAAGCTGAAACTTTCACCGAATGTGCACTTAGGCAGTCTGTTTATTTGGTGAAATTTCACGGCGTAGCTTCCTTTCTGCCACAAAGAAGATGAACAAACTTTCCAGGATCAACGGTTGACGTTTGTCCAGACGACCGAGTTAGTGATGGATGGAACTTGTGGTGCCATCTCCCTATAGGTGCAGCGAGCAGATGACGCACTCTCTTGTCTGCTAACATCACGTGACGTTACGATGTCGCGTGATGTCACAAACACACAGCACAAACTTTACACTCAACACGGTGTCTTCGTCCACGTAATCAAGCTAGTGTGTTTTAGCTGCAGTCTACCATCGACAGCGCTTACAACCCTCGTGTCTGCCCGTGCCCAGTGTGCCCAGGCTGAGCTAACGCTGCAGCTGTACCTGGCCGAGGTGCTGCGCTCCCTGGTGCGCTCCGAGCGCAACCAGCAGGTGATGTGCGAGGCAGCCCTGCCTGGGGAGCTGCTCACCAAGTGCCGGGTGGCTCTGGAGGACGAGGCCCACCCACTGCACCTGCCCCTGCAGTACATGCTCGAGCGCCTCGCCGCACAGGCCCTCGAGCCCAGGGACCTCAGGTGGGAAAGGGGGAAAGCTTCTCTTTTTAGGAGAGGGTATGGGGACTGAAAATTGTTTTTTTTTTTTTTTATTAAGTTATCTATATGAAATTTTCAGGGTATGCTTATGACAGAAACATAGGAATAACTGTGAAGTTTCATTAAGCTGTGGTCGTTAGTTCTCAAGTTAGATGGGTTTAGGAGACCTCTTTGTATGCTTTATTCCTTTGTTCCAAGACGTGAAGAACTTACAAATGGTAGTAGCATTGTGAAATTCGCTATGAGGATTCCTAGATAGATATCTTAAGGGCAAGAAAAAGCCCTTTTTCTTTTTTTTTTTTCCAGAAATATTTTTGCAAAACATTGAATTTTATCTTGTCGGTCACACCCCCATTCATCAAATTTATTGCGTCTACAAACAATTTACAACACAGTTTAAAAAAATAAAAAGAAGACTGTCACAACATAACAAAGTTATTTAGGAACAGAATAAAAAAAAACATGAAGATCCATTCAGCAGTTCCTGAAATATCGCGGGGGCAAACACCACTGTCAGTGCAAAAGTTCATTTTGAGAAAATGACCAAGAAAGTTCAACACTGATTTAAAGAAGGACCCTGCAGAGTAGCTGGAGGTGTCCTTGTGTACTTCTTGATTCGCTTTTCTGTCTTTGCTTGGTGTCCTTGTTGGCCTTGTGTAGGCAGAGGGCAGGGCATCTTTTTCCACAGTTCGCTGGAGGGCTAGGCGAGCTAGCTGAAGCCCCAGCGAAACCGAGATCTCCTTGGTTGTCCTGTAGCAGCCAGCTTAAATCTCAGCACTACATCATGCAGCGCTATTTCGACAGCGATCAGGGATGCATGCTGTTCCTTCGGTATCAGGGACCAGAGAACCGAATGAAAAGACTGATGCATTCTGGGTCTTTGCCTTCAGGCACCGCTGGAGTAGAGAGGCATTGGAGAGACGTTGGTAGATGGGCAGCATAGCTGCACCTACATAGTCCAGAAACTTGTACTTGTGCAGGCTGTGGCTCACCATTTGCCTCAGCAGCTCTGTGACAGCACCATGAGTTTGTAATGTGGTTCCTCGTCAGTCAATGTGACGTGATAGTAGGTGCCCATCACTGCACGCTTCATTGCTTCCACATCCTTTGAGTTGTTCCTCAGGGCACAGCCATAGTAGTTTGTAAACTTATCGATGAAGAACTTGGTCAGCTTGCCCTTCCCACTCAACGGCTTGTCACCCTTCTGGACGATATTCCACAGTGCCGTCCTCATCCTCATTTAAACATGATTGAGGCACTCCTCCTTCACAGTGGAAATTATCCCATAGACGTCTTTTTCCACAAGGGCAGTGAAGATCCTGTTGTTCCCATCAGAGACCAGCGTCGTGTGGCGCAAGTCATGCTTGGTCTAAGACCGCTTGGAGAGGGTCAGGTCCATCCTCCTCGATTTGGCATCAGTGTTCTGCTGGCAGATGTGATGCTTGTGCCAAGAGTCATATACTCTGTCTCCAGGCTTAGGTTCTATCTGACATCCAAAGCACAGGTTGAATAGCACCATACCACCCAAGACTAGGCCTGTGTGGTACTCAGTTGATTGTTCCAATGCCAATGTGAAACATGTACCCACGCTTGTGCCACGTCTCATCATGCACTCTGGTAGCATCCTTGCAGAGGCCTGGCTTCATGCTCTTGTTGACCCAGCAGCAGCTGACTCTGCATAAAACTGTTCCAGGCACTGGGCCTCTGGCTCTCTAAAGGTCTTCTTCAAATGTTCCTGGAACGTTTTGCTATGAAGACCTCGGTGCAAGTCGTTCATAGAAGCCCAGAAGTCGTTCAGAGCTGTCTGCCCCTTTCCAATCTGCTTTGTGGCCATGATAGCTTGAATATTCACCTCAAAGGCCATTGAATCTTGCCAACATGACGAGGTCCAAGAATTCGCAACAACGCCACAAAGGGGGCACATTATCAAGCTTCATTTCTAATCCAAGCTTGGGTACTCTCTGGGATGATCACTTTAGCACCGAAACGATGCTTGCCGACCGCTGAGCAGAGGAGATTGCTCAGAAGATCCACCTGAACGAGACAAAACTTTGCACGGGCGCTTGTGGCTGTGGCAGGTGTGGGATCAAATCAGAAAAGCTTCAAACTTCCTCTTGGTTGCTGACATCGCACCAAGTTCAGCTTGATCGGCATCCCGATGTTAAGCTGCAGCTTCAATCTCTTTGGGCGTCAGGAAGTGAATCCGTAGGTGAACGGTGGACAGTGTGCTCTTACTTGCTGAAGCAGATGCAAGACAAGCACTGGGGTCCATGATCTTGAAAGAAACTGAGGTGAGCGGTCTGTTTGTGACTCCAGACGTACTTGGAACGACGATCGCATACTAAGAAAAATGTGCAGCAAAAGATTGTAAAGATGACAAAAAGCGAAAGCAGAGGTGACAATAGTGCGAGCAACGTGGGCAGACCACTGACAGAGCAGAACGAGCAGACGACGCAAGCAGTAATGGCGGGAGGAATGGGAAAGGAGAACGCTCCACCAGGAGAAGAGTACTCGTGTCGCGGCCAATGATAGTCGCCCACTCCCTTGAGTGCAGGCTCTGGTCAACCACGGCTTAAACACGAGATAGGAGGCTGTGAAGAAATCCCCACTGTACCGACACTGCACGGCTGGCGCCATTTTATGAAAACCAGCAAAAAGAACAGAAAGAATTTAACTTCAAAACAAGACCAAGATGGCTTCCGCCGGCTGCAGGGAAGGGAAACGGAGAGCGCGGGAATTTGGGCCTGATTTCGAGGTTTGACCACTTTTTGGATGCTTCGTGTGTCTCGTAATTAATTTTTTAAACATATGATTGAGTGAATTAGATGCTGATGATTACAGAGGAGGTAGTTAATGGACTAAATAACCCAAAAATGTAGTTCCCTGAAAAACAATTTTTTTGCGATTTTTTGGTTCCCTAGCACCCCGAAGAACTTTTTACAGAAGTAACCATTTGCAAAATTTGGCGGAATATGTACGCAAAAACCCACGTGATCACGGGAAGAGAGAGATAGCGCCTCCAGATATTTACTAGGGGGAATACATCTCACTTCAGTGAAATGCTTAGCGCTGGCTCAGACAGGTTTCGCATCGTTCGTATGGCTGGACGTGCTGCAGCGTTGGGGTTTTCTCCTCTGGATCGGGAGTGGTGACGAGTACCATATCTATCATAGTGGACATGGCGGCTCAAATCACACCGACCTAACCGATTTGTGGCACCCCTCGCAGAGCCTTCCTCCGCCTGGGATCCCCGCTCTGCTGCAACACGTTTGAGGCTCCCCCCGTGGCCGACTGCAAGCAGCAGGGGTCGAGCGTGTGCCTCGGGGCCCGCGCCCATGCGGCGGCGCGTCCAGCCAACCAGAAGGACGGGGGCCCCGTGCCCCTGACGCGCATCAAGACGCTGGTGTCGATCACGACCCCGAGGGACTGCCGCTTGCACGGGGCCCTGCTCACCCCTCCCTTTGTGGAGTTTGAGATGGCACCTGAGGGCTTCAGCTGCCTCTACCTGAGCAGCGTGGCCCCACAGAGCGCCTCGGGGGGACCTCCCATGGTGGGCGTCTCCATGGTCGGGGGCATGCCCGAGGGGGTCATCGGAGGCATTGGTACAGGTGAGTCCAAGCCTGCGTTTCAGCTGTGGCATCCTTTCAGCTGCGGCATCCTTTCAGCTGCTGCATTCTTTCAGCTGCTGCATTCTTTCAGCTGCTGTATTCTTTCAGCTGTGGCACCGTTAACAGATAACATGAAAGCCTGGTTTAGACATGTGTTGTTTGCATTCACTGCAGCCAAAGTGACAGCACATCGGGATAACCTTAACTCACGATTGCTTCAAAGGCTGCTTCTTTGCTTGCTTGCCACATTGTGTATGGTGAACACTTGTCTCGGTGACTATCGTTTCAGTCGCTCTGCAACCAATGTCGCTGTCTGAACCAAGTTTTAGCGTTATGTGTTAGCAGTGCCATTGCTTTGTAGAGGGAACACTGCATCAGATTTGATGGAAGACACAGGGGTTTTGGTAGCAAGTTCTATCTCTTAGTGAGAATGTTGAAACAATCTTGTAATATTGACTGAAAGGACTGAATTGCAGTGGAACAAGCAGTATGTTAAAGGTTATAAGGCTTGGTGACGCATTAACTCTGATTGGATGTAATCTAATGAGAGAGAAAAAAGTTCATCTAAAAAACATGTCACTGGATGAAAAAAAAACTCATATTATAATGTGTAAAGTAATAGTAATCTGGGGTTCAGAAAGTGTTGGTACAAAATGCACATTTGTTGATAATATCAATTCTCTTTCTTTGGCTATAGTACTTCTGATGCAAAGGGCATTAATATATATGCTTTCATGCATTTTGGTGAGTAATGTCAAGGGAAGGAAGAACAACAGACACAGAACTCTTTAAAGTTGTTTGTAACTTTTTTCTGTCCTTACATGCTTGCTGTTTCAATTTTATGGGACCCATGCATTGTGAGAAAGGTTGCACAAAGCACAACCTCTAAATCTTCTTTATGAGAGCACTGTGCATCATTCAGACATCATTCGTTACAAATTACTCTTCTTCAAAAAAGGAGGGTTCAAACATGTGCAGAGATGGTCAAGCGCCAGAGGAATTTGTCTTAAATGAGCGTGTGCTCACGCTCAAGCTCACATAACCTAAAGGCTGGCTCAGATGTTTGCATTTGGGTATGACCGACTGCATTACGACTGCTTCTGACCTCTTACGACAAGACAGTTGCTATACCAACCAATGTCCGCACAGCGCGTCATTGTGAAACGTGAGGAGTCACAATGCAGTCTGTTTCGCTGAAGCTCAAGTGTGTGAACCAGACTTTAGTCAAGCACATGCTCAAGCTCACGGAGCCTCACGCCGCCCATTCCGAATATTCGGCCCGAGCCAACGATGGCCCCCTTCTCTCTTGCTCCCCCCCAGGAGACCGCATGTTCCCGCCCCAGTCGGGGCTGTCCTTCTCGACGTGGGTGAGCGTGGAGCGGTTCAGCGACCCCCACGCAGACCCCCATGCGGTGCGACTGCTCACGCTGGTTCGCAACCTGCATGGCCGAGAAGACCACCTGGTCTGCCTGGTGCTCCAGCTGTCCTCCCGGGATAAGGCCCTGCTCGTCTCCACCCAGGAGATGTCCCTGCCAAACCTCTGTGAGCACTCTCCTTCATTCCCTTTCTCCTCCTTCTCAAGGATTCTATTTTCCAGTCTATAAACCCCACTTACTTATAAATAGGGTTTCTTTTTTTCGGGGTTATATTTTTCTTCGAATTTGGGGGTGTTTATTCGAGGTTTGTTTAAACGCAGAACGTGTCGTATGGTTGGCACCTAACCATATCCGGTTAGGTGCCAGCAACGGAAGTCGACAAGTTGACTGCCAGTTGAACGCTGACGCCGCGCTCGTCTCCTTACTGATTGAACAGCAGTGCCAGTCGAACCTCTTCCTTGAGTGCCTCCGTGTTTCTCGCGGACTGGGTAAAACATCACGTTTTCAGACATACAGCAGCGCTCTGCTTCATGAAATGAGCGTGCTCTGAGCTTGCTAGAGAAAGAGCGCAAGAGAGAGCAAGGGAAAAGCAGAGAAAAAATAAGCGGACCCTTTTGCCGCAACGGGTTCAGGTAGTTCCAAGTGCTTGGGTCTTTTTTGCCGCAGACTGGTGTCGGGGCTCTGCTCGGCATTGCCGCATTCCAATTGTTTTGTTTTCCGCACACTCTGTCTATTGCGACTTACACTCCAACAGGCTCCGAGAAGGTAGCATTTACACCGCAACCGCAAAAGATGGCACCTACAAGTAAGACTTCTACGGAGCTCTACCTTGCACAAAACAGGGCCGCTTCTTGCCATCCAGTCTTTACATGGGTACAGAGTTTCTCCACATTAACACATGACATTCTGTGTCACCGCTGCCTTTGCTTCTCTAGTACAGCAAAGGGTAATGTTTTCCTTACAGATTTGCTGCTTTTGTCGATTTTCAGTGTTGAGAAAAAAGACGGCGTTTATCGGGGCTTACCGTATTTACACGATTGTAAGTCGACTCGATTGTAAGTCAACCCCCCCCCCCCCCCCCTCCCCTCACATTGTACATAAAAAAAAAAAAAAAAACTTTAGATGCACATTTTACTACAGGCACGTGAGAACGGCAAAGTATCTGTTTCAGATGCCGAGTCACCAACACGCAAACGATGCCTTCTGGCGTACTTTGGCTGCACGTGCATGAGATGTCCAGGCATTATCGAAACTAGGAAGTTCACGCTGGAGGCGGGACAACTGAAGCTGCTCACTGTCGTTCTCTCTCCATCCTTGACTAGACTATGACTCGTCCGCACTGGTGTTGTCAGTCCCGTCATTATCACTGCCACATTCTCGAAGCACGTCGTCGGCGTCATCTCACGAAATCTCGCATTTCGCAAATAATCAACCACATCTTCCGCGCGTTATACATTTCTGACTGAGACTGAGAAACTGTTGGCAACATTTCTCAGTCAACACCGAAGAGAGAGGGCCAACGACCTGCTGTAATCGAGGACTCAGAGCCCCAATGAAAATGTCACGAATGACAACGGATGAGGTGATGATAACTGAAGAAACTAAACGTTTAATGGGGCGAACTTGTGCCCAAAAATAAAAAGGAAACAGAAGATGACAGAAGAGTGTCGCGGGCGTCGAAGTCGGCATAACAGCAGAGTCGAACGCTGGGGCGAGACTGATTCCGGTTCACCACGCGGAGCCCCTTATGTACACGCGTAAGCGTCTGGAATAATCGGCGTAGAATGTTTGACGCGTAGAACATTCGGACCTCGAACACGCAACAGGATTCTCGAATTTACCAGAAAACTAAATTGCAGGAATAACAAAAGATGCGTCGCTCCCAGGAATCGAACCCTGGCTTTTCGCGTGGGAGGCAGTCACAATAACCGTCAGGCCACGCGTGCGCTGCCTCCTTGGCCAGCTGCGCGCGCGGCAATATCGATTTTTAGTCTAACACTCGCAAGTTGTTCCGGCATGTATATTGCTTCAACAAATACGACTCTGTTGCGTCCGTGATCTGCGGTATTTGCTTCTGTGACATGCAAGTTTGTAGCGTATTCCCGTGTTTTTGTCCGCGATCTGCACGCGCGATATCGGCTTCTGTGACAGGCAAGATTGTAATGGGTTCCCGAGTCTTTATTGCACCATGAAACTTGAATCTGCTGTGTCCGCGCTCTGCAGTATCCATTCCCGTGAGATGCGAGTTCTCGGCAAGTTTCTGCAAGTCCTTCACACCTTAAAACTCGAATCTGCTGTGTCGGCCACTTGTGGTACCCTTTCCCGTGACACAGGAGTTCGTAGCGAATTCCCGCGTGTTTATCGCATCGTGAAACGTGAATTTGCCGTGTCCGCGATCTGCGGTATCAGTTCCCGCGTCACGTGGCTTGTAGCGGGTGCCCCGGTGCTTATCAATAATTTTTGATAAAGTTTTGCTGTGGCATTCCCAAAGATAGCCCACCCCATTTTTTTCACCATTTATCTCTTCATTTTGGGTGGGCATCCTTACGGGATTGTACGGTAGTCTAGTGAAATAAGAGTTTCTCAGACTGAGCTTTATTTTTCATCTGATATGAAATAAATTGTTTTGCAAAGGTAAGTGGTCTCAGGGCAACTACCTTGACCTGAAAAATTTATGTTTTGGTTATATCGCAGTACCGCTCATAGTGCGGATTTTCGCAACTTCCATCCTTGACATACGTTACATGTGGTCTTTACTGTACCTGCGTTTTCGCACAGCCAGCTTTGTGTCTGTTGCACGAGCAGTAACTTTAGCACATTCCTGCACTTCCCAAGCGCTTCAAGTATTCCTAAAATTGAGTCATTTAGTGGTTTTCGATGATGCTCAGCAAGTTTCTAAATAAAACTATGTTTATTTTCACTAAATAAAAAGCTAAATAACAAATTTAATTTAATTATCCGACTTGTCGTGACGATTAGCCCCCTAAATTACTTCCCCCTGGCCGTGCAACTTGCCTGCACAGAATGTATCAGTCTAGCTTTCACTATATTTTTTTTTCTTTTTAAATATGTAAAACTTTATTTTGAACACCTTGTATAACTGATGCCACCATAAGCGGCTTCTTCTGCTGCATCGCAAACTATACATGTTGACTGGAGTTTGCCTTCGCAGCCGGCGCAGACTGGGAGCCCGAGGTGAAAGAGGAAGGCTGCGTGCGCTACTGGAGCCCCGAGCTTCTCCAGGAAGGCCAGTGGCACCACCTGGTGGTGGTACTCAACCGGGCCGTCCTCAAGAACAGCTCTGTCTCCATCTACATTGACGGGCAGCACGCCTCCACCCAGAAGGTGGGATGCACCTTTCAGTGCCACAATATCGCCTCTGCGGTTTTTTCTTTGTTTCTTAGATAGTCGGTGTTGCAGGCCACGAGTCTTTCTTGTTTACTTTGCACAAGTTCTGTGTAAGTGTAAATCTGTGTAAGTGTAATCTGTGTAAATAAAAAGACCACTATTTGAATTTTTTTTTATGTTAGTTTGGAAGGACCACCTATCTGCTCCATTCCACGCCTAAATTTTCAGTGTTGAAAAATTACTTGTCCACTTTGGTTTAGAAGCGCATTGTGCTCGTTGTATTCGAAGGACATTGTATTTATTTTAATCATGTGCGAATAGTGGATTTTGAATTTGAAGCGAATGGTGATTTCAGCCGAACGTTTTCAAATCAAATATTGAACAGTTTCTCCAAGCATCTCAGCACGGCACCATACTTAAACGGAAACCCAGATGAGGTCATGTAGGTCGTTCCTGAGCTTCCACTTGTCCACATGTGAGCTCAGTTAATTATTTATAAACTGTGGCATATAAACGATTTGCAGATATCCTAATTGAGGCGATTTTTTAATCCTTGCTACATGCTAAAATTCTTTCTTCAATTCCAGATTTGCCAAAAAAGTACACCGAAGACACTTCACACTGCCTACATGTAGGAATGCAAACATTCCTACATGCAGTGCATTCCTACAAGCAGCGTGCCACGTCTTCTTTTGCACACGGCGCTCCGGCGGTGACATTACGCTCTCCCACTTTGCAGGCGTGACACCCCTACCGGCCTCACGGCTTCCGTGACGAAGCATTTGCATTGCTGTGCTTTTCTTTGTGTCATTTCTGAGGCACATCCGCTTTGACCTTGATAGCCAATTCACACGATGGACCGAATCGCGATTTTCGTCCACGAACCGTGTACCACATGACCGTCACGTCACCGATTCCTGCGATCCGCGCCTCGTCCGCGGACGCGCGGACTGATAAAGTTGAGTGTTTTTTTCACTCGCGGATGTTTGGCAGGAGATTGACTTGAAAGGCGTTTAGTCTGGCAACGGTACAATGTTTTCTTGTGTTTTTTCTTTGGACGATTAAAAGAAAAATGGCGCATTGTTGTGTTTTGTGTATTCGCTGGCTCATTTTGTCGCGCGATTCTTGGTTCCACACGTAAAAAAAACTGCAGAAACTTTGTCTGGCTGATGCGACGCAGGTTCCGGAACTCCTCCAGGTCAGTGCAAGAAGTTCCCGTCAAAACTCGTCTAGCACGCTGCGATAATTCTTGCACGTCCAATTAGGCTTTCAGTCAGCCATTCAGAGTTTTGAAAGCAAGGAAATCAAAGGAAGTGTTTGTGAGCGTCACCGAGCAAGACCTTTCTTGTGGCTGCGGTGTACTGGAGTGTTGTGCATGAGCGCTGAGTGCGTGAAGGCATCTCCAACAGCCCCTCTGCGAGTCCAGAACTTCGTCGCTTCTACGCGGAAGCCTTCTCGAGCAGGACCATGCCTGTGTCACTATCATGCTTTGGATTAGTAAAGCTAGTTGCGTTTCGTGTGGAGCCTATCACGGCGTTTTGTCTCGATCTGTACGTAACAGCGGCGTAGGATTCTTTATCGCAGTAGCAAACGTCGATTTCTCTCTTGGACGACGTGCCACGGTGCGATGTTCGAGTTTTGCGGCGGCACTGTGGGGTGGCGATCAGGTACGCTCCGTCCTCGCTGGCGTCTGCTCGTCGTCTCCCTCGTGTGGATGCGCTTGGGAGACGAATGAACCGCGGACATATCGTCACGTGATCAATCCATCCGCGGATCAGTCCGTCGTGTGAGTCGGCCTTGAGTGGCGCGTGCTTGATGCCGTATTGCTGTGACCATCTTTTGGGCACAACGCCGATGCCTTTTCTCGTAATGGGCCATGTAAGGCTTTCCCCTTAACAAGCCCAAATGATGAACGCAGGTTGTCGAGACATTGCTGCCAACGTAACTCTCGCATAATTGCAGCGGGTTAGCCCTGCTGAGTGCGCTTCTCACCGAGCACTCCTGCACTGTGGGGAAGCAATACCCGCGGAGCTTGTGGGATCCGTGGGTATTGCTTCCCCGCAGTTCACAGGCACTCCATAAGGAGCGCACTTGATGGGGCTAACCTGCTGCATTCAACGCTTGTAAAACTAGGAATATTGCAGATCACCTCGAAGCGAATGTTGAATAACGTATTCTAAACAAAATTTGTTTTATTTTACTTCAGATGTATGGAGCCCATTTCCCTTAGTACTTTACTTGAAGTGCCTAGGCTCTCAGTTACTCTGAACTTAAGTTTCAGTACTTTTAAGATGTACCTTTCCCAACTCAGAAGAAATGTAGTGATGCTCTACACCCTCCTCAAAACCACCCAAGAGACTGGCAGGAGCTTCCCGAGTATTGGAGAGGGAACAGCAGGCATGCATCTGCTGACCTTTGCAACTTCCTATACTTCATTCACCTTACGGTGGACCGCAGCAGACACTATGAGCCATCGGAGCAAATTCAACGCCATGGGAGTTTTCTAGTGACCTTCGGTAGAATCGTGTGATACGTTCCCAGCACTGGGGTTGGTGGGATAGCTGGTAGCATCCGCTGCGGTCTGTCGTAAGCTGGAACGTGGTATAGAGACAGGCGGCCGACCATGGAGCTCTTGCAAGAGCGACTCTGACCCCTGAATTCTCTCGCAGATCCCGTACATCTCGCAGAACCCGGGGGGCGGGGCGGCCAACTTGACGGTGGCCTCGTCGGTGTACGGCTTCATCGGCACCCCTCCCCAGTTCCGGCACCCGTCCCGCCTCATGTGGAAGCAGGGCCCCTGCCACATGGTGGAAGACGTGCTCTCCCCTCAGCTCATCCACCAGATCTACCTGCTGGGACCCAGCTACGTGGGAAGTCTGCAAGCACCGGTCATGATTGGTTAGTCATCTGCGCATAGTGGATTTTGAGTTTGAAGAAGTAACAGCAGATTTGGGCGAATATTTTGGAATCAAATATTGAATAGTTTCTACAAGCCTTTCACTACTGTTGCACCATGCTTTAGCGGAAACCCAGCTAAACTCGTGAAGATTGTTCTCAAGCTTCCACTTGTCCAGTAAGCTCATTTTAATCTGACTATATTATGGACTGTGACCTCAGGAAGTCCAGTGCCTTGGGATGGTAAGTAAATGATGGATTCAACGTAAAATTAAACTTGTAGAGATGTCAAGCCACACCTACCGTATAAATGCTTGTAGAGGCAGCACTTTCTTTTTTTTTTTTCAAACTTCGGGGTTAAGTTTTGGGCATACACGAATAAAATACAGTAGTTTTGGATGTACATAAAAAATATTTAGCAGTCATGTATTAATCCACAGTACAGCTACAGCGATAGCTGTGACAAGTCACGGGGAAGTCATTGGGCCTCGGCGTCACGTTCACGCACCGTGCATGAACAAAAGCGTTGGGAGCAAAATAGACATCTGAACTCTAGCAGACGACAGAGAAAACGCAAGCACACAACGTGAAGATTTCATTAAAACTGTGTTCCATTCTGCCTGTAGTGGCTGGCGTTTGGAATAGTGCCGGCCGGCGTTCGGCACACACTCCACTTGGGCCAATCGACGCCGCCACATAGCTCCCCTCTCCAGAGACGGAGTCGCTCCTGTGCTCTGTTTCGAACGCTTTTGTTTCTTTTTCGTTAAGGGCACGTGAAAGTGCATCTCCCAGCACGAGCTCTTAGCATTGACAGTGCTACGACAACATCTTGTTATCGGCTATTTTAATTTTTCCAGAGAGCATGTGCAGTGGGCATCGGGTACATAAAACCCCCAAGTTTAAAGTGGCTTGTTAACTCTATGGTATAGCTCAGCGGTAAGGCCTCTGCTTTGCGCGCAGCAGACCCAGGTTCGATTCCCGCGGGCGGCAGGCATCTTTTTTAAGGATTTGGCAACATCGACGACGGACGCCTTACATCGCCAACTACAACATCAACAGCGGACATCATTTCCGTGTGTTCAGAAGAGCCCATAACAGCTATGGCTGTAAAATGAATTTACTTGCGATCGCACACAGTGGTCTAGAGCACCTATATTTTGGTCTCAATCGCAACCTGCGGTATTCTCGGTGCTTGAGTCTGACTGCCTACAAGTGCAGCCAGAGTTGCTCTTTTGAGCCGTTTAGCAAGCATCTTTTCAGGGTTCGCGTTAGCCATTTATTCCGTAGAATTTCACCCTGATGTCAGTTTCGATGCAGACGCCGAGCAGCTGCAGCATACCAGCGGGCTCGCCTTGAACCACAGGTTTTGTTTAATACTGTACGTAGATCTTGTGAACACCGTATTCGCAAACTATTGCACGTCTGCAGCACTCCAAGGCATAAGTGACAGTACGAAAGTACTTGACCACTGCTCTCAGGTTGTGGAGTCCGCATAAACCAACTTAGCACAGCGAAACATTCCCTTCATGAAGCCTAACTGGCCTAACGGCGAAGTTCGAAAGCCTAAGTGTCCGATATCACAGCAGCAATTGTCACATGGGCAGGAGGCAACTGGGGTGATACAAAAACCAGAGAAAGGACAGGTTTCCTGAGCTTTGTTCCCATAGTCTTTCTTATTTGAACTTCAAAACATGACGAAAAGTGCGAGCAGAGACGCGTGCATGGCGGGGTAAAGATGGCGGAGACGCGGAGCATGCACCACATTGCAGAAGCGGTTGGCGCGCCTCGGGAAAAAGTGGTAGAAACCACCGTATTTACTCGCACAATGAACGCACTCGTGTAATGAACGCACCCCCCAAGTCGGCTCTCAAAATTTCGACTTTTTTTTCACTCGCGTGATAAGCGCACCCCCAACTCGGATGTAAAAATTTTGACCCCCTCCCCCACGCGCGCGAAATGAACACACTTTTTTATCCTGGTGCAGCGAGGTCGCGAATTCATGGGCAGTGTGGGCGAACAAAACGCCTTGCAAAAGGCGTTAAAAAAATTCGGAAAGATCCAACGGAAGCAAGAAAAAAAAAACATAGAGAGGAACTTTTTTTTTTTTTTGCACAGCGCAGTTTGGATTTTGGGTTCGCGTGCTGCCGCACGCAAGGTAGTAAGAAAGAGAAGCACTCTAAGCGAACCAAACAGCTTGCAAAAGGCGGCAAAAAAAACCCGCGAAACTAAGAGATAACAAAAACAAAGAGGAGCTTTTTTTTCTTTTTTTGCACAGCGCAGTTTGGTTACAGGGGGGGGGGGGTCGCCCGCCTTGCGCAAGGAGGTAAGAAAAAGGAGCGGAGAAGCCCTCTAGCAAACGAAACAGCTTGCGAAAGGTGGCAAAAAGAAAAAAAAAAAACAGGGAACTGAGAAAGAAAAAAACAAAAGAAAAAGAGGAGCTTTTTTTTCTTGTTTTTTTTTTGCACAGCGCAGTTCGGTTAGGGGGTCGTGCGTCGCGCGCAAGGAGATAAAAAAGATAAGCGGAGAGCCCTCGCCTAAGCAACGCCTAAGCAAACAGGGGCGGGGCGGCGTTCATTACGCAGGGTAAAATTTTTGCATTTACATCTATCTTTGCTCCATTTTGACGCTTTGTTTTTTAGTATTGGTAGTATGGGGTATAAAAAGCACTGAAAACTGATACACCGGCACAATGCCAATGTGTTTTGATGGGCGAAGGCATGTTGGGCTGCTCTTCTATTATAGTTCGCAGACAACTCCCCAGGCGGCGCTCGTTACTCGAAAAAAGTCCGTTGTGATATTCATACTTTTCCAAGTATTGATTGTGGTGGGTTACCCCGTTGAGTGCGCTTCTAACCGAGCACGGGTGCACTGTGGAGAAGTGACACCCACGGAGCTCGCATCCACGGGAGTTGCTTCTTCGCAGTGCACCCGTGCTCAGTAAGAAGCGCGCTTGCTCAGCGGGTAAGCCGCTGTGATCAATACTTTGAAAAATATGAATATTGCAGTTCATCTCGAAGCGAATATTGAATAGTGTATTATTGGAACCCACTGTTCAAAATGTTGAATGTTCGCACAACACTATGATATGTTGTGGGGTTCCTCGCAGGCTGCAGCATGGCATTCACATTGCATAAGCTTTAGTCATGGTTAGTTATGGGGTTCCTCACAGGCTGCTGCGTACCATTCACATTGCATAGGCACCGATCATGATTTATCATGGGGTTCCCTGCAGGCTGGCGCACATTGCATAGGTACTGATCATGATTGATATGGGGTTCCTCCTGCAGGTTGCTGCATGTCATTTCCATTATGTCCTGTATGCACAGCTTTGATATAAGGCTTGTCTTGCCGGGTTTAGTTTGTAGCGGATGCAGCCGGGACCGAGTCCTAAAAGTTCTAAGGATGTTTTGCTAACACAAAGGTGTTGAAAGCACTGCTGTTTTGTAATTGAGAGACGGGGTAAGCTGGGGCTTGTTTTAATAAAAGGGGATTTTGAGATAAGAGCATGTCTGCATCGAGAAACATCGGTGTGTATCTGTCTCGAAAGCTCGATTAAATTTACTGCATACCAAAGACCATTATCTTCAGTAAAGCAGCATCTCTATTGAGTCATTTTAAATTGCAGTTTTTTTCTTTCCTCACAATTTCGGGGGATATGCCCACTTTGCTTACCCTTAGCTCTTCAAGTCACAGGACCATATTTTTTCTTATGGATTCTAATGATTTAAAAAATTCAGTAAGCTTAGTTTCAAACATGATTACCTTAATTGTTGTGCAGAATATTTTTATTAAATCCAGGCAAAGTTATTATTAATAACCTAGTTGTAAGGGACCCTCAAATTTTTGGTTATGAAAGATGACAAACTTAAAAAAGCTGTTAACACAAACTTCGATCACTCATCAAATACAAAAAATTGAATCGTGTCTTTGCCATATCTGATAGACTGGGGGACGCAGAAAATGTGTTAAAAATGATCTGGGCATGTGCTGTGCGTCCGTGTGTGGCATCACGTGACACTGTCACGTCACAGGAGGTCACGTGACCAGTGTGTCGGTCAAGCATATCGCTTTTCTTGTGAAACCCAGCCCTATAACGCATTCTGTGTTAATAGAGAAGCATACAAGACTGTTTAACATGTATTGCTTTGTTTCTTTCAGGCACAGAGCCACTGCCCCCTCTTCTGAATGAAGAGAAGGTTGTGTTTGGCCTGAATGCCACCGCGGTGTCTGTGATGACCCTGGCCAAGATCCGCAGGGTGTACAGCAAGGTGGACTGCAAGTCCATTGCCAAAATGGTGAGACATGTGGGCTCTTACTCACCTGCTCTCCACGCTATGTGCACTCTTTGAAGAGAAAGGTTGGCAGCTTGCAAGTTCTTCGGTCAGTGGTGACACGAAACCTTTGTCACAGAATTAGATGCTGGTATTCTCACTGCTTCATTATCAGGTACCGTCACCTCCGGCCTCTATCTGCAATTGTTCTAGGGCTTGAAACCCAAATATGTCATCCTTTGTCTAATATTAGTATACTACAAAGATTCCCCAGTGTTCAAAGTGTGGGTTTCTGAGACATTTGTCAGTCTTTGACATCATCACCTTTCTGAGTCAGTGACGACACGCAGTTGTTGTAGCTTCATTACCTGTTCCCTCTTAGCGTTTGGTTCTTCCTATGTCTCCCATTTTTATAAAGGCATGACGCAGCCTTTGTTTTGCTTGTACCAGTTTGGTAATACAGTACCAGTGAAGGTAAGTCCCTTAGTGGAAGAATTGAGAAATTTCACTGTAATCAACACACACAAAGGTCTCCACCAGGGGAACAGAATGCCATTTGGAATAACCGCAGCATCAGCTATCTTCCAGTGCATCATTGAAGAACTCGGAAACTTGCCATACAGAGATGCATTTCAGAATGGCATTGTGGTAACTGGCAGAAACGATCAGCATATCACCTGTGGAACCTGGACATTGTACTGCAAGAACTCATTGAACCCGCTTGGGAAAGAAAAGATGCTTTTTAGGGGCGAAGCTCCGTAGGGTCTAGCCTTGTCCATCCGTCCGGGGTCTGTGCTCACATCGATTGCACTGCCTCCGGGATCGGTCAACTTTTAAAAAAAATAAAACATACACCTGCACAGGGGTTCGAACTCAGGACCTCTTTCTTATGAGGCAGACGTTTTAACCACTACGCTACACTTCAACGTTGCATGTAGCCGCCCAACGTCTACACAGGAGAGGGCGCTGCGGTCGAATGCATATATAATTGCGTTAAACTTTGCAAGCATTGGTTCAACGTGTATAGACGAGAGGGTGCTGTGGTCAAATGCTCAACTGCGTATATAACCACGATCCATACCACCCATTCTCTTTCTGACATGGACCGTTAACTTAAGCGGTGGAGATGCGTTCCCAGGGCTTCTAGCGGATCCAAGCTGATCCGCTAGAACAGGGGTTCTCAAACTTTTTGGCCTCACGGAACCCCAGGTAGCCTTAAAAACTGCCGCGGAATCCCCCCCCCCCCCCCCCCCCCTCCATATTTGCCGACGGAGAAGCAGCAGATGCACAATTGTAAGGAATTTTGCTTGTGTTGCTTCCCATATATCCCCACCATATCAATCGCAATGTCAGTACAAAGTAAGATGAAGGTGCTTTGCATGGTCCCGCCGTGCAGCCTGCGGCATGGGGGGGGGGGGGGGGGGGGGGTTGCAATTTGGGTGTTCGCAGAATCCATGAGACCAGCTCGTAGAACCCAAGTGTTCCCCGGAACCAAGTTTGAGAACCCCTGCGCTAGAAGAACCACTGGCTCTGCATTTCACCGACCATAAAGCAGTAATGATGAAGTTTAAACGCAACACCGAGCTCAGCGCTACCTATGAACAATAAAATCAGTATCATCAGCACCACCAGAGCTTCGCCCCAATCAACATCATTCACCACGTGGAGATGCGGCCTTTTTTTTCATCCAGGACTTCGTTGATTACCTAGGACATGTCGTAGACAAGCTAGGGATTTACTGAAATCCCAAGAAGGTGGAGGGGATCCTTCAAGCGAAGACGCCAAGAGGCTAAGAAGAACTCGGAGCATTTCTGGGTCTGTTGAACGACTACGGAAAGTTCGTTATCAACACAGCCGACATCCTACATCCGCTGCATGAACTGCTGCGAAGAGATAAAAGGTGGGAATGGTCGAGACCATGCCAGAGAGCCTCCGACGAAGTGATGAAGCAACTAACCAACCAGAGTCTGCTAGTGCTCTATGACCCTGCACTTCCTCGGGAATTGCCCTGTGATGCATGGAGTCATGGAACTGTTGCGGTACTTAAACATGCATCATACAACAAGCGACAAAGGCCCATCACCTTCATGTCAAGAATGTGCTCCGAAGGTGAGTGAAACTACTCTCAGGTCAACAAGAAGCGTTGAGCCTAGTTGAAGGCATAAATAAATTTCACCAGTATTTGTTTGGATGCCATTCACACTGAGGACAGACCACAAATCCCTGGAATCAATTTGCAATCCCGATAAGGGAACCCCAGGCACGGTTGAAGCAAGAATGCAGTGATGGGCCATCATCTTGTCAGGGTATGACTTCGACATGAAGTATGTGTCAGTCGATAAGAACTTGTAGCAGACACACTGTCAAGACTCTTAATGACTGACAAGAGTGCTACAAAATTAGAAACTAAAAGAATGGACATAATCAAATGTCCAGAAATGGCATGTCATAACTTCTTGGTGGCATACCAGACAACCCCGCACATGACAACTGGCTCAACACCTGCCAAAATGATGATAAAAAAATTTCGCATGGGGTTTGACCATCTTAGACAGTCAAGAACCGATTTGTGATCAAAACAGGCGAAGCAGCACACCTCGCGTAACTCTAAAAGACAGCACCTACATCGGAAAGACCGAGTCGGGCAAGAGCATGCAGGAACTACAAGAAATGGTTGAAAGGCGCCGTCATTCATGTTCTAGGAAACCGAACATACAAGATTTGCACAAACAACTGAAGTACCTGGAAACAGCACATTGAACAGCTGAGACATTTACCCTAGGAGGAAGAGGGAATATTTACTAATTAAGACGATAGCCTCAGGTGCGCCAGAGCATAGAGAAAGTTTGCCCCTTCCCACAACATTGGTCAGAGAGATGGTTCACCATCTCCAATTTCCAGGGATGACTCTCCAAACCTGATTCAAGACATCAGAACAATTCTGCAATACCTGAAGCAGGCATTCCAAATTCGTCTGCCACGCAGCCTAATGGCACAAGGGGGGATTCTTCTTTTTAGAAGACCAACATGGACACAGACATGCCAGCCACCTACCCGGCTAGGCCTGTGAAAACGTGCGCTGTGTATCGCAAACACGACCTATTGAGCCCAAACAACGTCGTATGCAACCCGAGACACCGGGAGGGAAGAGCCGAGCAGGGAGGCCTGGAAGCCACAGACTGGGCAGGGTCGTGGCAGACCAGACAAAACGCTTCTGGTAGCTCCAACCGATTGTATCCTAAACAGTTAATTAAATATACAGTAATCTCTCATTATAATGAAATCGCCTTTTTAGAATTTTTGCTTTTATTGAATTTCAATGTGGTCCCATCTGAAAGGCACATATTTTTAATCGGATAATTCTAAGTGTGTTGGCTTAAGAACTCAACAATTACTAATTCAAAGTTGCAAGACCCAGGAGGCTGACTAACCCAGTTGCCCGGTAAACAGCATTGGTGTTGTATTGTATAAAGTGTTAACATATGAGAGCTCAGCCTTGGCCCTGCCGTTCTAGCTGGGCATGTCATCTCACGAGAATGCGACTCCCATCCGGATCCTGCATAACTCGGCAGCTCACCTCGCCGGGCCCGCCCGATGCCTGGGGGGCGTCCTGATTGGATACCTGGGTGAGTTGGCACTATGCATTCCTCTATTTTTTTTAACTCTTCTTAAGCTTTGATGTCACAAGTCTCACTTCTGTTTCATTGTCCTAATTTAAAGAGGAAATTTCTAGGAGCTGCAGTTTACACTTTGGATATTTTTTTTGCCACTAAAAAGCTTTAGAGAAGTGTAGTAGCTAGGTATTGTGAAAAAGGCAACCGTTATTTAATGCTCGGAGCAGTCAGTTCGACTAACAGTGGAGAGCCATGAAAGGGATTTCATTTCACTTAATTTATTTTCACCCTTAAAGGCCCATTTAGAGCATTAGATAAGAAAGGGGCAATATGTGGAATGGTGTAATAGTAACACAGAAGCAATAACAAATATACAAAAATAAACACAGCAGAAGTTACATTTGTATACTCGATTAAAATGGGCTGGTAGAAGATTATAAAACTCCGCTGGGGCATCAGTGAAGTTAACGATGGAGGATGGCAGCTGGTTCCATTCAGTGATGGCATGAGAAATGATTGATTTGTTAAACGCATTAATTTTACTGAAGATTTGTTTAATTGGACTAGAGTTATTCAGGCAAGATGACATTTTATCGAGGAGGGAGGGAGTAAGGGAGGGAGGGAGGGAGGGAGGGAGGGAGGGAGGGAGGGAAGGCAAAGGAGAGAGGAGAGGGGAGGGGAGAGAGAGGAGAAACGAGGGAGGAGGGGAGAGGAGGATGCTTAGCTCTGGGAAGTGGTAGTAAATTTTATGAAGAAGGCAAATGCTGGAACGCGTCCTCCAGGTTTGCAGGGGTGCAAGTTCAAGTAGACTTTTTAGAGAACAAATACTAGTGGAGTAGTTCTAAAATGATAAGATAAACAAAACTCAGAGGGGCATCAGATGTATTGCTCAGATGTTCCACTGCCACACTGCCTCAACCAGTCAATGCAAATTTTTTTTTTTTAATACTAGTGCAGGGTTTTTTATGCATTCAACCAGGGGCTTTAACTTGGACACTCAGCAAGAAAGTCGGCGAGATTGCCTTGCTGCGATTGGCCAAGATTGAGCCACCGCTAACCAATTGCGGCAGTCGGCGATCTCGCCGACTTTCTCACAAAGTGTTCAACTTAGAGCCCCAGGTTTTCACAGGAAATGAATATCATTTTTGCATGCCTTTATAATATGCATTTCATGTTCCCTTTTTGTGTAGGTGGCGTGACATAACTTGCGTTCTCCATTAAACATCCTCTGCATCGAATTAACTGAGTTAGATGCTTTTTTAACTAGGGTTGTTGACAGGCTAAGAATGCTAGAGAGGAGCCTCAAATTGCCCCGCCTCCAGCACAAGCCTGGTGGTATTTGTGGTTTCATGTCTCCACGTGCACGCCCGAGACTTGTTTGAATGCCCCAACGTTTTTGAAGGTACCGAGCGTTTGCCAGAGGCAAAACCCTCCCAGTCATTCTAACTCCCACAATGACAACCCCAGGTTCAGCTATTCACAACTTGCGACAAGTTGTCCGCCTTCTGCCCCTTACTTCAATGTTGGAGCCGATAGAAGCGTGGTCGTTCCGCTTTCCTCCGCACATTGGCGTGCGCCAACGACCATTTCATGCAGGGGCACGCACGTTCATCCCCCGGCCGGTGGCTCTGACCCTGGAGAACATTGGCGGAGTGTCGGTGCTCCTGGGCCTGGTGGCCATGGCGCACGATGTCGAGGGGCTGTACGCCACCGTCAAGGCACTAGTGTGCGTCGTACGCAGCAACAGGGCCGCCCAGCAAGAGATGGACCGCATCAAAGGCTACCAGGTACGTCTCTATAGGGCCGAATGCATCGTAGAGCTGGGTTTCGCGATAAAGGCATCACGCTTTACCGACACAGGTCATGTGACCTTGTGACATCAAGTTCAGGCGTCACGCGATGTCACGTGACTTGACGGGAAGTCTGCGCGTCACGTGATATCACGGTGCCTCGTGACATCACGATATTGCATGACAGGATGATATCACGTGACCTTATCACGTCCCCCGACCCCCCCCCTCGACGCCATCATAATATCATGATCCACATGACATAACCTGATCCCGTAACATTGCACACACCGCACATGCCCAGTTCATTCGCAGCACGCTTTGTGCATCTCGGAAGTTATCAGATGTGGATGAGACATTCTTAGATATTTTGCTTTAACAATTAAAAAGCTCAGTTTGTTTAAAACTTAGTTTGCTATACGTATGACTCTCAGCCTCTTTCTGCGATGCACTCCTGTAAAGGAAGAGCGTCACACGGGTGTCGCGTTGGCATTCGGCTGAAACTTGTATGCCCTCGCCAATCTAACTCGAGACTCACCCTACACCGACGCGACGCTTGCGTCGACCCACGCCCTACACTGGCAGGTGACCCGGAACATCCAGCACTGTGGCCTCATTATCTAGGTGTTAAGCCAGCACCCACGGTCACGTGATGGCAGAGTATTTAGGATGCAAGGGGGAAGAGAACAAGCACATGCTTCGAAGAAACTGGAGAGGTGCAAAATTGTGGGGTGAAAGCTGTGGGGGCGCAACCACCAGGAATGCTAAGTTGGCGTTCCCTTCCCGCTGGAATGCTAACTTCGGGAGGGCTTTCTTTCCAAGATGCTAAGTAGAACGAAGTATTCGTGCACCGAGGCACCAAAACGACCAGTTCCGTGCGAATCCACTTTGCAGTCACATAGACGGCCGCTAGACCTTATCGCACCCTATTGTATCCTTATGGACCTTGCGTGGCGGCACCATTGCCAATATGTGCCCAGAGAGCAACGCACTTACTTGTGCAAAAGCCCTCTGACGGATGCAGTGCAAGACTCAAAGCGACGCGATGCGAGGTCGCCGCAACTGTGTCCATTTGGCAGGTGCTACGTGAGACTCATGCGTGCATGTGCTCTCAACACGTGAAGATTACTAAGCAGCACGTGGAAGCAGCTCAGATAGCTCTAGTAAAGCGCTTGCTTTGCGACCGTCGGCCTTGGGATCAAACCCTAAGAAACTTGCTGCGGGCTTTTTTTTTTTTTTAAGCATTTAGCAATACCGACGACAGATACGTTACATCATTTCAAGGGGGGGTTAAGTATAACCATCTTTACCGTGATAAGTGATCTATGGAGCAAACTTTTGAATGCAAACATTACGGTGGCTAAGAAGGGATGAAGCTTACGTGTCCTTCCTGCTTACCATGCACAACGACAGACCCTGGCGATGCTGTTCAAGAAGAAGAGCTCCCTGCTCAACAGCCACATCTTGCACCTGGCCTTCTCCCTGGTGGGAACGGTGGACAGTGGCAGGGAGACCACTGTCATCCCAAATATGACTGCCTTTGAGGACCTTCTCTGCAACCTCGAGGTGGGTTTTCTTTATTTTTTTTTTACCCTGTTTTTTTATGGCTTTCCTTGTCAACTGTGCTTGAGAAAAATCTACAAAGTAGAAAATCAGCTCTAGATGCAGGTTGACCTTTTTGTGTTTGTAACCAAGCAATCCTTCTAAAAAAAAAATCCGCGCAAACAATGAAAAGAAAAAAAAAAAAAAATTCGCCAAAGACATTTTAGATTGCATACATATAGAAATGCAAGAGCATTCCTACATGCAGTGCATTTCTACAAGCTGTGCACCACGTCCTTCTTTTTCAAACGGTGCGCCAGCAGTGACTTCACGCTCCCCCACTGCACAGGCGCGGCATCCCCTCCGGCTCCACAGCTTCCGTGTCGATGCTTCTGTGTTGCTGTACTTTTCTTTGTTTTATTTCTAAAGCGCGTCCGCTTTGTCCTTGAGTGCCCGGCTGGTTTCTGTGACGAAGCATCTGATATGACGCGTCGCAGCCAATGGGAATTCCGCTTGGGGGTGCCGTTTTTCTGCTACAAACAGTTACAGCTGCAGACAACGCCGTCTTTGCTCCATGGGACAGTTAATGCTTTCGCATTAAAAAACAAAAATGAGGAAAGGCAGAAATTACGAGACAAGGACACTATTTGAACTGGCAGCTTGTCCTTGTCGTGTCTACGCTTATCCTAGTAGTTTGCTTGGTTTGGCCTTCACTTTGTGTTGTTAGCTGGTTCTCGATACTGTATTTACACGATTGTAAGTATATTGCACGTCAGCAAAACGAGAAAAAGAAATTATAGTTTTGAGTGCACTCTACGGCGAACGTTTATTATTTACTGAATTACAATTCGTTCTGACTGGAGCTTCTGTTCATGTCGTCATCACTGCTATGATTCCTAAGCGTATCATTGTCCAATAAAATCTTCTGCATTTCACAAATGACCGTATCTTCCAAGCTGGCTCGGGGATCGCGTGGCACATCACGGGCAGGAACTGATCGTAGATTCCTGCAACGTGCATTGCAAGCTCGGCCTCTGAACTCCAAAAAGCATCCAGATCTTAGCCTGTAGAAACCTCTTTGTTTGCTTTCACAATCAAAGATTGTATGCTGTTGCAGATGCCACTGGTGCACTGCCCGCTCCGACAAGTCGAACTTGCGTCCAGCAGCGCAGTTGTTGGTTACTTTCGCACAAAGAATGGTTATAACTGAGCACCGAAACCCTAGACCATAAGACCACATCCGTCGTTACAGAAAATTGTGGCCTGGCACCCGCCAGCACGGTCACATGGTGTCGTTTAAAACCTAAATCATTCAAACAAAGAATGTGCAACCGCATGATCAGAGGTTTCTGGGCGAAGCCAGTGAGGCTGTTTTAGTGGCCGTTCCAGCATGGCCCTTACATTAACTGTCGCCACACCCTCGGAACTCGACGTATCGCTGCACGGCGCATAACTGTTCATCCTGTTTTGTCTGCCACAGCATTCCGCATGTTTCGTGCTGATATGCGATTGTTTGCAAAGATTTAAAAAAAAGTAATTACAAAATCAGTGCACACAATAGTGCAATGTTACAGGTACTGCTGTATGAACCGCTAAGAAACCAAGGCGTTGCCGCTATCACGGCTGCTTTGGCTTTGTTAGTGGTGGAAGGCTTTGGTTCTGATTATAAGTCAACCCCGCCACCCCAGTTCAGATTTTCATAAATTATAAAATTGTGTCAAAATGGCAGATTGCTAAGTAAAATTTTATTTTTAGCTTCTGTTAAAACAAATCTCAGCAAGCAAATTTTTGCAGTGTAGTACCTTTTATGTACCTCTCAGTCAGTTAAATTTAGAGAGCTGACCTGTCATGCATCTTTCTTGTGGCCCTTTCAGGTCTGGCGAGATGCTCCTGGTGACTTGCACAAATCTCTCTACGAGCACTTTCATGAGTTGATCACCGAATCCAGGTGAGTTCTGTTGCTCCCTTGCACACTCATAGTCCATTTTCAACATGCATGGATATTTAGGTTTTTCTCTACTCAGGCAGTAAAGGCTAAGTTACTAACTTTGGTGAGATGAACGACATGGAAATAGACAGAAATTGAAGATGGTTTTATAAAAGCATCATTTACAGATGATGGATGGATACCAATGTTGTATCTTACAAAATCATTCACAAAATGTCGCAATTTCTAGCAAACCCTGATCTTTTTTAGCTCAATATTCAGCTACCATATTTTCCTTATAGACATGCTTTCGAATTAAGCTCCATCACGTCTACTTTATCACAAAACATCTGGAAGCCAGTCATTGTTATTTATGGAAGGAAAACGGCGAATAGCAAGGCACCGCTAGTGTCTGAGCTCGAAAATACTATGTGGACTTTCCTTCCGAACGTGCAAGTGTTCCAGTACAAGTCACTTTTTTGTATTCCATTGCCTCGTCATTCTCCGAATTCCCTTTGCAAACAGCACCTTTTCTTTCTTCATTTCGTTCGCACGAAGGTAGGCATACGGGACAAAACGTGGCAGTTTTATGCATTTCTTATACCGCGAAAGCGGTTCTGTGCTTGTTTTTGTTACGAAAGCGAGGTGGAGAATTTATAATGGCTGCGTAGCGCCATTGTCGGCGGTGTCTTTTTAAAAGGTTCTTCGTCTCACATGCAGCGAGCAGAAGGCGAACCTTCGGATCCTGCGTGAGCTGGAGATGGTCACAAGGCTGCTAATGATGCTGCGCGACCCGTGCCTGAGCGCCTCCACGGTGCGGCTGCTCTGCAACCTGCTCAGAACTCTGCTGCACAGCACGCAGCGCAGCGGAGACATCCTTAGGTGAGGACAACTTGGGATCACAGTGCTGCCACGGTGCTTGAAATGCGTCTCTGACTGCCGCGCTTACTGTGTCCTAAAATACGGTACCTCAATTTCTGCTCGACGACGTCGCAACAGTGTCGTGCCGTCACTGACCGCAATACTGGCGACGGGCAGAAGTGGACATGACAGACAGGGAAGCTTCATCAGCCGGGAATCGGGACGCCGCGACGACAATGACACTCGCGTTCGCTCATGCTTTTTGCCAGCACTTCCAGCATCAACCACCGGGATTGCGACGTTTGACAACTCGACACGCCGGCTTCTGCGACGTCGTTTGTTGCCACTTTGGGACCACTTTCGATGCATGAGCATACTATACGCACTGGTCGAAGACGTATTTTAGGCACCATTGTTTCGTGATGACAGTTTCGGGGGGAAAAATCTAGCTTTAAGTCCACTTCAATTTACGTCTGTTCCAGTTAATACCGTATGAGGAGTCTGACGCAAAGCGTCCTAGGATGCTAAGAAAAACATTACTCAAAATGTAAAGAAAAAGTACAATTTGAAGCCTTAAGCGACGGTGACATTACTTAAGACACAGCTTTAGAAACAACATAAAAAATGACCGCATCTCCACGTGGTGAATGATGTTGATTGGGGCGAAGCTCTGGTGGTGCTGATGGTACTGATTTTGTTCATAGGTAGTGCTGATGCAAAGTTTAACACGATTATGTGCACATTTGACCGCAGCACACTCTCCTGTATAGACGTTGAGCGGCTACCTGTAACGTTTCATCCGTGACATCCCCTGCTCTTGAGTTACTACCACTTCTCAGAGCCCCCTACCCGTCCCGCAGTTGTGGCCGAGTGGTTAAGGCGACAGACTAGAAATCCATGTGGGTCTCCTCGCACAGGTTCGAATCCTGTCGACTGCGCAAAATTTTTCTTTTTTTTTAAGAAGACAGATGGGTGGCAATCGATCTGAGCACGAACGCCGGACGGACAAGGCTAGACCCTGTGGGAACCATGGGGTTCCCTATATCCCTATCCAGGCCTAGCTTCGAGCAGGCCATGGGACTTGTCGTCACCAACGGCGTCGGCCTCTTGGATACAAGGAACCGAGGCCGAATTCCCCGAAGGGGCCGGCGCTCCCTTGCCCACTTTGGGTGAATGTGCCACCGGCCAACCCTTGAGAGTTATAATGGACACGACTGCTAGTGGCCTCCCCGGGTGCGTCCATTCTCCGAGGCTACATAAGCTGGCCCCGAAGGAGGACCAGGGGCTCTCATCGGCGGAGGCCCTTGCTCTACGGAGCTCGGTTTTTCTTTGTGGGCCTCCAACTTTCCGTGAATCTGTCTAATGCGGCAGCGCGGGAAACCTACCGGGTGATACTGGCAATTGAGCCAGCGCCCAGACTTTTCATGTCTAAGAGCGAAGCGTGTTTGCATTTCAGTCAATAAACACGTCTTTATCCGGACCCAAGGAACCTTCTGTGTTTCTAAGTGGTACCACCACAAAGGGGAATCCCACATTTGGCGCCCAACGTGGGGTGCCAAATGTGGGATTTCCCTTTGGGAGGTACCACTTAGAGACACAGAAGGTTCCTTGTATCCGGGAGGCCGCCGCCATTGGTGACAACGACTCCCACGGCCTGTTCAAAGCTAGACCTAGATAGGGAGTGTGGGAACCATGGGGTTCCCTATACAGTCGACTCTCGGTAATTCAAAGTCGCATAATTCAAATTTTCGGTTAGTTCGAAGCATGGGACTGGTCCCGGCAATCGTATGTACAATGCTACGGGGAAAAACACGCGGTAATTCGAAGGCTAAATGTTGGGAGCTGGTTAATTCGAAAGATTTTTTGTGGTCGCCTAAAGTCCGGAAACCCCGAAAGCAAAAAACAAAAAAACAAATGTCAAGCGCAAATACGCAATGCCACAACCCGCGGCCGCGCCACTGGCGTCGCCGCACTAGGGATGATGCAATCTGATGCAATGTGCGACGGCGCCACGGCGCGCTGCGGCTCGGCGGCGAGGAAGCAAACAAACAGCCTTGCGCGCGCGGCTGTTTGCTGATTTGCTTTGGACTCTGCTCTCCCACTCTGCGCTCTCCCCTCGAGAGGAGAGAGGAGTTTTGGCAACGAAGATCTGAAAGTGTGTTGGCTCGTTCGTACGTGCTTTTGCACAGCCCAACAATCGCTCCGTCGCGCTGCTTTGGTACTATCACGATGGCTCAACGGGGTAAGTACCGTCCACTGGACCTCGCTACCAAAGTTAAGGTGCTGCAAGAAGTCGAAGAGAGTGCGTCGTCAAAGCAGATGTCGATGTTGACAAGCACGTCGAGGTCTCTGGTCCGCTTTCGGACGTCTAAATAATCAAAGTGGTTAGGCCTGATGTGGTGATGCAAGGAAGTGACGATGACTCTGACAACGAAGAACTCTTGCCGCCGTCGATTCAGGCGCCGAGTGCCGCTGATGCGGAAACTGCATTGGGCGTTGTAGAACGTTTTTTCTCGGGCGAAGAGAACGCCGAAGACGCCTTACGATGCATGCGTAACTTGCAGAGCCGAGTAACGGTGGCGCGGATGCATCAGCGAAAACAGTCTAAGATCGACCAGTTCTTCTCCTAAGTGAGTACTGAATAAAATAAACTCAGTTTTATATGTGCTTTTTTAATTCGAAGTTCGCTTAATTCGGAGCATTTTGCTGTCCCTGTGAGCTTCGAATTACCGACAGTCTACTGTATCCCTATGTAGGTCTAGCTTCAAGCAGGCTGAGGAGTCGTCGTCAACAATGGCGGCGGCCTCCCGGATTCAAAGAACCTTCTGTGTTTCTAAGTAGTACCCCCAAAGGGGAATCCCACAACCCTAAGGAGCTAAAATCGTTCAGCCTTTCCACTCTCGTGAAGAACAGTGATGTGATTGCTGCGCCAATTGCACCAAACTGCGCCAAGGGGCTAACCCTGCAACATCCTGCTACATTTCGCCAAAATGTGGCTAATCTGCGCCAAGCCTGCTCCAAAGGACCAATTTTGGTCGCCTTTCAAAAACGAAACTAAACTGAGAACCGTAATTGAGCGTGCATGAGCTTGGTGGCACAAAAGACGCCGCCGGACACAATGTACCCTGCATCAATCGTCTATTCGGTCTTGCATGATTTTTCCCGTCGTCTCGCGTTTCGCGCTCTCGTCGTCTCGGGAATCTCGTCTGGCGTCTTTCTTACTTTTTTTATTTTTTTATTTTTTATTTTTTTAGCGATAGACGCGGGCCTGTGCGGACGCTCCAATGTTAGTGTGCCGAGTGCCAGACATGCCGCGCGGCAAGAGTTCCTTGCGCGGCGAGTTACTTTGTGAGCTGAAGCGCTCGCGCAACCACAGTAGCCGTGGTTGCGCGACGTCGTGTGTTGCCGTCCCCACGTCGCTGCAGATATGGCGCTTTCTAAACTGAAACGCATCAACATTCCTGCTCTTGTTTAAATCATACGCTGCTACAAAAATCCCTCTTTAACTCAATGACTGCTTGGCAAAGTTTTGATTACCTAGGTTTCTCTCGATAAGCTTTCTTTCGAGAGGGACCCCGGTACGTGAAAAATCTGCCGCGAAAAAAGTTGATGACGAGAAGTGAGCTAAAGCAAAGAAGGCAATGTCTGCACGCTGAACCCGCACACCGCGCTTGTTTGTCTCGAGTTCAGTCGTTGCACAAAGCGGCCCAAGAACTTTTTGACCCTGATTCGCAATGTCTTGCATCGATATGCTCAGGTTCTTTTTTTCTGTGTGTATAGCCTCTAGCTCGCCTGCCGGCCTGGCAAGCACGCGCCGCTGGACTGTTTATTGTCGTATGCTGGACAGTTACATTTTGCATACTATTTTGGGAACCAGTTGGCGACGGAGCGGAGTGGCATGGTTTCGGTTTCGGTCGAACAGCCGTTGTCTCCGCTCGCGCGACGAAGCACGTGTAACTGCAAGCCTGCCGAAGTTGCCTTCACGTACATGTGAACATGATTGCACGAGAGGCACCAGCCGGGACGCTTGCAATTCATTGCTTTACATTTGCTTACTTTTTATAAAAATCTGCCACGTCGGGAAGCAGTAAAACACTAGCAAGTGTTTTTTTGTTTTTTTTTTATTGCTCGGCAACGCTTACAGCACTGTATACTTGTGGGATGTCTCAGCAGCAAAAACACAAGCAGCGAGTTCCGCCCCAACACGTCACATCACATCACAACACAACACATAGTGCCCTTTGTTTGTCCAGCACTTAAAATAAATATTTTTATTTTTCTAAGAATATATGCTCCAAATGTCACTTTTTTAGCTCCGAAACACTGTTTTGGCTGCTCCAAAGGCCACATTTGCTGCTCCAAAACACTGTTTTCGCTGCTCCAAAAGGTGCTCCAAAACGGCTTAGGCCAATCACATCACTAGAAGAAGGAAGACCAGCGGAGCTGGGGGGCTAAGCTCGCCTCCGGCGGGAATCTCTCCGATGCCACGTCACGAGGGAGGGGAGGAGCTTCTTTTGACTCCGCCCCGGCGAGTTTCCCACTCCCCCTCTTACATTTCCGACCCCCCCCGGCGGCGGCAAGTTCCCCAGCGTAGCTCCGATTTTTCCCTACGCTCCGCAGTATTTTATTTCAATCGGGGGGATCGGTGGCCGGCTGGGCTAGCGCACACCAGCTCGGAGCACGTCAAGTGAAAGGTCCGTTGCAGAACCCAGGATGCTGGGTTCAATCCCCACCCCTGCCCGTTTCGATGTTGATGAACATCGTACTGGCGCGCAGTCGTGTAACACTACTGCGGGATGGACGTTAAAGACCCCAGGCTAGTTGTTGTACAGCACTGCATGGCTAAATTTCTCATCTACAGCTGGGAGAATCTTCCCCGTTGAGGCAGAGCAAGTTTTAGGCAGTATCAACATACATACAGCCCAATGTCTTTTATTTAAATCGTAAATGACAAATAAGAATAGGTAACAGCAGGGATGCTAATTATACAAACATTGCTTGGATGTGGGCTAGTTGACTAGACATTGTGATGGTTTGCTGCACCACGTAGATGCAAGAAAAACGCTCTTGATAAAGATATGAACTAAAGCAGAGTATAGACGAAAAACAACGTACAGGAATGGAGCAGACTAACAACTGTGTGATTTCTTCCTCATCTTTCTCCCCCCACACCGCCACACAGCCACAATATTTTTTTCTTTTTTTCAGAATAGGGTGCACGTGGAGCGAAAGCTCGCGCTGCAGAACCCAGGATCGTGGATTCACCCCCACCCCTGCCCTTTTTGATGTTGATGAACATCGTACCGGCATGTGGTCGTGTATCATTACTACGTGGTGCACGTTAAAGACCCTATAGCTAGCAGTCATACTGCACTGGCTAAATTGCTTATCTACAGTATAGTGACAATGTCGCAATGTTCTGGCATGTTCTCCTGCTGTATAAACAACTAACGGCCAATTTGTTTGTCAAAATACGGTGTGGAGGGAGAAAGATGAGAAAGAAATTACACAGTTGTTAGCCTGCGCCATTAATGTATATTGCTTTTCTGCTATCATCTGTTTTAGTTTGAATTTTATCAAGTGCGTTTATCTTGCATCTACGCAGCACAGCAACCCATCAAAATAATTGTAAAAGTCTGTAGGTAATGGTAAATTGCGTTCCTGGTTGCAGATTGCCGTAAAAACACATTTGTTTGTAGGATTCACTTTGTAGAATTTGGATGTAGGATTCACGACGGGGGCGACGGTTCATTCACGTCTCCATCGCCTCAAGCCCGGTTCGCCACGCAGTTCATCGCACAGCCACCTTACCACATCTTTCGAGAGGCGATAGTGTTGTTGAAAATGAACGTCGTCCATGTCAAACACATTGGCGTGGTTTAAATACCTATGCCGACGGCAAAACACGAACGAAAACGCTGCCATTTTGGACGCTGCTCCCTGATCTCGCGCCCAACTCGCCCAAACTCGCCTAGGTCGGAGCCGGCAAGCTTTTCCTATCCGCGGCGGCTTCTACCACGTCACAGTGACGTCACCGCATCTCGCCGCGAGTTCCGAATATGCAACTCTCCGACTGCCTCAAACCCTCCGTTTAACGTCACGATCTAGGGAGTGTCTGCGCGTGTCGTCATGCGCGGCGCCGACCAATCGCGGCGGTCGGCGAGTTTGGCGGAGAACTCGCCTCGATCTCGCCGCGCCGAGCTTAGCCCCCCTGTACTCGATACGCCTTGTGCTTCTTCTTCGTCATCGTCTGTTTTTCGCGCTGTTTCCTACAATGAATTCCCACCAATGCGCCCAACTATCAATTCTATGATAGCTGGAAAGGTTGCTGCCATCTACGAGCGACCGCGGAAACCATACTGGTTGTGTGCTTGCTGCCGTCACTTATATAGATAGCGGTTACTGTCCACGTAGGTTTGTGTCGACATACACGGACACAATCCTGGGGAACCTAGCCCTTAACAGCTCCGCTGTAAAAGGTACATTCTCGTGGCCCCATAGAATAAATGTTTTGAGATGTCATATACTTCGTCTTCTTGGCTTCAAGGACTCACCCTGTGCTAAGTTTATTGCTTGAGTAACCATTTTACAAAATATGTTGCATTTTTGCTACAGACTGGCTTTTTCTTGCATTTTTTTCTTTTTTTCTTTCTTCAATGTTGTTCCATTGTTGCCCGCTGAACAGTCTGGATGGGTAACGGGACATTGTGAAACGGAGCAAATCTGCCTTTTGCCCTGTTACCCTAGACCTAGTGTCTAACTAAGTAAACAATAGGATTGTGCAAATATTCGAATTTTTGAGTAGCAGTTTAGAATAATATGCTAAGTCTAAGCTCATTACAACAGACCTGGTTACGCAGGCATTTGGAAATAACATACCGATTTGTGAGGTTCGGTTGGTTTTCCTCTACATATCATTGACTCAACTTCATATCTGCACATAACATACTCCTTTTACAACAGACCAAAATTTTGGTCTAAATCAAGGTTTGTAATAACGAGCTTAGGCTGTATTCAATATTCGCTTCAAGGTGAAGTGTGAGATTCATACTTTCCGAAGTGTTGATCACAGTGGGTTAGCCCCATTGAGTGCGCTTCTTACCGAACACCAGTGCACTGCGGAGAAGCACTGTTTGCAGCGCTCGCTTATATGGGTGTTGCCTCTCTGCACTGCACCAGTGCTCAGTAAGAAGTGCACTCAACGGGGCTAACTTGCCGCAGTCAAAACTTTTAAGCAAATATTGCAGTTGCGTGCTTAGGGGAAAAGCACACTTTTAAAGTATACAGTGCATGCACGCGCCTGTTGTATTTGAGAAAATTTTGTGGACGTCAGATTTCTCTTTGCAGTAAAATTTTCAAAATTAAGGTGTGGCTAATATGCAAAACTATAATAGACAGAGATGCCCTGACAACCTGCATTCATTGTAAGTGATTGTCTTTGATAGCAACAGCTGTTATGGGCTCTTCCCATCACTGGGGTTGATGTCCGTTGTTGATGTAATAGTAGTTGTTGTCGTTGATGTTGCAGTTGGGGGTATAGGGCGTCCGTCGTATTTGTTGCCAAATCCTGGGAAAAGATTGCCCGCCGCCCGCAGGAATCGAGCCTGGGTTCGTTGCATGGGAAGCAGAGGCGTTACCGCTGAGCTAGGCCACAGCGTTAATAACCTGCTCTAAACTTGGGCTTTTTGTAGTACTTGACCCCCCCCCGCACGGGCTCTCTGGGGAAAAAAATAGCCGATAACAAAATGCCGTTGTAGCACTGTCAATGCCGAGAGCTCGTGCCGGGAGACACACTTTCACGCGCTCTGGAACAAAACGAGAAACAAAAGCATTCGGAACAAAACAGATGTCTATTTTGTTCTGAACGCTTGCGTTCTCGCGCCCCACTGCCCCACGGTGCGTGAAAGGGATGCCGATGCCCAACGACTTCGCCATGACGTGTTGCAGCTATCGCTGTGACCGTACTGTGAATCACCGCTTGACTGCTCAATTGTTTTTTCCGAACTCAAGATTGAAGAAAGGTTAGCATAAAGCAAGCTTATTTATAAACTCCTTCGACTAGGTACAGCTGGGTATCTTTATAGGTCTAATTTTATGTCAAATGTGACAAATGTGTCATTTTTTTGTCATTCTAAGGCAGGCATTGAACTTCCCCGGGCCACAGTCAATAAATATATTAAGATTAAAACTAACTTAGCTTAGAAATGGACTATTGGAAGCTTTGGAACACCTTCACAAGTTCAGCTCGGCTTTATCTTAACAGGGTGCAGTAGTGAAAAGCTTGGAGAAACTATTTGTAGGGTTGTGCGAATATTCGAAATTTCGAATAGTAGTTCCGAATAATACACTATTCGATATTCGCTTCGAGAAGAACTTCACTATTCGCGTTTTTCGAAGTGTTGATTGCGGTGGGTTAGCCCCGTTGAGTGCGCTTCTTACCGAGCATCGGTGCACTGCGGAGAAGCAATACCCACGGAAACAAGCTCCGCGGGTGTTGCTTCTCCGCATCACATCGGTGCTCGGTAAGAAGCGCACTCAACGGAGTAACCCGCCGCGATAAAGATTTGGGGTTGTGTGTGTGTTTATACAGCCTAGAACTTGGTCTGCCTCACAGGGGCGACGAGTCTCCCAGCTGTAGATGAGAAATTTAGCCAGTGTGGTACAGCCGCTAGCCTGGGGTCTTTAACGTGCACCACGCAGTAGTGAAACACGACCGCACGCCGGTACGATGCTCATCCAGATCAAACCGGGCAGGGGTGGGGCTCGAACCCAGGATCCCTGAGTTCTGCAGCGCGAGCTTTCGTTCCACGTGCTCCGAGCTGGTGTGCGCTAGACCACTCGGCCACCGATTTTTTTTTTTCTTTATTGCCGGGTTTTTTTACATTGTCAAATAGGTAGGCATATCGCTCAAACCATAGGAAGCAGGGCAAGGCTAAACTAAACCAGTTCGAAGTGACTGGCGTCGGAGGCTAAAATTGTTTCATGGACAAAAGTGCCTCAATGCGCGGAAGCCACTCAGGCTCGCACTTCTGTGCTCTGTTGACTTCAACTAACAAAGATACACTTTCACGAAAATATTCCCGCGCCTCCCGTACATTATTGTCAGCGTTGTGTAGAGCCATTCGGGACTTCCAAATACTGTGCAGACCCAACAGCATAACCAGGTCAAAGGGAAAACCTTCCTCGTTTTTAACCGATAGATAACGGATTCCATGCGCATCCAGGGGGAGGTCCTTCTTCAGGGTACGTTGGAGGACGTCCCAGAAGAAGACCCCATCCCAGCACTCAAGAAACACGTGTTCGACCGTCTCTGGCTTCTTGCATAAAAAGCAGTGATCCCCCCACGGTACAAAAAGTCGCCTCTCGTTTAGCCATGTCTTGACCGGCAGTGTACCTGAATGTAATGTAAAGAAGAAAGTCTTGATGCCTGCGGGCACCACCATACGCTTAACGCGCTTCAAGACATCTTGCCCTGGGCCTGCACAGTATAAGGCTCTGTATAGAGGTACAGGAAACACAGTATCGCACACAGCCTTATACAATCTTTTCCGAGGAACCTCACTCAAATACTCAACTGAAAAACGAGATAACAGAAATTTACATGAGGCAACGACTTCCTTTAAATATCCGTGAATACCACCCGACATCGATGACGTGGAAACAATCAATTCAGGCAACCTGCTTGCAACTCTCACTTGACAAATGGTGCGCAAAAAGGGGTCACTTATGTCCCGAAAATACATGAACCTATAACAACCTGACGTAAAAACAAATGCGTCAAACTAAGCCCCCCATTGCGTACGCGCCGGAAAAGATTCGTCCTACTCGATCGCTCTCACGTGGAACCCCAAATAAACACTGCAAATACCCGGTGCAATTTCTGCACATTTACCCGCGAACAATGCAAAACTTGTAGAACGTACCACTGCTGACAAAAAACAAATTGCAAACTGTGGCCCGTGCAAAAATAGACAGATCATACCTCCGACTTTTTTCTACTCTTTCGCGAAGCTCCATTACCTGCCGTCACCAATAGGGTTCGCTATCGCGATAATTTTCTAGAGGCACTCCCAAATATTTTACGGGGGTGGTCACCCACTGCATGTTGGCAAACGAACTAGGAGTAGAGCTCCACTCTCCATGCCAAAATCCCAGGCACTTGGCCCAGTTAACAGAGCTGCCACTGACTTCGCAATAACGTTTAAGCCTGTGAACGACTTGAACAATACTCTCGCGGTTGGAACAAAACACTGCAATATCATCAGCATACGCTAACACTTTAACTTCGGTCGCATGAAGCTGAAAACCACTGATAGTACTGTTTTTAAAAATACTAATGCAAAGGGATTCTATGTAAATGCAAAAAAGAAGTGGTGACAAAGGACACCCTTGGCGGACGGATCGATTCACTTTTATACGTTCAATCGGCCACCGATCCCCCGATAAAGATTTGGAAAAGTATGAATATCGCAGTTGCGTGCTTGGACGAAAACCATATATTCAAAGCGGAATGGTGCACGCGTGCCAGCTGTATTTAAAAATAAATGGAAACTTTGTGAATGTGTATACTGTAAAACCCTTTGTTTTCGGGGCCCCTATTTTTCGCGAATCGGTCACAGAGGACATATCACGGCCACTAAAGTTTGCGAATTCCAGAGACCTGCATCGAAACTCTTGAAGACCGAAATTTTCGCGTGCCTTTAAGTTTCACAAATTTTTCAACTCTCGATATTCGTGAAAATTAAGGGCTCGCAAACATTAAGGGTTTTACAGTATCTACATTGGTTAAAAATTTTTAAATTAAACTGACTGTTTTGCAAGAGTATATGTTGGGCAGAGATGCCCTTAAAACCTGCGTTCATCATGCGCGAGTCATTCTTTTTTGACTCGAAATTAAAGAGAGAATATTTAAGATTTGTAAATTCACTCAATTGGGTATAGTAGTTGGCCATTTTATGTCAAACTTGTTTACTTACCATCCCAAGACATCAGACCTTCTGAGGTCACAGTTCATAAATATAGATAGATTAAACTTGGCTTATAAATGAACAGGTGGAACAGGGGTTTTTGTCTAAGCATTATGTTATGATAGTGAAAGGCGTGGAAAAAACTATTCGATATTCGATTCGAAAAAATTCGGCCAAAACCACTATTCGCTTCGAACTCAAAATCCACTATTCGCACAAGACTAACTATTTGTTATTAGAAAAACTCAAAATGCACTGTTTGCACATTCCTAATAAGCAAACAAACTGGTTGGTGTGACCTCCCAGCAATTACAGCTGTTACACTTCTTTGATGTCTGCTTTGTTGTTGTAATATTTGTGTGTTACTTGTGATCTAGGTGCTATCTTAATTTTTAATCTCGGTTTATGTATTACAGTAAGTCAGAAGCTAAGGCATGCAGTCAAAGGCAGCAGACAGCATTAAGATGTCATAAACATTCATACTTCAACCAGAAACAAGCCAAGAATAAAAAAGAGGCATAAACACACATATTTGTCAAACTCAGCCTTATGAAAACCCTCATAATGAAATATTATGAGCTGAGCTTAGTTTGGCAGTCTTTTTGCAGGGTCCAAATCTAACGTCCTGACTCTGTTTTAGGTTCGGCCAGTTCATGGTGTCCACATTACCGCGACCTTCAGTTTCTGAGAAGCTGCTCAACCTGAAGAGGGAGACTGACATGTCCGAGTCTTCAGGTAGAGTTTTCTTCTTTTTTATGGTTCATGCTTGTTTCGATTCAATAATGTTGATCATGGTCTTTATTTACACTGTGGGATATTTTGCGATTGGGGCTTCTGCTTTCGTATAGGACCACTGGACGAGACTGCTCTACTGATTCACAATGTCTGCCTGAGGAACCGCTGCCTGCACATACTGCACCTCATGACCTATCAGAACTCGAAAAACGTCAATGTTCCGTAAGTGTTGATTCCTTCCTTCACTTTTTTTTTATTAAAGCTCCTTATAGCTGTAGCATCTTTTAACCAGTCTTCCGTAACATCAACCGATGCGTGACTTCCAGGCACGTATAAGTTAGTTTTGGAGAAGCAGGCTTTTAGAGCGCAGCTCTTAGGCACCTCTTTCCGGCTTGAGTGGTGTCGGCGTCAGCGTAACCGTGCGTTGCATGCAATGCGCATGTAAAGCTTGCATGCAACGCGTTGCATGCAAGCGGCGTAATTGCCCTTTGCAGGCCCATTGCATGCAACCAGAATGTTGCATGCAATGGATTTGCAAAGCTCGCATACAATGCATTGCATGCAATGGCGTAACCGCATGTTGCATTATGGGAAGTTTCCCATAATGACGTCACGAGGGTTACCCCCACGAGGATCACGATGGCTACCCTCATGAGGGTTACCCTCACGAGGGTTGCGAGGGTTAGTTACCCCCAAAAGGGTTACCCTTATGAGTGTCACGAAGGTTACTCTCACGAGGGTCATGAGGTTTGAGAGTTACCCTCACGTAAACCCCCCCTCCACCCCCCCCCCCCCCCCCCCCCCCCCCCCTAAGGTTGTGTGACCTCAGGGAGTCACCTATCCCTCAGTACCCTTCCATCCTCCTCCTCAAGAGCCGTGCTCTCATCCGGCATTACAGGGAGCTGTAAACGACTTTCATTTTTCCTTCGTGCCGACGAACATTCTGGAATTTTGTTTCTTCAATCACTGTTAAAATTGTGCACAATTGAGTATTTTACATTTTCTGTAGCTGGGGCCTTTGAGCACTGTTCGCGAGTCATTATGGCTAAAGCAGACATGCATAGCGGGGCTAATCAATATTGCAAACATTTCTACGATGTATGTTTCACTCACAAAATATTGAATACCACTGTAGTAAAGTTCATTGCTAAAAAAAAACACTACCCAAAAAGAAAAAAAAAAAATTTTCTGCCAAAAAATGTTGATTTTGTAAAATGCTATATTTACATCCACCAACATGTAGAGAGTATTCCCATAAAGTTTCATTTGTTTACACTCTATAGTTACTTGCTTATAAATTATTTTCGTTCCACTGATGCTGAGAAAAAGGTAGAGGTTCAAGCAATTTAAATGTGTTTTTCTCTGTTCCACTTTATAACATAAATTTCACTTTAGGAAAACTATTGTTTGGCAATGGGACAAAAGGAAAGGCTCACTCAATTGTTTTTCCTAACTGTAATTCAATGGGCAATGTAACTGTGGCATTCCTTTTTTACTTTGTGGATGTTTTTTTTTATAAAAGATATAAAGATTTTTTTCGACTATTATTTTCTCACTATGCACAAGCATGTACTAAAATATTAAGGTGGGCTAGTTGGATATCCATATTACAAATAAATAGCGCGAAGCGCGAAGGTCAAGTATACACTTGACCTTCGCGCTATTCATTTGTAGTAGCATCAGCATGCTTAAAGACACGGCTGACGCAGGGAAGCATTTCAATTAGCTAGGTGATCAGAAATCTTAGGTAAACACTCGATACCTTCTTTGCTTGTCTTTTTTAACAGTTTGAATGTTGGCACGATGCACTTATAGGGACAGGAGCCCATGCTCTGTGTTTTACAATACTAGTGTAAGGTAATTATGTTTTTTTTGTTTTTTTTTTTCTAAGCTTTTACAGGTGAGGTTTTTGAACTTCTTGATCTCGAGAAATCCTTACCCGGCTTGGCTTATAGCCGAGGAACCCCTCTTGGTCTAGGCACTGGAGCAGTAATCCAGTTCCAAGGCTTGCAGAGCTTGCAAACAATAATTATCATTCTCGGCCATGTTTGTCTCATAGCTGTGTGCATCAATGGGTGGCTTAAATGTGCCAGAATAGTGCTCGAACTGGGGAAACACTTCACTCGGGGACGGGGAGCGGTGGAGAATACTTTTGGAGCTCGGGGAACCATTGAAAGTGCTCTGGGAAGCCCCGCATTGCTAGGAACCTCGTTTGAGAGCCCGTGCTCCAGAGCATAGCGATTCATTAAGAGCTTACCCCTAGTCTCCCGACGCACCTCCCACTGTCCCCGCAGGTTCTGCGAGGAGCTTGCCCGCGTGCTAGGCCTGGACTGGGTGCTGCTGTTCCTGCAGAGGCAGCTGCACCCGACCACGGTGGTGCTGGGTCTGCAGCTGCTCACAGTTCTGCTCAGCTGCCCCACCCTCATGCAGCGCTTCAGGGAGGCCTCCCACAACGGAGGCTGGCTCACCGAGACGGACCTCGTGCTGCAGAACAGGACCACCGTGCTCCTCGGTACGCCTCTTTCCGGGGGCTCCGTAACGCGGCCGCTGAATGGCATCTGTCTGCGTAACATGCACCACAGTACTGGTGGGACGGATCTGTCAAAAAAAAGAAAAAAAATCTGAGGAAACCTGGAATTATGTAATAGTTTGAGTGCAGCCAAACCCCTGGTAACATTGATGCACTCAGGTGCTTCTGGCATGTTGCCTCACTATACTGTTAACTCGGCGTAATGGATGAAGCAAAACAAGCCTACTAAAGTTATAAAATTGACAGGAAGCTTGACTTAAACTATGTACTTGTCCAAGTGCTTCTTTTCTTAATTAACGCGAGCGCTGAGGTCTTTACCTCGGCCTTTGGAGTGCACCGTGATTTCTATTGATCCGTAAAAAAATCATCATACTAGAAATATGCGCTAAAATGGGAATCTGAATTTGTTGCGGACAACGAGCCTTCACCTTACTAGATCCTGACGCACCATGTGTAATGATTATTTTTTTTAACCCAGTTTATTTGCAAATGGTTGCGGACAATCGGAAAATCTGATCATTCTGAACTCGAGTCATATCAGTGAATACTTCAAGAGTTTTTGTGTTTTTCCAGAAGTTTGAATCAGAAAGCATCTGAAGAGCTGCTAATAAAAGACCAATTATTAATATGAATCGCATGAAAATTGTTCGGTACTTGTCAAAAGGTCAACGACCTCAATTATTGCGGGCACTCTCTAGCAATAAAATAACAAAGGGCTAGAAAATAGAGGCTAAGCTCAGTGCCAGATAAGTTGCAGCACATTTAAGACAAAGGATAATGACAGCAATTAAAACCAGCAGTGTATCCTATTTTTCGGTTTACAAATCACATTGCTTTGTAAGTTACATCCTACTATAAACATCCATTTTCATAAAAAAGTTGGTGCTGTATAAATCACACCTTTGTATAAGTCGCATGTATAAAGAAGGATGGCACGCTGTCGAGCCGCAGACCCCTACCGACGCGCTTCGGGTCGTCCTCGGATTTGTTGAAAGCTGTATAGTACCGCCTACACCTCGCACAGTTTAGGTCCATACTTATCTTTAAAAAACACACATAAAGGCCCGTTCACACACTTGCGTCAGACTACGACCGACCGAGACAAGACCGGCCTTTTAAGCCTCTTGCGACGGCTTATGACCGGATGCGCTGCTGCGGAGCCAGTCGTAAGCCATCGCAAGAGGCTTCAAAACCGGTCATGTCTCAGTCAGTCGTAGCCAGACGCAAGTGCGTGAGCGGGCCTTTGGTCACACCGTCGTATAAGACACACTGGTGGAAATTGATGAAAGAAGAATGTGACTTTTACACCAGAAAAGGTGGTAAACGAACTGTTGCCAGGAATCGTCGGCAGCGCAGGTGTTTCTTGAGTTGATGTGTCGTGGCATCTCGTCACCGGGATGCTTTGGAAGGTAACTTGTAACCCAAACAACCCTTTGGTGCGTCGCGATGCCACCTCTCTCTCCGGCAGGCTTCAACGTGTCTGCGCCCAACAACAAGGGCGGCAGCAGCCAGTCGATCAAGGCGGAGGTGTACCAGGTGCCGGGCTTCCAGCAGCTGCAGTGGCTCATGTGCCAGCATGTCAAGGTGCCCGACATCAACTTCTTGCTGCTGGCCATGCTCATGGGTCGCCCGGTCACCCGCATCCCCTGCGGCCTCCAGGTAGGCTACCGCCTTGCTCCTTGTAGTAACACGGAGATGGTGCGCTGGAGGGAGTTCGTCCTTGGTGATTTGTTTCTCATGATCTCATGAGAAGATGCGCTCTTAATATTGACGCTTCGAAACCCTTTTCAATATACTAGTATATGAAGTAGCTTGGGTACTCCACGTATTTGTAAAGGTTGTACTTCATGTTGGCCCTGAAGGTTTGTATGGTCGAACCCGGACATACTGACTTCTAAGGGGATCGCAAAATAGTTTGATATATCGCTAATTCGATATACAAAAATGTGCTAACTAAATCTCCAATTGAAATTTCCATGAATTTCTGCTATTGCCGAAAATCGTGAAAAACGGGAGCTTACCAGTTGGCCCATCAGAGGCCCACTAAATACGGTAGAACCTCGTTAAAGCATAGTTGGCGGGAACCGCGAGCGCCGCGCCACACACGCATGCATTTCGCCGCGCCTATGCGCACGCGCTACTGTGACCTCGACAGCACAAGCAACTAACACAAAAAGAGAAAAAAAAAATAATAATAAAACTGGGAGAGGTGCGGCATGTAGAAGAGGGAAGGGAGCTCTCTCTTCATCCATATAAAAAAGTCAAGCAAAAAAGAAAAGAAGTGGCGTAAAATGAAAGTCAACAAGAAAAGGCAAAAAAACCCAGCAAAACGAAAACAGTAAAAGTAAAAAGTAAACAAAGATAAACAAGGTGTTCCTACATCATCCAGAGACTCTCTCTAAAAAGAGGAGACGTGTTACTATACCTGGTTTCGGTTTCTATATTGCAGTGTACAGAGGTACAAAGACTGATTGGGGCACACAGCTTGGGGGTGTCTGAGTGAGCATACAGAATCGAGCGTCACCATGAGCCAGCCGGTTCCTGATGGCCACAGAGCCCACTTGTTTGAGGGTACAACACGAATGTTGATATCTACATTGCAACACAATTTTCCCACCTGCATATTGCAATATTGCATCGTGAAATGCAATTCTGCTGCGTCCGCGATCTACTGTATTCGTTCCCGGGACATGCGAGTTCATATTGAATTCTTGTGTTTTTTTTCCCACGATCCGCACGCGAATATTGGTTCCCACGGCAGGCAAATTTGTAGTAGGCTCTCGCATGTTTATTGCACCATGAAACTTGAATCTGCTCCTTCTGCGATCTGTGGTATCCGTTCTTGTGAGATGCGAGTTCTCGGCGGGTTTCTGCGGATCCTTCTCCTTCCCACTGTGAAATGCAGATCTGCTGCGTCTGCCACCTGCAGTATCCTTTCCCATGACAGAAGAGTTTGTAGCGAATTCCCACGTGTTTATTGCATCGTGAAAGACAAATTTGCCGTGTCCGTGATCTGCGGTATCAGTTCCCGCATCACGTGGTTTGTAGCAGGTGCCCTTGTATTTATCATTCATTTTTTTTAGAAAGTTTTGCTTTCTCATTTTCAAAGATAGCCCACCTCATGTTTTTCACCATTTATTCCTTCATTTTGGGTGGGCGTTCTTGCGGAATTTTTTGGTAGTAATTGGAATTTTAATATCAGTGGTCTCAGTAATTGTGACTATGGCTGTGAAAAGGCAATTATAATCAATGAACGTTCAGGGCAAGACAGGGGAATTAAAAGTTGGTGTACTGCAACAGCGGGTCCTAACATGTAAGTTGATGATTGATGGTGATTAGCAAAATCCAGAATATGGATCTGTGTTGACATGTCGTGACGTTTTGCTGCAGTTCTCCCTGGACAACATCTGGTCGTTCCTGTTCGGGGTACCACCTGGTCAGTCAGTTATGTCGCAGGGCGACATCAACTTTGAGCTGGTTGTCGTGTTGCTGGCCATGGTTCGCGTTGTTCTCAACCAGGTAATCCATCTGTTCATTCCTTCTTCCTAATTCCCAAATTCCTTAAAAAGTTTCTTAGTTTCCTTTCAAGGTTAGCATGTTTGTTATTAAGTGCATTACATGCCAGGGTGTTGATTCAGTGTTAAAAATTTCGTCTGCTATTCGAGTTAATACACAGTGCAAGTTCGACGCGTTAGAAAAATGTGATGCTGCGAGACAGTTGCAGTATGTGCTGTCAGTTTTTTTTCGTTACCAATTGCGATGTACACTAGCGAGCTCTTGGCTATACTGTTGTGGCATAAGCACTAAGACAATGTGGAATGTACCTTTATCTAGCATAGCTTGAGTTTGTTGTGGAGTGAGAATGCCGTAATGGACTCGTTATGACCTGTTATTTCATACTAAAACAGGCCTTGCTCAGAAATATTCTCCAAGCCCTTCAACTTTGTCAGTTTTATAGCTTTATTATAGGCATCCACAGCATGGACAATCAACTTTTCTTGCAGTGGTGAAGCAGTGAGCTTGGAACAAGACAAAAATTCACAGGGTCTCTTATGTTATCACTAAGTCGATTTGAAGGCGGAAGCCCAAGCACTGATGTAAATGTGATAGCGAACCTCCAAAGACAGCCCACTCTCTGGCGACACACTTTTGGCACCGTTTCATTGGCTCACTCGGATCATGGCGTCGGCTGTGGTCCCAGTGATAACGAACCTCCGAAGACAGCGCGCTCTCTGACGACGCACTTTTGGCGCCGTTTCATTGGTACCTTTCTTTTTTATTCTTTTCGTGTCACCGACGTGTTTTTGCTCAAGGACTTCGAAGGTCGACTGAACGATGAGGCCTATAAGGCTTTCACCTTAATAGAGTAGGTCAAAAGGGCAGTCTTTACTTCCAGGTTGTGAGGGTGTAGGGAGCATGAGGGCATGACGGAAGGATAGGGACAATGGGGCTAGGGAAGCGGGGAATTGGGAGAAAGGGAGGGACCAGGGATAGAGCCAAGGTGGGAGAGGGTGCGAGCAGGCGAGACGTGTGCGGAGGCGACAGTTGGGGCTGGGACAATGAAGAGTCCCATGGAGTTAAGCCTGTGACTCATTTGGAGGGTTGTGGGGAAACATAACAAGACATTGAATTACTAGGAAAACATTTTTGAAGCATTTAAATTTTAGCCTCGTCGTGTTTGGAGAGTGATTAAAAGACAACGTGCTGCAACCGCCCTTGCCTCTCCAGCCGAGAGCGAAGGACAGCCCGGGGGTGGAAGAGCACCCAGTGACCCTGGTGCAGTTCCTGATGTACCTGTACCAGAACCGGCAGGACTTCTTGAGTATGTGCATGGGCTCGGACATCCTGTGCGCCCTTGCCTCCACTCTCTTCCCCTTTGTAAGGGGGCCCAGCGAGGCTGCCTCTCCCTCTGACGACTTCCAGGTGGGCCCTTTCTCTTCTCACCAAGGGGGGAGGGGAGCAACAGAGAGAAAATTTTGTTTCGGACCAATTGAAGGAAAAAAGGGGGAAAAATTTTTTGAAAAAAGACATCTTGGGTTATTTTGTTGCTAGAATGAGAGTGCACGCCATACTATTCATTTCCTACTAATTTGATTCTCGTGATATTTAGTCTAAAGAGAATGACAGCAGATTTGGAAATTTTAACTATTGTCACTGGTCAGGACTTTGAGAGCATCGCCAGACACAAAGACTTCATCCATGGTCATGATAATTTCTATAGGACCTCTTTACTATATTGTGTGCTTTCATTACAGTGGCCGACCAATTTTCCGGACACTGATGATTCAGTTTTGTTCGATATTTCGAACCTAGCAAGGAACTGGGACCTACTTGATAAAAATAGTGCATATTTAAGGCCGATGGTTCGAAGAGCTTAAAGTCCGAAAGTTAGATTTTTTGGACAAAATCATTGCGAGCGATTAGTGCAAAACACCACCAAGAAACACCACCAACACCATTTTGGATTCACTGTTGGCGGCACACAGATTGGCTTGGTTTGGCAGCGCTACTTGAGTGTTGCTAAGTCTTACCGCTAGGTAACAATGTGCGGCTTTTTTTTCTTTAGTTGCGCGTCATTATCATCATCATTGTTGTTACCATTTTGCTTGTTCATTTAACGTTGCAGTCTTGCACTTGCGCCTCTCATCTTGATCTCGTCTCGCTGAATCATGTTTTCGGACTACGCTGCCTTGGACGTCATTGCCCCATCTGTTCCGCCGCCGCGATGTGTTGCTTAGGAGCACAGAAAGTACTCGACTATAATGCTAGAAAAGAAGGCAGGGATTTTCAAGCTAATAGAATGTTTCTGAATGCAAACGGAAATGTAAACTGGAACAAGACGCGCAGGCGTAACTTGAAGCAAGGCGCTAATTACGGCTTTTTGAAGCCCGCTTAGACGTAATTTAAAGGCAAGTTTTTTAATCTGGTGATTTTTCGGACTGCTTTATTATTCGGACATTTTTCAAACCCTGCAGAAGTTGAGAAATCGGTCGGCAGCTGTACTTCTATACAGTATGGCCCAATTATAATGAACCCAGAAATAGCAAAATAGTGGATATAACAAACTGATGTCTCATTATTATTTGTATAGTACAGTGTAGACCGCATATAACGTATGTCGCGGGAGTCGCGATAATCCGCACTATAAGCGGTACCGCGTTATAACCAAAACATCAACTTTTCAGGCCAAAATACATGCCATGAGACAACTTACCTTTGTAAAACAAATTTATTTTATATTAGATAAAAAATAAAGCTTAGTTTTAGGAAAGTCTTTATTTCACCAGACTAGTACACTTCTCTCTCAAGTGTATCACACATTTTGAAAGAAATGAGCGACTTTTGCCTGGCGCAGCCTTTAAATGGCGTCGCGGGTTGCGGACGGACGTTGCTAGCGTTCAGGATTGCTAACCCTAATCACTTTTCTCCTGTGATGAAAACGCATGAAAATTCGCATCCTTTATACGGTACGTGCCAGTAATACCTTCAAATTTAGCACAGGCATGAAATGCTCCAAATAAGAAATCCGGGCGATGTTCGAAAACACAAATGCAGAAGTCACCACTGTAGTCGAAGTAAACAAGCACGACGACACGGGCGTTTCTGCCGTCTTGAGAGTGCCGCCATGACATCGCCTCACGAGTAGGTGGATCTTCCCTTCTAGTACGTGCTGGGTTATCATAGCGACACACAGCGAAAATTCAGTCAAGGATAGCGCTTTTACGCGGAACGATTTACGCAGAACGAACCGCGCCGTCTATGTCGACGATCACAACCGACGCCATGTTTGCGGATAGAAGTAGCCGGGCTGGCCGGGCCGCGACCGGCATGCATGCCGGCATGCAACGCGCGCGAACAATTCTCCTTGACTTGCGATTGGCCTGTCGTTGCGGTTGCGGAGGGACGCACGCACGTGAACGACACGTGCGTGCGTCCCTCTGTCGCTATGGCAACTGAGGCCTCTCTCTTTGTTTTTCACCGCTTCTTCAAGCACCCTCCTTGCCCCGCGAGTGCTGCGTGTTGTTGCGGCTCGCGCCGTTATCTAGTGTCGCACAGGGAAGCTTGCTCTCTGCGTCGGTCAGTCGGCGCGGTCGCCGGGCTGTTCCGAAAACCGCACTATAACCGGTATTTCCCTTCGCGCGCCTGCATTTTAAGCGGTATGTAATTACATGGAGTTCTATGGGAGGCAAACCGGTGGTTTAAAAAAGCCGCGTTATACCCGGTCCTGCACTATAAGCGGTTACGTTGTAAGTGGTCTATACTGTACCTGCAATGCAATACGAGCCTGCTTTTAACGAAAAATCCCGAGAGGCCCACCTCGGATATAACAAAACAAATTGACAAAAATGTAGTCAGATTAAATGCAGAAAAAGGTGTTTACGATATTTGTAGAAACTAAGCACAAAAACAAAAGGCCGCATACCGATAATGCAACTAATGCACCTGCCAAACTTCTTCCGATTGAGAGAGGAGCTCGCGGTGCTCGGCAAGTTTGCCTTCTCTGCAGTGCACGGGACGTGCACCGCTGCACCATGTTGTGCGAAACATATCAATATTTTTGTCATTCTTGTTCTGCGTTTTTCTGTTCTCCAGACCTCGGCCCACAGTCTTGCCTGATCTTGTCTACCGTTGGCTACGGTGTAGGCAAGATGGTGGGACGGAATACTTTAGTCGTGTCGGTCTTGCTACATTACTCAGTCCCCTAGTCTCGCAAATTGGGCGCGTATCGGCATATCCGCAATTGCCTTCCTCTTTCGCTGTCTTCTGACTCTCTCAAATTGCTCGCCGCACCTTCCAAACTTGACCGCCCTGCTCGTTTCTCTCTCCGACTACGAGCCTATGCCAAAGTTTCTTTTGGCAAAAAGGTGTACCCCCCACCATGCACTAGGACTGCGCAACTCTACCTGGCTGAATCTATCGCTGCTGACCTTGGTTGTCCTTGGATTTTGCGAACAAGGTCGTTTTCCGAACCACCTGGACGTGGAGGAAGCTACCGAAAGCTATGAGGATGGCTACAACTCTGCACAAAAGATACCTTCCAAGAGTACTTTGCCAGTGCCAAGCGGGCCGGACTTGGAGAAGTCTTTTTCTGCACTTTGACACAATAATAATCACTATTCGATATTCAATTCAAGTTATTCTGCTTTTATTTTCTAAATTCAATTCGGTATTTGATTCAGTAACTACTAATTGGTATTCGCACACTTCAAGTTTCTGGTCTTGAAACCCTAGAAACTGATCTTTATAAGCAGTACATCTTTAGATCTGGTATCGTTTATGTGGATTGCACTCTGTATCGAACCGATTTTAGATTCCCCACGGCATGTGTTATAAGCAGGATGTACTGTACCAGGTTTTAGTACCTTATTATTTGTTTGTTACAAAATCTCAAGATTGGTACCCATAATGAGATGAAAAATGAACACAGCTAATCGCTAGAGTGAAATGGACGTGTTCTATGGATATATATATAGAAGCAACATCTCACAAAGGTGAAATGCTTTTTCTGTGCATGACAAGAAAAAAAGTTTTATTGCTTGGCTCGATTGACGAGCGAGGGCTTTGCGATTGCAAACCTTTTGGGGTCCACGGGGCCTCATTTGAAAAGCACTGTGATATTGAATGAACATTAAGGTTACCGTGTCCTTCAACACATTAGACTTTGCTAACTGTTATCTGAAAGCAGAGTTGGCCTGATGCCACTTCAAGCTCATTCGCTTCTCGGCCATGGTGCCATGCTAGAAATGTGCCAATATGTGCAATCTTTTTATAAATGAACGAACGTTTACGAGTTAATTTCTCCCCTGTGTAGATAATATCAAACTCTGAATGCTCGGAAGCCAATGCCGGACTGACCAAGCACTCGGCGCGTAAATATGTGATGGACTTCCTGAGGATCATCATTGTGGACAGTCTGTCCTTGGCATTCCCAACAAAGCAGCCTCCAGTCATTGACCTCGTCTTGGACGTGAGTGCCATTCATTAATAGTTTCATATCAGCTAAATTGATTATTATTTTTTAGAGTGCAGCTCTTACGGGCCCGTTTCCAGCCTGGTCGGCGTCAACGTAACTGGGGGGGGGATCACGTAACCCCCCCCCCCCCCCCCCCCCCGAGGTCACGTAACCCCCCCCCCCGAGATCGCGTGATCCCCCCCCCCCCCCCCCCGAGGTCACGTGACCCCCCCCCCCCCTCCCCCGGGGTCACGTGACTACCCGCAGGTGACGTGACCCCCCTCAGTACCCTTCCCTACTCCTCCTCAAGAGCTGTGCTCCAATTCGGCATTACAGGGATTTGTAAACGGCTTTCATTTTTTTCCTCTTACATAGAGAATATGTTGTTGTTTCTATCTTTTTTTTTTCCGCATTGTAGGCTCGCGATAATTCATACTTTGATATGTCACACGTCTCGTTAATTCAAACAAAATTTCAAAATTTTGCTTGTCCCATTATGTATTAATGTATTTATAAGCCACTTAATTCAAACGGCGTTTTCAAGCAATTTATAATTTCTTTCTCATGGCTCTGTTGAGCGCGCTTCTTTCTGAGCACCGGTGCACTACAGAGAAGCAACACTCACGGAGCTTTCTTTCGCAGGTTTCGCTTCTCTGCAGTGCACTGGTGCTCGGCAAGAAGTGCGATCAACAGGGCTAATAGTCCGCGCAGACAACTTTTTTGTGGATTGAACAAAATTAATTTTGTTTTGAGATGTCATGTGCATGCCGAAACAGTCCACGATAAACTACATTTTTGAGAGATGAATACACTTATATATTTTACCAATGTTTCATGTGTGGCATACCTGCTTATGAATAGTAGGCTAAGAGCTCGCGCTCTGTACCATTAGTTTGGATGCTTTGTCTTCATCATATAGACCTTTTGCTTATTACCCAAGCATCAAGGAGAATGCGGGGATTGGTGTTCCACGCTCTGCACGTCCAGGCGTCTGCAGCAGTAACTGTTCTAAAGCAAATGCCTAAAACAAATGGCATCTTGCACGCTCGTTCGTCAACGCTTTATTTTGGTTATTTAGTATGAATCTTTTATACGGGGAAGGCGTGTGCGTGCAGCGCATGCGGCGATGTGAGGATAGAGTTTTTAGTCCCTGCACACGAAATATCTATTTACGGAACCCCCCTAGTTATAAACTGGTTCGCTGTAAAAATAAAACAGAAGACGGGAAAAGCTAGTTCCTTCTTGATTCATAGAAAAATGTTGAACAAGCAACAAAAAAGAAAGCTCACTAAAGTCAGACAGCAAAAAAGAAAAGAAAAGAAAAGGCGAAATGAAACTGGCAAAGCAATAATAGGGGAAAGGAAAAGGTAAACAGAGATATACAAAACGTTCAAAGTGCAATTTCACAACAGTTGTTGTCCCTCCAACCCAGCTGTTTTGAACACTCCCTGCCCTCCCTGCCTGCAGGTGTGCTCTTCCCCTTGCTTTGCCATCCTACACTTTTTTTGCCTTGGTTTCTCTTTTTTTTCACGACTGCTCTTTCCTATTCTTTAGCTGTCTGTCCAGGTATCGGGTGTCTGCCTCCCATGGGAGTTCGATACAAAAAACTATGTTCCTATACTATTACATGTGATTTTCAAGGGGATGTTTGGACTGTTTGATATAAGCAATTACGTGAAATACCCGACTGTGATATAACTAGGCTCGCCTTAGTTGTAACACATCTCAGGAATGAAACCAAATCCTCAATGCAAATTGTTCAGATAATGTTGTTCTTTTTATATGTGAATGTGGGCAGGCTTACCCGAGCCAGGCGACACTGAACCAGCAGAAGGAGTTTGTCACGGAGATTTTGTCATCCCTGAGGGAGCACCTCCTGGCCGCGGATGTCCTGCTGGGAGAGCATGCGGCCCTGCCCATCACGGCAGGAGGGAAGTACACCAACATTGCACCCAACATCTTCTACCTGACGTCCTGCTTTGTAGACAAGCTCTGGCAGAGTGAGTTGTGCCGCCTGTTGTTTCTTGGGTCAAGTTGCACAACAGAAAAATGATTGTTGTTTGCCAAAGTCAAGCTTAGCACGTGTGCTTTGCTAGCAGCTCTAAGAAAGCCGCAAGTAGGATTTCATAGCTCACTATAAAGCCGAAGCTAGGATGTGTAAGTCTCCTTCAAAATTTGTCTAGGCTGCACGAGCGAGAAAACCTTCCGGAGCTGCAAGTGCATACGCCGAGTCCTGTCCAGTTCTCCCTTCGTTTTCGTCCTTGTTGTTTTGGGGTATTACAGTAAAACCTCGTTATAACAAAATGGGATATAACAAACTAATGGATATAACAAAGCAATCATAATTCCCCTTGCTTGCTATTAGGGAAGAAATGGACATTGGCTATAACAAACTAATGGTTATAACGAAATAATTATGATCGCTCCTTCAACTTTGTTATAACGAGGTTTTACTGTACACCATGATGTCTGTCTCGTCTCCGCATGTTTCTTTTTCTGCCTGAATGGTTAGGGACCAGTTATATAACAGATTTTGCTTTAAAAAGCAAAATTTTATAAAGTGAGTTGCAAAACTCGTATAGTGCTGGGCCACTGACGTAATCATTGCATGTGCCAATGTCAATAGCTTTTGTGTTAAGCGTGTTAATCTCCGGTTTTTCAGACGTTTACACACGGGATCCACACGAAGTTCTAGACTTTATAATCAAGCTCCTTGGTCAGGTGAAACGAAAAGGTACAGTTCTTCACTTGAGTCAAGATCTAAAAAATTGTGCAAACTATGCACAGCCAAAGGCAGCAGGGCTTATCTTAATAAACCTCCACTTATAGGTGTTTTTTCTTCTCTTTGTTTTCTTTCAGGACTGCACGTGCAGACAGAAAATGTTTATAAGAGCATGAACCGTACCCTGCTGTTCATCCTGTCCAGGCCGACAGAATGTGTCGCAGGTAATTCTTCTATGCCTTGCGGCAGAGGTTCTCCGACGTTTTATTTTGAGGAACCCCATCTTTACGGATTTACAGCCATTGACTGCGTCCCTGTCTCGACATTGACGCTTTGAAGCAGTGCAGAAGCCTACAGACCTTGTAAACAATATTGCACATAGTGTTGCACTCCATTTCATCTTAGAATGAAACAAACCACAACTAACGTTACATGAGTCATTCCAGCCAATCCAGCGGTGTGAACGCATCACAGGACATATCCATGGTGTCGAGCGACCGGGAAAACCGGGAATTGTCAGGGAAAATTCTAAGTACCGGGAAAAATCGGGGAATTCTCAGGGATATTGTCAAAAAGCGAGCCCAGTCAGGGAAAATGAGCCGGAAACGCCATCGAGTTCCCTGAGCAAAGGCTTCATGATTTGGGGGCAGAAAAATAGGCAATAAATTCTGCTTAGTACGGAACGCGGGCTCTGTTCACCTGATGTAGTGTGTGCTATCCGATGCAAAGGGAACAGCCGACAAATTCAGCCCAAGCCATGCACTCAATTGGATTGGATTAAGGGCACGACACTAGGCTAGATCCAGTTAAAGCCACTAGACTTAGTTACAAATGGGAAAGCCGCAGACCGCAATCCAATCTAATTCAATCCGTAAGTATCCGAAAGTGTGCATCGCTTTCGGATGTGGCCATACATTCGGTTATTGATGTGTGTCGTTGGGCGTTGTGTTTCCGTCGTGTTTCCAGAAGTGGCCTCTTCGTTGACAATGTCGGCGGCAAGAAGGTGCTTGTTTAATCCGGACTGGATGAATCCGAATATATTGAAATATGCAAGTTGGATTAAGCCCGTGCAAAGTGATCCTCACAGTGCTCTGTGCTCAGTGTGCCGAAAAACGTTTTCTTTGAGCAACATAGGAAACACGGCAGTTTCCAGTCACGCATCAAGCAAAAAGCACCTTGCTTTTTTGAAGTCGCAGTCAAGCCGTTCCCAATCTGGACTTCTGTTACTTTTTACGGCAGCAACAAACGTTTCGGCGGGATGTAGCGGAGACCGCACATTTGCCCCGGAGGAGCCCGCGGTCAGCCCAACAAGTGTGAAGACGTCGATGAGCGGCTTTCTACAGGAAAATGCTGTGACAAAGGCTGAGATAATTTGGTACCTAAACTTGGTAGCAAATCACGGATCCCTTCGTTCTACAGCAGCGTTGGCCTCACTCTTCCCTCTCATGTTTTTTGCATGTGAAGTCACTGCAAAACTTCAATTAGGGAAGGACAAGGGAGGATGTACCATCTGCCATGGTATCGCGCCCTACTTTCGGAATAAGTTGCTAACAAGCCTCGCCAGTCTGCATTTCGTAGTTGTTTCGTTTGACGAGTCACTCAACAAAGTGACTCAGAAGCAACAAACGGATGTGTTTGTCCAATATTGGGACCTGACTTCGTGCTTCCTGGGCCACACCTGTGCGGAGGACCTGGCATCAGCATTCACGGAGGCCACAGAACCGATCAAGCAAGCGAGCGAAGATACTACAAGTTTCTATGGATGGCCCAAATGTAAACTTGAAGTTTCTAAGGTCTCTGAAGGAAGAACTGAGGGAATCGGATGGGAGCCACAATATTCTGGACATTGGAAGTTGTGGGCTGCACGTAATGAATGGTGCATACAAGGCAGGCCATGCTGCAACTGGTTGGGATGTAGTAGCATTTCTTCGCAGCAGCTACAACCTCTTCAAATATGTGCCTGCTCATCATGTCGATTATGCCAAGTTCACCAGGAGCACACTATTTCCTCTCAAGTTCTGTGCAATAAGGGGGCACTAAAATGGCAAGGTCATCACTAGGGCATTACAAGTTCTTCCGAACTTGGCAAAGTTCGTAGAGTGCTCAACAAAAGCAAACAAGCGGCCGACATGCTCCAGCTACAGCGCCGTTGTGAACGCACTCTGTGATCAGCTGTTGCCGGCAAAACTAGCCTTTATGCTGTCGATTGCTGAAGAACTGGAGCCATTTTTGGCAGAATTTCAGACCGACAAGCCAATGGTTCCCTTTCTTTCAACGGCACAATCGCTGCTTGCCAGAATTCTTAAAAAGGAAATCCTGAATGCCGTGGACGCACGCCCCTTAAGCTACTCAAGGTTGATTTAGAAAAACCCGAGAACTGTATAGCTGTAGCCGCCTTTGACGTTGGGTTTGCCGCAAAGAACGAACTCCACAAGGGGCCCAAGCTACCACAGCTCACCTTGCTCAAATTCAAGAGGGACTGCATTTCCTTCGTTAAGGTGTCCTCTCGAAAGGTGATGGAGAGGTCACCATTGAAGCATAAACTAACTAGGTGTGCCAGCTACTTGGATCCAGCATTTGCATTGTCTCTGGAGGCTGGCCGCAAACAGCTGACTTTCGCACTTGAAGTGCTTTCAGAGGACCAGTGGCTGACCGGTCTGCAGGCGGAACGGGCCCATTGTTCCTATGTACAGATCTGTTCACTGGGCCTTGCACAGAAAAAAACTGAAAGATTTTGACAGGAAAGAAGAGAGGTTGGACGTTTTGTGGCCAGATCTCTGCTCCCATGTTCACAAAGAGCTGTTGTCTTTCATCAAGATCATTCTATGCTTGTCTCACGGCAATGCTGCCGTAGAAAGAAGCTTTTCAGTCAACAAAGACTGCATTGTTAAAAACTTGAAAGAAGAATCGCTCATAGCGCAGCGAGTAGTACACGACGCTGTGCTGGAAGCAGGCAGCGTGGACAATGCAATTGAAATTACTGACAAGATGGTGCGGAAGGTTCGCAATTCCTACAGCGTCTTTCGAGAGAAATTGCAGAAAAAGAAGGAAGAAAGTCGGGAGGAGTCGGATGTTCAGTGGCCGCTCTTGTGAAAGAACTAGAAGAAAAGAAGCGAAGGCTGCTCCGTGAATCACTAATGGAGGCCAGTCTCCTTCAAGAAAAAAATCGACTCCCTTAAGAAGTAAGATGTGTGCTTGAACAATTCTTGTGGAATAACTGACACTCTTAAGCAGCAAGAGCAGATTGTGTTTGCATAAACTTTGTACGTACAATATTAGACATTTAGTCAGATACCCTAATTTGTGCTGATTATAATTGTGCTTTATGTATTTAATAAAAAATGTTTTGTGTTGTAATGGTCTTATATATTTAACCGCCTCTACAATGGTCAAGGAATTTCACCTGAAATTGTCAGGGAAAACCTGGGAAAGTCAGGGAATTTCAAAATAATAATTTGCTAGACACCCTGATATCACATGACAATGTGCATTGCAGCAGCGTCCCTCTAGAAGGTCCCACGACACAGCATGTGATGGCTCTCTCTGTGTCTGCTGCATTTTGTTGTAAGGTGAAGCGGAGCATAGAGAGCGTTTGGCTCATGCTTACTCATCAATGGGTGGCTCAGGTCTTCCAAAATACCGCTTTAAACTAGAAAAATGCTTTACTTGAAAACTGGGATGAGCAAGGGAATTTGGGTGCTCGGAGGATCCTCTGGGGAACTCCTAGGAACAGAGTTTGAGAGTCCACGCCTCGCAACAACATCATCACAAACTCTGGAGGTGACGCACGGAATGGTCTCGTCTGTTACAGACCAAATGACGAAGCTGGAGTGCCTCCAGAAGATGATCATTCACCGGACGCTCATGCTGACTGCGGCCAGCTCCGAGTCTGAGTTCATCCCCTGCCTGTGTTACTGCCTCCTGCAGCTGACGGCCGATGCTCAAATCAGGTGGGGCGAGGATCAGCCGTTCATTTTTGTGTAGCGTATTAGTCAAAAGTATACTGTTTGAATATTCTCACAATCCTAATTTTGTATCCTTAGTGGGTCTAGAGGGAACAATGAGCTTTCAAATTTTCTAAGGTGTTAATGTGAGAAAATGTTGTCCCTTCCCATAAATTTACATTTTGTTATCACACATTCACAATGCAGTTCGGTTTGCTTTGTTTTTGCTTGTGGATTCTTAATAATTGTTCCACGTCCGGGAAATTGTTTCCGTGCAGTCTTTCGCTTAAAAATGTCCCTCCATCGCATTTCCGCAGTATGGAAACGGTGCGCCGGACCACATGGCACATCAACCCGGCGTCCTTTGCGGACCGCTCTCGGAATGTACCCGACAACCGTACCCTGACCTCGTCCGAGGAAGGGAACCTGTTGGTTGCCTCTGCAGGCTGCAAAGTGTGGGAGATCGTCTACCTCTCGAAGAGACAGGTGCGTTTCCGGCGTGCCGCTACCGTTTCGGAGAGATGCGAGCATAAGGGGGGTCTGAAAGGAATGCTGACATCTCAAAGAATGTCTAATTTTTGCGTACGAAACATAAGGCTAGGGCAGTAGTTCTCAAACTTTTTGATCTCGAGGTACCCCTCTCTGACTTGACTGAAAACCAAGGTCTCGGCATCAATGTGATAAAGCAGTAAAGTGGTGCAGAAGCCTAGACACTTTGTAAACAATAAGGCACATTCTAGACAGTTTCTGGCTCATAGTTCCACATCAATGAATGTCTCATATTTGGTTTAAAAAAAAAAAGTGCTTAAATTGTAAAGACACTTTACTACTTGGGGTTTTTAGTTGCACTTGCAGAAACATAGAACCCCAAAGAATTCCTGCCCCGTACACAATGTTCCTGCGCGCTGCACCCCCTGTGTGCAGGCCCTGGAGGAGCTGTGCAAGGTGTCCCTCCCGGCGGCAGAGGGCAGCACGGGCCAGATCCCGGACCTGCAATCGCTGTGGGAGGTGCTCAACGAGCCCTCGTGCCGGGCCTGGATGAGCTTCCTGGAGGTGGAGCGCAAGAGCGGCTACACCCGCGAGGTCATGCAAACCCAGATGCAGACCGTCAGCCAGGTATGCCATGCCAAGGCCCTTTCTCTTTGGCACCGCTCGGAAGAGCTGGTTTCCAGCATCTCCAGGCGAGGGAGAGGTTTCGGGGTTAGGTATGGTGTCTAAATTGCATCTCAAACTGGCGCGTTTACCGCGTCCGAAAAAATGATCTCTCAATTTCCGCCCGATGACGTCATAGAAGTGTCAAGTCGTTGCCGGTCGCAATCCTGGTGGTGTCCCGGCAGCGGTGCCGGATGTGGCAGACGCCCGTGCTGCTGCGGGTCGCCGTCTAGCTTGACAGACCACGGAAGCTCCGGCAGCGGGGAGCTGCAACGCTCATACCTTTTGCGGGGACTTCCGGCAGCAACCGCCAGGATTGCATCATCCGACAACGTGACGGGCCTGCTCGTGTGACATCATTTGTTGCCACTTCGGAACTAGTTTTGCTGTGTGGGTGGGATGGGATGGGGTGCTAAGCACGCCAGTCAAAAATGCAATCCTGGAACCATAAATTGGGGCACTCTCGCATTCGACCTCTGGGAACGGCGGCATTCTCTCAATCGGAGAGTTTGATAGAAATAAACTTGTTTGCATTTGCAGATGCACTTTATAACTTGGTTATAGTACCGTAGGCTTATCGGATCATTTCAAATTCAACCTTACCTAACTTTTTGGTGATTTTGGGGAATGCTGCTTCTAGCATGAAAACTTTGTTTTTGCAAAAATGTCCGTGATCTTTGGTACCAAGAGCTTCTTCGGGGCACCTCGCTCGCATGAAAAGCTGGAAGCACGGAGGAGTTTTTATGTGGGGCCCGGATCGCTACTTTCAGATTAAAACATTATCTTTTTTTATGGTATAAATTGGTTAAACATTACGTGGGAGATTAAATTCAAATCTCCCCGTTTCACTGCGGCTGTTTAATTAAAAACGCAATGGTGATTTTAAGTCTCAACTATGTATTGAATAGTAGAACTGGGTGCAGTCTATTTATAGCAGTCTCACTTGTCACAAATTCCTGTAATATGACATCTGTGCACACACCATCAAGTTTTGTGCATAACACATTGTACATATTCTAGGCAATGCCCACATGCATACTGTGACCCAATGCAGCCAGAGTCTACTGGACCTTTTTTAGTTGACTTAGATGGCAAGATTAGCCGGCATTGCACACAAACACACGCAAACAAGCGAACAAAAAAAGGTTAGTTGTTAGGTGTTTAGACAGCAGGATCTGCCGATCACCAAGGGGTCTGCAAGACATCAATGGTTGAGGACCGGTGCTTTAGAGGACCCCGGGGGTCCAGTTTGAGAACTGCTGTTTTAATGCATGGTTTGTTTCCATGGGCATAAATGGGTCCCTTATTAATCACCGACTCCCTTTGTTTTCGCAGAAACTTCAAAAAGTAACTGGCGGTTTGTCTCGACTCGCAAGTCGCAAGATCAAGCGAGAGCAAGCTCCGAAGGTCCCGCTCAGTAACTTGACCTTTCCTGTGAGTCCTGCGCAGTTTATTTTTCTGAAACAGAACTAGCATCACGTTACGAGACTGGAGCATTGTCTCCAGTCAGTCTTTTACATCTGCATCGATTCCGAGTTTAAGTCCGCCACCATCGACAAACCCCTTCGTTGATCATACATGTCCAGAGCCTCAAACTCATGCTTCTGTTTTATTTTTTTCAGGAAGTGGAAATGTGGACCCAGGTGCACGTTTCGATCGTGCAGGAACTTGTGGATATGCAGCTGAAACGACACCAGCAGGTGACTGACTTTAGATCACTCTCTCAAGCACTTTAATCAAAATTGCAGCTAAGATTGTGGTTATACTTTGTGTAAACATTATTGTTCGTAAGTGGATTACTACCATTTGAATATTCTAGTTTTCAATATCCTTATTCAAAATGGATACATTCAGCTTGTGCAATTATTCAGGCACTATGTGTGCTATGACGCACCTCTTCATATAGCACTTTCTTATGGCGGTATGGTGAATACTCTCACTCGAAACAAGAATTCCTCGTTCACTCAAAATGAATAAGAAATTGTACTAAAATTAACTGTTGAACTAGTTGGGTAAACATAAGAAGAACACACTTGTCCTGTTTACTTCTTCCTTTCGTCCTTGTCCGTACCACTCAGTGACATAGCTGGGGGGGGGGTGGTTTGTTGCGGCACGGGTTATGGGGTTGATGCTTCCCTAAAATGCGGCCGACCTTGCTATGTGCCTTGTTTTCCAGTCTATAAGTTGCACTCTTTATAAATGGCCGTTTTCATAAAAAGGTGAGTATGCAAGTCGCACCTTTGTATAAGTCGCATCTGCCGTAATATCTCGAGAGATAGTCTACCAAAAATCAAAAGCAAATTGGGTGAAAATAAGAAATAAATAACTTTCAGTACGGAAAAAAAAAAAGTTGAAAAGTGTTAGTTTTAGATTTTGTGACCTGTGAAACTTGTGACCTGTGAAACTTGTGATCGCAGGGAGGATCGATGAACCACATTTGACTGTCGTTCCCAATCAGCAGTGTTTGCTTATCTCCTGCCGTTTCTAAGTAACACCATTTCTGCTGAGTTCACTATTGACCAGTGCCCTGCAATTACTAAGGGTGGGCTATCTTTCGGTGTTTTTGAAAAAAAAATAGCAAATCATACCAAAAATATGGGTGGATTAAATTTGGGGGGTAACTCTCTGAATATTACAGTATATGTATGGTTGGCACAGCGAAATTGCATTGAAAGGCCCGCATATGTGTCGATTATGATCGCAGTATATGTGCACAATCAAGAGCAGGTTTCAATATTCTCATCAATGAATCTAACGGGAAAAATAACCCCTGTAGCTAATTTCTGCAGTTAAGATCCATACATATATTTTTAAAAAATGTGTCTAAGTTGCACCATTGTACAAGACGCACCAACAGAAATGTTTGAAAACAAAGCGACTTATACTCTTCTTCGAGAAAAAAAAAAAAGCCTGGCTATGCCATTGGTATTTTTGCCAGGAGGAGGGAAGAAGGGTGAGGGGGGGTCTACGAGAGAGACAATCTTTTTGGTTTGCCCGGAATGCAGAGCCACCAGCACCTCCAGAAGGACGTGTTTGAGGACTGGCTCCAGACGGAGTCTGAACTCACCCAGGAGAGGGGCCTGTGGGGCCCCGTGGAGGGCTCGCCCCTTGACAAGTGGATGCTGGACATGACCGAAGGTGGGCACGCATGTCTCTTCCCGTTTCGAGAGAAAGCCTAAGGTCGCAAAATTGGTGGGAGATTGGTAGGCTGCGATCCCAACAAACCACAAGTGGCAAACCATTAATCCATCAGTCAGTCAGATTAATTACGCTCTTTCTAGGGGGGAAAGAGGAAAAAAAAGTTGTATTTTTCATTCACATTGTGCAAAGAAACGAAAGTGATAGCTGTAGCACGGTCGCACAATGCGGTTGGATTGTTGCCATCACGTACGTGAGAACGAAGGTGCGACGTGAGTAAATCTCGTAGCCGTCGTGGTTGGCGTCGTGGGTGCTACTGACGACTGCCGCCAGTGATCCGTAAAGTAAAGTGAGTAAGCGCGGTGGAAGTTTCTGAAACCATCCAACATAAAGTCCGCATGAACTCAGTTTATGCGGGCTTCTAAATTCGATTTTCTCAGACCCTGTCCCCGGAGGAACATGACACTACAATGCTTTGCTCTCGGCAAAAGGGTTTATTCACTCACTTATTGCCTGGGGAGTTTTGGGATCGAGGAACGGTCATCAGCAAGGCAGGGGGGAAGTCCGCTGCAACTGCAGCTGCTCCAAGTCCCAGCAGTAGTCGTCCACACCGCGTCATGGGGATGTCGTCGCCCAGGGTCGCTGTCCAATCCGTTCGTCGAGCCCGCCACTTGACGTATCCCGTCGATTCCCGCGCTAGCATTCCTTGCTATCCGCCGTTCCATCTTTCGTTGCCGCCGCCCGAGAGACCCGCCGTCTGAGAGAGAGTCCTCTTTATTCCGCATCTCCTTATTAAGCCTTGGGTCCTTTATTCCGAAAAGCCAGTCGCGTGATGTCAGTTGGCATAGGGGAGCGTTGTACACAGATCTTGTGGTGCACAAGGCCATTGTCGCTCCCCCGAGGCATGACGCACCTCGGAGGCATGGCACGTGAAGCTTCTGCCGGGCCCGCGACGAAGTCTGAATGGCTGGAATAAGTCTGCCGGGGGGTCAGCGCCGGAGGAGAGCAGCCAGATCTCCATACCTTCAAGGTCTGCAGTTGCAAACTTTAACGGTCCGAGCAAACTTAAGGTTTCAAGCTATAGTATTTTGCAGGTGAAGAAGCGTGGGACAAGCCCCTCACACAATGCTCTCTGCTCACAATGAATAAATGTTTAATACAAAAAGTTGCACCGAGTTCGCTCGACTTCAGTTATCTGGGTTGGGGGATGACGGGACGACGTAGGCGAGTGAGGGTGGTTTAGACAAAGGAGAAGGGACCCACTGACTCCATCGTGTCCAGCAGGGAGCCGGATTTCCTCGCCGTGCTCCACTTCCCCAGTTGGGGTGATTCATTCCAACCATCTTGTTGGTCTTTGTACACTGGAAATTTTGTTTAAAAGTAGGGATGGGCGAATATTCGGTTATTACGAATAGCCAATCGAATTCTGTTCTATTCGGCATTCGCTTCGAATCGAATTTAAATATTCAACAATATCGCATTATTCGACAATATGGAATTATTCTACCTTTCTAAATACAGTCAAACCCGACTATATTTAACCCGTTTACATCGAATTATTCCTTATATGGAACAATTTTTGTGCACAGTAATGTTACAGTGGTAACATTGTGGGAATAAAAAAGGAGGGAGGATTACGCACCTTTACGTCCGAGGACCAGTCCGGTGCTCAAAGGGGAAATCCGATGCCCGTCCCACCGCGCGGCCGACGGCTACCAGCGAGGGCGGTCGCCGCGCCGGGTTCGGCCAACGCCATGCCAACAACGATGATCCCGGTATCCAACAGCATTTATTGAGTACGAGAGGTCCCCAACAAGACATTGCGGTCAAGCGAGCCGCGGTCACAGTGTGCCTGCATCGCCCGCCGACCTGAGAGCCAAATGGGTAATTGCGAGCAGAGTCATCGCCGGTCGGGCAAGCTCATGCCGCTACCCGTCGTCACAGGAGTTCGGGGCCAGGGCTTTCGGCAGACAGACGTCTACAGGTTGTGGGGACGTCGACTGTCAGAGCCCGGGGAATCACTAGCGTGGAGTCATCGCCGGTCGGACGAGCTCGCGTTGCGACTCGACCCGTTGCCTGGAGTCCAATCCAGGACTCCCTGACCACACGGCCGTCCACTCGGAGGGCAGGCCCGACTCTCTCTCGCGCGATGTCGCTGTTCCCCCGAAATCGGGGAGACGCGCAGAGGAGTGCGAGAGAGCAGGTCAGCATGGTGATGTAGTCTCTCCGACACGATACGGAGCGACCGGGCTCGAAGTCATACAGCTTCGCCCGGAACGGCCTCGGCTTATGCCTTCTCGGGGAGGCAAACCAGTGGCTCCCACAATCCCCCCTCCTTAAAACATTTGGCACCCCTTCCAGAGAAAGGGGCGCCGGCTCTCAAACCCCCAAAATACAAAACCTGCACGCTGACAACACAGGTGCCAGTCGCGCTTACAAATAAAAAAAACGGGGGCATTGGTAGCACCCGGAACTGCTGCCGTAAATGTTCCACATACCGGAGTTCACGACGCGCTGCTGGTGCGATGCACTCTGGTGCCGTAGAATAAATCCAAGTTCCCGGATGTCGGACGAACGAAGGCTCAGACACGAAGTCCTTCCGCAACCCAGAGCGCCACTCACTGGGGACGTTGCTCGTCTCACGCTGCTTGTCGTCGACTCGGTGTGGCCAGGCCCGACTCTCTCTCGCGCGATGTCGCTGTTCCCCCGAAATCGGGGAGACGCGCAGAGGAGTGCGAGAGAGCAGGTCAGCATGGTGACGTAGTCTCTCCGACACGATACGGAGTGACCGGGCTCTTAGTCAGACGGCTTCGCCCGGAACGGCCTCGGCTTACGCCTTCTCGGGGGAGGGAAACCAGTGGCTCCCACAACATATAGCAAAAACTATGGTTACATCGAACAAAACTAGCAGCCGCTACTGATATATCGAACTGCCAAGAGCGCCGTTTTGCTCTACAAGCTGGCTTTCCCCCAATGCGGGGGGCCGCATTGGGGGAAAGCTAGCTTGCAGAGCACGCTGGTTTTTTCTTTTTTTCTTTTTTTTTTTTCTTTCTTTGAGCGGTCGAAGAAAAGGAAAAATCTTTTGCAGAGGAAGCGGAAAAAGGGTGCTTCGTGCTCCCTTTCCCAGCTCCGTCCACAAAAGAGAATGTTTTTCTTCCAAGCGGTTAACGCAACCGCCCCCCACCCCCTTCCCCCCCAAAAAAAAAGTTTGTTTTGCTAATTGGCTTTCCCCAACGCAGCCACCTGTCTTAGGGGAAAGCCAACTTGCGGAGCAAAACGGCGCTTTGCAGGAGAAGGTGCTCCTGCTCGGACGTACTCCGTGCTCTCGGCATAGTTCGGCGCTAATGCGCGAATATAGAAGGCAGTGGGCCTCAGCATTTTGGAGTCTGTCGATAGCGTAGAAAAATATTGTTATCGCGGATGCAATGAAGAAAATACAGCAGAAGATGCAAGACTACTTTATTGTGTAATATTTCAGCAGAAAGTGGATTTTCGAGAGTCAAATTCATTAAAACTTTTATATCAAATTACCCGCTATATTGAACTAGTAGACCTTTTTTGCAAGTTTGAAATGAATGGGTTTGACTTACTCTGGCTTGGATTTCCGGCCAGGTGGCGCAAGCTTCCGACCATTTCGTGCTCCCGAACTTAATGCACTTGAAATTAACAATTGCAGTACTTCTAATACCAAATAAGGGCAAATATAAAACTATAGTTTAAACATATCTTGTGATATTTGTTGCTTGTACTATTCAAACTATTCAATTCGAAATTATTCGTCCAAAATCACTATTCGCTTTGAATTTGATTCGGACCCAAAATCCTTTATTCGCCCATGCCTATTTAAAAGGTCTTGCTTGTACCGATGGTATTTGGGATATTCCCAGAAAGTGCCATCTATGCCTGCCATGGCTTGGCCTTTGTAATATTGGTCGTCTGACGGAGGTACCGGTTTTTTTCTTTGTGTATCCTCTTCCTTGCCGCGGGAGTCACGGCTGTGCTGGTGCAGACTCTGTGTATACAGACCCTACTCCACTGGCCGTAACTGGATTGTACAAGATATGGCTCTCTAGGGATGAGGCCCTTTAGCCTTTGCTTCTTTAACATTTTCTCCTGAGCCTTGGCATCGATTGTGTCTATCTCGTTAGCTCGAGGGAAACTCGCTGCTCATCATGGTTGGTGGTTTCTCCTCTTCAACGTTTACTCCGCTAAAGTAGAAAGAGTGGAGGGCTTTCTGGGAGGAGCTTGTCCTACGTTTTTTAGGCTGCATTAGACTTTGTTCATGTTAGAGTATTTTGTACTCAGAAGAAAGCGTCCCGTGGCATACATCACATGTGCTTCGTCGGAGGATCTTAGTTCCACTTCAGGCAAGCGTTAACACAAACTAAATACTACACTATTGTTTGCATGAGCGCACATTATTCCTGTACTTAACAAGTTCTTGATGGATGCGCAGACGCCATGTTGTTGCTTTAATGACGAGGTGCCAGAAATCTGTGTACTACTCTTCTACGTATTAAAATAAAGGCTCATAGCGCTTCTCCTGTAGTATATTACTAATTATAATAACTTCAACAACAATTTTTTCGCATTAGATAACTGAAAGAAGTTTGACCATTTTCTTCATTAATATGATGCCATCTAACACTTAATAAAGCTAATAAGAGTTTTGTTACACAGTTGCTTTGAAGAAGTAGAGAATTCCACAAACGGCATATCAGATACTACAGTAATCCCTCATCAACTCGGAACTCGGCTATCTCAAAATGTTGGTTAAGTTGAAAGATTTCTTGTTGTCATGGGAATGAACTCCCAAAGGCCCAGTGCATTTACTCGTGGCTTATCTTGGAAAGTTCTCAGAAGGGACCTCGAATATGTAAAAATCTTGTCAACGAAAATTTAAAGAAAAACTTTCAGCCTTTCCACTCTGGTGAAGAAGGAAGAGCAGCGGAGCTGTAGCTTCTGTTCTCGGCGGTGGCTTTCCAGGCGAGCAATCTGCTCTTCTTTCGCAAGGAAATCTGAAGCGCCCGACGCAGTTGAACTTCAGGCGATAGCGGCCTCGCAGCAGTTGCGAAACCATTCGCGCTGCTGCGCACATCGCCGCTCGTTCCGTTCCCGCTCTTCTCCCTTCGAAGAAATGCCGCGCTCTGTGAGCAACGGCAGCAAGCAGACAGCCGGCGAACACAACACTCTGGACAGCTACCTCCATCTATGAGCGACGGCGGCAACCAAAGTTTTGTGTCGACATTTCTTTGCGGGGGACACAATCCTGGGGAAACTAGCCCTTAACAGCTCCGCTGTAAAAACAGGCAGGGCACAGCAAACAATGAGCTAGTGGTCCAAACATTGGTTGATCAAAAAGCAGCCATCCGAAAGCAAACACACAGAAAGAGAACAAAATCTGGTAGGCTGCCTCGGGGACGCAGCCGCAGTGGGGTACCTGAATTGTCTTGTGCAAGATGCAGGGGGCGTATGGGGCAATAGGGTACAGAAATGACGTAACCAAACGCACAATCTGCATTTATTCACGCATTAAGATACTTGCATGCTTAACTTATGTTACAGCTAGTGGGAGTCTTGGAGTCTAATTGTGCTCGCTCCCTATTTGCACCCTGTGGAGACGGACACGTTCCGCTATGGTCAAAGGGGGTGGGCGAGGATTGTCATTTCTCTGTCTTGTCGCTCGAGTCTCTTCAGGCCATTTCTGGACCTTATGTGTCGAATGCAAGGGTGCCATAGTTGAGCAACCTTCAAATTTTTGCAACGGATTGCACACTCATAAGCCTTATAACTCCTGATGAGCACCGGTTTGAGTTCGATGGATTACACCTACTAGGGCAGAGTGAACTCTCTCTCAAATGCGATTACTTTCGCTCGGATCGACAAACATACTGCCGAGCAGCTCCTCTGTGAACGCCGCGCACGAGGCTAAATTTTGCTTCGATTGCATCGTGCACTGCACGACAACGGCGCCATCTGCACACTCAACACGTGCATGATCAAGTAATTACTTTTTTTTAGGGATGGGCGAATATTCGGTTAATACGAATAGCCAATCGAATTCTGTTCTATTCGGTATTCGCTTCGAATCGAATTTAAGTATTCGACAAAATCGAATTATTCGACAATATCGAATTATTCGACAATATAGAATTATTCGACCTTTCGAAATACAGTCAAACCCGACTATATCGAACCCGTTTACATCGAATTATTCCTTATATCGAACAATTGTCGTGCACAGTAATGTTACAGTGATAATATATAGCAAAAACTGGTTGCATCGAACAAAAATAGCAGCCGTTACCGATATATCGGAACTGCCAAGAGCGCCGTTTTGCTCTGCAAGCTGGCTTTCCCCCAACGCGCAGCCACATTGGGGGAAAGCCAGCTTGCAAAGCACGCTAACTTTTTTTTTTTTTTCTTTGGGCGGCCGCATTGATTGTTCAGAAAAAAATAAAATATATCTTTTGCGGAGAGACGGTGCTCCGTGCTCCGTCCGCAAAAGAGAATATTATTTTTTCTTCCAAATTGACGCGGCCGCCCAGAGAGAGAAAAAAAAGCCAGCTTGCTTTGCTAGTTGGCTTCCCCCAACGCACCACCTGTATTATTTTTTCTTCCAAATTGACGCGGCCGCCCAGAGAGAGAAAAAAAAGCCAGCTTGCTTTGCTAGTTGGCTTCCCCCAACGCACCACCTGTTTTAGGGGAAAGCCAACTTACAGAGCAAAACGGCGCTCTGCAGGCGGTGCTCCCGTTGGACGTGCTCCGTGCTCTCGGCATATTTCGGCGCTAATGCGCGAATATAGAAGGCAGCGGCCCAAGAATTTTGGAGTCCGTCGATAGCGTAGAAAAATATCGTTATCACAGATGCAATGAAGAAAAAGCAGCAGAAGATGCAAGACTACTTCATTGTGTAATATTTCAGCAGAAAGGGGATTTTTGAGAGTCAAGTTCATTAAAACTTTTATATCTAATTACCCGCTATATCGAACTGGTAGACTTTTTTTGCAAGTTCAATATAAACGGGTTTCACTTACTCTGGCTTGGATTTACGGCCAGGTGGCGCAAGCTTCCGACCGTTTCGTGCTACCGAACTCAATGCACTTGAAATTAACAATTGCAGTATATCAAATACCAAATAAGGGCAAATATAAAACTATAGTTTAAACATATTTTGTGGTTTTTTTTTTGCTAGTACTATTCGAACTATTCTATTCGAAATTATTCGACCAAAATCACTATTCGCTTCGAATTCGATTCGGACCCAAAATCCTCTATTCGCCCATGCCTACTTTTTTTTTTATGCAACGGTACCAGAGCAAGGCGTGCGGGTAGTACGGTTGCAAAGATATAAGCAATATTAGTGTAAAATGTTTTCATTACATGCGGTTTTACCAAGTGATTCCTACTGACCGAAATTAAAGATGTTTCACATCAAAAAAGAAAACGAAGTTTGGCATTATCGCTGACGCCCAGCAATACGCAAAAAAAAAAATAAAGTCTTATGTCATCGTCATCAGCGTGGCAACGTGCGGAGCAGGGTGAGCCTGAAGGACGTTTGTTGTCTTACGCCAAGCAAAAATGCAAGTCCCTTGCATCTTGGCTTGGCGTGCGGTGCCAATGTGTCTCTCTTTCTCGCGCTCAATGTTTGTCTATCTTTTCTCTTTTCATTCCTTATTGTGCGTTCTTTCGGTTTTTCTTCTTCTTTTTTTTGCATTCTTACTTTCCGGTTTTCCAGTCTTGTCGTCTCATCTTATTAATGTTGCTCGCTGACAATTTTGTTGCAGTAAGTTTGTTCTCCCCACCGCACCGGCGCCGTGCGACTGTCAAGTCAATTAGCGCGATTGTTGGAAGGGTTTTACCGTATCGCACAATGCGAAAACTGCAATGAAAATTTGGTGTTTCACATATCTCAAATTTTTTTTTAGTTTTTAGGACTTCGATTTAATGAGAATTTACTGCTTTCACTTCGTCACCACCAAACATAGTCGAGGAGGTTAAAGGCTACGCCCCACATTATACTTTCACTATTCCCCTGCTCGGGCAACAGAAAGAGACGATGAGAGACAACATTTAGCAGAATGAGAGAGGGAGGGAGAGCAGGTTTTTGACAATGTGAAAAAGAGTGCTGTCCTCTGGCCTCATAGAGAAATTCTAAAGAAAATCAAAACTAAAAGAATATTCTCATGTTCATGTCTGGTTCTAAGCCTTATTTTTGACATGCTGAGCTCACATACCTTTGGAGATTTCATTGAGTTGGTAGAGACCTGATCTCGGATTAGACGACCGGAACGCTTCGTCGCTGTAGCGAAGCGCCAGATACATGGACAACCGAATGACTGACTTGTCGTGCAATGCGTTGGAACGGTGTTAGGTGAATCATGTCCTCTGAGTTTCCTGGTGTGCAATCTGCACAGCTGCAATCTAGCTTTTTCCGACGTATCGTGCCACCCGTTAAATGTTTCATCTTGCATCTGGCTCGCCTTCAAGCATTTGGTGTCCAAAGTTTATGATGCTTCACTCTTCATTAAGAAGACTACATTAGTCGCTCGCAGTCTGTGTTTGTAAACAAAAGCATGCTTGTGCTCGCAGCCGGCCCCTGCCGCATGCGCAAGAAGATGGTGAAAAACGACCTGTTCTATCTGCACTACCCGTACCGGCCTGACGTGGAAGGAGGCGAGAATGTGAGTGGTCCACTGTTGCCATATTTGATCCAGTGCAAGCTTTGTCATTTCATTTTGAAATGAAAGAAATTGCGGTGGCTTAGCTCGGCTATGCGAGGATATACGTAGCGTGAGCTTATGCGCACAAGGTGAGAGATGCTATCAAGCGGCTCCGGTGCAGCGTCAGACTTGGCTACTGCGCAACGGAGGCGCACAGCTGGGCACACGGTGGCGCCAGTGCATATGCCGCGGCTATGACGTCACTCCCCTGGAATGTGCAGACCGGCGAGGCAAGCGTGGTGGCGGCAGCGGCGCCACTGGCGCGCCAGTTGTGCGTCTTGTGACGTCACCGCTCCTTACGCATGCACAGCACGGAGCACGGCTCATTATGTGAGCCACGCGAAACTGCTCAACCTTGGCCAGTGTTGCTCACGCTACAAAACCATTGAAAAAACTGTGTTGTTTGTACATGATAAAGCTTAAAATTGTAATTTCTCATCTCTCTGTGCTTTTTCTTGGTCAGATCGGATGACATGACCTTAAACAGTTTTACAGTAAAGCTGTTCATGGCTAGGGTTCCATGGATTTTTCGTGTGCAGCGACTAAAAACTCTATGCTCGGACCGCTGCACGCGCTGCACGCGCACGCCTTCTTCGTATAAAAGATACGTGGTAAATAACCAAAATAAAGCATTGACAAATGCGCGTGCAAGACGCCATTTGTTTTAGGCCTTTGCTTTAGAATAGTTACTGCTGCAGATGCCTTCGCCACGCAAGCATACCTTCCCCGTAAAAAAAGATTGAAAGTAAATAACCAAACTAAATTGTTGAGGAACGCACATGCTAAGTGCCATTTGTTTTAGGCTTTTGCTTTAGACCAGTTACTGCTGTAGACACTGGCATGTGCGGCACGTGGAACACCATTCCCTGCATTCTCTTTGATGCTTGGGTAATTTAGCAGTAGGTCTATTCAGTGGATTAGTTATCAATAGGCAGCATTTTCAAGATCAGTAGACTCTCAGGTAGATATTAAAGGTTTCTCAAAGATTTGCCACTGTGCGACCCTTGTCGGCCATGTCTATGCTCGCACTGCCCTCTCTTTGTTGTCGTTCCAAGCGCTTGCATGAATAGTTTCCTTTCCTTCCGCTCTCTCGGGGTGGCGGTCCCGTCGCGCGTGTCTACTTTCCGCCGGGTGGCGATCCGGTTGCGCGTGTCTAGTTTTCTCCGGCTCCTCAAGTCAGGTCTGTGTCGTGTGCTAAACAGCTTTGCTGGTCATCCACCTTCTCAGAGTGGACTGGCTCATGATTTTTAATAATCGGTTCATATAACCGTTCTAGCTTTTTTTTTTCTTTTCTAACATTCAGAACATTTACAAAAGTGTTTCAGTCTTGGGGAAAGTGATACGGTAAAGCCAAAGGTTTAATGCGAAAGCATTAACTGTCCCATGTTGCGCAGCCGGCGTTTACTCTGACCGCGAAAAACGGGCATCTCAATAAACGGCAGTTAAGATGGCTGTGACGCGCTCCCATTGGCAGAGACACGTCATATCAGACGCTATGTCATGAAAGTCATCGGGTTGCTCAAGGTTTAAGCGGAGATGCCTCAGGAAAAGCACGAAGAAAAGCAGAGTGATACAGATCCACTGTAACGAAAGGCGTGGAGCCGGTGGGGTTTGCCGCGCCTGTGCAGTGGGGGAGAGTAATGTCACCGACGGAGCACCGTGGGCTATAGGAAGATGTGGTTGCAATGCTTGTAGGAATCTGCTGCGTAATTTTTTTATGAACTCCTGATGTACACTTAATTTGCAAGTGGCTAGGATCATGAAACATTGAAACACATGGGCATGCAAGCATTCCTGACATAAATGCATTATTTTAAAGCTCACTGATACCTATAGAAATAATGTCTCTAGTAGATATGCTTCTCAAGAAATTGGGGCTGCAGAAGTAAAGGAACAGTTGTTTATGTGGTCATGTGCAAAGTGCAGGATTTTCTACATGCTACGAAACAGAAACGGTTGTGAGTATTATTATTTTTGCTGCTTTTAGTTGTTCGTTAGAATAAAATGAAAAGCATGTTGGTTTACCTTTCCAATGTTCAACCGAAGAAATAAAATAAGAACAATACCCGTTCATCCCCATCTCGTACGTCACGTAAGGTTGTGCGAATATTCGAAATTTCGAATAGTATTTTCGAATAATTCACTTTTCAATATTCGCTTCTAGAAGAACTGTACTATTCGCGTTTTTCGAAGTGATAATTGCGACGGGTTAGCCCTGTTGAGTGCGCTTCTTACTGAGCACCGGTGCACTGCGGAGAAGCAATACCCACGGTAGTGAGCTCCGTGGGTGTTGCTTCTCTGCATTACATCAGTGCTAGGGAAGAAGCGCACTCAACGGGGTAACTTGCCGCGTTAAACACTTGGAAAAGTATGAATATTGCGATTGCATGCTTGGAAGAAAAGCAAGCATTCAAAGCGGGATGGTGCACGTGTACGGGCTGTGTATGAAAATAAATGGAAACTTTGTGAATGTGCATATCTACATTGTAGTAAAAGTTTCAAAATTCAAAAATTCAAAAAGTTTCAGAGATGCCCTTACAACCTGCATTCATCATGTGCGATTCTTTCTTTTTTGACATGAGATTAAAGAAAACTATTTTATATAGCAAGATTTGTAAATTCACTCAATTGGGTATGGTTAGCCATCCGTCATTTACTTGCCATCCCAAGACATCAGACCTTTTGAGGTCACAGTTCATAAATATAAATAGATTAATCTTAACTTATAAATGAACAAGTGCAACAACCTTCACAAGTTTAGCTGAGTTTTCATCTAAGCATTATGCAATGGTAGTGAAAGACGTGGAAGAACTATTCAATATTTGAATCGAAAATATTTGGCCAAAATCACTATTCTCTTCGAACTCAAAATCCACTATTCGCACAAGACTATGTATGTGTTGTTCCTTATATTAAATTTCTACTCTCAAACCATGGGATTTTTTTTTTTTTTTAATAGCATATTTTTTTTAAATGTAGTTGTTGATGTCTCGCATCGTGCCCATAGCTCTGGCTCAGAATGTCCCATAACCAGTGGCTGTGTCTTTTCCTTGTCACGCAGCGTGCCTTGAAGTACAAGGTTGCCACCAGCTTTGATAGCAAGGAGTACTACAAGCACTGGAGGCCCGACAGCCTTGTAGAGCATGACACATTTTCCCCGGACATTGTCTCCATCTCCTCCGAAGACTGGCCTCAGGAAGGGGACAGTGCCGAAGAGCGGGAAATCGGTGGGTGCCTGGCACTCTCCCTTCCACTTATGGCACCCTGGAACGCATCTTCAAAATGTGATTTGATGTTAACTTCGAGTGTTATGTGATATCTTGATATAATGTGACAGAATATCACGTGACATGACATCACGGTGCCACGTGGCGTCATAGAGTCACGTGACCTCAAGGTGTCATGTGACGTAGCATGTGCCCAGCTCATTTGCAAATTTTGTGTGTCTGGGTTTATTTAATACAATCAAAACACGCCTACGTAAAATCCGAGAGATGCCCCACCCCCGAAAGATAGCCCATCCCTATTTTTGGCTTGGTTGGCTATATCTTTTTAAACACCGAAAGATAGCCCATTCCTATTAATCGTAGTGTTGAAATCAGTGATGGCCTCAGCGTAAATGCGGTAGTTAGCTATGGTAGGATATACACGAACATTGCTGACTGGGAAGTACAGATATCTTTGCTTCGTTGCCAGAAGGGACACAACCTTAAAATAGCAATTTTTTTAACTTTTCTTGATTGTACATTGAAAGTTAGCCCACACCATATCTTCACCCGATTTGCTCTTGATGTTAGGTGGGCTATCTCTCGGGATTTTACGGTAGATTGTGGGTGTTGCAGCATTTTTTAGTTGGGCGGTAAAACCCGCACCAACAGGCACGAGTTCTTTGCAGTGCTTCTTAAAAGTGCTAGGAAGATTTTCTTGAACCCGGGCTCCTTCCCGTCACCGCACACGTGGCCGGTTCTCAACCCACGCTTTTCACGCTGAAAGCTCCTTTGTGTTTGCACGATCGAAGCTTTCCGCATAGGGCCTAAACGACGCATTCTTTGTTTTTGACTGAAGCCAGATGACAAAGCATGTAGCACACATGGTGAGCTGCCAGCTTCTACCAATTCATTTTACTATTTTTGGTAGCTGGTTTTTTAAGCGTGCAAGGTCCTCAACTGCACGGGTAGGTCATTCGCGAAGCTTCCCAAAAAGGCTACAAAGAATGCCTTCGACTTTGCACGCACATAGCTTTCCGCGTGAAGGTTCGAACAGCACGCCCTCTGCTTGCCACGAAAGGCTTCCAGGGGCTGCGCACCCGGCTGCAGAGCAACCGCAGCGCGAGCGAACAGGAGGACGACAGCGAGAGCCTGGACCCCACGACGGACTCCTCGGAGCAGGACGGCACGGCACGCAAGGACGACACGCCCGACAACCAGAGCGTGCTCCGGCTGCTCGAGGAAGGCGAAAAGGTGCGACACACTGGCTCCCTACTCGCTCTTTCGCTCGAGCCCGTCTACTCTTTTAAATGCGGCAGCATCTCCGAGCAAACCTTGTGCACTTCCGCGTCCATGACTCAGTTTGTAAGCGACGAAGCGGGCAGCACGCTTGTGTTACATACCTACCACCAGCTACATGCGCGCAGGGTAATGCGTTCAACGAATGTGATACGATATAGCGGTGGTTCTCAGCCACTTGTGTTTTGGGGACCCGCTCTGGATCAGTGAAAGGGATGGGAGACCCCATCCACCGGAGGGGGGGGGAAGGGGGGGGGGGGGGGGGGAAGGGGGAAGGGAAGGGGCGGGCGGGCGGAGCGGAGAGGGGGAGTATTGGATGTTTGCAATTGCAAAGGGCTAAATGAAGAAAACTAAATGTGTGCAAACCAACTTTGAAACCCTGAAGCAGGGAATGATCAGCCCTACTAACAAGGCACACATGGTTTGGTCTATCTAGCGTTGAGAGACTGTCAGCATCACTAAAAGAAAAATGGTTTATTGCTCAGCGTTACCAGACTAACAGTTGAGAGCTTCGGGTACCCTAAGAAAGCCTTCAGGGACCCCCATTTGAGAATGGCTGTGATCATTTAAAAGATATAGTTATTGTAAACTTCTAACTTAAACCTGTTCCTTGCTTGCACGTCTCTGCCTCAGATTACGCACATGTTTCGTTGTGCCCGCGTGCAAGGCCTGGACACGTGCGAAGGACTGTTGCTCTTCGGAAAAGAACACTTTTACGTGGTGGACGGCTTTACTCTGCTGAAGACGAGAGAGATTAGAGACATTGATTCACTGCCGGCCAAGTAAGTTGCTCGTTTTCATCACTGCCCCAAATCACGCAATTGTTCGAGTATCCACTGGGTTTTATCTTTGGTTATGCGGATGCACCATATTGTCCAGTGTTTAAGATGCACTTTTACTCGAGAATAAAGAATGGTGAAAAAGAGTTTGACGTAGTGCACCACGGTGTATATTATGCAGCGATATCCCGTTCATACGGGCACCCCTACACCCCCGAAAAATCGTCCACAATGTGAGTTGTCCATAACAATGAGGCAAAAATGCATGTATTTAACCAGTTCGTTCCGGAAAATTTTGTCTGTATAGCAAGATATACTTATTAACAGTGTCTCTATTGTTGAGACATCGCCATACTCGGGTCTTCTTAAGCTGTATTAACTTTTGCAATGAAAAGAATGCAGAGGTTATCTAAAGCACCCTGCCTATCTATAAAGAAACCAACCCATACTTCTAATGCCATGTGCTTGCCCCTAACCTATGTTTACACCACTTGGGAGGCAAAATCTATGAAAACTTGGGTATTCTCGATAGGGATACTTTATGCATAGATATTTTTCTGAAATACCTTCTTATTCGGAATCATCACAACTCACGTTGGGATGTGAGTTGTGAGGAATGTTCTATAATATGAAGATATGTTTTGTCTGTCTCTCATTCCTTTCCAGCGCACACGACCCAATCATTCCAAACTCCACTCCGAGGAGCAAGCACCAGAAGAGGATGTGAGTTTATCTACTGTTGCCTTGAAGTCTGAATGTTGAGCAATCCAGTTTCGATAGTGGTGAAATCTAGCAACAGGACACTGCAGATAATCCATTCATAATATTATTCCGTAAGAATAGCCACCCAAAATGAGGAGATAAATGGTGAAAAACGTGGGGTGGGCTATCTTTGGGGATGCCACAGCAAAACTTTATAAAAAATTAATGATAAACACTGGGGCACCTGCTACAAATCACGTGACGCAGGAACTGATACCATAGATTGCGGAAATGGCAAATTCGCGTTTCACGATGCGATAAACACGCGGGAATTTGCTACAAACTCCTGTGTCATAGGAAAAGATACCTTGGATTGCGGTTGTAGCAGATTTGCGTTTCACGGTGTGAAGGACCCGCAGAAACCCGCTGAAAACTCTCAGCTCACGAGAACAGATACTGCAGATTGCGGACGCAGCAGACTCAAGTTTCGGGGTGCAATAAACACGTGGGAACCCACTACAAACTTGCCTGTCATGGTAACCTATATCGCGCTCGCAGATTGCGGACAAAAACGTTGGAATCTGCTATAAACTCGCGTGTCACAGCAACAACTACTGCAGATCGCGGACGCAGCAGAATCGCATTTCACGATGCAATATACACGCAGGAACAACTGCCATAAAGTTTCAAGTGAACGCCTGCTTCCGAAAAATCGCCCATTGTGTTCCTCTGGCTAAATATCTGTAAGGTAAAAATTCCATAACATCGCCCACCCCCTGATCCCCGTCGGACGTCACGCGATGTCTGACAAGAATCGCATCACCTGCGCAGTTTGCTGTACCTGCTCATCTGACACACGTTCATAGTGGGTTCTCACGTTTTTGTCCATGATCTGCACACACAATATCGGCTCCCGTAACACGCGAGTTGTTCCCGCGTGTATGTTGTACAGTGTAGACCGCATATAACTTACGTCACGGGAGTCGCGAAAATCTGCACTATAAGCGGTACCACACTATAACCAAAACATCAATTTTTCAGGCCAAAATGCATGCCATCAGACAACTTACCTTTGTAAAAGAATTTATTTTATGTTAGATGAAAAATAAAGCTTAGTTTGAGGAAAGTCTTTATTTCACCAGACTAGTACACTTCTCTCTCAAGTCTGTAACGCATTTTGAAAGAAATGAGCGACTTTTGCCTGGCGCAGCCTCTAACGGCGTCGCGGGTTGCGGACGGACGTTGCGAGCGTTCAGGATTGCTAACCCTAATCACTTTTCTCCGGCAATAAAAACGTGTGAAAATTCGCATCTTTTATACGGTACGTGCCAGTAATACCTTCAACTTGAGCACAGGCATGAAATGCTCCAAATAAGAAATCCGGGCGATGTTCGAAAACACAAATGCTTAGAAAGCACCACTGTAGTCGAAGTAAACAAACACGATGACACGGGCGTTTCTGCCGTCTTGAGAGTGCCGCCACAACATCGCCGCACGAGGAGGTGGATCTTCCCTTCTAGTATGTGCTGGGTTATCATAGCGACACACAACGAAAATTCACAGTCAAGGATAGCACTTTTACGCGGAATGATGAGCTTCTACCACGCCGTCTACGTCGACGATCAAAACCGACGCCATGGTTTGTGTGTAGAAGCAGCCGGCCGGCGACCGGCATGCAACGCACGCAAACACTTCTCCTCGACCTGCAATTGGTCTGTCGTTGCGGTTGTTTCCAACGTTTCCAACGCAGCGGAGGGATGCACGCACTTGAACGACACGTGCGCGCGTCCCTCCGTCGCTATGGCAACTGAAGCCTCTCTTCGCTTCTCCCTGCTTCTTCGAGCAGCCTCCTTGCCCCGCGAGTGCCGCTTGCGGCTCGCGTTGTTATCTAGTGTCGCACAGGGAAGCGTGCTCTCTGCGTCAGACAGTCGGCGCGGTCACCAGGCTGTTCCGAAAACCGTACTATAACCGGTATTTCCCTTTGCACGACTGCATTTTAAGCGGTATGTAATTACATGGAGTTCTATGGGAGGCGAACCGGTGGTTTAAAAAAGCCGTGTTATACCCGGTCCTGCACTATAAGCGGTTACGTTGTAAGTGGTCTATACTGTACCGTGAAATGCGAATCTGCTGCGTCCGCAATCTGCGGTATCCGTTCCTGTAACATAAAATTTGTAGCGGATTTCCGCATTTTTGTCCGCAATTTGCGTGCACAATCTCAATTTCACGTGAATTGGTGCCACGTGTATATTGCATCATGAATTGTGAATTTGCAGTGTCTGCGATCTGCAGTATCAGTTCCCACGTCACGTGGTTTGTAGCCGGTGCCAGAGTGGTTTATCATTAATTTTTGATAAGCTTTTGCTGTGGCATCGCCAAACATAGCCCACCCTATGTTTTTTGCCATTTATCTCTTCATTTTGAATGGGTGTTCTTTCGAAATTTTATGGTAGCATGTTACAGGAATCGATATCGCACGCGCAGATTGCGGACAAAAATGCGGGAATCCGACACAAACTCGCATGTCACAGGAAAGGATAGCACAGACCGCGGACGCAGCAGATTCGCATTTCACTATGCAGTATACACCCGGGAACAACTCGCGTATTACAGGAGCTGATATCGCGCGCGCACGCAAATTACAGACGAAAATGCGGGAACTCGCTATGAATTCATTTGTCAGACCGGTACTGCAGATCACGCAGTCGATGCGATTCCCGTCGGACATGGTGTGACGTCCGACGGAAATCGGGGGGGCGGGGAGCGTGGGGCGGGGGGTGGGGTGGGGCGGGGCGGGGCGGGGTGGGCGGGGCGGGGCGGGCGGGCAGGGGAGGTCGGTCAATGTTTCTGAATCTTTATGCTACAGATATTTAGGTAGCAAAAATGGATGGGTGAATCAACTCTCGGGGGAGGGCGTCCTTACGGAATTATATGGTAGTTATTTTCACAAAGGATTGTACAGAATTTATGTCCCACATAAGCACCAAAACTGTAGAGTAGAACCTCATTAATACGTTTTTCAGGGGACCGTGGGAAAAAAATGTGTCATCCGGGAAAACGTAACAACCGATAACGCACTTAGGGAGGTTCTAGATGAGATAGAAAGCAACTGTTGAGGACTCAGACATGTTCACAAATGTGCGTAATATCTGCCTGCCTCTTTGAATTAATGTTAAGCAGTAAAAGCCATTTCTCCGGGAGCTGCAGTCCTCTTTCACTCTCCGCACAGTCGTGAACATTTATATAGCGGTGCAGGGTGCCCAACGCAACGATCGCATCCTCAAACGTGGCCACAGCGTAATCGTTTGTTTCTTGCTCGACATCTTCATCACTTTCTTCGTTGTCGGCAGTAGTGAGGTCGGCCACGATGTCCGCTATGCTCTGCGGTTCAAAGGTAACGACGTTGTCGTCAAGTGACACATATTCACTGTAGGTGATGGCGACGATGCTGTTCAAAGTTACAGCGCGAGTGTGAGGTCTCTTGCAATTTCAGATCTCTTCCGGCTGGGATCGCGATCCACCGTCTGAAGTATATCAAACTTCTCTTTAAAAGAGAGTGCCTTCCTTTTTCGCGGTGCCATGACCGTCGTCAGTGGGTGCAAAGCGCACGTGCTCCGAAATGCCACGGTTGTGGTGTTTTGGAGCATGCAGGCTCACGCAGCCGTAGCAGTGCATGTGGATGCACCTCCTACCAGAAAAATAGGACAGATGAAAGAGAGAGCAAGAGAGAACGAGCGTTTGCCGCCTCGCCAGCCTCGCTCCTCGTCCGAGCAGTGCTCCAAGGTCAGACCCGGGCAAGATGAAAAGCCGTGACAGAGCTCAGCAAAGCCGAGCGAGGAGACAGAGAGACGGAAAGGAGGGAGAAAGGAGTAAAGGGAAGACGAGCGTCTGCGTCCCCACGCGTGCCGTGCGACCCGCATGGCGCGGTTCAGCTTTGCTCCGCTAGCTTCGCTTCGAAGCCAGCATGGCAGCATGGCGCCCGGCGCGCTGAGGTGCCGCGCTGCCGACACTTTTGGACGTAAAAACCGGGAAAGCAAACATAACAGGCAGGAAACTAATACATGTCTCTCTAAACACGTTTGCAAGTCCGGTCTCAGGGCGCCGCCATCTTCCTCAGTGGGGTGCGCTCTCGGGAGCGGCCATAATCCGATTACGACGCCTTAGCAAGGCTTCGTAATCGGATTATGGCTGGTCCAAGCGCACCCCAGACAGGCAAGATGGCAGCGCCCTGAAGCCGGACTTGCAAACGTGTATAGAAGTGAAACGGGACCGGCGTTTTTGGACGTAACAGCTAGGAAAATGTATCAACCGAGAATGTATCAATAAGGTTCTACTGTAATTTGCAAATAGACCAAATATGGTCTAGACATTTTTGTTATTTCTTCTTTCAGGTGCAGCAAGTTTTCGTACGATGACATAAGGGAAGTCCACAAGCGTCGGTACTTGCTCCAGGTGAGCTTTTATTTTGTCATGGTTTTGCTGCAAGGAAGTCAGTAGGTGACCTGGTTAATGGCATTTAATTTTGAAGCGGTGTATTGCAGATGCCTGTTTGGGTTGAGGTGTCACTAGTTGTGGATGTGTATTGCTGCCATGATTTTTTACATTTTTTGAATCCTGAAGAACTCTCGGAAGAATATTGGCTGCCTCTCCGAGGCCTTTAGAAGGCTCTTTTAAATACATAACTGTTTAAAAATAACCAGGAATAAGCTAGCATATGTAATTAAATATTAGGAGAGCTTTTTATGCATAAGCAACCAGCTTATTATCATAACTTTTTTGTCTACTACAATTGAGGTGCGAGTTGGGAAGAGGAAGTCTTATATGAGGCGCTCCAAGCTTTGTTGCACCGTAGGCTTTGGGCCATCGATGCCAAGCCATTTGGATATTGAAGACATGAGAAGATGGTGATTATCGGCACCTTGCACAAATCCGTGGCGTTGCCAAATACTAGGCATGTGCAAATAGTGGATTTTAAGTTTGAAACAAATTCAGAGTAAATAGTGATTTGGGCATAATATTTTTTAATCAAATATCAAATAGTTTCTCCAAGCCTTTCACCTAAGTTAACTCATGAAGATGTTCCCAATCTTCCACTGGCCCACTTCTATGGTACGTTAATTTGGATCTAGGTATATTTATGGATTGTCACCTCAAGAGGTCCTACGCCTACATTCTGATGGCAAGTAAATGACGCATTTGATATAAAGATAGGTCTAAAGAGATGCCCAGCTAAACCCAATCAGTGAAGGTTATATATCTTACTGTATGCAAATATCCTTTCTTCAATTTCAAATTTGAAGAAAAAAGACAATCACAAAGTAGTGATGCAGTTTGTCAGTGGATCTCTGCCAAACATATACTCTTCCATAATAGCCAGTTTCATTCATTTTAAAAATTCTAGTTGAATGTGGATGTCAACATTCAGAGTTCTTGTTTCTTTTTCAAAACACCAGGTGTGTGCGTGCACCACCCCGCTTTGAAAGTTCATCTCTCCTAAACATGCGACTGCAGTACTATTCATATTTTTTTAAATGTGTATTGGCGCAGGTTAGACCTGTTGAGTGTGCTTCTTATAGCCGATTTGCGCGAGGGTCTGATCCGCAGACGGATTGATCACGCAACGACATATCCGCGGCTTGTCCGTCTCCCAAGCACATCCACATGAGAGAGACGACGCCAGCGAGGACAGTCCGAACGTGTTCGCCACCCTACGGTGCTGCAAAGCTCCAACATCGCACCGTGGCACCGTTGTCCAAGAGAGAAATCAATGTTTCATACCATGACAGAGAACCGTATGCTGCTGTTATGTACAGATCGAGATAGAACACCGTGATAGGCTTCGCGCGAAGGGCCACTGGCTTTGCTAACCCAAGGCATGACAGTAACACAGGCATGGTCCTGCTCGAGAAGGCTTCAATGTAGAAGCGACGAAGTTCTGGGCCGATAAAGGAGCATTTGGAGACGCCTTCACGAACTCCGCACCCGTGCACAACACTTACGTACGCCACTGCCACAAGAGAGGTCTTGCACGGTAAAAGGTTGATTGGATGTGCAGGAATTATCACGGCGTGCTAGACGAGTTTTGACTGAAGCTTCTCAACACGGACCCAGAGTCCCGGAAGCTGCTTCGCGTCAGCCGGGCAAACTTTCTGCAGTTTTTTCATGTGTGGAACCAAGAATCACGCACAGAATGAACCAGTGAGCACACAAAACACAATGATGTGCCATTTTTGTTTTATTCAATTGAAAAAAATTTTTAAAAAATTAGTACCATTGCCAGACTAAACGCTTTTCAAGTCAATCTCCCGCCAACAGTTTGCAAGTGAAAAGGCGCTCAACTTCGTCAGTGTGCGCGTTCGCAGACGAGGCGCGTATTGCAGGAATCGGTGACTTGAAAGTCACGTGGTACACAAACCACGGATAAAAATTGCGATTCAGGTTGTCTTGTGATTCGGCTACTACCTAGCACCAGTGCGTTGCAGAAAAGCAACATCCGCAGAAGCCAGCTTTATGGATGTTGCTTCTTTGCAGTGCACCGGTGCTTGGTAAGAAGCACGCTCAGTGGGTCCCACCCACTGCTGTTTATCTTGAAGTAAATACTAGGGGTGTGTGACCACTCCAATATAAGAATACGAATTGAATAGTAAGTTCCCAAATAATTTGATTCACAAATTGAATTCCTAGTACTGTAAACGACTAAATTTTCGCAGGGACCTAATTTTCGCGAATGGCCTACAATTCGCGAAAAATACGTCCTGCGAACAATTTGGGCAATATGTGAACGCTACGGAAGCTACACTCGATTCGCGAAAATTAGAACCCGCGAATAATTTCAAATTTTCAGCTTTTGCCCGATTTGCGAAAATTTGAGCCCGCGAAAAGTTTAGCCCACGAAAATTAAGTCGTTTACAGTATTCAATCACTCGAATGTTTTATATATTAAGTAAAAGACTCATGGTCGGCACGGAACTCACAAAAGAGCTATGTTTGCTCCCAATGTTTGTGCAGCGATGTTGGACAGACCATGCGATAAGCACCTCTTAGTCCTACCATTCCACAAAGATCTAGCGCACAGACTAGAAAAAAAAAATGAATGCCACTAACTTTATAGCACGCATTGTTAGGAGGCTGGAATTTCATGCTATGCCTAATTTTTTTTGCAAGCCCCTCGTTTCAAATTAAAACATCGATTTAGCACACACTTGGCACACTCACAGAAATGGTAACTGCAAAATCACAAGAAGAAAATTGGGTAAACCACACCGATGAAACCAGCCGAGTTGTCGTCGTCGTTCTGGAGCCGCAAGTTCGGATTTAGAACATAACAGAACTGAAAAAGAGTAATGCGCCTAGATTCGAAAGTGCTTTCAGCTGTTCGATAGCCACTTTTGAAATACAAACTGCAAGAAGGTGATGAAAGGACGAGAGTATCGATTGCATTTCGTTCAGGCAGTGGGAATTTAGGTGACGTTTTTCGCTGCTACGAACGATGCCAGCTTCGCCCCATGGGACAGTTAATGCTTTCGCATTAAAAATGCTACGCATGGCACTAGCTTCAGGTTTTCTATGACACTTAGGGTAGATAGATTATGTGTGTGCCATAAAAATGGGACCTTAAAATCCACTTTAGTGCCCCACATCCAGCAACTGCTGCTTTTTTTTTTTACCAGAACTTTTTTTACATTTGAGCTTTTGTTCAGCATCAACTGCATATTCTGCACCAAAAAAATTAAAATTTGGGGATTTTACGTGCCAAACCAACGAGGGGCATCTGGCACGCCCCAGCAGAGGACTGAGGATTAATTTGGACCGCATGGGGATCTCCTGACGTGCCGCCGCAGCATACTTTGAATAATTCCTACAAATAAAATCACTATTCAATTCAATATTTAGCTTTTTTTTAATTTGATTCAATAACTACCATTTGGTATTCGCACACCCCTAGTAAATATTAAATAGCGCATTATATGAAACTATACTACCATTTGAAAATTTTAATATTTGCACAATTCTTTTAAATACAGTTGCACAGCTTTCAATGTTGGTATTGGGTACTTTTGGCAGCCTCACGGTTGGTGATATTAAAGCACGCAAAGACGATTCCATTAAACCATTATTGGTGCAGCTATGGCATAGGCACCTTTCCTCTGCTTGAAAAGTAGTTCTTTGACCAAATCTCGGCCCATGCCCTTTTACTGCATTAGCTGTTTGAGCTTATTGTGCTGGGCAAGTGTTGCATTGCAGAAAACGAACGGAGTGTGCGCACGCTTATCGCTGTGGGCTTTTGTTCCTGGAGAGGGCATCGCCTCCTTTTTCTCGCCTTCAGTCGCCCGTTCTCTTGGCGCTCGGTCTCATCTTGGGTGTTAGTATAGGACGCATTCGACGTCGAGGTCATGTTATGCGTGAACATGAAATGGCACATAGAAGAGAATGTTACTGAGTGAAAAATGGACATGTTGGTGCTACAAAGCAATTTGTGCAGCGCGCCTGCAAGAATGTTTTTGGCACTGGCAGCTGTTCTGCATGTGATCGATCATGGTTCACGCGAGACCTGGTGTCTTTGGTGGCAGCTTGCCACGAGGTTCTTCAGTCAGCTAGAACATTTGAATGTGTAACTTTTAGCTAATTTCAACGGTGCTTCAATAAGACCCACGCCCCTGCACCTGTCCGACGTACGAGAGTTGCGTTACAGCTGTCGCGCCAGCGTACATGGTGCATCTGCTAAGTGTTCACTGACTTGGCATTATATTCTAACGTTCTAGAGATGACACTCAATGCATTTGTTGGTTGTTTTCTTCTTCTTTTCTCTGCCACCTGCTTCTTCCTTCTTTGCCCTGACTCTCTCGGCCCTCGGCTAGCCCATTGCCTTGGAAGTGTTCTCGGCCGACGGGCGTAACTACCTGCTGGTATTCCCCCGCAAAGTGCGCAACAAGGTGTACAGTCGCTTCCTGTCTGCTGCCACCGCAATCACGGACAGTGCTCAAGAGTCCCTTGCGGGGCAGCGTCGAGGAGCCAACGTCGAATCCGGGTGAGCTTTGGCACGGTCTCGCCCACTCTTGCCGCCTCCTTCCTTGCCTGAATCTTTGACCTCCCCAGGTTGATTTCAGTCATCAGTTGTGGCACACAGTTTCTTTTTTTTTTAACTGTTATAGATGGCACGTGTGCTGCTAGGAGTTCACAAGTCCAATCTCATTTCCTTATAGCTTCGGATGGGGCTTTTTTTACTATAGAATAGGGTCTAACATGCCTAATGTGCACTGCATTTTCGAAAACTTTTTTCAGTGACTTTGACTAAAATACAGTTTGAGTTCATACAAGCTGCGGGAAGTTTATTGTGTCAAAAGATTTTTTCTTTACACTTCTGAAACTATTTATTTTCCTTTCCACAGTCTCAGGTGAACTTACATCATGGTCACGGCAACCGTTATTTTTAATGAATGAGTCAACCATAATTATTTGCTATGTTTCTTCACTTTTGTGGCTAGAGTGCCTCACAACTTGCGGGGTGTAGTACCAGTTTTACGAACTCTCGCCAGATATCATGATATGCTGTCGCATGATAGAGGATGTTGGACGGAAAAAGCAAATTGTGTTTGTTGAGCTGCATACATTAAGTACACATCACCGGAAGCTCAGCCTCTTTTTTAATTTGGCACCACTGGTTGGGATAAGATGTCTCTAAGTCTTAGAAAATAACAGTTACCGGACTAAAAAAAATGAAAGCCGTTTACAACTCCCTGTAACACCGAATTAGAGCGCAGCTCTTGAGGAGGAGGAGGGAAGGGTACTGAGAGGAGGCTACACCCTTCCTCCCTCTTCCTCACCTCCTCATCCGACGGCGTGACCTCACGGTTACGCCGTCGGCGTAACCGTGAGGTCACGTAACCCTCGTGACCTCACAGGGGGCACGTGACCTGAGGGGGGTCACGAGATTTCACGGGGGTCTAGTGACCTAAGGGGGATCACGTGACCTCACGGTTACGCTGACATTGACGGCGACGCCGCTCAAGCCGGAAACGGGCGCCTAAGAGCTGCGCTCTAAAAAGGGAAAAAAGAAGTTTAGTTTGCGTACGGGAAAAATGGTTGCTACAGAACACATCTGCTTTTAGAGCGCAGCTCTTAGGGGCCCGTTCCCGGCTTGAGCGGCGTCGCCGTTGGCGTAACCAAGGTCATCCCAAGGTCACGTGACCCCCAAGGTCACGTGACCCCTCCAGGTCACGTGACCCCTCCCAAGGTCATCTCAAGGTCACGTGACCCCACGTGACTCCCAAGGTCACGTGACCCCTCGAGGTCACGTGACCCCTCCCAAGGTCATCTCAAGGTCACGTGACCTTAAGACCCCACGTGACCCTTTGAAGGTCACGTGACCCCCGTCATGTGACCCCTCTGAGGTCACGTGACCCCCGAGGTCACGTGGTCTCTTCCCCAAGGTCACGTGACCCCTCCCAAGGTCATCTCAAGGTCACGTGACCCCAAGGTCCCCACGTGACCCCCAGGTCACGTGACCCCTCTGAGGTCACGTGACCCCCCGAGGTCACGTGACCCCCCCTCCCCAAAGTCACGTGACACCCCCCCCCCCCCCGAGGTCACGTGACCGCCCCCCCGGAGCATATTAAAGAATGAGGGGGGGCGGAGGGGTCTACCCTCCCCTCAGTACCCTTCACTCCTCCTCCTCAAGAGCTGCGCTCCAATTCGGCGTTACAGGGATTTGTAAACGGCTTTCACTTTTTTACTGCAGCTCTCAGATGGCACCAATGACAACTTCCGAGTGCAAAGGGCAGTAGGGTTGTGCGAATATTCGGAATTTCGAATATTAGTTTCGAATAATGCGCTGTTCGATATTCGCTTCGAGAAGACCTGCACTATTTGTGTTTTTCAAAGTGTTGATTGCGTCGAGTTAGCCCTGTCGAGTGCGCTTCTTAGCGAGCACCGGAGCACTGCGGAGAAGCAATACCCGCGAAAGCGAGTTCTGCGGGTGATGCTTCTCTACATTACATCGGTGCTGGGTAAGAAGCACACTCTAAGGGGTAACCTGCCGCGATAAACACTTGGAAAAGTATGAATTTCGCCATTGCGTGCTTGGAAGAAAAGCATACATACAAAGCGGGATGGTGCACGCGTGCCGTCTGCATTTGAAAATAAATGGAAACTTTGTGAGTGTGTAGCTTTACATTGTAGTAAAAGTTTCAAAATTAAACTTACTGCTATGCAAGAGTATACTATGTTGGGCAGAGATGCACTTACAGCCTGCGTTCATCATGCGCGATTCATTCTTTCTTAACTCAAGATCAAAGAAAGAATATTTTATATAGCAAGATTTGTAAATTCACTCAATTGGGCATAGTTGGCCATCTCTATAGGATTCATTTTATGTCAAATCTGTTGTTTACTTGCCATCCCAAGACATCAGACCTTCTTAGTTCACAGTTCATAAATATAGATAGATTAAACTTAGTTTGTAAATAAACAAGTGGAACAACCTTCACAAGTTTAGCTGGGTTTTCATCTAAGCATTACGCAGTGGTAGTGAAAGGTGTGGAAAAACTATTCGATTTGAAAATATTCGGCCAAAACCACTATTCGCTTCGAATTCGCTTCGAGCGCAAAATCCACTATTCGCACAAGACTAAAGAGCAGTCATGCCTCATTATGACCTCCGAGATTACCGGTGCACAAAGCTTTGCTTTAAAATTTACACTTCAAAAGAGCCTTCATTGTGTTGTGACTTTTTTTTTATACTGAACTTCAACCCTGTCTATCCTACTTTCTGTTTATTTTTTTTAATTCTTTTTGCTGGGGCTGGTGGTTGTGATGGTGTGAATAATTGTAGAAACTGCCCTCTGAGTGTGCTTTTTATTCATTATTTTTCTAGAGCCAGTTTGCTAAGCAACCTGATTGGAGAAACTTCTGTGACACAACGATGGCTGGTGAGTTCATTCGTACAGTCATTCTCGTCTATACAACTTATTGTAATATATCTTAAGCCATGATGTCTCGGTGTACTTGCTCCTTGTTCTCTAGAAGACATGCTGAGCTGGCAAGTTCACTCAAACAGAGGTGCAGGTTTGTCCTCGTGCACTTACACACCCATTTTGGTTTCTTCCCTTGTGCAGAGAGGTGAAATTAGCAACTTCCAGTACCTGATGCACCTGAATACTTTAGCGGGACGGTCGTACAATGACCTGATGCAATACCCCGTCTTCCCCTGGGTCCTGGCCGACTACGACTCGGAGGTGTGTGCTTGCTTGCCCCCGACAGGGTTTCTTGTTCCCTCTGACCATCCTGTCGATTCCCTAGACCGGTGGCTCCCAAATGGGGGTCCTTGGGCCCTTTGGGCTCAGTGAAGGCCCCCTTAACCGGCAACTCTGCTCAGTTCCAAAAATTTCGAGGTAATGAGTGATTTCACACTAAAAAAAGTGAAAGCCGTTTACAGCTCCCTGTAACGCCGAATTAGAGCGCAGCTCTTGAGGAGGAGGAGGGAAGGGTACTGGGGGGGGGTCAAGTGACCTTGGGTGGGGGTCACGTCACGTGACGATGATGATGCCGATGACGTCATCAGTAACGATGACGATGCGGATACCGATGACGTCATCAGTGATAATGACAATGCGGATGCCGGTGACGTCATCAGTGATGATGACGATGCCAGGGACGTCATCAGTGACGTCACTGATGACGTCATCAGCGATGATGACGATGTGGATGCCGGTGACATCATCAATGATGATGACGATGCGGATGCCGGTGACGTCATCAGTGACGTCACTGATGACGTCATCAGCGATGATGATGATGACGATGCGGATGCCGGTGACGTCATCAGTGACGTCACTGATGACAATGACGATGCAGATGCCGGTGATGTCATCAGTGATGACGATGCGGATGCTGGTGACGTCATCAGTGACGTCACTGATGACGTCATCAGTGATGATAACGCTGACGATGCGGATGCCGGTGACGTCATCAGTGACGTCACTGATGACGTCATCGGGGGTCACGTGGCCCCAGGGGTCATGTGACTTGGGGAGCCACGTGACTTTGGGTGTCACGTGACCTTGGGGGTCACGTGACCCTGGGGGAGGGGTCACGTGACCTTGGGGAGTCACTTGACCTTGTGATGACCTTGGGGGTCGGGTGACCTTGGGATGACCTTGGTTACGCTGACGCCGCTCAAGCCGGGAACGGGCCCCTAAGAGCTGCGCTCTAAAACACTAATAAAAGGTGCAGCATCATTTGCTTCGTGAAAAATGGTCTACATATTGTTAAATCTTACATTAAACATGAGCAGAAATTGAAACCGAAACTTCGGCTCCGCTTGGCAACATTAGCTTCGGATCTCAAGAAAAGCTCCGGGCCACTATCACGGGGTGGGAAATGTCATGTGATCATCTACACCAGGGGTGGCCAGGCTGACCCTGCCTAAGAGCTTGGGTTGCAGGGTTGCATACACGCGGTAAGATGCACAGCAAAAAAGCAGTTGAAAAAAAAAACAAAAAAAAAACTATAAATTGTAAGGAAAAAAAAATGTGGAGGATGGCAAAAGCAAGGGGAGAGGCACGCGCTGGCGCGTAGGGAGAGCAGGGAGGGCCCGCTGTCGGAATGGTAGTCTTCGTCTCTGCGAAAACTGCTGATGCTGCGCGACTCCCTTAACCCCAAAATAAAATGAGCCCAAAAAAAAGGTGGCAAGTCGATTGTGTTGACAACAAGGTTGTGCACTCGCACTGCAAAGGCCTTATCTTTGTTTACCTTTTCCTTTTGCCATTATTGTTTTGCTTTTTTTTTTGCTTTTTTTTTCTTGCTGCCTGAACTTAGTAAGCTTTCTTTTTTGTTATTTGCTTAACTTTTTTTAATGATTTTTTTTATGCAACTCACTTTTCTGTTTTTTTTTTTATTTTTTTTTTTTTTTTTTTTTTTTCGTGTTTTGTTTTTTATGTTGTGTGGAGGTCCCGGCCAGGCGTGCATATAAGCGTGGCGGTGTTTGCGGTCTCCGCCAGCTATGCTGTACTGTATTTAGCGGCTCTTTGATGCTCCATTTGATAAGCTCTTGTTTGTCACGGCCTTTGGTATTAGCAGAGACGCCAGGAAATTTCAATTCAAGCTTAATTTTAACATATCTTTGTATATCACATTATTGATATATCAAACTATTTTACGATCCCCTTTGAATTCGATATATCCGGGTTTGACTGTATTGTATTTTTTCAAAAACAGAAATGAAGCAGAGTTGCCCTTTAAGGTGTGCAATTAAACGTCAGTCCAGCCCAGCAATCTTTTTTTTTTTATATTGATGCTGTTGTTTTTTTAGAAAGCTAAGTAAACCAAACCATGTGTACCGAATGAGTAGGGTCTATTATTCTTTATTTGAGAGATTCAAGGTTGGTTCGCATGCTTTGAGTTTTTTTTTATTTACCCTTTTGTTGCTGCAATTGTCCACTACCCCCCTCTCCCCCCTCCCCTTTGCCGGATGGGGGGTTCCATCACTTTTTCTGATCCAGAATGGGTCCCAAAACATGAGTGGTTGGAAGCCGTTGCCCTAGACCACCAAATAGTTCTTAAACCACCAGAGACCACCTAATTTGCTCCTAACCATCTCGGTGACATCATGAACCAAACAGAGATTGCCAAACTTTTCAATCTTGAAGAACCCTTGTTTTGAGGAACTGCCCCCCGTCTCGGCACTGATGTAGCAAAGCAGTGCAGGAGCCCACCGACCTTGTACACCATAATGCACACTACAAGCGGTGTTTGGCTCAGTTATTCATTGATGCATTGCTCAGACCCGCTAAAATAGTACTGGAAATTAGGAGCAGGGACGGTCAAAGAAATTTTGGAGCTCGGGAAACCCACAAGGGCACTATGATGAGCCCCCGAATTTTTAGGAACTCAGATTGAGGAACTATGTCATAGACCACCAGGGATGGCCGGTGTCTTGTGCCTGCCCCCGCTCTCTGGAGTTCAGACTACTAGTCTTTGACCACCGCAGGTCTACCAGTCATTTACCTGTGCTGAGCTATGCATGAGGGTTGGCACTTTGGTCTCACCAACTGTGAAGCACCATAAAACGGCAAAACTGTTGCCGAATGCCTACGTCGGACAATCCTTAAAATGAAAGATGTGACGGTGGCGATGTGAAACTGGACAGTCAGGTAATTATCATAGGGACAGTCAGATAATCATCATAGGAACTGATGTCGCCAAAAACTTTTTTTAATGTTGCGACGTCAGCTGCCATTAGCTATTCGAAAAGTAACATTTGTTTGACCAAGTTTCATTATGTTGCAAGTGCTCTTGTCGGTGTGCGACCGTGAGCCACCGCAGCAAGCGGGTAACACGACGCTTGGTTGCCACTGTGACTAGCAGTCGTATCTCGACATGGGCTCTCGCTTCGTGCTTAAACGTAGTAGAATGGGCCTTTTCTCAAACCTCATAATCTCCCCAAATGTTTCTCCGTAGGAACTGGACCTAAACGACTCTGCAACTTTTCGAGACTTCAGCAAGCCCATGGGTGCACAAACGAGCGACCGCCTCGATCAATTCAAGAAGCGCTACAGAGAGTGGGACGATCCCCACGGTTTGTATTCTCTCTGATCTATAATTAGATTGCAACCGCTCGTTTTAGATAGCTGTCGTAGTGGTGCATCGTCTTCAACCTCTGCCCTCACTCTTTATTTCTAGGAGAGACACCGCCGTACCACTACGGCACATTTTATTCGTCTGCCATGATTGTTGCCTCGTACCTTGTCCGAATGGAGCCCTTCACGCAACACTTCCTCAAACTACAGGTTTGGTCCTTTCTATGGTTCCTTGGCCGCATAGCTTTCTTGTTGTAATCTATAGGTGAAACCAGCGGGCTTGTGACGTATAGCTTCAAACAAGGCTGTTCACCTTATTTTGATACGGTTGGAAAGGTAAGGCCAAAGGTCAATTATTGCAGTTGCAAAAATATTTTAGTGGCAAATATTTTATTGATTGGAATTATCTTGAAATTGTTGGGTATGCATTTCTTTATGCAAAAACATTCATACTATAATAGCAAATATTTAAATGAATGGAACATCTCCCACTCTGTCTTTCTCTCTTCAGCCTGTCTTCTCCTCCTCCCCTTTTTTCTTATTCTGGTTGCTTTTTCCTTGTTATGTATTCAGTAGCACCAGAATATTATCCCAGTGTTTACAGCAAGGACTCGTCAGATTTAGGCCTCACCTGAGCACCTCTCACGTGCAGCATTTTCTGCTCAAAGAAACGAGCGACCCCACATCCAGTTGGGCCGGTTTCTCCATGCCGTCTCCTCTCCTCTGTGCAGGGGGGACATTTTGATCTGGCCGACCGCATGTTCCACAGCGTAAAGGACGCCTGGCTTTCTGCTTCCAAGCACAACATGGCCGACGTCAAGGAACTCATCCCAGAGTTCTTCTACTTGCCCGAGTTCCTGGTGAACAGTAACCGTTTCGACCTGGGTGCGTCTGCCCAACTCCGGGCCCAAGTTGTTCTTTGACGCGTCCCGTAAGGCCTTGTCACACTGAGGCAACACGATGGCAACAGCAACACAACACGTTGTCTAACAGTCGGGCAACTTGTTGCTCGCTCCCCGTGTTGTCCAACAAACCTGTCGCATCACGGCAACAACAGCACAACATGGACAACAACGAAAATGTTGCCTTGGTATGACAGCTTTCGGCAACAAAAACAGCAGCAACTTGTGTTGGACAACGCATGTTGCCCTGATCGCTGGCTGAGTGAATTTCGGGCCTGCAACACGATAACACAGATAGTTTCGATGGTAGAGCTAGTTTCCTATCAATAACGTCTTACTCGAATAAAATCGTGGAAAACGTTATTTAACAATAATTGAGGCTGGCGTGCAGTTAAAATAATTTGAGAAATGTTTTTATTGCATAATTACGGAAAGTGATTGTCGAAATGGTCACAGATACGGTCGTGAAGGTTCAGACTAGTGTTGAAATCAGAACTGCCAGACCAGCTCACGTAACTGCTAGTGAAATAAAATGGCATGCCTACTGACCTGCCAGGGTGTACAGCGACCAGGAAAATTGGGAATTATCAGGGAAATATTAATTACCGGGAAAAATCAGGGAATTGTCAGGGATATTGTCAAAAAGCGAGGCCAGTCAGGGAAAATGAGCCGGAAACGCCATCGAGTGCCCTGAGCAAAGGCTTGAGGACTTGGTAGCAGAAAAATTGACAATAAATTCTGCTTAGAGCGTAACGCGGACTCTGCTTACCTGATATAAAGTGTGTGCTACCCGATGCAAAGGGAACAGCCGACAAATCCAGTTGAAGCCTTGGCTTGGCTTGGATTGGATTGAAGGCGCAACACTAGGCTAAATCCAGGTTAGAGCCACTAGATTTAGTAGCAAGTAGGAAATCCGCAGACCCCAATCCAATCCAAGCCTTAAGCCGAAAGTATCCGAAAGTGTGCATCTGGCGGCCATGCTGCCCATCTGGCGGCCATGCTGCCATTCGGTTATGATTGTGTGGGGTTGAGCACCGTGCTTTCATTTTGTTTGCGGAAGTGGCCTCTTCACTGACGATGTCAGCGGCAAGAAAGGGCTCATTTAATTCTGACTCAACGAACCCGAATATTTCGGAATATGCAAGTTGATTAAGCCTGTGCAAAATTATTCTCACAGTGCTCAGTGCTCAATGCTCAATGTCTTGTGTTGTAAGGGTCTCATGCATTTAACCGCCTCTACAGTGGTCAGGTAATTTCACCTGAAATTGTCAGGGAGAACCTGGAAAAGTCAGGGAATTTCAAAATAATAATTTGCTAGACACCCTGCCTGCTAATGAAGCATAATACTACTAATCCAGGAAAGCAAGGATTAAAAAATCGAAGCATGAAAACAGACACACTGATCATGACTGTTGATGCTTGAAACTTGGAAACTGACGCTGTCAGACCTTTGATTTCTTTCGATAATACCCAGGAAGTTTTGGGGAATGAATTGATCACATAGTAGGCGGTAGGCAAATAGACAGTGTTGAAAAATATTTATTCTACCGATTGTTAAAAAGGCCGATCATGACGGTGTCGCAGTTTTTAAGCATCAGTTAGCTCAACACCATGCTACAAAATGCGCTTTTGGGTACTGCCGGCGAACTTAACTTCACGGTAGAAATAGGAATTGCATGAAAGAAAGAACCGGACAGAAACCCTTTATAGGGTGGCGTAAATCCCAAACATATATCAGCAATCTCATTTTCCTCGGTTATGGCCATCTGCTTTGTCAGCGAATGAAGAAAATTTTGATAAAATAAAAAAAGGCTAGAATATACTTCCCGTGTCAAGTTTTCTAATCACAGTCACTGGTAGATGCCGTCCTGTGGTAATTTCCGGCTCTGAATTCGAACGCACTAGCACTTTGTAGAGTCACATTTCCAGCGATGCCACGCCGCACACGAACGATGGTAAATATTCAAGTGTTCCCCATGTTGTCCCTGCCATCAGCGCAGTGTGGCAGGGTTGTCGGACAACAAATCGGTCAACACGGTTGCCGGGTGGCAGCAACATGTTGCCCGACTGTTGTTGCCTTGATGTGAGAGTCGCTGGCAACACAATTTCCTCGTGTTGCCAGATAGAGTTGTCCAACTGTTGCCTCAGTGTGACGGAGCGTTCCCTAGGGCCACTGAATATGCTATGCAGGAATTCTCAAACTTATTGATTTCAAGGCAGCTGAGAAACCCCTACCGGCCTCAGCAGCGATGCAACAAAGCAATGCAGAAGTGTGCCAAGCTTGTAAACAGCGATAAACGGAATAGAGAGTGTTTGGCTCCTAGTTATGCGTCAATGGCTGGCTGAGGTCTTATAAAATAGTGCTTAAAACTCAATAAAAAAACTCACATATAGGAACAGGGGCAATTTACAAAATTAAGGTGCTCGGCATACCTCTGATGGTACCCTGGGACACCCCCTGGTTCCCAGGAACACAGTTTGACAATCCGTGGCTCAGAGCGCCGACACTTCATTCCCCGATAGTCTCACGAACGGTGCCGTTTTGTTGCTCAGTTAGGAGCGGGCACAATTGGCGACAATTGCAATTCCAAAATGCGACTTCCTGAGCTCTAGATATGGCGTCAGGAAGCTTAGGCAATATTATCTTGCTCCGTCACAAACCGTTCCAACATCTCGGAGGGCGGAAAAGCGTTCCCTGCAGTTTCAGATAAAGCAACAAGGATTTTGAGTGCCGAGATGACGGAAGCGTCGTTACTTCGGAGTGTAGCTTATTTAATTGCTCTGGCGTCTCTTTACGCGAGTGCCGCATCACGGTGTGTTCCGTTTACACGGTTGCAGGCTGCAAACAGAACGGCGTTCAGCTGGACGACATTCTCCTGCCATCTTGGGCGAAGGGCGACCCACGAGAATTCATACGGGTGCACAGAATGGTGAGCACCGCCCCTTGCACGAATCTCTCGGAAGTCACGTGGCACTCGTTGAGCGCAGGACTGGCTAAGATAGCTCGTAGCGTCTGCTGTGGCACATCTCGAGGTGGAACAAGCTACTATAAATGAAAAAATAAATAAGTTAACATTTTTTTTTTTTTTTATACAAGAACGGATAAATGATTTCTATAATTCTTTTAAATTAAACATAGCATCGTTCGTTTTGCATTTTGATTATTTCGAAATAACATGACTCCGAGGCTTCAAGTATAGATGCCGTTTCTAGTCATTCTTCCTTTCGACGGGTCTCTGAGCCTTTATGAAAAGTAGATGCATCCAGCGACTCTCGGCACAATGGCTTCCCCGAAACCACTTCCATCCGTCGGTTTCCCTAAGCGCTCTAGTTGGTTGACTCCTAATGTCGGCAGCACTCCTCTGGTGCTTCAGTTTGTCCGTAGGAAAAGCTTTCTCATAGCACGACGAAAGGATTACGAACCAAGTGATCTAAGGACTGTGATGTGCGGCATCAACTGCAACGTGCAGCGGAGGGCGTGACACTGCCGCCGCGTGTCTTTCTACAGGCATTGGAGAGCGACTACGTGAGTGCCCACCTGCACGAGTGGATCGACCTCATCTTCGGCTACAAGCAGCAGGGCCAGCCCGCGGTGGAGGCCGTCAACGTCTTCCACCACCTATTCTACGAGGGGAACGTGGACATCTACAGCATAGACGATCCCCTTAAGAAGAATGCCACCATCGGCTTCATCAACAATTTTGGCCAGATCCCGAAGCAGGTGAGCTATAGACTCGCTAAAAAGCTACAGAGTAGTGGCAAAGTATCGGCAAAGCCTGGTAAGCACAGAATATGTGATAGGCCTTAAGCTTATCGTCGTTCGTCTGTGGGGCCCCTGGTGAAGGCTCTTCCTTATGCTTCTGCATTTCTTACATTCTTCATAAGCCTGCATATGTTCTGAGGCCATTTACTTCGTGGCAGCCTTGGCTGAGGGAGAAGAAAAGAGGTGCACATGCACGGTGCTGCCTTTCCACTGTATCGAAGATTCGCTCCCGTATCCAATAAACGCCGTGATGTGGTGCAGCATGACATGCCCACACGCTTTCAAGGCCGCGAAGCGTGTAATCGTGCCTGATCGTGCGGCCTTCCATTGAGCGCCGCGCGAAAGGGTTTGCTTTTGCAAGCGAGTGCAAATGCCATCCCTCGGTAGCTCTCAATAAAGCAAAAGAAAGTCCTTCGGTAGCTCGGTTGGTAAAGCACTGGCGCTTACAGTCTCAAGGTGCTGAGTTGAAATCCTGCTTGAGACTAAAGTCTTTTATATGGCTCCCTATAAATAAAGTCTTTTGTGTTAAAAAAAATATATATATATATCTTTTTTTTATAGCACAGTTGTAGATGGCTAGGGTTCTGTTTTTGCTATCCTTGTGCAAAAACAAAAGTCAGAAATCGCATGTAAAACGCTCTATTGTATGGTATTTATATGTAAATGCAGATACGTCTCGTCACCTCGATATGCATTTTTATGAGGAAAGACGTCGAAACGTGTGATAATGGAGATACATCCAAGAACAATAGGCCGTCTCCTGCTCGAGTCGGGTGACATCGCTGCCGTACATATATACAGTCGCCGACCGATTATTCGGACTTCGCAGGGACCAAAAAAACGTCCGAATAATAGAGCAGTCCGAAAAATCAGCAGATTGAAAAAATTGCCTTTATTACTTCCAAGTGGCCTTAAAAAAGCCTTAAATAGTGACCTGCTTCAGGCTACGCCTCCGTTTGCGTTCGGCAACTTTCTGTTAGCTTGAGAATCGCTGCCTTCATTTCTAGCGTTATGGTCAAGTACTTTCTGTGCTTTTAACGACACATCGCGGCGGCAGAAGAACAGATAGGGTCATGACGTCCAAGCCAGCGTTGTCATAACGAGAAGAGAGACGCAAATCCACGAGCGCAAAATGGTGACTGGCGACTTGAAAGGGGGCGGAGGCGCGATGGGTTGGAAGGAAACAAAGCAAAATGATGATGATGATGATGATGGTGATGATGACGTGCAGCTAAATGGAAAGAAAGGGCTAGCATACCGTCACCTGGCGGTAGGAGTTGAGCGTTTGCACGAATATTCCACCGTTAATCGACTCCGTAAGTGTGACGTCATGGGTCCAAACAAACCGTTGCTAGGGTCGTTGTTATGGACAAATACATGTGGCTAGGTTTCGCTGCAAAAACCCGACCGTTCGAAAATCGGGAGTATACGATTTAAACTTCTAAAAATCACAGATATAGAAAGCTTGAATGTCATATATGTTTCGACAGAAGTGTGCCGGTAATCGCTTGTTTCTGAAATATTTACGATTGCAACTTCCGGTCCTCAAGATGCCTGCAGCAGACGACGAATGCAAGAAGAATGCCGTCTGCCACACACTTGCCGGCCAGGCCGGCGCCGGCGTCTGAATCGGGTGAATAAAGACGATATTCTGATATTGCATTTGTTTGAAATATAATGAGTTTCAGACACTTAATTGAATTCATCGTGGGGTGCGATGCAAAATATGGTTTATCGAAAGTCCAGGCGTCGATTGAGATGATCATCTGCTAAAAGATTGCAATGCACCCGTGAGAAAAGCACTTCAGGCGATTGGTAGAGATCCCGAATTTTGTTTGCGGACTCGCGCTATGGGAGGGTGCTTCGTACCTGGTTGTAACCATCGCGTGGAGAAAGATTCCTGCAATTTCTTCAGATTTTCGCAAAACCCCAAAACGCGAAAGAACTGGATAAAAAACAAAAAGTGAGTTTATTACAGATTGTACTCTCATCGCGGGTTCGATGGAGATCTTCACCGAAAGAGCACATCCACTAAATTTAATATATACAAAAAAAAAAAAAAATTGCGAAGTTGCGATAGACATGCAATTTTTTAATAATCTGACAACCTCAATAATAATAGTAACAATTGACTTACCTCGACAGCGTACGATTTGTTTCTTATGCTGGCCTGCACTACGCCGGTAATGCACTTCAAGTCGTCGTCGTAACTGATCTGCATGACGCGGTTTGATTTTACAGAATTTTCGCCCCTCTGAACTAAGCTGGGTTCTTCACAGAAAAAAACGCACATTCCAGAGCCCTCTACGGCCAATAGCGATGAACTTGCTTGTGTTGCTCGTTTACCGACACAACTCAATGAACACGCCCGCTGCAACAGAGGCCAGCAAATCTATCGTTTCGTCTGCTACCAAAGCAAAGCGGAATGAAATACTTCAGAAATGGCTTTCATCGTTGCAATACGACGCTGAGATGACAAGAACATCTCCATAATTAGATATCAACAAGTTAGGTTGCTTACAAAAAAATATTTACTTACTTGTAAGCAAAAATCTAGCCTCGTGTGGAGTCTCCTTGCATTAGTCCATAGCAACGTCCCTAGCAACGGTTTGTTTGGACCCAGACGCCACGTTGTGATGTCATCACTTACGGGGTCAATTGCTCCAAATCCAAAATGGTGTCTTGTGAACGGTGGAGTACTGAGTCAGGATACATGAAGAGTATTTACATGCTTACTGTACGTAAGCCAAAGAAACCTTTACTTTGGTTGAAGGAACCGGGGAAATTGTTTTATATACAAACACCACTTGAGTTCATAGGAACTCCTGAGTTCATGGGAATGCCAGGATTCCTGGGAATCCCTGGGTTCATGGGAACTTCTTGATTCAGTGGAGCTCCTCGGTTTATTGGAACCCTGCTGTATATAGCCCCAACTGACAGGTCTGCAGCATTGTGGGTTAACCTGTAGCACGATTGTGGTTGTCCAGCTTTTCAAGAAACCTCACCCGTTCAAGAAGCTGACCAACAGGACGAGCGTGGTGGACCCAGGCCCCATCATGCCTGGCCTCAGCTACTGCCACGACAAGCTCTTCTTCCACAACCTGGACAACCTCAAGCCTTCCTTGCATCCAATCAAAGGTGAGACCAGCCTTGAGGTGTTGGCTCGTAAGCTACGAGCAGTGCTGACATATTCCGCTAGATGAGCAGCAAGAAATTGAGAGTAGCTGCATTACTACGGTTTTGCATAGAAACTCCGTGATGTCGACGCGAGCTTCCATGCATCCGTAGAATATAGAGCATTTGCAGACCAGACCTACTTGCCTCTTTAGCAGCACATCGATTTCCCCGCAGAGCTGAAAGGCCCAGTGGGGCAGATCATCCAGCATGAGAAGGCAGTGCTGGCGGTGGAGCAGAACAAGGTGCTGATTGGGCCACTGTTCAATCGCTATGTGGCCTGGGGTTTTGCGGACTACAGCATCCGCATGGGTCCCTACGAGAGCGAGCGGGCTGCCTTTGTCTGGGAGGACGTACCCTCCGGGGAGATCCTCTGCTGTGCCTGCCCCGACAACAAGATCGTCATCACCGCCGGCACCAGCTCGGTAGGTGGGATATGGTGGCCATTGTCACAGTGGTCACCAGACTTGACCGCAGTCATCACAGTGGCCATCAGGTTTGACCACAGTGGTCATAGTGACCACTGGTTATAGTCACAGTAACCGCCAGACTTTCAACCACAGTGGTCACAGGGACCATCGGACTTGACCGCAGGGGTCATGGTGGTGTAGTGCAGGGGTTTTCAAACTTTTTCGTCCCAGGGATCCCCAGCAAGCTTCAAAACATCCCAAGGAACCCCGCTCCCCCGCCCTGTTGCCAACTGATAATACTGGGCAATATAGGCATTTAGATACTGAACAAGAGTTTACTGCACTGACAATTAAACTATGACAAAATGGAGGACTACAGACAGAATGAGAATGCAGAGGGGTTAACCTGGGGCACAGTGTAAAAAAATGAAAGCCGTTTACAACCCCCTGTAACGCCGAATTAGAGCGCAGCTCTTGAGGAGGAGGAGGGAAGGGTACTAAGGTTCACGTGCGCTCGGGAGGGAGGGGGGGGGGGGGAAGGGGAGGGGAGGGGAGGGGAGGGGAGGGGAGGGGAGGGGAGGGGAGGGAGGGAGGGAGGGAGGGAGGGAGGGAGGGAGGGAGGGAGGGAGGGAGGGGGGGTTGGGGTTCGGGGGGGGGTGGCCACGTGACCTTGGTGGGGTCACATGACCCCCTCCCCAAGGTCACGTGGGGGTCACATGACGTTGGGGAAGTCACGTGTCCACGGGGGTCATGTGACCCCCCAGAGAATTTTTTCCGCTAGATTTAGTGGGGAATTTTTTCCTCTAGATTTAGCGGGAAAATTTTTTCCACTAGATTTAGCGGGAAAATTTTTCCGCTAGATTTAGCGGGGAAATTTTACCGCTAAACTTAGCGGGAAATTTTTCCGCTAGATCTAGCGGGGAAATTTTGCCGCTAGATTTAGCGGGGAAATTTTGCCACTAGATTAAGTGGGGAAATTTTTCCGCTAAATGTAGCGGGGAAATTTTTTTGCTAGACTTAGAGGGGAAATTTACCCATAACGTACCGCGCAATTACGCCGACAGCGACGCCAACGCCGCTCAAGCCGGGAACGGGCGCCTAAGAGCTGCGCTCTAATATATGTACATATTAGTGCAAAGGGTGAGCTTGCTTTGTCTACAACACCAACTCGATGCGTGGCTCAGTCCGTAGAAGGGTTAACTAGAAGAGGGGGGGGGGGAGGAGAGGAGGAGGGGGGGGGGGAGGCGGGGCATAGGCATTGCGATTTGCTTGCTCGCAAAACCCATGAGACCAGCTCACAGATCCCCTGTGTTCCGTGGAACCCAGTATGAGAACCCCTGGTGTAAAGGCCATAGTGACCACTGGACTTCATCACAGTGGTCACAGTAACCACCAGACTTTACAACAGTGGTCAGAGTGGCCATTGAAGTTGACCACAGTGGTCATGGTGGGTTAACGGTCATAGGGACCACTGGCATAGCCTCCTTTATTCTAGAAAGCCTGTCTAGTCACGAAAGAATGTGGCCACTGTGAAGGGGAAAGGAGATCGGGGGCTCTCTGGCAATGCCAAACAAATGCCCCAGCAGTAAAAACCGGAAACACAAACACGCTTCCTTTACAGCGGAGCTGTTAAGGGCTACATTCCCCAGGATCGTGTCCGGTATGTCGACACAAACCTACCTGGACAGCTACCGCCATCTATAAGCGACGGCAGCAAGCACACAACCAGTCTGCTTGCCGCCGTCGCTCGTAGATGGCGGCAACCTTTCCGGCTATCATAGAAGAATTGATAGTTGGGCGCGTTGGTGGGAATTCATCGTAGGAAACAGCACGAAAAAACAGACAACGACGAAGAAGAAGCACACGTAACAAGTGCAGCGCTCGTCACGTTTCTTTCTTTGTCCTCGTCTGTTTTGCGCGCTGTTTCCTACGCTCTTATCAGTTTCGGTTTGAACTCATGATGGGTCGTCTGCGCATCCTTTCGGGGAAAGGAGACAGGCTGCAGAAGGAGCGGCGACGTACGTACGCAGCAGCGCGAATGGGTCCGCAACCGCCACAAGGCCGCGATCGCCTAGATTTCCACTGCATTCAGCACTTCAGATTACCTTGCCAAAGAGCATATCACTCTTCTAAAAAGCCGCCACCGAGAACAAAACCAGCGATGTAAAGGGTACCGGCGGGCCAACGCCACGGACGACGATCGTGCCACGGAGGCAAAGCGCAAGCACGAGGCGCGGCGATTACTGCACTTCACGCCGGTTGAACAGTTCCCGGGTGCGACGGTGAGGTTCCGGAGGGAGTTCGTGAAAAACCCGTTTGGCGTCACGTGCGCCATGTGCGATCCACTCTGGTTCACCGGAGACGTATCCACGATTGGCGCCGCGTTGGACAAGAAGAAGTGGGAATCAGGCGCGTGCGCGTTGCCGCAGTGTATCAAGTACAGCTCCGCTGGTCTTCCTTCTTCACGAGAGTGGAAAGGTTGAACGTTTTATTTGTACGAGAGATCTCCAGTGCCTAATGGGTTTGCAATGCCCGGGCTCAGGTCGTGACGGTGTGGCAGTTCGACAAGAAGAAAATGAGCCTGAAGCAGAACCTGCACGGCCACACGGAGGCGGTGACTTGCCTGGCTGCCTCCCGGCCCTACAACCTGATCGTGAGCGGCTCCAGAGACTACACCTGCATCCTTTGGGACCTGAGCCGCCTCGTCTTCACCAGGCAGCTGAGGGGGCACACGGCCCCCATCGCAGCCGTGGCCATCAACGACCTCACGGTGAGCCGACACCCTCCTTGTTAAAAGCAGTCATTGTCTGGAAGAGATGTAGAACAACCAAAACTCTGACCAGTTTACTGAAACAAGAGCTTGCACGTTTTTACATCTATTCACTAAACCTGCAAACATTAATCTCACCTAAGGATGAATTGCTAATCAGGTGAGTAGGTCTGCTCACAAGTGTGTGTATAGGATGTGTGCAGTGTCTTCTTTTTTTAACTTCTTTTAACTTCACGAACAGTAGTAGTGTGCTTGACCTGTGTTACGCCGTTATCAGGCAAATAAAGTATGCTGCATGCAACAAAGAAATCATTAGCGATAAAAGTATTTGGCTAAGTTTGACCTCTTTGCTTTACACTTCTAAAACACTTATTATCATTAACCTAGAGAAAGGAAGCTTCAGGAGCATGGAATGTCTCACCAGTGGCTAGGTAGTAAAGGCTGTCATGTTAGAGTATTACGTATACCTCTCCTAGAAAATGCAGTAAGAGGTCAACCTCACCTCTTATGTGAACCCAGGGCGACCTGGCCACGTGTGCGGGCACCCACATCAGCCTGTGGACCATCAACGGGCGTGAGGTGGCCAGCGTGAACACGGCCACGGGGCGCAGCGACCGGCTGCAGCAGATCCTGTGCGTCTGCTTCTCCCAACTCAACGAGTGGGACAACCAGAACGTCATCATGACGGGCTCCAGTGACGGCGTCGTGCGGGTCAGTGCGCCGTGCTCGCCCGACCTTGCACCGTCTGATTCGGTCGGAGTGGCTCAATGTACAGAGAGCCAGAGAATACTACAGTCTAAACTCATTACAACAGACATTTGGATATGACATACCGATTTGTGAAGTTTGGTTGGTTTTCCTCTAGACACCATTGATTCAAGTTCATATCTGCATACAACATACTCCTCCTGCAACAGACTGAAATCTTTTTCAAAATCAAGGTCTGTTATAACGAGCTTAGACTGTAATGGCACATTGTTTTGACGTTTTATTACCGTATTTCATACCTCACTTGTCCTGTTTTGGTGCCTCTTGGGTGCAGGGAGCTACCATAATACCCCGAGAGACAGCCCACCTAAGAGCGAGAGCAAATTGGGTGAAAATGAGGAGTAATGCTGCAATGTGCAATCAAGAAAAAATATTAAAAGTGCTATTTTTGTATTTTGTGAGCTGCCAAACTTGTTTCTACATTGAGAAGGATAGACAACTGTCCTTCGCAGTCAGCAAACTTTGCTTATCTCCCGTTGTGGCCAAGGACACCATTGGCCAGGGCACTGCAATCACTAAAAATGGGCTATCTTTCGGAGTTTTCGAATATGTAGCAAATCATGTAAAAAATAGGGGTGGGTAACCTTTCGAGGGTGGAGCATGTTTCGGGATATTATGATAGTTTGTCCAGTTGAAACCTACAAAGATTCACACTAGAGTCTCTACTACTAGTGTGTACAGCTCTGCAAGTTAATGGAGTGCGGACTTTTGTAGAAAAGCTGCCCTAGGTGCATCTTTGAGGATGTTAGGGGCTATGGACAGAAGCAAAGTTAACTGCTCTGGGCCAGCTACCGTATTTACTCAAATAATGAACACACTTTTTTTCCCGAAAAATTTACACATATTTAGGGGGTGCTTTCATTACGCGGCGTAAAAGTTTTGCATTTACACATGTCACGCAAATGTCATATTAGGTGCCAATATGACACGGCAAAGTACTGTGGCACGTCTCCACTGATGGAGGCGCACCCACGGCTGGTCGCGGGTGCGCCACAGTAACCATGCTTTATAAATTGTGAACCTTTTTAGGGTGCTTTTGGCGTGCCTTTTGCCAAAGGGAAAGCGCCCTACGAAGCTCACTCAGCACGGAGAGCAACGCGACCGTTCTGAGGCCTCACCACTTTCACAATTCGTCCGAAAGCAGACCACAGACGACGGCGTGTTTGTTGACATCAGGGCATCCGATAGGCGAAGAATGTCCGGGGCTGGGCAATTCTTCGGTCCAAGCTTCGTCAAGTGTGCGTGCTGCTCGGTTTCACAGTTGACCACTTCCGCAACTACGCACTTGCAGCCATTACAAGAGCGGCTTGGCTTGGCTTGGCTTGACTTGGCCTGACTGCTTGGCGGCAAAAGAAAATTGGCTTGGTGGCTAACTAAGTTGAACGCAATTCGAGACTCGCGGAGGCAAAAATTAAAGGTGCGATCATTGCACGAGAGAAAAAAAAAAAATCTAAATATTGGTACCCGTTCTGGGGGGTGCATTCATTATGCGAGTAAATACGGTAATTGGCATGCTCATTGCAGCCAGTCCTGCTGCTGTCAGGATAGCTCTCCTGTGACAAGACATAATGCTCAGATATTTTGCGCTCATGTTCAGTGAGAGTTATAAATCCATGATCCACATGAAAATCAATCCTTGTTGGGCCTGCATTATGTTCCTAGTGCCGTTGTTGAGCAGATAATTTTCTGATTGAGGTCTACAGCGAAACTCGTTTAGGACGAACCCACGTACAGCAAATTATTGTCGATATCAAACTCACGGAAAATTAAAATAAAAATGCATGTAAAAAGTACTTTCTATAACGAACAACATATTGGCTATATCTAACTTTTTCCCCCCGGGAAGGCTTCCTAAAACATGCAAACAATCGTCTTCTAGCCTGTCCCTTCCACTTCAAAAAGTAGGAAAGAAAGAGAATTCTAAGAGCTGAAGTTGCGAACTAAATTGAGCGAAGAGAAGTGATTCAGAAATACACTCTGCACAAAAAAAAACAAAAAAACACTGCACGCACTTACAGAAAAAAAAACTTTTTGTCTCAAAATGGTTGCCCACAAAGAGGAGCGATTCAGAATGGGAAATAAGCTAAAAAAACAAACTCTGCACCAGGGTGTCAAACCGAAATTTTTATCGGTTCGGTTCGGGTTCACGGCTTTCGGTTCGGTTCCGGTTCAGTTCTGGGGAACAAAAAATAACGGTTCAAACCGGTTTGAACTGCTAAATTAAGAATATATTTTCTGCGTTGTTCTGGCAGTATACACTTTTTACGCCGTGAAACGATTAACTTTATAGTTTCTTCGACCGTCCGTGCAATTTACATTTGTTTTTAGGTACCAAAAATATTAAATTCAGTTATTTAATTTCGACGCAAGACTAGAAGAAGATCTACATTAATATACATAACGTCGTGTTCATACGACTCAACATCCCTTTGTTTACCAGTAAAATATATTTTACCTAAGTACAAGATTAAAGAGTTGAGCTTGTTGGTACATACCTGTAGATAGATCAGCCTTTAACAGGGGTGGAACGGCTGCGCCATTTGCGCCATTTTGCGCCAGACGCATTTGTCTGCGCCATCCTGCGCCATTTCACGGAAACTGCGCCACAGCCAATACCTTGCGCCATCATGCACCAAATCGCACAACGTGCGCCAAAAACAAAAAAGTATTTTGTCTTGGTTTCGGTTCCTATCGACTCGATTGGCAACAATTAGCCCGTTTAGCTTGGTCGGCCTTGCAATCCTTTGTTCTGTTTATTCTCCCTGTGTATCCCGAGTCGGAAGCGCGCGAAAAAACTCGGGGATCGGATTCGAATCGCTACACCTGCGACTGGACTGTTATTCTTCAACCATAAGCTGTTAAGCAAGTCGACCGAGGTGAGGTCGAGTCGTTAAGCGTCAGATTGCCTGAGGCTCTGCAGCCCGGGATCCGGACGTCAGCCAATTGAAAACAAATGAGCAAAATACTCCTTTTAGTACTTCATCGTTAGAAGTTGAAACCGCATTCCCGCAAGATAATTGCGATTTGATAGAACTGAAACGCGGTCCGATCCGGAACCTTGCCTGCCAGCTGCTGTCACGCGAGCGGTAGATCTGCTCGGCGTACTTTAACCTTGCTCCCGCTAATCGCTTTGAATACGATAACTCCGTTAATTGTAGTCTGCTGCTTCGATATTGAGTTGCACAATAGGATAAACTCGAAATGTGTTGCCCTGTTCCCCCACGCAACTGCACGTCCGTTGCTTACGCACGTCACGTGGTTTGCACATATAATTACTATGTCGAGCACGTGGGGGTTGTGCAATAAGCAGTGCTGATTTGCCTTTTGAGCAGCTGAAAGCCACTCAGAAAATATCAAGGACACCATCTTCAGAAACATATGGTACTTGCTTTTTGATTCTCATTAAGGCTCACAAAGTTTCAAGTTTTGGCATCTGTTACACTGTTATCCCATTACCTAGGTCCCTAACCACTCATGTTCATCTGTGCTGCTAAGCACAATTGAAATTGCTCCCGTGCTCGTCTAAGACACAAGCTGAAGTGCAGTGAAAACTGATCTGAGCTGCTCCTAGCCTGCTCCAGAATGTAGTTTTAGCTGCTCCCAACCTGCTCCAAAACAGCGGTTTCAGCTGCTCCCGTGGCTGCTCCCAAATACATTTCATGAGTTCCACCCCTGCTTTAATTTAGAACTGTACTGTATTTCTTTGTCCTTCGTGTTTAAGTAAAATTCTAAAGTTCAAGATGATCTATTTACACGGTAAAAACTTTTGTCACGAAGTGTGGTAGGTCGTCTGAAATACCCGTGATCGGTGCAACTTTGTGTCGCAGTATTAGAAGTGAAATCGTGTCCTTGAACTGAGGAATTAATTACATCTCATAAAATTATCAAGTGAGCGCCTCGTGGCCATATATATCATGAAATAAGGTTTACGAAATACACTTCACAATATATATGTATATGATAACGACCCAACTGAGCTAAAAGCAATGACAATTTCAAAATGTAACAAAAGTTTTAGGATAATTCCTTTCAGACTATTTTTTATAGAAACACCGAGTGGCAATCCAAATGTCTGTTGTTCTAACCAAACATTGTTTACACTGAGCACCGCATGCATGCGACTAATCATGCAGCAAGAAGTAATCGCAATTCTCTGCTCTAATATATACGCGCCTTCGCACTCAGATCGAATCTGGCCCAAAATAGCGCTTGCCCAAGTGAACATTTTCTTATACAAAATAAACTGGCATAGCCTGGCTGTTGAGGTTTGTTCTTGACAAGATGCCGGCCAATTTAATTTGCAAATGAGCATCACCCTTGCTAATTGATGATTTTAACACGATAGCGTTAAGGAGCTCATGTCGCACAAAAGCCGATGTCGGTGGTGTGACTGAAAAATCCTGATTGGTCGATAGGTTCATGACGTCAGAGCTACATACCCTTGCGCAAGAATTTCAAACAACCCACAATGCTTACGTTATATGTGACATCACGCGTGGAATGAGAGTGATTAAAACATGACATGTAATGCGAATTAAAGGTCGCCGTATGTTTCAAATGATTTCAATTTCGAAAGTGATTCCTTTGCCTTAAAGAAAAAAACATTAAGAATTTTAGGCGGGATTCGAACTTACGACCCTTTAGTTGCGAGTCAGACGCTTTTCACTAGGCCACGCGAGGCACGCTTGAGCGGCAAATGAGAATGCGATGCAAACGAGGCCCGTTGACGCTATCGCGAAGGCGAAGCTTAAGCGTCCTTCAAGGTTCTTTTTTGTTAAGTAAACCGAAGTAGTATTTCAGGTTCTACTCGACATGGCAGCTACTTAATTGTACACTTTCTGACGGTTTGCATGCTTAATCGTCATAGTTCCGCCGCACGCCCCTGTTTGCTTTGTATTTGTCCAGCCCACAGATACAGGAAAGTTATGTTCGCCACATAAAAGAGGCAACAACAGACTTCTGTATGTTTGAGAAGTTATATGTGTGAGGAACACATAGTTATTTAAATTAGCTTCAAAATCAGAAATGTATGTAAGGCCGCCCCATATCACTTACAACGTGCCTGTCCGGGATAAAAACGCCGGAAAAGATTGACAGAACACCTTTCAAATAATTTGGGCGGCATTGCTTTAGGGTGGTCGGCCCTCTATTTATGTTGTGAATTATTCAGTTAGTAATTAAATATATTTTATATTTATCAATAAATTTTACTTTACAAAGTTCACATAACCGCTTGAGACCGACGCGGAAGGACGATACTCGAAATTACACGAGCTGTAGAGTCTGCGTAAAAGTGTTTTTCTGTTTGCTGATTGGCAGTGTGAAACAACGGGTTGCAGGGTACGCTCAAAAAGACTCTGTGCTCACATGATGGATTGGAAGTCAAATGCACGAAGTGTTCAAAAAGAGAGAGATAATTAATGTTATTTTTCCAAATAATCCCTTGCAGAATGCCTTACTGAAAAAAGAGATGCGTAAAGATGCACGAAAGGAAATTCATGATTTTACATAAATAGCGCAAAAGACAGACAAAGATTCTTAAAATCGTAGTATAAATTACATTTCATCAGCTTGTGTGAGCTCTAAACTTTGCGAAATACTGCCTCGGGAGGCTAATGTTATATTCGGTTTTACCTGGACTCGTTTTGGGCCCTCACTTTACGACACTATGCTAGAGTAGTCACGCGCTCTAACATTTCTCAAGGCTGCGATATCTCATCGCGAGAGTGCTATAAATACTTCACAACTTTACAATTAGGGCATCTATTGCTAGTGTTGCAAACATCACATTTCACCTGAAGGCTGAATTGTTTAACATGGTATGCATGTGACGTCATCACACTATAGGCTGGTGGTCATTCTGACTTCTTCTTGCTGAGAAAATCGAATTCGACGGTGCAAAAGGCACGCTGCAGGAGGTTCAAGCTCGGTGAAAGCCAAGTATTTGAAAGGCTAGTATTATTATTCTTAGTGCATCGTCGTGAGGAACGGCCCGAGCGTCTGGCACGACGAAAACGTGCTTTTTGGCAAGAGCGTTTTTGCAAATAAAGTAGTTTCCGGGGTCACGCTTTTTGGTCTGCGCCAAAGATGCAGGGAAAAGGAACCTTTACAACACAAAATGTTTTTAAAACTCCCTTCTCCCCTCCCCCCCCCCCCCACACACACAGACACACTCCTTTATACAGCGGTGCTGTTAAGGGATATAGTTTCCCCAGTGTCGTGTCCGTCAGAAAACAAATGATGACACTAAACTCTGGAGAGCTACCGCCATCTATAAATGACGACGGCAACCAGACAACCGGCTTGCCGGTTGCCTGGTTGCCGCCGTCGCTCATAGATGGCGGCAACCTTTCCAGCCTTTCCACTCTGACTTGCCGACTTGCGGCCGGCCATTACTTCATTTCCACCATAGTACAGCTTTTCTGGTCTTCCTTCTTCACCAGAGTGGAAAGGCTGAAAGTATTCCTGAGGGATTGCCTCCTTCGTTTTGTGTCTGTTAATTCAACAATTTTATTTGACACTTGTTAACCGCAACCCTTCATTGCTTTTATTTTACACCCCGTGAAGTTTAAAGGGGTCATGAAACGATATCGGGTTCGAATGTTCATGACTTTTCCGAGGCGTACTGGTCCTCTGGCTCAAGTGTACTCGCATAGGCCGCCACTGACTCAGAGGCTTCTTTGTCGCGGTGAAATGGCGAGTATTAAACGAGACTATTTCTTTTAATCTTGCCTTCCCAAAGATTGATATTGTAATTGTGGGATCAAAACCACTCGCCTGTCGACAGTCGAGCGCGGCTCATGGATTGGACAGGAGAACTGCGTGAGCACCGTACATCGGATCGTAACAATCAATGCCTCGGCTGACACTTGGGTAGTGGCTCTTGTGCCACTACCCAAGTTCAACTATTCTCATCACTGCGTGTGCAACTACCCAAGTTCGACTATTCTCATCGCTGCATGTGCCACTACCGAAGTTCGACTATTCTCATCACTGCGGTGATGAGAATAGTCGAACTCTAACAATACCTAGAGCTCCAGCACGCGTTTTCTTCCTTTAAAACCCCAGCGCGGGGGTATGATTAACGTTGGTGGCATAAGACAGGCGCCAGGCCACATGGCCGCTTCTGGCTCCGAGTTGAGGGGATGAACGATGCTCATATTTTTCTAATTTTTTGGCAACTGCCATTGCCTAGAAAAAAAGAGCAAAGCCAAGTTCAATCAGTTATTAACGTTAGAGAGTGATCCTGAGTAGTATTTAGTAATTTATACAAATATTTTTATAGCTAATTTCAGCAAAATTCAGAGGGTGTCGAAACTTAGGCAATAACTTGAAAACGAGGCTCGTGTGAGACTTACACCGACTGCCAACGTTCGGCTGTTCCTCTGAGGTCACTAAAATATCCCTTTTTTTATGTATTCCTTCCGTAAACATGTGTTCTAATTGACGTCATAATATTAAGTCGCATTTAGTCATTTAAGAACTTCTATTCTCAGAGACATCTTTCAGATGCAGTTCAGCAACAACGAAAAAATGTTTCGGTGCCTCAATAATGTAAAATTGGTCTTGCAACCTTTTTTTTTTTTTACTTTCAATAAATAGTGTTAAGAAATAACCCCTGACGTTGATAGCTTGCGGAAACATTCATTAATTTTCCTTAATAACAGATGCAGAAAAAATAAAGGACAGAGACAGCTGTCGATATCTCCCCAACTCGCAATTTAACAAGCGGCCACGTGATCTGACACTAATTATATGCCGCCAGTGTTCATCACAGTCATGCCCTGGGCGGATAGGGTTTGGAAAGCAAAAGCTTGTGCTGAGCTTCAGATATTGTTAGAGTTGGGCTATAATTATCATATAGTATAATTGACATGAGCTTTTACCCGAATGTTTGGCGATGCTGATTGTCATGAGCCCGAGCACTCGAGTAGGGGTTATGAAAATCGCTTACGTCATGGTGTCACGTGACTCTCGGTGCGAAATCGTTATGTCATGTTATGTCATGCTGTCAACAAGGTTAATACATCTAATGACTTCCTTAAATTAAATCAAGTTGACGCAGTGAGTCACGTGACGTCACAAGGCCACGTGACATTACTTGACAACGTGTAGTGACACCATGACGTCACGTGACCACGTGACACATGGTTAATCATAGTGCCAATACAAAGGTGCCACGAAAACCTACAATTTATCATTCATTGCAATTCTGTATATGACGATTTGATCAATACATATAAATACAGCCGCCAATTTTTTATTCCCATATGTTCATTTGGTGATACTAACAAAAAAGAAAAAAAAAAAGAAATATTACCTTGAACCGTTTGGAACCGGTTACCGTTATATTTTTTTTTCGGTTCGGTTCCGGTTCAGTTCTAAGATGGCGGCGAAGGTTTCGGTTCGGTTCAGTTCCGGTTCGGCTAAAAATAACGGTTCTGTTCAGGTTTTCGGTTCGGTTCGGTTCCGGTTCGACACCCTGCTCTGCACGCATGCAAAAAAAAACAAAAAAACTTTTAGCACGTTGTTACAAGGCGGAAGCGAAGAGATGGGAAAGAGAGAAGCTCTCGCCTTACAACGAACGCATCATGGAAGTTCATTGTGAATGGTTTTTGCTGTATCGAACTGATCGTAGTGTTTCCTGCTGTTCGTTAGAGATGGGTTTGACTGTAGAGAGGTCGGCCTTTCTTTGCACGGTAATTCAGTACCTGAAATGATTTTGTGTTCTGCTTTATACTCTATATATATATATATATATCAGCAACGTGGACAGATATAAAACAGTAGCGCAGACAAGAGCGTACTGGCTTCAGCACCTCCTGCTTTGCAGATTGAGAAATAGTCAACTTCAAAGGCATGTTTTGAAAGACAGGCGACAAACTGGTCTCTGTTGCAGATGTGGTCTGCAGACTACGTCCAGATCCCCGTGGAGGAAAAGAAGCTGAACCCGAGCCTGGCCATGACCCCGACGGCGGTGGTGGAGCCTAGCGTGGCCATCCTCTCGCCCGAGAAGCCCTCCTCTCCCACCGCGCTACAGGAGACCATGGCCGAGAGGATTGTGCGCAAGCTGAGCGCGGTGGACACGGACGAGGTGGACAGCTTCCGCACCCAGCACACTTCGGCCTCCGTCCTCATCAAGTGCGGCTCGGACAGTTCCCTCTCGGAAGACGAAGGTGGGTCTCGGTCGTTATAATGTGACGGCAGTGACAGCGACTTCTCAGCTGCATTCGTGGCGTCTGCATTGTGCCAGGCAGAAAACTCCCTTTCACGTGCACTCGCACGTGCACTGCCTTGTTACACCGGGCGAAGCGCGTGCAATTAACTCTTGCTTTTTCTTCTACAGTTTGCTGGGGACGTTACTACACATTCCTCACCCTAGAACTCGGCTTGCATGTAGTGCTCTTACCATAAAACACCGGGGGAGCCCCCACCCCGCTTTCACTGAAAACTGGGTTACCCTAGACACGGGCATTTGTCCAGTCAAATTGGGTGCTTAACGCATAATTTGCAGAATTCCCAAGTTTGGAGCTCGTTGATAGTGGGCGCCTGAACAAAATGGAGTGGGTGCTTTTGCAGTATATTGAAGCAGGTGCGAAGCAACCCACCACTCGTAACAGTACCTGTCTCGATTTAGCCTCGAGCAGGGACGTTGACTTCTCTGTGCAATATTTCCTCTCCTACATAGTTCAGTGACCACAAGGCTGTGTTGCGTGGGATTGAATAAATAAAGAGTAAACTTGCATAAAAGAGGGTGTTACTATGTGCAATAACACACTCCTTTGCACGCTGTGGCCAGAAGCTGTGAAATTTTTCGAGAGAACACTTATATATTGAGGTATTTAGCGCACAAGGTAGAGAGAAGGACAAGACAGAAAAGAGCACTACTCACAACTATGTTTACTGATAAAAAGGGAAGAGAAAGAAAACACCTAAATAATCTGCCGCGGACTCGTGCACGTGCCACAGCCCCGTGAATGATAGCGGCTAGTTCATCCAGGCTCGTGCGGGCCCTTCATTGTTTGTTCAAGGAATTTCCTTTCCTTGTTTGTTAGCGTTACGGATTCAGCGCTAATACAGTTCCTGTCCTCACGAAGGATGTAGAAGGCCTCCAATACCTCACGGGTCAATTTGTCTTTGTTCTTCCCCAAGATGTTGGTCTCACGGAATAATGGTCTGCATGTGCTTTCCCTGCAATGGAGAGCAAGATTTCCGCCCACTGTAGCCTTCAAGGAGTAATCATGCTCCCGGAGGCGGTCATTGAGGCATCTGCCCGTTTGGCCTATGTAGCTCTTGCCACACGAAAGAGGTATCTTATACACGACGCCCAAAGCACATGGTTGGAATTTGTTTACATGCTTCTTGGTGCACGTGGGTTTTATGGTACCCTCAGCATGCGCATTCACTCTATTGCAAATTTGGCTCATTTTTTGTGGTGCTGAAAAAACTACTCTGACCCCACAGCAGCTTGCGACGTTCTTTAAATTATGGGACATCCTGTGCAGGTACGGTATTACAACTGGCCTTGTTTGCTTGACACTGGTCTTGTTGGACTGGAAGCCTTTTGCCTTCTTCACCAGTGAAGAAGGACTGGTGAAGAAGGCAAAAGGCTTCCAGTCCAACAAGACCAGTGTCAAGCAAACAAGGCCAGTTGTTGTGACACTCCAATAACATTTTGTCGTGGAGCTTCTGCTGCACTCTTAACTTGTACGGTAGTCTTAAAGGTCTTCTAAGGTGGGAAAAGGTTAGTCATTCTACAAGGCTATTAGAGTTTGTTGCACAGATTGTGCATATAGGAACTTCCAAAGATCTATACGTCGTTCCCGCCGGGACATGTGGCAGGACAGACAGAGCAATCTGTGGAGCTTTGAATTTGCCCTACTTGCACCATATTGCATTACGGTATTTTACGGGGTTTCATAGTGTGAACTGCATACTAAGAGACTCATTTTAAAGCAATAGCTTTCTGTGGGAACTCTGCCCGAATCTTGCTCGCTCATGTTGGTGTTGGTCAAGCCATACCAAGGATGATGTTTCAAAGGCATTTCAGGGTCAGATTGTATGCGTGGAGGCATTTCAGGGAAAATGATGCACTACCCTCCAAAAAAGAGGTGCATGGATGAAGAAGAAGAGAACTTCTTCATACATTTGCAATTCCTTCGCCACGTGTCATATTGCATATCGTTCCAATTAAAGCTCTTGACAAAAGTGTTTTTGCTCCTTCATCGCATTTGACGGAATTTACGCCGTCAGAAAGTCTAGCACTTTGTAGGTGTGCTGGGCTGCACGAGGTACAGTAAATGTTGGTTTTTTTCTTTTGTCCTAAATGAAAAGCATTGAACCTTTATCGGTGCCATTCATGACTTGCCTCGCGGATTTCGTGAATGTATTTCACATTTCTCGCAATACGCTCGCAAAAATGAACAGAAATAGGGCTCGAGCTGCTTGAAAAGCTGCGATAAATTTTTGGAGAAATAAAGCTCCTTCCCGAACTTTTTAGCGAAGAGTGTACAAACAAAAATGGGGAAAAATGAAAGGAATCACCGTTTGACTGCTGACACCAGAGTCGATCCAATCTTAGCTGAATGCACAAGGCGCAAGATGGAGGCATTTGTTTTTTTCCCATGGGGAGAATGCAGCAACACTGTCCTTTCACTTTTTCTCTCGGAGGCTTACCATTCATTTCACAAAAAGAGCAAACAGAAATATCAGATTACCTTATTTTTCTGTCTATAATCCGCACCATTGTAAAAGTCACACCCCCCCCCCCCCCCCCCCCCACTAAACAACCGTTTCCACAAAAAACTTGGTATAATGTGAGTCGCACCTCTTCGTAAGCACGCTGCGCAAAATAGCTGCAAGTGCAGACCTGTGCCGCCAGGCTTTGGACCGTCTTCGAACAACCGAAATAGCAGACCAGACTTGTACACGTTACTGAAAAATAGTAAGGAATTACAGTTACAATTACTCAAAGATAAATTGTAATTTATTACAATTACAATTACTCTTCCACAGTCTTGTACACGTTACTAAAAAAAAGTAATCGATTACAATTACTATTACTTTTGGCAAAAAAGTATTCGATTAGATTACTTGATTACTCGACGGCAAAAGTAATTGGACATTACTTAAAGGAGTAATCGTTACTTTTCCGATTACTTTATTGTGTGAAGACACATCTCTGAGCGCTCATAACAATTTATTTTTTTTTTATTTATTTATTACATGTTACCCCGCAGCGCCAAGAGGCATTATTGCAGGGGGGGGGGGGGGGGGGGGGGGGGGGGGTGAGGATACATTTGCACAAGAATTACAGTTCTGACATGCAGAAACACACAGGAAAAAACAAGTTCGCAAAAAAAAAAAAAAAGACTAAAAGCAACAACAATTGTGTTGCAAAATTATAACACCTGAACAAATGGATCCACAATGGTACAAAACTTTAGCCAACAGTGTAATTTTCCGTACGAATAAAGATGTGAAGACAGATAGCACAGTGTTACAGACCGAGCGTTCTGAATGCACATTCTCAAAGAGAAAATTCACTTTCCTTACTCCCAGCTATCACGTGACAGTTTATCAAAAAAATTATCAGACGATGGAATTGAAATAGTTTCCTCTGGCAATTCGTTCCATTGTTTAACGGTACTGGGGAAAAATGAGAATTTGAATATATTAGTCCTAGCTGAAAATTCTCTAATTTTTTTGGAATGATCTAATCTACGTGACACGAAGTGTGGCAGTTCAATGAATTTAGTTTTATCCAGTCCTGTTTGATCATGATAGATTCTATGTAAAAATTTTAAACGGAGGCGGCGTCTTCTAGAGTTCAGAGGTTCCCAGTCTAATTGACATTTTAGGGCAGTAACACTTTGTTTGAAATTGTAATTTTTTGTAACGAACCTAGCAGCTTTGCTCTGGATTTGTTCTATTTTCTGTTCTAGATAGCGTTCTTTAGGGTCCCAAAGCACGCAAGCGTATTCTAAAATAGGCCTGACATTAGAAAGAAAAAGGGTATTTTTTAAATTGGGAGGACAATCGTGAAAATTTCTCCTCAAGAAATTTAGCACACGGTTAGCTTTGACCGTCATGTAGTCTACATGCGCGCTCCACGATAGGTTTTCCGAAAACTGAACGCCTAAATATTTTACTTTGTCCACCTTTTGTAGTGGGGCGCCATCAATTAGATAGCTAAAAGAAACAGGTTGTCGTTTTCTGGTAAATGTTATGTGATTGCATTTGGGAATATTTAAATTCATTTTCCATATTTCGCACCATCTTGTAAGGCGATCAATATCTTCCTGTAGCTCTAAACAGTCTGGATATGTCTTTATTTTGCGGTATAAGACGCAATCGTCCGCATACAGACGAATGCTTGACGTAATGTCTGTAGAAATGTCATTTATATATATTAGAAATAAAAGCGGACCTAGCACTGATCCCTGGGGGACCCCTGATGTTACCTCTAAATACGGCGACATTTTCCCGTTAACTAAAACAGCCTGTCTTCTATTTGTAAGATAATCAGTAAGCCAGTTAATAATATTTTCAGGGATATTCAAAAATTTTAATTTGTATAGAATCAATTTATGGGGGACCTTGTCAAAGGCTTTTTGAAAATCTAAGAAAACGCAGTCTACTTGCACGCCTTTATCAAAAAAAGAAGAAATGTCGTGATAAAAGTCGATCAGCTGGGTATCGCACGATAAACCACTTCGGAAGCCATGTTGATAAGGAATAAAAAAGTTGTTTCTGTCGAGATGTTTTATCAGGTGGCTGTAGATTATATGTTCTAAAACTTTCGAGCACACGCAAAGAAGTGAGATTGGTCTATAGTTTTCTACCCTATTCTTTTTACCGCTTTTGTGGGCAGGAACAACGTGAGCTGTTTTCCATTCACTTGGTAATTTACCACTTGATAATGAGTTATCAAATAATACAAATAAAAAACTAGACAAAATACCGGAACACTCTTTTAATATGCGGCCTGGTATACCGTCAGGCCCAGTGGCCTTGTGAGAGTCAATGTTGTTTAGTAAATTAAGAATTCCATCTTGACAAAGTTCAATATCCAACATGCTGTCCTCTAAAGACTCAAAAATGAGAGAAGGGTTATTCATTATAGGAGACGAGAATACAGATTCAAAATAGCTATTAAAAAGGCTTGCTTTTTCAGCCTCATTATCTATCATCCGTCCCGAGTCGTTGATAGTTGGAATTCCTGGCTCATCTTTGTTCGAACTTTTTACGTACCTCCAAAGTTCCTTTGGGTTTCGTTTGAACTTTTCATCAAGAGATGCTAGAAACTGTTTCTTGTAGTGTGCCGCTTTGCTTTTATAAAACGCTGTTAGTTCCTTTAGACGCTTTGCTTTTATAAAACGCTGTTAGTTCCTTTAGACGGACCAGGAGGCTCTGTTTTCCATTTTGTCTATATCTAGAATACACACGTCTTTTTTTCTTAATGATCGTTCGTAGTTCTTTATTTATCCAAGGCTTGTCTTTGCGTTTCCTTCCGGTTATAACTTTTGAAGGAATATGGATTTCAATTAAAGCTTTTAATTTATTTTTGAACATACCCCATAGCGTTTCCACATCAGAGTGGTAGCTGAATTCTTTGAATTCTTGGAAATAATCAAAAAGTTTGTCAGCTAAAGCGGAATAGTTCCCTTGATCGTAAAAATAAATTTTCCTTTGCGTTTTTTGTACGGTTTTTTCTTTTGCGCATTTTATTTTCCCAGCTACCGCCTCGTGATCACTGATACCGGGAACAACGGAAATAGAAGAGATAACAGAACGCTCATTGCTAAAGATTAGGTCTAGCGTGCTGTCCCTCCTGTGGTCTAAGCGTGTAGGAAATTTAACGTGTTGGTATAAAGAAAAGCTTAAAACAAATTCAATAAATGTCTTGTAAGGTGTGGATAAGTTTGTACTGATTGGTAAGCCATCAACCCAGTTAACATCAGGATAGTTAAAGTCGCCTCCCAGTACAAGGTAGTCGTAAGAAATTGTTGAAAGAGCATTTGTTAAAGAAAGAATGGAATCGTCGCCAGACGCAGGCGGTCTGTAGAAGGAACCGATTGTGAGGAAGTGGCCATTTTGAAGCGACACCTTACACCAAACGGACTCAAATGAAAATTGCGAAAAGTCAATGGCGGTGCTTTGCAGACTGTTATGAGTCAGCAGGAATACTCCTCCACCATGCCCATTCCTGTCTCGTCGATAAGCAGTATAGTCAGGTGGAAAAACTTCTGCACTTTTGATTGAGTCATCAAGCCAGGACTCTGTACCCATTACGATACTGGGCCTTGTCAGATTAACAAGCTCTGCTAAGTCATCAATTTTATTTTTTACACTACGACAATTCACGAGAAGTACATCAAGTTCATTCACAGTTATGGTCTTTTTGAGGGCAGCCTGTGGAATTTGTACTGGTTGCTAGATTGTTTTCTCTTTTACTCTCTGTTCACTGTTGTCATAGTAAAATACTTTGTTTCCAATAATTAGTTTGTTGTAGCGTAGTTTAAATTGACTATTTTGTGTCCTGGCAAATCCCAGAAGCTTGCTTCTTTCATGACGCACGTTAGCAGAAAAGTCCTCGCCGATAGATATTCCGCTGTTTTTCAGCTTGGGCGTTTGCGATAGTATAGTTTGTTTTGTTTTGAACGAGGAAAGATTTACTATGATTGGCCTGGACCTCTCTGCATTGTGTCTACCCAGTCGGTGAGCGCGTTCCACATTTGAGTGGTCAATTTTGATGCCTAGCACAGTTTCGCAGAGCTGCAGAACTTTTGTTTCGGACGTTGCCCATGTTTCATTTGTATCCTCGTCAACACCATAAAAGATTAGATTATTTCTTCGATAGCGATTTTCTAGGTCATCATGACTGTTTGCCAGCTGGTTAAACTGCTCGGCAAGTTCCGTGGATGCAACTTGTATTTGCTGCACTTTAGTCTCAAGGGATTTCAGTGAAGTAACGTCTTTTTTGAGCGATTCCAGTGTTGAAAACACAGATGTGAGTTTTTCTTCGACCGATGTCTGTGTTTGCTTGATTGCCGCCATTTCAGCCAAAATTACGTCTTGGTTTTTGTGTATACCCGGTAGTAGCTCCAAGACTTCTAGTATTCTCTTAGTTTGCTCTTGAGTGAACGGGCCAGGGTTCATTTCTACATTGCCAGAAAGTAGCAGCATTATCCTTATTACTATAGATGCTGCGTAGCACAATACACAAGTCACGTAGACACTGTACGCTTCTAAATGACAAAGCACAAAGACAAAAGCAAAGGGGCTCGGCACCGACAAGTAACGTCTAACACTGTGATGGTCAACAGGTTTGTAAAAAAGACCAACCTGGATGAAAATTTGACGTAAGCGACTTGCTTGTGACATGTCGGTACCGGGCCCCTCGCTGGAAGTGCCGGGCAGCGGCTTTTGTAGCTTGTGGTTATCTGGCGCAAGCTGTGGTTGCCAGGCTGTGCCGTCGAATCTGGACGTATCCAGCGGCGGAAGGATCAGGCGGGCGTACGGCAGCTGAAGTGACGCCGAGGCTCCGATGGGTAGTGGCAGATTATCAGCTCGTTGATAGGGCTTTGTGTGGATCGTCCAGGCAATGACGAGCACCTGGATGAAAATTTGACGTAAGCGACTTGCTTGTGACATGTCGGTACCAATGAACTACTTCCAACCTATATTTCACATTTGCACAAGTATTGAAAAAGAAAAAACTGGTTCCCTCTTCGTGGTCGTTGCACCTTCACAATGCGGACACGATCATAGAATTCGTTTGAAGACGTTTAAGGATTTGGGCGTTCGCCAGTGTGTGTGTGTGGGGGGGAAGGGGGGGCGGGGGGGGGGGGAGGCGGAGGGGGTTCTAGATCTTGTTAAGCTTGAGCAAGGGTTGTCGCTCAAAGTTTGCGTCGCTCATTTTATTATTTGCATGTGGATGAACTCGCATGTTATACAAGAGAGCAGCAGCTCCAGGATTTGAAACAGATCATGTGTAGTATCCATTATCAGAAGAGATCGCCCCGACCACTTCTCAACTCGAAACATTGCTTGTCACAAAGACCACGTAGGGGAAATGGGGAAATATTTCAACTGCCTTTGTTATATTTTGCATCCGCTTTAGGCTTTCTCCGGTTCTGGTTCTCCTAACGGCTGCGAGTAGGTACCTTAAGCAGGATTTTTTTTTTTAATTTCTGTGTGTGTGTGCGTGAGGGGGCTAGTTTGAACGAAGGACTCGCAAAGCTACATTCTGCTTCCTCAAACTTCGCCCTGAATGCCCTTTGTCACGCACCGCGGCTTCCCTAAGGCTTCCCACTCCCAGTCCCAGCTCGAAAAAGAAAAAAAACGGACATTTTAGAGAAACTGTACATAGAAAGAGATTGACCTAGTTTCCTACAGCTCCGCAAAAATCTTTCGTTTTTCCGTTCGAAAAAAAAAAAAAAAAAAGCAAATTTTATTTTTGTTACTTTATAAAAAAAAAAAAAAAAAAAAAGGCATGTGCCGTGGGTCCCGTGGACAAATTGTAACGGTTACAAGTAATTTTATTACTTCAAAAAGTAATCAGATTACTCTTGTGATTACTGCCTAATAAAAGTAATAAACTGATTACAAAATTACTCCAAAAAGTAATCTATTACAAGTAATTTGATTACTTGTAATGCGTACGGTACAAGTCTGCTCTTCCATAAAAGTAAGTGACCGTTACCCCAAAAAGTAATCTGTTACTTTCGTGGCGCTACTTTCAACAATATTGTCTACAATTAAGAAACAAAGGGAGGAGGGTTATTCAAGTTCTTAATGTTGCAACCTGTTCAATTTGATGACCTTGAGTATTTTGAGCAACAGCTGACTCTCGAACGTCTCGTCAGACATTTTGCACTATTTCTTACTGAAGATGTCGACTGTTACGCTGAACACTTTTTGAACTGAGGCACTGTGTGGGAGTGGCATATTATTACTCACGAATGCTTTATGCTCTGCATTGAGCTTCTTCAGCGAAGCAATGGAAGTACTATTTACTTCGAAGATAGAGCAAAGCTTCGTCGTAGCAGCCGTTGCCTGATATTCGAGAGTTTTAGTAGATTGTTCCGATACCTCCATACCCCCGATAACGTTATGATGAATGCGCAAATGCGGCGGCAGAGTATCGGGTATCGCTATCAGACCGATCTACTGAAATTCTCCATTGTCGAAATCGCGAAGGAGTAGAAGTCATCATGCATCTAGCAAAAACTAGAATAAGAATTAATTTATGTCCATCTTAGTATACCGGCATATATTGCCAGACAATAGCAAAACATAGTTGTAACAGTAATGTATTATCGATATTCTTCTTCCTTTGGTTCTGAACAGGTCGAGCCTGGTTTGAGACGTTTGTGAATAAAAAAAGGTTTCCAGTATATATATATATATACCAGTAATCGAAAGAAAAAAAAAGGACATTCATAACAACAATTAATTAGAACGTCGGTTAAAACAAGGAAATGTAAACGCACGTTTGCCGTGTGTACCTTTCTTGATGCCGTTCAAAAACGCACAAAGCACAAACTGACTGCAGTTTACTCCGGTGTTCTCCAGATAGACGTCCGCTGATGCCACGGGCAGCGATGGGCAGAGAACTAAGTAAGCTGCGCTATGGCCCCACTCCACGAGTTTCACTCCCTCCTGAAGCCCAGAATATCAAGTCTACGTCAGCCACCATTATGCTTTCTTTGTACAAATATTTGCTTGAGATAAGATGCGTCCTGCTGGGGTAAAAACAGGGAGACGAAAAAAGAAAGACTATTACTATTTTCGAAGTGCTCGCAAAAAGCTGACTCACAAAAAGGGTGACTGAGATGCAGATAACGTGGCTGGAATTCACAAATAAAGTGGGCCAACCCTAGAAGTTGGACTACAAAAGAGTAAGGAGCTCTTAAAGGGGTACTCCACCGATTTTTTGAGCTACCTCAACTAACTATATTTTCTCACTCCCCGGCCTTTAGCCTTTCCGGTATGCTATTTAGCATCGTGAAATTCATAATACGTATTGTGAAATCGGCAAATGAAAATGGTGCAAAAACCAATATTCAAATATTCGCGCACTTTTCAGTGCCGTGACGTCAGTGGCAGGCGGGCTTGCCTGTCGAGCAAGTAGTCTAAAAATAGAATATGCCAATCATTTGTTCCGTGCTGGAGCGCGGATACGGGAGCGAGCTTCCAAAGCACTCATTTGACACCAAGAAACTGCTTCAAATCCGTTGGGAACAACTTCTGTAGTCCAAAACGTTAACCCCTGCCTTCCACTGACGTTACTTTGTTGTTGTTGCCAGTAGAGACTTTCAGTTTGAAAAACATGGTGAAGACCAAAACTGTAAATTCAATAACTTCGCAAAAAAACAATATTTTGACCTAATATTTGGGATACAATTTTCGCAATGTTTGTTGGTTAGTTTAGCAAAATTTCAAGCAAATCGGAGACAATGAAAGAACCTGTGGAGTACCCCTTTAAAACAGGGTCAAATAAGGTGAAAGAAGCAGAAAAAATACATCCTGTTTTCTAAGAGATGATAAGTGTGCAGCAACGAGCGAGGATGCTTGTGGCAATGACACATTCACATATTATCACATCCCTTGTAGTGGATTTTAGGGCAGTCGGAGCCTTTCTCGTGTTGTGACATTATGAAAATGGTAGTAGTCACTATAACCGAGAAGGACATTGATAATTCTCGTCTGTGCACTTACCACCCCGAGAAGCTCGAGGCGGTAAGCACATAATCACTTGGCGTCCTTGGGGTGCCTACATGTTTCCGCCGCTCCGCTGTTTAGGGTGGCGACAACGTTTGTGATACCTGTTGCCGACAAACCAGTGTTGCCTACCTTGTCACCATGGCAACCTCCGCTGCTTTCGTCGACCATTTTTTCACACTCGCCGGTAGTGCGCTCGGACTACGCCGCTAATCCTCGTTAGGGCTAAGGAGCGCTCATCGCTCTCGTTCCGACGGCGAGGTTTCGGCGTTCAATGCCGGTCTGTTGCGTTCCATTTTGTCGCGGGAACTCGCGTTTCGACAAAAGCAACGCACGCTTCCTGCTTGCAACCTGAAAATATGAAACACCCGAAGAAAGAGAGCGACAGTCACGACGACCGCCATCCCGCTGAGCCTCCGACTTCTCTTATGAACGGAAACGGAAGTGGCCTCACAGTGTTGCCGGCGTTTCGAGACTACAAAAACTCAACGTTGTTTACGTTTAGCGAAATATAAGTGGGAGAAAATGGCGGTGGGAGAGGATCTGGGAAAGGGTAACAAGAAGTTGGCACCACCCTAAAGCGGAGCGGAAACATGTAGGCAACCTAGGTGTCCTCCTCTACCCGCATTCGATCGCAAGGAAAAAAAAAAAAAAAAGCGGAAATGCCCTTGCCCCTTTTCCCCCTTTTTTTTTCTTATTTTTGTAAAAATGTTCATTTGGATTTTTTTTTTTCCCATTGTTGTTAGGGTCTGAAAAAAAATAAATTCAGGAACTTAGTGTTGCAAAAAAAAAAAAAAAAAAAGCGGAAATGCCCTTGCCCCTTTTCCCCCTTTTTTTTTCTTATTTTTGTAAAAATGTTCATTTGGATTTTTTTTTTTCCATTGTTGTTAGGGTCTGAAAAAAAATAAATTCAGGAACTTAGTGTTGCAAAAAAAAAAAAAAAAAGCCTTTGCAGAACTGAGGAGTGCCAAGCCTCCCTTTGCGCTGGTCAATTCGCGTGACTTAGTCCCCGTGCGCTAGACTTTACCAAAATAAAAACAAGCCTTTCTTTAAAAAAAAAGGGGGGGGGGGGTTGGTGGGGGGGGGGGGGTGTCCTGAAAAAAAAAATGTAACAGATTACAAGGAATCCGTTACGTAAAAAATGTAAGGGAATTACTTTAAAATTACTCTAGAAAATATGTAATTAATCCGTTACTAAATTACTGATAAATGTAAGGGATTACAAATAATTTTGTTACTTGTAACGGATTACGTACAAGCCTGTAGCAGACCATTGGCATACGGTTTACACCTTCCACAGTGAGGTCCACCCAGTCGAAAATTCTCATTAGATTCTAAAAAGGTAAGTGCACTTACCTTTTTTTTCGTAAAAGCATATATGTCTTATCGTTGCATAAACTGCACCGATGGAAATTTGAAAAAAAATAAATGACTTATACACAAGAATATATGGCAATGTTTTGTTGACCTCAATCTGATGAGTCTGTTCTGTAACGTCGTTTCAACTGTTTGTGTGCAGACTCGATAAAGAGCTACGGGAGAGGGCTGAGCTCTCCCCCTGCGGGGAGCGGCGGGGTGGAGTCCGGATGGAGGCGGGGCTCCCAGGATCGGCGCCCCTCACTGCTCCAGCACTCCAAGACGGTAGTGGGGCTGCTCAGCACCCAGCAGCATTCCAAGGCAGCTTCAGCGGGAGATCCCCAGGTGACTGCCCCACCCCTTGAAGCTGCCTTCTTCGTTTTTGAGATTCCACAGTGATCCCAGTAGTGTTGTCAACTGAGAAAGGGACACCATTGGAAAACTCTTTCGTGACCCACTGGGATTGTTTCACTGTGGAAGCAGGTCATAATGGAATAAGGAGTCGAATTACTGAGCGAGGGTTCAGTGGTTTGATCCCCTCAACTTTCGTGATGCTCTAGGCTTGAAAACCAGTCCTAAAACAGATTTTGCATTAAAACAGATGCCTTTTTCCTAAGCCTCAACTAGAGGCCTTCGTTTCTTCTTTAGTATTTAGGACACTGCCGATAGATGGGTGAATTGATAAGACAAAGAATTCTTTGAATTGGGCGGCAACTTCTGCAACCAATATTGTACTGCCCTGAATCCTGATGCTCGCTAGAAGGTAACAAGACCACCTCCAGAGCAAAAATAAGTAAACTCGTTTATTTTTTCCTCAACTTACTCCACGGTCCAGGGAACCTTTGTTCATTCTCTCCACCTTTCTAATGTATATTTTTTTTGTCACTTAGAATTTCTTCTTTTTTTTTTTTTCTTTTTTCAAAGAGCAATAACTTTGAAAATTGTCATACAACCTGGCAATAAGTAGAGGCTTTTCAGAGGTCTGCACTTAAGAGATGAGAAGGCAGTCAATGTTTCTTGCTTCCTGCAAAGTCAGGTAGATCTCTGTTAGATCAATTCCAAGCCTCGTCGAGAAGCAGAAGAATCAGCCGAACCTGTTGGAGTGTGACCACAGCAACAGAAGTCCGACGTCTCCCCCGTGCTCGGTTTCGTCTGAACTGCGCCGCCGACAGTGTTCCTTGCATCAACCCCCACACGCATATTTTTTTTCTCTTTTTTTAACACAGAATGCTTTAAATTGGCCGGCTCCTGGCGACCTCCTGCAACGCACACCTGCAACGGAAGAGTGTGGCACATGTGCAGCGTCGGCACTTGGCTGGGACTCATATTCTTTCGGTGGGAATGCGAGTTCCTGCCAAGCGCCGACGCAGCCCTCGCGCCGAATGAGTGCTACATTAACGTCACCGTTAGGTATCATTGAAAATTCAGCTATGCAGCCTCGTAATGAAGACAGTGTCATGCGAGTGTGCTCGCACATGTGGGAGAGAGTGCAGGAGGCGAGGGGGAAAGGAAGCAAGCGCATGTTTTGGAGGAAACGGGGGACGCGAAACAGCAGCTCCAAAACTGGGGTGTGCAACTGCAAACTTCGCGTTCCACTCGTGCTTTGGCAGGGCTTTCTTTCGGAGACGTCAGCAACGCGACGGTGTTTGTGCCATCGAGGCACAAAACGCTTACTAAGTTCATCTCTGCCGCAATCACTCTGAAGCATCACACGGTACCCCTTCCCCACCCAGACACTATAAGCCGAAACGCACGATCCGGACTTTTTCCGCATCCACGGTCCCCACAAGGTCTTTTACAATCGCCGACCGATTTATCGGACACCGATAATTCAGACTTGCTCGGTATTTCGGACCTAACAAGTAACCTCGATCTACCCTATAGAAGTAGTGCATATTTAGGACCAATGTTTCGAACAGCTTAAATAAAGTCCGAAAGTTAGATTTTTCGGACAAAATCGTCGCGAGCGATCAATGGGAAACACCACTGAGAAGCTGCCATTTTAGGTTCTATGTTGGCTGCACATGGATTGGATTGGATTGGCAGTGCTACTTGAGTACTGCCAAATCCTACAGCTAGGTGACGCTATGCTACGGCTTTTTTTTCTGGGCATCGTTATCATCATTGTTACTACTTTGCTTTGTTCATTCGGCATTTTGCAGTCGTGGATGTTTTTGTACTACGCTGGCTTGGACGTCGTGGCCCCATGTATTCCTCTGCCCCTGCAAAGTGTCGCTAAGAAGCATGGAAAGTGCTCAACCATAGCGCTAGAAAAGAAGGCAGCAATTCTCAAGCTAATAAAAAGCGGCCAAACGCAAGCGGAGGCTTAACCTGAAGCAAGGTACTATTAATGGCTTTTTTAAGCCCCTTTAGACGTAGCAAGGCGAGTTCTCTAATCTGCTGATTTTTTGGACTGCTCTATTATTTGGACGTCTTTTCGGTCCCTGCAAAGTCCGAAAAATCAGTCGGCGGCTGTATCACTCGATTTGTCATATAGTCAGCAGTATGGGAGCTCAACTCTGTATTTCTTCCCTATTCGAATCACAGCTCTCTCGAATTCTGGCAGGTACGCCAAAGAAGCACAAAGAACCGTTTCAGCCTACATTGTCCGCGATAGTACATCCCGCGTTACCGATCGACTTTGGGAAAGGCTCATTGGCCGATTTAGTCGGACATTGCGTCGCTCTTTCCCAGGTGACCAAGTCAACGCTGACCATTCCGGAAGACACGGGGGTTGCCGCCGCCGGCGCGGACGACGCGAAGGGCTCTGCCCTGCGCATCAGCAAGTCCGAAAACTCGCTGACAGACACCTTCGTGATGATCAGCGAGGCGGATGTGCTCGATGCCGAGAAGAGTGCAGACCTCCGCAAGCTCAGACGCAGGAGGAACATTCTGAGAGATGGTGAGCCTTCCTCGGCTGTTGCTTAAGAGGGCGCGGTACCTCTATTTATTCGTCCGTTTCAGCCACCAGATGGCGCGCGGTTCGAAACGTGGTTGAACGCGCAACTTCTGGATGGCGCCAGTATCGAGGTGTGAAAAGGCCCGCGTTATCCGCTGCGTGAAAGAGATCCCGAAATGTGTCGTGTTCTCCCGGCGGAGGAAGTTTCTCCCTCCCTCGCGCGCGCTTGGTATGTACGCGCGGTGGCCGAGTCCGGCCTGTGCGCTGTGTGATGCAGTGGGTGGCGCTCGTTTCTGTTCGGAGGTAGGAATAAAAATGCCGGTCCCCTTTTTTACGACGCTCATTTCTATAGCTTGTTTTTCTTTTTTTTTTATCTCAAGTGATTTACAGTACCGCCTGTTCGAAATCGTCCTTTGCGGTGAGCGATTGAGAGTCAGGTTAGCATTTTATTTGGGTCAGCACTACACGTTCAATGGAGACCTCGGGCGGCGATGTAAATATGCATTGCTCCCCAAAGTGTGTCCAAGGTGCGCAATGACAATTAGAAAGGGTATTGAAGGCGCGCGACCGTCGGTTGGTAAAATACGTGCGTTAGATTCACTTATTCAGTCTAATCATTTTTGCCAACGTCTTCTATCTGTTTCGACAAATGACATGGTCGAGTCTATTGATAACCTTAGCTAGATTGGACGTGCGGAGTGTCCGGGCTTTAAATAAATTTGCTTCGTTTATGTGAATGAATAACTGTTTTCTCTTTTCCGTGCTCGGTGCTATGCAAAAATCGCTGAGATGTTATGGTAGCTCAGTGTGGCGGCGTTTTGCACGCTGACTCGCTATTGCATTCGCTGTGCACAATATGTGTTCAGATGGAATGTGCCAAATCGTATTTCCGATCGATATGATAGATTTACTTTGCTACAGTGTTAATTATATTTTCCTGATTTAAACTGGTTCGTCCCTGATCTGAGCCTAAGTTCAAATTCGAAGGGCAGACAGACTTAGCGTCATAACAGCCGTAATGCGCAGAAAGAAATTAGTACCATGAAAGAAAAACAAAAGGATACGAGGTGGCTCAGTGTTATAGAAGTAATGAGTGTGCAAAAAACGCCATCGTACGTGTTTTTTTTTTTGTTTTTTTTAACTCTCCGCATCGCTGGGAAACACTCAAGGTACCAGCAAAGACAGCGAGCTGGCGTGAAATTTCCATCGAGCGGATAACGAGTGTCATTTTTATTTCATCATGCGCTTTCATTTTGATATGGCTCAAAATGGGCGCGAAATAGTAAATAGGCAACAAAATTTAGATGTTAGGTCTGGAGCACCGCCATACTCAGCCGTGTTGGGGGCATCTCTCGCGAGTCAATACGGCAAAGGTATTGCGCGTCGAACTGTACGTGAGAGTTATCCATTTCAGCGAAACCTTGATGTCGCAAAACTATTATGGCTCGAGTCGTGGCTTCTAGTACTTGGAAGCCACGAGCGAGAAATAAATGACAGTTGATTTTGAAGGACAATCGCGACGTGGAAACCCATAAAAGAGAGTTCCAACAAGACGAGAGCTTCCCCTTCTCTTCAAGTGCGTGGGTTACGCTCTCAATCCTGCACCTGTGGTAACACTGCAGGCTCCTAAAATCGCTTTGAAAACGTTCCTGATCGCAACAACTTTTTTTTCTTTTTGTCGAGGCGCTATTTAATTTTTTTTTTCTTTTTGTCTACCTTGATACCCCATCAGCACAAAAACTACCATAAACTAAAAAAAAAAAAAAATAGTGGGCATACAACGACAACGCACCCACTGGGACCCGAGTCAAGGCAAGAACAACTAACTACTAAAAGGGGAAAAAAATCATGTTCGCATACACAGACAGAACGCCTCCGTCGAAAGAAATGAATCATGAGCTTGTTCTGCCAGTCTCGTTGTGCGTCTGTCAAAAGCCACAAAGGAGGAAGACAATCAGCGCCTACACCACTCCCCTCCCCCCCCCAACCCTAAAAAAAAAGAAAAAAAAAGGTTTCTTGGGCGCGCGCGTGGTCGCCCAAGCGATGACCTTGAAAGGGTATGCGATTGTAGCACGTTCGTCCCCCGGTTGTGCCCCTGTCTCAAATGCCGCGGTCCGTTTCTCCCAAGTGCCCGTCTTATCTTCCCGAGTATCAACTCCGCAGTGATTCTGAATCATTCCGATGCTTTCCAACGTTGCAAAACTGTTAGACGAATATTTGCACAGAAGTATACACTGTTCGCAAAACTATCTACGGCGCTAAAATTCAAAAGCGCCGTGTTGGATTCGGGAACTCGTGTAGGTTTAACTCATTGTTGGAACATTCTTATTCGCTCGATGAACTCCACAAAACGTGTAAATATTAGAATGAACTTTCCAGAGAACGATAGTTGTTGTCGGGGTTCCAGGCGACCGGACAGGTCGCAATTATTGGCTGATTAAAAATTTTATTTCATAATCACAATCGTATCATCAAGGGCACGCCATTTCCTCATCACTTCTTCTACGAAAAGAGTTGCTGTATTCGTAGCACACACAGACGGAAACGGTTGAGACTGTGCCCAAATAATATCTTCTTTTGGCAGGTACTGCGCAGCGATTACACACAATGCCTCTAACATAAACATGCTGCTCCACATGTCTATTCACAAGATGCAATACATCGTTCTCCCAACTTTGTTGAAATGGGCATGAAGGCGCGTAACTGTCACTTTTTTGAAACCATAGTTTTGTTTAACCCGAGACTGGGGTATTTCGGAAAAGGGACGAGAAGAAAAGAGGCCACAAGGAGGCCACAAGTGCCAGGGTGCTTGAGCTGAACAGGGCATCGGTTCGGCTTTGGACGATTCTACTCGGAGAGGGTTACAGGAACCACCAGAGGTTTCGACTGTGGGACACAGGAAGAAGACAGCATTTTGAATTTGAGACGTCGCCTCCTTGTGGCCTCTTTTCTTCTCGTCCCTTTTCCGAAATACCCCAGTCTCGGGTTAAACAAAACTATGGTTAACTTCCACCAGCTCGCCTGCACCCTTACAATTTTTTCACTTTTTTGAAGTTCTACTTAGAGGTGAAGTGTTTACCGTAAAGAGTCGTTAATTATTTATTTTTTTCCGTTCCACTACAAAGCTCGATTCACTTAAATTTTTGTTTTTATATCGTCTCTACAGCGCTTTTACGTCGGTACTTTCGTGTTAGAGGACATCACATAATGTGCGAAAAAAAGCAACAAAAAAACGCTAGGATCGATGCTGCATAGCCTTTTTTTTTTTTTTGTGGACATCAAGAAAAAAAAAAGATAGTAGTTGTCTTCACTTCGCACTGCATGTTTTAGCACGGAAGTTCCTATTTGGTTATGATGTCTTTATTTTCTTAAAAATTGTATACAGTAATTTAAATTACCGAATTACAAAAACGTCGAAATTATATAATTGCTTTTCGTTGGGACGCCATGACGACAGCGACACTCGTGTTCCCTCGTGGTTTTCGCCAGCATTTCTACGATGAGTTGCCAGGATCGCGAGATGCAACAGCGTGACACTCCGTCTTCTGTGACGTCATTTGTTGCCACTTGGGGATCACTTTTGATGTATGGCCAGCATAAGACGCTAAACACACCAGTCGGAGACGCGCTGCAGGCGCCATAGTACTGCTCCTAAAAGTAGCTGTCACGTGCTTTGCTTCGCGACTGTGATTCCCTCACAGCAGCTCTGACTGAGGGTCGCCAGATTACGGTGAAACGGAGTATAGACAAAACAGACCGGAAACGAGCTGCCAGCATACGATAGTCAAACTCCAACAAAAAGGATTAGTTTCTTCCCAAGCTGGACGACATTTACCGGGCATCTTTAGAGCTGCGAAGCTCAAAATCACGCGTACTCATCAGACTTTTTTTTTCTCGCGTGTTTGTGATTTTTATGATGTCCTGCAAGCAAGAAAAAAATATATATGGTGAAGTCACTCCGAGGGGGTACCGACAACTGCGAGCCACGAACATGAAGGATTCGCTAACATCCGTCAGTAGTGTGAACGGTAAATCGTCACGCAAACATATTCTCACGAGCTGCACATATTTATTTGACTTAGCAAGTAGAATACTAGTACACAAGATACCATTTCTCGGTTCTTCAAAACCATTTCCCTAGTCTGAACGGTCGCGCTACGGGCCGCGGCTAGCCGTGCCCTCGATAGACTACGGAGCTGCGTTGTGTCGTCTGCTACTGTACCGCCAACAGGAGAGCGATAGCTCTGTGTGCTCCACAGATGCGTGTTGCGGTATAACTTTGTACGTCTGTCCTAGAGGAAGACAAAAAGATAGGCTCTGTGACCCCTCCTAAGCTAACAAAAACAAACAGAAGTATACTCGTTTGGACTGAAAAGTTGACAAAATAGTGACCAGACATTGGAAAAGCATATGTCACAGAACTTGGTTTATGAAAGGGCATCATTGTTTCGAGCAATTGATTAGATCTTGATGTCTACACCAACTACATTCATATTTTTTAGGGCTTTATTGAACGATAACTTCAACTATAGTTAATGGAACACGATGGCTCGATCTCAACAAAAACCTCAACGTGCGAAGCTTCCACAGACGGTCGCTTGCGAGTATTCTCAATGTGAGACTTCAGAAGCGTTCGCTTGCCATAGGGAGCTTGCTTTCGACTACAGCACTGCACGGGCCCGGAAAGCGCGGAGCGCGCTGCTGTGGGGAGAGGTTGACTTACAAGATGACGTGTTACGTGGTCACGTAAGATGGCGTCATTTCGTGCAGCGTGATCACGTAAGATGACGTCATTTCGTGTAACGAGATCATGTAAGATGACGTGTTTGTGTAACGTGATCACGTAAGATGACGTCAGTTCGTATGAACTGACGTCATCTTACGACAACGCCAACAACATTAGTGCCGTCCGGAACCATTGACCTTAGAAACGCGCCTCTTCGCTTGAAGAGCTGATATGCGTTGATTGTTATTTGTTTCTTTTGCCTACTACAGACCATTCAAAATCTCGCCTTCTTGGTGCCACCAACTTCGTCTACTGGGCTGTGAAGCGCGTTCGAGCGTGCGGAATACCTCTCTAGGCCGAAAGATTGTACACTGAGTATGCGTTCACAGCTCAATGACTTAGGAATTTTTCGTCAGGATAGATGCTACCACGAGAAGAGCGTAATGGATATGTGAATAGAATTGGAAGTTCGAAATGTTCTTGTCCAATCGCATTTTTCTTTGGTTATCAACGCATTTTAGCGTCATCACAAGACGTTCAACCCATAATACACTGGTGATTAAAAAATAAGCACCGAAAAACATGCACCGATTTTCGCTCAAAAATAAACACCGGAAAAAACATACCGTAATCATTACCCATGTCACCTTTTTGGGTGATATGTGAATTTCCAGAAGAACAGCGAGTTATCACCCTCCCCTAGGAATACCCTGACTACAGAGCAGGCGACCCGTTTTTCCCCGCGTTAGATTGCGGTGACCACGAACCCTACGGAGGTCACAGGACGTCCGTGAAAAATAAAAAGGAGGCAAACAACGATCTACTTTGTGCACGCTTCATCACCGATTTCCACGACCCCAAGGCCGAAGGACGTTTGTGTGAAGGATAACAATAAAATAAAACTTTGCGTAAAAAAAAAAAAGCCCATTTTTAAAAGAAAAAAAAAGTAGAAACAAGCACAACGCGTTGACGGACCGCGAGGTTGTGGAACACCTCGCGGTCCGCTTGCCACAGGACGGTTGTCTTCGACCCATAGCTCCAAGGTGAATTTGCCACTTTCGAAAACACGGAGACCTACCCAGCGAGAACCAGGAAAGCAAGACATGCACACTGACGCCTCGGCGTGGAGAATGAAACAGGATACGGGCGCGGAATACGGCCGCGGAAGAACACCTCGCACAGTGCTGATCCGGCCGATCTCCGAACGGACGATTTCGCATTTCGTGGACAGCGAGCGCCACCGCACGGGAGAGAGAGGTACCTTAAAAACGACGAAAACAAGCCCCGACACCTTGGTTCTTTATATTTGCTGTAGTTACGGAACAAATCGACTTACATGAATAATTTGAATATTATTCGATTCCGTGATACATTTAGAAGACATTAAGCGCAATACTTCTTATGTTTGAATTTAGATAATTTTGTAAATTCGCTCCGAACGCAAGAGTGCCGAATTAGCCGATTTTGACCATTTTCATGATTTTTTAAAGAATATAATTAACTTTATTATGAAACATTTGTTGCGTTTAGTGTCTCGATAATGGCTCAATGTCTTTAAAGCCGAAATTTTCAAGAAGATCCGCGCAGCCGTTATTATGTGAGAATTTTTTTAATTTGGTGAAAAACCTCATGTATTCTCTATGGGGCTCTGAGGTGCGCCCCCTCTTAAGCCCACGCGCTTCGTTGTCACGTGCTGGCACGCAGGAGTGCCAGAAACACCGCTTCTTGTTTTTGCTCGTGAGCTAATTCTTGGGTTGCTATCACAAAATGCAGAAACGATTCCCCGACCCCCACGTGAGTAAACTCCGCTTTCATTTATACGACGTTTGCTTGTTTTCTCACTCCCCCAAAATATTTTTGAATGCAGAATGCATTTGAGTGGAAGTGAAGTTTAAATTTATGTTGTGTCGCCGTATCATGCCATTGTTAGCTAAATTTAGTGGAATCACATTTGGCTAAATTTACTTGGCTAATTTGGTTAAATTTAGTGGTACACCGTATGAACCAATAGTGGACGTGCATTCATTTTTGTGTTGTTGCCAAGTTTGCGTAGTATGTGTTGCTAATACGGGATCTTTGGACGATGGATCGAAGGAGTGCCTTAATTTCTTTTGTTTATTTATTTGAAGCACACTGCCAGTTGTGAAGCCAGAGCCGGAGGGAAAGCGAGTGTGGCCGAGTGCTTTAACACAAAATGTGCTTTATGAGTTGTTTTCTTTGAGAGAAATGTCGTGAACGAGAGTCACAATGAGCGTCATGAATGAGCGACACACTGGGAGCGTTACAGACGTTGAGGTTATATGTATAGTTCATATGCAAAGTTTGAAAAATCTATGCATATCGCATCAACTTGGCCACGTTCATTAATAACAGACTCAAACTCATGCGCACATTCAAGTACTAGCTGCATGACCATTGTTAGACCCTGTCTAAGCCCGTGCTGATGCGTATAAAGTAAGTTATTTTCTTCCAAATAGTGAATAATATGTTTCAATATAATATATATGTTCTAGGAGTTTACAACATGTCGCTGTTAAAGATATAGGACGATAATTTTCAGTTGCCATCTTGTTCCCAGACTTTTGAATTAACACTTTTTTGGGGCGGACACTTTTGAACTCTTCAGTTTCAAAATGATTTATTGTAGGATGCCCAAAAGGTACCTAAAAAAAGCCTGATGCCCTATTTATTACATTTGTACCCTTTATTTCATATGTCACACATATACCTACCAGAGAAAGAAAAAAAATATGAAGGCTAGATATGTGCTAGTGGAGATATGGCTTCCATAAAATAGTAAAGGGTGTAAATAGTCACCCAGAAATAATATAAAAAACATCCACTGACCCATTTTACTTCGTTTCCAAGACAGTATTTTTAGATAGGAGACTTATTTAATGAAAATTGTTTAGGACCAGATGATAAGTGCCTACCAATCTTCAAAAACCACAATTTAAAAAAAAAAAATGTTTTGTTAGTATATTTTTGCTTTAAAGAGCAGTGTCTCCCCTTAATTCACATCAAGTATAAAATATCTGTTTTCAAAAATGTTCTTATTCGGAACTACTATTCATATTCGAAAATATTCTATTCTATTTGATTTGTAACCTTTATTATTCTATTCGGTTCACTTCGAAAGATTTTGATATTCACACACCTCTACAAAAAACACTATTTGCTTCGAATTCGCTTCAAACTCAAGATCCACTATTCGCTCATGACTAGCGAAGGGGATGTTTGATGTGTTAATATGACCCGTAGCAGTAGCTTTGCATTGCCTTTCCAGATTGAGCTATTTCAGGAAGCTTGTATAGATCAATGGTGATCATTTTTGTATATGACTAAGTCAGACCTGATGATAACTTAGGACTTGTGGTGTTGAAGGAGACCTCCCCAACCATATGCACCAGCTAGCTCAGTGAACTTAGAATGCAATGCAGACTTTGCACAACGGATGCCGCTTTTACCAAATATTGTGGCTCGTTTTTCAGTTTATAATGATCTTATTAAGCGTTTTTATGCTCCTTTTCCTTTCTGCGCTTTGATGTTTTTATCAGAATTGTTCTCATTGAAATATCAAACAAAACTTTTTCAGTATACAAACAAATACATACTGGGTTTTAAGTTAAAACAACTTCGCAGATTTTCTTTCAGTACCGTAAGTAAGCAATTGCTGGTGCATTTACATAGTACAGTCAAGACCGGTTATAACAAAGTTGGTTATAACGAAATAGCGGCTACAGCGAAGCGATCATGATTTCCCATTCCCTTTTGTACTTTGTTATAACCAAAGTCGGTTATAACGAAATAGTGGATGGAGCGAAGTAATTTCTGATTCCCGTTGGCTTTGTTATTACTGGTCTCGACAGTATATGACTACACTACCGTAATATCCCGAGTCATCGCCCATCCCCGAGCCATCGCCCACCCCAATTTTTGGGCCAATATCGTTTTCCGAAAAAACACCGAGTCATCGCCCACCCCTTCAAATACCCCAGCGCGGACTCTGCGATCCGCGAACACTCATCCTACCCGAATGACGCGGCCGCGGACCTTACAATTGGAGGACGTCCCTGACGAAGTAAAACGAAGGAGGGAAAGACACTTCTTTTTGTTTACGCATTTCCTCCGTGAGCGACCCCAAAGTGGTCGTGTATCCGTGCGAAATGAAAACGAGGGAGATAACAAAATAAGAGTTTGTTAACGTAACCGCGGAGTGTTAGGTCAAAGTCTGTCTCCGCCGAAGTAAGGTCACCGCGAACCCGCTCCTTCTTCCCGCCCGTCGCGACCTCTGTTGTGCAATATTTTAGGCAAAGCCAAAGCGTAAATAAAGCTTTGCTGGAACGTCCTACACAGACGTTTACAGAGCGTCCCAACCGTGCATTGATAGCCCGCCGTGCACGGACGCACGTATGTACGCACCAAACAAGAAGGTTGCGCAAGAGCTTGCAATTGACAAGGCGCCCGACTTGGCCCGACGCCAAAGTATTTGCCAACGCGACCACCGGCTTTCCCGCTTTCCCAGCATTGCTCTTGGTCGCTTCTTTGGTCCGCTCGCTCGCTCGCTCGCTCGTTGCGCCTGGTCGGTTTCTCTATTTGCTTGTAGACTTTTTTTTTTTTTTTTTTACTAACTAGGAGAACATAATGGTGACATTCTTTCACGGAACAAACGTTCGTTCTATATGCAGATCGGCGGTGTTTCTAGCGCGTATGCAAGCAACGGACTTCGCTATAGTAAAATATTCTTTCGTGAGCATTTTTTTTTCTATAAAACAATGAAACTAAATCGAGTTTTGAGTTTGATGTATCTCTTGTGCATCAGCGCTAGATACGCAGAGAAAAATGGGCGTTTTTTTTTTTTTTAAGTGTTTGCGCTCACCCACCGAGACATGGCCCACCCTACTTTTTTAACGAATTTCAGGCGGTTGGGGGGTGGGCGATGACTCGGGATATTACGGTATTTTTTAAGCTGATAATATATCAGGTGTTATGCCTTTTGGTAAAGATGACTCCGAGTGCATAAAATTGAAAGAATAAAACACGGAGGACAAGCACAGGACAACCACTTTCTTTCAGTTAGCAAGGACGTTTATTTGGGCAAAGACATTGCACCCTGAGCGAGACCCCGACAAGATAGGTTGATAAGGGGGAAGGCTTACTGGGAGATGGAAAGGGTGATATGGGGGACAGAAAGGAAACTTTGGAGATAGAAAGGCGATAAAGGGGAAGGGAAACTGGGAGATGGAAGGGGTGATAGGAGAAGGAAAAGGGGGAACCATGAGGTAAGGGCGGAACTACCGGGAAGTTGTGTGATTACGGGGAGTTGCGATATTTTCCAAGTTCAGGCCTGAGGAATTCTAATTCCCGTCTTGATAAGGTTACTGATGCCGATGAAACATTGTTTTCTGCGTTCTGGATGAGAAAAGATTCAATGATTTCATGTCCGTGGCGATTGCGGTGTCCCCCTCTTGTCTTGGTTCCTGCGAAGTCAGGCGCGCATCCAAAGCATTCGTTCGCGTGAACCGCGATCGGATGAATGGGGTTGTCGGTTCTAGAAGTGGCCTCGTTTTCGTGCTCTCTCAGGCGGTCATTGATACATCGGCCGGTTTGTCCTATGTACTCGGCACCGCATTTGAGAGGGATGGAGTAAACATTTTCTGTGCAGCAGGTCCGGAAAAGGGTGGCGTGCTTTTTTTCGCAAGCCGGCTTGGCTTCTTGTCGGTTGATCATGTTGCACATGCTTGCCAATTTGAATCTACTGGAAAAGACAACTTTCGTGTCGTAGCGTGATGCAATGGATCGGATACGATGCTAAGCATTATGAATGTAAGGTATGCTGGCTATCCTTCGACTGAAAGGCATTTTTGTAGTTGCTTTTGGGTTGATAAGTTGGTGTAAAACGGACACGAGGTGTTCCACCGGATATCCGGAACTCAGGGGTCGTCGAGATTGGCTCTTAATGCTATCGGCTGTCGAATGTTGACAGGATTTTGTTTTAACTGGTGTGAGTAGCGTCTTGATGATACCTATCTTAACAGTCTTGGAATGAGCACTCTCAAAAGGGAGCACCGGCTTTTCTGAACGCTGACTAAACGCCCAGCAAATGCCTTCGCTGATTTTTTTCAATCACAGGTCTAGAAATTGTAGCCCTTCTGAGGAAGCATGTTCCTTTTTGAATTTTAGTTTGCCTCCAGCGCTTTCGAACGAGGCCACGATCACCTCGACTTTATCGGCTTCAGGGTGAATAATCAGGTAGTCATCAACGTAGCGGACTACGGTGCATTCCGGGCTAGTGTCCTTGAGCTGTACCTGTATGTATTTTAAGTGAAATCTACCTGTCTTATGTCGATAGGACCATACAGGTACAGCTCAAGGACACTAGCCCAGAATGCACCGTAGTCCGCTACGGTGATGACTACCTGATTATTCACCCTGAAGCCGATAAAGTCGAGGTGATCGTGGCCTCGTTCGAAAGCGCAGGAGGCAAACTAAAATTCAAAAAGGAACATCCTTCCTCAGAAAGGCTACAATTTCTAGACCTGCGATTGAAAAAAATCAGCGAAGGCATTTGCTGGGCGTTTAGTCAGCGTTCAGAAAAGCTGGTGCTCCCTTTTGAGAGTGCTCATTCCAAGACTGTTAAGATAGCTATCATCAAGACGCTACTCGCACCAGTTAAAACAAAATCCTGTCAACATTCGACAGCCGATAGCATTAAGAGCCAATCTCGACGACCCCTGAGTTTCGGATATCCGGTGGAACACCTCGTGTCCGTTTTACACCAACTTATCAACCCAAAAGCAACTACAAAAATGCCTTTCAGTCGAAGGATAGCCAGCATACCTTACATTCATAATGCTTAGCATCGTATCCGATCCATTGCATCACGCTACGACACGAAAGTTGTCTTTTCCAGTAGATTCAAATTGGCAAGCATGTGCAACATGATCAACCGACAAGAAGCCAAGCCGGCTTGCGGAAAAAAGCACGCCACCCTTTTCCGGACCTGCTGCACAGAAAATGTTTACTCCATCCCTCTCAAATGCGGTGCCGAGTACATAGGACAAACCGGCCGATGTATCAATGACCGCCTGAGAGAGCACGAAAACGAGGCAACTTCTAGAACCGACAATCCCATTCATCCGATTGCGGTTCACGCGAACGAATGCTTTGGATGCGTGCCTGACTTCGCAGGAATCAAGACTAGAGGGGGACACCGCAATCGCCACGGACGTGAAATCATTGAATCTTTTCTCATCCAGAACGCAGAAAACAATGTTTCATCGGCATCAGTAACCTTATCAAGACGGGAATTAGAATTCCTCAGGCCTGAACTTGGAAAATATCGCAACTCCCCGTAATCACACAACTTCCCGGTAGTTCCGCCCTTACCTCATGGTTCCCCCTTTTCCTTCTCCTATCACCCCTTCCATCTCCCAGTTTCCCTTCTCCTTTATCGCCTTTCCATCTCCCAAGTTTCCTTTCTGTCCCCCATATCACCTTTTCCATCTCCCAGTAAGCCTTCCCCCTTATCGACCTATCTTGTCGGGGGTCTCGCTCAGGGTGCAATCTCTTTGCCCAAATAAACGTCGTTGCTAACTGAAAGAAAGTGGTTGTCCTGTGCTTGTTCTCTGTGTTTTATTCTTTCAATTTTATGTATACATGTTCAACCCACTCGCCTTCATCAGTCCATGACTCCGAGACATGTAAAAAATTAGTGGTTACATATTCAACATGGACTAAGCAAAGTGATGTAACTCGCCCTGCAGAGAAAGAGAATTCATTTTTATTGCGACCCAAGCATTTTTGTGATCTGATAAAATTGTCGTTACCCTTATTATAATAAATCTTTGTATTGATTTTAAGTGTTGTGAGAAATGGGCATACTTTTAGGCTGGTTATGTATCTTCATCTGTTGGAATACATTTTGTGTAAGTTGTAAGCCTGGAAATTCACAGGTAAAAAAATGATGTGCAGTGGGCCGGGTTAAATATAATTTAAGCATTATCTAATTGATCCTAAAGAAATAACCTATTGTCCTCTTGTATAGGAATTTATGTTGCAATACTGTTTGTTGCTATTGGCATGACATCCAACAAACCATGTCATTCATACAAGTTGGATATGCTAAATCTGAACATGAGTTTATGTTTCATGGATTTCTTCAGGGACGATTTGGAAGGGACAATTGAAGCGGAGGTTTTTTTTTTTTTTTTTTTTTTTGCATTCATATAAATTGATGCTCTCAAGATATATACATAATGGCAGAAAGAGGTCAATATGTAGTACATATATACTATTTTTAAATCAGTTTGGAAAACGATTTTACCCCCAATGCTGCGACACCAAACATCTAAATAGTGCACGAATCTCGGTCAAGAGACATCTCTCTTTTACTGTCTGATTTGGAAAGCATATCACATTATACATAATAGGCATTTCACTTTGATTATATTGGATCCTTAAATTATTTATGTGTGCGACTGGATATTTAAAATTGTGTTTGTTATTGAAATTCGGGGGATTCAACAGTTTGTTCAAGGAAGAAGGTTTGAAACAAGTCAAGTGAGTTTTGTTGGTTTTAGTGGAGCACCCTTTTGTTTTGAGAGCACAGGAAGTGAATCTTTAAAATGTGAGTTGCTTGATGCAGTGCATGTCAGTCATGTGAAATTTAAATTATACCTTGGTGTCAGCATGTTGCTTTGAAGTTTTGTGGCTTTATCATTTTATTTTATGCTGGTATGTCAAGGACACTGCATGGTGGGGTAGCAAGTGCTGTGAAATTTCCACTTTCAAATGATTGTGAATCTTCAAATTGCAGTTTTCAATTTCTAGGTCACAAAATGTGAAACAGGTTGGAGTATACTTATGGTCGAGGCTACATCCACGCGCGGGGACGTAGCCAAGTCGGGAGGAGATAAGGCTCCATCCACGCAAAAGGTCACGTGACTTATAAAATAAGGAGATAATTTGTTTTTATGTACATATTACGCTTTCTTATAAGTAAATATAGGATATAAAAATGAAGAGGTTATATTTCATTATTGTTTTAAGGTTAATATGTCACGTGACCTAACAAAAATGGATTACTGTTTTCTAAGACTAATAGCAAATATAATGCATCATGAAAATAGTACCAATTGAGACGTTGCCTCGTCTTTTTCTACCTTCTGGTGTGTCCACTTTTCTGCCCCAGTCTCAGGTTTACAATCATGTTCAATATATATCTTTATATTTATGTTGTCCAGGAGTCACACACACGTATGGGCGGCGTGCGTGCCATTCGTGCGTGCGTGCGGTGCGGGTATGGCCTCCGGGGCCTTCGCCCATGTGCGCATCGCTGCTGAGGCGAGGCGGAGAGGCTTTGTCGTGTGTGTGGTTGGCTTGGTTCGAAGCCTTTTAATGTGAGCTTATGTGTATCGAAGGGGACAAGTATGTGCCCACCACTTCGTACGTTCTTGACTTGCGCGTACGCTTGCAATCACAGAGATTGTGAGAAAAGGGAAAACATGCACTAGTCCCATTAATAACAAACATACTGAGAGCATTCAATCGAGAAAACTGGGTAAAAGATTCCAGAAACAGTTTATTCCATGACAAATAAAACAGTAGCCGATGCACAGATGCCACTCGTCCACGAGATCACCGATGAACACGAAGCCCTGCTTGCGGCAGAACTCCTGCAGGAGCCAGTTCACGTCTCTGTGCCGATCATTCAACGCCTGGATCTCGGCAATCTGACTACGCTGACACTCCATCGAAGAGAACCTGTTCCCCCGCCTCGGAAGGACGGAAGAAAAGGCGATCTGCATCGTCGATTGCGTTCCAAGATCTGAGCGGCCAGCCGACGATACTTGTCAACGTACGCGCTGGCACAAACGCTGGTGTTGTTTGTGCCAAAATCGAGCAGGGCGTTAGACACCTTGGAAAACAAAGCCTCGATCCTAATGCCACTAAACGCCCGCACTTTGACAGCCACCCGGTCATTCGATGGGAAATACTAGGACAAGTATTTCACCGTCGAACCCCCGGCAACCAAAACTTGAGGCAGATCAGAAGCGCGACCGTGCTAATACTCAAACGGCCAAACTCCTTCTCCGAGAAAACAAAGAAAATAAAAACGCTTCAGAGAAAGTCAACACCGCTTGCGGAAGACCAGGCAGGCACAGTAGACAGTAGTCCGCGCACGGCAAAATCGCAAGGTGCAATGGCCGCCGAGCAAATGGAAAAACATTGGGAGGCTAGACCGGAAGTTGATCGTAGTGCGCCGGAAGTGACGTATTGCGTGGATGGAGCCTTATCTCCTCCCGACGTGGCTACGTCCCCGCGCGTGGATGTAGACACTCCCTATACTTATACATGACCAGTTGTTGGATGACATAACAGTCAACATAGGCATAAAAACTGCTTTATCATCCCTTTAATAATGAAGTTGAAGCTTTTAGTATATTGGTTATAATTAGATACTGGTTGTTTTTCTCATAATAATAAAATATTTTAGGGGTCTATGAATATTTTAGGTGTAATTACCTAGGTCTCCTGGGCCCGTTTGCTCGAAGCACTAACCGCGGCTAAAGTTAGCCGCAGTACCTAGGAGAGGGATTTTTAGATCACGTGACTGGGCTCGGTAGGGATGCGGGGAAGCATGGCGGTGCCCCAGTGAGTGAGCGCCGCTCGCTTTGGAAATAATATGTCGTTGCGGTTGCAATATCGGGCGCGTTAGTCAGCAACGAATGGTGCAGGAGGCTTTCACTTTGCCTTACCCCACTTAAACCGCAAAGCATGGGCAATGACATCGCCGCATTTTTTAGATAGTGTTTCGATTCTGGGCACTCCTAAGCCTAAATGAACGCGATAATTGTCGGCATGGCAACGTCTTTGGAAAGCGGATTGTTGATAGCACACAAAAGCAGACGGCGTCCCAAGAGACCTTTTTTCTAAATTATCCAAGCACCGACGTGCATGCTGCGACTGTAGTTGCACGCGTCGCGCGTGCTGGCGTCTGCAGTAGTAACCGTTCTAAAGCAAAAAGTATAAAACAAATTTTGCCTTGCACGCGCGTTCGTTAAAGCCTTATTATGATTTTTTACTTCAAATCTTTTATAAAAGGAAGGCCAGCGCGCGTGAACCGTAGAATTACATTTTCAGCGTTCTCCTCGCGATGCTTGGATAATTTAGAAAAAAGTCAGTCGGGACGCTGTCTGCTTTTGTGTGCTATCAACAATCCACTTTCCAAAGACGTTGTCATGCCGACAATTATCGCGTTCATTTAGGCTTAGGAATGCCCAAAATCGAAACACTATCTAAAAAATGCGGCGATGCCATTGCCCATGCTTTGCGGTTTAAGTGAGGTAAGGCAAAGCGAAAGCCTCCTGCATTATTCGTTGCTGACTAACGCGTCCGATATTGCAGCTACAACGACATATTAGTTCCAAAGCGACCGGCGCTCACCCACTGGGGCACCGCCATGTTTCCCCGCATCCCCACCGAGCCAGTCACGTGACCTCAAAATCCCTCTCCTAGGTACTGCGGCTAACTTTAGTCGCGGTTAGCACTTCGAGCAAACGGGCCCTGGTCTTACTTTTGTATTAATTACTTAATTATTCCCATTGCAATTAATTCCTTAGTTCACATGCTAAAAAAATTGTGCTTTTTTGTTGTTCTTTTTGGGTCTTTTTACATAACAAACATATCCACTTTTACGCATCATGGCTGCTTTCTGTGTACTTGCGGCTCACTGTTGCAAGAGAGAACTGAGGCATTGCACATCTTTTTTTCCAGGATTCCAGTGGTCATGCCAGCTGGTGTTTCGCAGCAAGCTGACGATGCACACCGCTTTTGACCGGAAAGACAACACGGAGCCTGCAGCCGTCACTGCCCTGGCGGTCTCCAAGTGGGTTGCTCACTCTTTAGCACCAGGATATTGATGGCATCAAGATATGAACGGTGTGATAGGCCTGTTTCTTGTGACTGCATGATAATATGCTGGACTAAGTGTTGGCACGCTAATGTAAATGATTTGATTTTCCTGAACTGCCTGAACTGGTAGTTTATGCAGTTTACATATTAATTCAATTGAAAGAGGCTGCCACTGGCCTTTTCTTTTTATTGCTGCATAATTGCTGAATTTGTCTAAACTCTGTCTGATCTGGTTCAGAGGATTTCCAAAATTTAATGGTTCTTGAAGGGGTGCAAAGATCATGGGTTGGAATGCTTTTCAATTGACACCGGTACTAGTGCAGCCCAAGTGTATACACCTTCGCCAATGCCATTGACCCAGAAGTCCCAAACTCTAACGAATGTCCAGAGCTTGGCGAGTGCCCCGTGCTATATGCCAAGGGGCTCAGTTGTAGTGCGCCACACTTCAGTACTGGTAGATGTGAAGCCTTGTAGCTTTTAGAGCTTTTAGAGTGTCTCATTGGTGCTTGCTGGCTGCACCTTGCTAGAGTGGCAACATCCTTTGGGAGGCAGGGATAGGATTTCTGTGCCAAACTGTGCCAGAGTGCTTACCCCACTACATCCTTCTACATTTTGCCAAAGTGTGATGAATTTGTGTCAGCATTGTGCCAAAACATAATTTCCCTTTATTAAGCTTATGCAAATTTTCAAAACTTATGTTTATTGCCTCAAATAGTGTACTACTTGGTTTTATCCCTGTTTTGAACACTAACAGTACTTGTAAGGGGAAGTATTGCATTATTCCTCGTGTGCATGTTTGTGGTCTGTTCTGGCAGGTTAGTTAACTTTGTTGAGTGTGTTTCTCACCACACACTGATGCACTGCAGTACAGTGAAAACAATGGAGTAGAAATCGCAATGTTGCGTATTTTGCTTTGCCGCAGCACACCTGCATGCTAAGGAGAAAGCACTCCTTCAAAACATGGTGCTTAACATGCGTATTAAAAAAATAAATAAAGGGACTTGGTGAGTGCTGAGGTACCAAACGCTTCCTTGCAATAAAATTTTTTGGATAAATATGTGGCTAATACGTATAATAGACTCAGATAGTCTGACGACATTTTTGTTCAAATTTGAGATAAAAATGTGTGGGTATAGCCAGGAGATCTATAAATGGAGTGCTCTGTAGTTTTACTTTTTTATGTCAACTCTCGTTTAGTTTCCAATTTCATGTCCATGAAGTGACACAGTGATCAGAATCAATTAAAATTAAATGAGTGGATCTAGTGGGTGGAAACTTGAGAATACCGTTAATGAGTTTGGCTGGTTTGTTTTTTAGAAGGTGTACTTATTGTTCTTAGGCCAGTTTTTTATTATGAAGTTCTAAGTATAAAATTATATTAATGTTTATAATCAGATGACAAGAACTTTGTTTTTACCTGAATTAAGAATTGCAGTTTTATTACAACCTTTAGAACTTCACTGAAACAAAAACATGAATTTGCGTGCTTGGTATTAATGTGTTCTGACATTTTTATGAAATATGCTATTTTGGTTACCTTTCACCCTGTACCTGAAATAATCATTCAAAGCAGTTTGTTCTGTCCTTCATCAATGAGCACATTGTTGACACCCCTGGTGCTTCCACATGCGACTGAACAACTAGTTCTACATTCGAGGGAATCAAACCTGCATGCAACCGGTGCTAACAGCAAGTTGCACAGAATGGTCAAGACAAAAGAGACAATGTATTTTAGTTGCACAGGCTAATACATTAATCTGAACATAGAATATTTGCAGTGTTATGATTGAAAATAGAGCATATTGCTTACGCTCCAGAAGTTCTTTTTGCTGCTTCAAAATTGATTTTGGCCCCTCTAGAAGGTGCTCCTAAATGAGTCGGACAAATCGCATCGCTGGGGAGGGCAAACACTACCTTTTCGGCCGTGGCCACCATTTTGCCTTTTGCGATGCGTCCACCTCGTATATGTGAGACCGGTGGATCGGCTTGTACCCACGAAAACGCAGCATTAGGAAGTACCCATTGAGGTAGCGATAAATTATTCAAAGTAGAGACTTCCTCGACTCAGTAACGCAAAAAAGCGTCGGTAATGCGGTCATCCGTTCAAAGTTATCGCATTATCACTAGACACCATGCCGAAATCAAGTGCATATTTGGAGGAACGCGTAACGTCGCATGTCTTGCTACTCGTATCATTTCACGAGCGGTAATGCTCAATAACTGCGTAAGCAGCTCATGAGTGGCTGCATACGAGTGGGAGGCAAGATGGCAGCTCTGCTAGCGGACGACAGAGTTGTCTCCACTCTGGAAGAGCTGCCACCCCAGCAGCGCTTCATCTTGTCGATGACTGGCTTTATCTGGATAACGGGGCAGGGCCTTCGATGCACCGTCTAGTAGGAGACGTGTACGAGGAGCCAGTGGGACCGGCCCACACCCGCGAGGCATCGCCAGTGCCTGGAGGACAGAGACGACCCGGTGCGGGTACCTCGTGCGCAGGGACCACAAGACGGTGTACGTGGGGGACGCCCGTGGCCGGGTGTTCACCTGGAGCGTGACGGAGCACCCAGGGCGGGCCATGGCCGACCACTGGGTGCGGGACGAAGGGGGCGACAGCTGCCTGGCCTGCGGTGTGCGCTTCTCCTTCGCTGAACGCAGGCACCACTGCCGCAACTGCGGACAGCTCTTCTGCTCCAGGTGACGGATCCTCACTCTTTGTCTCGGTCGAAGACCTCCCGACCACTTGACGGTAGAGTGAGAGAGTACCATGTTTTACAGCTCATAGGTCGCACCCCCCCTATCGGTATTTTCGGCGACGAATCGAGCGGGAAATATAATCTCTGTGGCAAATTTCCGCGGTTAAGGTTCATACTTAGAGAAGAAAACTGCATATATAAGTCGCACAGTTGTACAAGATGCACCGAAGGACATTTGGGGGTAAAAACACAACTTGCACACCGAGAAATTAGGTATTTCTCTTAGAACGGAGTGTTTAGCCCAAACCTTGAGCTCTAAATGACTACTCTGCTTGAGAAAATCAGTGTGAAAAATCATCAACAAGTGTGTCAAATAAACATGGTTAAAAATGCACACAAAAAGACAAGGACTGAGAAGAGAAACACATAGACAACAGACAAGTGCACACTCGCAACTCATATGTATTTGAAGGAAGATGAAAAGAAAGAACTACAACCGGCAGAATCAGCTCGAGCGAAGGCCACACAGTAACTGGGGCACACGAGCTCAAGAGGCACTGAAATTCAGCCATGCGATAAGGATTTTAAGAAAGCCATTCCCTTCTTTGTTAAAGACACTGACGGCTGACTGACAGATTGCTCGCCCAAACTATGGATGTTAATTGCTTCAAAGATTTCCCTGGCGTGTTTGTCATGATATTTGCCTGTTAGCTTGGTTTTTTCTAAGGATGGTGTGCATGAGCAGGCTTGACAGTGCAGGGATAGGTGATTTTAGAGAGAGATTGTGTTCTTGTAGCCAGTCATTAACGCACCGTCCCGTCTCTCCTACTTAGCGTGTACTGCATGAAAGCAGGATAGTGTAGATGACATTTAAGGAACAGGGAACATAAGAGTGGACAGGACTTTTATGGCAAATATGTTTTTTTAATTTTCTGCCTTGGGTTGGACCTTATCACAAATTTGACCTGTTTTTGGGGGGGGGGGCTGACATCACTAAGGGGACACCATACCTGGTAGCAACTTTTTCAAATAGTACAAACAGATGAAATGTAAAACTGTATACGAGTTAAGATTCAGAAGTTTTGAGACTGGGTCCCAAGTCCAGAAATTGTTTGACCTATAAAGTCGAAAATAGTTGGGAGCCATTCCACTCTGAAGGTGGATGACCAGCGAAGCTGTTTAGTGCACGACAGACGTGACACAGAATTTCGAACAAAGGTATGAACGCATTTGTTGTTTTGATTGGTGGTCACTGTGACGAAAGGTATACGCACACACATGTGCTGCCCGCCGCCGCCGCTGACATTCTCGTTGCCGTTCCCGCCGTTTCTTTTCGTAGGCGCATTGCTCTTCAGGAGTCCGAACTATACACGGCCTCCCCATTACGATGGGAGAAAACAAGTGAAATTGAAAATGGAGATTGGCGACCCAAGCTTCAAGGAGAACGCAGGGAATGGGTATTCCACGCGCCGCACGGACATGCCTTCCCCATATAAAAGATTCAAAGTAAATAACCAAAATAAAGCATTGACGAACGCACGTGCGAGATGTCATTTGTTTTAGACTTTTGCTTAGAACAGTTACTGCTGCAGACGCCCGTACATGTGGCATGTGGGTGCGGTGCGAACGTAGAGTTTTTGGTCACGCACACGAAATATCCACGGAACCCTAGCCATAAACAGCTTCTCTGTAAAAAAAAAGTTGGGCTTTTCTTTTGTATAGTATGAAAGTTCAGAAATAAAATGTTTTCGTCCGCAGCCTGCTATAGACGAGCCTACCACCTACCCATAGTGTGTGGCATGAGTATCTGCACTGAACATGTCCGGTAGCTTTATGGTTTTAGAAATGCGTCACTGTGCATGCGTAGTGCCCGCGCTCATGTCACTTGCTCGTAAAACATTTTGCTCGTCTATAAACAGCTGCTCATTGTCGTCACGACACAGGATGCCGTAGTCCATAAGATGGCCATCTTGTGTCGGATAATTGCAAACTGGACAAGACAGGCACCGCATATTTTGTCACGATGCATGTCAGGGAGAGGCATTGAGACAAAAAAGTGTAGAATAACCAACCGAGAATCTTTGGAGGCAAAACGATAAGTTTGCTCTTGTGGAACATCACTACTGGTACCAAAAACTTTCACTTGAGTGAACTTCAAGGGACCTAAGGAAATAGTTGACTTAACTGAAAGTTCACTAAACTGAACATATTCACTAGAATATGGAAGAGCATAGGGCACAGTATACATTGAGTCAAAAGTGTGAAATGCAATTTATGGAGTCATGTACAGTGGCCCAATTTTTTTATAATACCAAGCGAGCGTCGACTGCTGGGACGGCCAGCGCCGTGCCGCGGAGGAGTGCGACGATACGGGAGAGATTAAGCGCGTGCGCACAGATCCCTTTCTGGTGGGAGCATTGTCTGCTAGGCTATTCCATTGATCGCACACAGCCCCTGCTCCGCAGCAAAGGCGGGCAGGGCACTTGCAATGTTGAAGTGCATCGCCGATATGGCCCTCCTCTTGGAAGGCGTTCACAGTCCTATTGACTTTAGCCAGTGTAACCCCGACTGCGGTTGCTATATCCCCTTGCGTCATGCCGCTCATCGACATTCTCACCGCAGGTTCCCATGTTTTTATGGGCACTCGAGGAGGCATAAAAATGTGCGCGCGCTTGCTGGCCAGAGAAAAGTGTGACTAAGTTGCTCCATGAGCTAGATGACGACAGCAACAACGCAGTTGATACTACAAAACACCAAGCGGAAACCCTGTCTATACTCCGTTTCACTATGTGTTGTACTGCAGCCGACGCTAGCAGCCATCTTGGCCAGTCCATCGCTAAAAGTGTCACGTGGCCTTCCCGTTGGGTACAACTGCATGGAGAAGCACGATGTCACGTGGCTGGGCAAAAGCACTGGATTGGTTTTGATGGCCCGTAGCATTGTTTGCGGTATAGAGTTTAATGCGTCGTTGCATTCAGTTTTTCGCGTCACCGTATTTCTATTTTTGTTGATGTGCAAATGTAAACACAAACATGAAATGAAAAAAAAAAAAAAAAAAGAGAAAATTAAATTTGATATGACGCGCGGTTTATGCCACACCTGAGCAGTATCACGCGGGCAAGCGCTGTTCAGATTTTTGCTTAAAGGCGGTTAGCTATGCCAGTAGATAATGAACAGGGGCCGAGCGCGGGCAACGGAATAGCCTAGCAGACGACGCTCGGAACGGAAATAGCTTTGTGCGCGGGCGCCTAAATTCTGCCGTGACGCTGCATTTTTCCGCGGCACAGCGCTAGCCGTCCCGGCGGTCGACGCTCGCTTGATATTATTAAAATAATTGGGCCACTGTGAATCGATATATGAATCTTGTCAACTGGTTGTGCTGTTCTTATGCAAGGTCATACTTTAACTACCCTTTTGGGGACTGGAAGCACCTGGGGCACTTGTCATGTGTACCGAATTGAATCCTTCCTTTTATCCCTTTGTTTGGTTTTTTATCCACCACATGGGAGTGCCTTTGTTGCATTCTTTGTCCCCTAACATGTCCCACCTCTTTTCTTTCTCTTCTCTCTGCCCTCACACCTCACAGATGCAGCCGCTTCGAGTCTGAAATCAGCCGCCTGAGGATACTCAAGCCAGTGCGAGTCTGCCAAACCTGCTTCAACTCCCTGAAGACCTCCGGGGAGGCCTGAGTGGGGAGGAGGCGGTTTTCTAGTCAGACATATCCATGGACATTCCGTAGCCGGTGTGTGTACAGTAGCGGCAGCGCCCTCCCCCCTGCCCTCGTCATGTACATACTGTTAATGTAAATATTGTGTCGTGCCGTGTGATTTCTAAGTGTCTGTAGCGGGCCCATCCCACACCAACTCGGTACACCGACCGTGTAGGACGCTTTGCGAGACTATTTCACGGAGAACACGAACCAGAATAGGCTTCCTGTCACTACCAGGTGTTTATTGCAGGTTGTGTACCACCAAAGTACTATACATATATATATAAATAAATGCAGAGTATATATGAAGTAAGCAATACTTACAAACTGCTCCCTTCCGGTCGCAAGAATGCCAGGAGTTCACTAGAACGACGATAGTCATAGGTTTGCCGTGCATAAACTGCGAGCGCTTGGGGGTGCGCGGTCAAAGGAGGCTTGGAAAACAAACAGTTTCACCTCTTTTCCTTTTAGAAGCAGAGTTGGTCAACAAGACGTAGGTTTGTCTGTCCCTCAGTGTCGGATTCTGACTCGACACAACCATGCTGTGTTTTTGAAACCTGCTTGTTTTTTAAAACAGATTAATAAACATGGCACTGTTTGTTTTCCATATCTTGTCACAATTTGAACATTACTTGCTGCAATTTCACACTTTAGCGAGAGAGAGAACTATGATTGGTGGAGAGTTCGGCAGGCCTTAAAGGGCAACTCCACTTCATTTTTTATATTGAGAAAACTATACAGCCCTCTTCAGTATCATATAGAAAGACCACATGTCAAATATTATGATCTAATTCCGTCTCTGCCTTTAATAAACTGGCCAGCAAACTTTCAAATGAGCCAAGTCGCCGAAATTTGCTAACTCTAGCGTGCGACGTGAGGCATAACCAACGGCGCAGTCAACACCAGAGAGTTGGAGCAGCCAACATTCAGCCACTGCGTCATGTCTGCGTCACTCTAATGTTTTGTTTGCTTTTACTTCTCAAAGCGAAATTGAACAATGACGTCAAGTTTCTCCTCCCAGTGCTGGCTCAACGGTGTCCACATGATCACCGTAACGCAGATGCGCTAGTTTGCCCTGCCCTGGCGCCTCTCGGAGCCGAGAGCTGGGAGCAGTCTGTTTCGCCTCGCCGCTGTTGTAGTTTGAGAATGACGTTTTATTTGCAATGCAGGCGCGGGCCACATCTTCGATGCCTAGCTGCGATGCCTGACGAAAGATCCATAGGCTTATGATGTTATGTAGCTGCCTTCTCGAACTACCAGTTGACCAGCCCGGGAGTTGTCTTTCACAAGCTTCCACACGAAGGTGCGCATATCAATGTATGGACGGACATTCCATGCCGGTGAAACTCGGGGAAGCTGTGGTCGCCAAATCGCAGAACAATGATATGTTCCGATTGCTTGTGCTCATGACACTAATTAATTTGCTGTTACCAACTAAATAGAGAAACGTGCGTGAAAAGATAAGTTCCGCTGTGAAACCAAATGAATAGGCACTGGAGCATACTTATCACGCCATTCATAATTTTCGCTGACCATTTCGCTATTGACAATAAATGTGTAGTCTGCCGTACAGTCCATAAAGGTACAGAATTCAGGCTACTAAAGCAGGAGACTCATGCATGGTCAAACGACCACCGCATCGGTAGCACAACACATCGGGCGTTTCCCGGTGTATGAGCATATAGTATGTCTCGCACCTGTAGAAACCAAGCGCAAAAACTCAGCTGTTTTCGGTAAAATAAATGTGAAGGTTGAGCTTCATGTGCCAGACCTATGAAGTGCATCTGGCACGCCCAAGCGGAAGCCTGATGATTAATTTGGACCACCTGGGGATCTTGTGACGTTACACGTCACGAGATCCCCAGGTGGTCTAGGTATGTTCCCGTCATTTCGCCTCAAAGGCGAAATGACGAGAACATACCTAGACAAAGTTGATGCTACCCGAACGCCTGATTGCCTCCAATCAAATAACTCGCAAATTCTTACCGGTGTAGGTATCTTCCCAGTATTGAAACCATGGTCGCGATCACAACGGTTCAATTCACAGAGCAGTGGGGCCGCTTTTACGGGAATCATCTTTATTCGGCATCAACACGGGCCAAGAGAGAAATCGAGCCAGATCAATAAAAATAGTTGATATGGGACGCTAGGCTTGGGCCACTCCTGCTACAAGAACAGGCATCCGCACAGCACTTCCGAAGGCGTGTCCTAGCGACAGTTGTTTGTTGCAAACTACGCCAGTTGAGATCTTCCTCTGTGAAGTTAAAACCACTTGCACTCATAAAAAATGACGAGCTTCGCTCGTTCAGCACTCTGCAGACGCCGGCAGCCACACTTGTTAACGTTTCAAACCAAAGTGGGAGAAGCAGTCTCAGAATACATTTGAAAACATTAACGACTATCTTGATTATTTGTTTCTCAAACATAAAAAAATAGTCAATTAAAATACTATTACAGCTAGGAGATACAAATTTACAACCAACCTTTCACACGTCAGTCATCTCTTCAGCCAATGAGAGATGTAAGCACCTTGTAAGCACGGGGCGGGGCTTAGCGGGCTGCAACCTCTCCTTTTTGCACCTAAATTGTGTCTAACAATGTAAATATTGAGCTATATTTTGTTGTTTTTTTCGTGCAAAATTATTTTTAAAATAATGTGTCCCATCTAGTATGCCCCTTAAAAAAAAAAGAAGCTTTTTCTTCCTTGCAGTGTCTCTTTAAGGGTTTAGTGATGAGGTATAGTACATAATCAAAATTTTACATGATGCATTAGCCTCAAGTGACACATTTAATAGTGTAGGCACACACTTTTTCGTAATGATGATTTCTGTGATAGAGGCCTCTGCTCTTAACATAGAGGGCTAAGAGTGCAAGCTTTTAGCTTTTTCAACTGCGTTCCAGCCCACGAGCCAGCACGCCAGATCAATGTCCTTCGAGGCTCCAGTCCGACGCCCGTAGCCTACGCTATGCTCCGAGGTTGGCCAAAATGCAGCTCGGGTTCACTCCTCTTCATAATGCACGTTGCAGTCGAATCTTGCTGCCAAACCTCACCCGACAACAATGTCTTCAGTATATACTGTAAGACTACTCGTCAGTAAGAGTGGAGTATTCGTGCCCACTAAAACTCCCCTTGACCATACCCAATCGAGCACACTTATTGGTACATGGCTTGCTCATGACGTCATCGCCATCGCCCCTCTAATTTTACCGTGCTGGTCGTCATTTCTACTTGTTCCTGCCGTGGAAAAGAAATTCAGTGGTGCGAAATATATGCCGAAGAAGGTATCAGTGCAAGAACAAGGTCTTTCACGATGGTCACTGATGTGACATCAGTGCAAGCTATGTATAGTGTCGTGCAAACTCCAATTGTTTTTGTTTTTTTTTCTTTGTTTTTTTTACGGCGACTGTTGTTAGGGGGGACCTTGCCGGGGAATTGCGTGATTGTCCTTCGCAGGAACTCCCGGTGCCTCGAGCATCCATGCACAGCCAGAGTAAGCGTCGAAAAGCAATGAACGTGCTGGACGCAAGGCGCGCGAAAGAGATGCCACCCTCGCTTTGATAGGGAGTGTAACCGAAGCCCCATTGTGCTGTTGCATGCATACGATCATCCGATCAGACGAACTTGCACGCGGTATTCCCGGAAAGTTTGTACTAGCAATTCTGAAGACACCGCGACTTTCAGTTACGGCGTGCCGAGGAGGCTCTTTGGAGATGGTGTATGGGACGAGCACAGGAGTGTAATCAAGAGCAAAAGTGAAAATGGCATGAAAATCCTCAGATACATACTCGGGAAGACGTGTAGAAACAAGAACATCACAATGACTGCAAATTGCGCGAGCGCTGAGCTGCTGTCACTGCGACACATGTTACGCGATAGCATAAATGCACTGGGTTTTTTTTTCCACATTTCTCGGCCGTTAAATTGAGGAGTCAACGTGTCCACACACCTACAGTTACCTGGTAGTTACTGCAATGCATTTCGCGGCATCCTATAGCAAGTTTGCCCCATTCTTTAAAGGCCATTTGAATTTCCCAAACTATTTTTAGAGCACAGCTTTTAGACACCTATTTCTGGGTTGAGCAGCGTCGCCGTCGCCATTGGTGTAATTGCGCGTTGCATTGTGGGGCCTTTCCCATAATGACGTCGGAAGGGTAAAATTTTCCCGCTAAATTTGGTGAGAAATTTTTCCGCTAAATTTAACGTAAAACTTTTCCCACAGGAAAAATTTCTGACAAATTTAGCCGGAAAATTTTTCCTTTGTGATGTCACACGTGACACCACCCAACACGGGAAAATTTTTCTGCTTAACTTAGCAAGGAAATTTTCCCTCTAAACTCGCACGTGACCTCACATCTGACGTCACACGTGACCCTCCCCTCCTCAAGAGCTGCGCTGTAATTCGGCATAACATAGAATTGTAAACTTCTTTCATTTTTCATTTCCACTACAAACCCATCTTTCTCAAGGCACTATTTTACATACCTTGCTGGACCATGTGGAAGTGAAATATCTCTAAACAATTCAACAAACCGAACTGGCGTCTGGCAGCGTTATGTGGAGCCAGACATTGCTTTCAGCCTGCTGCCAACACTGTTGCCGCACCTTTTCTAATCACCCTGCAGCCTAGACTGCTAGTAGCTGCATGCCAAAGGTCAAGAAGAAATTGGGGGAAAAACTTGGCAGAGTGTAAACGTGAGCAAAGACTATGCTACATCGATCTCTCTCTCGCTTCGCATGTATGAACACCCTAGCAGTCAAGCGGTGCCACTGAGATGTGACAACGGTTCCCATACTGCCGAAAGCCCCTCGATGCATTTGCGTTTGTTGCGCGAGTAGCTTCAAATGCGCCATTGCACGCATTGCACGAGATCCGTGGCTCCTGCGGCTCTTGGAAGCATATGGTGTAGCAACTCTCACTCGTGGCATGCTTGCCCTCTCACAACAACGAGTGTCGGTACTCGTAAGAAATGTGAGGCGTGACTTTTAACGGGGGGAGGGCTTTAGGACTGCGTGCACCACACGTGCGGTACTCCGTAAAATGCCTTTCTTTTAGATGATGCTCGGTCACCTCGGTTAAGAAGGTGCCACAGGCTCTGCGTAACTCGTTAAACTCTCATACTCTCTCTTGTGTTTGAAAAGAGGGACCTCCCTCCGGGGATGCCTAGAGACTGAGAGCCTACATTTCGCTAATGCCGTCTCCTATGGTCACTGACAGAACGAGAGCGGCAGGGTGAGTCTTTCGAACAGTCGGCCTCCAGCGTACGCTCCTTCCACTGCGCTTTGACTGCACATGCACACACGAAGTGCGCAGGACGCCCAAGCATTGTCCAAGGCAGGATGCTCGCGCTGGTGGGACAACTGAAAGTTCTTCCTCGCCGTTCTCCCCTGCAAAACGTTGGTTGCGAGTCCAGAGCTTCCCAGGAAGTCTTTCGAAGCTTCACGGGAGGTTTTTTTTTGGTGTGTTGACATGTTCTAGCCTGGGATGTAGCCTCAGTAAAGTGTGCAGCACAGAACGTGCAATTAGTAACTCCCCTTGAAGTGGGTACTTTCCTCGGTGTGCACTCAATGGCAGTAAAGCCAACTTCACATACTATGGGGGCTCTTGTTTGCGGGCTTCCTGCACCACCAAAGCGGTTCAGCGGCGACAACAGTGGGCAGCGGGTGCAGCGATCTGTAGAAGGAGGAGCGAGGGACGCAGCTGCAAAACAACGGCGCCGGGCCCAGCAGCAACGGGAACCTTGTTGCCATTATGCAGCGGCCGCCTGGCAGTTTAAGCGCCAGTTCCCAACCTATCCGTTCCATGTGGTGTAATGCGTGCAACAAACTGTGGTTTCGGTGAACGTAAGCAAGGGCGTTCTAAATTATATGCATTTCGAATGCTTTTGGAAAGTGCCCAAAAGGTAGCTAGGGTGACCACCCGTCCCGCACTGAGAGCTCGTGTCCCGCATCCTGCGAGAAATGCCCAAATCTTCAAAATGTCCCGCATTTCACACTGTCGTAAAATTCACTCCGCAACTCGTGGTGCTGCCGAACAACGGTGCACGGGTAAGCGCGGAGGTCGCTGGCAATCGTGAGAATCGAAATGGTACGCCATTTTCTATCCAAGCATTGCAATAAGCGACCGTCGTTCTTGCAGGAGAACCGACGCGCATGCACTGTTGTGGCTCTCCCTTTGGTGGCAAAATATTGTAAACAAAAATTGCTCACCAAAAGTTTAAATATAAAATATTGTAATTATTTTCAAATTGCTCTGTCTCTGTCAATGCGAAAGGGTTGCTGTGGATTTTTTTTTTTTTTTTTTAGTGAAGACAGCCACATTTGCAAAAGTCGAAAAAGAACATAATGTTAAGAATTTGTGTAGGACCATGTTGATGAAAGTAAGCGACTTGACAGGAAACAATAACCCGAAAGAGATATACTTTTTCTTATTTCCATTTAATGCATTAAAAAAAGTCAAAACGTTTATTTTTTAGCGGGACACTCGGCAGCAGCAGCAACCAACGCCTTTTGTTAGTTTCTTTCGTTCTGCCTCGCACACGTTCACGAGGCCATCGTAACTCGAGCACGCAAACGAGTGGTCACGTAACGTTTCGGAGAAGAACGGCCTGCTGTGGCTTGCACTGCATTCTGCACAAGGGGCACTCTTTCTTCGCCCTCAGCCAACCCGCGATGCAGTACCAACAGAAAACGTGCCCGCAGGGTATCACGGTGGGGCGCCTCGCACCGTCGACGCACATGCAGCAGCTATAGTTCGGCGAGCGCGCTTCGTCCACGTCGCCGTCCTCGGAAGCAGTCGTGAAACCGCGCACTTCCCGCGTTAGAGACACAACGAACTCGATGAGCGATAGCCAGCCTAGAACCTTGTAGCAGCGAGCTACCTGTGGATTGGACAACCACTTCCTTACCAACACGTATCTGATACCCGCTACCCTGTTCGCGGGACTGTGGTATCGACCGAGCAGGTAGAAGAGGATCAGGTGGATCTGCTGGCTTCTCCCGAGCACGGTCCGCAGGGCGTTTAGGTCGGCACCCCGCGCCCTCTTGAGCAAATTTAAGAGCGCGGACGTGAGCGCGCCGCCGAACGTGTGAAGCGCGACAGAGAGAGTCCGTCGGGAAACCGAAGGTATGCTCTTCAGCGACCGGTTTACTTGGAGAATGTGGACGTACTCTTCGCCGAGGGTCTGTAGACCGCTGAGGGTTGTGGCGCAGTAGTAGAGGAAGCTGGAGATGGAGTCGATTTCCGATCGCCACAGCATCCATCGCCGGATTCCGAGAGCTGATCGGGCGACCTCGGACACTTCCTTCTGAAGCGACGCGATGTGCTGCTCGTCTTTCTGGTGGGCACGGAGAATCTCTGGTTGGAGCGCAGGTTCGAAACGGGACATTTTGCGTCGTCTTGTTTTTCGCAGCCTCTTGATTCGAGGAAATGGTCTTACCAAGTAATTAAAGTAGTGCGATCATTGCCATGCAGACGCACAGACGCATTTCAGATTGGATTGGATCAAAACGGAGTTATAAGGATTACACAGTGGATTACTCCTAAAAAGTTCCGGAAGTCGCACCGTCGATGGTTTTTTGTTTTCGGATTACAAAGATGGGCTTATTTTAATTTTCCTTCTTTTGGGGGGAAACTTTGAAAACGATACGGTTTTGAGAATTATTTGTGTTTTTAGACAATGGGCGCGTTAAGTTAACGCGCTCGAGCGCGCTCCAGCGGTCAGAGTGCACTCGAGCTAAACTAATAGCGAGTTCGTTTCACACCAGGGGGGGGAAGGAGGGAAAGGGAACGCGGCGCAAAGCGGAGGCTGCCATATTAAAACCGCTTACGTTGCCAGCATAGGTTTTGCAGCGGAGAAGTTGCTGCCATATACGACGGACTGAGTTTTACTTTCTTTTTCGTTTTGGAACGAGAATGTATTGTTGTGTTACATAAGTCCTTCTGCATACAGAAAATAAATTTGAATTATATTTGTCTTGTTTACTTGGTTTGAAACCCTAGAAACGGGTTTTTGACGACTTATTGCTCTCATCATTTTGGAGTACGCAAGGCAGTTATCTCGCTGTTCTGGTTTCGGTTACGAAAGCAAGGCAAAACGCCGTAGTTCCCGCCCTCAATACAGGTTGGACACCTTCCACACTTTGACACCGGATAACTGTGTGAACAAGGATTTACATTTACTTCAGAGGTAACTTTCGCCGCTTCCTCACCGTCGAGCAGCCGGATCAGCTGGCGGCAAGCCGCGGATGAAAGGCTTGAGCATCAACAGCCTAGAGCCACTACAACAGCCCAAGTGCACTAAAAGCCGATGCGGGCGACGCGGGCTTCTGTCAACCCAGCGGCGGGCCCAAGAGGGGGGCGACGAAGCGGCCGCCCCCCCCCCCCCCCCCCCCCCGCCCCCCCTGCCCCCTTCTGGGAGGCCGATTTGACATGGGTGGATCCCCCGAAATAACACCAACCACCGGCCTGCCAGGTGGTAGGAGGCTCGGTACTCAAGGACGAGGGTTTGAAATAGGGTAGGCCGCACCCTAGCAGGCACACTTGTACTCTGAACTTGGAGAACCACTCCGTCGCTTCAACCGAGATTGAAGTCCGCGGCGGCGGTTTCAAAGCACGGCTTAAAACCAAAGTCGGCGCAGCGGCGCACATCTAGGGGCCGTCGGTGCACTGTGGTTCTGCGGCGGTTAAAACAAAAGGCGCAACCCGAGTCCTGTCTATCTTGCTTTAGATTTTCCCTCCCCCCCCCCTCCACCCCCCCCCCCCCCCCCCCAAAAAAAAAAGAAAAAAAAAAAAAAAAAAAACGGAGTTCTGGATCTGCCTTTGGGTCAACCGGTAGCCCAGCACAATCCGTGAATGTTCCAGCTCTTCGCCATGACACGGTGTTGCAGAAAGCAGGGTAAAATACAACTACAGGGACCACCGAATCAAATGCACTGTTATCGTAAATATTGGCTTGTGATTGCGCCTTTGTAGATCATCTTATTCGTTTTGCTGGAGAGACGCAACCGACGGGCGTAACAAAATCGTTTGTGTATTCCGCATACCTCGCAAAAGCACTTACCCAGTCACCTTGCGAAAAGCGCGAAACACGGAGTCCGTTTTAGAGCAGTTTGTACCTGCTAGTAGGCATGTCTACTGAAACTGCAACTTGAAACTAGGGGCAATGCCAGAGAGAAAAGAGACAAAGTTGGGAAAGCATGTACGCTCTCTCCAATTTCTGAACTCTCAAGTGATTGTACCATAATAAATTCCCCAACACCTCTTTCCAAAATAAAGGAAAAACGCTATGTTCACTACGTAAAAAAATGGTCTCAGTTCATGCATCCGCAGGCAGGTAAGAAATGTTGCCCTAATTTATTCACACCACATGACGAGCCCAACAAACTCACACGAGATTTACAAGAAAATATCGGTGGTGACGAAATTCTGTATGACCGGTCGTTTGCAGGACCGAATCATCTACTCGGGCGGTGTGCGTCGCTGTGCAAACGCCAACATCACGAAGCATAAAAACGGCAGGTCTAGGACAACAATCCGGAGTCCATTGTTCAATTAAAACGACGCAATTTTGTTGAAAACGCCCGCAGCTTTTTACTCACGGTATGCGTCGAGAATCTTCCACATTTTGAAACGGAACAAAGGAAGATTTACTTTTAAAAGCGCTCACTGCGTCCTCCCGGACCAGCTGGACCGGATCAGCTGACGACGACGGGCCTGAAACCGCTGAATTTAAACCCCACAATAACCAATTTGCGCTTCGTGTTAGTATGGGCCTCTACCTCCAAGCACCGCACCACTGACCACGAACGTTTCAACTCTTTGCCGCATCGCCGTGTTGCACCAAACCTATCTCTATGCACCAAACAGAACGAGATCGCCGAAGTCGACGGAGCGCTGTCGTGAACCTTGGCTTGTGGTTGCGCACTCGTGGACCCTGTCACTCCCTTCGCTTTCAAAGCACACACGACGATTACGAATGATACGTTCCGTCTTCCGGGACCATCAAGGGGCACTTCTCCGGTCACGTCTTCGCTACATGTGCTCGAAAACCACGTCAAACGTGGTCAAACCGAAGCTGCCGAAGCAATACCGGCGCCATGTTGAACGTGTGTTGTTGCTAGACTTTCTCCGACCAAACAAAAACAACGAAAGCAAACCGGTTCTAGCTTCCAGCGTACATCGGCGTTGCACCGTGGCCAGATTTTCTCCGTCAGCTCTAACTTAAAGATGACCTACAGATGCAGCAACACTGGTATCAAGTTTTAACATGGCGGCCCCCACGGAGCGCCGTAAATTCTGAGGAGGGTGCATTGGAAGCGGCGGCACCTTCCCCCCCCTGTTTCACACGCACTGGCACCGTTCGAGTTCTCTCCCAGAATGCATCGCACTCACAGAGTGTTGCACGGAAAACTGGACTCAAACGAACTCGCCAAATGCACCGAGTGCAGAAGACTGACGCTGCCGCCATCTATGTTGTAGAAAAGGTACCAACTTCAAACCGAAACTAGAGCCTTTGTGTTCGTAGTGATGCGTGGGAATGCGAGAATGCAGTCGCTACCAACGTTTATCTACAAACGTTGGTCGCTGCAACCTGTAGTTTATAGTTGCGATGACTTCAAGCAGCTAGGCTGCCGTAGAGATAATTACAGACGGCGTAAATTTCCGCAACCAGCTGTCTACAAAGCAGCTGGTCGCGATCTTTCAATTCTTATAACCATTTACACTGAAGAAAACTGATGATGCTGTCCGAGCGGAAGCTTGATCCGTTTGAGCATGGTGTTATTCGTGAACCACTGAAAGTGTACGGCTTAAAACTAGCCTGTTGGAATATCCAGCAAAACTGGGACTTTCGATTTGGATCGTCAAAATTAGATATTAGCTTTGGTGAGGGCGTCGAGAACGAGAGCTTTCTCGAACAGAATATGACGGGGCAAGTTAGCTGACGTAGGTAAACGTTAAACATGATGATGTTGCCCAATCCTCGGGTAAAGTCTCCATCTTTAGCTTTCTCTGATGCTTATTGGGCAGTCAGAGGTTTCTGCTGGGGTAGTTTTGTCGACAAATGTTAAATTTTTCACCCGCACACGGATGGTGATAGACATCTGGGGGGCCGCTGTTGCGTTTGTTCTGAGCATTTCTTTACACGCTGGTATACGCCTCGCAAGTGGGCTCATTTTCGTCTTCTGCGCATGAGAAAGGAAGTAGTGGTGACGTCAGAACGCCGAGCCCTGATTGGCTGATCGCGACCCCCTATCTCAGCGTCGTCTGCTCCTTTGCAACGTCGTGTGCTCGCAACATCGTCTGCGTCTGTCTTACCTTTCCTGCGGCTTTCGGAGGGCAGACGAAATAACTCGAGCGGTACGTTGTTTTTGTTTAACAACTAGCAGACGCGCATCAAGGAGAGAAGTCAAAGGACTCACTGGCGAGGTGTCCCGGGGCGCCGAGGTTTGTTTGCTTAGAACCGAGAGTGAAGCGTGTTAGTGTCCGCAAGGTCCATCCCAAATACTTTTTCCCTCCATTCGTGTGCGGCGAGACCCCTCACTCTTAACGGCGTCGGCGGGTTGGCGCAGTTAACGTCGTCTGCTTTACGTCTGCTAGTCAAAGCGATGGCTGCTTTACCTTTCCTGCGTCTGTCGGAGATTCACCGCTTTTTCACCGGCGAGTCACCGTTGCCTCGGGAAACAAGGAGATAACAGGAGGAAGAAATTGACCATTTAATCTAATATTGAGGTCAGCGATCAAAGTATAACACGGGAAGGGTTCACAAGGGTCGCGCGTGCATATTCCATTCAGCACGTCAGCCGGTCGTGGGCAGACGGTCGCCGAGTCGCGGAGTGCCTGCTAGGCCTAACTGCCCAGCTCGTTTGGTCGCGTTCGGTCGAATCGGGGCCGTTGGAGCTTTTCCCCGGTGTTTGTGGATCCAGCGTTCTTGTTCATCGTGCTCTGTTTCAAGTAATTTTTACTTTTTTCTTGCTGCTTGAAGTCAGGACGCGTCAGAAGCTCACGTAGAAAAATAAACGTCCGTGGGCCGTCGCGACCGCGACGCTGTCGGCCATGCTGAGTTGAGCTGTCGTATTCGCCGTAACCTGCGCAAAACTTACGAAAATTTCGTTTCGCAAATACGAAGAATGTTCTTAAGTTTTGTCTTACGCGTATTTTTAGCGTGAGATTGTTTCGTAAATCTGTCCTCTGCACTTCCGAAAGTCGCAGGAAGGGTAAGACAGACGCAAACGACGTTGCGAGCAGACGACGTTGCAAAGGAGCAGACGACGCTCAGATAGGGGGGCGCGATCAGCCAATCAGGACTCGGTGTTCTGACGTCACCGCTACCCCCTGCGCAAGAAGCAGACGAACTTGCCCTCCGCTAGAGCGATTTAAAACCTGCAAATAAATCACGGGTTGTCAATTGCTTCCTTCCTGAAATAGCAGACACTCACAATTCAAGCTCGCGTTTGATTTCGTTGCCCGCGGGACGCGATTTCTATCAAAAAATCTTCACTTTTTTTTTTCGGTCGGTTCCGCGACATATCGTAGCAGACGAACCCTCGTCGTCTGCTCCCGCTCCTCGCCGGCCCCACCGGAGCGAGGCATGACGGGATTGCATTTTGGCGCACTCCCGATTTTCTCGGTGCAGCGAGTGCATGCACGCGTGTGGTGTCAGCGCTGAAACGAACCCGGAGAGTGCAACCACTCGTGGAGTGCCGGCCGAAACGAACCCCTTCCACGCTGCGAGTGGGCACGCGTGGGCACGAGTGCCGTGAAACGAACTCGCTATAAACGACATCGTCTCACTTCCGGTGCACGGTGGCGGAGCGCGCTCCGCGAGTACCGCGAGCTCCGTCGTCGGAGATGTCGGAGATGGTGCGCGGGAGCGCGAACAGGTCGGTTTCCGGTGAGATGACGGCGTTTCCGCTCTCGCGGCCAGTCTCGCGGTTACTCGCGGTAATTTTGCACGGTGGTCGTGGTTTCACCCACAGTGGTTTCACCGTTTCACCGGTTTCACACGGTGGTGCGGTGGTCTCGCACGAGACGGAAGAATTATCAAAATCCTCGCGTTTTGGGCTCCGGACACTCCGGACCGGGCCGCCGGGCCACTCTGGACCAGAGGCGTCGGGTGTGCGCAATCCGTGGCGAGCGAGTTCGCTTCCGAACGCTCCGAGGATGCCACCGCGCTCGCCTCGCCGTGGCCTCGCCAAACTTCGCCGACCGCGACCGCACCAACCGAACCCCGCGGCCGAAAGGCTCCGGCCTAGCCAGGAACGGCACCGAGGTAGGCCGGTCGTGGGTAGGAGCTGCTCGTTCTGCGCTACGATGCAGTGCTCGGAGCTCTCGGCGTCGTTCGTACTTGCGCCGAAGTCTTTAGGGACTCCGTCGGACGCGCAAGTCGCGCCTGCTTGGATGCGTGGATACTTCGACGGCGATCGCTTGGCAGCTCGTGTAGTCGTTCCGTCATCGAGGAAATAAAAAAAAAGCATGTTGCTGGTGTAGAAAGGTATGCATACATCCTTCAAATGCTTGTCGAAGTTCTTCATGTCATTCTTTAAGGCTTTTGGTAATTCAGAAGGCGTTCGGCGTACCTTTAATCGCCGCACCAACAGCGTGCAGCATAAATACAAGCTCTCGCTGTTGCCGCCGTCTCCGCGCACTTATTTCATCGAAGTCGTCGTCGACCAAACACTTTTTCGATGTTTCGACGGGACGGGAGCCATGTTCAAGCGCGCGCCGGAAAGCCGGAACCGGAAACGTTAAAAAAGCAGGCGTCAGATGGCGCCTCGGTACCAAAGTGCGTTCTTCAGCGTGGCAGAAATTCCCCCTCTTTTCTTTTTTTCCTCCTCCCCTTTCCTCCTCCATTTTCCTCCTCGCTTTTTACGGCGTTCTCGCACGAGTGCTAATGGGCTTACCGGCCCCCCGACAAAATCTCTATCCCTTCAAGGTTCTCTGCTTCAATCCCAAACATCAGGGATTAGTTAGGCAGCCTGGACATGAGCTCGGAAGGGTTCGGGCTGGCTCGCTTTTCTCCTTTGTTTTTTTTTTTTTCTTTTTTTTTACTCTTTTTTTTTTTTTTTTTCAGCTCTAAAACACACTCAGATAGTCAACACCAACTAGCCCAACTACAAGTTCTTTTACATTCAGATACTTCCGCGTGCGGCCACATACGCTACAACACCGTAAACGGTGGTATATTTATCTCGAGTGAACGGAACTTGAACATCACAGCAGAAGGAAAAAAAGATGGGTATTTTCATCTGAACTTTGAGCTCTATCCAGAGAGTTGAAAATTGGTCGTTCTAACAACGGCACACTGAAGAGTGATTGTATCACTATTGTGTTTTTGTTTTTCTGTTTTTTGTACAAAGTAATAATCATGAGTAATTACAAGTCAAAGATATTGCAGTCAGAGGGACACAGTCTGACCATTTCTGGGGCATAATATATAGGTTCGCACTACAGGTGTTTTCTAGAGTGACGGCCGCCTCGTTGAAGCTACTAAGAAGAGTAAAAACAAACTTCCATAAAAAGTGAAACGGTTTATGGTATATTTCATCTATTTTCAGCCTTTGAAAAAAAAATTCTTCGTGGCCAAATGTGCATTTAGTTTTTGTCAACAAATGTAACTCGCGTGGCTTCCTTCTGACCTGTAACAAAGCTTATGAAACATGACAAAATTCCTTGTGATAAAGCGCCCGCCCCATCATAAACTCAATTTCGAATGTCCCGGAATTTGTTTCTATAGGCCGGAAAAAAAAAAAAAAAAGAGATGCATGCAAAGCCGCGTGTTTCACGCTTTATTTATATCAGCAAAGAACTGCCCTCTGTTTTATATACAGCGTTGGTTTTTTTCTTTTTTTCCCCCTACTAGATATTAGAAAAAACGTGCAAATTAACGTTTTGTGGATGTGAGCTCTACGGCCAGGTGAAAATTGGGTTCAAGAAAGAACGCAACAAAACCGACTGGTTACCTAAAATTTGTTAATGAACTTTTTGAATATAAAAGAAAGCGGGATAATTTTTGTCAGTATATTGTCATTGTTAACTTTATTATCATTTTTTACGTGCATTTAGTACTCGTGTTTTCTATTTTGCGCTCTCGGTGCGTTTTGTATTTAATCTTGTAACCACTTTATTCTTCGTAGCTCTGTTGGAGGTATGAATCATATTCTTTTTGTGTGTGTGTGTGTGTTTGTTCCTCCCTGCCACGGCCCCACGGGCCAGCAGTATGTACAAATAAATAAATAAATAAAGTTGTTGGGCATAATCGAAAGCCACCAAATTGTCCAGTGAAAATTAGCGCCATTGCGAATTTGTGTAGGTGAGCTATATGGCCAGGCGAGGATTAGGCTCAAGAAAGAACGCAACTAAAACCGACCGATTGCCTAAAATTCGCTAATTAACCTTTTAGTTAGAAAAGAAAAACGACATCGTGTATTTAGAAAGTTGTTGGTCGTAATCGCGAGCCACCAAACCGTCCATTCTTAAAAAGATGTAACGCGCGTACACTATTATACGGCGTCTTGATACGGCGTCCTCCTAATTTTGGCGCGAAAATATAGTTCTGATTTTATGTGGGCTCCATCTCCGCGTGGCACAGCCCGTAACGCCATGAAGCCAAAACGACAGATCATGCGCATCGCTGTGACAACGCCACTGTAGAAGGGGCGAGGAGTGTGGCGGCCGAAAAGATTGCGGTAACACGATTCGCGTCCAAATTCGGCATTTTAGGACGCCGTGAACCACTTCACGTGCACTACATCTCTTTAAAAATGAATGATTTGGTGTTTTTGATGACTACAGATAAGGCACAAACCGAAATTGCGTAACTCGAACGTCTTTTGTAGAAAAATGTCTACTCGTAAAAAAAAAAAAATCGCTCTGTATAAGCGCGATTGTAAGGCAGTTCGTTACGTCCGGCGACATCATCACGGCATGGAAGGAGACGTTGACCACAGATCATACGCTGTGTATGATCTGTGGTCACTGTTTTTTTTCGTGCGAGAATGAACAAACATTTGATACAAAATAAAATAGATTTAGCATTCACCAAATTCGACTTGTTTTACTTGATTCAAATAGATATTTGATTTTATTACACTTATCTTGTACCCGCACACCCCTCCTTTATTCCCTAATGAATTACAAGTGATAATTACATTGTTTTTTTTGTTTTTTTTGTCGTGCGAGGTCATCACAATTTATTATTAACAATCGGAGCTGTGCGATTACGCGGAGGCCGCGCATTTGAAGATATTCAGAATTGTTCTGAATACACAAACAGCCTCAAACATCTTGCTGTTTGGGTCCTTTCCTACAGACTATCCCTGTCAACTCAACGCGCAAACACGATGTGAAGCGTGTCTGCGCACGTTGGAAAAGAGATACCGGCGAGCAAACCATAGTGTCGAATGTCCATGCATCAAAACGCCCGTGCACCGAAATATCCGCGCACCGAAAAGTCCCTCACCGAAATGTCTTTGCAGCAAAAAGTCCGTACACTGAAACGTGCACCAAAACGTCCGCACCGAAATGCCCTACAGCAAAACGCTCCACGCCGAAAAGTGCTAGACCCACTACGGATGGGGTCCTCCGTCACCTCTGGCGGTTTACGAACCATAATGATACAATGATACAGAACCACTGGTCTATGGAGCGCCATCCCTGATATACAGAAAACGCCGCTCGTACTTCCCGTTGTCGCCATGAATCCGACAACGAAAGATGCCAAATCAGATATCTATATTAAAATTGATACTTTAATGACTACTTCTTTGAGCAGGACGAGGTATTTGTGCTCTCGCAACCAGCAAGAATCATCCTCCAAACCAATGCTAAAAAAGAGCCAATGCAACTGGTTGGGAAGAGCAAGTGCCAAGCTCGCTCAAACAGCTACTCGGTTGGTTCAGCTCCTTGTCGCAGGTGTGCCGGCTGGCTTTTGGATAATCTTTTCAAATCCTTGAAGCCTTTCATTTCCTCCACCCCAAACTTGTCAAAAAAAAAAAAAACAGTTAGCAAAAAAAAAAAAAGTCGGAAAATGGCGAGGAGGAAATGAGAGGCGATTTCCTCCTTTCACAGGTGGCGAGAAGGAAAGTGAGGGTCGGGTTCCTTCTCTCTGCTTGCGGGCCGGTGTAGGACGCCGATCTCACTACCCCTCTGCTTCGACTACGGTAGTGGTTATGGCGTACGCCAAAATCAATACCGTAGTCATTTCGGCGTACGCCATAGTCAATACCGTAGTCTTTTTCGCATACCCCAAACACACTACCCTTACGCCAAATTCAATACCTTGAATAACGTCGGTTCAGCAGGGGTTGAGCCAGTTGAGCTCCGCATTTCGCTAAAACTGGCGGAAGTAACTTTCTGCAGCAAAATACCCTGATTGTTTGTTGTTGTTTGTATGAGCAGCGGAACGCGCGCGGCAGGCGTTGTTAATTTTGATTAGCGTTGATACGGCTGACAGCACAAGCAAGGAAGCTTGGAGTGATTCTGTGTGAATGTGATTTGACATCGCTTCTTTCTGTTTCTTCGATCGTGGTGCAAATGCAGGTGCCCGACTCCCGAACGATTCGAAGGCAAGAGTGGTAGCCCACCTGTCCGCTGGTCTCAATCGCATGCACTGTCGTCATTTTGGGCACATCGGAAGAAAATAAGACGCTCACTATTTTAAATAGCGTGCGATCGGCCTGTCTAGGTTCTGGCGACACCGTTTCAGGCTGTATATGAGAAAATTTAGCCACTACAGTACGACTGCTAGCCTGGGGTATGTGCCTCACAACAGATCGAAACGCGGTGGGGGTGGGGATCCCTGGCAGCGGGACCTTTCGCTGTACGAGCTGCGGTGCGCTAACACACTCGACCTCCGATACCCCCTTGGGTCACAGCGCTTGCTGAAAGAAGTTTGGATCGTTTTACGCAGATTTTGCAGTGCGTACGAGACGCACAACTGCTACGTACTACGTCCTAGATGCCCAAACTGAGGCTCGCTACTTGTGCGCGGCTCTCGTGATCTGGAGAACAGTATGCTCGCCATGAAAATGTTGCAGTGAGAAGTACGGAAAAGTAATATTATAAAAGTAGAGTATTTAAAACTGGCTTGCATTGTCACTGAACATATGAAAACAAAACTGATTAGGAATGCCAATCAGGCAATCAGATCGGGTAGGAATGTGATATAATGTGCTCAAGTTATGTGTGAAGTTGAGTCGGCACAGGAATTCAAACTTGTTGGCCCCACCCCCGCTCCTAAATTCTTCCAATGTTGCTGGCAGTTTTTTTTTTTTTTTTTTTTTTTATTATTATTATTATTATTATTGTAACTTCAAAGGTCCCAACAGGGGCATTACATAAGGAGCGGGGGGGGGGGGGGGGGGGGGGGGGAAGTACATAAAAAATACAAAAGATCAACATATGAACAGACAGGTGGCTGGCGCCTACAGTGCTGGTGAGTAATATAAACAGTGAGAACAAGTGTGTGTGAAATAAAACTGGTACATAAATACACTAGCTAAAAGAGTAATCGAAGCATTGTGGAACAAGACGGGGTCACCTATTGCCGGGCAGAACCAGGGTAATCACCGACTCGCACCAAGCATACCAGAGCTTCCAGTCGGGCTTGGTGTCCTGAAAAGCGCTGCAGGTGCTCAAAAACAAAAGACCCCCAAAGGAGCCCATAGAATTTGAATGGGTACCTGCCCACTCCGTGGTAGAGGGCAACAAACTTGCTCACCAGCAGTCCTGCGCGCTGACTTACCGGGCCACAGCCATGGAAGAGGTACAGGACCAACCTATGGTGACCTAAAAGGAAATACTAGTCGCACTCTACTGCAAGGATAGGCGAAGACTGCCAGCCCCGCATCCTAAGCTAACGCTGGAGGAACAGGTAGTGTATAGGCAAATTCAGTCGGGGTCCTTCCCCCACCCCCTTTTACTCAGTCGCATATGTTCCCCACTCAATACAGTGGGAACTGCCCAGTGTGCCACGAGATAGGAACCCTCCGTCACAAAATAGGCGAGTGTAGATTCAATCAAGACCACCCACTACCCCCACCCTTCCCCCTGTAGAGCGATGGGAGAACTTGCTGTCCAGCCCCGCCCTGGAGAATCAGCTTCAATTGGTCAATAGGGGCCAGGCAGACAAGGCAGCATATAGGATCTCGTGAAGAGGGAAGCCCTTCCATCCGGCAGAGACCATCGTGCTGAAATGCTCAAAATAAAAGTTTATTCTCTCTCCCTCTCTGATTGTTTGAAGTAGTTTGTGATCCGAGATTTGTGACGTGGGGTGGTTTAGTTGTGCCGATGCTCTTCTAGGAGGAAGTAGCAGTGAGTTATGAAGCATTAGATTATAATAGAAAATTTTATGAAACGGGGTTAAGCATGATATCTTATGGCATGACTTATACAGCTGGAGTTTCAGTGCAGAGACACTAGTTCTTCGGTAATGATTATTAAGAATCAACCTGGCCGTGCGATTTTGAACTGACTCAAGATGGTTAATGGGATAAATTTGATGAGCATTCCGAATTGATACAACTTTGGTCCAACGTAAGTCTCGTATGCCATTATCTGGAGATGAGATGGTGGCACCTTCAGATTTCTTTTGATGTACCCGAGAGTGTGCGAAGCCTCTGCTGAGTCTGTTTCAATGTGGTTATTCCAGGTTAACTCAATAGGCAGTGTTGCACCAAAATATTTATAGATGGAGGCAGGCAGAGATGATTAGTCCAGAGCCAATGGAATACGAAAAACATGATGTTACATGTTTCCAAGTAAAGCGAAGTACTTTACATTTTGACATGTTTAATGACATAAGTCATTTGAAATACCAGGCATGAATCAGGTCAAGATCACTCGGAAGATTTAAATGGTCATCAGACAGTAATTTTGCGATATAGGACACAATCGTAAGCAAAGAGACAAAGCCTACAATTGATAAGTCGTTAATAAAAATAAGAAACAGTAGTGGACCTAGTAATGCCTCCTGTGGAACTCCAGATATAACGTTAGTAAAGTCTGGCATATGGTTGTTAGCCAGAGTGCGAGAAAAGAGAAAGTCATGAATCCAAGAAAGGACCAAAGGGTCGATACCCAGGATAGAAAGTTTTGAAATTAGATGACGATGGGGAACTCTGTCGAATGCCTTCGAGAAGTCGAGGAATACAGCATCGGTTTGGCCCTGCGAGTCAAGGTTAGTGATTAACTTGTGTTTGAGTTCAAAAAGTTGCGTCTCGCATGAAAAACCCCTACGAAATTCATGAATTGATGATTGTAAAAAATATGATTGGCTTCTTAATATGATATGGGATGATAGTTTGAGGCCAGCACACAATCACCGCTTTTAAAGACTGGAATGGCCTTCCCCAGCTTCCAGTCCAATGGTATACGCCGTTCCACCTTCAGTCCGAGCACACTGGACGCCCCGAGCTATCCCAGCCGATCCAGTGTCGGGACAAAATCGTGTGACCTTTTGGTTGGCCAGAGCGACGCAGGGAGCTCAAGGTCACATGACACTCTCTCAACGCTGGATTGGCTGGGATAGCTCCTAGCGTCCGCTGCGCTCGGACTGAAGGTGAAACGGAGTATAGGCAATACTGCTGTAATGATTAAGAAAATATGAATGTGAGGAATTCACTAGATATTACTTTGGTGTTGCTAAGAATCTTGGGGCTAATATTGTCTGGACGACAAGATGATAAGAGTTTTAAACCTATAAGTCAAAGTATTCTGGAAGCAGAAATGTTAGTGTCATTGGAGGCCATGGGCTCAAAACCCTCAAAACCAGAGCAAGGCAAACTATATGTATATGATTGACGCTTTCGTTTGATAGTATGAAAGAGAAATATTTGTTTAAAGCTGTAGTGCAATGTGGCTCAGACACTGCGTCTACATTTTCATTCTTTAGTCGGATAGAGTCAGTATTATCTCTGGGTGAAAATACCTTCCAGAACTTCTGGGGGTTACTTTGCAGAATTCTTGGCAGGCCCAAAGAAAATAACTTTTTTTTCGTCAACCTTACGCTCTGTACAAGATTTGAGACATGAAAAATATTTGTCCCAGACTTTGTTATTATTTACTTTTTTAGCTCTTTTATACATGTGCTTCTTTTTGTTATTTATAATGATTGTAAAGCTTTATATTGTACCAGGGGTTATGCCCGTCGCTGTGTACAATAACATTCGGAACAAATTGCTCAGTTAAAATATTAAGTTTGTTTTTAAATAGCGACGAGTTTTTTTCCACCGATCTTGAACGAAGGTTTTCGACATACGACTGATAGAACGATGACACGTTCCGATTTATGGTGACGTAGTAATCACCTCTGTTATAGCTCACGAATTGTTTGAACAGTTGGGCTCAGCGTCGACACAGGGATAGATAACTCGATGATCAAGATGCCGTGGTCACCTAAACCAGCAACACAGTTGACAGTTTTTATTATTTCTGTCGTGCTTGTAAGGGTACGGTCAAGAATATTGTCGCCACAGGTGGGTTGTTCAACAACTGGGGTGAGGTTAAAGTTCGAACAGTTATTGAAAAACTCTCGCGCAGCATTCGAGCTGCTCGTGGTAAGATGAACCCAGTCAATGTTTGGAAAATTTAAGTCGTCAAAGATAGCAAAGTCTCCTTTTGGGTAAAGACTTTAAATGTCGAGCAGTATGGTGCGCAAAGTGTTGCAGCGCTCAGAACCATTGTTCGGTGCCCGATAATATGATGGGCAGGAGATCAAACTGTAAGGGGTACTTTACTTGAACCTGTCCCCACAGCCCGGTGTTTACTACCAGAGCATAACAAAGAAATTGAACTTCGTCATCAGTCGTGGGCACGTTAACAGCAAAAAGTAACAGTGTTACTGTTACAATTACCTGGGGGGGAAAAGTAACACTGTTACAGTGACAGTTACCGGCTTCAAAAAGTAAAATGCTACAGTTACTGCAAAAAGAATAACGCCTTTACCTTCTCGTTACAGTACAAAAATTGGACTTAAGCAATCACAAACTAAAACAATATTATTTTATTTGTTACACTACAGTAAGAAAAAAGGTAAATTGAGAAATTAGAAAAATTTAAACTCGAAGGGTGTTTCTTTTTTTTTGCGTGATTTGCCATCTCAGCATTTTGATGTGCATAATTTATTTGCAATAATTGATAAGCCAATGTTTTTGATGAGCGACATCGAAGATGACGCTTCAAAGGCCGCTTTTTATACGACCAAAGCTCTGGTAAGAGCGAAGCACTCGTATCCAGACCGTGCATGACAAGCAGTCTTGGGCAGTAACTATAGTTACTAGCGTTACTGGTAGCTAGAGTTACTTTTTGGTAACGAGTTACTCTTTACTGCTGATAACTTGTAACTGTAAGACTGTTTCTTTTGTATTGGGTAACTGTAACTGTAACTCCACACATTAAACAAACAAAAAAATTGTCTGGTTTAGCACCACGACTGAGAATCGAGTCAGCACGAAACCAATTTTAAGGAAGCAGCACCTGTGGTGGTAGGGGCGGCGAACAATGGCCGTTTCACTGACTTTGTCTCACTCTTTTCATGTGGGGACCATCTGCGGGTGTCGGTGCTCGTGCAATATGTCTCTGAGTGTTCCGTCTGGGCTGTGTCTGCACCCCCCTCTCCCTTCGCCTTTGCAGGATATGTCCGTGCTGTCATTTTTACACCCAGCGGGTCACCGTCTCCTCTTCCCTATTAGTTTTCAAGGAAGCCGTCCCCACATTGTGCAGGAAGCCGGCACTTGTTTCACTTATTTGTTCTCTTCAGAGCCGCTCGAGTAAACACGAAGGCAGGTTCAAATGAAATTGCCTTTTTCGTTGATAGCCTCAAGAAACACCCCAATGGTTGGACACTTTGTTGTGGAACCACAGATGGCTTTTTGGACACAGACACCGCAGTGGTCGTCGTACATTCTCGTTGAGCACCAGAAGGCCTCACTTTGTCTCCTTTCCTGTATATTCTTTCAAAACTGTTTGACCCGCTACGTTCAGGCCTGCTTCCGAGTATATCCCGTGAGGTAATTATGCGATCAACCGTGTCCTCATTCATTTTGGAGTCAAAAATAAACAAAAACATTAACTGATGTGGGCCGATGACAATTTTGAAAAACAGTTGATTCTAAGTTATAGTCATATGCAAATAGTGGATTTTGAGTTTGAAGCCAATAGTTTTGGCCAAATATTTTCAATTTGAATATTTAAAAGTTTTCCCATGCCTTTCACTGCATTATATGCTTAGACGAAAACCCAGCTAAAATCGTGAAGGTTGTTCTACTTGTTCATTTATAAGGTAAGTTTAGCTATCAAATATTTATGAACTGTGACCTCAGAAGGTCTGATGTCATGGGATGGCAAGTAAACGACGGATCTGATATAAAATGAATCCTATAGAGACAGCCAATCATACCCAATTGAGTGAATTTACAAATCTTGCCATATAAAATATTCTTTCTTTAATCTCGAGTTAAAAAATGAAAGCCAATTACAACTCCCCGTAATGCCGAATCAGAGCGCAGCTCTTGAGGAGGAGGAGGGAAGTAGTGAGGGGAAGGTATACTCCTTCCTCCTCACCTCCTTATCCTCCTCCTCCCCTCATTCTTGAATCTCCTCTGGTGGGGTTTACGTGACCTTGGGAGGGGGAGAGGTCGTGTGACCTCGGGGGGGGGGAAGGGGGAAGGGGGGTCACGTGACCTTGGGGGAGGTGGGGGTTACATGCAGCCCTTGTGGTTAGTCCATGCTAAGGTGTGAGGAAATCTAACATGCTGAGCTTGTATCCATTTAGCCGAAAAACCAATTACTTTTATGTAATTGGAGCCGTTTGGCTAACAGCTAGGAGGGAGAGAGAGACAAATTTTATTTACAATGATGCTTCGTCCGCATTATCTGCATCTCATCAGCGGTCAAAACGATGCTGGTAGTGAGGGCGGCAGCATGGTCCCTGCGACATTGAGAATGTGTGACACTAATTGGGGCCATAGTGTCAGTTGTGCTTCCCGGGGTGGGGCGGTCCAGCTCTTCCAACTGACAGATATGGTAGGCATGAGGAGGAAGGGGGTGAGGTAGTATGGAGATGGTTGTGCACGGGTACAGATCGGTTAGGGTAGGCATGCACTAGTTATTAGGCACATATTCCAAAGCGCCGCAAAGCAATATTTAGCCGACATATAAGCCATTGCACGGTGCAGGCACATAGCCAGAATTTTGTTTCGGGGGGCGCCCGCCCATGACAAAATGCTGTATGAGGGGGAGGGGGGAGAGGAGGTCCGAGCAAAATGGAAAATTTCGGGGGGAGCCCGGGCGCCATGGGTCTCTCTTCTGGCTACGTGCCATGGTGTATACATGAGTAAATCGTAGTGTAGCAGGGAGGAGGGGAGGGGGGAGAGGGAATTATTGTGTTGCGAGACTTGAAAAGTTTAAATTTTGGTAACAAATCACTCCTTTCTATTATTCCGTATACACCGTGAAAACATTTCCTTGCCATTTGCATACTGTTTGGTATACACATCTAATACATTTGGTTAGAATATTTCTTAGTATAGCAGATCCCCAGCTAAAATTCCCATTAGATCCAATTGAAATTTTAACTGGTTTTAACCGGAATCGATTGGTTTAGTGGGTTCCAATCAGCACATTGGCCGATGGGTCTCACCAATTGGAATTTAATAATTCAGAGGCATCCGGTTTAGAGAAGCTCGTTTTAGCGAACGCCGTTTTACTGACCCCGGTTTATCGAATCCCTTGAGAACCCAGTTTAGAGAAGATGGCGATGAGCTTCCCTTTAGCAAATTCGGCTGCCATTTGGCAGGGATAAACTGGTTGTCTGAAAACCCAACTGGTACCAATTGTAAATTCCAAGTGGAATCTAATGGGAATTCTCAACTGGGATGTCATATGCAAATTAACCTTCAGCACCAGCATCTTCTTTGCCAAGCATATTTTGTCCCTTCATCAGGGAAAGCAACCTCTCACTGGTGCGATCGTTTCTTTCATCTATATGTTCGGGGCAGCCGAAGCGAAAACAACCGCATCTCCACGTGGTGAATGATGTTGATTGGGGTGAAGCTCTGGTGGTGCTTGTTTGCGTAGACGCTGAGCCGCAGCATGCCGAGCCTTTCGTTCGTTGTCATCCATGTCACGCTGCGGTCAAATGCTCAAATGCTTATAACCACGTTATACCACACATTCTCTTTCTGACATGGATGAAAACGAACGAAAGGTTCGGCATGCTGCGGCTCACCGTCTACACACAAGCACCACCAGAGCTTCGCCCCATCAACATCATTCAACGGTACGTTGCCCACACAGCAAGAAACTTGGAAACAAAAGGCTGGCAATTAGTATTTCAATAGCTGCCCTCACATGTTGGCATCACAGGCAACGAGACAGCCGATCGTCTTGCAGCAGGAGCGCACCACCTTAATGTGCCAACACTCTATGTATAGATCGAAAATCCACGAGGCCAGACAACTTATACACAAAGAAATAGAGCGACAACATCCTGACCCGCGAGTCTCTGGAGGAAGACCACCCGTACGTGTGCCGCCAAAGCTTTCACGAGCCAGCGCCTCCATTCTGCATACCCACATGAAAATAAGCTGCAGCTTCCAGCTGGAAATGAAGATTTCAGCCACATTTTTGGCTAAGTTATACAGCAGCAGCTGGAAATCCTGTTTACAGCTGGAAATGGATGCTGCTCATGCTGGAAATCAGAAATTCCAGCTTGGAAGTACATGGGCCACCTGGAAGTTTCCCAGCTAGATAAGGAAAAAATCTAATTTCCAGCAAGAAATTTGTCCATTTCTGGGTGGAAACAGCCTGGAATTCGGCTGGTAAAATAGATTTCCAGCTCCAGCTGTAGTCCATTTCCGGTTCCATAACACAGCCTGGACTGGAAGCATTTCTATGTGGGTAGGCTTCGCACTGGGTGTGCCTTTACAGCAAAGGCCATTCATCGTCTGGACCCCACAATCAGCCCAAACTGCTCAAGCTGAGACGTTCCCGAGGACCTAGAGCACCTCATCTGGGTCTGTCCAAATCTAGCGGACGCGAGGAAATCTTTCCTCGATGGACTACAGCTCGCAGCTAGGGGTTGCCCACGGGACAACTGAAGACATTCTTTTTCCCCCAGGCTCAGTAAGAGATGCCACTAGAACATTCGCCTTACTCATAACGTTCTTAGAAGATGCAGATCTAATAGACCGGCTCTAAAGCATGGTGCCATACGCCCCGAGCCAGTGAACCGTCCATTCTCATAGGTAGTCCAAACTACCTCCACCCCCTATCTCTCCTTCCTCTTTTTTTCTCTTTTCTACTTCCTTCTTTTGATCCATTATCCCTAACCCGTCCCTACCCCGGAACTGACTCGCCCCCCACAGAAGGTGTGGCCAACATGTACCGGGATTTCTCTCTTCCCTCTCACCACTAATAAAAAAAACATCATTCACCACGTGGGATGCGGTTGTTTTTTGCCCTACACGAGCACGGGAGCACGTGCTCACGTGCTCGTGAGCACGAGCACCCGACGCCGGACATCGGAAGGACATGGCCAAAAAAAGCTTCGCCCCTAAAAAAAAAAAAAAAGCGCTGTCCCACAAGCTTGTTGGCGGGACAGCGACCTTGGCCGGAAAAGCGTTATCTGGCCCCGCCTAAATGGAGACATCTGGGGCCGTAAACTCGTGAAACACAAAGTTCGGGCCGAAAGTTCGTGGAGCGCGCCGATTGGATGTTGGCGACAAAAGCGCCAAGTCATCGTCGTGATTGTCCAATCGGTGCGCTCCCTCAACTTCGGCCCCAACTTCGTGTTTCACGAGTTTAGGGCCCCTGGTCACTTTATTGAAGGCTAAACATAAAACAGCGCAAAACAACGAGGTCTAGCTCCACAGCTAGGACTAGTGCAGCGCTCGTCCTGTGGTGTTTGTTCCTTTCCTTGGTCTTCTTTGTTTTGCGCTGTTGTACCTACATGACGTTTAACCAATCATAAACCTGAATTTTTTTTTATCTACTGTAGTTGCCCCTGCAATTGCTTGAGCTTCTGTACCATCTGCTCAGCCTGTGAGTTGCCGGTGATGAGGTGCGCTGGTGACTCAGATGATATTCATGCAATAAATCCCAAACAAACCTTCATTAACACTTCAATTGTGTCTAACAAAGACCATAAATCCTTGATTACTACGCTCGACGACATGCTGCTATCCACTCACACCTCGAGCCATTTGGTGTATATAACAACCTGAAATGCTTTTCCTCACTGAACCAGCAAAGCCTATGTGAATTTCATTCCAGGATGTTGGCCATTCTCACTGTGTCAGTGCTTTTTGCTTGTGTTTCTGGTTGTTTGGCATTAAGTATGGGATCCAGACATAATGGTCCCGGACAATATGGTTCCGGACAAAATGGTCCCATGTCGTTTTCGCTGCATTTTTTCTTTTTTTTTTTCTTGCTTTTCACAGGTTTGTAGATCGCATGTATTTATTTTTGGTGAACATTTCTGACATGAGCCATTGGTTATTTTAGAGTTACTTTTTAATTGCTCGGTCTTCAAAGGTTTATGTTATTAAATGTGATTCGCAAAATACTTCTATTGCGAGCCGTTCGTCAATCTAGAGTTTATATTTTTCACGGATAATTTTCGCCATTTGTTCTACTTTTCGTGTGTTCAACTTGAGTTTCAACCAGGCTACCGAGAAATGCAACAGCAACTTCAAACAATCTGCACACAATTGAGCCGTATCATGAATGACCCTCTGAAAGGCGTGGGCCAAGTGCCGTTTCAGGATCGTAGACCTTTTGGACTGGATTGGGTTTTTATGGCACAAGGGCTGCTGAAGCCCAACAGCATCAAAGAAGGGTAGACCTTTTGTGGAACGTAATAAAACGCGTCATGTGTTCAAAAGCATGTTTATTATTTTCCATTCTTATTTTCTAACATTGCATCAAAACATGCGGTATCTGCACGGTAGGTTGCCTTTATTCCCCCTATGACGAATTGACATGTGACGAATGAACCGTTAAAAGTAATCGCTGCAGATATCACTGACATTTTAGGGGAGGCACTCACTTGATCGAATGACGTTTTAGCGAACGCCCACGTTTCACCGAACGACACTTTAGCGAATAGTCGGACGCCGCGAAGCGGCATTTTCGGGAGGGCCAAGTGGGTTCATATTTTTGTAATGAGCTGCCGCAGACTGTCGCCGCGAAGCGGCGTAAAGCGCAGCGCGACGGATGGGTTAACGCGCGCCCCCGTTATTCGCTAAAACGTCCATTCGCTCAAATGTCGCTGTTCGCTAAAATGTCATTCGCTCTTGTGATATGGACCCACATTTTAGACAGTGCGTCAAATGTGTCGGTAATTTTACTTGGGACCATTTTGTCCAGGTTTGCGCTTGGGACCATATTGTTCGGGATCATATTGTCCGGGATGATATTGTCCGGGACCATTTTGTCTGGGACCATATTGTTCGGGACCATATTGTCCTACATCCATATATGCTATTTTCACCAATTCCTGGCCATCAGATGTACAGCTTCTGGCACAGGCTTTCATGGCGATGATTCTGCGGTATGTGGAGTGCACCAGAGTCAGCGACCCAGACCGTGGATCCATTGGTATCACAACACATGATTCCTGCATTAAACAACATCATGTCACCAACACACTGATCTCACCAGCTATTGTGCACATGCTTGGTGACGCCACAACTGCTCACAGGGGACAGACAGCCGTGCACAAGACAGGTGGTGTCGTTTCGTGTACTGCACGCACAGGCCCGCAGCGGGGTTATCACGCGTGCAGGGGACTGCAGTTCTCAGAATGAATAGCGGCAGCAGCAGCGTAACAAAACTCTTGAATAGGTCTAAAATATCCTCTCTGGGGCCTCTGACATTTCTACCCTGAACTGCTTCGGACACGTGAGAAAGGCTGAAATTCTATGTGGTCTTTTCTGCCAGCTTCTGGAACATAATTAGAGTCTCCTGCAGGTCAAGAATAGCAGGAGAATTCTCTGTCCCTCTCTTTCGACATTGGCGGAGTGAACACTGGAGAGAAGCAAACCACCTATCATGACAAGTAGAGGTGGTTTCCTCTTCTCCACTCTCATGCTGTTCTTGACCTGCAACAGACTATAGCGCCCTTGTCAACGCTTGCAACATGAGCAGAACTGTGGGAGGGTTGGGCTCATCCTTGCCCGCAAAAAAGGCAGTCTGCTCAAAATGTCTGCGTTCAGATTCTTCAACGCACAGCTACAGGCAACACTGAATTTGATCAGTAACCTGCTGGCACCTGTCAGCACCATGGATCGTCTTGATCAACTCGAGGCAATGATGCCGAAAACCTCGTCCTCGGAGTTTTCGTGCAGCGTGGACTCTGACGTACACTGCTCCAAGAGTCCGCAAAGAAAAAAAGGTCCAAGGCACCTAGGAAGAGGGTTCCTACTCAAGCTGAGTCAGCCGCAGACACTGCAGTCGCTGACCAACGTGACTGTCAGCTCGGTTTCTCGGCTGCGCACGGACATTATCGCCTGGTTTCACCAGATAGATTTCAGGTTCCAGACGTTTAAAGTTGCACCAGGTGAGGCCATCCCATTGATTGTATCCAAGCTACCATCTAAGCTAGGACTCCATGTGGATTAGGTACCACCTCAAGACGGCCAAGCTAACAATGTAGAGCAAATGAAGAAAGGTTTCCGTCGTCGTTACAACCTGGACAACGAAGCTGAGGCGAAACAAAAGATGTTCAGCACAAGTCAGCACTCGGGAGGGTCCTGCACCCAGAGCCATACATACGATCCTGCACCGACTCCGCCTTCTGTTTACTGGAGCTCATCCACGAGTGCAGCTACCCAGAGACGAAGGCGGAGAAATGCAAGGTTATCCTGGCCACACTCTTCCACAAAGCACGAAAGCATGCTTCGACAGGCGCTTCGCTTCGTTGAATGAGTTGCTGGACTCTTTCCTTTGCTTTGACCAGGTTGTCTTCAGCCAGCCAAAGACACCGGTTTTGGCTCTCGCTGCAGAGCGAGTGCAAGCTGCGCAGGGACAAAGAAAGCGCGCTCCCTCCTGCTCTCGAAGCAGGGCCGGCCACCGCTTCATCGGAACGCCGACGACAGCAATCGTCACCAGCACCCTTCTGCAACAGAGAAGCAAAAGAAGCAGCATGTGTCGCTTCAGCATATGTCAAAAACTTTGCGGGACTTTCAATGTTCTTCGTCCCAATATCCTGAAGTTCGTCCGCTCCGTCTCATTTGTAAGAGAAGCGGCCACTTTGGTCACGTGATGCCGGCAAGAGCTGACCCAAGAATTTCTGGAATGGCAACGGCACTTTGAGTCTGTTGCGTTGTTGACGGAGAAAAGTGAAAACTTGATGCCCCTACCGCCTGGAAGGTGTCATCAGTAGTTTGTCACATCACCTCTGGTGCTGCAGTGGGCATCAAGACAATTAAGCTTAGCAATGCGGAATCTGAGCCCATTTTCCGTTGATCAAGCCTTTTTTTGCCAGGGGACTTCTGTCTCAGAACCTTGGAAAGTTGTCAACCCTCATCACCAACGTTGGTGTTACATTCGACAGCGGTACGCAGCTCGGAAGTTGACCTCCAGACAAATCAAGCTTGCTCAAGAAAAGCGAGAAAGCGACTTTGACAGTGGCACATGTATGTTCTTTTTGAGAAGGACTAGCTCGTGTTGTAGGAGAGCCCACTCATCAGAGTCAAGGCAACACTATGATTTACTGGCCCTCGCCAAATTGTGAGCCGGCTCTGAGTGCCGCTGAGTGGGCAAACTTTCTTGTGCAAATAAAAATTATTATTATTATTATTATTATTAGTGAGGTACAGTGTTGAAAAAATAGTGCCTCCAAGCACGCTCGCCACAAAATCTGCTACGGCCCGCATCAGATTTACCGCCAGTTTTTCAACCGCGTTGTGTTGGCTCGATTATGCCTTAGCTTTGGAGCATCCAGAGTTCTGCCTCCACTGCGGTACACATTGCAAACGGAACAGGGCTAGCCTTCAAAAAGCGCAGTTCTGCATCTTTTTTCAGATCCAGGTTCACCAAGGGTTCTTAGTGCCTGCTCATCCCTGGGTCAAGAGCTTCCTCATGTGTCAGCAACGCGTCATCTAGGGTCTTGCCCTGGTCAAGGTGGTAAGCTACTGTCTACCTCAAACTCCATTGGTCTCCCTTCGACTTTGGGTAAGACCAGATAATTCTTGACCAGTACATTATTCAGTGAAGAAAGGGAGAAAACACAGGCGAGCTGGTGAATGACAAACATAGTAAACCCGAGACTTAGGAAAATAAAAAAAAAAATGAAATGAACATTGAAGTCTCGGACACAGGTTGAAGTTTATTCAACAAACACCGCCTTATATACACGTCCATACCTCCTTCACAATCCACCCTTTGGCGAATACGTGCTGCCACCTTGACACGCAACTGGGATCGAGAATAAATGGCTAGAAAACAACGCGCGCACCAGGCCTCTCTAACCTGTTCGACACACAAAACGTGAGCCACATCCTATTTGCCCATTGAGCCGCTGTGACCTAGATACGGTTTCCCCAAACTTGCCTGTGTCCCGATCGTTGGTTATTTTCTGTCCCGAAGTCGACATGAAGAAACCATTTTTCCTCTCTGCTCGGCCAAAGGAAAAGAAAGAAGGTAATAGAACCATTTACTCTCAAACAAATGTTTCTACAAAAGATCCTACTACTAGGTGTAACATAACTTCCAACCATACCCAGCACACGAAACAAGAAACAAAAAGGACATGAAACCCAGACACAAAAGAACAGGCCAAAACAAAGGACCTCAAACCGCAAAGGCTGCGCAAGCACAAGATGCCTCGACTGCCTTCACAGCGCTTGCAGTGAATGAGCACTCGTGCAACCGCCATGGTGTGATCCAAAGCAATTAGCTCACACTTGTAGAATCTGGCTAACAGTCCATGCTAAGGGGAGATGAAGCATAGAAAACTGCAGCTCTATAGGCACAAAGAAAAAAAAAAAAAAAGAACCTGCCACATTGGAAGAATATAGGAACAGGGATGGGGGCAACGAGTTTGAATTATGTGGGGGATGGAGAATATAGCACCCCTGCCCACCTGTTCCGACGCAACTTCGCACATAACCCGAGCCTATTTAAAGATCTGTATCACATTCCCACCCGATCTGATCGGCATTCCTAATCAGTTTTATTTTCATATGTTCAGTGACAATGCAAGCCAGTTTTAAATACTCTACTTTTATAATATTACTTTTCCGTACTTCTCACTGCAACATTTTCATGGCGAGCATACTGTTCTCCAGATCACGAGAGCCGCGCACAAGTAGCGAGCCTCAGTTTGGGCATCTAGGACGTAGTACGTAGCAGTTGTGCGTCTCGTACGCACTGCAAAATCTGCGTAAAACGATCCAAACTTCTTTCAGCAAGCGCTGTGACCCAAGGGGGTATCGGAGGTCGAGTGTGTTAGCGCACCGCAGCTCGTACAGCGAAAGGTCCCGCTGCCAGGGATCCCCACCCCCACCGCGTTTCGATCTGTTGTGAGGCACATACCCCAGGCTAGCAGTCGTACTGTAGTGGCTAAATTTTCTCATATACAGCCTGAAACGGTGTCGCCAGAACCTAGACAGGCCGATCGCACGCTATTTAAAATAGTGAGCGTCTTATTTTCTTCCGATGTGCCCAAAATGACGACAGTGCATGCGATTGAGACCAGCGGACAGGTGGGCTACCACTCTTGCCTTCGAATCGTTCGGGAGTCGGGCACCTGCATTTGCACCACGATCGAAGACACAGAAAGAAGCGATGTCAAATCACATTCACACAGAATCACTCCAAGCTTCCTTGCTTGTGCCGTCAGCCGTATCAACGCTAATCAAAATTAACAACGCCTGCCGCGCGCGTTCCGCTGCTCATACAAACAACAACAAACAATCAGGGTATTTTGCTGCAGAAAGTTACTTCCGCCAGTTTTAGCGAAATGCGGAGCTCAACTGGCTCAACCCCTGCTGAACCAATACCACCTAGAACACTGAACCGACGTTATTCAAGGTATTGAATTTGGCGTAAGGGTAGTGTGTTTGGGGTATGCGAAAAAGACTACGGTATTGACTATGGCGTACGCCGAAATGACTACGGTATTGATTTTGGCGTACGCCATAACCACTACCGTAGTCGAAGCAGAGGGGTAGTGAGATCGGCGTCCTACACCGGCCTTTCTCCGAACCCGCGCGCTCGAGCGCAGATGTCCGGAGTCTGGAGCTCACTAGACGGAGCAGAGTAGCGCAATCCTTTGAACCCCGTGTTTTGCCGACAACATGGCCGACAGAGCGGCTCAGCGCGAGTCACGTGGTACTCAGGGTTCCAGGAGGCGGCCCGCCCTATGGGAGAATACATGGAGATCGACATAACACGGCTGATTAAAAAACTAATGGCGAGTTCACATTTTTCAAAACTAGCCTGTCGTGAAGTTAGTAAAGCGCTAAACACTTTATCAAAGTCTTAATAATATCGGATGCGTGTGCAAATTTTGAGAAGGCAATTTCCAAGGCAATGGCGTTTGAAGCAGACGATTTTTGCTCGCAGCGGAGATGGGCTTTTCGGGTTGGCCGGAGCGGGTCACGTGAATGGTGTGACGTCGCCGTGTCGTCTGCTGCATGATGCCGCTCAGGCAATTTTTTAAAAAAAGTTACGTCCTTGCATGGCACTAAACTTATCGCATATTATTCTAAAATGTTTCATTATTATGTCAAAAATGATTTCCATTCCGCACATCCCCACAAAACTGAAGAAACAACGATTTCCTCACGTTCTCCATGCATTTATGACCGCAGTTGGAACCTCCGGGCGTTCGCCGCTACTCGCCGAGAGACGGCGTTCTAGATTGCGCCACTCTGCTCCGAAGGACACTCCGTGCGACGCGACTGGCGCGCCGCCGCGCGGCCGGTTCCGAAGGTAGGCAGTGAGCATCCCAGAGAAAACGAAACCGAAACCACGCCGGCGTACGTTGGTACGCGTTGAACTCGGAGTGGTGCTGTTGCGCTGGGTTCACAGCATGAAGTGCTGCCTGTGCTGCGTCATTAAGAGCTTCAATAGTTATGCGTCGTATCTCGTGGAGACAAAGTTTCACTGTTTTTCACCTCGCCGATGTTTTGTGGGACAGCGACAACGATGGAGCCGTGCCGCACGAAGCGAGAAATTTGGTGTCCCGATCATGTCTGCCACTGTGTCGGCACGCCTGAAATATTCTACACTGCCGCTTTGCGCTCTGCGTTTGTTTTCGTACCAGTAACGCCCACATGTGTCAGCGCCGATGGGACGAGCTGAAATGCCATCCCACACTCGCGGTTATGCAGTGCCAATTTCGTTGGAGGAATGCCCTCCAAAGAGGTTTCGTCCCCATCGTACCTGTCGATGATATTTCCGGACAAATACGGCACGCAATCTGTACTTCATGAAGAAAGATTTGAACGGTAAAGAAAGTGACAAATATAAATCTAAAGAAAACTACCATGAAACTCAGAATCACTGGAGAATCGGCGTTTGAGTATGGAAGTTTATGTGGTGTGCTTTCTTTCTTGATCAGCCTCCTTTTGGATGTGGAAACACTGACACCCCGAGTTCTGTAGAGAACAAATTTTTTTTCTCGGCTTTAGAGCCACCTATCGCAAAGTGGTTCGAACTGGAAGTACCGTCCACTGGTCCCTTCCTACCCGTAAAGTGTCCACCTCGCACCATGAGTGGTATTTTCTGACAGCCTTTGACGGTCAAAGCCAGTTCCCATTTAGTTACGCCGCCCAAACTAAATTTCCACCTGGTTTCGCTATGCCAACTATTTTTGTTATAATAAGTGTTCCGCCAAGTGACTGTCATGTCAAAGTACCTGTGGGCCGAAAATCAGCACCTCGCACAACAGGTTATTACACAAAAGCTGACCGCAAAAGCCCTTGGCGGCCAAACCGTGTGTTGGCCGACAACTTCGTTTTCTCGGCTTTGGAACCACCTTTCGTAAAGTTGTTTCAATTGGAAGTACAGTCCACTAGTCCCTTCCTACCTCTAAAGTCTCCACCTCCACCGACCAGTGGTATTCCCTTGACAGCCTTTTCATGGTCAAAACCGGTTCCCATTGAGTTACGCCGCCCAAACCAAATTTTCACCTGGTGCCACCTTTTTTTTTTGTATAATAAGTGCTGTGTCATGTTACTGTCAAGTCCAAGCATCTGTGTGCCCAAATCTGCACTTTGCACAGCCCGCTATAACACAACATTATTAGAAACAACTTTCACACCTGCTGTCTTAATGAAACTTGGCACACTTCGTGCAGAAACTTAGTGGACATCTCACTCGCCTCCAATATCATCGTTCCAGCAGTCCTACGTTTACAGCGACGAACGAAATAAATTTCCCACTCAAAGCAATTATGGTGGCGGCCGTCTTGCTTTTCGTAAAATTGCTCCAACTCCTTTTTTGGTCGCAACTAGAGAAATTCCCCCAAATAACGACTAAAACTCAATATACAAGAAGAGGAGAACAGCTAAATGCCCTTCTTAGGTCTGCCCCAGCATTCATGCAACGTCACCCTCAACGTATCGGCTCAAAAAGCAAAAGTTTCGTCCGTGCGCGCTTCCGCCGCCACAGCTTGGCATGCGAAAAGGCGCCGCAGGCTGCTGAACCAATACCACCTAGAACACAAGGCCTGCGCGTTTCCTCCTCTAAACGTCATCACTAGTAGATCCCCTCAGCGCCCCCTAGCTAGCCCGGATGAGCAACATCGTCTGCTACATCGTCTGCAACATCGTCTGCTCCATTGACTGCTTCAGTGGTTTGTGTAGCAGATAATGAAACAGATGCTCATGTCGAGTGTCTTTTGCTATAGCATACGATGAAGTTAGACGTTCACGTGGAGCGTCAAATGCATGAGTGAAAGTGCCTTACTGCTGTGCGAAGGGCCGCACAGCCCTCCGCTGGGCGCTGGACGCTGGCACTGGACGCCATTTTTGAGGGCGCTGTTCATACTCCGTTCATTCCAAAGCAGAGAACGCAGCCAATGCCAGAAGCACGAGAGTTCGAGGTGGCTGCTTTGAAGCGTTCTCCGGCAGAACGAGCGCGCGCTCGAGAAATGCTCGTCCCAAAGCCAGCAGCGCCAGCTAGCCGGCGCTTCTGGCCGAGGGAGTGTTCGTATGCACGTTACAAATGACCTGCAAGCTCGCTATCAGCTCGCTCAGCAGACGTGCACGCAGCTGTGGCCGCAAGTGAATGCGACGTAGTTGGCAGTGTTCCAAAATTTACTCGATCTTACTCCAGGATGAGGTGTTTATACCTTGGCGTTCTAAAATCTACCCGCGTCCAGCGTTTTTCAATATCTGTGTTGTCACGTGACACGACCCGTCGGAGTAACTCGGATCCATTGGGGTAAGATTTGGAACGCAGCCGTAGTTCTGAAGCCTCTGAAGCGGCCCATATATACTCTCGTCAAGCTTCGGGGTGTTTGCCGCTTGAGGCGGGTCGGGGATCTACTAACCAGAGCCGTTTATCGAGAGAGTTTGGCCATACATTGGTTTGAATAGGCGAGCATCTTGGGGCCAACCACAGGCCGCGAAACAGCCCCTAGCGGTGGTCGTGAGCTCTAAATTTGTGACACGACTAATTCAAGCCGTTTTAGCGTCGCTAGAGTTAAAAGGTGTAACTCTCAGTGACTGAAAACTTTGTGCGTGCGAGGTTTTCGTCACGCCAATGTTCAAGTGTAGAATAAACGAACGTGCGCTCCAAACCAGCGCCAACTTGCTAGAAACAGCGTCTCAGCCAGGGTGTAAGATAGACAGGTGGGGAAACGAGAGCCAAATAAGCGACCGGATTGTGTCCCCCTCTGTTTTCTCTTTTTCTGTGGCGCCATTTATGTGGAGCACCGCGAACTCTCACTCCGGGTGGGCGGCCGGTGGCGACCGGCTAAACTGACGGAGATGGCTTCTCGTGGATTTTCATTGGAAGACTGTCGTGCTCTCAGTTAATTTTGCGCAGTCTCCCATAGAGTTCCGCGCAAATCCGATTCCAATTTTTTTCCTCTCGCCGCAGCGCCATCTGTCGCAAATCGGGGTTACCTGCAAGCAGACGAGTACACAATCCGGTCACGGCGCTACGGTAGGCTTCTATGGGCCGTTTCCCCACCTGTCTATCCTACACCCTGGTCTCAGCTGAGACGGTGAAAGAAAGCACTGCCAAAGCCAGCGCACGAGCCGAGCGGGACACCGCGTCTCCAGACGCTCGCGCGCCCCGCCCTTTGCACTGTTTTCTTTCTGCCAGTCACAGATCGCTGTTCTAACAAGCCAACATCAGCAGTGCAGAGAAAGGTATGGGCACAAGCGCGTGGCTTTGGAAAGCGGCTCCTACGCACGAGTTCACGTACAAACAAAAGCGTTTTGCTGAGCTAGGTTCACGCGACATTTGTGAGATGGAGCAGAGAGGCCGAGATTGAACGCCTCTATTTCACGCTTTGAATGTCGTTTGCAATATTCTGACGTCGCGGTCTCCTGATTGGTCCACGCTGTGTCACAAATTTAGTTTACGCTCTAAGCGCGGGGGGAATATTCGGCGCTGGCGGCGGCCTTTGCTCCGCCTGTTGGCCAAACTCTCCCAATACACGGCTCTGCTACTAACGAAACGTCATGCGCAGGCCTTGTCTTCTAGGTGGTATTGGCTGAACGCGCCTCACGGTCGAACGCCAGCTCCTCCGCTAGCGGCGCTGCGCGCGTTTTTCAAAGCGCCCCCTATAGTTCCCGCACGGAGTGCTAGAGCTCACTAACGCCCGTTCCTCAACGTTGCCAACGTTGGTGTTCCCTCGTGTCGCCAGCGTCGCTCGCGTCTCTCGCTCAACCGTCAACGTCCTTGATTCCCTTGATTCCCATTAAACTCCCTACCTAAAGTAAATTTAAAAAACAAAAACAAAAAAAAAACCTAAAATATTGTTTTTTGAATTTATGAATATTTATCCATTCGCTCGTGCACTCATGTAATGAAAAGAGGGGTAGAACCACAAGCTGTTTGCGAAGAAAGTTGGACCTTATCATCTTGTGTTTCGCAGCTTGCAGTGTGCCAAGTGGTTAGTAGATGTGAAAACAAATGCAAAGAAATGAGAGCAACAGACATTACATGTCATCTGATATTCGATATTCAGTTGTGCTTACGAGAGCCGCGATGCCGCTCAAAAGCAAGACGCCCGTACAATGAAGGCCAGCGGCTCCACTTCTAATGATGATGAAATGGTATTGTACATCTCTAGAAGCTCTGCATTGCTCCAAGGCTAGGCGGTATCTGAGCAAGAGCGAAGCTGATTTGTGAAGCTAACGAGGCTGCTTAAACATTATTTCAGCGCTTGTCAAATGAACGAAATGGGAGCTCGGCAACACCATACTGTATTTGAGAAAGAGCTTTGCATTATATTGAAGAGACTAGAGTCTTCGCAATGCTTAGCTCAACAAGGTTTGCACCAAGAAGTGAACCCGTGGATGGGAAGCAAGTTAGTACCCTCGACCTGGCAGCAGTGATAATTGGAAGTGCTAAAAGGATGGAAAGCAACGAGGATTTGGGAAGAGAAACCATGCAAACAACCCAGCAGAGCCAAACTCCCAGGAAATGTCGAAGTAAGAGTTAACAAAAATATTGGACGCGGACGGTCGAGAACAAACAAGTCTGTCCAGAACAGTAGGTGCCCTTCATTACGGAAACAAGGTTCAGAGGTGAAGACAACCACCGGTTCATGTGTAAGAAACTATGCACTCGCCACTCCCAAGCGGAGTCAAGAGATAAACAGGAGGTTGCCCACAAACCATATTTCTCCGATTAGTAGAATTACTCCGAGGAAAGTGACTCGGAATAGCACACAGCATTATCAGAAGCAAAGCAGCCAGCAACGAGAGAACAAGACCCAGATGCCATCCAAAGATGGTGCTTATCAACATGAGGCTAAGTGGCCCGGCAGGAGCAAGGCATCATGTCGGCTGACCGATATTGTCGAGACATTAGAAGACAAGCAACTGTTTGTGAAAGAACCTTACGTACTGTTGGAGAGGTTGGAAAGTCCGCTTGCAACATGCCACAAGGTCAGCAGCGGTGAATCCCAGGGAAATGAACACGGTGTTGGAAACTGTACACTCTGCACTCCCAAGCAGAATCGAAAGGCAAGCAAGGGGCAGCCGACAAACCAGACTTCTCCGATTGGAATTACTCCGAGGAAAGTGATGTGGAAGAGCACACGGCATTGTCGAAAGTGCAACAGTGGGGTACGGGGGAATGAAGAACAAAAGAACAAGGTTCGGATGCCGTCCCAAGATGGCACTCGTCAACACGAGGCTAGACGACTCGACGGGAACGAGGCTTCACGTCAGCGTGTCAGTTACGTGGAGGTGCCGAAAGACCCACAGCTGTTTGCTAGAGAGCCTTACGTAATGTTGGAAAGATTAGAGAGTTTGCAAATTGCAGCCTTCCACAAGACGAGCATCGAGAAAAGCCTGGGAAACGAACACGACGATACTACACTTGCAACTTCCATGCGGAATCGAAAGGCAAGCAAGAGGCGGCCCACAAACCGGGTTTCTCCAATCAGAATTACTCCGAGGAAAATGACACCGAAAAGGCGCCTTGAGCTCCGACGGTGGGCCGACGTAATTAGCGCCGCCGCAAGGACTTTTCAAAGCGATACGCACGACTCTTTCCCCTTCGCCAGACGTAAAAGGGCCATTCCGAGGCGTCTTTTTCGGCAGATCAGGGGAGAAGCATTAGAAGATGGACGTATGGCTGCTGCCGTGCGCTGTCCGGAGTTTCATTTTCCCCTCGTAGGCCTCGGCGATTCATACCCCCGCCACTACAGTCGGACGGTGTCTTCAGCTCCGCGTGCATCCGACAAGACTTCAGATGTCTTTAAGACAAAGGTGCGCCTCAAATGGGACCCTGCATTGGCGCCGAAGCGGTTAACGGGAACCTTGCAGTGATTACTGCGGAAGGCGCTAGCAGCCAACCCCCCCAAAGGACCTTTTGATCTGCCAGCTTCAGTGTGGGGAAGCAGAAAACTCTGGAGATCTCGAGCAACGAGCTGAATTACTTCAGGAGTGGCATATCTCCTCCGCAGACTGATATGTAGCAAGGTTGAAAAGGCGCACGGTAAGGAGAAGGGAGATCGTGGTGTGTTAGCATCAGGGTGTCCCTCCGGAACGGAACCAAAATCGTTGCTGCTATCTTAGAACTAAATCGGGAAAAGACAACGGTAATTGGTTTAGAACGGTATGGGCTAATATTTTTTGATAATTCCACTGACTGAACATTTGGAATTACAAAAACATTTATGGCGGTATTATATCTATCAGAAAATTGTCATGTGCAGAATTGCAATGAATGGGAAATGGTGGGATTTCATGGTGGGTTTGTATTAGTACTCAGATTATGTGACATTGCATGTCGCGTGATAGTATGCAATGTTATCACGTCACGTCGCGGCATCAAATTGTCGCTTAGCTCTATGCCGTGACATAGCTTTACACCCATTTTTGCTAATGAAGGTGCCTATAGTGGTCTTTTTCCGAAATGCACCTTACATCTTCTGTGCTGTGTCCCAAGAGGCCTTGGGATGTGCTCAGTCTAGGATTTGTCATTATAGACACGTAAGCTAGTATGTGTTCAGATTTTAATACACCTATTCACTACGGACTGTCTTGAGCAGGTTCAATGTATCCCGGATTGCCTACAGTGAATTTTTCTGTAGCTACCTCGAAGTGTTTGTGGTGAACATGGATCCTGCATAGCCACCTTCATGACAAAATGTATCGTGAACATATTACACAATTAAGCACATATATTTTATTAACTTTATTTTTACTTGCCTTTCTGCTGCAAGTTCTTAACGCAATAAAATATAATGGATATCTGTGTTTAAATAGATTCACCCTATAATTATAATGCAATTAAATGCAAAGTTGAAAGCGAGCTGGACAAGAATGACGAAAATAATCCCTGGAGAAGGGGAACAAGAGGGACAAAGGACAAACACAAATTGAGCTGTGTTTGGAGATTTGTGTTCGTCCTTTGTCCCTCTTGTTCCCCTTCTCCAGGGATTATTTTCGTCACAATTTCACCCTGTTTGTTTTTATTTTTTTTTAAGAGCGCAGTTCTTAGGCGCCCATTTCCGGCTTGAACGGCGTCGCCGTCGGTGTAACCGCGTGGTGCATTATGGGACGCGTGACGTCACTGATGACGTCATCGGCATTGTCACTGATGTGACGTAACTAATGACGTCATCCGCATCGTCATCGTCACGTGATCTCATAGGGGTCAGGTGACCCCCGTGAGGTTACGTGACCCTCGTGAGGCGACGGCGATGCCGCTCGGAGAGAGGAGTAGCAGACAGGATGAGGAGGTGAGGAGGAGGAGGGAGGAAGGATATACCTTCCCCTCAGTACCCTTCCCTCCTCCTCCTCAAGAGCTGCACTCTAATTCGGCGTTACAGAGTTGTAAACGGCTTTCATATTTTTGTCTTTTTTTTTTGCAGGTTGTAGCAGCCTGAAGGCCTGAGAAAGACAGGACATGTTGAAACCTCTTAAAATTTCTTAGGACGAGAGAACACACTGGCGCCATCTATGCTGTGACCTTGGAACTGCATTTCACAAGAGCGAAGGTTTTGCAGGATTTTCGGGGCCAAATTGGGCATAATACCTATGAGAAAGGCTCATTATGACATTGACAAAAGTTTTTCGAGCCAAGAAAGAAAGGATAATGCTCGAGAGAAATGGAAAATATGCTGGATTGCCAAGTTTACACTGCCACCCAATAGATGGAGCCAGTGTGTCATCTCACGGTAAGATATTAAAAGGTTCCAAGGCACTCAGTTTGTGTGACTGGGCCTTTAGAACTGAGTGTTTTGGAACCTCTTAATACCTCTTACGACAAGAGGACACTGGCGCCATCTATTGGATAGCAGTGTAAACTTGGCGGTCCGGCATATTTTCTATTTCTCTTGCGCATTATCCTTTCTTGGTTCAAAAAACTTTTGTCAACGTTATAAACGAGCCTTTCTATAGGTATTACAAACATTTGACCTCGGAAATTCCACAAAACCTTTGCTCTTGTGAAATGCAGTTCGAGGGTCACCGCATAAATGGTGCCAGCGTGCCAGTGTGTTCTCTCGTCCTAAGAAATTTTAAAAGTTTCAACGAGTCTCGTCTCTCTTGGTCGTACTCGGTTGCAATTGTGTGGACAGGCCTTGATTGTGTAGAGGTTTTGTTGAACATTTATTGCAGGGTTGCGGTACTAGCGCTCCGGTTTCTTTAAATAATTGTTGCAATAAATGTTCTCAATATCAAGTTTTCAGATATCAAAAATATTACTTTTTATGTATAAATTTGGATCAAGTTATCCGACAAAAGCAATAGACTGATCTCACCAGCCAATTTGACTACGCCACCACTGCCGCAATGCTTCGAGGGAGTTTTAGTCTTTCTACACGTGCGACAACCTCGCTGGAGCTTTGCGCGTGTGGAGCATGAGGCATCGTGAGCCGTCTTGTGCACTGCTGCCTGCCTCCTCCGAACTAAAGTTATGGCAGCGTCACGAATGCGCCGAACGCTTGGTGAGATCGGTCTATTAGCGCACGTTGTTTCTAGTCGCAGCTCGCTGATCTCAACAACAATTGCTGGATCACGCTTCCTGCTCCCGTGGGTGAAGCCACCAGACAAAAAATCTTGCTCGTAGCTGATTTGCGGTTTCGCTAGCGTTAGAAAGGTTGGTGGCAGCGTGCTGAAGACATGTTTTTTTACTCGTTCGTCGTCATTCATTGAAGATTTTTAAGACCCTGTTTGAGGCTTGTTGTTGAGAACACGTGGAAATTTTTACGGAAGTGCAATGCAGCAGGAAAAAGCCACAATAGAAAGATTTTGTACTACTGATTTGATTGCTATAAATCTCTAGTAAACAAAGAAACGCGTTGCTGATGCCACTTCCTTTTTCTCCGTTCCTTCTCCCCCCCCCCCTTTCCGTCGCCATTAGACACAGGATCAAACTCGTTTGTGGACCGCGAGTGCCGCAAGTTACAAATACATTAGTCAGTAAAAGTAAAACGCAGCCCAGAGGTACATACGGCTTAACGCACATTGCACTCGCAGAACAGATCCACACGACGCCGAAACGAATCTTTATCGGTATCCAAGCGTGCGAAGGCACAGAGACGCAGCACTTCAGCGTGTGAAGGAAGCTTTGATCCCGCCGCGGGTCTGGCGAAACTTGGTTTCGACTGGTTGTGCCTTTTTCCTGCGACACTAAGCCTTGATAAAATTTTCCACATGTTCAGAACGGCAAGTCTCAATAATTACACAGGGTCTTAGAAAAACTTCTTCCGCGAATAACGACGAACGAGTAGAAAACGTATCTACAGCACGCTGCCGCCAGCCTCTGCAACGCTAGCAAAACTGCAAATGTCTACAAGCAAGATGGCTGTCCGGTGGCTTCACTCGCGCTGCAGTGAACAAGCAGGGCAAGCGGGGAGGTGCGATCCAGCTCTAGGCAACGTGTTCTAGTAACATGGGCTCCATAGAGTTATTACAATTAATAAGCGCTAGAGGTCCAGGTGGTGCTAGTGTGCTGTTGCATTTTGAAGCAGACGGAAGGAGTCTAAGTTTGACTTCCGGTAATGCATTCCTATGGGAAAACACAAATGTGTTTTCTCTTCGCGCTCGATTATAAGAACAAATTCTGCTTAGTGTTGTGACAGAATAAGAAGTTTGGGACGTTTTACAATCGGATGCACAAAATGTGTGTCATTTAAAGCGTTTTTTTTTTTAAATTCGTGGCATTGAAAACTGCGGTAAAATAGCCCAATGCACATTGTGGGGATTCCTGTGGTCTCCCTTCCCCGATGGCTGTAATAATGGTCGCGGATCGGAACGCTTGGCTGCCTTCGCCGTGAGCTCCGACCTGTTCATGAAGCGAAGAGTTCCCTGTCTTGGGGCGAGTGCCCTCCTCTCACTCTCCCGGGGGGACCTCTTTCTGTGCTCCCACTCGCATGCTGCTAACAGGCAAGGAGGCTTTCGCCTTGACTTTTCCCGCTTTCAGGAAGGGGACTCGTCCGGTGGCCGCGAAAGAAATAGGAGGTGGGTCGGCGACTTCTCCAATACTTCCCCCATCTTGGCTCTCCAGAATCCCACATCTGGCAGGTAAGGACCTTTTTCTTACCATGCTGGCGCAGGGGACATTTTGGATGGGGACATTGTAGTTCTTTTAGAAGAGTGTTTTAATAAATGCTTTTGGACTCTGTCGTTACTCTGGGACGTGTGTCTTCTTTTCCGCTATATTCGAGAGAGTGAGACACGGTAGTCGATCATTTGCACCGATGGAGATAATTTATCGAACCGACCGCAGTAATGTAGCCCTAAACGTCATCTACATTGCTGTGGAGATGTGGGGACCGCGCTACCAGGTTCGACGTTCCTGAGATCGCCGCCGCTGTTGACAAAACCCCTTAGCTACTCTATTGGTACCTGTGTTGGTAGTTGGCAAATCCCACATAAAATGGCGCCCAACGTGGGGCCCGAACCCAGGACCCTGAGATTAGGAGCCTCGTGCTCGACCCGGTGGAGCATCCGGACGCCATCCGGTGCTTGGGCGCCCGGCTAGCTCAGTCGATAGAGCATGAGACTCTTAATCTCAGGGTCGTGGGTTCGGGCTTCATGTTGGGCGCCATTTTATGTGGGATTTGCTAGCTACCAACACAGGTACCGATAGAGTAAACAAAGGGTTATCTCAACAGCGGCGGCAATCTCAAAGGAGACGTCAAACCTAGTAGCGAGGTCCCCACATCCCTGCGGCAATGTAGCCGACGTTTAGGGCCACATTACCGCGGGTCGGTTCATTAAATTACCTCCGTCGGTGCCAGTGATCGACTACCTTGTCTCACTCTCTTGAATATAGCAGAAGAGAAGACACATGTACCAGAGTAAGGACGGAGTCCAAGAGCATTTATTAAAACACTCTTCTAGAAGAACTACAATGTCCCCTTCCAAAATGCCACTTGCGCCGGCTTGGTAAGGAAAAGGTCCTTTACCTGCCAGACGCGGGGTTCCAGAGAGCCAAGATGGGGGAAGCGTTGGAGAAGTCGCCGACACACGTCTTATCTCTTTCGCGGTCACCGGACGAGTCCCCCTCTTTGAAAGCGAGAAAAGTCGAGGCGAAAGCCTCCTCACCTGTCAGCAGTGATTCACATCCAAGTAGGTGGATGGAAAGAGGTCTCCCCCCGGGAGGGAGTGAGAGGAGGGCGCTCCAAGACAGGGAACCCTCCGCTTCATGAACAGGTCGGAGCTCACGGCAAAGGTGGCCGAGCATTCTGACCCGCGGCCGTTATCACAGCCATCGGGGAAGGGAGACCACAGGAATCCCCACATCATGTATAATACTTGTTGGGGTTACAGACTGCTATTATAGGCCCATATTTACGCATATAGTCAATGCTATAAAGCACGCAGAGTGAATCAGCTTGACAAAACACCAAAAGGATACTAATATCTGCCAAATCAAACAATCAAAACGGACAACAAGAACGAAGCATGGAGTTGTGGAACGAAGAACACATACTGGATTAGTAACAAACTGTGCATTAGTAAGAAACTGCGTTTCCGTCACCTGGATGCTATTATAGCTTGAATAAGCCCTACACACTTTTTAATTGTTCTTTTAACTCTTAGGCGCCCGTTTGCGGGTTGAGCGGCGGCGCCTTCGGCACCGGCATCGGCGTAACTGAGCGTTGCATTTAGGGATGTATGACGTCACACGTTACATCACAAGGGTTATTCTTACGAGGAAAACACTCACGAGGGTTATCCGCATGAGGGTGCCTTTACGCGGGAAACCCTCAAGAGGGTTATCCTCACGAGAGTAACCCTCGTGAGGGTACCCCCCCCCCCGTGATGGTTACCCTCACGGGGTTCACGTTACCCTCAAGGGGGTGAGGGTTACGCTCACTACTGGGGGGGTAACCTTTACGGGGTAACCCTCACCGGGATTACGCTCACGTGGGTAACACTCACGGGAATTACCCTCTTGAGGGTTACGTTTTACAATAAATCACAATAAACGTGTGGATTATGGTAAACACAAGACGTCACGTGACGTATGATATGTCAGCGGATCTAACATTGCCAACATTTTTGCTGAATTCAGTGGGGAAGGAGGAGGCACATACCCTTCCCCCCCATACCCTCCCTCCTCCTCCTCAAGAGCTGCGCTCCAATTCGTCGTTACAGAGAATTGTAAACGTCTTTCATGTTTTTTGCTTTAATTTATAGCTTGTATTGACATATCATGCTGTACAATATAGATGTGGGCCTTAATTTTTGCTAACTTAAACATCGCTCATTGGTAAAAAAAAAGGCCAATAACTAAATAAATTGCACTTTTATAATGTGAATAAAGCTACATAGTACCCGTTACGAGTAAAGAAACCGCTAAGTGCTATTATTCCCTGGCAAACAAGGGCAAATCCAAAACTCCGTTTTTTTTTTTTTTGGTTGTTGTTTTTTTTTGTTGTTTTTTTTTTTTTGGGGGGGGGGGGGCGGTAATTTTTTGATACTATTCTCCCATTCTTTCTTGTGCAAGGGAGGTCCACCCATGTCAAATTGCCCTCCGAGAAGGGGGGAGGGGTCGACTTTGTTTGGGAGGGGGGGGAGGGCGGCCGCCCCCCAAGCGCCCCCCCTTGGATCCGCCTCTGCTGGCGAAGAGAAAAACATCGCACACGCTTTCCCATTGGAAGACTGCAAAAGTAGACTGCTTGCTGTCTGCTTCAATTTGCAACCGGAAGTCCCGTAGACACTAGCGCCAGCCGTGACAACTTTTCTTGACAATGCAGTGGAAGGTACAGGCCCGCGTCCCCTCTCCCATTTTGAGTGTACGCAGGGACGCAGGCCATACCTCGTTGACGCTAGAGCACTATATAGCTCCTACGGAGCAGAGTAGCGCAATCCTTTGAACCCCGTGTTTTGCCGACAACATGGCCGACAGAGCGGCTCGGCGCGAGTCACGTGGTACTCAGGGTTCCAGGAGGCGGCCCGCCCTATGGGAGAATACATGGAGATCGACATAACACGGCTAATTAAAAAACTAACGGCGAGTTCACATTTTTCAAAACTAGCCTGTCGTGAAGTTAGTAAAGCGCTAAACACTTTATCAAAGTTTTAATAATATCGGATGCGTGTGCAAATTTTGAGAAGGCGATTTCCGAGGCAATGGCGCGTTTGAAGCAGACGATTTTTGCTCGCAGCGGAGATGGGCTTTTCGGGTTGGCCGGAGCGGGTCACGTGAATGGTGTGACGTCGCCGTGTCGTCTGCTGCATGATGCCGCTCAGGCAATTTTTTAAAAAAAAGTTACGTCCTTGTATGGCACAAAACTTATCGCATATTATTCTAAAATGTTTCATTATTATGTCAAAAATGATTTCCATTCCGCACATCCCCACAAAACTGAAGAAACAACGATTGTCTCACGTTCCCCATGCATTTCTGACCGCAGTTGGAACCCCCGGGCGTTCGCCGCTAGTCGCTGCGCTACTCTGCTCCGAAGGAGCTATTAGTATGGTGCCTGGAACGCGTCTCCGACTGGTGTGTTTACCGCGGCCAAAAAAGTGGTCCCTCGATTTCCGCCTGATGACGTCATAAAAGTGTCATGCTGTCGCCGGTCGCGACCCTGGCGGCGTCCCAACAGCTGTGGTGTATGTAGCACATGCCTGTTCTGCTGCAGGTCGCTTTCCACTGTGACAGTTCACGGTAGCTCTAGCAGCCGGATTTGGGACGTCTAAAGGGACGCCGTGACGACAGCGACACTCGCGTTCGCTCGTGCTTTTCGCCAGCATTTCTATGGCCAACCGCCAGGATCGCGACAGGCAACAGCATGACACTCGCGTCATTTGTTGCCACATCGGGACCACTTTTGATGTATGGGCGGGATAGGACGCTAAACACACCAGTCAAAGACGCGATCCAGGCACCATACCCCGAGAATAGGGAGCCTACATACTCGCCGACGGAGTAGGCTCCCTACCCGAGAAGTTCGCCTGGCGCCCCCTTACGGCGAACCGGGGTGACGTCACGGCGAGGAGAATTTTTCCCCGACTCGCCCCGCTCGCCCTGTGGACGCTGTGACGACGCTAGCTGTCGGCGCGCTCGTTTCTATTTAATTTTTTTTTTGGCGTGCTTTTCGTAGGAAGTGTAAATTTTTATATACGCCTTTATTGAGGTATGGCCTGTAGCTACAGGCGAAACTTCAACGAACATTTTAAGCATGGCTGACAGGCCAGGCAACGCATGAACCGCAGCTGGTATGTGAAAATAAAGAAATATGGCCACAATTGCAGGGGCATCACTACAGATTTACATCTCGCACAATAAACGCTGCTGATGGTCCGAATGAATTGGCAGGTTATGTATACTATTTTTTTGTATCTCTGTCTTTAAACAAGATCGCCGCAGCAGAAAAGCTGCATGCTGCTCGAGCAACGTGCTAAATACAGTCTCGGCCATGGGGAGAGAATCACAAGTAAGACAGCCCAAGTGCAGGGGCAAAGCAAAAAAAAAAAACAAAAAAACAAGGAACATGTATTATATACATTGCTCGCACTTGACCTTTGCTGGATTCGGATAGTATTTCAATGGACTACACGGGTGGTATCTGTGGACTTGTTTATATCAATCCTCAAGTAATATATAACAAACGTAAGTTAAGGTGTCTAGCTCGTTATTAGTCCGTTAAGCCCTAAAATTGAGATTTTACTTAAATCGAATTGTCCTGAAGCTAAAGTACCAGAAGCTTTTCTCACGCAGACTGTCGCCCTTCACAGGTTCCAAATTTTCTGCTACCAGTGCTGCATCTACCACTGGACAGACGTTCGAATGCTTGCTTTTACTCCTGTTTTCCTCTGTTGTCAGAGAGTCCAGTTGCAGGGAGTTTGGAGGCTGAGGAAGCTTTTGGGGACCTGCGGCAGTGACTCTTAAATGGAAATGACAATTCAGACTTAACGGTGTATTTTCCGAATACCCAAGGCTGAAATAAAAATGGCAGGAAAAAGTATATATTCCAAATTATGGCACTATTGCTGTGCATATTTTGGGCAGTTCAATACTTATCATGCAGGCAACTGGGGACAATTCGGCCGTTTTTGCTGCTACCATACAAACTAATTTCCAGTAATTCTGCATCTTCTAAGGAATATGCCTGCATACGTGTATAAACTATATGATTAATTCAGGAAGAAGCTACATTTATGTAAAACAACCCTGTTTCATGAGCACTTCAAAGATCATCAGACGCAGGGCCTTTAAAACATCTGCAAACCAGCGCATGCAGAGTGGCAGCGCAGAGTCGGGGTCGCGAGCTAATTTGCCGACCACCAAAGGCCCATGATATAAAGGCCGCTTCAGATGCCTTGAAAGCGGGATGTAATATCGTCCTAAATCATGAACATGCAAGGAACAGAATTCCAGCGTCTGAAACACTTGCGTCACCGCTTCACCGACCCCTCTCAAGATTGCCTTGCGTCGTGTGGACGGACGGGGAGGTTCATCGGCGTAATTGCCTCCGCCGATAGTTTTCGGGATTTGTAACCCAATTTTAAAGGTAAAAGGGACAAGCAGGCTTATAAAATATACAGAAGCACGTTAATATCGGCCTAACTCAACGTCTTGTACACGGGGTAAACGAAGTCCGGCTCCTCGAAGAGCTTGCGGCACACAACGCCAAACCAGGAAACCGGTGCTGGGAAGCGACCCGATGCGAGATCGCGGAGCGGGGTACTCGGCCTGACGTCACGGTACACCTCACCCAATCAGGGCGCGGCGACCGCAGCGACGCTTGTGTTCGCTCTCGGGGCTATATCAGCCATATCAGCTATAGACGCTTTACACACGCGCCAAATTACAGCCGCCATTGCTGACCTTCTCATGTCTTACCGAGATGCCGAGCAACTGAAACGGTATTTGGCGATCCTCTACAAAGGCCGATGCTTTAGAAAAGGACACAGTTGAATCTAATATGGCAATAACCTGGCCTGCTATGCTAATGATGAAGTGAAATAAACGAAATAAAAGGAAACAAAAACTGAAGGTCAGTTATGGCGGCGCCCATGCACAGCTGCTGCAAAGCTTGAGCGCTTCCCTCTCTCCCTTCAAGGAGCGTCGGCATGAGTAGGCTAAACTGGTAGTGCGCTTCTCCGCAAGACTCCCCTTGACAGTTGGCTTCTTTGCAATGCACGTTCTCTTTTACTTTTCTTTTCGCTCTACGCTTGACGCCCCGTCAAACGTAGAGGGGAAAGGAAAAAAAAAAAAACGCCACGGCGTCGCTTTTTTTTTTTTTTTTTTTTCTTCCTCCTCCTTCAACGGTCGTTTGTGGCGTTCCTTTCTTCGACGGCTTTTTTTACTTACTCCTGCGGGTTGGGTCACGTGACAATAAGTCTGGAGGAATCAACTAGAACAACTCTGGAAGCGAGTAGGTTTTTGGACGCCGAGGGTCAGAGGCTCAACTCTCGAGTGAGATCGAGCACATTTTGGAATGTGCTCTCGCGGCCTCGTGTGTGGACGTGAAAGCTGCCTTTCGAGGCTGTGTTCCAAAATTTACTCGATCCGACTCCGGAGTAAAGGTTTCGTACCTTGGCGTTTCAAAACTTACTCGCACTTACTCGATGACGTCAGAACTCGCGTTCCAGAAGCGGGTTGTTTACTCCGGAGTAGTTACCCACGTTACCCTCCTCGATTGGGGGGTAATGCCGGATCAAATCGAGTAAATACGTCACGTGATCTGTTCGTCGTCTGCTTCCTGCGCCGACAGCCGTCAAAGCTCGATTGCTCCGTTGGCTTTTGCGGCAGACGTTCGAAATAACAAAGGAGGTGCGGCCATTTATATGTGGTTATTGCAATTTGCTGTTTTCAACGCAGGAATTTATTGCACCAGATCCAGACCGTGTACCTTCCCTCAGGAAGGTATACTTGTTGTCGTCAGAGTGCGAGCATAAACAGGAGCTTCTCCGCATCCTCGTCCTCAGCGTTGGAGGGAACTCCGTATTATTACGTTAAAGGATGAAAATGTTCGAACGCAGTAGATAATGTTGAAATTTCGGGGGGGGGGGGGGGGGGGGGGGGGGGGGGTTGTTTGTCCCCAGAGTGTGTGTAATGAGAAGATTACGCTAAAGCAGAGAAGGCATCGACGCTTTTATGTATACGTTCAGTCAACAACCCCACCACATTTCCCTCCCTAAAGAATTGTCTATGCGGTTTCGAAGTGCTCTCTGTGATTTTATAATCATATTCGCGTCAAAGCGAACGTAAGTTACATATCACTGTTGAGAAAGCCCCATGCGCTCTACCGCTACACCGTGTGGGAGCATTATCCGCAAAACGTAATCGGTGCTAACTACGATGAGTTGATGCTGTTTATGGCGCCTGGACAAGACTTACAGCGATCGCGCAAATTAATCAAAACAAAAATGTTGATGTCTAACTGAAATGAATGAGTATTTTTTATCTAAATATACGGCCTAAAAGGAAGGTGAGCAAAAGGAGCTGGTGGAGCCATTATCGTCTCTATCAGAGCGGTTAACATGATCGTCTCTATCTGGTTTCTCCGTGATCAAAAGATATCGTCTGCTATTTTCCGCCATCGCCACTATGTTTTCTTTTTGCCGTAGCCCAAGACGAAGCCAATCCGCGTAGTATCCAGGTGATTATTCCGGCCGTTCCAAAATCGAGTCGCGGATCGTTTACTCGCGATGTCACGTGGTATTACCCGCTGACGTAGGAAGCAGGTTACTCGGGTAAGATTTGGAACATAGCCTCGGTTGTCGGTGCCTGGTCGGTGCTGTAATTCGGTACAAATGTTGTTTATCCGCGCTTTGACGGAAAACTGGATGTGAAAGTGTCCATATTTGAGTTTCTGCAAGGATGACTACGAAAGCGTGGACTATACAGCGAATCGATGGGAAGATCTCGCTCCTTGACGGCATGGCAGGGTGAGAACTATTTAATTTTTATCATCGTGGTTTCGTTTTTTTGTTTTTACTTTTCGCTGAATGCATTCTTGGGAGTGATTTGGTTGTGGCCTGGAAGCAACATATTAAAATGCTGGCGCTACTTGCAGGTGCAGAATTAAATAAAAATGACTTGATTTATGAGTTCAGGTTGGAATGTTTTCGCAAGCTACGCAAGTGATAGGTTATCGCGGTTGGAACCAGCACATCAATTAAAAAACAACAACACAAGTACATTATGTCGTTTCTGCGTATCCTCATTGGAGCGCAGAAATGATCCGCTACAGCTAACTAGTAAGACCTATATTTCAGCGGGTCTCTGAGCTGTAGTTTGGAGTGCACGCAAGCCGGAATATGGTTCATTGATCAGTTTACTTATCCATACACCAGAGCCATATACTAACGATTTAGCTGGAGCCGCTTCAGGCTCCCCAAAGAATCCCACCACACACCAGGAAGCTCTATTAATTATTATTATTTTCTCTACCTGGTTCTATGTGCTCGTGCAATAAGCATTGTTATTATTATTATTATTACTATTATAGCGCATTCGGCACATCAAATTCAAGAATAATTTTGATGTTTGTGATCCAAAATACCAGATCGAAACACTGCCAGTGTTTTCTGTCAAATACGGAACCACCTCAGCTTAAGGAAGAGCATTCTTTCTTCTTGTTTTTTTCTTTTTATAACCACTTTTGATTACATTACCTTTCTTTAGATTAATATGATTTCCTCCTTTTTCGTTCTATTTCCTGCAGAAGCGGTCACACATCCCAGATACTGCTTTGACGAACTCTGGCTACTGTACGGCCTCCATGGGACAAGCTGAAAACTGACACCTTAGAAGAGTACTTCGGAGTGTATAGGCAACTGGCTTGCTTCTAATATCAGGTGTCTACAAGGCACATTTGCGAAGATGAAAACAGAATACTGCTGTGGAGCACAATGTCAACAGTCACTACAGCTAGCAATGGAAACTAGAAAGATCTTCCCAAGCGAGCGGATACTTGACGCCCTACCTGCAACGTGGTATACCTGCAATGTGGCCCTGGGCTGTAAAAAAAATAAGGCACAGCCTCCCGGCCTTGGGCTATGTGGCCAGCTGTGCAGTCTGCACCACCTTGAAAAGCCTAAGGGGCGAAAAATGCAAGGCCGCATCGACAGCACGAAACAAGTTGGCTACAGTTTGCTTGCACAGGAAGACAGAGCTGGTGTAAATGCTGTAGCGAAATGAATGTTTGCATTAACGCCAAGAATGCCAAACAGAAGAAATGAAAAGCTGAAACTCGATCAAAGACACTCGCTGCCAACCGTCACGGATGTCAAGAAGCGAACTCGGAAAAGGAAGAGTATGTCTGACGCCTGTGATGATGAACCCATCGTGAGTTCGAGCTGAAGCATGTGTTGGACTGCAGTGAAAACTTTCAACTGAGAAACCTTTGTTGCAAGATACACTAAGAGGTCAAGCCTAAACAAATTAGTTCGTGTCCGGCCAGCAATATGCTTGCGCTTCATCCTCATGCAAAGGCAACTGCTTTCTGAAGTCGGTCGATCTGTGTGTGTGTGTGTGCAAATAATCGGTGTCCTTGTAGCAGTCTGTTGGGTATCTTCGGGTGCTACAACGTAAATGCCAACATGCTGCACAGATATTGTGTGTCTCGGTGTCACATAATCTACAGCATCTAAGATGCATGTGTATAAATGTTTTTGAAGACGGATATTTTCAGAACTTATGGATACCAGGAGGCTCGTTTCGCAGTGTTCAAAGGTGACCAATTTCTTCTTTATGACTCTTCTGCATTGTAAATGCAAGCAACTTTGAATATGATGCTCCCATGCCAACTTCTGTTTGTGTACAAAACTTGTTTTTAGCTGCCCTAAATGTGTCGTTTCACAGACTCGGTACTGTCGAAGTACATCTGCATATGGGGCAACGCTCGGGTATTGCGGCACTTTTTTTTTTGCAAATATAAAGTATTCACATTATGACATTGCCAAGAAATAGGTCACAGGTGTTTTTTGATGTAGTAACCAGATAGGTTGCTTGCTGCAAAACAAGTACTATATTTGAACAGGCAGAGTGCTTTGAATTGCTGAACCTATGCAGGTTGATCACAGGTCTAAGAAAAGTTTGCCAAAATATGTGGAATACATTTTTCAAACTATGTGCAATACATTTTTCAAACCAGCACATCACAATTTTAGAATGTTATTACTTTTATACTTGTCTGGCAATTTGGGTCCCATTGCTGTTGCATCAGATGTCCCTAAGGGTAGTGTACTCGGGCCTCTATTGTTTCTAAAATATATCGATGACCTACCATTATCAATTAAATCGACAATTGGACTGTTTGCTAATGCATGAGTTGTTTACCGGAAAATGAATACACCTATATTAATCACAAGACGATTTAGATACAATATCATCATGGTGTTCCCTATGGCAGATGAACATTAACACATATAAATGCAAAGAATTGTCCATAATTAAGTCCTCCACTAAAACACTAACCCAGTACTCGTTACTTTCCAAACCACTAGAAGACTCACTGTCGTACAAGTATTTGGGCGCGTATCTCACAGACTCATTATCATGGATTGAGCAAATAACAAATAGCGCACTAAAAACACTTAATTTGTGAAAAAGCCATTTGTACGAGAAAATTCTTGTGTTCAATAAACGCATGAATTATGCAAGATATATGATAACCATATAAGAACTATATAAGATATATAAGAAACTTCTTACAAATTTCTTATATTATTCTAATCTACTTCTTATAGGGCTCTTATATGTTCTTATATATCTTGTATGATTCATACGTGTTTATTGGACACAGAAGTTTCTCATACAAATGAGATTTTTAGTAGGGATCTAGCTCTTATTAAAGCAAAACTACTCGCATACAAAACATTTATCCTCCCACCATTAGAATATGCGAGCATAATTTGGAATCCACACCTAAGTTACCTATAATCTAGAGGCTCGAATCTTCAGAACAAAGCAGACAGATTTATATGTAGTGATTATTCATCCGAAACTAGTGTCTCCGCTTTAAAAGCTAGCATAAATCTTCCTAATCTAGAAAGAAGACGAAAAATAGTCTGATTGTGTGTGTGTGTGTTTTTTTTCCAAGATGTATATTACTCAGATTCCAATTTTCAATCTACTTAGTGCTGGGCTGCCAATTTCATATCATCCATGTTAGATAATTCCTTCAAGATTGAACCATTTCAGTGCCATAATTACACTTTCCTTTTTTCTTCCTTAGTACTTCCTTAGTCGAAGGTCGTCAATGTAGCCACTGGGGTCTTCTCTTGACTCAGATGAGGGTGGAGAGAAGAACTCGCCGGGTAGGCGCAGTGGCGTGCCGTAGACCAACTCGGCTGCAGAACAGCCAAGATCTGCCTTAAGCGCCGAGCGAAGGCCCAGCAGAACGAGAGGAAGGTGGTCGGCCCAACGTTCTCGCGGCTCGTATGTGGCAAGAGCTGCCTTCAACTGGCGGTGCAGCCGTTCCACCATGCCGTTAGCCGAGGGATGGTAGGAGGTGGTGTGAATGTGTCGGACACCCAGGACGGTGACGAAGGCAGCGAAAAGGGAGGATTGAAATTGCCGTCCCCTGTCGGTGGTGACTACAGCAGGGCAGCCGAAACGGGACACCCAGCCGTCGATGAAGGCTGTAGCGACTGTCTTTGCTGTCATGTCAGGGACGGGGAATGCCTCGGGCCATCGGGTGAATCTGTCTACACACGTCAGCAAATAGCGGGCTCCCCGTGATGATGGAAGGGGTCCCACTAAGTCTATGTGGACGTGTGCAAACCTGGAGTCCGGTGGTCGGAAGGGTGAGATGGGGGTGATTGTGTGTCGCGTGATCTTGACGCGTTGGCACTGCACGCACGTTCGTGCCCAGCAACGGACATCCGCGTTCATGCTGGACCAGAAAAAACTTAATTTCTGTGAAGCACGGATTCCTGGGTGGCTCTTGTTGTGCAGGTTGTTGAAAAGAGCGCGACGAAATGCTGGTGGTACGAATGGTCGGGACACACCAGTTGTCGTCTCGCAGGTAACTGTTGTTGGAGAAAAGGGCAGAGGAACGTCAGCAAACTTCAGTGATCCAGGAGCGGCACGCAAGCGTTGCAGCTCGGGATCGTTTGCTTGAGCAGTTGCCAGCTCCTCCCAGTTCACCAGATCTGCTGAAGAAATAGCACTGACGCGGGAGAGTGCGTCCGCAGCAGTGTTTTCATGGCCTTTGACATGGCGGATATCGACGGTAAACTTTGATATAAAGCAGAGGTGCCGGATGTCACGTGCTGTGTGGTCGCTGTGGTTTCGTTGGAATGCGAACGTCAAGGGCTTATGATCTGTAAGAACATGGAAGCTCCGGCCCTCGAGGAAGTGGCGAAAGTGTTTGATGGAAAGGTACACTGCCAGAAGTTCGCGTGCGAAAGTACTGTACTTCTGTTCTGGGTTCTTGAGCTTGTGGGAGAAAAATCCGAGAGGCTGCCAGCCATTGACATTCTGCTGAAGAACCGCACCGACCGCTATGCTTGATGCGTCGGTGGCGAGTCGTAGCTCTGCGTTTGGAACGGGGTGAATGAGCATTGCAGCGTCAGCAAGCGCTTTTTTCGCTGAAGAAAAAGCAGACGCTGCATCTTCGTTCCACTCAAGAGGCGCAGAGGGTTCTTTCTTGGTGGCGAGAAGATCCGTCAACGGCTTGATCAGTTGCGCACAACTCGGTAGGAAACGGCGATGAAAATTTAGGAGACCTAGAAATTCGCGCAGTTTCTTCAGAGATGTTGGCTGCAGAAAGTCTCGAATGGCCGTAACTTTTGCATCTAAGGGTTTGATGCCTTGAGGTGTTACCTGATGCCCGAGAAATTCGATGGTCGTCACGCCGAAGGTGCACTTGTTCGACCAACCCGTAGTCACCGAGGCGGGTGAATAGAGCGCGCAGGTGCTCCTCATGCTCGGCCTCTGACGTGCTGGCGACCAAGAGATCGTCGAGGTAAGCAAAGACGAAGTCTAGACCTCGGGTGACCTCGTTGATGGTACGTTGAAATGTTTGGGCGGCATTCCGCAAACCGAACGGCATCCTCACATACTCAAAGAGGCCAAATGGTGTGGTGATGGCGGTCTTTGGTATGTCGGCAGGCTCAACCGGAATCTGGTGGTATGCCTTCACCAAGTCGATCTTGGAGAATATCTGGCAACCAGCCAGATTCGTTGTGAAGTCCTGTATGTGGGGTAGCGGGTAGCGGTCAGGCTGGGTGTTGGCATTGAGGGCGCGGTAATCGCCACATGGTCTCCAGTCGCCTGGGTCTCTCTTGGGGACCATGTGCAGTGGGGAGGCCCAGTTGCTCGATGATGGACGAACAATGCACAATGCCAAGTTCGAGCATATGCTCAAACTCACGACGAGCAATGGCCAGGCGTTCTCCAGACAGCCGTCGAGGACGAGCGAAAACAGGGGGCCCAGAGGTGACAATGTGGTGAGTAATGGTGTGCTTCACCGGTGACTCCCTTGTGTGTGGCCTCGTAAGGTTCGGAAAATTCGCGAGAATTTTCTCATAGGCCGTTGATGGTGAAAACGCTCTAAGTCCTGTTGCCGTGGTCGTAGAGAGCACGGGGCAACTCCGCTTCATTTTCGATGCTGAAAAAACAACGCAGTTCTCTTTAGTATCACCTAGAAAGACTACACATCAAGTTTTACGACGTAATTAAGCCTAAAAGTTTGTTAAACTGGTAAACAAAGTTTGAGATGCCTCAAGTCTCCGAAATCCGCTAATTCTGGCGGCCGATGTGCGGCGCAGAGAACAGCGCAGTCAATACCGCGTGTTGGCACAGCCAACACTGCGCCGCACGTCATAGTCAGAGCCGTATATGTTGAGAGTTTGGTCAATGGGAGGTGCGGGCAGAATCAGGGCGTGCTGCAGAGTCGGAAAGAGGGCTTGGCATGCTCTCTTGACCAACCAGAAGCCGAAAAGAATCCCCTAGCGGTGGTAGCGGCAAACAGTTCTGATCAAAAGTCTATGTTCGTATATGGTTTTAATAAGCGCGTAAGAGTCAAGTGTAGTAACTCTTTGTGGTTGAAAATAGGGTGCACGTGTTGTTTTGACCATGATCATGCAGAAAGATGTAAGAACCGAATGCGCCGCGCAAATCTGTTTTGCGCGGACAGAGTGTAACCGCTCGGACGGCAGATTCCCGGTCCTCGGCGCTTGGCGTACGGATTATGTCGATCGTTCCGCTAGTCGCACTCTTCCACCACCATTTTGGATTAGCGTGATTGAAACATCACGTGTACCATATTTTCAGCCATTGAGAGTTACTCCATTGCAGTTATCAGGTTTGTTTCTCGCGACCACCGCCAGGGTATTATTTCCGGCTTCTGGTTGGTCACATTCAAATTTCTGAAGACGCCCTGGAACACGCCCAGCCCGCTTTCGGCCAATGGCGCCTCCTCATTTGTCTCCTATACTTCCCAACGAATGGCCAAACTCTCTGCATTTACGGCTCTGGTCATAGTCTGGGACCGCTTTTTTTCTTGTTTTTTACTTTATTGAGGCGCAGCCTACAGGCGGCGCCAGCAGCGTGCATACCGATGTCCACGTGATCCAAAACGCGCATGCGCTGATGAGCGTCTGAGCGAGCGCTCCGCGCTCGTCGTCGGGAAGACCGAACCTGCTGCGTCTCGGAGCAACGTCTTGTGCTGCGATGCCTGGCATATTACGAGTGGTTTACTTAACTTCAACTACTAATGGTTCCAAAACATAACTTTAAAACAACTTGCCTTTTTCTTCGTCAAAACACTCTGCTGCCGCGGTAGTGCACACGTCGTTGGATAGCAGAGACCGTGGAGCAGACGACACGGCGCGACGACGCTTGCTCCGCCGATCCGTCCGTCCGCGCGGTCGGCGAGGTCGTGCGGTGACGTTCGTACCACGTAGGTTGTCCCAGACTATGACGACGCGGGACCAATGTTGCCAGGCGCGGGCGCAGTTTCGGTTTCGGTTCGTGATCAGGAGTAAAGAAGGATTACGAAAATTATATTTCCTTTTTTGAGAAACAAACGACGTCGAGCCGTTTATTAGTATATCTTAATGTATAATCACCAAAAACCCCGAAATTCCTGGAATTGAGCGGAGTTGTCCTTTACGGAGAGGCATGTCGTCAGGTCGATGAGGCGTCGTGAATGAATGTCGACGGCCAGTTTGTAGAAGTTGAGAAAGTCCGCTCCCAGGATAGCCTGCTTGATGTCGGCGACGATGAACAGCCACCGGAATGTGCGGCGCAGTCCAAGGTTGATTGTGAGGGACCGCTGACCGTAGGTGGCGATAGATGAGTTGTTGATCGCTTGGAGCGGGGAGGTCTTTTGATTGCGTTGTCGGTCCAAAAGAGAGGCCGGTAGAACGCTGACCTCGGCTCCTGTGTCAACAAGAAAGCGATGGCCAGCTACCTTGTCAACGACATAAAAGATGCGGCTTTCCTGTCTACCGGTGTCACTTGCCGCCGTCAGTGCCCGGTCTTCATAGTTTCCCACCGAAGAGCAGGGTTGGCTGCACTTGCGGGCATCGTTGCCGAAGGTACGGTGGTACCAACACACGCCCGAGCCCGAGCCAACTTGACTGCTGTTTGAGAAGGCGGACCGCTCTACTGAGTTTGAGTGGGCACGCAGGCTTCGGCGGGAGTGTGACCGCTGTTGACGACGTCGTGACAAGGGTGCGGGGGTGGCAAGCTGACGACTCATGGTTTCGACATGGTCCTCAAGGCGCGACAGTCTAGAGTCTTCTGATGTTGTTGCGGGAGTTCTATTGGCGACAGCGCTGATGCCAGCGGCCCGCGAGTAGTCGGCGACGCGGTCGGCAAGCTCAGCGAGCTTGTCGAGTGACATGTCTTCCGCGGCCGCCAGAACTGGAACCATGGTCGATGGGAGCCGCTGTAAAAACAACTCACGCAGGAGGTGGTTGTTAGGGTCTTGGTTCTGGGTTCCCAGCAGCTGACGCATGCGATGGAGAAGCTGGGATGGGCGTCTGTCACCGAGCTCCTCGGTGTTGAGGAGTTGTTGAAGTCTGCTGCGCTCCGACTCGGTCTTGCGGTCAAGGATGGCGGCCTTCAGTTGGTCGAAGGGGTTGACCGGATCCGGAGCGGCGAGAATGTCGGCTAGCTCCTTGGCGACGTCGGCTGGCAAGCAGGACACGATGTGAAGGTACTGCGTCTCCTGGCTGGTGATGTGCCGGAGACGGAACTGGGCCTCAACTTGCATGAGCCATACGATCGGATTTTTCGGCCAAAATGGTGGTAGCCGAAAATTCTGGACCGCTGCCAAGGTAGACTGGAGGGCGTCGCCGTCAGGAGCGTTGGACGCGCCGGAATGAGCCATGAAGCACCAGACCTTGAAGGAGCGAGTTCGATTCCGGGTCACCAAATCTGTTGGGAGCTGGGACGAAACGAACCAGCTCGGACAGCGTTTGGATTCGAACTGTTTTAATCGCTCGCGCTGCAGAGGCAGCTGAACCTCGTCGTCGTCGTTCATGGCGAAGGCTGGCTTTGAGTGTCGCTACACTTGCAACACTGACTAGAACAAACTACCTGACCATTTTGTAACTGAGAGATATCCCATTTCATTGAAAAAGTGCATCAATTGGTGTAACTGAACTTTGATTTGTAAAACTGCATCATAACAATAACATGCTAATAAGCGGTTTTGTGTGTGTGTGTGACATTTTCTTTTTGTTGGTGTCTCTTTTATGTTCAATTACTATTTTGTCTTTTATTTATTTGAATTCCCCCTGATGTAATGCGTCTTTGGATGCCTTTGAGGTGAATTTAAATAAATGAACTGAATGCCTCTGCATCATTTATCCAATTGTTACTTCAGTTCGTTTTATCTGGTCCTACAACTTCGATTATTGTCATTTCATAGTGATTCTTTTTTATTACACAAGTCCCATGTCGTTCAGAGATAATTACACCACCCAGTTTATCGCTTAAAAAATAACACATCTGTCTCAAGATATCACTTTCTTGTATTTCACTACAATAATTGTAGGTTATAAGAATTTTCCTGCTTTCTAAAATTGGTTCTTTATATCACTCGGCGTTCACAGTTTTCACGTTAGCTCATAAAAAATAAATAGTGCGAAAACCCGCGTTTCTACGACGTAAAAGCTACGCGCGAAGCCTTCAGCTCAGCTCTCTAGCGCGGCGCTCGTTAGAGCACTATATAGCTCCTACGGAGCAGAGTAGCGCAATCCTTTGAACCTCGTGTTTTGCCGACAAGATGGCCGACAGAGCGGCTCGGCGCGAGTCACGTGGTACTCAGGGTTCCAAGAGGCGGCCCGCCCTATGGGAGAATACATGGAGATCGATACAACACGGCTGATTAAAAAATGAACGGCGAGTTCACACTTTTCAAAACTAGTCTGTCGTGAAGTTAGTAAAGCACTAAACACTTTATCAAAGTTTTAATAATATCGGATGCGTGTGCAAATTTTGAGAAGGCAATTTCCAAGGCAATGGTGTTTGAAGCAGACGATTTTTGCTCGCAGCGGAGATGGGCTTTTCGGGTTGGCCGGAGCGGGTCACGTGAATGGTGTGACGTCGCCGTGTCGTCTGCTGCATGATGCCGCTCAGGCAATTTTTAAAAAAAAGTTACGTCCTTGTATGGCACAAAACTTATCGCATATTATTCTAAAATGTTTCATTATTATGTCAAAAATGATTTCCATTCCGCACATCCCCACACAACTGAAGAAACAACGATTTTCTCACGTTCTCCATGCATTTCTGACCGCAGTTGGAACCTCCGGGCGTTCGCCGCTAGTCGCCGAGAGACGGCGTTCTAGATTGCGCTACTCTGCTCGTCAGCCTGCTGCCGTGACGTCACCGGAGGCGTGTGCTGGCCTTCTCCTCTAGGTGGTGTTGCGCAGGCCAACGCAGGCCCTCCTCCTAAGAGGAAGTTTTTGAAATAAACGTGTAGCTGAGTTTGAGACCTGTCTGTTTTTTCTGTTCCTTCTGCTCTTCAAAAAAACCCCCCCAGTCTCAGGGTAAACGACGAAATGGTTGACTTCCACCAGCTAGCCTGTACTTTGACTCTTTTCTCCTCCTCCCCCATTTCCGGAGAGAGGAGGAGAGCCCGCGCGCACTCAAAATGAGAGAGGGAACGCAGGCCTGTACCTTCCACTGCATTGCCAAGAAAAGTTGTCGCGGAGTATAGCGTTTATTATAATAACTCTATGGTTGACTCCAGGCCTCACGGAGCTCCAAATTTGTAACAAAATACGAGCGTTTACTTCTCTCGCTATCAAAAAACCGTGCAAGAACCCCAAACCAAAAAAGAAGCATAGTTTGAAGGCTAATCTCGATCCAAAGCAATCCAAAGTCGACTTGTTAAAATGGCGGAAGACAGTCGTTCCTCGGATGCTCCAACGAAAGATGACATGTCCTTCCAGTCGGAGGGAAACAACAACGCAACCAAATCTTACAGTTCATCGGAAAGAAGCAGAAATCGAGAAAATTCTGACTCGATGATGGAGGGAGCGCTAGAAATTGGAGAACACTACATGGTCCGCCGCTGCGACGAAACTTGGCGTGAGTTGGGATGGAGCCTTGTGTCAACCAATCGTTGGATACAACGATGGTTACCTTCACAGTTACTGCTGCTGTTCATTGACCTATCAAAACACTTATTTGTATCTGACAATTTGATCTTTTCAGACCCCGCGGAAATTATTCAAGTTCGGCCCTGCGACCAAGATGTCGGAAAATGGGAGTACTACGTTCACTACGAGGGCTGTAAGTTTTTCCGTTTCTGATTTGTTTCCACGTATTTTTATGGGTATGATGTATCGTAGCAATTTATGAGAATTATGTACAGCAGAGGAATTATGTACAGTAAGCTAGACGGAAACTGATTCACACCGCAGTCGCCGTATCTCGATGACGTAACAGTGCGTGCGCATATATATATATGCAACTTGTTCGATAGTTATTAAAGTTATGATTTAGCAATATGCTGGCAGTGTATTGGCCAGATTGTCTTCTACCAAGGCCTCGAAACTTAAGGGCGCGAAAAATGTTTCAGTAAAATTTTGAGTCAACTTCTCTTAACTTCCTTTAAAGGGCAACTCCGCTTAATTTCAAAAATTTTGAGATAGTGGCCGATTTTGCTTTTTGAAGCACTCAAAAACAATCCCCAATCCTTTGTTTCGCGAAAAATAAAATATTTTTCGTGTAATTTTACTCTAGCCATGATCACAAACCGAAACCGAAACGGTGGCAAAGCCGGACAACATTGTATATTCGGCATCACTAAGCATGTACACCCACGTGACATACAAGGGGAAGAAGGAGCTCCCCTCTTATCAGGATCCTCCTTTGTGCCTCCTGGATTAGCACAGGCGTCGCTATTCTCCTCCCAGAAGATTATAGAAGATTAACCTGTCACTCAAAATTCTTACAAAGGCAGTTTCCCTCTCCTCCTTTTACTTGGTGTTCAAAAGTATGCGATGTAACACAAGCCGCGCTCAACGAGGCGATCGGCCTATCAGTAGTATCAATAGTCGAGCGCCGGGCCGGCCGAGCGCGTCACTCACGTCTTTCACGGCGCTGGCGCCACCCGTGCTCTCCCCGGGAAAGAAAAAAAAATAAAAAAAAAAAGAAGTTGTACATGCTTGATGACGTCGCGGACGTGCCGGGAGAAGGAATTTGGAGGAAGCGGAAATGCAGCCAGGCAGTGTTGTCTGGCCCGCACGTCTCATCCAAAACCAGCGGATTCGTGCTTGTCAAACTTTGACAGCGATTTTAATGAACTTCTAGGCGGAATTCCGTCGTAATATTTGCCATGGGGGTTTTGTAGATGATAACAAAGAGAACTGTATAGTTTTGCACTACTGGAAAAGAAGCGGAGTTGCCCTTTAAAAGCCACCGAACACCCAGGATGAGGCCCACGTATTTCACAAAATAACCCTGTCCCGTAAAAAAAAACAAAAAAAAAACAAACATTTTTTTGGCATGGTATTAACGTCGCGAGACACATTTTGAGCGATTCGTCGCAGCACTCAAAACGAGTCTCGCACCCCAAGTGCTGTAAGCATTTTTTTTTTTTGGCCGAGGCTACATCCACGCGCGGGGACGTAGCCAAGTCGGGAGGAGATAAGGCTCCATGGGCTCCATCCCACTGATCTCTATTTTAGTAGGCTGGATCGCGGATCGGGAGCCCGTCGGTGTCGCCACCGGCGGCCATTGCTTGACACCAGGCAATACACGCAAGTCTATGGGAGAAACACACAAAAGTAAGCATGTTGAAGCATATACGCTGTGCTCGGAGGCGAGTATCTTATGGTGCGCTGCGATTCTTATGCCGGGTGTTGGAGATCGAATCGGTATTTGTCAAACGTTCGAACGCCGATGAAAAAAATCAAACGTACCGGAGCACCTACGGCTGAGCTGGCAAGGTTGCTTTCGTAGTGAAGTAAGCAAAGGAACTTGCCGTCAATAAGACTGTCCTAAGGGAAGCCGAGAAGTTGGTGAATGACAAAGAAGTTCCATTTCGACAGTGGCTAAGCGAATTTCGCGTAGCAAAGCCTTCTAGCTTGTCGTCTGCTAAACCCAACTCAACGAAACCGTCACCGACTCCACGGCAACTCTAGGTAACTCTCGCCTCATTGAGCTGCACTACAGCGGAGTCACTCTCGACTACAAAATGTTTATTTATAAGAACTGCGAGGGCTGTCAGTTTTAATGTTTGTAGCCAAGCTATTTGGCGGGCTTATCGAAAAGCATCGAAAAAGTTATAGTGCCGACAACAGCTAAGAAACGGGAAAACCACTTTTTCTCGTTCTTTCCTTAGAGTCCCATGCATTGGCTGGTGTCAATCAATGGCCGCCGGTGGCGACACTCGGCCCCAGCTGCCGAGGCCGCGGTCCGCAATCCAGCCTACTGCAATAGAGATCAGTGCTCCATCCACGCAAAAGGTCACTTGACTTATAATATAAGGGGATAATTTGTTTTTATGTACATATTATGCTTTCTTATAAGTAAATATAGGATGTAAAAATAAAGAGGTTACATTTCATTGTTGTTTTAAAGTTCATATGTCACGTGACCTTACAAATTTTTAGACAATTCATCAATTGTTTACTGTTTTCTAAGACTAATAGTAAGTATCATGCATCATAAAAATAGTACCAATATATATCTTTATAGTTATGTTGTCCAGGAGTCACACAGACGAGTGGATGGCGTGCGTGCCATCCGTGCGTGCGGGCGGTGTGGCCTCCGGGGCCTTCGCTTATGTGTACATCGCTGCTGAGGCGAGGCAGAGAGGCTTCGTCGTGTGTGTGGTTGGCTTGGTTTGAAGCCTTTTAATGTGAGCTTATGTATATTGAGGGGGACAAGCACGTGCCCACCGCTCCGTACGTTCTTGACTTGCGCGCTTGCTCGCAATCACACAAAGATAGTAGGAAAAGGAAAAGCATGCGTTAGACCCATTAATAACAAACATACTGAGAGCATTCAATCGAGAAAACTGGGTAAAAGATTCTAGAAACAGTTTATTCCATGACAAATAAAACAGTAGCCGATGCACAGATGCCACTCGTCCACGAGATCACCGACAAACACGAAGCCCTTCTTGCAACAGAACCCCTGCAGGAGCCAGCTCACGTCTCTGTGCTGATCATTCAACGCCTGGATCTCGGCACTCTGACTACGCTGACACTCCATTGAAGAGAACCTGTTCTCCCGCCTCGGAAGGACAGAAGAAAAGACGATCTGTGTCGTCGATTGCGTTCCAAGATCTGAGCGGCCAGCCGACGATACTTGTCAACGTACGCGCTGGCACAAACGCTGGTGTTGTGTGTGCCAAAATCGAGCAGGGCATCAGACACCTTGGAAAACAAAGCCTCGATCCTAATGCCACTAAACGCCCGCACTTCGACAGCCATCCGGTTATTCGATAGGAAATACTAGGACAAGTATTTCACCGTCGAATCCCCGGAAACCAAAACTTGTGGCAGATCAGAAGCGCGACCATGCTAGTACTCAAACGGCCAAACTCCTTGTCCAAGAAAACGGGGAAAAAAAAGAAAAAACGCTTCAGAGAAAGTCAAACCTGCTTGCAGTAGACCAGGCAGGCACAGTGGACAGTGGTCTGCGCATGGCAGGAACGCAAGGTGCAATGGCCGCCGAGCAGATGGAAAAACAATGGGAGGCTAGACCGGAAGTTGATCGAAGTGCGCCGGAAGTGACGTATTGCGTGGATAGAGCCTTAGCTCCTCCAGACGTGGCTACATCCCCGCGCGTGGATGTAGACACTCCCTTTTTTTTTTACCCCCTTCAAATTTTATTTTTTTGCAATGGGTTTTATTTAGGCACCACAATTTTACTTTCTTTTTAGATTCAGTGATAATTTTTCCATCTTGCAGACAGTGCTGGATTAAGGCATTTGGGGGCCCTGGGCTGAGGATGTTATGAGGCCTCTACCTATGACAATGGTGGTGGTGGAGGTAACGATGACGACGGGAATATCTATATTTTTGGACTTTTTAAATCTAGATATGTTTCATCGTATGATTATTGTCAAGCCTTGTTTAGATCCGTAGATTCAATGGAATTCAAGTTTTCCTTGCTGGCATTGAGGCGGATGCGATTGTTTAGAAGCTACTTCGCAAATAATCAACCGCTCTATCAATTTACAATATTGTAATTTTGAGGTACAAAAATGAAATCAAATAAACATTGCAGAAAATATTAGGATTTGTCGTTCACATCCAGCAACTTAACCACAAAAAAAAAAAAAAAGAAACACTAAATTGTTTTCATTTAAAATGCTGACTCCGTTCATGAATTTGTTTGACTAGAATTACAGCTGGATTCATAGGGTACATGTCCGGGCCAGTTTATACAAATTGGTCATGATGTCAACTTGTAGCACAGGTGACCCTGTTTTTAACATGACAAGTGACATCATTAATGACACATGGATTGAGTTATGCAGCAACCGAAAAGGTACCTGCAAAATTTCCATTCTAATTTCGCTTCCCCTAAATGGCATGCCTCGCAAATCGACAACTGCCACGAAAATCTAGAAAATCTAGAGCCCTTATTCTTGTAATCGTTCCAAATTATTGGAAGTGTTTTATTTTCTAACTAGCCCTCTGTTGATTAATTACTGGTGTGAACAGTGAAGGAAGTGATATATGCAAGAAAGAAATTTCATTAGTTGAAGCAGTCTTTATCGGGATCAAACAACTTCGTAAACGCTCTTCTAATAACTGAACACTCATTTCGCAAACAAACACAGACTTCCACATTTAAAGCATAGGAGTAACTGCTTGTGATTCAAAGACATTGACCGCTGTCGTTCGGGCACATTTGCATTTAAAGAATTTATCATGAGAATCGAGAAGATTGTTCTCTTTTTGTACGTACACGCTGTCTTTTTGAATGGGGAAAATGTTTCGCATCAGATTTAGTACTAATCTTGTTCTTTTTAAATGCAGTAATTTAGACCTCGGCGGCTATTTTGTTCTGTGACTCAACGATAAAAAATAAGAGGTTATACTTCAGAGGTTGGTGAAACCATTGCATTATTTGTATCAGTCGCTGGAAGGAAGAGTGTTCAGTTACACTGGCAGACCAGATATCGACTCTAGAGCACTTCCTTGCAGTCAATACCCACCGAAAACTGTTGAGGGGCGTCTTAAGAGTCGACTCTTTGAAACGCCTCTTTGTTGGTGGCTGTAGAGACGGTGTCCGGAAGATTTACGGGCACCCTTTTGCTTGTTCCAAACTTATCGTTCTGGAATACACTCCATATGGAGTTTTGCGAAAAGGTTTAAAACAACATGTGTGAACCATCTGTGTTGCTTGCTTGCGCTTTCTTAACTTCCTGCCCACAGTTGTCCGTAAAACACGCTAAGGGGGCCCCAGTACAAAAGAAAGCTCCATAACCGTCCTCCAATTAAAAAAAAGAAATCTAACAAGGGGCATGGGAGGCCGTGTTAAATTTTGTTGTTCTGGCACGCTCTTGTACAACGAGCTCACAAACGCCAGCTGATCTAGAGACAGGAACTTTATGGCATCCGTGGTTCCTTGGTGAGGCAAAAAGATCAAGAAGGCCATTGTGCCAGAGGCCCTTCGGAGTGTTTCTTCTGCTTTCTGCCTAAACTTTCTTAAATAAATAAATAAAAAAGACAAACATTTTTAAATTTTGAGGGGCCAGCATGGGGCCCCCTGACAGCCTGGGGCCCAGGGCTGCAGCCCCCTTAGCCCGTACCTTAATCCGGCCCTGCTTGCAGACAACCGTCGCCTGGACGAGTGGGTGGACAGAGACCGCTTCAACCTGTCTTCGTCGCAAAAGGAGGAAATGAAGAACCCGATGACGCAGGGTGACTGCATCGAGCAGTCCGACAGGAAGATCACCAGAAACCAGAAGAGGCGCCACGACGAGATCAACCATATCCAGAAGGTGCGAGCACCTCTTTGTCTTATCCCGACTGAGGTGCTTGCAATATGACGGAGGCTTATTGCGGAGAAGGCGCCGTGTAACCGAGCTTTTGGTTGCACGTCAAAAGATCCCCAGGTGGTCGAAATTAATCCTCAGTCCTCCGCTGGGGCGTGCCAGATGCCCGTCGTAGGTTTGGCACGTAAAACCCCCAAATTTGACTTTTTTGACCTCTTTGTCTGCGGGTTGCTGTTTGTTTGTCGACCAAAGCATTCGTCTTACGTCGTCGTCATTGTTTATCGAACCTTGGGTGTGATGCCCAAGTGGGCATTACGCAAGGGAAGAGGAATATTGTACATCATTACAGTCATGTCTCGCTAATATGGACCCCGCTGATACCCTACAACCGTAGAATACTGCGCATCCGCCCATTTCACACTAAGCGCCCATTTCCAAATTTGTAAGGTGTGAGAAAATATGCACAGTACATTGATATATAAAATTGATGACCGGACAAGCGCCCGTCCCCCATTTTTTTTTCGATTATCTCTAAATCTTGAATGGCGCTTGCCTGGTATTTTACGGTGCATAGATAAAGTTTTTGGGGCAAACTGGGTGAATACATATATTTTTGTCTCGTTATTATAGAGTACACATGTTATGTACAATTTTGGTGGGAATCAAGGTGTCCATATTAATGAGGCATTACTGTACGTGAAAGCAAACTTGTGAAGGCTGACTAGGGCTATAAATGTACTTTAAACATAGTATATGTACTCGCTACCATGGGGTGGTGTCTTCATGAGACCCAATTTATCACAATATCTTTCAAGTTATTGTGATAGTTTCAAGTTACGGAAATTAGGCCCTCGCGAGAATTAGGCCGTATACATTATCTGTCTTTTGTCACCTTTTAATAATCATAATTTGTAAACTATGGTCCTTTAAACTGTTATCCTGTGCAGCACTCAGTGTCAGTTTCTTAGTAGAGCAATAGGGAAGGTACAATATACTCTAAATTACGTACAATATACTCTAAAGGGCTTCATTTTTGCGGGCTCCATATTTCGTAAATTTTGGTGAGTGTCGGTTTTGAAACTATCTTGCAGTCACGAAAGTTTGAGAATTGGAGCGATACGCTATAGAATCACGACCATGGGGCGATATATCTGCAAGATAAATTTTGCACAACATTTTTTTTATGTTGTGAAATTTGTGAACATTAAGTTGTTTACAGTAATTTGGTTGGTGAACTTTCTTCTTGGATCACTGACATGCTGGTTTCTAAAAGCCTCCAATATTTCTCATTCTGTGCGCGGAACAGACGTACGCTGAAATGGACCCCACAACAGCAGCATTGGAGAAGGAGCACGAAGCTGTGAGTACCAGACCTCCACATCTGCCGAGCCTCTAACAGCTACGGCTGTCAGTCGAAGCTTCCCCGGGGAATTGCGAGGTCGTTCTTCGCCAAATCTGCAGGTGTTTCGAGAATGCACGTGCAGCCAGAGCGTGTGTCAAAAGAGCACATGCTGGAGTCCAGGCATTCGGAAAAGGCATCCTGCAGTTTTCTTTTTGACAGTAGGTTTGTTCGATTTATTTGCACCTTCTGCACCGGTGCAGGAAAGTGTGAGGTGGTGTACTTCCGGTCGTATTTTAATACGCATACCAGAAGTACACTGCCATACACATTTCTGCACCGGTGCAAGAGGAGCAGGTAAATCAAACGAAATCAGTAACCGTAACCGACACCCCACTGTGCTGGAGCGTGCACACGACCATCCGAGCAGACAAGCTTGCATGCCATACGGCTAGACGTAACTTACAGTTACGGCGGACCAAAGAGGCTCGTCGTAGATGGACTACGGATCAGACGCGGGCGTGGAACTGAGAGCGGAAGTGAAGTTGGTGTGAAGACCTTTGGAATCATGCTCGGGAGGAGGCGCAGAAACGACGATGACGCTGCGACAACGGCGAATTACGCGTGCGGCGAGCTGCCATCACTGTGACGCACGTTGCATGATGGTATAAGTGCGCTCGGATTCTTTACGAGACAAATTACATTGCGGGATTTTTTGCGGCGTCGCATACATATCTTTAGACCTGCTTGTGATGAAAACGTGAGGCAACGACATAATTTTATTTACAGGTCAATTGGAAAGAAAAGAGAGGTACAGGGTTCTTACAGGTCCTTGAAATCCTTGAATACCCGGAATTTGAGTGAAATCTTTTCAAGGGCCCTTGCATCTCTTTGAAATTTGCAATGCTCTTTGTGTTCCTTGAAAGTTCAGAAATGAACATATTTTTCTGCAAATCACGGCAGTTTGAGAAGTCTGCTCACAGGAGGTGTATGCAGAAGCACGGACTCCAGAGCGCAACCAGTGAAATAACATTACCAAAAAATAAAAAAAATAAAGCAGGGCATTTTTTTTTAAACTTCGATTTACATAAAAGGGAATACACTCTGCTTCTCTTGACTTATACGAGCCGCAGTGATGCGTATAGTGGCACGCAAAAATATCATATGGGAAAAGTGCTCGCCTGGGTGCCTTGGCAACCGACATGGTGCCAAGGCACCCAGGCATCATGACGACGATTCACTTGCATAAATCGTCGTCATGATTGCGTCATGCAATATCCGCCCGTTTTAAAGGGCACTTCAATCTATAACTTAAGACGTTTCATTTCATCGCAACTTTTGCTTTGTGTTTCCCTGATTTTTGTCTTCTGACTTCCTTGAAATCCTTGAAACATCCTTGAATTTTGCATCAAAAATTTTGTACAAACCCTAGAGGTAGTTTCTCATGCAAATTTGTAGTTACGTGTAAATAGTGGTTTTTGAGTTTGAAGCGAATTCAAAGCAAATAGTGGTTTTGGCTGAATATTTCCTAATTGAATATAGAATAGTTTCTCCAAGCCTTTCACTACTGTTGCACCATGCTCAAACAAAAACTCTGCTAAACTCGGAAAGTTTGTTCCGAAGCTTACATTTGTCCATTTTGTAAGCTAATTTTATTCCAACTATATTTAGACTCTGTGACCACAGAAAGTGTAATGCCTTGGGATGGCAAGTATACAACAGATTTGACATAAAATGAAACTTGTAGAGATGCCCAGCGAGCATCTCTACAAGTTTCAAGATTGAAGAAAGGATATGCAAATATCCTTTCTTCAATCTCAAGTTCGAAAAAGAAAATGATCACAAATGATGAATGCGGGTTGTCAGGACATCTCTACCTATACCCATTTTCACCTCAAGCACCTCAAGAAAAAAGCAAGTTTTGCGCATTGCTCATACTCGGCGCGAAGTAGTTCTTACGAGATTTGGTTGTCGGAGGAAAAAGCGATGCTTTCGGTGGTTGCAACGTGTACGTCTTGATAAGATAGGACGCGTCTAACCTAAATTGCACGTACATATATCTTAATTATCAACATGAAGGCGGAAATTAGTCATGCTCCGTGTGGAGCCAAACTTTTTTTACTACGGTTCTTGGGGTGAAAATAGGTATAGCATATACTCTTGCATAACAGCCATAGTTTATTTTTTCAATATTTTACTGCAATGTAGATATCAACATTCACAGAGTTGCAGTATTTCTTTAAATGCGCTATGCGCGCATGTGTACCATCCCGCTTTGTAAGTGGCTTTCCTCTCAAGCACGCAGTTGCGCTGTTCATACTTTACCAAGCGTTGATTGCGGCGGGTGACCCGGTTAAGTGCGCGCTGTACCGAGCAATGGTGCGCTGCGGAGAAGCAACACCACCAGAGCTCACTTCCATGGGTGTTGCTTCTCCGCAGTGCACCCAAGCTCGGTAAGAAGCGCACTCAACGGGGCAACTCTTTGAAAAATGTGAATATCGCAGTTCATCTCGAAGCAAATATCAAATAATGTATTATTCGAAACTACTATTCAAAATTTTGATTATTCTCGCAACACTACTAGTAATTTGTGTTTTTTTATAAAAATGCTCTTTTTTTTCATTCTCGGTTTTTTATGAAATTTGTTTTTAAAAGAGGATTAAGGCCTAAATTTTAAGTTTTTATTTAATTCATTTTTCAACTTTGATTTTTTCGGTTTTAAAAACTAATTACACCCTTACATCAAATTTGATAACCATGCGGGTTTTAAAAATTAATTAGAAATTTGAAAACCACATGCCAAATCGTTACGTTGATATAAAATATTTTCAACACATTGCGAGGCAGTAACAAAGTAAAGGAGGTCAATGTTTGAATGCATTTTTCTCAGTTCTACTTTTTGCTGCAAATTTCATACAAAGAAATCCTTTGTTAAAAGGTAAAAGTATTCTGATACCAGAATCAAGATGTTTCTGAACTTAAATTTACTGGGGAATCGAGCTATCTACTTTATTTTTGTTTTAAGTAGAAGTCCTCATTGAGAAAAAACTGTTTTCAAAACTTTACATAGGGCAGATATGCATCTAATATTTTTTGGTAATGATTCTTCCTGAAATATTTACATTTGAGGTATAAAAACTGGATAGCCCGAAGCTCAACATCTTCCCCTTTATATTCGAGCAGTCAAAATGGTACTTAGTAGGTTCATTTGCATAGATTTTTTAACAAAGAATGACACATCTTATGCAGGTATGTAACACTGTCCTAGAGGGCTGACAGTTTGCAGAATACACCTACACCTTATGCTAAATCTCTTCTGCAAATTTCATTCCGATTGCTTGAGTAGTTCAGAAGTAAAATCTCTAGCCAGTGTTCCTCCTTAAAAGCATCTACTGCCATGTTACAATAGAAATGCGATGGTATTCGCAGCTGGTATAGTCGCAGGCGGCTTTAAGAACGCATGGCGGGGCTTTTAAGTTCAGGAATCTTGCTTCGTGATCCGTCCTTCGGTGTTCCTTGTCGGCTAATGCTGTATTCTCATTGATTGAAAAGCAATAATAAGATGCGCGGGACATGTCACGCGCAGCATACGCTGTCCGTGACTGTAGTTAGAGCTACACAATAAGCCTCTTGCAAGCTTCAAAGGGGGCAGCCAATGTCTCACCTAGAGACTTTGCTTTTTTGGGGCCTGCTGAATTATTTCAGTTTGGGTTCTGCATTGCCAACTTATCAACTCACATGCATGACAACAATTGTGTGACAAAACTTTATAGTTGTTGGACAGACATTTTATGGAAGAGTTTGTAAAAGAATGATACAGGTGTATTTTATTTAATTTATATAGTTCCGCTTTCCTGCGAAGCATGCGGATAGCCAATCGCAGAAATTGTCAGCAAGATTCCAGTGATTTAAGGGACAAAGATAATGTCTTCACATGAAAATGCTGTCTGCGTGGACGGCATTTTTATGAAGAATCATGTTCTCGACTTTGTTATTTGCTAAGTGTCTGATGCGGAAAGGGATGAGTGACTCTGTGCATGTCCTGTGAAAAAATAGACACAAGGGCCTTGTTCATATGTAGTGCATCTACTACTGAAGTAAATATGTCATGAAGTATCTACTTACGCTAGCTGATGGTGAGACAATATGGGGGGACACTTATTGTGATTGCACACAGTTGGGGAATGCAGGACAGGGGATTCAATGTGCTATTATGAAGAGACTGATCTGAACACTCAGCAGTATGTAACTGGAGTCCTTTCCTGGATGATATAACAATATTAAAATTAAATTATCTAAAGCAATGTTACCGGTGAGGGAAGTGCTGCGCCATTTCCGGCAAATTGCTTCATGAACGAAAGTCTGCTACATCTAGCGCCAAACTCATTTTTGCTAAGGATTGTGCCACACCTGCGCCAAGATTAGCTTAAGCGAAGAAAAAAAATATAAATATTTTATTGCTCAATCATAATAATCTGAGAAGAAGGGAAGGAAACTGGTACACATATATATTCGACAGCAGAGTCTCTACTCATTGTGTACTTTGTTTCAGCTGAGGTAAGAGCACAGTCGAAGGCTCAAACTCATACAACCAGGAACGCACATACCAAAAGCGCAAGCCACGGGGCATTTGCTGCGCTTGATTATTTTTTGCCCAAGGGTCTCCATACCCCTCCACAAGTCACACCCGACCCGTGGAGGCCTTCCAACCGGCCGATGGCTGGCTGTGATCCTTACAGCGATACCCGCATCGCGGCCCCCTGTTACTGGCGCAAAAATATCCGCGCATGAAGAAACGGCACCACGACGTGCACCAGACGCGTCACATCCATTCTGATTCATATCCTAGCTGCTGATAGCTCTGCGGCATATTTATAGCACATTGTCATCACGAGTGTTACCCCTTGTTGCCCTCTGTTTCATGTCTGTGTAGCTAACGTTAAAATGTATTTGCGTTCATGTGTATATGGTGCTCGGTGTTCTGTTTCATAACTATTGCCTATCGTCATAATCAGTTCTTCCATTCCCGCTAGTCTTCTGCCGTATGTGAATATGCCAAAGTTCCCATGTGCTTTAATTTATGCTGAGTTAGTTTTCTGGATCACAATTAGTGTATGATGTATAGCTAGCTAAATATGAATTCTAAAAATAAATTGAATGTATTAATCCAGCTTGAATTCTTTTCTTATGTTTACTCTAACGGCAATTTCCTTCTTTAAAGGGCAACTCCGCTTTTTTTCCAGTGGTGCAAAACTATACAGTTCTCTTTGTTATCATCTACAAAACCCCCATGGCAAATATTACGACGGGATTCCGCCTAGAAGTTCATTAAAATCGCTGTCAAAGTTTGACAAGCACGAATCCGCTGGTTTTGGTTGAGACGTGTGGGCCAGACAACACTGCCCGGCTGCATTTCCGCTTCCTCCAAATTCCTTCTCCCGGCACGTCCGCGACGTCATCAAACATGTACAGCTTCTTTTTTTTTTTCAGTTTTGTTTTCTTTCCCGGGGAGAGCACGGGTGGCGCCAGCGCCGTGAAAGACGTGAGTGACACGCTCGGCCGGCCCGGCGCTCGACTATTGATACTACTGATAAGCCGATCGCCTCGTTGAGCGCGGCTTGTGTTACATCGCATACTTTTGAACACCAAGTAAAAGGAGGAAAGGGAAGCTGTTTTTGTAAGCATTTTGAGTGACAGGTTAATCTTCTATAATCTTCTGGGAGGAGAATAGCGACGCCTGTGCTAATCCAGGAGGCACAAAGGAGGATCCTGATAAGAGGGGAGCTTCTTCTTCCACTTGTATATCACGTGGGTGTACATGCTTAGTGATGCCGAATATACAATGTTGTCCGGATTTGCCACCGTTTCGGTTTCGGTTTGTGATCATGGTTAGAGTAAAATTACACGAAAAATATTTTATTTTTCGTGAAACAAAGGATTGGGGATTGTTTTTGAGTGCTTCAAAAAGCAAAATCGGCCACTATCTTAAAATTTTTGAAATTAAGCGGAGTTGCCCTTTAATTGCATATCTTGATTTGTTTATTCAGTTTCACATTCATATTCCCCTATTTATTTTCCGGCCCTCAAGACTGCAAGAGATCCCAAATCTGGCCTCTTAGCCAGAGAGTTTGGAGACCCCTTCTTCGGCCGATGAAATAACGCATACAGACAGATGACGAATGACATAATGGTGCATTTTTCAACGCTGTTTGATTGGTCTTATTGTCTCGTGGCGTCGGCAGCGTCATCGTTTAAATTTAAGGTGAATCAAAGCATAAAGATTGCTAGTCAACAGCGTCATCGTCTTCATTTCCAGAAGACGTTGTCAATGTCAGGAGCTAAAAGTCGTGAGAAAAATTTGCCAAATCGTAGGATGGCGGCCACTGTAATAAGACAGAACCAGATTCTTTTACGAATACTTGAAAGGATAAAACATCGAGGATGAGGACGGAAAAGGACTTCTTTCAAGAAGAGGTCCTGTTATCGTCTCCGTCCTCAATGTTTTATCCTTTCAAGTATTCACACCTATTGACCAACACGCTTGTTTTCAATTATTAAATTCTTTTAGTCCTGATTTTTTATTGATGGATGTTTTAGTGCATATGATGGTTTTTGCAGCCATTTTATAGAACTGGACTAAATTCACTGCTGAGCATAAAAGAGGGAGGGAGGGAGAGGCTTAATTGCAGCTGAAGTCTTGTGCTATGTTTCATTTTTCAGCCATTTTTTTTAATGTTCACTTTAAATGTAACTACTCTGACCTGAACCTTATTTTTATGAAGAGGGCTGTATATTTTTTTTTTACTTTTTTATATCCTATCTATTCTTCTTACAAAGGGTAATAGGTAATATGCTTCAGAATCAGATGAACCCTTAATTGTCATCAAAGATTGACTCTCATTTCGCAGTGTACTAATTTTCAAGCGATGTGTTAACAGACATTGGCATCTGCTCTAAAAGCGTCAGTGGCTGCTCAAAACCTATATTTTGCCTACTACTAAAGGTCAGATGCCGCTTCCATAACTGTGTTAAGAATTATCACATCATATTTCATCATATTACAGTTACACAGTGTCCTGGGCAAGTGCCCCTTTGCCATGACACTGCTATGTGTACCAGGCTGACTCACAAATAGTAACTTTACATTACTGTATCCTAAGTTATCTCGGCTAGTCCGAGGCACCTGTAGATCCTGCAGATAGTCACCCGGCAAGTTCAAGTCCCATCTGAGGTGCTCACAATTTGATAGGAAGTTTATTGAGATGTCAGCGGCATATCAAAGGTACAGAGCATGATACGGTTAGCATGAACAAGCAATAGCAGGACCTTGGTGTACTTTTGTTAGTGTTAAAAGGCTATTATTAAAACTAATAATACGGTGGAAAGTGGTTATTAACACAGAATGTGTTTTATCTGCCGATATTCATGGAGTTCTGGAACAGCTAACTGTAAGGACACCAAAAAGTGTTACGCCCATAGGGAGCCATATAAAAAGACTTCAGTCCCTCAGCAGAATTTGAACCCACCACCTCAATATTGTGAGCCAAGTGCTTTGCCAACCGAGCTATCCGGCGCTGGTGGTTGGATCACTCAAAAGCCAGGTCTTTAGCACGGCACGCCCTTCTTTTCTTCCCTGGAAGGCCTATCACAAATTCTGTGCTTACCCGTTTTAGAGCGCAGCTCTTAGGGGCCCGTTCCCGGCTCGAGCGGCGTCGCCGTCGCCGTCGGCGTAACCAAGGTCATACTAAGGTCACGTGACCCCAAGGTCACGTGACTCCCCAAGGCCACCACAAGGTCACGTGACCCCTCCCCAGGGTCACGTGACCCGTAAGGTCACGTGACACCCAAAGTCACGTGGCTCCCCAAGTCACATGACCCCCGGGGTCACGTGACCCCCGATGACGTCATCAGTGACGTCACTGATGACGTCACCGGCATCCGCATCGTCATCGTCATCATCACTGATGATGTCACCGGCATCCGCGTTGTCATCGTCATCATCGCTGATGACGTCATCAGTGACGTCACTGATGACGTCATCAGTGACGTCACTGATGACGTCACCGGCATCCGCATTGTCATCGTCATCATCACTGATGACGTCACCGGCATCCGCATCGTCATTGTCATCATCACTGATGACGTCATCGGTATCCGCATCGTCATCGTTACTGATGACGTCATCGTCATCACCACGTGACCCCCCTAGGTCACGTGACCCCCACCCAAGGTCACTTGACCTCCCCCCCCAGTACCCTTCCCTCCTCCTCCTCAAGAGCTGCGCTCTAATTCGGCGTTACAGGGAGTTGTAAACGGCTTTCACTTTTTTTTTGTCAGCATGATCAAGCTTGTATAATTTTTGGGGGGACACTAACTTCAGCGGTAACCTTCGGTGGTCTTAAAAATGCTTAGCAAAAATGTGGAAACATGCCAATGTCATGTTTGCTCTAACAGTACCATGCAGTGTAGGTCTACTGTTTCGAACCAATCTTCAGTTCTTTAACAAGGTTGGTGACTGGTCTAGTTGGTAATGACTGTAGATACTGAGCAGGCATGTAGCCAGGATTTCGATTGGGGGAAAGGGTGGAAGCCCACCCATGACAAAATGCTGTATAAAGGGGAGGGGGAGAGGGGGCTCCAGCAAAATGGAAGATTTTGAGGGGGGGGGGGGGCAGGCCCCATGAGTCCCCCCCCCCCCCCTTTCACCTGGCTATGTGCCTGATACTGATACTGAGGTGAAATAGCACAAATGCAAAGATAAGCAGAACAGGACAGGACAGAGAGCTAAGTTGTAACTAGGAATTTTATTACAAGCAAAAAAGGAAAAGAAGAAAACACTGCAATCCACACCTCTGATTTCCTGAAGTTAAAAATGCAAAGGTGATCAGTCATCAAAATTCCTAGTTGCAAGTTAGCACTGTGTCCTGTACCGTTCTTTTTCATATCTTTGTGTTTGCGCTATTTTACCTCAGTATGTACGTCAATTCTTCATTGACTTAGCTGATAGAAAACTCCCTTTTTTTCACTGGATCCAATTTATCTCAGCTTCGTTCAGGAACAGCCTGATTGAGAGTTTTCCTTATGTATGGTTAGACAACGACCTTTGTGTGAGTGGAATTGCATGAGCCCCTTTAAATGTATTTACTTTGTTCTCACCACTCTTGCAATCCTGCTTTGAAATCAGAATTTGGCGTCTGTGTGATGAAGCATTGAGATCTTTGATTTGTGAGATCTGTTGGCTTCTGGCAGATAACAAAGGTGAAGTACGTCGACCGGATCCAGTTCGGCAAGTACGAGATCGACGCCTGGTACTTCTCCCCGTTTCCGGAGGAGTATGGCAAGGTACCCAAACTTTGGATGTGCGAGTACTGCCTCAAGTATATGAAACTCGAGAAGACCTACCGCTACCACATGGTGAGCAGGCGCCCCTTGTCTTTCTTTCCAGCTTTGAGCCTCTGCTCTGTGCCGTATTTACTAAAAAAAAATTGCTGGTTCCTTGCCACGTTCTAGGGATGAACTGTGGTGACAGAATGATTTCACCATGTTGACATGATGTCACGTGAAGAAATTTTCTTGACAAATTTAGCGGAGAAATTTTTGCGCTAAATCTATTGGGGGACCTTGTGAAGTCACGTGACTATGTGAGGTTACTGTGTCACGTGATACTGTGGTTCCCCTTTAAATATAGTGAGCCCCGACTTGACTCTGGTATCTGCTGTGAAACCTCGTCAATAATGGCTGCTGTTGTAAAATTTGCAAACTGTTCACGATCAATGTCTTAAGAGTTTATTTCCATCATTACGATTCATGGAGCAATCCATCCAACCCTTGCCTGTTTTCTTAAAGGCTAGATTAAACTCACTTTTTTTTCTTGCAGATACAGGAAATTGCCAACCTGTGAAGCTTGTCTTTTTTGTACCCTATTTTAGTATACAAAAATTTATCCTGGTAGTTTTGTAAATAATGACTGAAGTGACCAATTATTAGAGAAAGCAAACTGCCTCAACATTTTTTAAATTTAAAATATAAATTTTTATGCAGAATGTGTTTATGGGCTTGATTTTATGAAAAAGTGTAACGCTCGAGTGTGACAAAAAAGCGTTTCACGCAGGCAAGGGCAACATATATGATACATAGCTTGTAGCAGGCATTGCATAAGAATTTAAAGCATTTAGAAGGCATAATTGGTCATGTAACTATTCATACATGATCATTACTAGAAACACACAATCGAAACCAGAAAGATTCACCAAGGAGCTCAGCGGGAATTGAACCCCAGCCCATGGGATCCGCAGTCTGACATCCTTGCTGGGCGCCTCAAATAGCTTTTTCTTCTTTATTGGCGGCACCAGGAGCAGGAGATGAACGACAGTGCAAGCAACTGAACTAAGTATGACTTGCAGCCAACGATCACCTGCAGACACAGTAGCACACGACTGCCTTGCGGCACGTCATGATTAGTCGAGCATACTTTGTCCTTGGGTAGTCATTGGAGGCGAGTTATACTTAGCATACTTAGCCCAGCTTACTTAGTGTGCAGGGCTACAGGCACTGGCAAGTTATACTTAATTCAGCATACTTAGTCTGCAGGCAACTGTTGGCAATGATTCATACTCAGTTTATGGTACTTACGTAGTTTGCAGGCCATTGGAGACAAGTTTTACTTAGTCCAGCATACTTAATCCTCAGGCAATCTTCGGCGGCGAGTCATACTTAGTCCAAACATAATTATGCTTAAATCCAATCACAGCCGACGTCTTGATTCGTCGGAGCCATTCAAACAGTGCAAAGAGTATGTAGAGACTCGTAACCTATATTATTTATTTACAATATTTACATTGGACAAAATTGGTCATCGCGGTGCGGCACGATCGAATCGCCGTATCTCTGTGCGTGGGCCCGTAAGGCTCGCTTATTGCGCCTCTTGTAGCACGGCTTCTTTCTTGTCTCCTCTTCATGTAGCTAAACGCTATAAGTGCGTTGCAATGGCAGTCGTTTTATTTGTGGGTTTGTGATCGCCAGCTAAACTAATGACGCAAGAAAAAAATGCCGGATCGTGGCACCCTCATTGTTTTTGTGATTCGTCTGGTCGATGACAGCAAACATACAAACACAACGAGCGCCGTGACGATGCCCTTTTGGCTCCGCTCGATTGGCTCCATCGAATCGCGGCGTCGGCTGTGGTCAAACCTAAAGTGAAACCGAGTATAGATTGCAGGTGGCTGTCGGCGGCGCGCGTAGTGGGTTCCAGACAAAGCGTAGCTCCCCACGTGGACCCACGACACTGCGGGGCGAAGCGTAACGTACCGAGGAATAGAGCAGCGAGCGCACAACGTCAGCAGTTTAGACAAGAGTCAATTTATGAAGTAAAGGCCACGACGAACCTCCCCTTGTGATTACTTCGGGGGCTCTTAGCGCACTGAAGTGTACTAAGAGCACTTCAGTTACAACGGTCCTTACAATCCTAGAGCAGTAAGGATTCAAGGCCCTACATGCACCCACTGAAGAAGGAGAACTCACGGAAAACTTTCGATTCATACATGCTTGTGACACGCTCTACTTCCGAAGAAATTTAAACTTGTCCTGATCATTCTGAAAAACCCGCAGATCTCGAGAGTGTCGTGTGTGCAGCGCAACCGAAACCTTTTCCTGCGACCAAGCATTTCCAGTTGCAACGTGTGCATAATACACGCACGACACATTCTGTGCCTCCCGTCGTTCATCAGAACGACTGAGGCAAGTTAATGTTGTTTCTGCAAATAATATTTACAGGTTGTGAAGTACCTTAATTACTTCCCAAAATAAAAATGAAATGACTAATAAATTTTTTAATTCTAAAATTTATAGTGCAAAAACCTAATTTATCCTTAGAGTTTGAAAACTCTGGGAAATCCATCGTGAGCCATATATATGAAAGTTCCTTTGCACTAATATGTTTGGTTTGGAAAAACCAAACGTGTGATATGTACAAAATACTGAGCGAACCCTAGTAATCATAATCTTTTTTTTTCAGGCTTAAAAACATATTAACACCTCGTAATATATATATATATAAATAAGTGCCATGTTGACTCTTATGCCCTCTCTCGGTAATTTCTTGTTACAGAAAAGTGCAACTACAGGGCGTCCCTGAAAAAAATTTACAGGTTTTTTTCTACACAAAAATGAACTATGCATCCCTGAACGTTCATTCTCCACCCGAGAGTAGTGCTAGAGGTACGAGCTAGATGGCAAAGTTTCAGTGCAAATCAATATTTTAACGCGATAGTGTTAAGGAGCTCGTGTCGCAAAAAAGCCAGCGTCGGTGACGTGACAGGAAAATCCCGATTGGTCGATAGGCTCATGACATCACAGCCTAATTACCTCGCGCAGGAATTTCAAACAGCCCACATTGCTCACACGAAACGTAACGTTACACATGAAATGACAGTGATTAAAACATGACATGCAATGCAAATTAAAGGTCACTGCATGTCTCAAATGATTTCACTTTATAAAGTAATTCATTTGCCTTAAAGAAAATTTTGAAGACTTTTAGGTTGGATTCGAACCCAGGACCCTTTGGTTGCGAGCCAGACATGCTACCGACTAGGCCACGCAAGGCACACTTGCACGGCGAATGAGAAGGAGATGCAAACGGGGCCTGAAAACGCTATCGCATTGCGCTCTTTCATTCAAAAGTTACGAGTGATTTTCTGAAAATGTCAATGGGAAAATGGTGGCCAACAGAGCTCTCGAATACACGGCGCTCTGTGGCGCCAGAAACTGAAGACGGGCGATAATGGGCCCCATTTATTTTCCCATTGAAAGTTTCACAAAGTCACTTATAACTTAAGTAAAATATTGGTTTGTGCTAAAACTTTCGCATCTGGTTCGGACCCCTAGCACTGCCTTTCGGTGGAGAATGAGCATTCGGCGATCCATACCTCATTTTTGTAATAAAAAAAACCTCATAAATTTTTTTTTTGGGACACCTTGTACTTGGTGCATCTAATGAGTGCAGAGCAGAAGGCTCCTGACACAGCTTTTAAACTTAAGTGTGAAGCGATACTTATTCTGGGGGCATACATGAAGTACTGCGGATGATCTATGCAGGATGTTTTTATTCTCGATGGAAGTTTTCCGGAGTAAAATGCATGTAACGGCAATGCACTCTATATATTGGAACGCAACACTCCTATCCTTAAACCTGCTCATATGCAGCATCAGGCGTTTTGTTTGGGAAGCTTCCCAAGAACTTTTGCTATAGCGAATGGTGCCAAATAACTCGGTTAAAAGTTAAAACCAAAATAGCAAAGCTAGACCCGGCATTAACTAGCTAAATTGGGTGCAAAAAGAACAGAGTTCAGAGGGAGTCTGTCTTCTCCGTCCTGCAGCCTTCTTTTGGTTGGACGTATCACACTCACTTGTTGCACGTCGGTTCCCGCTTTTTGTTTGGGATGTTTCTGGGGGAGTATTGGGTGTGGCATATTTTTCCAAACTGCACCTTTCAGAGCGAGTGCACATGGAGACAGCCTCCTGGGAAGGAGATCTACAGGAGAGGGACCGTCTCGCTTTGGGAGGTTGATGGCCGGGAACACAAGGTATGAACACTGTTCTCCAAAGGTGTTCAAGGCCCTACATGCTTTTGTATCTTTTGTGGAGGCTCTCCCCCCCCCCCCCCCCCCCCCCCTAGTAATTGTAGTGTTGTGATCAATGATGGCCTCGGCATAAATAGGGCTAGTTAGCTTTGGTGGGATATAAGGCCCGCTTCAGACGGGGCAATTTTGACCAGCAACTTGACATCGCAACTCCAGCAACACGGGCCGCCCGCGTTCACACTCAGCAACCGAATTGCTATGACTTGGCATCATCATCATGAAATTTGATTTTTCTTACACTATTTAGATGCACAACTATGCGCTAAAAACATGTTTTTATATCTTTGAATGGTGTTGAGAATACTAACTCACCTTTCTGAAAAGGTTTGTTTCCGAAAACGATCCATTTCAAACCAGAACCAAGTTTATAGCTGTCATCATCACCACCACAGGGGTGTCACGTGAAAATATTGCGTCCCTGATTGGTTGCAGCCGTTTCAAACGTCTTCGAATTGCTCCGAGTTGCTCGCTCGTTAGAGCCGGACCCGATCTCAGCAATTCGTGTCGATCTAGGGAAAGCTAGAGAACAACCCGCCAGCAACACCGAAATTGCTGGAAAAGTTGCCCCGTCTGAAGCGGGCCTAAGAGAATGTCGCTGACTGGGAAGTACAGTCAGCTTTGCTTAGTTGCCTGGGCACGATAACAAGCTTGGAAGGGACACAACTTAAAAATAGCAATTTTTTTAACTTTTGTTGATTGTACACCGAAAGTTTGCCCACTCCATATTTTCAAGCAACTCGCTCTCGATGTTAGGTGGGCTATCTCTCGGGATTTTATGCTAGTTCTCGACTAAGCAAGCAAGTGTTGTGTGAATCTTTTTCTAAGGGGTGCAAAATTAAATGTTGCAGCTGCCAGCGTTGATTTAGGTGGGCTCAGTACCAAAGAGTACTTTTGTGGGTCGCGACAGCAGTAATATGCTGTTGGTCTGGTGGCGCGGTACCACTGGCAGTCTTGGCTGCCGTCGATATGGCAGAGAATGTGGCTTAATGGGATTCTCGACAATGAAAGATTGATTCGTGTACAAGAAGGAAAACATTTGCAAATCGGGATACAATGCATCAAGCTTTGGAAATGTACAATTTAAAACTGTGCATGTTAGTAGTTGCCCAGCCACAAGTCATTTCTTTTGTTTTTATCCAGCGATAAATTGTTTGCCGTGAAAGCGAGACTAACTGTCCCCGGCCTTACTACGACCGTGTGGTGAGCACGAATGATTGCAGGTTAGCAGTTGCACAGTACTGTCCACCTAGTGCTCCTGCTACAGCAGTAAAACACTATATCGAATCTAATGGAAAGCTATCCTTGTCATTAGTTTGGTACAGTATGGCCGGCGCTTTTCAACCGCAAGTGTCCAACCTTAAGTGTGTACTCTGAGGTACCAAAGCGACACATTGCGCGCCATTTCTCACTAGGCTGGATCGTCGCACAGATGGATGCTAGGGGTCATACCTTTAAGGTTTGGCAGTAGCTCGTGCCACCCGGCTTAGTCCCCACTGCCAATCCTCTTGTGGCCAGATCTACTGCCAGAACCTGTGCCTGCTGGCCAAGCTGTTCCTGGACCACAAGACGCTGTACTTCGACGTGGAGCCCTTCCTGCTGTATGTGCTGTGTGAGGTGGACAAGCAGGGCTCCCACCTGGTGGGCTATTTCTCCAAAGAGAAGGACTCCCCAGATGGGAACAACGTCGCCTGCATCCTCACCCTGCCCCCATACCAGCGCAAGGGCTACGGCAAGTTCCTCATCGCCTTCAGTGAGTCCCTCCCCCTCACTATTATTTATTATTTATTTATTAGCTATACATACCACGACTTCATTTGAGTTTATTGCAGGAATGGAAGGACACCAGCACACAGTAATGGTGGACAAGCAAAGAAACAAAAATGTCCTAGGAAATAATGATTGGAAACAATCGCGCGTTAAGAAAAAGGGAGCTGCATAATTGCCGGAATGAAGTCATTCTGAGCAAGCGTGTGTGCGGGCCCATTCAAGGTATTCCGCAGCTCAACCACGGATAGCGAGAAAGAATATTTGAAACAACTAGTTCTAATGTAACTGAAGTGGCACAATGTTTAAATTATGAAATCATTCAGTACGTGAGATATCAGAGAGAGGAGCAGTTCTTAGAAGATTCGGCTGTCGAAGGAAGAAGCGATGCTTTTGGCCTTTGAAATATGTATGTTTTGATAAGATCGCTGATATCTAATCTAAAATGCACCTACGTATATCTTATTCCTCCACATAAAAAGGGAAAGTAGAAACGCTCTGCGAGGAGCGAAACTTTTGTTACCGCGGTTCCCGAGGTGAAAACGAGTGTACATATAGAGGAAACCGACGCGGGAGGCAGATTGGGCACGAAGTCCGCACCAGCGTTCGGCCGAGACTCGCGTTCTATCAGAGAGGACTCAAATCCTAGCCGAGCTGAAAACAAACTCTAAATGGGATCTGTTTATTCTTGCTATCCGAGTTGCTCTTGGCAGGGCTCTACCAAGGAACCTGGAGCGCATCTCTGACTGGTCTGTTTACCGCTTCTTCAAAAGTGGTTCCTCAATTTTCGTCCGATGATATGGTAAAACTACCACAATCCTGGTGGTGGCACAGCAGTGGAGGTGGGTGCGACAGATGCCGATACTACTGGAGTGTGCTCTGCAGCCAGACGGCCATAGGAAACCAAAGCAGACGCGAGATGGGACGTTACGACGACCCTCGCGACCTCTAGCCTTTTTCGCCGGCCTTTTTTACACCCGACGGCATGACCAGAGCCGTATACAGTCTAAGCTCGTTATAACAGACTTTGATTTTGACCAAGATTTCGGTCTGTTGTAAAAGGAGTATGTTGTATGCAGATATGAAGTTCAGTCAATGGTGCATAGAGGAAAACCAACCAAACTTCACAAATGGGTATGTTATATCCAAATGTCTGTTGTAACCAAGTCTGTTATAATGAGCTTAGACTGTATGGGGAGAGTTTGCCCAGTCTATGATATCGTCGTCATAACGGCGATATCAAGCAAGTGAGCCACTCAACCCGCGGCGCAGAGCAAGAGGCACGAGCGCATGCGCAGGAACTCCCGGCTGCTCCCAGCGGAACGGGGAGGGCCGCCATTTTCATTCATCCGCCCGGCAGAATGCATGGGATCGAAATCCAAATTTTGGACTTTCCTTTAGTTTCGTGGGCTCTGGCAAGAAAATGATATAGTGTTATTCCTTGACGGCTTAAAAAGCTAACGAATGAAGTTGCTCTACGTTTGAATGCAAACTTTGATTCACGCAAAAAAGAAATAAGCTTACAGCAGACGACGGATGAACCTAACAGCCCTCTACGCCGACAGCGTTGTGGGAAAATGGTGGTCGTCTCTTCTTTGCTTCCTTCTTTCTCTCTCGCTCCTTCGGCGCTTTCCTCCCTTTCCTTCACTTTTCTCCTCTCCAGCGCCTTCGTCGCCACACCCACTGGCCAGACTCTCCTAATGTACGGCTCTGGGTGTTACATGCCAGCTGCAGTGACGTAATTTGTTGCCTCTTCGGAACCACTTTCAATGCATGGGTTAGATGGGACGGTAAACGCATCAGTCAAAGCCGTGCTTCCGGCACCATAGTTCTACTGTACTTAGGAAGTTTTCCCTCTCCTGTAAATGACAATCATTGTGGCGTGCTGTCTCGGGCACATTGTTGTTAGATTCCGGCTTTCAAGCAGCAGAAGTGTTTTGGGAGGCGTTTCGAAACTTTCTCACCACCTTCAGTGGCTCTTAGTTTTTCCGTTGGTTCGTTTTTAGGGGGGATTAGAGGAAAGCAGAATGATGTTTTGAGTTTTATGCGAGTGTCCAACTATACTACTTAGGATGTAAAACTGTATTCCACGGCAGTAAACTCTTTCACTGCAAGTGTCTTTCTTTACAACCTCTTATAACATAGTACTCTCCTTCACCTTACGACGTACCGCAAAGGATGCTACACGCCTCATTGGCCAATCCAGTATACATGCGTGCCACGTGACTTCACGCCTTGCCCGTCGTTCGTCTCATCCGAAAGGTCACGTAACCCGCTCTAGCTATGGATTGGTTTTGGTGGCTCAAACCATCTGTTGCGGTACATCATGAGGAGAAACGGAGTATAACATATTTATTTGAAAATAGGTCAATCTTTTAATGAACAGACCTGTGTATAAAAGTAGCCGGCAAATGACAAAACAGAACTTTTTAAATAAATATAAAAAAAAAAAAAAAGATGCTATCTACACAGTCTTTTTTTTTCTTCCTGCATTTCGAAGTTATCAGTACCTCGTCATTCGCTGGGCCTCTTCCTCAAAATCATGATTGGCTCTTCTTGAGCGTTGCAGTGAAATACATACGCAAGCATTGTTCATAAAGAGGTCGATCAATTTTTGAATAAATACGGTAGTACTGCCAATTGGTTTCTAACCTACTCGTTGTAGTCCCGATAACTGGTAACGTCCCTGTTTTCCACGAAGGCTACGAACTGTCCAAGATGGAAGGCACAGTGGGCTCTCCTGAAAAGCCACTCTCCGACTTGGGCAAGCTGAGCTATCGGAGCTACTGGTCCTGGGTGCTGCTGGAAATCCTCAGGGACTTCAGGGGCACGCTCTCCATCAAGGATCTCAGGTGAGTTCTCGCTGTGGAGTGCCACCTCGACATAATCCTGAGGTAAACAGTGATACCATAAAAAGTTTTGATTCCAAACTGATGGTGTAAGATGCCTCGTTTGGAGGAGGCAAAAATCATACATTCTTTGACTTTTCCAGAGTGTCATTAAATTTCTTTTATATTCAAATTGAAGAAAAAAGAAAAACAAGAAAATGTTTGTTTAAAAAAAGTGAAAGCCGTTTACAACTCCCTGTAACACCGAATTAGAGCGCAGCTCTTGAGGAGGAGGAGGGAAGGGTACTGGGGGGTGAAGTGACCTGGGGGGGGTCACGTGACCTTGGGGGTTCATGTGACGATGCCGATGATGTCATCAGTGATGATGACGATGACAATGCGGATGCCGGTGACGTCATCGGGGAGGTCACGTGACCTCGGCAGGGGGGTCACGTGACCTCGGGGGGGGGGGGGGGGGGGGGGGGTCACGTGACCTCGGGGGGTCACGTGACCTTGGGGGCCACGTGACCTTGGGATGACCTTGGGGTGACCTTGGTTACGCTGACGGCGACGCCGACGCCGGTCAAGCCGGGAACGGGCCCCTAAGAGCTGCGCTCTAAAATAATATGTTTATGTTTATTAACTTCCAAAGAATGGTTTCAGAAACTTTCATTCATAAACATGGAGGGTTTACCTCACAATAAATTATTTTCGACATATCAGCAACCCTCCAAGTCAGCAGGGAACAAGTTTTTTGCATATTTTATTTAGCGCTGCTTCATACTCGTTTAGCATAGCCAGAACATCTCACTCCCATTGGAAGTGGCATTTACTCTAGATTTAGCCCGTAGAAGCTTTCCATGGCCAGGAGAACGGTATACATCCATAAAGAAAAAAAAAAATCCTAAAAATTTGCTACGAGCAATCTTACTGGCTGAGGCCCGAAACATGGTTTACTATTGGTCCTGCCCAGTGATGTAATATTGTGCCATCTTCAGTAACCCCTTTCCCAGTATCTTCCACTTCAGATCATATTCCTGCTTTGCTGCTCTTCATAAGTATGCTTTGCCTCCTAGTTCTTGCCAGTTTATCTGTCAAGGAATGCCTGCTACAAAAGTTAGCTTGCCTACAAATGACACAAACTGGTAGCTATTGTCTGGGAAACAACAAGGTCTCAAAGCGAAAGGTGCTAACAATGCTCCAGGTGAATTTCGCCTAGTCCTGGACTGAAATTTCCTAAGAAACAAGTTAAGGTACCCATATTTGGAAAAAGCTAAGTTCTTTGTGACAAAAACTTAATATTTTAAAACGCAGAAACTTTCTATAATTTTTAGCTCCTTTTGGGTGTTAGTGTTTTTCTCTAGAATTGCATTTTCTACAATTACTTTTTACCTTAACTTGCCCTATGAGTACTCTACTTCACATTAAACCAAACATTTTGTAGATTGCAGTTATTTTTATTTTAAAATACCTACATTTCCTAATAAAGCAACTTTTTTCTGGAGCTTGTTAAACATGGTATGTTGTAGAAATTGGCCTACAAGACTTAAACTTTATATGTTATCAATCGTAATAGGGTTCAATTCACCCTGAAAGTTTGAATCAATTTGAGGGAATGGTTCAAAAATTGACCATTTCTGCTCGCTATATCTCACAAATAAAGCGTGATAATTGATTCTATGAATGCTATCTTCCAGAAACTCTGTGTGTGGCATCAGAGGCATCCGCAAGCCTTTCTGTAGGGTTTCTTTTTTCCTCATCCCTCCTCTTTAATATGCAGTCCTCACTGCAGCACTGCCAGAGCATGAAGGCATCACATGACTGTATTAAACCCACTCGTGGCACGGAGTCTAGCCGGCGACTAAACAAAAGCATAATTAGTGGAATTCTCAGCTTTGCTCCCACCGCACTGTCAGCATAGCATAGGAATGTCACAAAGTAGTTCTGCCACACCTGTGTGATAGAGAATGACGTGGTCTCTCCCCTTTTGCAGCCAGATGACAAGCATCACGCAGAACGACATAGTGACAACGCTGCAGAGCCTTAACATGGTCAAGTACTGGAAGGGGCAGCACGTCATCTGCGTGACCCCCAAACTGGTCGAAGAGCACTTGCGGAGCGCCCAGTACAAGAAGCCCCGCCTCTCAGTGGACATCTCCTGCCTCCGCTGGACCCCGCCCAAGAAGCGGCCCAAGCCGGGCAAGAAGCTCTAAAAAGCATGCTTTGCAAGACTATTCTCATTGGGCTCCTCTGTTGTCTGTCTACTGCGGTTGCGGCGAAGGATTCTTGAGATGGCCGCCCAACTAGACTCGCTACGATACAAAAGTTTTTAGCGACGTGGAGGTGTTTGGCATGGTGCATTTAAGAAGCCACTTTTCAACGTTTACTGCTTGGCCTTATAGTGTGGTACAGTTGTGGACAACGTAAGCTGAAATGACCGAAAGATATTGGCGACGCTGCCTTGACGCGAGAAGCTAAACTAGTAACAAGAGAGAGGACGGGGACGGTGGTGCAGTGGTCACGGCTATCTTACTCGGCCCGTTCCTCTTCCATGTTACAGGTGTGCTATGGTGCGACTCGTCTCTACTCTTTGCTACTGCCTACCGCCACGCTTGTTGTCGTCTGTGCCGGCAAAATCATATTCCAATGCCCGAAGGGGCAAAAACGAAGACTCATACAATAGGGCGCACTAGTGGCACGTGGGCAACAAAAGCACACAGATCTCGTGCGTGACCGGGCCTAGCCGGATAACATATGCCACTGCAATCTCGACTGCATGCTTTCTCTCGATTGCCAATTCAACTCCTTGCGTTGGGGCGGCACCACTGGTATCTTTTGGTCGTTGCTTGGTCACTTCGACTTATTTTGCCCACGACCGTACATGCAGCATTCTAGTTTTGCAGAACCGTGTACAACACGGGAGAGATTTGCAGGTGCAAGTTGGGTCTCATTCTGATTAATATGAACCGTTTTGAAAGGCTGTTTGAACTGCATGACTGGGAATGTGTCAAGTGCTGATGAATAGACACTAAAGCAGGAATGGATCAAGAAAAATGGGCACAGTAGGCCAGCACATTAGAGGGAATGTTGAATCTTCCTTTGGAAATGATTTTCCCACGTGTTTTTCGTGCCACTCTTCCAATGTGAATTTCAATCCCAATATTGCCGAGAAGAGTCTGTTTCGAAAAGATATACACATTATACTTCAGAAATTTTATCCCAGATATTGTTCTACTTTCGTCAACAAATAGTATTTTGTTTGCAACATGCCAAAAGTAGGAACTCTTCCACCTGTTGTAACGGATGCCTATCAAAATGTGCTCCAGATTCAATTTAACCTTAGGGTAGTTCCATTACAAGAAATCGGGATTCCAACATTTCTGTCCAACCAAAGCGATGCAAATCTTGTTTTGCCCCCTCCTATCATGTTAAGCCCATTTCCAAAACTGCTTTATATGGTATTAGGCTTTCCCAGTGTTCCTAACTGAAGTTTTGTGTTTGCATTGTGTAATAGCATCGTCATCGATGGCACCACAAGTATTTGTGGAACCACGCAGTTGTATATAGTCACATAAAGTATCTTCGGAATAAAATGTAGTACTGCCGCGTTAGTATACCGGCTTTAATTGATTTTCATTGCCAGTTGAATACTGCAGTTACAAATTATCCACTTCTGACAAGTGGAGTCCCAGTCACTTGGAGGAAGGACCACCTCGATTTGCTTTTGCTACACGTGCTCCAAGCTCCAGTGCATTAACACTCCCGGCCACCGACACCCCCCCTAGAAAGAAAGGGACGGGGCATGGTGACTATACTTTGTTTCACGATAATTTGGCGAACAGTGGAGGCCAAGGCCCCGTGACCCAATAAGAGTGTCGGAGCGAGGCACATGACCCGACGTCATGGGAGCATTTGTGTCACTACGCCAAATGCGAGGCGCGAGGCCCGGAGGAACTGGCTGTTGTTTGCTAGCCAAGAGTTGTGTGTTCCAAAACCAACCAACTTTAAAAAAAAAAAATTGGGTTGTGTGTGTGTTTATACAGCCTAGAACTTGGTCTGCCTCACAGGGGTGACGAGTCTCCCAGCTGTAGATGAGAAATTTAGCCAGTGCGGTACAACCGCTAGCCTGGGGTCTTTAACGTGCATCACGCAGTAGTGATACACGACCGCACGCCGGTACGATGCTCATCCAGATCGAAACGGGCAGGGGTGGGGCTCGAACCCAGGATCCCTGGGTTCTGCAGCGCGAGCTTTCGCTCCACGTGCTCCGAGCTGGTGTGCGCTAGACCACTCGGCCACCGATCCCCCCTGACCAACTTTAAATGAACGTCCACCGCAGCCCGTCCGCTAAAATAGCAAGCACTTCAGGAACAGTTCATGAGACAACCATGCGCTCAATTTAGCCGTGAATCTGCGACAAGCGCTAATGCGAGGGCGAAGTGCATTTTTTGAGCGGAAACGGCCAATTACATGTCTGCGATTGCAACGGCCATGGCGCTACAAAGAGAAAAAATAAATCGAGAGCGGATACGGATGTGGCGTTACTTTTTTGGTTTAAATATAATTGAAACTAATAAATTTGAGCTTATTTATTCTTTATGCTTCGTATCTTCACGTTAGAAATAGAATCGCGCGATTTCAATTGCCTTTAAAAGAAAAAGGAGCCTAGAACCACCTTTTTTCTTGGACGGCGCTGTTGCTATGGTGGTAACGAGGCCCCTGTGGCCTCAACCATGGAGCGTTGTCACATTCCTTGCACCGGCGCTCTTATTGGGTTGCGGGGGCTCCAGCCTCCACAGTTTGTCAAGTTATCGTGAGACGGAGTATAGTGGCCACAGAAATCGGGGTTGTAAGTGAAAGACTACGATCACTAAAGAGGGTTAGATCAAACGCATTGGTATGGCGTCTCTTTGCGACGTGCGACGTCAGACCTCCAGCGCAAGACTCGTCTTATGTTGTACTTTGGCTGCACGTGCACATTTGAGGCTGGCAAGGCGCCACATTGTTATCGAAGGTAGGAAGCTCACACTGCAGGCGGAACACGAGCGAAGGACTCACTTGCCGCTCTACCAGGCTCGTGTCCTCTACCTAACCTTTTGGAGAACAAACTAGTGAAACCCCTCCAACGCCCCCTTAACTACAAACGGGTGCACTGAGCACCAAAATAATGTCTCGAATGTGCACTTCGAATGTCCGAGAGGTTTCGCCGTATTCAGCCAATTGAACCAGAATGGCGAAATAATGCTCATTAGACGGTTCTGGCCAAATGCGTTTGTGTAAGTGAGCGGTTGGTTTATGAAGTTCTAGAATACTGTATAGGGGAAAGTCGACTTTGTCCGTCTTCACAGGCTCATACGCTTTCGAATTTTATTTGCGAAGCTGGCTTAGAAGTATGTATACTGGGTGTTTCACGAAGGCTTTCAAAAATCCCTGAAAATTAGGTGGTTGAGAAGAAAAAAAAGTCTTTCCGAGAACAAACTGCCAACCACGGCAGAAGTCGGGGATTGCAAAGAATGTACTAATTAGGCAAAATAATTAACCAAAAATTTACTAATCAATGTTTCAATTAGTAAAGACAGACATATGGTTCCAATTACAAATCTGCTGAGCATCATTGCAAATCACCGCTAAACAGTCACTTTAGAAATGCACATACAGCATTTATGGCTTTCCAAAACAAAAATCATTTGGATGCGTTTCTAGGTTTTGGTTTCCTATTGGACTGCTGGGCCCGTTGGCTGGGAAGGATGCGCTTCGATAGGAAACCAAAACCAAGAAATACACACGGGACGGTGCAAAATAATGTACAGTGCCCCTCAAACTTAAAGGGATACTTCAACGAAATTTGAAATATTTCCGTCGTGTTCAAAAATAGGTTGAATATGATCCACAATATCCGTAAATGACAATCGCACGTTTGTATTTTGATCCTGGTGGCTGCATTTTTCGTTATAAACGGCCCACTCTGGCAAGCGCTCGGAGAAGGCCCAGCTTAGAGCATGTGACATCCAACGCAATCGTGACGTAGGTCGTCTCAAGACGAGCAAAGATACGGCGAGGCTGACGTCGAGAGGATGGCCTAGTCGTTCCAGCCACCGAAGCGGCTGCTTTTGTACGAATTTTGAGTGACGGGTTAATCTTCTATTATAATCTTTAGGGGGACAATAGCGACTTCTGCGACACACAAGAGAGATTCTCCGGAAGAGGGGAGTTCCTCTTTCCCCCCTTCTCTCGTCGTGGCCGGAGACGAGACAACCTCCGTCACTAGCTGTCAAGGTTCCTAGAGGAGCATTAAAAAACGAGGCGTTAGCGACATCCACCAGGTGCTCTTTGCGAATCGTTTAATTCGTTTTAAAATTCCTTTTCGAGACTTTTTTAACAAGATATTGGTATGCTCCATGTGATACTGCTTTTTTGAACACATAGACCAAAAAATGAGCTCCGAAATTTCGTTGTAGTATCCCTTTAAAGCCGCCACTCGGTTTCGCAAATATTGACCTATTGCATGCTACCCAAAGATAAATTGATCGCTGCAGCTGCTGGAATGCCTTCTTCTGGTTGGGCTTTCATCGAGGACGCAAATCTTCACCAACTAGTTGGACCGCTAGGTTCAGGAATAGCTCAAAAAGTGAAGAAACCGGACCATCTCGTGGCGGTGTTAAGTTTGGAGCGCACTGTACCTGCGTTACATCTTTCCAAAACGAGTAGATTTAGTGGTTTCCAATGATGCTCGGAGAGTATCTAACTGGAACCACGTTCATTTTCCCAAACTTAAAGTTAATTAGTACATTTTAGGCTATTTAGCTAATTGGTGCGTTTTTTGCGATCCCCGATGGCCAGCATGGCTGGCAGTTTGTTCCCTGGAGTTTTTCTTGGCACCCTACTTCTAGCCCCAATGCCATTCTCCTCCTCCAATCCCCCTAAAGCAGTCTAAATAAAAGTAAACTGTGCAACATACCAAGCCTCTCTAGAGATCAGTTGTCAGGTTGCTTGCTAGTGGCAGGTGTGGCACTGTGTCTAGGCCTCAGAACCACTGACAAAAAAGTATTTTCTATTGGTTAGGTAAAATTTACAATTAAGCTTTAATCGCCTAACTCTCCAGAAGGACGACTCTTGAAAATAAATCTCAGCAGATTAGTACTAATCAGTTCAAGATATGATGCATGCAATAGTACTGTTATAATGAAGCGACTTTTCTTACAAAGCCAAACTACGGTAGTCTTAAAAGCTGCAAACAATTTGCTGCCTAAAAATGCAAGGGAATGGAAAACTGAAGAGGAAAGCTGGGACAATTAGGAAGAACAAAACATTTGTTCACAGTCACCATAGCAAAGGTTGGTTTTTTTCTTTTTGTGTGTGATCAAACTATTTTTAAAGAAACACCAATACCAATGTCTTTCATGATTAACGTACGAGACCCTCGATGAAATACCAACACCGGGTTCTTTATTTTCAACGAACGCTTCTACCTTAACAACACTGTTACTGGCAACGTGGAAGTATGGGTCCTCTGCAGCTCTCCTTTACGCGTCCTTACGTTTCACTATCAGCGGCCCGACGTTGTCTCCGCACTCTTCGTTGTGTTTGTTGTGGGAGCCATCGCAGTAGGGGAACTGCAAGAAACAACAGTGTCAATTTAGGGCATCCTTTCAGTCTAGATGGCAAAAGGATTTGTGAAGCATCTTTTCAATGAATGCCACACATGTTGCACGGAGACACATCACTAGTATGAAAGCACTGCCCATCGATAGTTGCATCTTTCATGATGCACAAGTTCCTAGTTAAGAAACCTTATTTATTCCAATGAATGCAGATGTTGATATCTTTATGCTACATTTACTAAAAGTGCATATCAACTTTAACCTAACCCTATGTTACAATCAGGGAGTGCGAGTACAGAGGTCTTTTAATTTGTTTCCGTATTCCCGTTATAGGACAGAAACACCAAACACACTGTGAAGTGCCTCCTATCACAGTCATACAAGTATACAACATTCATTCTTGATGTGAAGACTTAAAAATAAAAAGAGGAAGACCGCTGCATGAATATTTGTCTCGCTGTGTGCCAGCCTCAGCAGACATTAGATGGGAAAGAACACTAACTGACTACAATGTGTTAACAAATTTTAGTCAATGATTGCAAGGGTTACTTTGAAATGCAGTCTTAAAGGCAGTCATTGTCAGAGGATGATCAAATTTATGAAATTTGCAAAACAGGCAATGGAACTTAACACGTCCAATTATATCTTCTCTTTTTTTTTTTTTGTTGTTTGGTTTTGTGAGTGGATGCAAGAATAGCCCCTCAAGGTCCGACCACAATGGTGCATAAAAGAGTGAGACCTTTGTTGCAGGCACATCGTTATCTCAGTAGAATGAATGCTTAGGCAAGAGAGCCAACGAAACACCGCTGAGGCAACGATAAAGAGCCCATCCCTCTTGTCTACATTTCCCGGAATTTTCACCTTGTAGTAATCCTTTTAATTTCCGTGTGGCACCTATAGCATAATAACCACAATCTACACAAGTATAAAAGGCTAAGCAAAAAATAACCCTCTTATGAAAAAATAAAAAAAGCCATTTGCTTTGGTTACAATTAGCATGCCGGCAAAAGCCCTGCAAAAATAGCTCGCTGTATGCGTTTGTGTGGCGGAGCATCTTGTAGACCAACTGTCTGTCTACGAAACAAATTCTTCCCAAGATACAATGTACCTGGGCATGTGCTGTGCCCTAACCGGCACCACTGTGGTGGCAACAGAGGTGGAAGCGAGCTTATAGAGTTTCACCTAAAGGGATACTGAACCGAAATTTCGAGATCACAAAACAAGTCTGGACGGATAGGTGAGATGTGGCAAAATTCAAAAACATCATTCATACAGTGATATCTCTTAACGGATCGCCGTGTTTTTGGAAAAGAAGTGCACGATTGAACACTGCCGACGAGGCTGATCGGATGAGTCGTGTCACAATTCTCATTTCCTCTCCTCCTCGCTATGTCCCAACGAGCTGCTGAACCAAAACGAGGAGGAGAGAAGCGAGGCCGCTTCCCCTAGTTCTCAAATTTTCCAGGGGGACAATGACATTATAGCCCTTGCTTGATCGCGCCCTAATTTTCCAAAAGTATGGCTATCCGCTTGAGATACCGATGTACAAGTGATGTTTTGGAGTTTGAAGCGTCCCGCTCAACGCTTATGTGGCCTTATTTTGCAAAATCTATATTTTGGTTAAAGTATAGCAAAGAAACCAGGGCCACAGGCGCACCTAATAACCCCGGCAGGTTGTCTCGCTTGTGCAGCCGAAGCTCACTCTAAAGCAAGACGCTCATACTGCAGGCTCGGCTATACTACCGCTCAAAGGCGAAACAAAACGCAGGAAGCTCTTAATTCATTTTTTAAGGTGCCCAAAACTTTCTCCAAATCGCTTACCAAGTGCATGTTGCCAGGCAAGGCAGACTTTAACAGTGAAGAGGTCAAGACCCGCACCCAGAGTGCTCGCGAGCCAAACACCACACATAAATTTTTTTCGGTACCTTAGGAATCCCATGCAGAAAGGAGCAAAACTACATTTGTACTTAATGCAACCGCCGCTTAGAATGAATCTTTGACGTTTATAACCGAAGAAACATATATTAGTTCTCTCCACGCCATGGTAGTTGCGGAAAAATTGGAAGAAAACTTGACGGCAATGACCGCCTCGACTGGCAGTTAGAACAAGTGGCCACGTGATCTGGCAAAGATTATGTGCCGCCAATGTTTATCATAGCCACGCATCGAGTTTGACATTTTCAGGGTCGGGCTATTATTGTCATTGCAGCGATTGAATACGAGCCACTACTCGAATGCTCCTCGAGCTATGATTTATCACGAGCCCAAAAAGCGCTAGCACGATGCTTGGGTCCAATCTATGAACCGCATTCAAATATAGTCACTCGAGGGACTATGGCACCTTGCAGCAAAGAAGTTTCTTGGTCAGTGGCGTTGCGTGCAAGTATACTTGGTCCCACTAGTGCCAGTGTAAGCTAGCGTAAACTGAAAAACATTCAGAGTGATTATCGTTGCACCACCCCTTTAATCTTTGGTTTCACTCTGAACATGGACGAATCCTACCTTCTTGGACCTCCAGCAGCGGCAGAAGACCGCCTTGTTCCCGAGGTCTTCAATGTCGACAGAGTTGACGATCTTGGGGTTGCTAAGGTCCACGCTCGAATTCACTCGTCCCTTGCCCCCCCTGCACTTGTACAGGTACAGGCTCAAGCCCAGGGCCACAGCCGTGCCCACCCATGGCAGCAGAGGTACAACCTGCTCTCTCGTGTCTGGCAGAAAAAACAAAGTAGGAAAAAATAAAGAAAGTTGTCACACGGCTTTTTGTCGGACCATCTGCCTTCCAAAGCAGGTGCCTCTGTTTTTCTCTTTTTCTTTTTAGAGACATGTGGAGCTAGCATTGCCTTTACACAAACTGCGTGCTGACTTCTGTACTTTTGAGCCTACATGTACTGCATCTCAACTACCTAAAGTGCGCATTTCACCAAGCTGCTAAGGTTACTCTCGAAAGGTGATCAAGTTAAAAGTAGTTATATCACTAAATACACATCTATAGATTGCCGCAACATTAGAATTGTAGGCAAAGCTCCACCCGCAAAATGCAACACCCCGCACAACACTCAATGGGCAAACTGGGTGTCGGGCAGAGCTTCATATTTGTAGGCATCAATCTTGGAGGGATGGATAATAATGGCTGTACACTTGGTAAGGGGCTGTAGGTTGCACCACATAGCCTAAGAAAAAGGCACTGATGGGTGGCCCTCTCTAGAGCAACTCATTTTGGGCACTCGGTGCAGAGCGGCTGCAACTTGCAATCGTTGCGATCCAAGCAAACAAAAAAAAAGTGACTTCCTCCTGAGTTGTGGAGTTGGCAAGCTCGAGCGATGTCGCTTGGCTTTGTAGAGGACCGTTCTAACATTCCTGGAAGATGGTGGCTCTAGTCCCCCCTTCCCACAACGGCAGAAAAATGGCACATCGTTACCAAGCGACACCACTTTTTCTCTCTGGGAGTTTGAGTGCAGGGCCTCTCACGTTTCCTATGTTAAAACACTGTTGCTGGAGTTTCTTAAGGCCCGTTCACACACTAGCAACTCCTTGGAACCGAGTGCCTTGAAACCTCTTAAAATTTCTTAGGACAAGAGAACACACTGGCACGCTGGCGCCACCTATGCGGGGACCCTGGAACTGCATTTCACTAAAGCGAAGGTCTTGTGGGATTTCCGAGGTCAAATGTGCGTAATACCTATGAGAAATGGTCGTTTATAACATTGACAAGTTTTTCGAGCCAAGAAAGTAAGGATGATGTGCGAGAGAATTAAAAATTTTGTGGAACCGCCAAGTTTACACTGTTACCCAACACATGGTGCCAGTGCCCTCTCGTTACAAGAGATTTTAAGAGGTTCCAAGGCGCTCGGTCTTTAAGGGGGACACTACCAAAAAACAAAAAAAAAAAAATTGACTTCTGCATAAAAAAGCTAATTTTGAAAAATGTCATATTTACACTCACTTCTTGGCATAAATTTCACTTTAGGAAAACTATCGTTTTGTTATTACGTAACTTGGTTGATTTTTACGAGATTTTCTGGGTGAAATTTTCAGAGGAAGGTAACTATGAGCTTGTATTTCTAATGACTGATGCACATTGAGGATGATGGCTCCACTGCAGTGATCTTATCACCGTGGAAACAACTTGCGAACTCTATTACTACTGACCCACATGCACCCAAGAGAACAAACACGGCATTCTGAGCAAAATACTCTTGCCGCGACTGCGTCAGACCACAGGAGTCTGGACTCGAACCTGTGAGGCTTTCTGCCAATTAACCACGTTTCGTTTAGTAAAAATCAGCGATGATCGCAGAAACAAAAGCAAAACCAACGAAGCCCACCGAGCATTCCTGGAAAAAATTAACTGCTATTGACGCCGTCCCGGTCGTGTTTGGTTGATTCCTTCACGAGCAAGGGATAACGAAAAGAAAAAGGAGCTTATAAACTTACTCATTGCAACCTGAAAAACCTACCACCGCAGGAGCAGAGATCTAACGATAACCTTGCCTCGCCTACCTCTCTTCCAACTATCGTGCACTACAAAATCAAAAGTAAGCCAACCAAAAGATTACAAAGTAATTTGGTGCGCAAAAAAGGCGATTCAGACGGTTATAAAAAAAATTAGATTTATTATTTATTAAATTTATAATACCTTAATATAGTTATTTTATTTACTATAATGTAAAACAAAATAAATATTTAATGTTTTACTCACGTGCTCCGAGTGAGCCATGGAGCACGTTACGTGCCTGTGCGTTCGCGTCAGTCCGGCCGATGCGCAGGGCGACGACGATTGTTTAGCCGTCTGTCGGTTTTCTGGAGGGGTAGGCTTACTGTCATGGCTTTGAAAAGGATCAACAAGGTAAACCACCCGAATCTCTCGTTTTCCCGAGTTCCGCCCCGTCTCGTGCGAACGGTAGAACGCGCCGAGTGACCCAAAACGCTTTTGTAGCGAACCTAAGGTCATGCCGCTAGAAGACGGCCTTGTCAAGGTGGTTATAGGCTTACCACTCATCCAACCGGCTTCGGTGAAAACGGCACCTTTATTTTATTTTTTCTTTATTTTTAATTCATTCGCCTCGCATGTTTCACGAATGTGGCGAGCTTCTAAGTGCGTAGCTTCGTGTCATTTTCGTTCCGAGAGCGGGACTCTGAACCCAGGGAAGGACTGGGACGGACTGGTCTTTGCACCTCGTCGTTTTTGATGGGCATGCCATTGAGGTGTAGTGGCGAGGCTCCCCTGCGCTTCCTGTACACGTCTAATTACTGACACAATTTTGGGGCCAAAAAGGTCGCGCATTTGTGGCGATGACGCCTGCTTTATGCCTCCTTGCGAACCATGTGACTCGAGGTGCGACACGCTAGCGAGGAAGCTCGGCCTATCTCCACGTATTGCTTCGGAAACGCGTTTGATAAGAAGCGACCAGGAACCTTTTATAAAGTAGCTAGTCTTTAAAAGTACCGAACAATGTTCCCGAAGGCAGGCGGACGGGCGACGTGTTTGGAATTAACGAGAGCGAAGCTAAGCAAAATAACGAGGCAGATTTCTTTCCCCCCGAAAAGATGAATTGCGCGTTTCAGTCCCCGTTGTTCCCAAGCGCGCGCCTGTTCATGCGTAGACTTGTCGGTAAATTCGTTAGGACGGGAAGACATTGGCGCGTGATTTCTTAGTAACCGATTTATCTCGGCGGCGGACAAATTGTATTATTTTCTTTCGTCGAATCGCTTCTTGCTGCTGCAAACGCCCGCGTAACTTGGGTGATTACAAGAGCTTGCGTGAGTCACTGGGAGCGGGGTCGCTCTGTGACGACATGCCTACGTCACACCCCGAGGTCGTAGCTTGCCGATACGCTTTCAAAGGACAGGTGGAGGGGCATGCTGGAAAATCGCGGAACGAACCGCCCCAATGTTTGGCTGTGTGCGCGAATAATTTTCCTCTCGTTTCTTTTCTTGTTTTACTTTACTTTAATGTGGATCCTAACACAAACAACGGCAACCAATCTAGCCCGACTTTCGAGACGCCCTAAAGGCATGATTTAAAAGTGGTCGTCGACTGTAATGGAATGCTTGCATGCAATAATGCGTAGAAATTCGAATATTGACTGACCTCTCCCTACGAGTTGATTAGCTTTCCAAATTGGTTGCCCCTACGAGCCTCTCTGAGCTTGAGTTCATATGGAGTTGGGACTGTGGGACAAAGAAGTCAAACCAGTTTCCAACTGCGGCAAAGCGTCTGCCTTTTCTTTTCTTTTGCTTTGGATGTGAGCCAGGCCAGGTTGGATCACTGTGTGAAGTTTTTAATCTCCACCATGGTACTTAATAACGTCCAGTTGCCAGATTTGTTGTGGAATGTTTGTCATTGAGTGCTACCCTCTGCCTTTTTTAAAACCCTGACACCCAACTTTGGGTGAGCTTGGCAATGGTTCCAAGGGAAGTCCTTCCAAATCGAGGTAGATCTTTTTTTGGAGTTAATTAAAATTGTTGCCAATATAATTTTTTCCCTCGTTGCGGTTTTATTGTATGTGGAAACTTCGATCAAAAGAGATACCGAAGGACGAGGGTTTGTGTCCGGTGGCAGTCCAGCAACCGGAAGACGAGGTGCATTAATTTGAATATTGCTTCGGAGTTTAGCGGACGTGCGTGACTCGTTATTTCAGATGGCAGTCCATGTTGCAACAAGAGTATTTTACTGCATATGCCATCAGCATGTGTGTTGTTTTGTAATGTATAACATGGTGCACACCGCGATAATCGTAGGTAGATCTGGTCAGAACCTCTGTTGCTAAAGCCATGCATGTTTTTGCTGACCTAATTGCACACAAGTGACTGGTCTCTTTCTGCCTGACCCTGGATCCTTTGTGCAACTTTGACACTGCAAGCACTGTATGCTTTGCCAGATTTTTAATATTTTCTCAGTGTTTGCATGCGGTGGTTTGTGGCTGGATAGCTCTGAATATTGCAAGATTTGGCAGAGGAATGAGTGAAGGCCTGTCGATGCAGGAGCGTTTACTTGTTTTCTTCCGTTACATTAAGAGTCGCCAAGATATTTGTGCCTCGTAGGTTGCATGCAAAGCTACTTCTTGGATTGGTGCCACGCTTCACACGAGGCACGGATGTCACGGTGACAGTAGACTTATGCGGAGGCTAGCTGCCATGACATAACGCGACGTAAGCAAGCAGTACTCTGTGATCGGTCACTAGAGGAGTTTCTGAGATTGTCTGTTTATGGTTATAACTTGGATCTACGACCTCTAAGCATTCTAGGAAAAAAAAAAAACAAGATTAGATTGATACCTGTCAGATTTCCCTTAGCAACGGGATCGCAGCAAGTCTATTTTCTGCAGTTCAGCACAGAAACCAGAGGGCGCCATCGGACGTGTCAATGTCAATTACTGCTTTCCGCACTGCTACCATGACAACCAACGGCGGACTGATTTTTGAATGTGCAATTCGTTCGCAGGAAGCAATCGCTCGTGATCGCTTTTGCACATTCAATGGCGCCCTCTGGTTTTTGCGCCAAATCGCAGAAAAACTAATGTCTGCAATCTTTAATCCTGTCATTAATAGGAAAATTTGGACTCTTAATAAATAATTATGTTGCATTATACAGCCGGAAGTTAGTCAGTCTCAATGGATGTCTCGGCTGTACGTGAGAAATTTAGCCAGTGCTGTACAACCGCTAGCCTGGGGTCTTTAAAGGGACACTGACACCCCCCCAAAAATTTTTTTATTTTTTCGGAGGACTACCCAATTAATATTTTGCAACAGAGTAGCGTATTTCTTTAATAAAGCCAAAAGACGCAACTGCTCGAAACCGAAACCCGACGGAGGTCGGAGAAGTGGAGAGAAGAGAGCGACTGGCGGAAGTCGCGTGGCTACACCCAACCGTGCGGTTTTTTGTTGTTTTTTTTCTCCTCTCCGGTAGCAGACGACACGACATGCGGCGTGCGATGCGGCGTGCGGGAACAGCTTGCCGTGCGATTCTTTTGCAGTTATGTTTGTTCCGCTCGTTGTTCTGTACTCCAAGATGAGTTGTTTTGTACATTGAGGAGTTGGAGATGAGTAGTGAGTGCCCGTGGTGAATTTCCATGATCGGCTCCGAAAAGAATAAACCCAAGATGTTGCGTGAAGAGCTGGCTCACATGTCTTGCATCCGAAAAAAAGTGGCATTGTGCGACAGAGTTTCCGAAAGATCAATGGTATCGGGACCAATGGCTGGCTGCAATTCCTGTAGAACATTTACGGGCACCTCGGAAAGCGGACGCTACCTGATTTATATGCTCCTTGCATTTTGTGGAAAGTTATTACATTGAGTTCGCAGGTGTCAAAACGGAAATCCCATACCGTTTAATTCAGCGAAGTATCGTCCGCAACATTTGTTTGTTATTTTTTTGTTCGTTTCTTCAGTGATGATTGTAAAAAAAAGAAAAAGGTGTGTAAACATTGAAAAATGTTTAAAAAAAAAAATTCACGGGGGATCGAACCCGGCCTCACCGCGTGTGAAGCGGACGTCTTTCCCACTGAGCTACTGGGGCAACTCGTTTCTGGTGAATCTCTTTCCTTAGTAATAATTCAGCCGGTAAACTGTAAGTTGGAAAGTTTGCTGTCGATTTTTCTCTAGCAAAAGCACTCCCGGGTCGAAGTCGGGAAGCACCACGCTTTGGGGACATTCGCACCTAGTAAAGAAATCGTACGCGTACATATTCAACTCGAAGTAGACACGTCGTGCTTGACGTTTGCGCGAGTGATGTCTTCAGCCACGAGAAGGGAGCGACGGCTCGGCGACGTCTTCGTGCAAATCGGCTTGGTGGCCGGGCGTGTCGTACGGGATGAATACCAATTCTTTTGATCAGTCCCAAATTTCTCTTTTAACGGTAGACAGAATTCGCCGGTACCGCGAACGACAGTTCTGAAATAGAGGTCCCACGCCCGTCGTCCGCTGCCATCGCCGTCCCCGCGAGTCCCACGATACGCGAAACGACGAACGCACAGAATGCTTCCGGTTGTCTGTGGAACTTTTTTTTTCAATCAACGTATTTACAGCTTTTTAGAAGCCACAAAAAATGGGTTTCATATTTTTTTCTATTTTTAATATTGAGTGTGTGCCTTCAGTGACCCACGACTTTGATTAAATTTGGTGGTCGCATCGATACCTTAGAAAACGGCCCGTGACCGCGAAAAAGAGAGTGAGCGAGAGTCGAACCGGCCAATTCTTGATCGGCGGTTTTCGGGCGGAAAGAAACCGAATTTCAAGCCGCAAATTCTGTTCTGGGTAGTTGAGCTTTCATATGTCACCTACAACTAAAAACCTCGGCTAGCATAAATACCCTGTCAGTGTCCCTTTAATGTTCACCATGCAGTAGTGACGCACGACCGACCGCATACCGGTACGATGCTCATCCAGATGAAAATGGGCAGGTGTGGGGATTGAATCCAGGATCTCTGGGTTCTGCAGCGCAAGCTTTTGCTCCATGCTCTTCGAGCTGCAATGTGCCAACGCGCTCAACCACCGATACCCTAAAATTGCTCATTATTGGGATTCTCTAGAATGCTTAGAGCTCGTAGGCTGAGTTGTGACCATAAATAGATGATTTAGAAACCGCTAGTGTCGTGGCATGGTGGAGCCAACTCATTTCTCACCGCAGGAGCTGCAGGATCTGGGACGAGACCCCCCAGCACAATGTTCGGCAGGTCCAGTAGGAGATGATCGTGAGTCCTGCTTCTGCTTTTTTGTTCTTTCGGAATGTAGTGACCCTCACCTTAATTAGTGCGCTGTGACGGAATGAATGCCTTGCATGTGCTGTCGTTCCGCAGTGCTGGCAATCATTCCTGCCCGTTTCTTGCTCTAGAAATGTTGCTTCAGAGTGTATAAAATTGACGCTGCTAAGAAATCTCTTGTGGCTCATAAACCACCAGGGTGGAAGGTCGAATTACATAATGCAACCCAAGTTGTACTTAGTTTCACCTAATGTTGTACTGCAGTGAAGGCTAGGAGCACGAGCTTTTAGCGTTGGCAGCTGCCCTTAATGCACAAGTGCTTATGCCACCGAGATGTATCCTAGAGCAAGGTGCTCACGCTTGTAGCCTTTACTGCAGTACATCATAAGATGAAATAGAGAATAGGTAATACCAAGGACCTGATATTGTTTGATCAAAGTTCACTTCTTCCTTAAAAGGAGAGGAATGTACTTGCACAACCTTTTCTCAATTTACAACCCGATTCATTTTGCCATGACATGTACTAGACGCAGATGCTTTTTTAACTTTTATTCTATAGTGCAAAACGGTTTCCTTTATCACATACATTTATTCATGCCGTAGCACAGGGCAGCTACGTTCATTAAACACAAAGTGGGGCTGAAGTTCGCGGAGCGTGCTGTATGGACTCTCACGACGATGGCGTCACGTGGGATGGAGCATCAATCATTCAAACACACTCTGTACTCAAATTCCAGCGAGTTTGTGAAACACAAAGTCGTAGCGAGCTTCATCAGAGCGTGCATGAGCAGCTGTGGGACCTTCAGATTGAATGGCTGCACTGATGACGTTGTGCCCGCATGTCCGTACATCCCTTCGCCGCGTTAGAGTCAATGCTGCCTAAATCTTCCCTAGGCGGGCTGTGAATACTCTGAGCTTCTGAACTTTCTCGTCGCAAGATTGTTGTTTCTGGAAGTTGTTGGTAACGACAAATTGACGTTGTGCAACTTTGTGAAGGAGTTATTTGTGGCCAAAATCTTTGCTTCGGTATTGAGGCGAAGATTGAACTTTGTGATATTGTGTAGCCGTGCGCGGTGTACGCGGACTTATAGCTCTTGCACCACTGTCAACAATTTTACGTGGTTCACCGAGAGACGGTTTGGGTAGTGACGTCGGTAGCGTTTGTGAGATAAGGGGGCGAGAAAAAACCTGTGGAAGGGAAATAAAGAGGTATGACCAACACACACACAAAAACAATTAGTGGTCAGGAAGTGCCGTAGATAATGTTCGGCAGAGAAAGAGGTGGGGAAAGGGGGGGGGGGGGTGATATTAGTGAAGGGGGACCTCCCTTCCCCCAAAGATTTTGATACTTTTCTGAAATGTCTGTGCACTAAATGGGAAGATATGGTCTGGGGCTATCGCCTCCCCCCCTTACCCCTTTCTGCCCCTTGCCCCCTCTTCCGATGCCTCTGGGGGAGGGTGAGGTTGAATCGTCCCATCCCCCTGTTTCGATGTCTCTGCATGGAGGCGCTGCAACTGCATGACAACGAGGAACAGCAAACCGTGCAATTTTCCAAATAATGGCTATAGAGGTCCTGGAAATCAAACTGTTTGCACTCTTGTGAACTCACAAACAGCCATAACAGAATTCCAAGTGAGAGGCTCGTGCCAGGGCTCGTAGCGTGCAAGCGCGTTCAGTGATTTCATTTTATAGTTCATACCCCTGACGTCGTGGTCAGGATTGTCAGTTACGAATGACAAATTTGATGGTGCGTGTTTGAATCAACGGTGACAAGTTTGTGTACAATGGAAGCTTACAGTCATCACATTCTTAAAACATCCGACCGTCAATATTGACCAACTAGACATTACTCTTATTTTTTATGAATGCAGAATTCATCCCACTTCGCCTAATCTTGGAAAACCGACCGCATCGACGCTTTCGGTAACCTACGTGGCCAATAGTCACTACTTAGGAAAAAAGCAGTAAAATTATTTAATCCCGCTACCAATCGGGGGGAAAACTGCCGAGGCGAAATCCATCCGATGGCAAGCAATGCTACTCGGCTGGTTCTGACCTAGCCACTTTGGGCTACAGTTTTGATAATATCCAAAAGGTGGAGAGGAAGGAGAGGAATGGCAAGGGTGTTATTCAGGAAATTCTGCTTTATTGGTGTAAATAAGAGTGATGTCAGACTGTCAACTTTGACTGTGTTGATTTTAGAATGCTATTACCCCAAGCCTCTCCCGTGCTTTTTTAGAGACCATCAAGGCATCTGGGTCGCAGCTGATAATCTAATTGGTCATGTCACATGCATGAACCATGGTAGTTTCTGCGCACTCTCTCGTGCTGCTCTTGTTTGGCACCGAGAAAGTGGTAGGGGAAGTTTTTGCCCTTTCAGTGAAAAACGTCACGAAGATAAGCTGATCTGCGGGTTTGTGAGAAAAGAAAACTTTGGGGCATTCTTTCGGCCACTCCCCCGCTACGTCATAACGCAAATAACCTTTGTGTTCATCGAGTTCGGCGACCCTGGCATGCATACAGCATGCCAATGCTACAGCACAGCTGGGATAGGCATGATTGTGAAAGTTGCTTCTATAAAATACCTAAGATGCAGTTAGCAGTTGCTCATGCAAAAAGTAACTTGAGGTTTGTACATAGTTATTCATTTTTAAAAATATAACAATGTTTTCTATTTTCATGTTGGGCTTTTTTTCCCCATGTTTCTTACTGTCCGCCACTAAGGCGAGGTCTGTGCCATTCTAGGCTGTGTAGTCCCTCTGCTTCAGTGAGTCTAGGGAACCTTCTGTTCTACTGCAATAACCTTAGCCTCTCCGCCTTTGCCGACACTTTCTATCGCTTCTTTGAGAGACCTACGGGGAAAAAGTCTGATACGAGTCATGTGCTGTCCCAGATAGGGCAGAAACGTGGGGCAGACTCTGTACAATTCGACATTAGCATTTGAGACAAAATTTATAGATCCTGCCATCAAGCGCCGAAAGCGATAAATAGTATCAGGTGGTGAGGAGTATTAAAACTTTGTTCATCAGAAATAATGCTAGAAACATTAATGCAGAAATGCATTGAAGAGGTTGGGCTGTACAAAAAAAGAAATTCTGTTAGCTTTACAGACAATGAAGTGATGATAGCAGACAAGTGATTCACCAAGGCAAGATTAATTTCAAAAGCTGTCCTGCAATGGGGAAAAAGAGAAGTAGCCAAGTAAAGGTTAAAGCTTTGCAGTTAATTCAGGTAAAGACCCAGGTTGAAAACAAGCAGCAGGACAGCAGAAAGAATAGCATACACTTTCCTTGCTTTGAAGTCCGAGCTGTCACGCTTGATGTTTAACTTTTGAAATTTTCAAACATGGTAAATGTGATTCTCTGGGCAATCTTCAAGCAAATGCGAATGCTGGTTCACACACTTGCTTTCCATTGCAATGTCTTTCGAAAAGGACACGCTGACGCCATCTTTGGGGAGGTTCTGGAATCTCATTTCACTAGACTGAACGTTTTGCAGTATTTGCAAGATAAAAAGTACATATTCTTTAGGAGAAATAGTTGTTTATAACATACTTTGATGTCCCGAAAGATGCCCCACCCCTGTAAGGTAACCCTCCCCTATTTTTGACAAGGTTTGCTATTTTTTTTCAAAAACAGGTAGTTGCAGTGCCCTTGCCATAGTGTTGAACCAAAACCGAACCGAAAACTTGAACCGAACCATTATATTTAGCTAAACCAGAACTGAACCAAACCATAATCTTCGTCGCCATCTTAGAACTGAACCAGAACTTGACCCTAAAAGAAAAATATAACGGTAACCGGTTCAAGACGGTTCACGGTAATTCTTTAAATTTTTTTAAGTATCGCAAATAAATACTTGAGAATAAGAAAATCAGTTTTATTTCTCTGTATTATCAAATCGTCATTACAGAATTGCAATGTATGAGAAATTTTAAATTTTCGTGGCACTTTTGTATTAGCACTATGATTTATTATGTGTAACCTGGTCTTGTGACGTCAGGGTGTCAAGACATGCTTGCTGTCAAGTAATGTAACGTCACCGGTGACTCACTGAGTCCAGTTGATTTAGTCAGTCGCTAGATTTATTAGCGTTGTTGACACTGTGATGTCACATGACATCACGACTTCACACTTCTGGTCACGTGACACCATGATATACTCGATTGTCATGAGCTCAAGTCGGGTGTTCAGGTTCATCACTATCAGCATTGCCAAACATTCATTTAATGGCTTGTGTTCAATCAAAGATCACAGATGGGAATAGCCAAAATCTAACAATGTCTGAAGCTCATCCCATGCTCTATGCCAGGGGTGGCCAAGCTGCGGCTCTTCGTGTGTTAAAGTGCAACTTGTGGCTCCCTCCCCCCCCCCCCCCCCACGCACACACACACACACACTTTCCTGCGTTTTAAATCGAAAGACAGGTTGCGGTTTGACAGTCTTGTGCTACTGCTACCTTACATACAGTTGGACTGCTTTTGAAACGAATAGATTGAAAGTAGTTTGAGTTTCATTTATTGCTCTAAACAAAAGTTAGCCCCCCCCCCTCCCCCTCCGCCCGCGGCTCTTGGAAGTTACGTGGTTTTGTTTGCGGCTCTTAGGCTGCATTAACCTGGCCACCCCTGCTTTATGCTTTACCAGCCCCAGTACATAACTGTTATGAACACTGACAGTATATAGTTAGCATCAGATCACATGGCCACTTGTTCTGATTGCGAGTTGAGGAGGGGAAAGCTGTTTCTGTCCTTTATTTTTTCTTCGTCTGCCATTGTGTGAAGAGGAAAACTAGTGTGTGTTTTTGCAAGTTATCACCGTCATGGATAAGTTCTAAGCGGCATTTACTGAAAGTCCAAAAATGGTCGTACAACCCATTTTACATGTACACCTCATTGAAGTGCTCGAATGTGTTTTCATTGTTGCTGAACTGCTTCAGAAAGTGGTCCCCGATTATACAAGTATTGAAAGGGCTAAATATATTCAAAATGGAAGCTTAGGCATGTTGATAAAACGTGATTAAAATGTGCAGTGCAAACAAACAGGACAAAAGAGGTCCTCTCTTTGTCCCGTTCGTTTGCACTGTAAGTTTTCATCATGCAAATGTGGCCTAAAAGAAAGATCCTAGTGGCCTCAAAGGGACAGCCGAACGTTGGCAGCGGCAGTCTTACAGGAATGTCATATTAAAGTTCTCCCCCAAGCTTCTATCACCTTCGCGTTATGTTTAAACTTCAGTTTTTTGGTTCAAGATAAAAAGCAATGGAGGGGGGGCTATTAACATGTGGCACAAATCTAATTGTTGAGTTAACACCCCCAAAATGGAGGGGTCCCGAAGGAATAAAAAAAAATATTCTGGAGGAGCAACAAAATATGGAAAATGGGGCCGGGGTGGTAGTTTTAAAAACATGCTGTGTTGTAAAGGTTCTTGTGCCCCGCGTCTTGGCACAGAACAGAAAGCGTGGCCCCAGTAACTAATCTGTTTGCACAAACGCTCTTGCCTGAAAGCTCGTTTTTTGTGGAACCAGATGCTCACGCCATTCCTCACGATGCTACACGGTGCAAGAATAAATTGTCTCTCAAATACAAGGCTTGCACTTAGCGCAAACTTTCTGCGGCATGCATTTTGCAGCACCGGATTGGATTTTCTCGACAAGAACGAATCGTAATCACCACCAGCATATACAGTATAGACACTTACAACGTAACTGCTTATAGTGCAGGACCGGGTATAACGCGGTTTTTTTAAACCACCGGTTCGCCTCCCATAGAACTTCATTTAATTACATACCGCTTAAAATGCAGGCGCGCGAAGGGAAATACCGGTTATAGTGCGGTTTCTGGAACAGCCCGCCGACCGCGCCGACGACCAGCGCAGCGAGCACGCTTCCCTGTGCAACACTAGATAACGGCGCTGACAGCGTTAGCCGCAAGCGGCACTCGCGGGGCAAGGAGGTTGCTCGAAGAAGGGGGGAGAAGCGAAGAGAGAGGCTTCAGTTGCCATAGCGATGGAGGGACGCACGCACGTGTCGTTCACAGGCGTGCTTCCACCCCTCCGCTGCGATGGAAATACGGTTGGAAACAACTGCGACGACAGACCAATCGCAGGTCGAGGAGAAGTGTTCGCGCGCGTTGCATGCCAGTCGCGGGCCGGCTTCTATCCGCAAACATGGCGTCGGTTGTGATCGTCGACGTCGACGGCGTGGTGGAAGCTCATCGTTCCGCGTAAAAGCGCTAACCTTGACTGTGATTTTTCGTTGTATGTCGCTATGATAACCCAGCACGTACTAGAAGGGAAGATCCACCGACTTGTGCGGCGATGTCGTGGCAGCACTCTCAAGACTGCAGAAACGCCCATGTCGTCGTGTTTGTTTACTTCGACTACAGTGGTGCTTTCTAAGCATCTGTGTTTTCGAACATCGCCTGAATTTCTTATTTGGAGCATTTCATGTCTGTGCTCAAGTTGTAGGTATTACTGGCGCGTACCGTATAAAGGATGCGAATTTTCACGCGTTTTCATAACCGGAGAAAAGTGATTAGGGTTAGCAATCCTGAACGCTCGCAACGTCCGTCCGCAACCCGCGACGCCGTTAAGAGGCTGCGCCAGGCAAAAGTCGCTCATTTCTTTCAAAATATGTGACACACTTGAGAGAGAAGTGTACTAGTCTCGTGAAGTAAAGACTTTCCTCAAATTAAGCTTTATTTTTCATCTAACATAAAATAAATTGTTTTACAATGGTAAGTTGTCTCATGGCATGTATTTTGGCCTGAAAAATTGATGTTTTGGTATAGCGCGGTACCGCTTATAGTGCGGATTTTCGCGACTCCCGCGACATACGTTATATGGTAGTGTGATGATGTCACATACAAACCATGTTAAACAGTTCAGTCAGTGTTTGAACACTAGCAAAAGTAGATGTCCAAATTGCAAAGGTGTGCAGTATATACTCCTTTGCAAGTGAAATCCCTGCTTAACCTCGAACGGTGCACTTAGGTGAGACAGACTTGCTCTCCAGCCAAGACATTCGCTGCTTGTCGTACAATGTGGCAAAGCGTCTCTTGCAAAAGAGGATATATTTTAAGGAATACAAGAATAAGAACGAGAACAAAGTTTTATTGTCTTTGGAAATGTTTTCTAGTATGTGCTACGTGGCTGTTTTCATCCCAACTGAAACCAACAGGAAAAATAAACGCTTCCAAAGAATGCAAATGGAAGGGATGTCAGGAGCCGGATGGCCATTGAATCACCGATGACCGCTCGAGCCGACGCTGGCTTCCACAACGTGCTGGAATAGAGGCTGCGATCGTTATACACGAACTCAACTCTCCTACGTCACGCCGCGGTGGTGGCGTGCCGGACGCACTAACGGTCTGGGGCAGTGGGCAGAAGTCGCCGTGCCAGACATGCATTCCTGTGTTCCTTTGGAAGAAACGAGACAAAAAACCTGCCTTCTCGTCAAAATGCTGCGATTGGGGCTGTACCAAGAGAGTCTGTAAAGGTTTGAAGATCAGTTTTCATGTGTTTTTCCCCCTCCGTTCGTCCGAGAACGTGGATAGTAGCCGTGAAAAGGGCAAACCAGACGCTGTCGAACTACGATTGCTTGTGCGGGCCACGCTTTGTGGTCAGATCAGAAGTATTTGCTTTGTTGCAACATGAACGAGAGAAAACCCCCAAGTTGTCCGGACCACTCACGGCTTCAGTGCGTCTTCAAATTCACACGGCCGCCTGATCGTTCAAACTTTTGTCCGCTCTTTCAAAGTTGTCTGCTTTTTGTCGCCTGCTCGTTCAAACAAAAAGCGGCCCGTAGACCAAACTTTGACCCGGTGATTGCAAAAAGAAGTAATTGCAGGCCTCAAAAGCCTGCAATTGAGGCTCGGTGTAAACAGTAGATACAAGATGTTAATTATTGGTACCGGTGGCCATCACCGACTTGTTACGTTTGGTCTGTTCCCACTTCCGATTTTCAGTATCAACGTCGATCATCGCCGCTACCTTCTACACTTCTGCAGCACGAGCGACGTCGCGACCGAAAATAGCTACAGGAATCTCATCATGGTTTTGGCATCCATTCTGCGCCGTTCATGTGAATGAATCGCCGCACGTCAAATTATTTACGGAAAGTTTAGCGGTGTAACGAGCGTTGATAATTTCACTGTGGCGATTAAAGTGATAAGACATTACGATGAGGACGTAGAATCGACAATTCCAACGCGAAAAAGAGTATGCAGACTCACACAGACGCCGACAACGTGACATTCGAATGGTTTGTTGACGCGGGACGCGGTGCTTCTTGCCCGTACCCCATTGCGCATGCGTTCGAACTGTCTTCTGCTCTTTCAAACTTGGCTGCTTTTTGTCGTCAGCTCGTTCAAACGACAGCGGCCCGTAAACCAAACGTTGACCCGGTAATTGCGATAAGAACTAAGTGCAGGCCTCAAAACACTTTTGAAGGTTGGTTGGTGGGGTAAGTAGGCTAAGTGTAAACAGATACAAGATGATGTTGATCATTGTTACCAGTGGCCATCATCGACTTGTAATGCCCGATTCTACTTGAGGTTTTCAGTATCGACGTCCACCATATCAGCTACAGTCCACGCTCTTGCAGTCCGAGCGACTTCGCGACTGAAAATAGCGAGCAGAATCTCATCGTGGGAGTCAGGCTTTAGCGCCCATTCTGCGGCGTCCACGTAAATGAATCGCGGCACGTCGCATTATTCACGCAAAGTTTTGCCTCATTAGTTTTGCTGAAGCCGCTTAAGTAGTCGGACATTGTTAGGAGGACGTAGAATCAACAATTCCAACGCGAAAAAGAGCACGGGGACTCCCACCGACGCCGACAACAATGCAATTCAATGGTTTGTTTATGGGCGACGGCGGGCTTCTTGCCCACCATCCACCGCGCATGCGCGGTGGATGGTGGCGCGGTGGATGGTCCGCTAGGGGCGCCGGTGGCGTCCGCTAGGGGCGCTCCGGTTTGTTTGTAAACATGAGTTGGTGTATAAAGCTACAACTTTTAAACGTGCCCCGTCCTACAATGTTTGATGCCGCAATTGTGTGTGGATGCCTCACCCTGCGTTTCGAAACAGTACGTACGTCGCTAATGTTGGCCATCGGCGATGCAGCAAACGCTGCTATTTTGTCCTCGCCCACCTCAGCGACGGGCCCCTAGCCCACATCAACATGACGAAAACGTTACGCGGTGCCAGCATCGCTCACAATGGCAGCACACAGGAGCCTGGCTTGCAAACATGTTCTTGCGATGGTAAAATGTTAGTGCACGACTGATAAAGTACTGAGTTGCAAAGTGAGGGCCCAAAACAAAAGTACATAAAACCGAATGGAGCATTAGCTTCCAGAGGCATTATATTTTTAAGTTTAGAGTTCGTGCAAGCTTATGCCCAAATGTAATTTGTGTTAAGATTACAGTTGAACCTCGATTTAACAAAGTCACCAGGACCCGCTAATTACTTTGTTAAATCGGGAACTTCGTAAAATCGAGGAAGGGAGCTGTCGAACCTAGGTTAGTGTCGAAATTACCGATCACTAAGGAGCTGAAGGAACACCGTTCCCATGATTCTTTTAGCATGGGTGCTTGGGGGATATAGCAAATGGTCTTTCTGCGAGTGTTCTAGGTTGACATAGTACTAGGATCACTTTGCTGTCATTGTCACTGGGATTTCCTCGTAATGACGACATTCAAATACAGTTGATAGATTGGACATGAGTACTGCGTGAACGCTTGGGCTTGCGATAGTCGATGCCTCGGCGAGCATTTGGGTAGTGGCTTGGATTAGATTGCTGCAGACCTGGGTACGACCGAACCCCAGGTGTCTAGATCCTAGCATGTGCTTGCCAATCCTGGCATGTGGTTATGATGAACCTGAGCAGAATGTGGCCTCTTGTTCTGGCTTCAAGATGAGGGGGTGAACTTTGCTTGTTTTGCTACTTTTCTTTTTGTTGCAACTGACCTTGCGTGGAGATAAATATGTGCACGTTTCGGAGGTTATGAATGTGGAGAATTTAGTCAGTTCTGTGTGGTATTTAGTAGAAATCCTTGCGCTGCCTTTTGGGGACACAAAATGAAACACTATTACAATGACAGAGGTGAGCTCATAATTTGGGAAGTGGATTGGACAAAGAACTTTTTGGCACAACCTTGTGCGCATTGTGCGGGACAAAACATTGAAGGTCGTGTGGGAAAATATTTTCTGAGGCTGCCTCTCGGAGCAGGTGCATTGTATCTCGCAAGTAGGGATGCCACAGACATTTCATAGTTTGAGCTTGAAAGGGTTGAAAGGTTTAAACTGTTTTCTCAATTCGAGTTTGGCAGATTTCTTTGGTCTTCTTTGAGGCTCAGTCTTTCAAGAGTTAAAAGCTTGAATGTTTCTAACTTCCCATTTTACGAGTTTAACAAGTCATTAGACCATTACAAATTTTAGTTTGACAGGTTCAAGGTTCTGTAAACTTTCAGGAATGTAGAGTAAAGCTAGAGTGCAAGTGTGTCGTTCTGAAAGCTGCTTTGGGCACAATAGACCAGTGTTATGGAGTTGCCACTCCGGAGTTGGAATGATTCCGGAATCATTCCGCATTTTCGCGACCCCGGAATGGAATGGGGGGAATGGAATGGGCGGCAACGTTGAGGGGAACGGAATGGGAATGGAATTAGATGCCTTTTGCCAGAAATAGAATGGGCCAAGCTTTTTTCTTTTGTTTGGGGGGGGGGGGGGGGGGGGTTACGGTTACCTATACTGAGCCAGTCAGCGAGTCAGTTGCTCAGAAATAAAGTGACAGGGAAACTGCTAGCCCGCATGGAGCCCTAACAGATTTATACGACAAAAAATGCGATACAAAAATTAAGCGTCAAGGCAGAGAGCAAAATGGGGGAGGGGAAGGGGGGGGGGGGGCAGTGGCACCTTTTAGGGACGGGCAGGCGACAAGCAAAAGAAACGAAGGGAGTGGCAAGGAAAGAAATCGCCATGCACGGAGGCATGGCATGGCCTTGTCCTGCCTCTTTTTTTTTTTTTTTTTTTTTTTTGCGAATGCGTGGAGAATGCACACGCGCACAGACAGATCTGGTAGCGGGGGCAACTCATCACTCGTAGAGCTCTGATAACTCACTGACTCGTGCGCCGCCGAAAGATGATCAGCTATTGTTTTCTTAGAGTTCGAGGAGCGTTGTTTAGCAGGCGGCCAACCCTGCTGCCTTCCACGTTCATTCGTGCGCACTCCTTTGAAGTGTGAAATGTGGGTTTGCTCAATTTGCTTCGGCAGTAGAACAAAGCGATATTCACTTCTTTCTTTGCTGCTCGCACTTTGCTCCGACACTTGTTTTCTATACTGCATTTTACTTGGTCTTTGTTCCGATGCATGTTTTCTGTGTTATATGTTCTACATTCAAGTGGGTTAGGGTTACAAGCGAGCTATCGGATTCCCGCTCATTTCTTTTGACTTTAGTACCTGCATACTCTGTTTCACCTCGCGATGGACCGCTGCGGACGGTACGAGTCGCCCCAGGTAATCCAGCACCTTGAGCGGGACTATACGCACGGCACGTTGCGTGCGCCCCAGGGTCACGCGACACTTAGAAGGCATTGGATTGGTTTCGATGGCTCTCGTGCTGGTTGTCGCGGTCCATCGTAAGGTGAAGTAGACTCGTCACCGCTCTTGTCGCCTGACCGAACTGACTAGACCTGCAGAAAGACAGTTTGCGCCTCATCCAGGCTGCTGGATGAGGCGCAAACGTTTCTGTGAGGGCTACTGAGAAGGAGAGCTAGGTGCTAGTGCTAGCTGTTACTGAGGTTTTGGCGTCCGCACGTCTCGGCTATCTGGTTTGCATTCATGCTTCTTGTCCTGGACCCTGTTTGAGGCGGTGAGAAATCAGTTGGACGGTGGTGATGAGGAGAGATGGGGAATGTCAATTCGAACGGTGCGGTAGTACCCCTTTAATTGTATCAGTCTGAAGCTAGCTTTGTCGACGCAGACTGTGCGACCCGTTGCCACAGTGTGAACAACCAACCACAATGAACTAACGTATATTTGAGCCCAGCAGACGTTCTATTGATCGGCTGGAAAACACATAAATATTTGAATTGAATATGATAAGAAATACCGATATTCGTAAAGCAAGCGTGAACTTGTGCATTTTAAAACGGATTTCGGGACATGGTCTAGACGGTCCCTCTTGCTGCGCCGTAGAGGTTGCACTTTGTCAGAGGATCTGTTCTTGCCGCTGTGAACAGAGTCTCTTCAAGAAGCGTACTAGCAGTGTTGCTGTGCAGGTATTTGAAGAAAACAGTAATATTGCTTATTTCTGCGACACGCACGAACTGGATACTTCTATCGTCTTGTCGAACTAACACGCTGGATGCGTATGTCGTAAAAGTAAAATGCAAAAAAAGTTTGCAAAAGAGAAAAAAAAAGGAGTGGATTTAAGTTTTGTTGTTTGTTGCGAGCTACTTGATTGCGAGACAGATGTTTTAAACAAGCATCGACAAATCAACGGGCTTTCTTGATGTTCGCAGTACAATGTAAACAAACACTTTGTGCCACCAGCACTCCGCTTAGTGAAATCGGGGCTTTTTTTAGGCATTTAGCATTTTTTGCGTTTGTCTTGTCTATCCGTTTGATAATGTCAGCTTTATGCTACTTATGCCGGCAACACAATGTAGCTGTCAAGTGCCAATTTTTAAGTTTAGGAAATGACGGAATGGAATGGAATGATTCAGCCATTCCAGGAGCGGGAATGGGCCCAGTTTCCCAATTCCGAGGAGTTGAAAGGAATTGGAATTATAGAAAATTTAATTCCCCAGAATGGAATTGGAATGGAATGGGGGTGCCCACTCCGCAACATTGCAATAGACCAGCGTCCAAAATCCTTGGGCCCAGCGATAAAAATGGGAAATTATAATCGCAAACGGAGGCTTTTGTGAAGAAAGGGGCTGTGCATAAAACAAGATTTTTGCTTCGTTACTATGCATTTCTGACGTTCTTGCACTACAATATGTGCAAAGGTTTCTAAAAAAAAATGCTTGCATGGCAGCACTTATGGAACAGAGCAAACACTGGTCTATACGTAGGATATCTCAAAGCCTACAAACCGCAAATCGAATTTCTAAGTTCATTGGACAGGTCGACTAGGTAAATAGGTTTGGAGTAGTGGGTTTGGAGGTTAAAACTTAAAGGCAAACTACTTTGTGCGAGAAAGACTCAAGAAAGTCTGAAATCTCCGTTTGAAATAAATGTTTGGAAGCACCTTTTTCTACTTAGCAATGCATCGGCCAACATCCAGATGCCATGAAGTGCACTTCTTTGTGCCCCAGTAAAAGTGCTAAATAATAATTTTAAAGTTTTTTTTATACCAGCTCTCTATGTAGTATTGCATAGCTATCCTTTCTGTCGGCAGCCCTGACGTGTATAGCCTGTATGTATATGGTGTGACACGGTTAGTGCAAAGAAGTAATCACCGATTTTGTCTCTTTTTCTTATGAAATCAAAAAGCGGTCATCAAAAACTATCGCTGTGATAGAAAGTGCTTCTTTAGAGCGGAGCCTCAACCTAACTGGCAAATTATGGTAATCATCGATACCCTTTCAGAGTAGTATGTGAGAGAGCATTGAAGTTGTGTTCGCACTACCAAAGTTGTGCAGTATATGTTTAGGTTATGCTTTGAAGCAGACAAATCTTTTGTGGTTATTTTTCTCATTGCATCAAACTCACTTTGTCTTGTATACAGTCTCCAACTAATTTTTTGGACTCGGAGGGGACCCCGAAATTGTCGAAAATATCAAGCGATCCGAAAAATCGGTTTCAGCCAAAATATAAAATTTCCACATATTTTGCTACATATTTTCCGAAATTGTCTTGTCAGAGACCGCGCAGACTTGGGATTTTCGCTCTCATAGGGCACCGCAGCCGACGCGGGCGATACGAGGGAGCCAATTAAACGGCGCCGAAATTGTCTTGTCAGAGACCGCGCAGACTTGGGATTTTCGCTCTCATAGGGCACCGCAGCCGACGCGGGCGATACGAGGGAGCCAATTAAACGGCGCCGAAATTGTCTTGTCAGAGACCGCGCAGACTTGGGATTTTCGCTCTCATAGGGCACCGCAGCCGACGCGGGCGATACGAGTGAGCCAATTAAACGGCGCCGAAATTGTCTTGTCAGAGACCGCGCAGACTTGGGATTTTCGCTCTCATAGGGCACCGCAGCCGACGCGGGCGATACGAGGGAGCCAATTAAACGGCGCCGAAATTGTCTTGTCAGAGACCGCGCAGACTTGGGATTTTCGCTCTCATAGGGCACCGCAGCCGACGCGGGCGATACGAGGGAGCCAATTAAACGGCGCCGAAATTGTCTTGTCAGAGACCGCGCAGACTTGGGATTTTCGCTCTCATAGGGCACCGCAGCCGACGCGGGCGATACGAGTGAGCCAATTAAACGGCGCCGAAATTGTCTTGTCAGAGACCGCGCAGACTTGGGATTTTCGCTCTCATAGGGCACCGCGGCCGACGCGGGCGATACGAGTGAGCCAATTAAACGGCGCCGAAATTGTCTTGTCAGAGACCGCGCAGACTTGGGATTTTCGCTCTCATAGGGCACCGCAGCCGACGCGGGCGATACGAGGGAGCCAATTAAACGGCGCCGAAATTGTCTTGTCAGAGACCGCGCAGACTTGGGATTTTCGCTCTCATAGGGCACCGCAGCCGACGCGGGCGATACGAGTGAGCCAATTAAACGGCGCCGAAATTGTCTTGTCAGAGACCGCGCAGACTTGGGATTTTCGCTCTCATAGGGCACCGCAGCCGACGCGGGCGATACGAGTGAGCCAATTAAACGGCGCCGAAATTGTCTTGTCAGAGACCGCGCAGACTTGGGATTTTCGCTCTCATAGGGCACCGCAGCCGACGCGGGCGATACGAGGGAGCCAATTAAACGGCGCCGAAATTGTCTTGTCAGAGACCGCGCAGACTTGGGATTTTCGCTCTCATAGGGCACCGCAGCCGACGCGGGCGATACGAGGGAGCGCCTGTCCTGTCCACTTCTTCGTCTGTCCTCGTCCTAGCGCTATTTGTAATTTAATTATGTGTACTTTCCACTTGTATGATGTCAATTTGAAGTTCTCATGCAATGCCGCTTTATATTGTTCACTTTTCACTTGTTTGTTGATCTGTTTGATTACGGTGCTGCACTTTTTCGGTGCCTTCGTTGGCACAAAGAGCGAAGTTGAGGTTGGTGCTATTTGGCACTATTTGGAGATGTTTAGTCTACCAGGCTCGCTTCAATTCTAAGCCTGTCGGCAAAAAACCTTTGTGCTGAAAGGCCACAAGAATGGCAGACAGCCTCTCTTCCCGTGGTTGCACTCCAAAAGCTGCAAGAACCATAAAAGCCGACTATAGCCTCATCCCAGCTGGTTTATTGCATAAAACGTGGTACCGAGGCTACAGGGCAAAATCAAAACAACCAAAATGGCGGCGACTAAGCCTGCAGTGCTATTGCGGCAGCTGTTTTGTAACTGAGCTGAGGAAATCGCGCAAATTATGTCCGAAATATATTGAGCAATAAGCTTTATGGTGTCCAAAATATTGGTCAGTGTTATACATTACTCTGTGGGGTGAGTGACGGTTTGGCGAAAACGTCGGAGTAATCAAATCTGTTCGAAAAATTGGTCGGCAATTGTATATACATTTTCTGATTGTTAATTGGGCACTTCACTCGTGGTTTGATGGGGAAGAGAAACTGAAAGAATGCATCCACGTGCAGAGTTGTCTGATCAGTCTGAATAAGTTGTGGGACTAGATTGTAGCAGGACGTCATAGCTTTGTCACTCAGCCCTTTCCCTAATTAGTTTGTTGCTGGTTCTTAATTTTGTGCAAGTGGAACAATGTTTTGTATTTTTTGTTAAATGCAGAGACTGATTTTCGACTGGTGTTTTTCTGTGAAATCTGAGAGGGTCTTTTCATTCCTTTTTTCGCTTTCACTCATTGCAGTATTTCATTGGCAAGCAACAATAATGGGACCTGTGAGTACCTTTGCCACACCTTCATTTCTTTTTTTAGTTAAACGGTAGCAGCGTCTTCATTTGGGTCGTGACTCTGTTTAAACTTTTTCTAATATTTTGCTGGTGAAGTTTCTGGACATCTTTATTTAAGTTTCTGGACATCTTTATTTCACCAAATTAGATTCTGTTAAGGCAGTTAAACGAAACCAGGGGAGAATATGATATATTTAGTGTCAACACCCTGATGGTGTTGTAAGAGTGCTGTGTGTATTGGAAGGAACTCCTAAAGACACAGCCTGTTTAAGAAGTCCAGATAAAAGGCATTGTTCTATCCTTTAGCCACTGGCCTTAGGAACTGCTTCCACATTTATTTTCTCTTTTTCGGATTTGAGAGGAAGCATACCTAGTTGTTTTGCAGGCATATGATGTCATCTACAGAAAATCTAGTGAATGTAGCAAACTTGCTGTTTTAGCCTCTCTGACTGTTCTGCACCGTGCCAGTTTCTGTAGCTTAGAGTTTGTCTGATAAGTTGTACCTTTTTTCTCTGCAGCCTGACAGTCCATACCAGGGGGGAGTGTTTTTCCTTACGATCCATTTCCCTACAGACTATCCATTCAAGCCACCTAAGGTAAGAACCGTTGTTCATGAACATCTCTAGAATTATTGTCTAGATCAGTGGCTCTCAACCATCAATGTTTCGCTAACCCCTTGTGGATCTGTGGAGATGATGGAGGACCCCCGTTTGTGGTGAAGGGAGGGGAAAGGTACAAGTTAAATATAATAATGATTGAATAAATGGAAATAACTAAGGGCTAGTGGGAAGTAACTTCTCTTATTGACAAAGACACGAGAAAACTCGCCCAAAAATCAACATTTCTTCTTAATCTGAAAAAAAAAAAAAAAAAAAGATTGGTGGGTTTTATTGATGAGGCAGGGCTTTGCAGGACCTTTGAATGCCTTCGCGAACCCCTGTTTGAGAACCACTGGTCTAGATGCTAAGCAATTTTTTTGTGCACGTTGTCGAAGTCACTTATGCCGACCGGCCACAAATGGGGAAAGCACCCCCGATCTCTACAGTGGTCACGAAAGTGGTGTTGGTTACAGTGATTGCATCTTGAATTTGAACATTGTTTGAAAAGGCATAGGTTAAATGACAAACAGTGGGTGTTGTCATTAGCCCGTTGAGGCAGACCAAGTTCTGGGCTGTATAAACACACACACAACCCAATTTTTTTTTAAAGAAAATTTGACCTCGGGATTCCAATTTTTCAAAGAAAAAATGTAAAAATGTTGTGTTCATGTTTATTAACTAATTTACAACTACAGTAGCCGACCGAATTATCTGACGCCGATAATTTGGACTTGTTCGATATTTCGGACCTAAAGCTTGACCTACCCAATAGGAATGGAGCATATTCGCATTGTTTCGGACAGTTCGAAGTCCGAAAGTTTGATTTTTCGGACAGAATCGTCGCAAGCGATTAACGGGAAACACCACCGAGAAGTCGTCATTTTAGATTCTATGTTGGCTGCACACAGATTGACTTGGTTTGGCAGTGCTACTTGAGTACTGTTAGGTCCTACGGCTAGGTGACGCTATGCTACGACTTTTTTTTTCTCTGTCTGCGCTTCATTATCATCATTGTTACAATTTTGCTTTGTTCATTCGCCGTTCTGCAGTCGTGAACTTGTTCATCTCGGTGATCCGTGTTTTTGGACTATGCTGGCTCGCACGTCATGGCCCCATCTGCTCTTCCGTCGCCGCAAAGTGTCCCTAAGAAGCACGGAAAGTACTCGGCCTTAACACTAGAAAAGAAGGCAGCGACTCTCAAGCGAAAAAGTTTGCAGGGTCTCTCATGTTATCCCCAAGACGACTTGAAGGCGAAAGCCCAAGCGCCGATGTAAACGTGATAGCGAACGTCCGAAGACAGCGCTCTCTCTGACGACACACCTCTGGCGCCGTTTCATAGGTACCTTTCGTTTTTGGTACCTTTCACGTAGCCAACGTGTTTTCATACTTTTCGTGTCGCTGACGCGTTTTCCCTCAAGGACGTTAAAGGATAGACTGAACGATAAAACATATAAGGCTTTTGCCTTAATAAAAAGTGGCTGAATGCAAGCGGAGGCGTAACTCGAAGCAAGGCACTATTGACGTGTTTTTTAAGCCCGCCTAGATGTAATGGACAAGTTTTGTAATCTGCCGATTTTTCGGACTGCTCAATTATTCGGACGTTCCTTCGGTCCCTGCAAAGTCCGAAAAATCAGTCGGTGACTGTAATGGTTTCAGAAACTATTTTTAGAGTATAGGATTTACTTCACAAGAAATTTTTTCGGCATGCCGGCAACCCTCCCAGTCGACAGGGAGAAAATTTTTCTGATCTTTAATTAGAGATGCTTCATAATTGGCATAGCCAGAACATCTCACCTTCGTTGGAAGCATCATTTACTCTAGATATAGCCTGTAGGAGCTTTCCCAGCTGAAGAAAAGCATCAGTGGCACCCAAGCAGAAAAAAAAAAAGAGAAAAATCTGATATGGGAGCATTCTTATTGGTTGAGACCGGAAACGGCTTACGAATGTTCCTGTCTGGTGACGTGATATTGTGTTATCTTGAGTAATGTCCTTTTGACAGTATCTTCAACTTCAGACAATATTGCTGCTTTGCCACTCTTCCTAAGTATTATTTACCTCTTGGTTCTTGGCAGTTTATCTGTCAAGGTATGCCTGCTACCAAAGTTAGCTCGCCTACAAATTCTACAAGCTGGTAGCTATTGCCAGAGGAACAACCGCGTCTCAAAGAGGAACATGCTGACAATGCTTCAGATGAAATTTCTGTGCCTGGGACTCGTAGAAAATAGAAAAACGTAAAGTTGAAACTTCAAATGCATTTTTCTCAGTTTCACTTTTTGGCAGAAAATGCAGTTCAAGAAAATGTATAATTTGAAAATATAAAGGCTTCATTCAGTGGTGTTACCGACTGTAATTTCTTGAGGAACAGGTTAACCCTTTAACTGGGGAGCGCGTCTGTAGACGCGCATCAATTTTGACCTCAGATTGGGGAGTGTCTGTAGACGCGCTGCACTTTATTTCCTGTTGGGAAGCGTGTCTGTAAACGCTCGCTCAATTTAGCGTGTGGGTCGGATGCTCCATCTATCCTCGTGTATTGGAAACATTTTTAGTTTTAAAAACGATGCATACATGGCAGCACAAAAAAAAGGATTGAAGACTCTTGTATGACACCTTTGACTTTGTTTGGAAAATGGTATCCAGGAAACGCCAGCGCGTTCCTTCACCGGTGAAGAAATCACTGAGCTGCTGCAAAATACTCGCAAGGACTGCGACTGCGATGTTGATTTCTCGAGTTCGATGGAATGGTCCCCAGGATCCGACACGAAAATTGATGATGACACAGCGGAACGATTGTTTTTGGAAACACCATTAACTTCAGGGTCTGCTCCAACCTGGCAAGACTCCAGCACAGTGAACAATCCATTTCGGATTGTAGCAAGTGCCGGGGTGCACATCCAACTTGATATAAATAAATTTGTTTTAGGTTTTGAGAACATTGTTGAGAATATTGAGAATATTAAAAATATTGTAAATATTTTTGGTCAAAAAAGTCCCCACTTAAGGGGTTAAGCTACTCATAATCTGAAAAGCTGACCTTTCAGGAAGAAAACTAAACATTGTAAAACAAAAAAAAAGTTTTGATCTTTGTTATGTCCTTTTGGGTGTTATTGTTAGAACCCTGCACTAATAAGTTTGATCATCCGCATCCCATCTGCATTCAGACTTCGTATCCACATCTGAACCGCATCCGCAATCTTCAGTTATTGCATCTGCATCTGAACCGTATCCACTAAATTCAGAAAGAACCACATCCAACCCTCAATCGGTGCGTTCATTTTAAGTCATAAAATCAAGCATAAAAAAGAACATCTGGATGGTATTTTATAAGCAGTCTGCTTACCGTTCTAGAAATAACTCTTTGTGTGAAAATAAGCTGAAAATAATTTTTTATCATGTTGTTTTATCATATATATTAAGCGATCATCCTTCAAGAGACACTTCGTATCGCTGGAAATATGATCGCAGTTATGAGATCTTGGGAGTCTGTGACACTGATGCTCTGTGCAGAAGATGCACTCAAAAGGAAGGAAACTTTAATATTTATTTTCCTTTTTGGTTTGTAAAACACACTTAAAGCAGATGCATATATTATGAACATGAAAATTAACAAATGACAGACTAATAAGATTGTCATTTTACTTAGGCCAAGCATTAAAAAAAAAAGTTGGAGAGGAAAGGCACTCTACTGCAACTAAGTGCTCGTGTATATCTGGTAAGGCACAAGTACACCACTGGTGAAATATCACAATATTCGATAATGGCAACACCTCCTATCTGTTTCACTTTTAAGTATGAACCCTCAACTGCATGCTCAGAACCATACACTTAAAAACAACTCGGTGCCAACTGCCGAGAAAAAGAAAACGGTCCCACACGCAATGTTTCACTTGTCGAGGTTCCTGTGTCGAAGAAGCAGAGTATCGTCAACATGAATGAATTCAGACTGGTTCGTCTCTCTCAAATGAATACCCGCTAAGAGATGTATCTCTCCGTTGATGCGCTAGATGCTGGAATGGCATGCATGAACTGCGCTACAATAATGAGGTACAGAAACTTGTGCTGGCTCAAGCGTCACCACTTTGGAAGGTTGAGTTCAGTCTTTTTCTATCTACTTGTAGGCGAAGAAGCTAGTTGTGGGCTTCTTCTACTTTCTTGTGGCTTGTACGTTTTGGGTTTTCTTTGCCCCAAAAAATGTTTTCCGCTCTTTCCCTGCCAAACAAGAACACACTTTCCCGGGACCATGTGATGCTCTTTTTCTAGGAACGTTTTTGACAAGATAGAACGTTCTAAAACAATCCATGGGGAGAAAAAAATCTTCCTTGATGCAAAGAACAATGTTCTCCCTGATGCATTTTATAGTATCACTTACTTATTCACTCAACATTGTGGGGTCACACACATTTATGGGCCACCTTAGCAAAAATGTAGATCCGGACCCGCGGACGTCCGCTTCGCAGCCCCTGGCATCCGCAACTGATCTGCGATCCACCAAATCTGATTAATTTTTATCTCTACCCACCAGTTTAGTGTGGATTACCTGCGTATGATCCGTGGATTACCTGCGTATGATTCGTAGGTAATCCACGGATATGCAGGGCTCCATAGGTATTGTTTTTCTCTAGAATTCCATTTTCTGCAATACATTTTGTCTCTAACTCTCACTATAGGTATTTTACTTCACATTAAACAATTTTGTAAATTGCAATTATATTTTTAAAAGGACACTACCCAGAAAAAAAATTTCTGGAAGAAAAAAAGTATTTTGAAAAATGCCATATTTACATCTACCAACATCTAAAGAGTATTCCCAAAAATTTTCAGTAGTTTACTGTACATAGTTAATTTTTTTATAAATTATATTCGGTCCACAGACGTTAAAAAAAAGGTAGGGGTTCGAACTTTTTGAACACATTTTTCTCCATTCCACTATTCGGATTAAACTTTACTTTAGGAAATCTATCGTACAAGAAGAAAGACATAAACTCAAATTTATTTAACCTTCAAATATTAAATTTGGAGTGATAAAAACAATCATTTACTTTTGGCATTCTTCTATTAGTTAGACACCACTACATCACGTGATTGGGATGCAGTTTCGGTTTCAAACATATCCGGGTCTTCTCTGGTTTGGTATGCATTGTAACCATGCTGCTCTTCCTGCCGCTGCTCGCATTCTTCGTGGAATGCGGTTGTGGAAGCTCATTGTGGATTAAAGTGGAGCAATAAAAAATTATAATCCCAAGGGGATTCAAATCCAGACCTCTGCAATGTCGGTATCGAGGAGAGACGCACGCGTAAACCCTCTGCTACCAGCACATCCGTATTGGGTCGTTCATTTTCGCGGGTGTATCCTAGGACATTGGCTTTAAGGTCGCGAGTTTTCCGTTATTTTCCTTTACCATGATCTTCCTCGCCGGAAACTTGACGTGCTGCTTCTCAAGTACCCAAAGGCAATTCATTTTTCATATATTTCCTGCCTACTCGTCCTTTCTCCATGAGCAGATCAGCAATTTTCTGGTCGAAGCGTGAGCATATTTGTAGCTCGTCATTTGTTGATCGTGTCGGGACTCTGTTCGGCCGATCGAAGTTGAAAACAATTTCCGCAAACGCTCCTCTGCCGCGCCACATACGGTAACACAAACACCGCATGGTGTCGGCGTACGGCTCGAAACCTAAACGCCGACCACGGCGTAATAGGCAACGTAAGAGCTCAACGAGCTTGCAAGTCTTTGGGCATAAAATCAGACATCAGATGTCATCCATTAACATTCGTGCATGATGACATGATGCCACTGTTGGAGTCGGGTCTGGTCTATGTCGCCACCTGTCGTAGACAACAAAAATTTCCTATTGGTTACCTATCGTGACATGTTTGTAGAACTGGGAGGGAAGCTCCCCGGGAAGTCGAAATTGTTTTTTTTACTCTAGTGAGTGAATCCGAACGATCATTACGTTCGAGTGTGAGACATATAGCTCAGAATTTCGGAAGGACGTTTGTTTCACGACCCCTTAGAACACTTCCTAAAAAACTGGAACCCACCTTTATCGCCTTAGTTCTATAATGCTTTCAATGCTGTATTTGTGGTATGATCGTTCAAAATTATTTAGAAGACATGAAACAGTCTTTTTTTGTCCAATAAAAAAAAACTTTTTTTTTTTTTACTTTTTGTTAGCATTGAGCAGGGAAATCGGGTGCATAGGTCAAGTGACGTCAATTTTTCTGCTAAATTTAGCTGGAAAACTAAATTGGTGTATAGGTTGTGGGACGTCACTTTTCCTGCTAGATTTAGTGGGTAAATTTCATTCATGTGTCGTGTGTTGTCGGGTCACGTGACATGATTTTCTCCGCTAAATTTAGCGGGGGAACTGGAGTTGTTTAAGTCAGTGACTTCAACTTCCCCTCCAAGTTTGGTGGGAAAACTGAAGTGGTGGTAAAGGGGCACTGAAGTCATTTTTGGAGAAGGTTGTTTTTGATTTTATATTGTTTAAAATGGTTTTAGTTGTCACATTTACCAAGTCCTATAGTACAGAACCTCCTATCCATCTCAGGGCAAGAGACAAGCATGTAAACACTTTCCTTGCAGACTACACTGTGTGGACCAATGAAAGCCCTACAATACGCGCAGATTTCGAATGATTTTATTATAACTTGTTTTGAAGTGTCTAAATTCTTGTTTAAATTTTACAGAGTAGCCTTTGCGTTTCAGACACGACACACTTAGCAGATGTTTTTGAATGCCTGGCCACACTGGAGTTAGTTTCGGTTCTGAAGGGCATAGCCAAATCCATATTCAATCCACTCCTTCGTGTTATTTCCAGTACGGGATCAGAAGTTGCCGTCGGAGCTTGAACGTTATACTTAGGCTGGTGTGGTTTTTGCATCGTGTAATCGTAGCGGTCGAAATTAATGCAGTGTCTGCAGGTGGAAAAAAAAAAAAAATGCCTGGGAAATCCAAGTTCCAATGCTCGAGGCTGACCAACGAAATTACAGGGACTGGCTTGCAAAATCCTCTTCATATCTTGTCTTGTGCAAGTAATGCTTTCAATGAGATATGCTCCTTGAAAACCACAATTTTCGTCTTTGATACCTGCATGAACCCTGGGCTGACCTTTTAATTCAAACTTTACACCTAAGCTACTCCTCTCTTAGCAACTAGAATGCAGGCCTGGTTGGTTTCATGTCCCTTCGTCAGCAGCTGGCTCCAAGTTGCATAAATTGAGCAGATTGCTGAACCGTGCCTTTGAACCTGTCGCTTAATTGAATGTTCCTGCGGTCACGGTTGCAGGTAGCCTTTACGACAAGAATCTACCACCCCAACATAAACAGCAATGGCAGCATCTGCCTGGATATCCTGAGGTCACAGTGGTCCCCTGCCCTCACAATATCTAAAGGTAAGGCTCTACCTCTTCATTTTTACTTCAACCTCCATGTCCTTTTGTCGCTTGTTGCTATGGCCTCTTTGTGTTAACAACCGTGAAATTCAAGGCGTTTCTGACTCGCTTGCACTTCAATCGGACATTAACTCCGTCTCTTGTTGGTGTGAGTCAAGGCTATTAAAGCTAAACATTAATAAATGTAAACACATAAGTGTCCCGTAAACAACTCTTCGGAAACAAAGTTCCGAAGAGTTGTTGCCTTGACAACTCTTTGGAACAAGTGTCATCTTACAAGTATCTCGGCGTTTACTTCTAACCTTTCATGGAAACCTCACATTTGGCGTATCGCTTCTCGTGCTAACTGCATGTTGGGCTGCCTAAAATGTAACTTCTCATTGGCACCAGTTTTACTTAAATTAGTCTTGTATAAAACATTAATCGGACCAAAGCTACAGTATGCAGCCTCTATCTGGGATCCCGGTCACAATACCCTCGTTGTGGAGTCCATTCAAAATCACTCAGCTAGTTTCATTCTATTGAACTGTCATTGCACTGCTAGGGTCGCGTCGATAAAAATTTGTTTATCTTTGCCATCTCTCTCTCTGTGGCGTCAAATTTCACGCTTATGTCTATTCCCCAAAATTTATTTTTGTGATCCCATCTTTGCGATCAGATGAATGCCCTCCCCTTTTTATGTTTTGTCCCGTGTTGATCATCAGCATAAAGTTGGAATCCCAAGCTCATTAACAAGGGCATTTCACTCAGCATTCCGTCCTTGCACAGCCAAGGAAGGAATGCCTCGGTTTGATTGCTACCATCGCAGACCCTAATTTATTCTGAAATGCCACCCCTAACCATTTTTTTGCAATCATGCACGACCTGTTTGATTGTTTGTTATATTATTACCATTGTTAATTTGTTGCAGTTTTAAGTTTGGCCATGAGGAAGTTTTGCTTTTCTTTAGCTGGAGTCATTGAATTTACTGTTCCATGGTAGTTTCAAATGTGAGGTCGTGGATATTGACTGTGTAACACTGATGAAGTAAAGTGGAACCTCCATAATTCAATATCAGGGTTGTAAAATACCTAGGTACAAGTAACTGGAAATCGGGTATCTAGGTACTTTCGTTGCACCTGAGGTACAAACCTAGGCACTTCCATGTCTCGGTATCTGTATCTTAGGTACATTTGCATGTGGTCCAGGCCTCTAGCACTACATTTGGGCAGAGAACAAGTGTTCGGCGACGCATATTTTATTTTAGCAATGAAAAAAGAGTGTTAGAGAATTATGAGTGCGAGTAAACAATTGCAGTCATTATGAATTGATGGTAAAAATCTTGTCTGCACCTTCAGGAATGCACAAGCAATGTCTGTACATGTAGTTGTGGTAAAGATACGAATGACCGATTCAGAATGGGTGTAAAGAAAATGTGCGTATTGGTCATCAAAGGAGGCATTCTGTTCCAAGCTTACTGAGAAGCTTTTAGTTAAATCATCACCGTTTAATCATCTGCATGTTATGACAGATTGGGCAATATAGAAGAAATTAACTAGAGTGCATTTAATTATACTCCTACTTTTAAACTTTTTGTGGGAGAAAAGTTGTTGGGGCCTCTGGCAAAGAATTTATGCATGCCTAGATCTTACGGAAACAATGTGCAATGTATTGACTCAAAAAAAAAAAAAAAGAAACAAATTTGTTGCATGTTGCTTGATTTGTATTAGCTCGAAAATTACCGGTTTAACCGGCTTTTCGGGGCTCTTTTCCCTGGTTTGCTGTAATGTTGACGCAGACAGAGCTTACAATATTTGAGTGTAAGCTGTCTCTGAGGCAGATCTTTACCAATAATGAAAGTATGTAGTAAAGTCTCTAAAATAAAAATTACCGCATCTCCACGTGGTGAATGATGTTGATTGGGGCGAAGCTCGGGTGGTGTTGATGATACTGATTTTGGCCATGGGTAGTGCTGATGGTGCCGTTTTCATTCATGTCAGTAGTGTGTGGTTTTCTTTTTCTTTTTTTAAGACAGATAAGATGGCATCTCAGAGCCCCCTATTTTTTTTTTTTTTTTTTTTCTTGCTCTTGTTGCTGAACTTACGAGCAGGGGCACGGCGGACGTACATATGGACATGGCTAGCCCCTAAGGAGCTTCGCCCCTAATAATTGTGCTCTGAAGCATCCAAGATGTTACAAACACCAACTTGGGAGAAGTAGCGGGGAAGTAGTCCAACCCATGTGACTTGGGATGTCCGACATCACTTTGCTCTACAATGTGTCCTCCCATTAGGTTTTCAATTTAATTTTTTTCCCCTAAAAATACTTAACGTTTAGCAAGTTGGTTGGTTCAGTGGCCTCATATTCTAGCGCCACACAACTAAAAAGCAATAGTTTCTTCAAAGCAGTCGCAACTACTACCCTGACGAATGGTTTCGTCTGTTTATTTTTCTCCTCCCTTGCAGTGTTGCTTTCCATCTGCTCGCTGCTGTGTGACCCCAACCCAGACGATCCCCTGGTTCCTGAAATAGCAAAGATTTACAAGAGTGACAGGGAGAAGTACAACGAGCTAGCTAGGGAGTGGACCAGGAAGTATGCAATGTGACTTTAATTGGAAAAAAAGATTTTTTTTCTTCGTTTTTTTTTTTTTCACACACGTCCTTTGTATCCCCCACCAGAGGGGAGTTAAAACAACCCTATGGTAGTGCAAAGAGAATGTCAGCCACTGCTTTGGAACAGTCTGTGCTTTGTGTAAATAAAATCATCTTTTACAACTGTCGTCTTTCAAGTCTTCTGCATCCTCTTGCTAGTACTTTGAACTGCGGCTGGGTAGTTCTTTGGCGTCTTCGTAATATTTGTGTTTGGGATTAACCTTTGAACGACCTGGTTGGCCAGTCCTTTGGCACTGAAGGACAGTGGCTGACTGTCTTTCTGTGTCCCAGAGTACTGTAACTTGTGGGTAAGCTACAGCCGAGTTGTTTTTTTAAATGTTCTTGCGGCAGCATCTCAAATGTGACGAGCCTTTGAACCGGTGGACATGCGAACTGGATGGCAGACATTTATACCGGGGTTATAACCGGTCACTGCCATGTTACAATGTTCCATAGATTACAATTGTAGGGTTGCAACATTTCGCGTTGCGACAAAATGTAATCTCGTCGCACAGTAGTAAATGGAAAAGGAGCCCAGAATATGTTGTATGTGCATTATGGGTGTGCTAAGATTTGTTATGGTTGGTTGTGGAAAGCTTTGGGCGGTTTTCAAGTGAGTTTTATGTGAGACACTTGTGTGCTGCCTGGGTTTATGAGGATCAAGGTAAGTACAGGGAGTTTGCGAGAAAAGGTGTTTTTTGGCACAGGTAAATAAGTTGTGCATTACAGAATGCTCAAACTTCATGAGAATGTGAGGCTAGCGATCAGGATAGAATGCAAAGTTTTGAGAACATGACGTTACCTGGATAAAATATGATTGAGGAAAACAGCTGACATCCAACTAAGCCAGAATTTGTCAAAACAAAAGGATGCGTGTGCCTGCAGCTTCTATATGAAACTTGTCGGCAAGGAAGAAAACAATGTTCTCTTGCTGAGAAGTTTTTTCACTGATGATGAATGGTGCCAAGAGTGTTCACAATATAATTTCTTGTTTTAATATTGGGCTTGGGTGGACTGGAGAGACGTTTTAGTTTTGTCAATTATATTAATCCAGGCTATGTCGTCTCAAACTTTTGCATTCTATCCCAACTTCTAGCTTTATATTCTCAAGGAGTTTGAGCTTTCTGCAATGCCTAGTTTGTTCATTTGAGCCGAAAAACACTGTTCTCTTTTTGAAAACTCCCTGTATTTATTCATGGGTGGAATGTTTTGAACATTGTTGGAGGTTAAGGTTAGTAGGACGAGCTCCTTCACTTTCCATTTCTTCTAACACTGTGGCTAGTGTAACGTCCACGTATACCTGATGCTCCCCCCCGCCCTCCTCTCTCCCTTGTGAACCTAGGGAAAGCCGAGATTTGGACGTAACTTGGGTTACGCTGAACGTAACGCTAGACACTTCGTTCTTCTAAAGTGGAAAGAATGGAGGAGCCTGTCTTGCTCTCTGTTTGAAAGCATACGTTATAATAGCTATGCTTTAAAGGGCAGCTCGGGTTAATATTTTCATATCTGGGATTGCAACTATTTTAAGCTTGGTCGGTGTCCCTGAATTACAAAATATATATATATATTTTGTTTTATCATTTTGTGTAGTTTTATAAACACCTCTGGGCTCAGCTCGGTTTTTGAGCGTCTACAGCGAAACCGAAGCCATCTGAGGGACGCCAACCATTGGAGGTCATGTTGGTGCTATGGTTCACAAAATGACATGCAGGTAACCTAACCAAGCTATTAAGACGTTAAGTAAACTTCTCTTTCAGTCTTGCATCATGCATATGTAGCAAAGATCACTGTGTATGCACTAATAAAGCTAGCGGCTTGCAAGTGAATTTTACAACTGCAAAATTGAAGAGTGTGTTCAGTGCCGGCGCTATTTGCAGTTCCAAGGTGGCACATGGGGAATTCAGGATATCCCGTGCACCTGCTCGCTGACACCGGTCAGTGTGGCGAGATTAATTTATTTGGCTACAAATGCGAAGCGGTCAGGGCTGGAGCATATTGCAGGTGATGGAGGTGTTGATTTTTAAATGGTGCAAAGCAGAACATAATTTATTGCACTCACTTTTTGAGTTAAACCTGCATGCTGCACGAACACATCGACCGAACCATATCTGGCAACAGCTGTACCAAGGTCGATAGTCCCTCCACTGCTGTCCCCGCTTCTAAAATGCCACAGAAAAATGAAAATCAATGGTATACATAGGAGGAAGTTAATACTGCTGAATCATATCATTGAGCAGCGTGTTTCACACGTACGGTTGTTGGCAGGCGAGTGCTCCCAAATTTGTGTACTATATGCACGAGGGTTTGCGGTGGGTTACGCGGTGACATGTTTCGGTGATGCCGACTTGTGGTTCCTATCCCTGATGTCGCAACCAGGATTATATTATAAGCCGCATGTTAGTGATTTGGCAAGCAACTACAAACCACTTCGCTGTTGCTCTGTCAGTCGCGCAACGAGGCAAACCGCATGGAGGCGACGGGAGCAAGCGACCAAGGCGATGAGCAACGTTTTCTAGAAATCCAAAAACCGAGCGACAGTGAGAAATCTTCGTCGCTGTCGCTAATCTCGTCGATCACTAAATTGCCGACATGCGGTTCAGCCTTATTAGTAGCGAGCAATAAGTTCGAGGGCACATAAAAAGCGCAATGGAAGACTAGTCGCCACGGTCCTAAATGAACACCGACAGAGTTGAGACTGGCTTGGCTCTTATTTCTTTTGATGACAGCAGAAATAATTCTACTCAGGACGTCGTAGTGAGCATTCGGCCAATAGTGCACGGCCAATTACAGCGACGCTTTTGGTTGTGCACTTCGTCAATAATGCTAGGTTGATTTAAACTGGTGATGGGCTGATCTTTTGCTGAATCCAAAATTCGGTGCCGAGTCTTGGGATTCGGCACAACTTAACTTTTCTGAAGATTCGGCAAAATTACATTGTTGCCAGTCTTAAAATTGACATTTATTTTTTTTTCCAACGAAGTTTTTTTTCTTTGTATACTTAAATGCAACCTGTATTGCATATTAACACAGTTATTACTAAATAAGGTGATGTTCTACAAGATAATTGTATCAGTGTCATTTTGTGTGTACCCTACTGGCAATTTTACAGCGACTTCTTGCAGAGATGGTGTGACGAGGAGGTTGGGTAGTAGCGGCCGCAGTTGCGAATCACAATACACGAATTTCTGTTCTGAGGCCTCATCAGTGCAAGCCTGCAAGTGTGTATAGACTAGAGATGCCGCAAACTTTTTGCGAACTTGAGGTTCAAAGATAGAATCAAGGGGTTTGCAAAGTTTTGAAACATGAAACTTATTACATCAAAATTTCAACGATTTTCAAACTTTCAAATTTTTGGCGCTGAGAAATTTGATTGTTTTCAAACTTCCGATTTTTGTGTTATGAGATTCAACATTTTCGAACTTACTATGCTCAAAAATTCGACAATTTTCAAACTTTCGAATCTGCTAAGTTCAGAAGTACAACCAACTTCGAACTTCTGAACAAAGGTTTGACAAAGTTCAAACCAAGTTCACCCCCATGTTCCAGGCAACAAATGTCAATAACACAAGATGTCAATGTGTGAAGTGGAGTTGAAATTGCACCGAGTCTCACCGTTAGCTGATTGTTCTACGAACGACGGGTTTGTAAAGCGCTGAATGATCTTTTTGGGGTGACCTCGCCCTCGCACCTTTTTCTTTCGACTTTCGCACAGAGCCTCTCCCGCGCACAACTTCGTAACTTGCCCCGAGGTAACCTGTAGGCCAACAGATTTCTGATCTGCAGGCTTGAAGTTCAAGCGGGGCACTTCGCTGGGAGCATCCTTTATAGCATTAGTTGTTTTTAAACGTCGTCGTTAAGGAAAGTCGTGCACGGAGAGCGAGACCGATGCGCTACAGCAAATGCTGAATCGTACTTGCATCATTATCATTAGTAACCGGCTGCATTTTATAGCGGTCAATCTCTTAATACGTTCGTCAAAGCTTTTTGAATTCGAACTTCAGCGGAGTTCTAAAGCTGCAAACTTTTCAAATTCTAACCTTGGCGAGGTTCGACAATTTCGAACCCAAACTTCGGGAGGTTCGCCCCAACTCTTTCCACTTAGCAGAGCAAATGCTGGAAAGGAGGTCGCCTTCTCTTCAGCGTTCGCTCTGCTAAAGTGGAAAGAGGTGGGAGGAGCTTCCACTTTACTCTTTAACTGTTACCGACTATAGTGCATGTTGTTAAAATAAAGGCAATAACACTGTTCTTACTTTCTCTGGGAGTCACCGTTTTGTGCGCAAAAATGAATGCAACGGCTGCTGAGCCTCCACCAGAAGAGATAACAATATTATTGTAAATATGCATGTTTTTCAATTTGAGTCATTTGGTGTCAGCTTTGCATGAAAGTGTGCGTACCATATTCGCAACGTCTCGTTTTTAACCTTTAAAACGCCGATTTCTGATGTTGGGACACACACGACGTGTAGGAAGATGGGAAGATTTAGGAATGTCGGATGTGCAATGTCGAGCATGATAGTTCTGTCTTTAGTTTTATGCAAATACGTGAAAACCGGGAAATAACGATAACAAAAAGCATCATTATTTTGTTCTGGCACAAACTACTTGTGAGCCGAAAACAGGAGCATTATAATTGCGAGGAGTACTTTAAAACACTTGTCAGTCATTGTGTCAACTACCTCATTGCATCACTGGAAAGATAAAATTAAAATCACATTCGTCACTCGCGGACTGCATCAATTCCTGGTTGATCTGTTCTTGAGGCAGAAAATATTGAAGAGAACCACAATCACAAATGCTGACACACGTCGCCGTAACCGCTGGTAGTACTACACTGTACGATGGTAACTACACGACCACATAGCGTCCATTTGTAATCCATGGCCCCATTACGTTCTCGTACGTGTGCAGACATTTGTTGAATCTTCGCCAAAGTTTTCTTCAAAAGTTCGGCATGTTCCGTTTCTTCTACAAATAGATCAGGCACACACGTGCACCATCCTGCTTTAGAAATGAGCTTTTCTCATAAGGACGCGGCCGCGGTATTTGTACTTTTCGTAATGTTGATCGCAGCAGGTTAGCCACGTTGAGTGCACTTTTTACCAAGCACCGGTGCACTAAGCAAAGCCACATCCATGGAAGTGAGATACACAAGTGTAGCTCCGCCGCAATGCAGCGGTGCTTGGTAAGAAGCATGCTCAGCGGGGCTAACCTGCTGCAGTTAACACTTGGAAACGGGTTTCCCCAGGAATCGAAATTAGGGGGAAGGGATTCAGAATAAAGGAGTCGTTGCAAATTTAGGGGGGTGCCTTCAGAAAAACATGGGGGGTGCCTTGGGGGTGTGTAGGGAAATCACTACTCAGAAAATATAAATATTGCAGTTCATCTCGAAGCGAATATCGAATAGCATATTACTCGAAACTACTACTCGAATATTTGCACAAGAAAAAAATATTTAACATACATTCAATGGAATGTGGATGGCAACAGAATTTAAACAGCAGTATGTCAGCTTTCTGTTGGCGCATTAGTTGAACAAATTAGGTAGCGACTATTTCCACCTCCACATTCAAAATAATTTTAAATATTATTTGTATGTCCATGACGCCACTTCCTGAAGACTTGGAAACATTTTAAAAATCGTTTCGACATCCCCCGCCAAAATATGCTTCTCCTTATCTTGACATTTTAAACTTAAAAATTTGTAGCTTTGGAGTTCCGACTGGAAAGAGATAGAAAGTGGCAATCAAACAAATATCTCGTTTGCAGGCTGCATCACGGTTCAACTCTCATTTTCCGGAAACAAATGTGCAGTGGACTGCAGCTTTTATTTCGTTGCAATATGGAGTGCAAAAAAACTTCTCAAAGTACAACTGGGGCTATGAGGCCACAGGTAACATTCGCTTGGTTCTGCCCAACCATTTCAGAATACGACACCATTGCTTTTCATGGTCCATTTCACGTGTTTTATACAAACAAAGTAGCTGAATGTCGTGTCGTAGAAAATTGCCGTTGACTGCAAAATTTGTGTATCTCGTACAACCGCGCCAGAACCTTCGTTTATTTGCACCGGCCAAGAAACATCAAGGAGCATTCAGAACTTTTTATTTAACATCCGGATTTTTTCGTAGTTGACCCACTTGTTATGCACGAACCAAAAAGAAAACCTTAAGGCCCGTTCACACTCTTGCGACCTCTTAAACCTGGGTTCCTTAAAACTTCTTAAACCAGAGAACACACTGGCGCCATCTATTGGGAAGCAGTGTAAACTCGGCGGTCCGGCATATTTTTTTATTTCTCGGGCATTATCCTTTCTTTCTTGGCTTGAAAAACTTTTCTCAATGTTATAAACGAGCCCTTCTATGGGTATTACGCACATTTGACCTCGCAAACCCCGCATAACCTTCGCTCTTGTGAAATGCAGTTCCAGGGTCACCGCATAGATGGCGCCACAATGCCAGTGTGTTCCCGCATTCTAAAAACATAAAAGAAGTTTTAAAAGATCTCGTCTCTCTCAGTCGTAGTCGGTCGCAAGAGTGTGAACGGCCCTTAACTAAACAACAAACTCGAAAATCTGCTCGAAAACAGGGCAGGAGCCAGATGTAAAGCGAGACTGCAACTATACAAAGACTTGCCCACACAATATGGAGGAACAAAGTCAAAGTTCGAGGTTTTATGTGCCAAACCAACAACGGGCATCTGGCACGCCCCAGCGAACTGAGGATTAATTTCGACCATCTGGGGATCTTTTGATGTGCCGATATGGAGGAACAAAAAGTTTCTTTCGCGCCTCCAGTCCGAAACGTGTCGTTGCGAGCCGAAACGAGGAGGTGAGGAGCGGGAGAGGAGGGTGCCGGCGTACCGGGAAACCGGTTTTCTGCGTGCGTGCCGTGCTGCCCATCGCTTCAAGCAGACGGCGCTGCTTTGGTGGAGTCACAACCGAAACTACGATACACAGACACCCAACCCAGTTGTTTTTACCGTTTGACAATTTCCTTTTCGAAGTCTGAGAGGTCGTCGGGCACCTAAAAAAAAGACTACTTCGTCCGATTCCCCGACTCCGCGTAGCCTCCACAAGCCGTGCTCCCTTGACGCCTTGCCTCTTTCTCATTTTCCTTCTTACTATCCTCATTTATTAGACCAACACGACAACATCACGTGACCGTAGCTAGCCTTCGTCTAGCTATGGAGTACTATAATACACCAGTCTAGCCTTCGACCTGATAAAACCTACCGGACGGAGCGCGCGCAAGCCTGCAAGGAATCCTTCTACAATCAACCATCCATCTCACACGTGACATGTCACGTGCACCAATTCCCAGAGAGATCTGCGGTCACGTTGGCCACAACTACGTTTAAACTTTTTATGACTAGGCTTCACCAATATTGCAACGTGCCCTCTCCTGGTACTTCTAACCTCCTTGGCTACAGGTGTCGAGTGCCGCCACGTTACTTGAGGGAGGATAAAAATCGAGGAGGCGACATCACAACGGACCTTGATTTTTGGTATTTCAAAAAGAAGGGCCGTAGTGCATTTGCAACTGTGTTAAAAAACATGTTTTACGATTACCGTCATTAAATGTTATGGAAATGTTGCCTACAAAGCTTCTAAATTTCATGATTTTTGACATCAAAGATCAAAAGAAGCGAGGAGGTGAGGTGCAAAATAGAAAAACGGCAAAAATAAAGAAGAGCGCGCTTTTGTTTTGCGTGTCTATGACCATAATTTGCATCGTTTTAGACAATGAAAAAAAAAAAACAAAAAAAAAAAAACCTTTGGGGTGTCAGTGCACCTTTAAGGATCAACTGTCGAGCCAGTCCCACACACACATTGACTAGAACATTTCCACTGCCAACTAGGACCGAAACTAACAAAACCATCCGAGACAAAATGAGACGAAACTATGAGACACCTATTACTGCGACGGCTGCATTGACTGGGGATGTCAAACTAATAAAGTCACTATTTTGACATTCTATGGAAGTGACGTCGCAGACGTCAAATAATTGTAGAAATATTTTGACGGTGGACATAGAAATAGTCGCTACTTATAAATTAGTAAAAACTAAATCAAGTTGACATTCGAAATATATACACAGTGCAATCCACTTACAACTAGTATATCACGCATAACAATGTACTGTTCATAGCGATCAGTTTCTAGAGTTTCTCGTTTAGGTACAACGATAATCGGTCATAACGACTGAATTTCCCGTTCTTTTTTTTTTCAATATAATTATAAGTGGATTGCAATGTATTCAGAAAACTTCTTGTTCACAAGCACGCATGCACATTTGTAAAATGTTGGACATTTTTCACAAAATCTTGGCAGGTCAATGAAAACATGAATGTTTAAGAGGACATGAATGTTTGTGGAAAATTCGCACATATATTTTAAATCATTCAAATGAGGCTGTCTGGACAGAGACTGCCCCTCTGTTCATGTAAGCACAAAATTTTTGTCTAAAAGTGCACAAAAAAATGCATTAAAACTGTGACCGTCTAGTCAAGACGTCAACATTGTCAATAAATAAAATTGGCCAAGTTGTGATATGAATAAGTGTACAAAATGAGTTGACGGTTGATGGCGGAGAATCAGCAGGGGGCAACCAGAAGGAAGCAGACTTCAGCCGGTGCCGACGAGATGTTCCGGACAGAGTAAGGCACCCCTGGGAGAGGAAATGGCATGCCACACATGTCAGACACAGAGGAAAACACAAGGGAAACAACAAAACTACCAACACAGAGCCCATTAAGAGTGCCCTGGTGCTAGCACACAACACTGTTGGCAATTTGTTTTATGCGTATTGAAAGTACACTTTGTTTCTGCAAGCTGTGGTATCTTTTGTCATAGGGCACGTACGAACAAGTCCAGCAGCAGCATCTCGATGTGCAAGAGAGCATGCTCTATCGGTTAGATCATTGCCAGCAGGCAACTTGGCAGTACACTGTGATAGGTGCGGTTGCAGACCTATTCTTGATAAAACGAGTATCTTAGGATGACACAGTCAACAGGTGACCTTCATTTTGACACTCAACAGGTGACCTTTACCTTCAATCGCATTATTTGACAAAGAGTTGGCATTCCTGAGCAGGTTTGACACGTTCGGGGGGTGGCGACTTATGTTTTTTGATGATGCGTGGAGCATGTCGATTTGTGTTTTCTTCCAATAAATCAGTTGAGGGTCAGTGCTCTGTACACTTCGTCTTGTCCTCAGTTTTCTTGTTGCTGTTTTTACTTTTCCTTTAAACTGCATAAGACCACAGCAGCATATCCTATAGTATATTTCTATTTTACATATCCTGATTCTATCGTTTTATTTGAGGCTCACAAAAAATTGAAAGTTGTTCAAACAACAAACGCGTTTGCACAAACTACCTTTCCATGAGGGCGTCATTTTCCCCTGCATACCTAGCTGCACTGCAGTGCAGTGGCAGGGTAACGAGCCACCAGCAACAAGACTGGCAAACACAGCTCGTAATTTCCATTAATTGAAATAACAGTTCCAGCTGCGATTCAGATATACCACAATTCTGAAGCTGTTTTTCTCGCTTCAGGGGTACATATGGTCGTTGTTAGCCCAAGATTTGCCAAGAGCTGATGATGGCACAGCCAGAGAAGCACAAAGGCATGATTAGACAGGCAGTGCCACTATAAGATGTCTGCTCTGAAAGTAGCACTTCCCTGCACTGCAGCTGTGTCGTGTGGGTAGCACTAACAAACTAAGCCAGCAATAAAGTATGAGATTTCAGACTTTTCGAGTATCCGTGCTGGATACAAAGACTAAATTGAATCCCAGGCCCATTAAACCAATACCTGAAACCCTTAAAGATGCTCCCACATGCCCACCATAACGAAAGCAATGTAGGGGGGCCCCATGAGGGATTTTAAGATTTAGTTTTGATTTAAAGAAAGTGGGACATCATCTTAAACAAATTGCGTATATATTGAGTTTGACAGGAGGCAGCAGAATGAGCTTTGTGATGCAGCAATCACATTGTTGGAACTCTAGCTCCAGTTGTAACTAAGGTCCCTTGATGCGTTTGTGCTGGTCTTACGAATAGCGTCAAGTGCGCCAATGCACGCGACCCGTGCCTCGTGCAGCCGTTGGAAGCAAATGGCGTTGGAGCACTCGCTCGTGGCACGCGTATCGCCTCTTCGCAGAACGATGGTTGTCGGTACTTGTAAGAATTACAAACCGCGAATTTTATTGACTGGCTTTGGCCGTGACATGGTACGGAGATGTGCACATTTTTGTCTGGTGCAAGTGCGAGTGCAGGCACGGCTTAGCAGGCGACGCACGCAAAATGTCATAAAGTACCGCAAAGACTTTGCACTTTAGTCGAAAACCTGTGCCGTAAAGAAGAAGAAAGAAACTTTTCGAATTGGGCGCAAATTAATCTAGCCTAGATGAAAGTCACAATGCCAGCATTTGATGAAGACGCAGCACGAGCATTTAAACCCGACTCCGGCTCGGCCGAAAGGAAGAAGCTCGACATGCGAAGACTCGCCTTGGCAGACGTAGAAGCTGCTGTTCTTCGTGAGCAGCTCCCAAGTGTCCGTTCTCTCGACTACCACAGTGTTGTCCGTTGCGAGGAGTATCTGAAACGGAATTAAGACCAAGGCAGAGTGAAATTGCCGGACACCGGAAAGACTAGACCGGGAGCCAGCCACATAACGCAACCTGTGTCAAGAAAGCGAAGAAGGAATTGCTGTGCCCGCACCACGTCATGGTCCCGGGTCTCAGAGTAGCTCTTGGCCACACCGGGCTGCAGCCGGAGGATGCCCATGGTCACGTGGTCCGTGCTTGCCAACAATCCCAAGCCCATAGGGGCAGCCTCCCCCACCGGACGCTGCTCCGCATCCACCAGTTCCACATCCCGACGCTGCTTCACGAACACTGCAGACCAGTGTGGCACGCTCACAAACCGAGGGATACAATGAGGCTACACCCACGGGACTTTGCTAGTGTCCTGGGACAAAAGTGAAGTCTCAGAGTGACCGACAAGAATGTTGTTGTGGATCACCGTTTCAGATTTATTAACCAATAAACACCTCGGTCAGGCATGTGGAGACAATTACTTTAAAGCAAATGTAATCAAAGAAAAAAAAAAGAATGCCTCGATGTTTCGTTTTTAGTCTCATTGAAAACTACAAAGGTAAGCGAGCCAATCTGGATCCACTTTTAACCCGAAATTCACCGATAGACTGAAAACAAATGGGAGCAAAACATAAGACGGGCAAAGACAGCCAACGTGGAAAATAAAAATCAAGATTGAAATTGTGATTTAAATCGGAGCAGTTTTACTATGACGATTTAAATCTAACCTTTCCCGCAAGATAATCCCGAAAATGTTTTTATTTACCTTCTGTATAGCATTTCACGACTTCTATGTGTGATTGTTTTGTACTTACATCCAAGAATCATGAAGCGAGGAAGTTTTATATCAGGCTAGACAGGGGCAGAAGGCGGTGCTTTTCTGGGCAAATCAGAGCAATGAGCTTTCTTTCTAGCCCACACTTTGTTCGTCAGTTACATAAATTCTATACATGGCTTGCACTGACGTCACATTGCACATTTATGAACACCATGAAAGAGGAGGAGCGGGAAGCAGTTTTTGTAAGAAGTTTGAGTGGCAGGTTAATCCTCTATAATCTTCTGGGAGGAGAATAGCGATGTCTGTGCAAATGCGGGAACAAGAGGCACAAAAGAGGATCCTGGTAGTTCTCCTCTTCTCTGGTGGTCATCTGAACGCTCTTTGAATGACGTCATGTACAAGCCGTGTAGAGCGAGCAACGCAGAATGCGAAATAAAAGACAAATCAAGCTTTTTATCTGGCTGTTTTTGTTTGAATGTGGCTGGATTACATCAATAAAAAGTTGTTAAACTACTTTATATTTATAGCAATATTCTCTTTCAAACTGTTATCAGCGATTGGACGAATTGATCAATCAATCTGCCATGTTTAGAAATGCATCCAGTGATAAAAAAATCACTATTTTATAGCTGCAGTGAATTAAATCAAATTAATCTGATGTCCCTCAAATAAATCTAATTTAAATCAAATAAATCTAAATTAAGCTTAAAAAATTGTGATCTTTTTTGCCCTGCAAACAGTATTTGCTTTTGTGGAGTATGTCTCCAGCGATTTGTGTTTTTCAAGTGCCAGCTCAGAATGGTACTTCAACACATTTCGTTTCTACTGTCAAGGCTAGATTTACTACTATATTATCCCCAAACAATGCTTAACTTTGATGCACTGCCTGCCTGCTTTCAGGCAAAAATATGGTGTTTAAAAAGAAAAAGGAAGTGTTGCCAAATCTATCAAAACGTCCTACTCCAAACCAGATTGCTATTAACGATTAAATGTTAGCCAGACCACCTTTCCTCAGAAGGCATTTAGTGCCCCAAGGTTATAAATTAATTGGGCTACTGCTTATGCTCTCACACTATTATAGGCCATTACACTCTCATGCTGAATGTTTGCAACAAGTTTGTCCTACAGCTCTTTCAATTGCAAAGATATTGTAGGCATAAGACTATATATAGCGTGGCAGAAGCAGACCTGTCACTAAAATGAGCCAGACAAGTTGGTACCTGTACAGGTCGGTCTTACCGTGAGAAATTTCAAGGCATAGTTGTCTTCCCGTAAAAAATGAACAAAAACTTGGCAAAGTCGAGGTTGGGATCATTTGCAGACGACTGAGTTAGTGACGCTATGTACTCGTCGCGCCATCTCCCGATCGGCGCAGCGAGCAGACAACAGAGTGCGTCGTCTGCTCGCTGCGCCTATTGGGATATGGTGCCACAAGTAAATGGCCATCGCTAACTAGGGGCCCTAATCTGGACACTCGGCGAAAAAGAAGGCGAGAAATCCAGCGGCTCTGATTGGCAGGCGCCAAGGTCAAGTGCGGAGTTGGCCAATCACGGCAGCCAGATTTCTCGCCGACTTTTTCGCCAAGTGTCCAGATTAGGGCCCCAGGTCATTTGCGAACGCGCCCAACCTTGACTTTTGCAACTTTTTTGCTCGCATTTTTTACAGAAAGAGAACTATGCATTGAAATTTCACACAGTAGAACTGACCTGCTCAATGCACATTTGCTGGATGTTCGAGCTTTCTATGTGCAGGCACCAACTTACAGGCTTAGTTTACAAAGAAAGGTTCGCAGGCCACCCTATTTATATAATTAAGTGAGGTTGAATAGCCACAGCCTAGCCAGGGTCAGATGTCATAAGAGCATACTAACTACCCTAACTTCACAAACTGCGAGTTCGTAGAAACAAAGAAAAATAAATTTAGTTTTCTAGTCAACGTTCTTAAAATAGCAAATCAACATGCATTCGGAAGAGCATCTGCGCAGTGAATACAGTAAAATTACTAGTGCAAGCTGTAGTGTTGTACGCTGCCACTTGGAAAGTGTGGAAACCACAAAAAACTGCTTCCCTCAGTTTATCCACACCAACAAAAATGTGCCAACCTTGCAGCAGAGGATGATGTAAAATGTGGGACAGCCCCACTCAGAAGCAGGGACGGATTTATAGGTCAGGCTGGAGGGTTGACAGTGTGCATTTGGTTGGAGAGGGTTTTGCTGAGAGATTTGACGTACGGGCAAAACGTTCCTCAGATCTATTTTGTTCACCTAATATTTGTCATGTCACCAAAAACTAATTAATTATTCCTAAAAAGTAGCTCGCGCATGTCATCTTTCCCATTAAAAAAAAAGGTTGCTTTTGGAAGGTTTAGGGAAAGCGGCCGCCGCCCACCCTTGCCCTCCCCCCCGAAGATCCCTGAAGAGAAGACACCTACCTCGTCGCTCGTGCGAGATCTTCTCGGGCGACAGGTTGAGGCTCCCCTTGGTCTGCGGATTGTCCGCTGAAATATTTGACCCTTTGTGAGAGTGGTGGGCATGAAGTCGATCTTGACGACATGCTGCCAGCGTTACTCAAAGTGGCCACCTATACAGCTACATTAAAGGAGCTGTGCAACGATTTTAACGTTGAAAGAATTTGCATCTTCTACTTTCGACATTGTTTATCTTGTCCCAAAGGACAGAAAACAAATCTCTCTTCGAAATGTTGCGATTCTGTCGCGTAATCACGAGGCGAAAGTTAGAATATTTTCTACCCTGCAGCCGCGAGTGGCGGCTATGAGAACCACGCGGTATGACATCAATGGGGGACTTGTAAAAAGATAGGAAGTTGTGCAAATACCTGTTCAACAGAACTTTTATTATACAGAGTTTTAGTGGCGCCATCTATCCGGGGTCAACAAAACCTTCAGCTCTATCTGCTACTGCGAACAGCCGCCAGAAGCCGGAGGGGGACGGGGGCAGAGCCGGATGGGGATGGCCAAACCCGGACGAGGCTTTCCTCCTTTCGCCATGTTGATCGCTCTGCGCAAGCACGTGGTCACGTGGTCGCGAGCGGGTGAGTTCTCACTGCCCACTGATGGTTCTAGAGGGAGCTTCACCAGAACCCCGCGCGTCCCCCCTTCACGTCGCAGCACACGTGACTTGGAAAATGGTGAAAAAGTTGAGACGTGCTGAAAACCTCAATCTTTGTCAATTTTTAAAATGAAAACTAGGACATGCAGGCAAAAGCGGTTTTTGTTCTTTACTTCAGAAAGGTCGAGACACAAACTCCCAAATTATTTAAGCAGAGCACTAAAATTGTTGCACAGCTCCTTTAATATATCTACAGTCAGAATGGTCATTACCGAAACTTTGCCTTTGTAAAGAGCCTAAATACTGCACCTATTGGTAGGCAAATTATCTAATCCCCGGAGGATTCCAAAGCAATAGCCACTTACAAATGTCACAGGAAATGACCATTCAGTCGAGCCTGTTATTTAAAAAAATCTGTAATCTGTATTTGCGGTATAAATTTGGCAGGAAAATTGATGCAACGTGACCTGATGTCACCGGCCCTACAGACAAATACATGTTCCCTGCTGAATTTTTTTTCCAAGTCGAGATTAAAGAAAGAATATTTGTAATAGCAATAAGATATACAAATCTCTTTCTTTAGGTATAGCTGCACATCCACAAGTTTAATTCTATGTATCCGTCAGTTACTTGCCATCCCAATGTAGGCACTGGACTTTCTCAAGACAGTCCATAAATATACCTCGTTAGACTAAAATTAACTTACTTAGAAATGGACGAATGAAAGCCTGGAAACAAACTTCACAAGTTTTGGGATTTTGTTTCGTAGTGAAAGGCTTGGAGAAACAATTCAATATTCAAAAAGAAAATATTTGGCCAAACCCACTATTCGCCTCAAACTCAAAATTCACTATTTGCGCACATCTACTAGTACTGTAATTAATATTACACGATGTGTGAGCAAGCCGATTTTGTTCTTATTACCCAGTTTCCTTAGGTGTATGCAGACATGTATGTAACGCGTTACAAGTAGTGAGTTACTTCTACCTAGTTACTATTTTCGGTAACGAGTAACACTTTTAGTTACTTTTAAGGCAAGGTAACGGGTAACGGTATCTCGTTACTTTTGAGGAGTAACGTGTACAACAACGTTTAAACAGCTTCGTTTTAATCCCAGCCCGATTATGCGCCTATTGCGACAAAGGCAGATGGGCAACCCGAAAAACAACCAAACAGTAAGACAGTAAGTAACGTTTATCGCTGAACACGTCAGTCGAACAGTTTGACTGGCGTGTCCAGCGATAAAGGTTGCTGTGCTGAACCCTACAGCTGGGAATGTCCTTCACCCAGCGAACACAATAAGGTTCGTTGGTTGAACCTTCTAGAACCGGGTATGGACTGAATGTGAACTTGGAGGTTCCCAACACGGGAAGGCACAGAAGCCCTCAACCGCTGTCCTCAAGGAAGGCACAGTTCCCGAATAATCACCAGGCGTTCCCAAAGCACAGCACTGCCATTCCTTTGAGCGCGTCGGTAGAACGACTCTTCAGCGCCGCCGGAGATGTATTTTTAAGGAAGCGGGGAAACATAACTGATGAAAACTTCGAGAGGCAGCTACTGCTTAAGTGCAACGACTGCTAAAAAGAAAACAATAAACCATGAAACAATAGCAATTGTGTGTTCGGTCGTCAAAGTAATGTGAAAAGTAACTCGCTATTTTTGAGACAACTCGCGCGCTCCTTTTGAGAATCGGTAACGAGTAACGGTATTTAGTTACTTATTGGGGGTAACATGTACATGTCTGGGTGTATATAATAGTATTCTTCAAACTACCATAGAATTTAACCACTGAATAGGCAAGTCTTAGCTGATAAGGTTCAGTAAATATTTGACGTCTTGTATTATCTACCTAGGTCACTCGTTACAAAAGGTTAAAGTAAACAATTCACAAAACGTCAAATATTTACTGAACCTCATCAGCTAAGACCTGCCTATTCAGCTCATACCTAATGTTTAGCTAAAAATACCCATCTCCAATTGCATATTTGAGATGGAATATCATTGTATAATGTAATAAGGATTACATTCTACAATATAATAAATATTTGAATTTGAAGTTTTATTTCTTTTGGATCAACTGAAAGGGGAACAAAGACTAAAGGCAGAAAATGCCTGACGAAGGTCTCTGTCCCCTTTGAAGTTCGCACATACGGTACACAGTATATAATATACTTTGTGAAGCTGTATACATCAGCGATTCAAACAATGTCATGGCTTTATATGACATCATCAAGAGAGGATCGCAAATAGTAATATTGATTATGAAAGAAACCTTTTCACAAGTTCAGAAACAAAAACCATCAATTTGTACATGTATAAAAATGACCATAATACAGTGTCACTGTCCACCAAGAGTGTCCTCACCTCTTTCTCAAATTTAGAAAGGGAGTTATTAAAATCCATGAAGGTTCAGATTGAATTTAATAACTTGGTCACCTGATAATCTTTACTCTGCTTTCCATAATTTGTTTGAATCTGAGGAGGTCATCTTAACATCACATCACATAATAAAATAATTTAAGAACAAAAATAAAACAACGATTAAAGGCCCCCATCTCCCTGAAAACCATAGTGCATCTCATTAAGAGTGAAAAACAAGTTTTCAATTTGGTCATTTCCAAAGAAAAACACAAAAATACACAACCGAGTATTTCCTACATGCGTAGCCCCATAAACATGCAAAACGTCCCCCCAAAACTCACCTTCGCAGCTCGAAGTTAGCTTTTTCCAGGAATCGACACCCGATCCCGACAGGTCCGAAAACGAAGAATCGCCGAGAACCGACGCATCCTCCTGGGGTGCGACTGCCCCCTCCGGTTGCACCGACACACTGCTTGTAGCGGAAGACGCAGCGGAGCCAGAAGTAGCCGAAACAACGCTCCTCGGCGGCTTCGCCAGATGAACGACGGCAGCGGCCGCCGACTTTTGTTTGAATGTCTCCTCGTCCGGTGCTTCTGGCTGTACCAAAAGCGGCGCTTGTGTTCGTGGGGTGTTCCTCGGGTCCCACGAGAGGAAAGGAGCCCGACTCTGCCGGCTTTTGAAGAAACGATACGGCCGAATGCCGGGCTGCTGGGGCGCGGTTGCCTCCTGGCTGTGATAACCCAGTCTCGCTTCTGCCAAAGACGTCGCTGTCCGCTTTTGCTTCCCGTCTCCGGTGTCTCCTTCTGTACGTGTGCCGAGATCTCCCAGAGAGCAAGGCGCTGCCCCTGGCAAAGGTCCCGGTACGGACGTCTCGAGAGTCGTCATAATCTTCCGCTTCGCCCGAAGTTCTTTGTGCACGCCGACTACTGGCAGTGCTTGAGGCGACGACGAGGACAAAGCTTCAACTGGCTGGCCATCTGGCTTCCTCCTGGCTTGTTCGAAGGAAATACTCTGCTTCCTTGTGGATGCCAGAGGAGAAGGCGGCGGTGAAGCTTTGAGCCCTTCCCCTTGCGTCGTGAAACATACGGGGTTGCATCGCGGTCCTCGCGTCGGCAGTTCTTTTCGGGTTGTCTCGCCGGTCAATGTGGATGCTCGGCAGGTAGGTGCCGTCACAACTTCGAGCTCTTCCCTTCTCTTTGAGAAGAATATGGGGTGGCATCGCGGCCGTTGTGCGGGCAGCTGCTCTCTGGTGGTCTCGAAAACTGTGGTTGTCCGATTCTCTTTATCTTCGCCCATTTCAGCCTCTGCTCCAGGATCCTCGAATGACTCGTGCCGTGCGTCCTTTGCAGACGACGCGGCAGCTTTGGGTACGCGTGGTATCTTCTCACAGCGCCTCACGAGGGAACTCAGGGATGTAGAACTGGCGCTGGGGACTTTGTTCGTCCCCGGGGCTGCGGCGGTTGTGGACCACGCTGTGCCACGCAGGAAGAAGCTTCCGGTCGACGGCTTTCGGGTAGGAGCCTTTCTGGTCGACGTGGCTTCGGTTGGGTTCACGCTGCAAAAGAAAAAAATGGCAAGAGTGATGACGACGATGAAAAATTGGGCTGCCACCAAAACAAAAAAAGAAAGGGCGAGTGTAATAATGACAAAAAAACTTGCTCAAATTAAGTCTTTGCTTCTCTTCTTTCTTAAAAAAGCTTTACTAAAACAGTCCTTACTACTCTGTTGTCCTCCAACAAACATTACTTCACAATACACAAGAGGCTTTTCGACGCCCAGACACAGCCTGGCATCCATTTCTGTCTCTTCGATGAAGACTGACGGAAAGCAGCCAGTGGCTGTAGGGCTGTCCGAAGAGTAAAACCGAAGGATTTGTCGGTCGTTTCTTTTTGGACGAGGCCCCGACTGAAGTTGCAAGCACATGGAGGTACATAGTAGGTACCTACATCTTCAGGGTTCTCCCCAGCGTGGGTGGCAGGCCCACCAGTCTGGCTGACTGCTCATCTCCACTATGGTCAGCCCATCTTTCTATATTGCCTCTGCTGGACAAGATGATGCCGAGTTTGAAAATGCACGACTGCCCAGATTTTTGTGCTTTGCAGACTTGTGTGGCACTATGCAAGAGAACTGCATAATCCCTGCGAACAACATCACTGCTGTGTGGCAGAAAAAGGGCCGAGAACACCAAAAGTTGAAGCAATCGTCTCTTCTAGACCCTATAAATTGCAACATGTCCATATCTAAAAAGTTACTAGGGAGAACTCTGTACATCTTAAATCAACAATATCAAGGTCTTTTATGAAGACTAAGCAGAAACCAAGTTTTGTGAATAAATTATATCTTAAGTATTTGCCAGCAGGCTACTGAACTATAGTCTGAGCCCATTTTCTGTGGCGGTGAAGGCAAAGCTACAGAACCGAGATGCATCCCACCACTGCACGACACAATGTAGTTCGCAAAAATAATTTGTTTGTCCTTATTGAACAACACTCAAATATCCCGCTATTAATATGGGGTTCACGACAACAAACGAGCAGGTGTCCTGGCTAAAGTGGTACATTGGCATGCAGCCCCAATGATAGTAGTACAATAGAGGCTTTTGAATGTCATGCTCTGATCACTCGCCACTTGTCAACGCTCGCTACTCAGGATGGGCTGTGGAAACACTTTGGCATCGCCGCGGGTGTCATGCACACTTTGGTTCCCGAGGACAAACTTTCCTCTATTAGGTTAACGAGAACTCATCAAACGAGCATTCGTCAGAGTGACCAAACTTCATCGCAAAAAAGACCTATGCCCCTTTCCTCTTACTATTCGCCTCAACCGAGATGTCTAGTTAGGGAAGCGACATCACGCAACGTGGGCAAGCACCTAGTGCACCGAGAACGAGACAGTGTGAGAAGAGTGTATTAAAGCGTCCAACTGCAGTGGCACTCCAGCCCATCTAGTGAGTGGAGTGCTCATGGAGGGACAAACATAATGCATCCAATGAGCGGTCGAGCATGCTGGGAAGAAAAAAGATTAAAGTACTACTTGCCTGGGCTTGGGGATGCCGCAAAAAACCGAAGCCTCTAAAAAAAAAAAAAAAAAAAAAAACCAATTCAAGTTTTTTGTCATTGACTGAAATCTGCCACAAAAATGTGATCACTGCAGCAAAGTGACTGCACAGACCTTGTTCATAAATGCAGCCCAAATCCAGTGCGAATATTGAATTGCAAGTTCAAAGTGAATTCAAAGCAAATATAGTAGTTGTTTTGACTAAATATTTTCGAATTTAATACTGACTTTCACTACTGTTGCACCATTCTTAAACAAAAATCAAGCTGCACTCGCAAATATTGTTCCCAAGCTTTCACTTCTAAGCTCAGTTAGTTTTAACCTAACCATACATATAGAAAGTAGCTTCGGAAAGTCCGATTCCTACATTGGGGTGACAAATTAATGACGGATGTAAACATAGAATTAGACCTACAAAGATGCTCATCTATACCTAATCAAAGCGATTTATAAATTTGTAAAAAAAAAAAAACAAGCATGAGCGATGAATGCAAGTTGTCAAACATTGCAGCCTAACATACAGCCTAAGCTTGTTATAACAGACCTTGATTTTAACCAAGATTTCGGTCTGTTGTGAAAAGAGTATGTTGTATGCAGATATGAATTTGAGTCATTGGGGAATAGAGGACAACCAACCGAACTTCACAAATCGGTATTCTATATCCAAATGTCTGTTGTAACCTGGTCTGTTATAACGAGCTTAAACTGTATACTATCGCATAATTGCCACAGTTTATTTTCAAAAATTTTACTGCAGTGTATACTAACATTCCCAAAGTTTTGTTCCTTTTTAAATATGCCGGGTGCACGTAGGTGTGGTTTCCTCCCAAGCTTGCGGCTGTGCTGCGGCCAAGCAAGGTTTGCAGGTGTTGCTTCTTTGCAGTGCACCGGTGCTCAGTAAGAAGCACACTGAGCGAGGCTAATTTGCCACAGTTAACACTTCAAAAAGTACAAATTCCGCAGTCCATCTCGAAGTGAATGTTGAGTAGAATATTATTCGAAACTGCTATTAGACATTTTTAACATTTACACAACCCTAAAAATCATTATTAGAGCACTTACAGTAAATTCAATTCTGGTTTTCACTAACAATCAATCAGGTGCTCTAAACTCACCCGTCACTTCCGTGGGTGAAACATGGATGAGGGAACTAAGATATCGTTGACTGTGCAGAGAGAGAAAAAAATAAAAACAAAGCAATCAGACACAGATAGTCTAAAATCGGGGGTGTCCACACGAGCTGCATCTCTGAATCCGCTCAACTTTACTGGGTTTCCACTGGCTGCATAACCAAACATCAGCAATTACCAATTAGACGAAGTAAACGCGATATAGACCTTTTCCGAAATTCAGTCTGGTCACTTCAATCACGATCATCAGCCGAGTGTGTGGAGCCCGTGACATACTAGTGGCGGCCTTTTGCTGGCTAATGAAGGAAGATTAGATACAGATTACATACAAAAGCTACGTCAGTATCGCATCCAATCAATCAGCTGGCATACACTCAGCCCACAGGTCCCCCGATATGGGGGATATTATAAAAGCCTTTACTAAGGCCAACCCCTGTAAAGAGCAGTATTTCTTTGCGATCATTGAAAGTAAAATGAATAGAGAAAGGGCCATACGACAGGGAACGCATTCCCATCAGCCATTGCCGTACGATAGAGACGGTGCACAATGAGAATACCACATTTTTACTGCTATTTGCATTGCCAAATTTAGACCGGTATTTGAGCCACTAGATGGCACTGGATTATTGAAAAGTATTGAGTGCACTCAACACTCAATACTCATTATGGGATGTTATTAAACAGCAAACTGATATCATATTTGATTCTTTACCGACTCCTATATCAGCTATGGTATGTAGCATAAGTATGCATAAGCATGCTCTTAGTCAAGTGTTCAAAGCAGGAAAGCATAGTATCCTGATTTATAAATAAGTAAGGCACAAAGCAATTTCAGCAATTTCAATCTTTGAACCTGGTCTAACCGGACAAGAGCTTCGAGCATCGAGGAAAAACTGGCAAAATACGGAGAAGATAGGCAACATGTAAAAAAGGCTTTTCTGTTCCAAGCACATGTTGGAAAGCAATTGCTTGTATTTAATTATCTCTAATTGGAGTGTTTGGAACATAGTAAAGCATAGCCACCAAATAATGCAAAAGATACACACAAGCACATTAATTGTAAAGTTACTCGACAGTTCCACCAATTTTAATAGCGTGGCTGCCAAACAGAAATTCTAATTTGATCTTATTTGCAACCGTTTGCAAACATCCACTAGGTACTTACACGGTGGTCCGAACAGGAGAAGAAATGGCGGAGATGTTGCGGACATTCTCCCGGCACAGTGCAGAGGTACCTGCAACATGTGCAAGGATACACTTGCTTGACAATGTTGCCAAAGTACAATTGCTGACCACATTTCATTTCTAAGAGTCACAAAGGCCAGATAGGCTGAGACTGCTAAAACGGCTTAAACATGGAAGTGTGAACACAGTAAGGCACACTAAATTAATGAGAAAAACTTTGTTTCCAATGCATCAGTGCACGAGATATGCTACAGTGAAACCCGTTTAGAACAAACCCATGTACAGCTAATTACTGTCAATATCGAACTCAGAAAAAATTTAAATAAAAATGCATGTAAAAAGTACTTTTTATAACGAACAACATATTCGGTATATCGAAATTTTTCCCCCGGGAGGCTACCAAAAACGCGCAAACATTCGTCTTTTAGCCTGTCCCTCCCACCCACCCCCTCCAAAAAAAAAAGGTAGGAAAGAAAGGAGCTTTAGCCGTGAACAAAATTGAGCAAAGAGAAGCGATTCAGAAAGGGCGGGGGGGAAGCAACAAATACACATTGCACGCACGCACAGAAAAAAACCTTTTCATTCCAAAGCTGTTGCCCACTAAGAGAAGCGGTTCAGAAGGAGAGATAAGTTAAAAAAACAAACTCTGCACTCATGCAAAAAAAAAAAAAGAAGCTTTCTAGCTTTTCGTTACAAGGTGGAAGCGAAGATATGAGAAATAAAGAAGCTCTCGACCCTACAATGAACGCATTGTGGAAGTTCGTTGTAAATGTTTTTCTGCTATATCGAACAACTTGCTATATCGAACTGATCATAGAGTTTTGTGCTGTTCGTTACAAACGGGTTTGACTGTATATTTCAAAAGAAGGTTGTAGTAGAAATACTATTGCAGTGTGCCCTCCTACATATTATGGGCTCTTTTCTTAGTTAGCTTCTGTAGATAAACAATCTTGTTCAGTCTACCTTGTTTTATGAGTTGAACAAGGAAAAAAAACTTTTCTGTAAGATAAATGTATTAAACAAGCAATAAAGTGTGACTAAAGTACAACAATAATCAGTTAAAATGTTTTGACTTCACAAACTTACTGGCACTAGTGGAACCCGACTATACCAACACGTAATGTCATTGACCAATGAACTTCTTTGTCACAATGTAATTTCAACTGATAAAGGCGTATTTTCTTTGAATCTCTGCAAAATTTGGTGACGTAGCTCACAAGTGCGCAGTGTTGGCATAGTGCCGCTGAGTTACGATATTTGAATGCAGCTCATAGACTGGAGCCAAGCATTGCATAAACACTTGATTTAGGCTCGTGATAATGAATAGCTCAACAAGCCTTCGGCTAGTGGCTCCTAGGAGTCCAATCGCTGCAAGGACAACAATAGCCAAACGCTAACAATGTCTGGAGCTCGGCACGAGTTGTGTGCTTTGCCCATTGATCTCTATGACAACTGCAACGCACTTCCCCGCTCCGCGAGTGCGGCCATTGGACGGCCATCTTGCATGCGGCAAAATCGTGTTTTTGCTAGCGTTGCAGAGGCTGGCGGCACCGTGCTGAAGACACGTTTTCTATTATTCATCGTCATTCACCAAAGTTTTTCAAAACCCTGTGTGAGCGGCGAGACTTCCCAATGAGAACACGTGGAAATTTTAACAAAAGCACAGTGCCGCAGGAAAAAGGCACAACTCGTCGAAAGCAAGTTTCACCAGTCTCGCGGCGTGATCAAAACTTCCTGGGAAGGCGGAAGTGCTGCATTTCTGTGCCTTTGTACGCTTGAATACCAATCAAGAATCGACACAGTGTAGATGTGTTTTGAGAGTGCAATGTGCGTCCCCGCGTCGGCGCATTGGCATCGGAAGTGGCGCTCTGCCAGCTCTGGGCGCTCTGCCCTCCGTCGCCCGTTTACTCCGTTCTCAGTTTGCCGTTTGGCTCGGTGGAGAAGAGGGAAGGAATGCAAAGGTCCCTATGCGCTTCCTTGTAGGCTTACGGGCTTTTGGCACCTCGGCCTTCGTAATAAGCGTGGTCGGCCACCGATACACTTAGAACAATCCGGATAAAAATGTGTGCATTTCGGTTGGGACCACGTTGAATTTCGATAAAAGCGATCATTCTAATAAAGCTTTCTTTATAACGAGAGATTACTGTACCATATTTTCCAGGCTATGCAGAGCGCAAGTTTGTCTGCTTCTTGCACAAGGCTTACGACAATGTCAAAACGCTAAGCTCTTGTTGGCTGATTGGAAAAAAAAAATAGTGGGAGACCTCAAGGCATCTAGCATTGAGGTCTACCCCCCTCTTTTAATGAAAGCCAATCAGAACTCTGCGTCATTCTGACATCACCGAAACCCCTGCGCAAGAAGCAAACGACTTGCTATCCGCATAGTCCGTGGTCTATACATGTTTAAAAGTTGAAATTATACTTGCTGTGGATTATCCACAGGAGTAGACTATAGTACAAGTATTGCTGCTTCAATATCATTCATTATGAGGAAAGGTGACAAATTTTAAGTGAATGACAGTATGTTAATGATAATGTATGTATGACACATGCCTTTTTATGAGCTAATAAAGCAGGTACTTGTCAAGGTGTGCTGTGTACGAGAACCTTTTTGTGTGCGGACTATGCACCAGGTGCAGACTATCCAAGAAAAAACTTGCTCTTCAGCCGAAATTTGCCCCCCAAGAAACTGAGAGTGACGAGAACTTGCCTTCCCATAACGAGGGCAATGACCATGGTGGGTCCCTCACTCTTCTGCACGGACACAAAAACATGCACCTAACTTGGAAGCCATACAACTGGCGACATGCACAGACAATCGGCCAGAGAAACTTTAGGGATGCAATTTCAAGCTGGTGAAACCAGATATCTTGTCACGTCTTGACTACTGCCTTCTTGTACAAGGGACTGCTACAAAAACAAATAAAAACCCTGCACATAATATGCTTTGCTCTTAGAAAACACCAGGTATTAACTGTACAAAACACTGTAAAAAACAAAGTAACTTTATTTACATTTATAATTTATCGAATTCGAACCCAGCAATGCTTTTCTTGAGAAGCATTGTTGGAAAGATTGCACATATAAGTTGTGTCACATGAGCTGCACATGCAAAAAAATTGCAGAAATTACATTATCAAATACTTAACCTTCTAAATGACCACCCTGATCTCACAATCACTATTGAAGAAAGCAAGTCTCTACAAGCAATGACAAAAACATGAACGGGTATTTTTTTTTTTCGTTTCTTTGGCGACACTTCTTTGGTTCATTATGCGTTGGTCTGGCTAGCACTTTTGTGAAGTGATTTCTTGCAAGCTTATAACCGTCTTTTTCTTAGCTTTAAGGGGTGTCCGGTTGACCTGCACTGTGTGGGTGGCATTTTTCTCTGTGCTAATTTATTGAACTCTCACTTATGCCATGTTTGTGCAAGTTTAAAGATATACATATGTCTTGTTTTGTTGCTTTAGGGGGCAACTGTTTGGTTTCTAATTTTGTTGTTTTGCGCAGTGTTTTTCTATTGTTGATATGCATTTTTGTCTCGTTTGTGCTGTTTGTACAAATTTTTTTTTTTTTCGTTCGGCATTTATTTTGGTTTGCTGGATGGTGCAACGGGGGAGGTATGGAGGTGTTGTCTTGTCAGACTTGCCATTGCTTTTTGGGACAGCCCCTCGGACAAATGTTCTAGTCGATGGTCGTTCGAATAAAAAGTTTTGACTGACTTTGGGTTAATACTCATTTGAACACCAAGCATAAAGCAGGTGCCCTTCTCAATGAGCACTAGCCTGGAGAAGGATGGTGTTAGCGCAGCTGACTTCCCAATGACGAAGCATTGGTCTCCTGAATGAGCTTTATCCTTCCCCTTCATCCCCGGGAAAAACCCAAACATGAAGCTTGGGTTACTCTCATTCTGGGACAGCTCCAATTCACGTTTTTTTGGTTTTTCCCCCATTCTTATAAAACCGGCTCGGGGTTTCATTATTGGGGTCTATCGGCATTCACCGAAAACGCAGAATTCTCATTAAAGCTTAGTCTTCACGGATTTCGTTCAGTATGGACAGACGCAGAAAGTCCCAAACGGCTGGAACCTGTGAAAAGATGTGCATTTAGAAACAAGACCCTCTGTCATAAGAGCGGTTCACTACGTAGTGATAGAAAGACTGAGAGCACATTCTTGCATTGGCATGAGGTCCAGAGACCAACATTATGTAATGTAACCCCCCCTCCCCTCCCCTCCCCCATCCCCTCCCAACAATCTGGATGTCTGCTGCACCTACAGTTCTCACAAGCTCCATTTCCTTTGAAATTGTCAAAGAGTTCAAAGACTGAGATCCAAATTTTGTATTCGATGTCAGGTTTGAACCGAAGCTCTTTTTAAAAACTGGCAAGAAAGCCGAAGAAGCACATTCGTGTCTGTGGTAGTACCTCTACACTCAGTAACAGGTTGCAGGCCCGGTAAATGCTTCGCATCAAGGGCGAGGTTTCCGATTCTGACAACACTTTGTTGCAGGCATAGCCATAGCCCAGCGGAGGGCAATGAGCATGTGCTGGAGGTGAAGCTTTGACTGGTTCCTGTCACCGACTATGGTGAATACGTAGTAGCCTCGTAGTAGAAAAACTCCACAAGAAGTTGCTGATTTGCAAAGCAAGTCACCCCATTTGGAAAAGGGAAGAGGTCATAAATGTAGATGCTGATCAGAGACTCTTAGGAGGAAGGACTGTAAGGCAACAATGCAATGCAACAAGAATAAGGCAACAATCGAGACAAGAAGCCAAAAAAATAAATTCTACCTTAACTTGGTCTAAGCTTTTAGTGTATAAGTAAAATTCTGCTGCCCCTGCCCCTGCGCCTGCCTCTGCGCCTGCCCCCCCTCCCCCTCCAAAAAAAAAAAGATGCCAAAATCGCTGCTGTAGCTACATCGAATCTCAACGAAACGCGTCAGCATTTAGCAAAGGGGTTCCGATTTCATGGGAATTCCAGCCTCGCAACGGTCAGTATACTGTTGTGTTTGGAGAGCAAGCCTGCTCACCTGGGTGTCGGCGGTTTCGGATGTAACAGCCGCAGCTTTCCTTGATCGCCGCCTACGGTCCGCACATTGTTCGCTCTGCTTCGGCGAAATGTAGGTCTTACATTAAAGTATGACAAGCATCAAGTTTCTCTAACCTTTGGACACTGTGTGCAACACTTAAGTGTGTGTAGTTGCAGTAATTTCATAACACAAACACAGTTCCAAAGCGGACATGAGCTAGCAGATGACAACCACCGCAACGCTCAAGCCCGCACGTGCACACTTTCAAGTTATTTGGGAGATGCGCGACGACGCATACGTGGTGAACAATGTGCCTCATGTTGTCACAAGCCCTGGAAGACAAAGGGAAAGTGGATGTAACGAGCAGAGGGAGCGAAAGAGTATGGCGGGAGCTGCGTCGCAACCTCACGAAACCAGTGAAATACGAACGAAAGACGGCTGTATGTACCAGGGCAATGAATGCAGACGCATTTAAAAAGCAGATTTGGTGCTGTGCACTAATAGCCCACCTTCATCGGGAAAGTAGTCCGAGAGGCGCCCCCGACCATCGCTGTCCTTGCGCAAGGCACGGCCGTTGACAAGTTCTTTGATGGGTAGTCCCGTGCGCCTGTGAACAGAACAAAGTCTTATTGACCAACACCACGTCTCAAATAAGTTCAGATTTTGATGGACAGCATATCCGAGCTTCGAAATGGGGTAGACCAACTGATAAATACACTCTTTCTACGTGCTGGAAAGTTCTACTGTGCATCATAAATACAAAGCACAGTTAGGGTTCTGCACGTGCCAGTACACAAAGCCCAGCCCTACCCACTGTAGTTGTGGAGGTGAGCACAAGGAGAAAGTAACAGCGGCAGACAGTGTGGGCATGTCAGAGCTGCTCAGTTTGCTTGCCGAGTCTTGACGATTGTAGGTAGGTGCCAGTGATATGCAATTCACGAGTCTACGGAAGAGTCTGGCCAGAGCCACAGTACAAAAATCTTGTCAAAGAGAGGACATGGGGGGTGCGATGCCACACACCCTTGAGCTTGCCGGTGAAGTAAGCCTGAGATAGTAACACGTGTAGATGGAACTGGAGTTATTCTATACTCAGTTATTGAGCAACAGTACTTCAGCTCTGGAAGGAACAAGGTGGTTGAACTGGGTGTCTCAAATAGCGGCCAGGCTTTTGAAATTGACAGCAAAAATCGGTTTCTTAACCTATTGCGTTACGATTTTGTGCAGCGTTGCCCACGTGTGCACAGGTGGTGCATTTTTTCTATCAAATTTGCAAAGAGCGAACTTACCTGAGGAAAAAGTAAAAAATGAAAAAGGCTTAACTCCTATGAAAACGCAGTGAAGCCACCGGTCTTCAAACTATAGGGCAACCTATTGTTTGAGGACTGGTGATTTCACTGCGTTCTCATAGGAGCTAAGCCTTTTTCATTTTTACTTTTTCCTCAGGTAAGTTCGCTCTTTGAAAATTTTATTGAAAAAATGCACCACCTGTGGGCAACACTGCACAAAAACATAGCGCGATACCGTAAAATGCCAGGCAAGCGCCCACTCAAAATTTAGAGATAATCGTAAAAAAATGGGGGATGGGCGCTTGTCCGGTCATCACTTTTGCATATCAATGTACTGTGCATATTTTCTCAGATCTTACAAATTTGGGTATGGGCACTTAGTGTATAGGCGGATGCACGGTATTCTACGGTAGGTTAAGAAACCGATTTTTGCGGTCGATTTAAAAAGCCTGGCCACTATTTGAGACACCGGGTAGTTATTAATAAATGGAAAAGTCGGCGCACAGATGAGCTGGTGAAGATTAGACACAGCGCAACCACGAGACTTCAGGTAAGCAAAGGACACATGAAAAGCAGAACATGGTTTCCCCACGCCGGGAAATTTGTCGTTTGCAAAGGTCAGTGGGATGGTTGTGGTCTTCGCAATCGCGTCGCACAGCTTGGTGGAATTTTAAAAATTGGCTAGCCTGGGGTCAGACTTGTAGAGGCGACTGTTTTTGTTTTTAATTGCTGTCAAGGGTGAGAACGCAGATTCGCGCACGTATATAAGTTGATGGGGAGGGCAGGAGTGCTTCCATAGCTGTCCGACAACGGGCCATACTTGCACTGTATTTTTAACCAAAAGGTTTCCAACATCAGGCACTTCAAGTCCGCCTCCAACATGCCATCCGATGAAGTCAATTAACATCTCTTGTTCGGACAAAGGATTAAACTGCAGCTAGAACTCGCAAATACCCACAAGCAGGGCTGGCCTTACTGGGGGGGGGGGGGGGGGGGGCTCTTCGGGGAACCATAAAAGTGGAAGCATAGCCGCACCCTGTTTTTAAATATATTTTTAAGCTTTTTTGTTTTTATAACGCAGTTCTCATCTGGCAAAACACTCGAGTTGGGCCACTGCTCACATATTTACCAAAAATGTGATGTTGTACTAGGGGCGTATAAAAAATCGGGGCTCCAATCCATGCTGTGAAGGTCGTTGGCCAGCGAAGCTGTGGTATTACCTGCAACGACTGCCCACTGCACTATACCAAATGATTGACGAAAGTAAATGCACTGCACCAAAACATTTCTACTTAGACCCTTTGCAAACGCCACCAGGTGGTGTTCCAGTCTACAATGTTTCAGCAAACTTCCAGGTTCATAAAAAGAATGAACAAAGCCCACCTTGACACCGCTGCCTGAAATGTCGATGAAACGTTTAACCACGGTGAACGTCAAAAGAACGAAGAAGTGGGAGATCTGTTAAAATGTTATTATAAACCAACTTAGCCAAATGCCCTCAATCAATCTACAACTTCGTTGTCCGTGCAGCATATATGCTTTCCAGCATTAAGCGGAAGTCGCTTGGGACGCAAGCGGCAGTTCATGTTTATAAACAGCAAAAGACGTTGCCGCGGACCGCAATTTTTACCGAGAAACGCATGAGGGGAGCTTTACCGAGAAACACAAGGGAGGCTTTTGTGGCATGACCTGCCACAAAAGCCTTCCTTGCAGAAGCACAAAAGCCTTCCTTGCAGGTCATGGCACAAAAGCCTCCCTTGGCTTAAGCAGACCTGTATATGTATTTGTCTACTGCTATGAATAAAAGTTTATCATTATTGATCGCGCGCGCCTTATTATCCATCATGTGGTTTTGACACTTGTTTTCATATTAAAACAAGTGTCAAAACCAGATAGATGATAAGGCGCGCGCTATGGTGTTATGTCGACTATCCTGTCGACGGATACGAAAAAAACCCGACCAACGAGTCATATACAGCTAGTTTCGCTGTAAAAACGAAAAAGCTTGGCGGTGTAGGGCCGGCCCTGCCCACGACTGCTCACCTTCCGAGGACGGCTGCCTGCGCCGGCTGTGCAGTGACGTCTACGTCCATTGCCGGCGAGCTGAAAGGCGACTGGTGACGTCGAGTACTCCTTTGTGGAATACGTGATTGCATACTGCATCGCGGTATGACGGCACGACTCGATACCGCCCACTGCAAAGGCACAAGGTCCGAGGGCCCGAGCCTAGTCGTAGGACAAAACTGCGAGGACAGAACCAACAGAACTGCGAGAACTGGAAAAACTACTCATGCTGTGACTAGTTGTAGGAAAGCAGAGATACATTTAAGTGTGCATTTAAGCCACTGTAGCAGAAATATGAACAAAAAGTAGCAGAAGGTAAACCGTTACAGCAGCCGCCGGAACCTTTGCGCGCTCGGTTGGCTCAGTTTTGAAAAAGGCGTCTCTGTCTGCACCTGACCGCCTTTTCTGTCAACTTTTGTTGGTCGTCGACCCCTGTGATCGCGGCTCTGGAAAATGTTTTGCTTATTTTTGTATTTTTAATTTGCTGATAACTCCAGACATAATTTGAAATTTCGGAATTGTTTATGTTCCAACGTTTGATAAGGTAGATTTAAAAGTGTACAGATAGATGGCACAAGCTACCATCTAATACAATTTGTGAAGTTGCTCTCAAACTGGTTGTATCTATAAATGTATGTGGAGAAAACTGCGATGGCGGCGCTCGGCACGAGGATTTCGCGGTGTGTGTCATTAGCGAAGTGTTTACCGTCCGCAACTTTGTTTCACGCCGTACAAACAGCGAAACTGGGTTCCTTTCCCGGCGCAAGCACCAAATGGAGCAGCAGGAACCTTCGCTTCTTTGCAGTCGCCGGCCTGGCCGCTGGCGCCGTGGGACATGCCTACATGAGAGGGCTCGAGCTAAAAAAGGACTCCTTAGGTGAAATGCTCTTGCCCCTACACACCAAAAACATCAAACCACCGGAAATCAAAATATCCCGTGTCGTGAGTATATTCACTTTTTACGCCTGGTGACCTGTAGAGTAGGCGCCCGTAGCGCGAGAGCGCGAGCGTTTTAAAGGGATCGTCTATGCCGGGCGCCCATTCATTCATGAGTTTGCTCCCAAACAATGACCTTCCGCTGCCAAGTTTAAATTCGCTAATGTGCAAAGAATTATGACTTTCACCGTGATGTTCGATATGCTTCCTTTCTTGCCTTAACAGTATATATATATTAAAGCGGCTTAGATGGGATACGTACAGCAAGTTTAAAATGAATTGAATACATATTATGCTTAATTCGTGGAATCGCGGTGAAGTTTCGTTTTCCTAAAGCAGTGGTTCTCAACCACTGAAGTTTTGCGAACCCCTTGTGGATCGGCGAGGACGTTGGAGGACCCCGTTCGTGGTGAGGGGAAGGGAAAGGTATAGGTTATTAATTATGATAATGATTTAATAAATGGACATAACGAAGGGCTAGTTTAGAGTAAACTTCTTGAATTGACATGCATACAAGAAAGCTCACCCGAAAATTAGAACGTTTCTCCGCAGTCTGAAAAGACACCTTTTCTTGCTGGACTTGACTGATGAGACAGGGCTTCGCGGACCCCCATTTGAGAACCTCCGCCCTAAAGTTTCATGTGGGAACATAACTTATGGTGTTTTCACTGACGTAATTTCGTCCACCATTTTGTTGTTGTGAGCTATCTGGCGTGTGTCAAACTCGAGCATTTCAAGGATTTACATGACCCCTGAAATTCGTAGAGCACATAAGCTTATGTCTTACCACGCTGACATCATCTCAACCGGTTGCGATCTAATCCTTCAAATTAGTAAATTTGTTTGAAAAAACAAGCTAACAACAAAATGGCGGATTGACGTCATGTGCAAACAACCTATAGACAGGCCAGCGGATTTATGCGTCTTATTTTATAATTATTTCAGCCACCTTGATAAATATACACCCTCGACTATCCTGCCCTGTTTACCTCTTCGTGGTTCACATAAAAAAATTAATTTCCGTCATTAATAGTAATTTTTGACACATTTGGTTTTAATTTCATTGCCTGTAACGCGTATGTAGAAACCAAAATAACCAAATATCCATGGTTCCCAGATGAAATTGCCATAGGTGTATTACTACCATGGAGGAATCTGAAATGTATAAGTTGATGTATATGTCATAATGCTTCTTCAGAGCTGTCTGTCTTATGCTGACCTTATGTTCAAAGATTGCAAAAGTAATTCCAACTCTACCATCATACTGAAAAAACCCACAGACAAGCGGGCGAGGAAAGGGAAAAATGGACACCATTGGTCCCTTTTTTCCCCCCTCGTGTCCGGCTTTCTTAAATATAATCACTCGCCTGCGTGCAACCTCTTATTTCATTAAATACTACCCATAGTAAACTACAGTTGGAGTGAATGCTCAACTATGAACAGTCATTATATGTTAGTATCGAAGTGATAAAATCAACTTTTTATATTGCCGTGTGCTTGATGGAGTTGGCAACACATGTGGCTGCCACGTGAAGTTAGGGGACCTCACCAACCCAGTTCTGTCTTTTGACTTTTGTGTAACAACGGTCAAACTGGAACTTTTCAGAAGAAAAGAGAACTGTCTGTGGGGGTTTGAACCCTGCACCTCTACATGGCAGCCCTGTGCTTTGCCAACCCTGCCAGGCACGCAGAAATATGTGTATTCTGTGGCGTTCGCCTTCCGCCGTCCGCCGCAGGCGATCAACCAGACGACTCGTTCTTCGGGGTCAAACAGGGTTTATTACCATGACTCTGGTCCAGACTCGGGGCAACCACTGCCCTCGGCCACACGGGCCATCCCTTTTTCTACCCTGTCGGCGCCGGGTGCCGCCCCCCCGCTAGTCGCCGGTTTGGCCGCCGTGTGGCGGGCCGAGCGCCCCACACCTCCCCCCCCCCCTTTTAGAGGTCGAGGTCTAAGATGGCCTCCTCGTGGGCCGGGTCGCGGAGCAGATCCGGGCGGACTTGGCGGAGGATCCGGATGGCTTCCGCGACCTCCAACGGGCGGGGGGCTGCCGGAGGTGCAGCAGGAGGTGGCGCGGCTCGGCGAGCCCAGTCCGCCGCGACGCGGGCCTGGTGCAAGGCGCCCGCCAGGTGGGTGGGGCGGTGGAGCTCCGGCACTCCGCAGACGGGGCACAGCAGGCGGCGCTCCGCCTCGTTGTATACGGCCGCGGGCTCGTGCGGGTGCCGGTTCTCCAACGTGTTGCCCCGGAAAGGCTCGGGGACGGACTCCGGTGGCGCGCCACGCTCGGGCCGGGGCTGCTCCCTCCAGCGTAGCGCCGAGGCCCAGCCCACCGGGCGGTCCTCTACCAGCACAGTCCAAGTCGCGACGGAGGCACGCTCACGGCGCGGCGGGAAGCGTGCCGCCAATCGCCTGAAATGATAGGCGTGGCGGGAACGCTCTTGGTGGCAGTGACGATCCTGCGGAGGAAATAGAGAACGGGCACACGAAGAAAAAGGACGAATTAACGGGTCTGGTTGTGATACGTCGAACATGCTCGGAGACACTCGCGAACAGAACAATCCCTTTGTGAAAACAAAGGGCAGACCCGCGGGAAGGAGATGGATCCTCTCCCCCCCTCTCCGCGAAGAGACGCAGCCAGCCAAAAAAAGGATATGAATAGAACAGGTGATGAGTCACCGAGGGCGTAGGTTGTACCGCCTGGGCGTAGTTCCGTGGTCCAAGGGCTGGCTGGGAGCTGGGATGTCCCGGACCTGCGGAAAAACTGCTGGCTCGCAGTAACGCTTGAGCTCAGACACGTGAATTGGGCCGTACTGCTGTGTACCATGCAGTCGTGCTAGGCGGTAGCTCAGCGGGGAAATTGTTTCCGTTATGCGAAAGGGTCCATCCCAACGGTTGGCGAGGGATGCTGCGAAGCCTTTCGACGCATCGCTGAGGGGATGTGTCCGACGAAGTACCAGGTCTCCAACCTGAAAGTGGACACTGCGGCGGCCCTTGTCGTACTGGGCGGCCTGTTGAAGACGAGCGACGTCGAGGTTCTCTCGTGCTTCACGAACGGCCGACGAGAGTCGGTGATGGACGTCCTGGGCGAACTGCGCGTATGGGCGTCCATTCTGCGCGACATCTGTGTATAGAAACGAATTTTCCATTGGGAAGGTTAGCTCCTTACCAAAGTTGAGACGGGCAGGCGTGAAACCAGTGGATCGGTTGACCGTGGTGCGCGTTGCAAATGCCATCTCGTCGAGTTTGGCATCCCAGTCTTTGTGACGGGCTGTGTGGGAAATCAACATACTTTTGAGGTTGCGGTTGATCCTCTCCGTGATGTTGGCTTGCGGATGATACGGCGAAGTCAGCTTGTGCCGTATTCCAAGCGCAGCGCAGGTGTCGATGAAAATCTTGCTTCGAAAGTACGAAGCACCGTCCGTGATGAGCTCTGCAGGAAAGCCGAATCTCGTGAAAACGGACAGAAGGCAGTCCCAGATCCGCTGCGAAAGAAGCTTCCGTAAGGGGAACAGTTCGACCCACTTGGTGAAGTGGTCAGTCACAACAAGTAGGTACTGATTTCCGCGAGGACTACGTGGAAACGGTCCCATGACATCACATGCGACAATCTGCCAAGGCGACTGGCTAACGACTGGCTGCATTAATCCTGGTGGTTGGCCTCCGCGAGGTTTCGCCTTCTGACACACTGGACAACTGCGAGCATACTTCAGTACATCCTGCCTGATTCCTGGCCAAGTCGCAGCACGACATAACTTATCGTAAGTCTTACTGCCGCTGCTGTGACCCGCTAATGCTGAATCATGGAAGTACCTGATGAATGATTTGCGCAGCTTCCGAGGTATCACAATCCGCAAAGTCGATCCATCGCTGTCGTCGTCTGCCTGGGGAATGTAGCGGAGAAGGAGTCCGTCCTCGCTCAGCAGGTACGAGTCGTACTCGTCGTCGCTTCCGGTGCCGCTTGCTCTTCGTGCCGCAAGCCTCTCGCACACGCGTCGACAAAGTCCATCTTCCTGCTGGGCCTTGCGGAGGTCTGCTCTGCTCACCAACGTCCCCCACCGTGACTCCGAAGTGCGCGCCACGATGTCGGTTAATCCCACCAACTTCGGTTCCGTCTCAGTGGGAGGGACCTGCAAAGGAGCCCGTGACAGTGCGTCTGCCACAATATTAGTTGCTCCTTTCCTGTAGGCGATAGTGTAGTCGTACGCTTGCAGTGTCAGAGCCCATCGTGCAAGACGTCCGGCTGGATTCTGCAAATTCTTCAGCCAGGAGAGCGCTTGGTGATCCGTCTGTATCTGAAAGGAAGCGCCATCGAGATACATGTTAAACTTCTTGAGGGCGAAGATGATGGCGAGACACTCCTTTTCCGTCACGGAGTAGTTTCGCTCGGCCGCTGTCAGCGTGCGGCTAGCGAAGGCGACTGGGCGAAGAACGTTGTCGTGTTCCTGAAGGAGGACTGCGCCCAGGCCGAAGTTGCTGGCATCTGTTTGGACGACAAATTGTCGGTTGAGATCCGGCAACTTCAAAGAGGCGACGTCGGTAATTGCTTTCGAGAGCTGAAGGAAAGCGACGCGCTGATCCTCCCCCCACCGCCATTTCTCGCCTTTGCGCAAGAGCAAGGTCAGGGGGTTAGCGATCTCGGCGCAGCGAGGGATGAACTGGCGATAAAACCCAATCAATCCAAGAAACCGCTGCAAACTCTTGACGTCGTGTGGCTGCGGATACTCTGTTATTGCACGCAGCTTGTCCTCGTTGGGGCGAAGAACTCCATTGTCCACTACAAAGCCAAGGAGGTTAATTTGTGGTGAAGCGAGCTGCACCTTGTCAGGGTGAATCGTCAGGCCGGCGTTGCGCAGGCGCTCGAGGACGATCCCAAGATGCTTCAGGTGTTCCTCGCAAGTCTGGGAAAAAATAACGATGTCATCCATGTATGCCATGGCGAATTTATATTTTGTGTCGCCGAGAACGATATCCATTAAGCGCTGGAAGCTAGCGGGTGAATTGGAAAGGCCAAAGGGGAGGCGGGTAAATTCAAACAATCCTCTGTGGCAAGTGAACGCAGTCTTCGGCACGTCCTCTGGATCAATCTCAATTTGCAAAAAACCTCGACTGCAGTCCAAAGTGGTGAACACTTTCGCGTTGCCAATCGCGTACATAACCGAGTCAATGGAAGGAAAGGGGTACGAATCTCTCACCGTCACTGCGTTGAGGCGGCGATAATCCACGCAAAGTCGTACCGAGCCGTCCTTCTTCGGAGCCAAGACGACGGGGGAGGCCCACGGACTCTGGGACTCTTGCACTGCTCCGGTATCCAGCATCTCCTGTAGTGCTGCGTCTAGTAGGGCTCGCTTGTGGACGCTGAGGGGCCTAGGGTTGCACCGCAGTGGTCGGGCGTCACCAGTCTCGATGCGGTGTAGCAACACGTCGGTCTTGCCCGGGGTTTCCGTGAACATCGTTGCGAACGGCTGCAGGATGCTCTCGAGCTGCTGCTTTTGCGAGCTGGTTGCTGGGCACGCGTTGAGGGCGTCTCGGATGCCATCAGGAAGAACTGCAGCTGGCCGCGCTGTGTAGTGGGTCGGAAGGGTTGCGCCGGTGACGCAGTCTTCACGTCCGGTGAAGGGGGTCACGTGTGGCTGGTTGTCCAGCCGATACCCGCCGGCAGCAAAGTCGAGCGAAATTTTTTCGTCTGCAATGAAATCTCGGCCCAAGATAACAGGTACGGCCAATCCTGGCAGATAAAGGAAACGCTGACGCCGCGTTTTTCCGTCGAAAGAAATCCCCAGCCTTACTGCGCCTGCTGCTTTTGTTTGCGCGCCTGATGCTAACTGCAAAAGCGTGCTCGAACAACGGAGCTTAACATTTTTTGATTTGCAGAGTTCAAAAACGACGTCGCCGATAAGCGAAACTCCCGCGCCGGTATCGAACAGGGCGGCGAAAAGAACTCCGAGCAGAGAAATCGTTATCCTAGGCTCGATGCTGTGGTTCGTAGGTCGTACTCGACATACAGAAGGAAGTATTGCCGGCGACTTACATTTCCCGGGGCTGGTGGCGGCCTTGGGCGGCGAGGTCTCCGGGTTCAGCGCCGCGGGCCGCCTCGGTTTCCCTGGTCAGGCAGTTCTCGCTGCTCACGGGGCCGCCGTTGTGGGCACTGGCTGCGGAAGTGGCCACGCTGTCCGCAGTTGTAGCAGGCGTCATTCTGCCGCTGGGTTCCCACGTTGCCCCGTTCACTCCCACGTCGCCGGTTGCCTCTCGGCTCCGCCGGGTCATTCCCACGTTGCCAGCCGCCTCTCGGCTGGCGCTGGGGCCTTTCGGCCATCTGAAGATCTCGCCGAGGGTCATGCAGCCAGCTTTCGCTGTCCGGGAACTGCAGCCGGCCCCTCTCGGGGTTTCGCGGCACCCGCGGCGGGCTTCCACCCAAGTGCGGGCCCTGGGGGGACCAATCCCAGGCGCCTGGGGCTTCCCTCGGTCGGGAATTTAAGCTCACGCTGACCCCAGCCGGTGATGCAGCACCGAGCCTCCCGTCGCCATCCCGAGTGCACTCAAGGGTGTCCAGGGCGCGGGGCAAGTAGGCGTAGGCGCCGACCCTTTCGGGTGGGCGGTGAGTCGGAGGGGTGCGTTCCAGGGCGGTGCGTGCAGGTGGCGACCACGCGCACGATGGTTCGAGGGCTTCTGTGGCGGGGGGCGGCGGCCGGTAGTCCACGCTGGCCAGGATCATGTCTTGCACGCCGCGCGCCGCACGAACGAGGTCTTCCACGCTCTCGAACCGCCGCCCCTGAAGATAGACGTGGTAACGGGGGTGGCTCTGTCGGATGATGCGTGCAACCCTCTCCGACTCGGGAGCAGCTTTCGCCGCTCGGTTGAACAGCTCCTGCATGGCCCGGATGTATTCGACGAGGCCTTCCTCTGGATGCTGGGTACGTCGTTCGAGCTCCCGCTGGACTCGGGAGTCGTACCCCGGTGGCAGGAACTCTTCTCGGAAGCTACGGTGGAACGCCTCTAGGGACGGAAAGGGAGTTTGCAACACCCACCATCGTCTCGCGCTCGCTTGTAAGGCGAGGGGCAGGATGCGCTCGAGCACGTAGCTCTCCGAGGCGCCGGACGCTCGGGCGTAGACGTCCAGCTCTTCCAGGAAGTCGGCGACGGACTTCCTGTCGTCGAACCCCGTGTACACGAGGACCGTGAGCCGAGGGTGAAGCTCGGGCCCACGCTGCTGCACATGGCCGCCGGCTCCTCCCGTGCCGGTTGCGAGGCGCTCCGTCACCAACTGGAGGGTGGCGGACATTCGGGCCATGAGCGCCAGGACCTCAGCGGACGACGGACCGGGCTCCGCGTCTTCTTCGCTGGAGTCGCTGTGGTCGGACGGGGGCTGGGACTGTTTCTTGGGAGGCATGGAAAAAAGAAAAACGCGCGACAAGGGAAAAAAACAGCACACGCGAACACGAGGGAAGAAAAAAAAACGCGCCAACAAACTACGCCAAGAAAACCGCACCGTCAGCGACGTGCAGACCGCGGTGATAGGCGAGCGCGCAAAAAGTCACAATGAATAAGAAAAACACGACGCGATATAGAAAAATGAAAAACGCGAACCGCGACGAATCAACGACCGAAAAGAGATTAAGAAACGCAAAGTAGAAGAAAGGGAGGACGAACCGTCTGGTCGAGATCACCGACGACGGACGACAGAGTCCACGTTGGGCGCCAGATGTGGCGTTCGCCTTCCGCCGTCCGCCGCAGGCGATCAACCAGACGACTCGTTCTTCGGGGTCAAACAGGGTTTATTACCATGACTCTGGTCCAGACTCGGGGCAACCACTGCCCTCGGCCACACGGGCCATCCCTTTTTCTACCCTGTCGGCGCCGGGTGCCGCCCCCCCCGCTAGTCGCCGGTTTGGCCGCCGTGTGGCGGGCCGAGCGCCCCACAATTCTTAATTAGAGCAATGGCCCTGACCAGCAGCACGTGATCGCAGTGTCTCCAGCTCCTTAGATCAAAGTCAAATTTGGGGCATCTTGCACGCCCAAGGGGAGGTCTGAGGATTAATTTTGAATACCTGGGGATCTTTTGACGTGCAGCCGAAATCTCTGCCCTCTCTGCCAGCGTGTGTGCAACACGACTGGGATTCAAACCCGCCACCTAAGGGTCCGTAGGCCAGTGCCTTGCCTCGGAGCCACCGAGGCACTCCTTAAAGGGATTGTCCGGTCGAAATCGGAAGTACTTAAGTTTTTGTGCGTGTTACGTCGAGGGAGCCTTCATGTAGACAAATAACATTTTTATTTTGAAATATGATCTCCCGTTATTAATTAAACCCGAGCATATGTACGAAACTGCACCCCGAATTTCACCAGTGTCAATGGCTGACATCCGTAGCTGCTGCGTGACGTCGCAAAACGCAAAGGTTTGTCGGATGTTCGGGATAACAAGGGTTGGTCGATGGATGTTTTGTATTTTGTCTTGAATTATATAGTCTCCTAGGCCAGTGGTTCTCAAATGGGGGTCTGCGAAGCCCTGCCTCATCAGTCAAGCCCGGCAATAAAAGTTGTCTTTTTTTTTTTCTTTTTTCAGGTCGAAAAGAAATGTTTCAGTTTTTGGGCGAGTTTTTTTCGTGTGAACGTCAATAAGAGAGGTCTACTTCTCACTAGCCCTTAGTTATATCCATTTATTAAACCATTATTATATTTAACACACCTTTCCTCTCCTCTCACCACGAACGGGGTCCTCCATCATCTCCGCTGATCCACAAGGGGAAGCGAAACACCGATGTTTGAGAACCCCTGTCCTAGGCTGTACCTATACTGAAATACGGTTTCTTTATTGCTGTTCCCAAGTGTGTGCATAAAAAGTCACGCCCTTTAGCAGGATATTACTCGAAAACAGCCATAAGCTTCAATCAAACGTATGCCGTTTCGCGCAAACACAACTGCGACGGCCACCGATTGAATTAGGAGCGCTTGCAAAGCAAAGGATGTAGATTTCGCCTCTGAAGCGGCAACTAGGTACACCAAGCGGTATCTGGGTACACATATCGGCAGATCCACTGGATCTGTGATGAGGCTGCGGGTCTTTTCCTCAGAGGCGATGACAGCGGGTCGAAGGCAACCGGCGAATCGTTCAAATGCATGTCGTCACTTTATTTGGACGAGCTTGGTGAATCGTAGCCACGCTCAATTTGCACATGCTGGTCAAACAGAATTTGGCTACAGATGTGCTAAATACGGTTTACTACGCTTGATAAAATGCCATTTCGTCGAAGCCCTTTTTGGAGAATGGGCACGTTTTATCGAAGTACAGTTTAGAGAAAGCAGAGCCTCAGTTTAGAGAAATGCCGTTTATCGAAAAGGGGATGCTATTTAAAAAAGGTTTTTCTACTTCGCGCGTGTATCACTGGTGCGCGAGTTAACCTAAACCCCCGCTGCGCTCCCGCCGCTTCGCGGCGGCAGTCTGCAGCGGCTGATTACAAAAATGTTAAATCACCTGACTTACCCGCACATGCCGCTTCGCGGCGGCTGAATTCGCTAAAAGGAGGCTCATCGCCATTTTCTCTAACGTGGGTTTCTCTATAAAGGAATTCGATAAACTGGGGTCGGTAAAACGGCGTTCGCTAAAACGAGCTTCCCTAAACCGCATGACTCTGCTAAATACAACTTCTGGTATCGTTTCAAGTGGTCTTCGGTTTCGGTTTCGCTGCATAAGCAAATTGATTGATCCGATCTGGGCGAAGAGTGGATGGACGTAGTTTAACATCGTTGGCACAGCATCACACCTCAGCTTACGAGACTTCTGTCCGCTTAGAGCTCAGCTCGTAGCTCTCTTCTGTGAGATAACTGCTGCATAAGCGAGATCTCGATCTTGACGGGTACCCAGTCTACACACGTCGAAGATCCACTTTGCTCGTCACTGCAGAAAAGTGTGGAACGTCATGTCTTGGTTCGCATGCGCTGCCCGGTGGTCGTGGCACCCAACTGCGCAACAAAAAGCTCACCCAACCTCGAAACAAGTCGAGCGCAACAACAAAAACGAAGCACGCTGAGAGGCGTTCACTTGGAGGTAAACGGGTAAACAACGAGACAGAAAACAGAAATGCTCCCTCTGTGTTGTGTGACGTCAGAGCTCCCATGTTGCCACCGCAAACAGCGTTTACGCTAGGGTGCGATTGGAGCAGCATAAATTCAATTACTCATGCAGAGGGGCATATAAACTTCAGATATTGCACGCACGATGCGCCTCGAGGCAACAACAATGATATTCAATTGTTTTCTCGAATACAAAATTTGACCGAACAATCCCTTTAAAACAAAGAAGCTTGTTTGTGAACATTGAGTTGGCATTTATTCTTAGGGATTTCTCAGGTTTGTTTCCTCCAGCATTCTTTCCTTTCTTATTTTCAGATGGCGGGCCCCACTACAAAGACTGGCCTCAAGATCACCATGTTCCAGTACCAGACGTGTCCGTTCTGCTGCAAAGTGCGTGCGTTTCTCGACTACTACGGCATACCATACGACGTGATCGAGGTGAATCCGGTTCTGCGTCAGCAGCTCAAGTTCTCGGAGTACAAGAAGGTGCCCATCTTGCTTGTGCAGGAGGGTGGCAACTGCTGGGTGAGTGACGCCGAGCCCCACAGAACACTTCTTGGAACCCGACTTTTGATTGGGCTAGTTGGTTTGTATTGGACATGATGGAAATAGCGCAAACTTGACAAGGACAAAAAAGGCGCACGTACGACAATGCTGGCTCTGATGTCCAGCTAAGTTTATTGTGTCATCCAACCAAGCAATATATACCATTGCCTGCAAACATAAAAAAAACAAAAAAAAACTGTTATATATTAAGATTAGACATATACCACGCCCCTATCTTCAAATAAAACCATCAAGAAAGGATAATTCTTTGTTAGTGAGACACACCGACCTGACAGCATGCTGATGCACTTGTCTCCCGCTTTTTTTTTTTTATAAAAAACGAAAAGACAAATTATAGAGGCATTTTTTATCAAAAAAGCAGGAGACAAGTGCATCAGTATGCCGTCGGTGTGTCTCAGTGACAAAGAAAGAGGTGCGCCTAGAAGGCGCGTCTCCTTGAACTTAGACGCACTTCTGCTGCAAGAATGGCGATATGCAGCTGTTGGCTGCACCGAGTCATCGCTAGGATTGGAGACCTCTCGTGAACGTTCCCTCGGACGGTCATTAGGGCACCGATCCTTTTGTTCGATGCATTCTCCACAGGAGAAAGGGCTGGAGTAGACTCGTTCTTTTTTACGAAGGACAAACTGATTTCCATATTTTTTGGGGTGCACAGGTTTGGTGGGGATTGAGTGTTGACTTGCCGGCACATCTGTTTGAGCTTAAATTTACATTTAGAGACAACTCATGGATTGAAACATGAGGCAAGTGCCTTGAGACAATGTGCGGTGTTGTGTGTGTATGGTATACGACTGTGAATTGTTTCCCGTGCAATCGGGGCATGAGGGGTGGCAATGAGCCTCTTCAGAGGCTCTTTACACATGCAATTGTTATAAATAAATAAATAAATATATATATAAATAAAAATCTTTCACTTTAATTTTTTATTTTTTTATTTTTTTTATTTTTTAATTTGGTCATGTGTATTGCCAATTCTCTTGCATATTTGAACTGATTGCTTCACAGGTGGTTAAATGAATAATGAAAAACCATGAAACTTTTTTTTTTGTTCATAATAAACTCATGACATTTGTATGCCATTGAAAAGGTATTTGTTTTTGTTTATTTGTGTTAGATTTTGGTGAGCAAAGCATTGAGGCTCAGATTTTTCTTACCATGACTACCACTTTTTTCTCTCAAAAATGGACAGTTGGACGGAGTGCTGTTCAGAAAGCCATTTTCCCTAAGCTAAAAATTGTAGAAATATATCTTTAACAATCAGTAATCTTTTCAGTGAAGGTTACTGTGGGGCTGAACAAAATAGCCATGGATGAAGCGAACAAAATAAAAGATAAGAATCCCTGCAGCCGACAACCACTGTTGGTACTTGACAGTTCCATCATGCAGTCATGTGACGTCATGAAAGAAAAGAAAGATCATCTGTCCCCACTTGTAAGCTACCGCTTCATCATAGCTGGGAGAGGGGGTGGGGACCATTAAAAGGACCATCCTGTGGTTCTTTTAACAGTGTGTTGGTGAGGATAAGTCACCTCACAGTCACACTATTAAGAGACGAGGCTTGGAAACTCTTTTAGTGAGGCCATGTTTCATTGCTCATCAAGGACACAATCTCATTGTGTGACTTCATCAAAAAAAGTGAAGCAGTAACTGAACAGATGTGTCAGCTGCACTTGAGATCTTGCCAGTATCCTTTCTGCTCTGCTTTTTCTCTGGGGAAACGGAGCAGGTGCTTTGTTTTTTTCTATACATGACTTGCACTGACGTCACATCAGTGGCCATTCTAGCACCCTTGTTGCGGATTGCATTCCTTCTGCAGCCTACATTTCGTATCATCCAATTAGTTTTAGAGCGCAGCTCTTAGGGGCCCGTTCCCGGCTTGAGCGGCGTCGCCGTCGCCGTCGGCGTTGGCGTAACCAAGGTCACCCCAAGGTCACGCGACCCCCAAGGTCACGTGACCCCCAAGGTCACGTGCCCTCCCAAGTCACGTGACACCCCCGAGGTCACGTGACACCCCCCTGAGGTCACGTGACCTCCGAAGTCACATGACCCCCTGAGGTCACGTGACCCCCTGAAGTCACGTGACACCCCCCGAGGTCACGTGACCACCCCCAGGGTCACGTGACCCCCCGCCGAGGTCACGTGACCTCCCAGATGACGTCACCGGCATCCGCATCGTCGTCATCATCACGGATGACGTCATCAGTGACGTCACCGACATCCGCATCGTCATCGTCATCATCGCTGATGACGTCATCGGAGTCCGCATCGTCATCGTCACTGATGACGTCATCAGTGACGTCACTAATGACATCATCGGCATCGTCACGTGACCCCTCAATGTCACGACCCCCCAAGGTCACGGGACCCCCCCAGGTGACTTCACCCCTCCCAGTACCCTTCCCTCCTCCTCCTCAAGAGCTGCGTTCTAATTCGGTGTTACAGTAAGTTGTAAACGGCTTTCACTTTTTTTCTTGGCATGGACAAGAAAAAATGAGCTCCAACATAATTCAATGATGTCATGTGCTACCCACATATAATCTTCAGCTTGAGTACCCGTATTTACTCGCACAATGAACGCACTCGCGTAATGAACGCACCCCCCAAGTCGGCTCTCAAAATTTCAACTTTTTTTTTCACTCGCGTAATAAACGCACCCCCAACTTGGACGTCAAAATTTTGACCCCCTCCCCCCACGCGCGCGAAATTAACGCACTTTTCTATCCTGCTGCAGCGAGGTCGCGAATGCATGGGCAGTGGGCGAACAAAACGCCTTGCAAAAGGCGTTAAAAAAAATTCGCAAAGATCCAACGGAAGCAAAAAAAAACATGGAGAGGAGCTTTTTTTTTTGCACAGCGCAGTCTGCATTTTAGGTTCGCGCGCCGCCGCGCGCAAGGAGGTAGGAGAGAAAAGCGCTCTAAGCGAACAAAACAGCTTGCGAAAGGCGGCAAAAAAAGAAAAAGAAAGACTCACGGAACTGAGAAAACAAAAACACAAAGGAACTTTTTGTTTTTTTATCCTCTTTTTTTTTTTTTTTTTTTTTGCACAGCGCAGTTGGTTACGGGGGGGGGGGGGGGGGGGGTCGCGCACAGCGCGCAAGGAGGTAAGAAAGAGGAGCCGAGAAGTCCTCTAAAGCGCGATCCAAACCAACGCTTCTTTTTGCGCCTGTAGGCAGGGTTACCAGATTGGGCTATTAATAGCCAAATTGGGCTACTTCTTTTTTTATTTGGCGTCAAAATGTGGTGGTTGGCTATGTGGCTATTTTTGGGCTATTTCAAATCATGACGGAGAAAAATAATTCAACATGACAAACATTGAGACTGCGGGCAATATAAGGGGACACGAAGACACAGAGGTCTCTATTATTTATTTTTCTTGTGCTTGCTCTAGGGTAGAGAGATAAAAGACACTTTAGGATGGACACAAATCAACAGTCCATTTTTTACGGATTCCTGCTTTCAAGGTTTTCTGTGAAGATGCGTAGGCATGACGTCAGGACCACGGCTTTGACCTAGATTCAGTTCTAATGGCATCGCTTCTGCATTCATTGTCGCTTATCTTGTGCCTCCAAGTTCACACAAAGAAGGGCCTTGCCCCTGCATCCTCCTCCCTGACCTTTCTTTTCATCACCCTACCATTTCCTAGGAAAGAAGTGGATTGGAAGGCTACATCTAGGTCAAAGCCGTGCAAGGGCAACTCTTCGATATTGATGAAACGAGTAATCATGCCGAATTACGCATCACCCGAATGCGCGGACTGGGAAACGAATGTGCTTCATGTACGTGCATGTGGCTTCGGAAGTGTTTTTCTGAATACTCTTGAACAGTCCTCGCTTTGCGAGAAGGACAGAATTGCGCTCTTGGAAGTATGTCGGAGGTTTGTGATTGCGTGTATCAAAAGTGTGATGAAACGCCTCCCTGCGAACATGCAGCTTCTCAACGATTTGTTGTTTCTCAAGGCTGGCAGCATCACACAGTTTTCTTTTGACAGTTTTTACAAAGCGTTTTTGCCTTTTATACAGACTTCGGTGATCTCGGCCATGGAGTCCGAGTACAGGCTTCTCCAGACGAATATCAGAGATCTGTCTGATGATTGTTTAGAGCTATTTTGGAAAAATGTAAGGGAGTCCCAAAACCTAACTGGTTTTGGCAATTGGTACCAATTGGAAAAGCCAATTGGAACCAATGGGTATTTTTAGCTGGGGAGGCAAGAAACAGCTCTGGGGCAGCCATGTTCCCGTTGCTCTCTGCGCTTGGCACCGCGCTTTTGACACTACCCATGTCAAATGCCGCCGTTGAGAGGGTGTTTAGTTAGGTGTCCCTCACGAAGTCGGACCTCAGAAACAGATTGTCCCATTCCACCCTGGAAAGCATCCTGTTTGTGAAGTTCGCATTCCTTGGGAAGAAAGAGTGCTGCAAGGACTCCAAGCCCACAGAAGAATGTTTTGTGCGCTTCAACTCGCAACTGATGTATGAGGTCAGCCAGCCCTGCACGAGCGATTGTTAACTCTATGTGACTCTACAAACGTGTGTCAATACTTAAAAATGCCGATACTTTTTTGTGTGTGTTTTTCCAATAAAATGTTTCATATACATTTCAAGATGTTGCTGTTCTTGGAAGCTTCTTCTACGCAATATATGCAGATGCAGTTCCGGCTCCAGTTCCTACTTGCGAGAGCATAATTTTGAATTTTGTGGACCCTGACACTCAGCTGTTTTTTGGCTACTTTTTGGCTATACAAATTTTTTGCATTTGGCTACTTTTGGGCTACACCGTTTGGCATTTTGGCGGTTTGAGCTAAACCTACCTGGCAACCCTGCCTGTAGGTCGTGCGGCTGCGGATGTGACGTATTTTCGTGACGTCGCGCCGCTTCTTCGCTCCTTCCGGGCGCGCACAAGAAAGTTGGATAATTTCAACTTCTTCTCAACGCGCACAAAAACGCGCGGTGACGTAGTAGGGCGCTCCTGTGTCCCGGCCAATCGGTGGAGGGCAAGCTAGTTCCGGCTCCGCGTTTCTCGCCGTCTGGCTGCCCTCTCCTCCCCCCCCTTTTATTCTCTTCCAACATGACAACGCAATCTCTCTCTCTCTCTTTCTCTCGCCGTCTGGCCGGCCAGTCTGTCGCCAGGGTTGCCACTGGTGGCTACTTTTCGCCAAATTGGCTACTTTTGGGGGCGCTTGGCTACTGAAAATTACGCTTGGCGATTTGACGAATTTTTGGCTACTTTAAGCGATCCGCTGTGGCTCTCAGCAGTATCGCACAGGCACGTTTCCGGTCCAAAATGGGCTTGTTCTGCAAGTTGGGTTCATGCACCTTTAAATGCTGGACACGGGCAGACTGATTGAAAAGAATACAGACGCATGGAGAGCATTTACCTGGACCCTGCACAAGCTGACTTTGGGACGGCATTTTCAGAACGGCTTGCTTCGAGCGGACTGCCTGCCGAGGAGCTACTGTGCATTCATGTTTACGATGCAGTACGATGCTTTCAGTATTTGGAGAAACTGGCGAGTCAAGTGCAAACGCGCAATCCTAAAGAAACATCTGCACTCCGCAGGCTTCAATCAGTCAGGCCGGAGATTGTAATGGGGTCCAATGCTTGCCGGGAGATTTTTAGTTTGCCTTCGCACCTTCTCAGAACCTCTAGGAATGAGCTGGAAGCGGAGATCCGACTACTGTGGTCTGCTTTTGCCACGAACGAGACGAGCTCTGCGTTTAAAAGGGCCCTGCAAGGTCTTTTTTAGTGTTTTTTTTTTAATTTGCACCGAACCTGAGTGCACTGAAGGTAGTAACTTAATGAAACTTCCTTTTCTCTAATTTTGCTTTATTTTAAAAGTTATGGGCAAATTAAAATTATAAAAACAAGCAAAAAATAACCTTCATGCTTGAGTGGCCGTGAACTAGAGGAGGAGTAGTGAGCTCAGAGAGCGCTCACGGCTGCCGCACTCCGTGTCGACGGCTCGAGAGGGCGCCACTAAAGCATGTCCTGGATAGGCTGTTTGAAGCGGGCAGCCAGGGCGGCTCGCGTTGCATTTGCTGCGCGATTAAACACTAATTAGGCATGACACTTTATTGGCCACAAACGAACGCAAGCACGGGGTAAAGATCAGTAAAGAACGGGAACCACTTAGCTCTGCCATACCGCCAACGGGCAAACCGCAAGCCAAACCTTCTCGCCGAAGGCCTTCGGAAAGCTTGCAACCGGTCGGATCCTAGCGAGCCCGTACACGACCGCAGCGCCGCCGCCTACATCTGGGACCTTTCTACGCTCGCTGCTCGTTGGTGCCTAATCCCACTACACCTTTCTAGTATGCGCTGCCTTTTCCACCGCATGCTGGCGGGTATGTCGACGGGTAATTTCTTGTCCCCGACTTTATAAACTGCATTTGTTTCTTTTCAGATCTAAAATACTTACAAAAACTACTTTTATAAATGACTGAAACGGTTCGCGCCACTTATATTTTGTATTTCGACTAAAAGGAAGCTTTTAGCGGCTCTGACCAGTAGCAAGCCCAGGACCAAAGACTGGCCGCAGTTTGAACAGAGCGCTCGCTGACCTAATGCCGGCCCTGGGTGGAAGAGGTTTCCGCGTCGTCTGGTTAAAATATGACGCACTGATATTTAGTTGCTCTTTCTGTGCCCGCTGGCTTGCCTGAACCCCAAGAGACGTGGAAACCACAGACGCCGTCAAACTTCTGACACTTCCAGTTCCAAATGCCGAAGCAGACTATTCTCCCACATAGCGCTGACCAACACGGAGCTTCGCAATAAGATTAAGCTTGACCTTCTGGAGTCCATCCTAAGAATAAAGTTTGGCCTCCGTCTGCAGCAGAGAACATCACATACATACACGGTTACAGATGAAGTGCTCCAGAAAATGACTGCAAACTATTCTTGGGCCAGCAGAATCTTCTAGAACTTCGCTGCAGTGTTTGATATATGCAATATTAGCAATTGAAGTGCTTCACCCTCACGCTTGTAAACTTGTGATATAAAGGTTTAATATAGTGTTTTTTTATTTCTTTTCTGTTTTTAATACCTTTATATTGCACATACTTGGTGTGGCGACTTTTGGGCGAAATCCCAAACGAAATGGCTACTTTTGGCTACTTTCTGCACGTGATTTGGCTACTTTGACTCTAAACCCAGTGGCAACCCTGTCTGTCGCAGTTGCACTTTGCTTGTGCGCTCGTGCCGAAGTTTCGCCCGTCCAAACCAAAGCGCACGGTTCTGACTCAGAAAGCGCGCCCGGAAACAGCAAAAACGCCACGAAATGCGTCACATCCGCAGCCGCACGACCTACAGGCGCAAAAAGAAGCGTTGGTTTGGATCGCGCTTAAGCAAACGAAACAGCTTTCGAAAGACGGCAAAAAGAAAAAAAAAAAAAACACGGAACTGAGAAAAAAAAAAAGAGGAGCTTTTTTTTCTTTTGCACAGCGCAGTTTGGTTACGAGGGTCGCGCGCCGCGCGCAAGGAGATAAGAAAGATAAGCGGAAAGCCCTCGTCTAAGCAACGCCTAAGCAAACAAAACAGCTTGCAAAAGGCGGCAAAAAAAAAAAAGGAACTAAGAGAAAACGAAAACAAAGAGGATTTTTTTTTTTTTTTTTGCACAGCTTAGTTTGGTTATGGGGTCGGGCGCCACGCGCAAAGCTATAAGAAGTTACTTAGATTTTTCAGGATAAAAGGTCCGTTCATTATGCGAGTAAATACGGCCGCAAAAATTTTACTTCGCGTAATGAACGCCCCCCCCTAACTTTGCATCGATTTTTCGGAAAAAAAAGTGCGTTCATTCTGCGAGTAAATACGGTATGTGACAGCAAGAGTGGTGCACCTTTGCCTGCTTATCGATGATTTTTCCCAAACAACAGACCAAAGAAACTCCCATTGCTTCATTCTCCTGTGCAGCAAATCAATGACTCCACGGTGATCATCAGCATGCTGCAGAGCTACCTCAGCGACATCAAGGCTGGTTTCCAAAGGTACCTGGTCCTGTACGATCCAGTCAAAGTGACGGACGCTTCGGGAAAGGAGTCTCTCGAAGTGTTCAACAAGTACAACCTTATGATGGACAATGTGCCGGTCACAGGAAAAGCTGCCGAAGAGCTCAAGTAAGTCCCGCATTTTTAACCCGTGCTCATCAGTGCCGTAAAAGCGCTGTTGCAAGTTTGTACTTTTACTCCTATTACGAGAGTACTGAAAACGAATAGGTCAGACTCCTACTTGTGAAGGAGAAATATAACATTGTTTTATATTCTAATATAGAAAAATGTTTACTTCTATAAAGTTATAACATATAGAATAGGATTGCTATGGGTGCTTGATGTGCTATTAAGTATGACTTTGCACCCTAAAAGCAAATCTTGGGAAGTTTTTTTTTTTGCTTTGAAGATGGATAAACGTATAGTACAAAAAGGAACACAGAAAGAAGACTGATGTTCAGTTGTACATGCAGACACTAAGCTTGGTCATTCACAGTACAAATAAAAAACTTGCCTTGTGTAGTGCAAGCAAGCAAACCACATAAAATGTATATGGTAATAGTGATACAAGTTGCAGCTTACGACAGGTAATTGAGGTGATTCCCCTCTGACAATTCTGGGAGTGATGACCTCTTGTAGTGCACTGTCCGAACGAGAATATGACGTCCGGCAGTCCTTTGGCCCACCTTAGTTAGTATGCAGCATATACGCTCCGTGCGGGAACTATAGGGGGCGCTTTCAAAAACGCGCGTAGCGCCGCTAGCGGAGGAGCTGGCGTTCAACAGTGAGGCGCGTTCAGCAGCCTGCGGCGCCTTTTTGCGTGCGAAGCTGTGGCGGCGGAAGCACGCACGGACGGAACTTTTGCTTTTTGAGCCGATAAGTTGAGGGTGACGTTGCATGAGTGCTGGGGCAGACCTAAGAAGGGTATCTAGCTGTTCTCCACTTCTTTTATATTGAGTTCGAGTTGTTATTAGGGGTAATTTTTCTAGTTGCGGCCGAAAAAGGGGTTTGAGCAATTTCCCGAAAAGCAAGACGGCTGCCACCATAATTGCTCTCAGTGGGAAATTTGTTTCGCTCGTCGCTGTAAACGTAGGACCGCTGGGACGATTATATTTATAGGCGAGTGAGATGTTCACTAAGTTTGTGTACTAAGTGGGCCAAGTTTCATTAAGACAGCAGGTGTGAAAGTTATGGTTTGAACGAATGAAGGAATAAAGCTGTCAGGAATATCCGATATTGGACCCAAAATGGTGTGTTATAACCAGGCTGTGCGAAGTGCAGATTTGAACACACAGGTTCTTGGACATGACCGTAACTTGGCACAACAGTTATGATACCAAAAATAGGTGGCATAGGGAAACCAGGTGGAAATTTGGTTTGGGCGGCGTAACTGAAAGGGGAAATGGTTTTGACCGTGAAAGGGCTGTCAAGAGAATACCACTCGTCGTGGGAGATGGAGACTGTACAGGTAGAAAGGGACTAGTGCACTGTACTTCCAATTGAAACAACTTTACGAAAGGTGGCTTCAAAGCTGAGAAAACCAAGTTGCCGGCCAACACACGGTTTGGCCGTCAAAGGCTTTTGCAATCAGCTGTTGTGTAGTAATCTGGTTGTGCGAGGTGCTGATTTTCGGCACACAGGTACTTGGACAACCGTAACTTAACAAAACCCTTATTATACCTAAAAGAGGTGTCATTATTTAACCAGGGGGAAATATTTTTGGGCGGCGTAACTAAATGGGAAACGGTTTTGACCGCCAAAGGCTGTCAAGAGAATACCACTCATCATGGACGGGAGGTGCACACTTTACAGGGAGGAAGAAACCAGTGGACGGTACTTCCAAATCAGACAACTTTACGATAGGTGGCTCCAAAGCCGAGAAAAAAAATTGTTGTCTGCAAGACTCGGGGTGTCAGCGTTTCCATATCCAAAAGGAGGCTAATCAAAAAGGAAAGCACACCACATAAACTTCCATACTCAAACATCGATTCTCCAGTGATTCCAAGTTTCATTGTAGTTTTTTTTAGATTCATATTTGTCACTTTTTGTACCGTCCGAATCTTTCTTCATGAAGTACAGACTGCGTGCCATACTGGTCCGGAAATATCATTGACTTGTACGATGGGGACGAAACTTTTTTGGTGGGCATTCCTTCAACGAAATTCGCACAGCATACCCGCGAGTGTGGGATGCATCATTTCAGTTCGAGCTGAGATATGTAAGCGTTACTGGTACGAAAACAAACGCAGAGCGCAAAGCGGCAGTGTAGAATACGTCAGCCGCGCCGACACAGTGGCAGACATGATCGGGAGACCAAATTTCTCGCGTCGTACGGCACGGGTCCATCGTTGTCGCTGTCCCACAAAACATCGGCGAGGTGAAAAACTGTGAAACTTCGTCCCCACAAGATACGACACATAACAGCAGTTCATGCTGTCAACCTAGCGTAACCGCACCGCTCAGACTTCAATGCGTACCAATGTACGCGGCGTGGTTTCGTTTCGCTGGGGCTCTCACTGCCTACCTTCGGTAACGGCCGCGCGGCGGCGCGCCGGTCGCGTCGCACGGAGTGTATAGTGACCACCTTCACTCACTCAACACACTTCATCTTAATGATGCCTCGGCCTTCAACAGGATCACTTGCATCGCTCCTCAAAGCATTATTGTCACCCTTAATTTACACTTAATTTGCACAATTAGAGCTGATTGTTACATATGCACCTCATTAAATCTTCTGTTTCCTTGGCAAGTTGGACCACTAGGCTTTTACCTGAAGAAAACCCAAGTCTTATCCCCTTCTCAGAGAACAAAAACATCTCCAAACCATCATGAGAAAAGGCTTCCCTTAATTTTCGGGCCAAAGGTTGCAAACATGTTGCTATTTAGGTCCGCCACTTCAAGAAGGAATACAAGCTCTTCGAGGACAGGTTCCGAACGTTATCTCCACCTCTTACATGTTCACAAATTGCAAGGCCGTTTACTCATCAGGGCAGGTTTTCTCAAGGCGATGGTGAACCCCTTTGGGTAAACTAGCGTCCCTAGATGGGAAAACATACCTAGGTACTCTAATAAATGGCTAGATGTAGAACAACTAATTATTTTTGATTGGGCAGTATTGTGTGTCACCTATTGGTAAAACAGTGAAGTCATTCTGTTTGTTTTTCAGTTTTCCGCTGGTTGTCGATCTAGTATGGCATTTTAAGTCAAAATATACTAATGTTGTGGTTAAGACCACATCAACAATGTCATACCATGCCTGTTCTTTTTTTTGTGTCTCCAGTAACTGAGGGACTAAATTTGCCCATAATTTGTTCCCTTCTGGCCCCCACCTCCTGAATTAACCGGAACCTCTTGTCTGCTGTCATATTACTGTCATACTGTCATAGCAAAGTGCAGCACAGCTGCATTTTGCTGCATATCGCATTAAGACTCAAGATAGTTCTAAATCCACTTTTAAAAGGGGGAAAAAACGGGAAAAGAAAATCTCGTCAACTTCGCTTTTGCTAAGTGTTTGCATATTTCTTGTTTGTGCGACTTTCGGGGAGGACATCGACAAGGTTGAATCGGATACCGCTCTTGAATCTTTCTCATAGGTGAATTTACGGATCGTCGCGGCCAGAACCAGACGCAACGGCTCTGCTTCAGTGTGAACGTGTGCTTGTCACTGTCACCCACACCGTCGTCACGGTGTAGCTGGCCACCGTAAATGTATACAATGAACTCTCACTTGAGCGAACTTCGGGGGACCCAAGAAAATAGTTCACTTAGCTGAAAGTTCACTAAACTGAATATATTCACTAGAATATGGAACAGCATAGGGCACAGCATACATCGAGTTAAAAGTGTGAAATGCAATTTATAGAGTCATGTACATCGATATATATATATACAGAGTGCATAACAATTAGGCTGCTGCCTTTTTCATTTAAAAAAAAAAATTGAATTTTTATTTGCACCAGTGCTCTTAAAGTGCATGAGGTAGCAAAGCTGTTCAGAGAGTATGTTTTTTTGCACTCCCTCTGGCACAGCTTGTTGCTGTGACGAATCCATACCACGATGGCATCGTCCGCCAGCTTGAAATATCCCATGCAGAGTCATGTCCTGCTGGGATTGAACGCAGTTTGTCCTTCAGGCTTTGACTTTTGCTTCACTATCGTTGACAACTTCGATGGTGGAGTCCCGTAGTCCTTTGCAACGTTCACTTGCCTTTGACCGTTGTCCAGACGCTGAAGGATGTTGTGCTTGTCTGATAGAGACAACCGCTTCCCTTTTGTCGTACTCATTGCGAAAGTGGGCGCACAAAGTGCCGTTCTGCTGATGTTACCCAAAACTAAGATGGCCGAACGAAATTGATGACAAAGGGAAAACAGACACACCTCATGGTTCGTTTTCGTCTATTGCACCGCCGCTTTGCCTCTGCTGTGCTGTAAATGCCAGCAATGATAACGCCGCCGGTGGTGGGGCGGTAGGTATCGGCTACGCCAGCACTGCAGAGCACAATACTTCGTTGAACCGATTGCAAAAATAATCCTGGGTCCGCCGATCAAGTTCGTTGAACTGAAATATTCGCCATTCCGGAATTCGTTTTTCGTTTGACTGAAACATTTTAACATAGAATGCATAGGAAAACCGCCGGAGATTTTTTGAACGTTTGTTAAACTTTCATCTACGCAAACCGACGTTTGCGTAGATGAGAGTTTACGGTATACTTAATATACGACATTGTCAAAGCTACTAGTGCGAACGTGTGGCTTCATCTACAGTTTCAATTCTGCGAGAATGCATGCGAATTGTAAACGAAATCAAGCCGTATGCATGTGCCAGTAGCTTTGACAGCGTTGTACATTAAGTATGAAACAGAGTATAGAAACCTCGATGCTGTCGGGGCACTGCAAACAGAAAACGGAGGAAAATGTACGGGCTGTGCACCCCGAACAACAACTTCATCAATGACCCCTTTCGCCGCAGAGTAATCGCTGCTCACGGGTTGACGTGCATAGCGCAAAAAATTAAATGTATTAGTGTAGATATATACCAGCACTTCTTCGCAAAACATTTTTGTACTCGCCATAAAGACACTTGGAAGGCTTCCTTCTGAACTGCCGCTTTGCTTGATGTGCTAATAGGTTGATGTTGCATCAATAATATAAAAGCCGGATCAAAATAAATTCACCAGCATCATAACCCTCAATCAACATCGCGGCCATTTTCCCTGTAGGTACTACTTCTCCCTCGGCAGCCTTGCTCTCCCAGTCACATGACCTAAAATTCCCCCTTGTGGGCAATAGTAAACTTTAACCCATGTTAAGCGTTCGAGAAAATTGGCCCTGGAATAGGAAGGATCCAGGGTCACTAAGTGCTTTCTTGATAGCTGAAGAATGCTTTGTGTCACTTGCTGTAACGAATTCTGTGACCTATATTTTACAATTTATGTACACAAAGCATTGTTTACATGCTCATAGTATTCTTGATATTCAAACAATGCTTTGTGGCATGGGCTACAAGAAGTTTCGTAACCCACATTTGACAATTTCTATACACAAAGCATTTGTTCAGTATCCAAACAGCTAGTGAGCACTCATTGTGGCACGGGCACACGCTCCATATTTTATGACATTTGTATGGTTGCCTAGTAATGCAGATACTAAATAGCTCCACGTGAGTGGGCGTTTCTTTCTGAGGAGCTCTTGACTGGTGGCTTACGTTTGAACTAGTGCTGCCATCAGGACTTGTCCATGTGGAACAGATAAGGGGAACCTATCAATGCAAACTGCTGTTATCGTTTGCGCCTGTGTCACCACGGTCCGATTGATAGGAAGGGAGAATTCTTGAAACTGCAAGCTCGGTGACTACTTGTTTGAGAATTAGGAGAAAAAAATAATCAAGATAACTATGAGCCCTTTCTTTCGGCGGTTAGGTTTTTTATTTGTTTGCTCTCAATTTTTTTTTGTAGGTGCTTATTTTTCGTGATTTTGTCGGGAGCAGTATAGGCACTTTTCATCCATTAGTAAGCTTGATCTCCACCCTTTGCTCGCTTTTCTGCACTATTTTTATGGTGACTCGGGCACAAATGATGACGGCAGTTCACGTTGGTGGGCTTCCCCCTGTCTGCTCCACATGGACATGTCCTGACGTCGGTGCTAGTTCAAACTTATACCACCGGTCGAGCGCTCCTTAGAAAAAAAAAAGTGTTTACTCGCGTGGTGCTATTTAGTATTTGCATGACTGCACTTGCAGCACCATACTTCTGATGTTACAATGCACAAAAACAGATGCACGATTCCACGAGCACACGAAAAGGGGGACGCTCGTACGGTGCTCGCTCGCAGCTCTGTCTTCTTTGATAAGCACAAACTTAGATGCAGATTTTAAAGCGATAGTTTTAAGGAGCTCTTGTCACTGAAAAGCAGGCGTCGGTTGCAGACGGAAAAGTCTTGATTGGTTGATAGGGTCCTGACGTCTCAGCCACATAACCTCGGGCCGGAATTTCAAACGCCCCTGTGGGAACCGACCTTAAGCGCCGATAGCTGATGCTGACATGACCTGTTGTCCTTGACATCGTCCTATATGTCGCTCCTGACATTGTCCTCTAGGACATTGTTCTCGACATCGTCCTAGAGGCCTTCCTTAAAGTCACCCTCGATGTCGTTCTTGATGTCATCTTCAACATCTTAGAGGTCATCCTGGACGTCGTCCTCGACGTTAATCTTGAGGTCGCCCTTGACGGCGTCCTAGAGGTCTTCCTAGAGGTTGACCGCAATGTTTTGCTATCGCATTCCGCTCTTAAAGGTGAAGCTTAAGCGTCTTCCAAGTTTTTTTTTCATTATTTTTCAGTGCTAGCTTACACAAATGAGGTGCAAAACAGTGGAGCTGTCCTGTTCGTGCCGAGCCCATTGCACGGCCCTTATCCCACTTTTCTTCCCCAGGCGGGAGCAGACGTGGCGCTCGTGGGCGGACGACGTGCTGGTGCACATCCTGTCGCCCAACGTGTACCGGACGCGCCAGGAGGCCCTTCAGGCCTTCCGCTACTTCTCCGAGGTGGGCCAGTGGGAGAGCCACTTCCCGGCCTGGGAGCGCCTGCTCGTCGTCTACGTGGGCGCCGCTGCTATGTACTTTGTCGCAAAAAGGCTGAAGAAGAGGTGCGTCGATCGCCCTTGGCTAACGCTCGCTTGTTATTTTTTTTTTTTATATTTACATTTGTTACTGGCAAGGCTTTGAAGTAGATCCCACGTATGTTTCGCGTACGCAGGGATGGGCAAAATACATGCAAATGTATCGAAATACAAATACAAAATACTTTGTCAAAAATGTATTTAATTACAAATCTAATTACATTTCCAAAAAAGCATTTAAAGGGGCCCTGCAATTATATTTAAGCGTCTACCTTTTTTGCGGTTTCCACGTCTCTTGGGGTTCGGGCAAGCCAGCGGGCATGGAGAGAGTAACTAAATATCACTGCATCATATTTTAACCGGGCGACGCGGAAACCTCCTCCACCGACGGGGGCGACCCGCGGTACCGAAAGCGCGCAAAATGTGACGTCTTTGGTCCTTGGCTTACTACTGGTCAGAGCCGCTCAAAGCTTTTTTTTAGTCGAAATACCAATTATAAGTGGCGCGAACCGTTTAAATTATTTCTAAAGTAGTTTTTGTTCAGTATTTTAGATCAGAAAAGAAAGGAATGCAGTTTATAAAGTATGGAAACAAGAAATGACGCGTCGACGTACCCGCCACCAAGCGGTGGAAAAGGCGGCGCATACTAGAAAAGAGTAGTGGGATCAGGAGCCGACACGGTAAGGCCCCAGATGTATGCGGCGGCGCTGCGGTCGTTTACGGACTGGAGGATCCGACCGGCTCCAAGCGTTCCGAAGGCCTTCAGCGAGTAGGTTTGTCTTGCGTTTTGGCCATTTCGCGGCAGCACGAAGTAACTCCCATTCTGAATTGATCTTTACCCCGTGTTTGCTGTCGTTTGTGGCCAATGAAGTGTCATGCCGAATTAGTGTTTAATCGCGCAGCAAATGCAATGAGAGCCGCTCTGGCTGCCCGCTGTATACAGCCTATCCAGAACACGCCTTAGTGGCGCCCTCTCGCGCCGTCGACACGGAGTGCGGCAGCCGTGAGCACTCGCAGAGCTCACTATCCCTCCTCTTGTTCACGGCCAACCAAGCGACCAAGGACGTCATGAGGGAGGTTATTTTTTGCTTGTTTTTGTAATTTTAATTTGCCTATAACTTCTAAAATAAAGCGAAATTCGAGAAAAGAAAAGTTACATTAAGTTACTACGGTCAGTGCGCTCAGGTTTGGTGCAAATTAAAAACGAGTAAAAAAGTGCTTGCAGGGCCCCTTTAAGTACAAGATACAAATACAACCAAATGTATTTGGTCTCCTCCAAATACTTTTCCAAATACATTCCTCAAAATTTGCGTCAGCGACTTCAGGGCACCTGCAAAGTGTTTCTGGGCATCTCATTTTAATTTTGCATCGCACACTTGGGAGTTAGTGTGCGAGGCTCTAGTAACTGAATATAAATATAATAAAAAAAAAATGTTATCAGCTTGGACGTAATAGGTGAAAAAAGTACAGAGATTCTAGCAGCTTTTTTTGTAGATTACGTTTTGGTATAGACCAACAAAGAACTGAGACAACCAAGACGCGCAGCACTAGCTAGAGAATTTTTTATTGTTGCAACTCGCACCAGTTACGAAAATCTGGACGACCAGCGCATTTAGAATGTTCCAGGCAAAAATATGGATGGAAATCGGGCTGGAAAGCATCACAAGTTGTCACAGGCACTTATTTAGCCAGTCTGCCTGTGAACGTCTATTTCGTCACTATTCTTGCCCTGGACTAGCACCGTAATCACAAAGTCACTAAACACTTGTGCTTGATTGAGACGAGAGACACTGCATTCGGTGCAGAACGTAGTTTTCTTCCTGCTCTGGACAGTTACAATAAATTTGAGGAATGTATTTTCGCCCACAAAATTGTATTTAATTACAATTGTATTTGAAATACCCACGTTTTAGTATTTAAATGCACACGTCAAATACATACCCAATTTGTAATTAAATACTGATGCAAAATACACAAAGTATTTGAAATACATATTTCAAATACTTGTATTTGAAATACTGCCCATCCCTGTGCATACGTATGTTGTGGCCTGCTAAATTAAGCAGGAAACTTCCTTCACTATACCATAAAACCCCGTAAGATGATCTTCCCGAAAGGTAGCCTACCCTTATTTTTGGCTTGATTTGCTATTTTATTTTAAACACAGAAGGATAGCCCACCGCTAGTAATCATAGTGATGGGATCAATGATGACATCAGCGTAAATGCATCTATTGTAAGTTACAGCTCAAGAAAGTAGGGCAAGGAAAGGGAAGGCTGGGGAGGAGGAAGCAGATGAAATGCTGGAGAGAGGAAGAGGCTTCCCCCTCTCCTCTCCAGCATTTCATCTGCTTCCTCCTCCCCGGCCTTCCTTTCACTTTCCCTACCTTCTTGAGTTGCAACGGACTATAGTCAGCTACGTTTGGATATAATCGAACATTGCTGACTGGAAAGTGCAGTCATCTTTTCTTCATTGCCCCTCACCATAATAACAAGTTTGGCAGAGAAACATGACCTAAAAATAGCATTTTTTCAAGTTGTTGATTGTGCACCGAAAGTTGGTCCACTCCTTATTTTCATCTGATTTTCTCTTAATTTTAGGGGAATTATCTAGGGATATTACGGTAGCCACTGACAAGGTGGAAATGACAGGCAGGAGTTTCGTTTGTCCCACCTCCGCGCCGACTCGCTACCTTTGATGACGCTTCGGCGCATGTTGGAGGTCGGAGCTTCGCCATATCCTCTGATCGGAGCTTAGTACCGCATTGTCTCGGTACCCTCTGCGCAAGGAGCAGACAAACTTGCTCGCCATATGGCCTCTTTCCCAGTGTGTACGCTATTGAGTAGGTCATTTTCCGGTGACCATACACAGCATTAAAGGGTATGGGAGCATTTTGGTCAAAATTGTTTCGAATGCAAACCAAAATTGGATGCACAACTTTTTAATCCACGAGCCGCACGTGACCTTGCATTAAACGAAGTGCTCAAAATAAAAAAAAATGCGATAGAAATTTTAACGAAGTAGTGGGGATTAATTTCTGCAATCTGCGAGCATCTCTTTTCTCGCAACAGCAGAATGTGAACAGGATCACCCTAGTGCTTTTTCCTCCGATGTTTTCCAAACTAATTCAAATGCAGTGCAAACAGAATTTAACAGTGGGAATATTAGGATGTGTTAGTATTGCGGTTAAATTTTTTTTAAACGCAGAATGTGTTATATGGCTCACTCCTAACCATATCCGGTTAGGTGCAGCCAACGGAAGTCGATGGACTGACTGCCGGCCGAATGCCGACATGGCGCTCATCTCCTTACCGATTGGACACCTGTGCTGGCCAAACCGCTTTCTCTATTGGCTCTGCATTACTCCCATCGGGAGTAAAACATCACGTGTTCAGACATACAGCGGTGCTCTGCTCCATGAAAATAGCGCGCTCTGGTAGAGGAAATGCCTTGAGCACGAGCTTTCTGCCTTTGATAACTCTCCATTGCATGTGCAGCCAAAGCCTGGCAGAAGGCTGAGTGTGTGCTGGAGGTGGAACATCTACCTGCTTAAGCTGTCACCAACTCTAGAGAAGAACACACTACTCTGGTTTTATTATAGCCTAGGTATATTCGTTTTTAATTCTTTGCGCCACCAACTTTATTGAATTTATTAATCACAACAGAAATCAAATCACTTTTGTCTAAATAGTGCCACGTAGATGGGCTTAGGATGTTACTGCTTGTCGTTTGAAGCCACGCTCATTTTGCGCAGGCATCATCTGAAGGAAGACGTCAGAGACAGCTTTCGAGACGCCTGCTTTGAGTGGACAGAGGCCGTAGGTTCCGGCAAGTTTCACGGCGGCAGCAAACCCAACCTCGCAGACCTGGTATGTGACGTTCCGAGCAGTGGGCCAATGTTTTGAGAATGTGCATTTGTGGAAGGTGATGGGAAGAATTTGGGAAAGAAATCTTCTGCGAGCCTTAGAGTGGCAGTCATACCCTGTGAATTCTCGACTACTGGAGGGCTAAAAAAGTTGTCTCTTAGCAGATTCTCAGCTGCCTTTCTGAGATTCTCAAGATTTATTTTTTGATATTAATATGTTGAGATGTGGTACTACCTGCAAGTATTTCGCTGTTGGTGGCATCACAAAAGGTGTGCCACCCTGTATTTGAGGAATAGAGAGAGAAGTGCAGCAACAGCGAAGAAAGACCACGGATGTACCCAGATGAACAAACCCCCAGGTTATGGCTTTGGATGGCTGTTTGGTTCTCTTTTGTGGCACATGGTCTTGTCAAGGTTTTGCTTCTCTAAATGTCCTAATGGTCTTGCTTCTTGATGACGGCCTCTCTGATTTCTTTTTGCCTTTAGACCACTGCTTAATTTCAGCCTTCATCTAACCAACTCATCTGCATCCAAAGATGTGTTGTGGTATCCGGTTTTGTTCTTTTTCCCTGTGAACTGTGCTGGCGGTTGCACTATTTCGATTGCTTACATCACGTGGAAGGGTCTCAAGATTTTAGAAAACAAATTTTACGGAACGGAAAACTGCTCTCTAGAGAAGTAGTAATAGCGGAGTCTGCTCTGGATTTCACCTCAAAGACCTTATCATCCCACTGTACACCACTCACCATTAAGTTGACAGTGCAGTGAAGGTGACAAGTGCAAGCTAGACTGCGCTTCTTGCTTTTGAACGTCCTTTCTAGCGCAAGTGCTCGTTCCATGAAAGCATATACATAGCTGTGATCTTGTGCCTGCAGCCTTTGCTGCTTCATAAACTTAAATGTGAATGGAATACCATATTTTCCAAACTATAGTGTGCACCGAGTGTATAGTTTGCAGACATGAAATTCAGCTGAAAAAAAAAAAAAAAAGATTTTCCTTAGCTAGTCCACACTTGGTGATTTGTCCACACATAAAAACTTTTCATATTCAGCACACCTTGACATATGGCCACTTTATCAGCTTACAAAGAAGCTTGTCACACACAAATAATCATTGACATTCTCTGTTTTTCACAAAATCTGTCGCATCATGTCACAATGAACAGTGTTGAAAAAACAAATCCTCGTATAGTCTGCAGCGTGCAAAAATTTCAACTATTCTGCAGACTATAGTCTGGACAATACATACAGTATAGAGGAATGCATCCTACCAATATGGAACTATACTTCTGCCGTGTATCACAGCAGAGGTGAAAGTAGCTATACTCATTATGGTCTTTCTCCTTCCGCATTACCAGGCAGTGTTTGGGGTCCTGAGCTCCGTGGAAGGCTGCACAGCCTTCCAAGACATGCTGCAGGAGACACAGATTGGGCCCTGGTACTTCCGGATGAAGGAGGTGGTTGCTGGCCACGCTGGCAGTCGGGCCATCAGCTCCGAGCTGCGCTAGTCTAGCGCACCGCCGCTCGACGAAGCTCCACAAAGATTGTTTCGTTTTATGAGCCATCTTTGCTGTAAAGTAGTGCCGACAAGTTGTTGTTGCTCATTAAATAGGCATTGGCCTGACAGTTACAAGTGGGGGAGGTGTCTGTTTTGTACTGTTATCCCTGGAAGGGGACCAGGCAAGAAAGCATTGGCAATGGACCTTTTTCCAGTAAGCCCCTACGTGTGCGTACACCCTCTCCCGTAACCCTTTTTTCCCCGCTGTCGCCATTTTCGGATGGCAATGTTTCATAAAAACAACATTGTCAACAGCCATCTTCGCGCTTATTTCGTTTTAATTTACGATTATATTTTTTGAGCGTCGGTAGTATGGGACATGGAAAGCGGCGAAAACCGATACAATGGCACAATGACAACCTGTTCTGACGAGCGGAGGCACGTTGGACTGTCACACCCGTTGGGGAAAGAGGAAGACAAAGACCATGTGGATTGCGGGAATGAGAAATATGTTCTGTTGTTTAAAGGAGCGGAAGAATTATTATGAGAAAGATAAAAGTAAACCGTCAGAAAAGAAAGAGAATCAGCAGAAGAGAAAGTACAATAAATAAATCCTTGCATGCGTCTCAACACTAATTAACATTTGGTCAAGTCATAGACACATGAGATGAAGCTCGGCTCACAAGTCCTATGTGGCGTGTCCTTGTAAAAGCGGCCTCCAACCTTCGCCTCGATGGTTGGAGGTCGTAGTGCAGACTCGGCTAGGAGCTGTGCAAGGCAGCCCCACTTGTTGGAGTCCAGCGAGGGTTCCGTTGACCAGACTGCTGGACTCGGCGCTTCGCTGACTGTGGCAGCTGTTGAGCGATGTACAGGCCAACCGGTCTGGTCCGTGTTCAGCTTCCAATTCCCCACTCGGTTGCCTGCTCCCCACCTCGTCCTCTTCATAATCTTCTTCGTCTAGGATCGCGGCCGCGGTGCAATCATTGTCATGAGGATCATGACATGGACAACACTCCAGACTGCTCGCTACTCAAAAAAAGTCCACTAAAGGGGCCATAAAATTAATTTTGGAGTGGGGTAAATTAATTTAGGTTGGGATTTTACTGATCACACATCGTTTAGTGGGCCAAAAAAAAAAAATTAGTACACGAAGATAGAATGCCAAAAACTTATTCGGAACGGAAATCTTTTATAAATATAGCGATCCATTTTTTTACTTTCTTTCCTTCGAAAGCCCATTGATTTTTCACTGCGATGTATCCGCGGTGCCCAAGCACGTCAGTTGAACCCAGCTCACGAGATGGACGCGAGCATTGCATTTTTGGATGTTTCCGCTCGCCAACAATTAATCCGTCAACGAACGTTCGGATTCGCGTTCGTGGCCAATGATTGCTGTAATTGCACTTGTCACCACTTGCCAATAACAAGTTCCACGGTGTGCTTAAAAAGCATGGTGGAAGCTTAGAATCATTGCATCCGGTACCCAAGCACGTCACAACCACTTGCCATTTTGCTTTTGAGTCGAGGATTAAAGCTACGGCAGAAAAAGTTAAAATTTCATTTCATGGTCCCTTTATATCAAAGCCTGCTGCAGACGTTCGAGCTATCGGCTCGTCGTTGGCAATAGGGGCATACAGTCTAAGCTCGTTATAACAGACCTTGATTTTGACCAAGATTTCAGTCTTTTGTAAGGGGAGTATGTTGTATACAGATATGAAGTTGAGTCAATGGTATGTAGAGGAAAACCAACTGAACTTCACAAATCAGTATGTTATATCCAAATGTCTGTTGTAACCAGGTCTGTTATAATGAGCTTAGACTGTTCTTGGTATTGCGTGCTACATCTGAAAAAGAAGCAGAGTAACCCGATATTTCGAGTTCTCATTGCCTACTTGTTTTTTTTCCCCAAGAGCTACATATCTCTACATTAGGAAAGGCTTAAAAAGAAAAGGCGGAATAACAGCCGAGCAAGTTCCAGACTTGATTGCTATCTCCTTGGGACGCTCCGTCATGAGCAGTTGCAACTGTGACGTCATTCTTTACTATACTCTATTTCTCCGTAAGTGCAAGCTTCGAGCGAGCCTATGCTTGCAAGCTTGTGAAGTGAAAGTGTAATTCGAAACATTTTTGTGCTTGTAGCACCGGCTTTGCTCGCCCTTATCCTCCATAGGAGAGCTTGAAATGACCGTAGTGTCAAAGAGAGCTGTGTCCTTTTCCTACGAGACATTTAGGCCTTCCTTTGTAGGCAGCTGAAGTGGATTTGTATCATTTTGTCAAAAAACGTTTCATGGATAATTTTTAATGAGCATGTTTATTTGACACTGTTATATTTCGTGGGCACATGCTCCTGCGATGTTTCGCCAAAATCTTTCTAAGTGGATTGGATTACTGACTTCATTTCGTTAGCTAAAAGCATACCGGAACTAAGTAAAAAAATGCAACTGCTGGAAACCGACACCGAAACGTCACAAGTGACATTGTGAAGTCACTCGTGACCTTCACTCTTGCAACACATTATGAAACGCGCGTTGTATTATGAGAAACGTCGTGATGTCACTCGTGAAGCCGCGCGTTGCATTATGGGAAACTTTGTGACGTCACTCCTGAAGCCACGCTTCGCATTATGGAAAACGTCATGACGTCACTCGTGAAGCTGCGCGTTGCATTATGGGAAACGTTTCATAATGCAACGCGCGATTACGCCGACGCCGCTCAAGCCAGAAACGGGCGCCTAAGAGCTGCACTTTGAAAAGCCTCTCTCCCTCTTGTACTCTGGTTTATTTAGCCTACAAATAAATTTCTCTAAAATGCCAGCAAACAACAGCACGTCTGTTAAAAGTGTCCATCACACATCCCTTTGTGTATTATGAACCTACCAAACCCAAGATTCCAATATCGTAAACTGCAAAAACCACCACCCAAAAATAATTGAGAGATCCAGTTCTACCTCAAAAGTTACACTGCATTTTAGCGGCCTTGGAACCAAGGTTGAGTCAAAGTTTGCTGCTCTTTTAATCAGCTGCCGCATGGGAACTACCTCGACTACCATACTTATTCAGATATAGGTCCACATTGTTTGTACTTTCTCTGCACATTTTTTTACAATGAGAGGTCTACCTACACTCAAGATAATAAGGATTGACCCGCAAAAGTACTGAGCATAATTTTCGAGCCAAACATGCAGATCCATGCGCTCCCCCATGTCAGCAACTGCTCCTAGCACTCTGGTGAAGACTGGCAAAGCTTGTCGCATGCATGCCGGTAGGAGACTGTGTAGGTTGATGGGCAAGGGGCACAAGTGCCACTGTACTATCGGGGAAAAATGAAATGCGAACAGAGGAGCGCGTGGCTCGCGGTACAGGCTGCGCCGCCTGGAAGTAAACCTAGGGGCGAGGGTGCGTGGCCTACTTCGATGTGTTCACGCCCCTCGATTAGCGCTCCCCCAGCTTCGGCAGTGCGCCTCTCAGTGCGCTGAAAGTTGTCACTGCTGTCACCGCTGTCTTTGCCTGCTCGGCGAGAGCGGCGAGCTTCTTTGCACCGCACGCGCTGAGCCAGCAAAGATAGCGGTGATAGCTTTCAGCGCACTAAGAGGCGCACTGCTGAAGCTTGGGGAGCGCAGAGGGAGGGGCGTGAACACGTCTGAGTAGGCCACAAACCCTCGCTCCTAGGCTCACTTCCAGGCGGCGCAGCCTGTACCGCGAGCCACGCGCTCCTCTGTTCGCATTTCATTTTTCCCCGATAGTACATTGTAGCTATGGCGGTGAGACACCAGGCAGCCACGATAATCGTATGATCTCATCAGGAGTAAAAAAACACCTTCGTTCTGTCTTATTGCAGCAGCTGCCATCCCACTATTTCGCACATTTTCCTCGTGACCTTTAGCTCGACATTGCCGACATCGACTGGACGTTCGGGCGACGACGGCTCAGCGCGGTTGACGAGCAATCTCTATGCTTCGTTTCACCTTGAGTCAAAACGCAGCCGACACTATGAGCCAATGGGACCGACCAGACATTGTCAAAAGCACGACGTCGTGGCATTCGTCATCTTCCTATACCATGGCCTGGCTAGAGAGTGGCACTCTAGCCCCACCACGTCTGTGTGCATTCTTTTCTCGGCTAAACCACTAGAGCGCAGCAAAGGCTCCGCGATAGTGATGCAAAACTATCGATAAATCGACTATCGATAGCGTCGCAGAACTATCGATAGTCGACTATCAATAGTACTATTGTTAATTTTTCGATAGTCGACTATCGATAGTTTTAAAGCGCAGCTCTTAGGGGTCCGTTTCCGGCTTGAGCGGTGTCGGCGTAACCGCATAGTCACGTGACCTTAAGGAGTAACCTATCCCTCAGTACGCTTCCATACTCCTCCTCAAGAGCTGCACTCTAATCCGGCGCCACAGGGAATTATAAACGGCTTTCATTTTTCGATAGTCAACTATCGATAGTTTTATTACTATCGGTAGTCGGAATTCTGGCGACTTTCGATACCATCAATAGTGCTGTCGATAGTTTTGCATTACTAGAGCGAACACAGTTGCCGCACCGAAGCTCGCATCCCTTCCTCGTCTCTTCGCCCAAACCCCCGTCTTCTTCATCTCTGAAAGCTGAACCAAATTTGGGATGGTAAGTGCTTGGGCTGGTTGGGTATCGCATTCAAGAAAATAAGCGAGAAACAGAGAAGAGGGAGCGACGCAAATTACTTGTGTCGCAAAACTATCGATAGTAAACCGTCGACAGTACTATCGATAGGTTTACGATACTCGACTATCGATAGTTTTTCAATAGTTGACTATCGATAGTGTTTTGATAGTACTATCAATAGTTTTTTTTTACTATGGATAATCAAATTTCTGGCGACTATCGATAGTTTTGCACCACTACTCTGTGACTCGCTACTTTAGTGTGTTTGTGGTTGTATGTGTTCAAGTCTTCAACTGCACTGTGACCCAAGATGAAAGTAATTATACAGTTAATGGATGATGCGAAGTATGCACTTGCATAATTTTCCTCTCTGAATATTAGGGTCGACCAGTAATGCAATTTTTTTATTGTTTGCTTCGTTTAAGCCCATCTTGGCACAGGTGTGGTGCAATTCTTAGCAAAAGTGGCATTTTAGCTCAAGACTCAGCAGATTTCTGTTCATGGCGCAATTTGGTGCAAATGGTGCAGCACTTCCATCACTGCATTGCTTTTAGGATATTTGTCCATGAAAACGTTCAAACCCTAGTCAGAACTCTCACACAGCAATACATTTTTTCTTACAGAGATAAAAGACGGGCAAGCTGGTTGAGGTTGCGCGTACAAGAGACCGAGACGAAGGACTGTTTTTTATGTCTTCCTTCATCTTGAGCGTATTTTTTTACAGCGCGTTTTACACGCAATCAATCCACCAACAAGCATAGTCATAAAATGCCACGGAGAACCAACCACGGATGCATGACCGTCAATGTGTGAAACGTTTGGCAGCGGCCTTCTCCCCGAAAGCAGACCCGGGTAACGGAGCCTTGCGCGCATACTTGAACTTTTTCCCGATCTGCACCTCCTTCTTCTCCCGTCCCACCGCCGCCTCGACGGCCTTGAGGGCCACCCGGTACTTCTCGTGGAACACCTCGAGGCCTGCCTCGCCCTCCTCCAGCGCCTCGACTGGCGACTTTCCCGCGGAGCTCAGCATTGTCTGGAACGCTTCGAGCTGGCCTTGCCGCAGAAACGTCACCGCCGTCCCCGGCACACCCGCACGTGCCGTCCTTCCGACCCTGTGCACGTACGTCTTGACGTACTTGGGCGGGTCGTAGCAGACAACGCTGCGCACGTTGGCCACGTCCAAACCTCTGGCGAGGACGTTGGAGCACACCAGGAGGTCCAGGCCTCCGGATGCAAACTTGCGCAGCACCCTTGCTCGCTCCGTCGCGCTGAGGTCGGAAGAGAACTCCTCCACGCGGACGCCTCCCATCTCCTTGATGACGAGGCAGAGCCTGTGCGCATCGTCCTTCGTCCCCGTGAAGCAGAGCGTGCCCGTGTAGCCTCGGTTCGCGACCAGGTCCCAGAGCACCAACGGCTTCTTGGCGTTCTGCACGACGCGGTAGAACTCGCTCAGCCCTTGCGGTGTCGTGTATTTTCCAGCAAAGGCCGCTCTCTCCACCGCCGGGTCTCGCTTGCCGGCCGCCGTGAACAGCTTCGGCTGGAACAGCATCAGGCTTTGCAGCTTCTCGGGGTCTTGCGTCAGCGTTGCCGAATAGAGCAGCTTCTGCGCCGGCTCCCTGCACCGTTGAAGGGAGCAGACAGTCAACGGCTGCGTGTAGAGGCGCCCATTGCCCGATGCTCTTCCGCAGCAGCAGTTGCACTTGTCCGCGCCAAACACCGCCTGCTCCACCTCCGGAATGAGTGTCGTCCGAACGTCCTCGATGACACGGTCGGCCTCGTCCAACACGAAAAACTTGAGCAGACGCAGGCTGAACCCTGGCGTCTTCCGGATGTGGTCGAGCAGACGACCCGGCGTCGCGACGATAATGTCGACCAGGCTTGAGTAGCCTCTTGCGTTCTTGTGAACGAGAGACAACTGCTCTTCTGAGAAGGGCTTCGTGCCGGTCACCAGCTGGGATCTCAGCGACGTGCCTCGGAGGTACTGCTGGAAGACCGCCTGGACCTGGGCGGCCAGTTCCTTAACGGGAAGCACGACCACGGCTCGGACGGCGCGCACGACGCGAGGTTTCAGGGACTCCACGATTGGGATGACGTACGCCAGCGTCTTGCCGCTGCCCGTCGGCGCCGAGACACAGATGTCTCGCGGAGGCAGGAAACAGCGGCGTTGCGCCGGCGACAGCAACCAGGGAACCACCTTCTCCTGGACCGGGAAAAGTCTGCGAATCTTGTTGGCCGCCAACGCCGCCAGCATCTCGGGGCTCAGGCTGTCATGGAAGTTGTTGAGCTTTGCACTGGACGTTTTGCCTTTCTTAACTCGCGACTCTATCTTTTCTGGGTTCGAGAGCCAATCGGGGAGAACCCTGTGGACGACTTCGGTGGCCTTCACTTCGACCTCGCCCAGCACTGGGAAATATTCGACCGGAGCTGTTGGGGTAACATCGGTTTCCACTTCGTTGGAAGCTTCCTCCTTATCGCTGTCCATGTCGCCAACAGAAGGAGAGCTGTCCCTCTCTACCAGATCCTCCTCTTCACCTTTCAGCTGCTCTCGATCACTTTCCTTTTTCTTTCTTGGACTCAAGACAGCAGGCCTTGTCTTCTTGGTGCCTGCCTGCACCTTAAGAGTACCTTCTTGGTGCGGTTGTCCGTCTAAAGCTCTCATGCGGGGTTGCTTGCTTTTCTTACGACGCTTCTTTTTTCTTGTAGTCGAGCTGGACTTGGCAATACCCTCGAGAGCATCTTTTTTTTGTGCCTCTTCAGATCTTGTTTTGTTCTTTGCCGAAACAGGCTTGGCTTTCTTTTTAGGTGCCTCAAGACTGCCGTGATCCAGTTGCTCCTGCTCATCCAGATCACCCAGCTTCCTTTTTTGCCCCAATGGCTCTATGCTCGGCTGTGCTTCGTCAGTCTGTTCTACTACTTGGGTGTCATGTGAAAGACGAGCCTGCTCTTGTTTTTTCTTGGCTCTTTTCAGAATCTTCTTTAGTCTTTTATCAGGGTCTATCAGCTTGTCCTCATCTGCAGATGCTTCATTCTCGGCCGTGAATCTGTAAAGGACCACAACAATTTTGATACATTTTTGTCCCGAGGAAATAAAGGAGCAGAAGGGCAGGGGCAAATTTACAAGTTTTTCTCCAATATTTGGCACAATGTCACCGAACAAACTCAAGGAATAAAAATGTAGTGCTAATGGTGGAGCTATGTATGGCAACTTTTTTTAAGAAGCTGCAAGGTCTCGTGAAAGTGAGTAAAAATGTCTGTGGTACAACAATGTATTTATGCAAACCCTTTCCACACAGACTGTGACTACTTTCCAACAGGCAGTTTTGCAGCAATCCTTCTTATAAACAAGGTCTGAAAAGCGGTTCTGCTTGCATAAGAGCCGTGAAAGTGCGTAATACCGCACCGGCTCAAGCCTGTCTGGCAAATACTCACAAAAAGCATCGCATCACCTGGGTGTAAAGTCCTATTTAAATCGCACAAGGTCCTTGGAAATACACAACTAGCTTTCTAATTATAATGCAATTACATGCAAAGGTGCAAGCGAGCTGGACAAGAATGACGAAAATAATCCCTGGAGAAGGGGAACAAGAGGGACAAAGGACAAACACAAATCTCCAAACACAGCTAGGTGACTGGTGCGCGACCGAAAAAATCCGCCTGGTCCGGGTATCGAACCCGGGACCTCTCCACCTGTAGTGGAGAGGTCCCGGGTTCGATCCAGGCGGATTTTTTCGGTCGCGCACCAGACACCTAGCTGTGTTTGGAGATTTGTGTTTGTCCTTTGTCCCTCTTGTTCCCCTTCTCCAGGGATTATTTTCGTCATAGCTTTCTAAACTTGAAGAGTCGAGGAGCACTATAGGCTAGCATGCACACCTAGTCTGCAGCTTGCGGTAGCCTTGCACAACCAATGCTGCACAAATAAATCGAGCTGTGGAATACGCAAAGGAAACGCTATCGATTGCGCGTCAAAACATTTTAGGGTGGTGTAAATTAAACCCCCGTCCTTTGTAGGACCCCGGCGTGCCAGGTGCCCTTCGTTGATTTGGCACGTAAACTTCACAAATGTGTGTTGTTCTCTCGCTCGGAGAATCTCAGGTCTGCCGGGAACCAAAGCTGACAGACTTGATCGAAGCAGGTATTCAAACTAAGGAGTGGGGGCTACCATACACGCAAGAAATTCGCTTGCTATTCACGCCTATCTGTCTAGCCCCATAGGTCCCTCAGCGAGCAAAACGTTCGCAAGATTAAACAAAGCTGTGATCTGATCGCCGTTTCCAGGATGACATGAAGACTGGTCTCTTCGGGCCGGTCCTAGCGTATTCCATATTTCCTCTAACGCGCACCGGCCCCGGGCACAAGGAACACCATACGCACCTATTAACCAGGTAAAGCTGCTCCATTCTAGAAGGGATAAATTGCAAAATAATAATGGTAGCATGCAAAACACGTGGAAACCGATGCAAAAAAACAAGCGCAACCTGTCTTGGATTGGATTGGATTGAACTGGCATCAATGTTGCCGCACTGCCACTTCGGTTTTTCCTTCGCCAAGCGGCGAAAATTCCCTTTTTTCCCACAACACCATTTTAGTGACAGAAGTCGTTTGTAAGATACGCATGACGCAACACCTCCCCTATATTTTTGTTATGCAGAAGTTTGCATTGCATAAATTACGAAATGTAGTTGGCATTCGGCAAACTTGTCTTCCCTCAAGGTTCAAGGTTCAAGCAGTTCAAGGTGTTTAATGGCAAAACTGGCAAAACTTCTACACAGCCGAGTGCCTGAGGCAGCCAAAAGGCAGAAGCCCGTACAGCCAAATGCTGGCTGCCTCCTCGGCTGTGTGTTAACAGGTGAATGATGATGATGAATATACAAATGAAAGGGAGGAAGAAATGATAGGTACACAGGAGTTACTGCGCTCGGAGGGCACGCGACGCAGTCCTGCTGAAGTCGCGGAGTTCGTCCCCAGACCCCGGCAGGGGTGGGCGCGTGCGCTCAGGTAAGGACAGGTACGAGCTCACCGCGGCGGGGAACAGCGAAGCTTCGTGTCGCCGGGTGCGGGCGCGGAGAGGGATAGGGCAGCCTGTCCGACTAGAGATACGGGGAACTGATGCTAGGTAGGAGCCGGCCAGCGAAGGGCCTGCGGCAACAGCAACGAGTCGGACACGCGCCACTGTTCGTCGGTGGCTCAGGCGGTGCCAGCCAAGAGACCGCAGGCGTTCATCGTAGTCGGCCCTAGCAAAAATTCCCATAGAGAATTCCCATAGCCTATCAGTTTATTGACACCTATGGGTGTATCGGCCTATAGGTGTATGGGCCTATGGGTGTATGGGCCTATAGGTGTATGGGCCTGTAGGTGTATGGGCCTATAGGTGTATGGGCCTATAGGTGTATGGGCCTATTGGTGTATTGGCCTATTGGTGCATTGGCATATAGGCCATCTGCATGAGCACACAAGGTATGGTGGTGTCTTTATACATTTTATTATGCAAAAAAGGGTCTTGGGGTACACTTGCTCCCGTTATGAAGGCATCTTGACGCTGAACACTCACAAACTGAGTCTTGAATATGCAAGAGCATAATGGCATACTTCTTGCTTGAAATCCTGAAATGAGCAGCAGAACAAACAAAAAGAGTTAATCGGCGGCATGGCAAAGGGTGAGGATGATGTCACCACAGAAAGTGATTAAGGCTAAAGCTATTCGATAGATGACTCGAGCATTTTTAAATTTCAGAGTGAAGAAAATAAAATTAAGAGGCTGGATTTCCTTTGTTCTCTGTCTTCATCATGTGGGTTTCCTTTGTTTGCTGTCTTCATCATGAGCCTAACTGCCTTCAAAACTTATTAAGCGTCAACCTTCTGAAGAACCTTGAAATTAAATAATGTAAAATTAATATCAGCTTTATGTTTGTGGGATTCCTCACAGCGCTTCATTTAGTTCGGTCAACAAATACATAGTAGGTATGTAAACTCAGATCAATTCGGGAAAGTCAGGGAATCGAAGTTTGCCCTGTTTGCCATAACAGTACCATCCAGTCCACTTTCATAACTTCAAAACTAGTCGCATGCTGTCACGCGTTTTATAAAGATGGCTATTTTTGAACCATTTTGACTGCAAAGGCATAGTGGCTCTGCATGAACTGAATACTATGGAAGTGTAACTTGTCAAATGAAATTAAGTATGATCAATGTAATCAATTTATAGTGGGACCACTTCAGTCCACTGCTAGACCAATAAGACATTTTCTAAAGAAACGGATTGAAGGTAGCATTAAGGAATTTAGTAAGTGTGCTCCGTTGACATAAGCTACACTTTGTCGGACCACACCCGGAATGAGTGACAGCTTTTCTCTATGCGACGCACAGTTCCAAACATAAGAACAGGTAAAGCAAGCACAACTAGTTAAAAAAATAGCTGAACAAGCAAAAGTGAGCCGAGAAAATAGGGAGCTTTAGAATAACGGGCGCTAATTTATCTCGCGTTATGGACGGCAAAAGCGTCTCTCTGCCGGGCACCCAAAACGCAAGCATCTCACACTTAAAGCGCCACCAAGATGTTGCGATAGCTTTTATGTTGAAGTTAGAATGTTATATCTCTAAAATTAAACAAGCTTATCGTCTGGAATAACATTTTTTATAGTTGTTTTATACTCAATGCCGCATGTTTCTGTCACTGCCAAGCTGCTCTGTTGTACTTCCGAGGCCACGACGATCCACAACCCCGGCATGTTTAAATTTCTGCCGCGATCGCAAGTACACGCACTTTGATAGCTTTGAGCTCTGAATCCAACGGTATGTGACATTTTCTGTACGCTATGACTATACCAACTGCGGTCGCCAAGTGCGACTCACGCAGCCCAAAGCGGGCAGCGGGCGTCGAAGACGCGACCAACGGAATGTCGTGGGCGCCGCCATTTGCGGTATCCACAATATTTCCGAGAAATAACGGGCCCCAAAGCCCAAGCCCCAATGCTCGTTTTGGGTCTGCGCATTCGCACTAGCGACGACGTTATTTATTCGAGGTTGCGGACGTCATTCTGAAACTCCCTAATGTTCAAACTTCCACGCGTCTACAATAAACAAAGACCAAAAGCATGCTTACCAACTGTGTTCAGGTGCTCGGTAGACTCGCGTCGTGGGTCTTCCAAGCTCATCTTCACCATAATCAACATAAGAGGAGACTTCACACATAGGTAAACTTGAATAAATGAGCACATTTCCATGTCTAAAAGCATTTTCGTCCCCTGACAGAAACACACCCGACGCACGACAAGACAACGTCGGGGGAAAAAAAAAAGTGTGATGTCGCTAGCGATGGGGTGCTGTAACTAGTACGAGCTCGATTGGAATAATAACTGGGCAAGTTGGTGAGAATTCTTGTTGAGAGACAGCGCGACCAGGACGAGGACAAAAAGACAGAGAGAACACAGGACAGGCGCTGTCCTGTGTTCTCTTCGTCTTTTTGTCCTCGTCCCAGCCGTGCTGTTTTTCAACAATATGAGCTCCTAAGGAAATTGAAACCGAAACTGGCCGAATCGCGATGGAGGAGTGCCATAAAAATGTCTTTACAAACTTAGGAATAAATGAAGGTGAATACAACTATTGTTATAAGCACGTGAAATAAATGTGTAAATCATGACTAGTACCGACTTGCCATTTGTTTTGGGTGAAATGGAGTAGGAAGTAGATTTCTTCGTTTCAACCCATCAAGATATTTTCTTTATTTTTCGTGGAGATTACTTTTATTTACACTTTCCTTACAGTATTTTATTAGTAAATTATTTTGACGCACCAGGCTCCCAAGTTTTATTTAGAATATTGCCCTAAAATTCATTCAGAAAAGCAAGCATTTCATTATGCTATTTTCCTCTAAATTGTGACTGTGTGTGAGTCTCTTATTCTAGCATTATTTCAAGCTACGAAACTATATGAATTTTTATAACCCATTGATTTACAATGATGGTGTGTTATGTAACCTGGGCTTAAACCATTTTTGCCATTCGAAAATATTAAGGAAAAAAAGCGTAACATTGTCGCATAATTAACTTGACTGATGTACTTTTATGTATGCTGTTCTAGAGTGGACACATTTTTTGCATTTGGAATAGATATTTGCACCACACAGCCCAGGTTACATAACACATGCATCAAATGGGCCGGTGTATTTCTGACACGGACTATTCTGACAGAGATATGTCTAATTTATTCCTATTGCTCAAATATAGACATGCACAATTGGTACACTCCTATAGAATGATTCGAGGTTTCCACTAGTCAAGGAAGCATTCCTATTTGGCGAACAAAACTTTTGGTTAGACTGATGAAGATTCCTAACCATCCGATAAAGTCCTTATGGGACCGGTCTAAGTTTCTATGGGACCAATAGGAATGCCTATTGGACCGATCGAAATTTCTATAGGCCCAATAGGCATTCCAATGGGACCGATACACACTCTTATGGGACCGATACACACTTCTATGGGATTGATACACACTCCTTTGGGACCGATACACACTCTTATGGGACCGATACACACTCCTATGGGACCGATACACATTCCTATGGGACCAATAAAACTTCCTATGGGACCGATCCACACTCCTATGGGACCGATACGCACTCCTATGGGACCGATACACATTTCCTATGGGACCAATAGAACTTCCTACGGGACCAATACAGATTTTTATGGGACCGATACAGATTCCTACGGGACCGATAGAAATTCCTATCGGACCGATAGAAATCTCTATTGGTCCGATACAAATCTCTATCGGAATTTTTGCTAGGGGGAGGAATGGTCGTGGCGGGCCAAGGTTCGAGTCGCGCGGCGCTGCACACTTTCTAGGCGCTCAGTGAGGTGCATGGGCTCCATATTGAAGAACAGGGGTGCTATGTTGCGCTTTTTGCACTCCCAGGGGGGCTATGTTGCGCTTTTTGCACTCCCAGGAGACTTGGAAGAGGGAAGTGACGTCAACGACTAGAGCAAACTCAGATTGGATGTTGACAGAAGAAAACAAAGTCAACATCCAATCTGGATTTGCTGTGTCGTTGACGTCACTTCCCTCTCCCTAGTCTCCTGGGAGTGCAAAAAGCGCAACATAGCCCCCCAGGAGACTTGGAAGAGGGAAGTGACGTCAACGACACTGCAAATGCAGATTGGGTGTTGACAGAAGAAAACGAAATCAACACCCAATCTGCGTTTGCTGTGTCGTTGACGTCACTTCCCTCTCCCTAGTCTCCTGGGGGGAAGGAAGGAAGGAACATACTTTATTTACAGCAGCTCATTGTCCGAGCCGCGTTTTTTGGTTTTACCGCTTCTATATGGTGTTTGTAGTCAGGTTACGAGAAGTGTCCGTCCTAGCTTGCATGCTCGTTGTTGTTGCATGATGTTAATCCGAGGACATGTTCGACATGGTTCTGCAGTTGTTTCCATAAGGTAGCTTGCAGGTCCTGTGGCGGTGCTGCCCAGCTCTCCCACGTGTGGGGGATGTGGAGTGGTAGCTGAGTTTCTTCAAGAATATATGGCGAGTTCTGTGCCCTCGGGCACTCCCAGTACGTATGCCTGTTATCGGGAGGTTGTGCTCCGCACACTTGACATCTGGGCAGTCCTCCGAGGCTGTGTATGTAGTGTAGCGTCATGTCACACGGGAGTGAGTTTGTTTGTGCTTGCCGTATGAACGTGGCTTGTCTGCGCGGTGTACTGTGTAGTGGAGTGGGAAATTTGCGCTGCTCCTCTCTCATCTCCTTGAGGAAGGTCCTTCGTTTTTTTCTCTGCTCCGCTCTGTCTTCTCTTGGGTCGTAGGCCTGCGGCCAACCGATTGGTACGCTCGGTTCTGTGTTATCTCGAGACAGGGCGTGCGCCCTTTCGTTCCCTTCGATTGCCTGGTGGCCTGGTACCCACTCGAGGTAGATGCGCAAGTGGGGGTGATTGGTCATGTATTGGGTGAGGAGTCCTAATATGTGTTCAGGTAAGTCGTTTTTAGCGTAAGCCCTGAGCGCGTCCTGGCTGTCCGTTCTAATCGTGAGCTCATTCGTTGTGTGTGAGTGGAGGGTTGCGGCTTCGGCGATCGCCTGTATTTCGGCTGCTGTCACCGATGGGACGTTGGCATGACGCCTGACGACGTGGCCTTTGGGACCCACCGATGCGGTGGTGGCATTACTGTTCGTGAAGCTTGCGTCCGTGTAGTAGATGTCATGGCAAGGGTCTTTTAGATGCGTCGCTCTGCTCTTTCTTCTTTCTGAGTCTACTTCTGGGTGCATATGTTTGGGGATGGGGCGTACTGTAAGATGTGGGATGGACTCCCACGGTGGTGGCGGGGTGGGGATCTCTGGGAGTCGCTCAGTTGAGTATCCAAGACTGCTCAAGATTTTCCGCCCTTGTTGGGATGTGGTCAGTCTGTGTCTCTGAGCCTCTTGTTGGATTTCGGACTTTTCCTCAAGGGTGTTGTGGATAGCTGTGGCGTTCACTAGTACAGTTGCTGCGTACTTAGGCGTTCCTAGTTCTAGACGGTGACATTTCCGCAGCACTGCTTTAATCTTCCTCTTTTGCGTTTGGGTTAGTTGTGTGTATGGATAAGAGTACATGACTCTGGAGTACGCCGTCGCTTCAACTATTTTCCTGAGTTCGTGCTCTTTCATTCCGCGATTGTAGCGCGTGATACGTGCTATCATGTTGTAGATCTGATTGAGTTGTTTTACCGTCTTTGCGGTCCACTCCGTGCTTTTGCCGTCCTGTTGCCAGATAAATCCTAGTATTTTTATAGTTGGCCGACGGGGTATTAACGTGCCTCCTATGTGGAGGCTCATAAGTTTACGCTGTTCCTCTGCCATTTTCTGTCGTGGGTGGTTTATGACTACAACATATTCCGATTTGTCCGGTGAGCACTGGAGCCCTATGGCGTTTGCGTGTTCGTGGATGATGTTTAGCCCCGTTTGTATTGTTTCTTCTTGTTGTCCCGGGTTGCCTGTCGTACACCAGATGGAAATGTCATCCGCGTATATAGCGTGGTGGAGATTTGGGATGGCGTTGAGTTTAGTCGGGAGGTTCTTCATTGTTATATTAAAGAGCATCGGCGATAGTATGGAGCCCTGTGGTGTTCCTCTACATAGGGGATACGGTTCAGAGGGTTGACCCTCAGGATCCAGTATTCTCACCGTTCTGTCCTTGAGGAAGTTCTTTACGTATCTGTGCATTCTATTTCCAGGGTTCGTTTCGCGAAGGTTTCTGAGGATAGCCTCGTGCGTGACGTTATCGAAGGCTCTTTTTAGGTCCACCGCAACTATGGTGCGCTGTTGAACCGTGCTGGGGTTGTCGTACACCTGTTCTTTGATCATTTTTGCTACGTCTTGTGTACTGACGTGCTTTCTGAACCCCACTAGGGTGTGCGCCAGCTGATTCGTGGCTTCCAAGTGCCATTCTAGCCTGTTTAATGCCATCTTTTCCATTAGTTTCCCCATGCATGACGTCTTGGATATGGGTCGGAGGTTTGCTGGCGTGTTGGGAAGTTTGCCTGGTTTGGGAAGCATGATTACGTGCGCTTCTTTCCATTCTTCTGGTAGCTCTCCCGTTGCCCACACCTCGTTGATGTGTCGTAGGAGCTCGTCGAGCGTATTGTCAGGGATGTTTCTGAGCATTCCGTATGTTATTTTGTCCGGCCCCGGCGCCGTGTTGCGCTTCAGCTGGAATAAGGCCGTTTGTAGTTCTGCATCGGTGAAGTCCGAGTCTATCCCTTTGATCTCTTCGCTTTCTTGCGCGGTTTGGACTTCTCGATCTAAGCGGGTTTCTGCCGTTGGTAATTGCTGTGCCATTGTCTGCGTTTCGTTTGGGTAGAATGTGTCCCTGATTTCTCCTATGAGGTCCTTCACGGTGGCTCCTGTGCTCAGCATAAGTTTCTTGAGCGTGTTCCTGGGTTTACGGTGCCCCATGATCGCGCGTAATATGTGCCAGGCTCTGACCGTGTGTAATTGACCGTTCATGTCATCGCAGAGTTGCATCCAGTTTTGGCTGGCCAATTTTTCCGCGTATTCCTGGCTCTCCTGAGTTAAGGCCAGTATTCTCGCCTTGAGGGTTCTGTTGTTCTTTCTCTTTTTGAGGCGTTTTGTGAGGTTTCGTCGCTTGGTCCATAGAGTCATTAGGTGTTGATCAACCGTTGGGTGGTCTTCTGTGTTCGCAATGTGTTTGGTGTGACGGTTGACCGTCTCTTGGATCGCTTCTGTCCAATCTTTGCATCCGAGGTGCTTCCAATCCACCCCTTGAAGTTCCTCTCTGACCTTGTGCCATGCCGTCAGCTTCGTCGTTCTGAGACGTTCTTTCCGTCCCCTTTTCCTTGGAGTGATTTTTATTTCTATTATTTGGTGATCGCTGCCGAGCGCGTCTCCTGTGTTCTCCCACGTCGCCCTGAGTGGGCCCTGAATCCACGTTAAGTCGGGAGAGGTGTCCGTTTGGTGCGGTCCACCAGTGCGCGTTGGCTGCGTCGTATCATTTAGGAGGGTCATACCTTGATTGGTTGAGAAGTTCTGTAGCTTTCTTCCTAGTGGCGACGTGACCGCATATCCCCAGGATGGGTGTTGACAATTGAAATCTCCCAGCGTTACCACCGTGTCCTTATCTCTGTTGGGTCCTAGTTTCATGTCCAGGGGCGGGAGGCGTGCAGTAGGTTGGTTAGGTAGCCAGTAACTGTTGATTATATGTAGCCTTTGCTCTCCCAGGAGTGTGCTGGTTGCCACATGCTCCATTGTGGGTGTGTTGATTGCCGTTGTATCATACTGTATAGAGGGAAGGTCGGCATCTCGTCTCCTGATGTACGTGGCTACCATAGTAGGGGTTATCATCACGTTCTGCCCGGTAACCCGTTGATTGTGTTGGATACTCGGTTGCGTGTACATGTCGTACCCCTGTATGGCGTGAGCTCCGTTTGTTTCCTGCAGGACTATTATGTCCGGTTGTGTTCCAATTATTTGCATATGTTGCAAGAGGTGACTCCTTTTTCGTCGGAACCCTCTGCAATTCCATTGCCATATGATTATTTCGTCGTTTTTGTCTCTTGAGGTTGTTTTTGCTTGGTACGTCGTTGGTGTGCTGTTGTGTGGCGGGTTTGATTGTTGTCCCGCGTTTGTGTTATTCATTGTCATGTTGTTCCATGTTCGCGTTGACGGGTGCGGGCATAGCGGCGCGCTTGTGTGGTCTGAGTTGCTCCTGGTGGGCCGCTAGTTCTGCTTGTATTGGTGCTAGCGCCAGTTGGATCATTTGTTGGAGCATCGGGGCAAGTGCGGTTAAGATGGTGGGTATGGACTCTGCTATTATAGTGGATATCTTTTGGCGTAGTTCGGTGTAGTCATTTGTATTGGTTTGCTGGTATTCTTGCGAGGGCGGTGGGCTTGGTGCTTGTATTGTGGCGGGTTTTAGAACCGTTAGTGAGGAGGGAGAGGGTTGTGAGGCCGTGCCACTCAACTGAGTGTCCATGGGTTGTGCCACTCCCTGCATGTTCGGGACCACCCGTGGATGACTGCTACTGCTATTTTCCTGGTGGGCTCCTGTTGTTTGTCCTCCTTGGCCATGTGTTCTGGATGCCTGTTTCTGGAACCACGGGTTGTGTGAGGGTTCTTGGAACCTGGTCCGTTTTTGTTGGTCGTGTTGTAGATGTTGGGGTTTTCTTTGATTTGCCCTACTGCGGCTTCTGGCTCGTTTGTCGAGGGTCACATTTTGCTTGGCAGTGTTGGATCCCCTACCCCTGCTGTAGCTTCGGCTGCGGCTCCTGCCTCTGCTGAGGCTGCGCGATGGGGCATCTAGTAGCTCAAACCTGTTGCTTATTGGGAGGTCCGGCCATTCCTGCGGGTTCTGCTTCGGGTTTGTGTCTGGTGATGGTTTCGTGTTCAGTTGGTGGGCTCTTGCTTGACGTGCTTGACGTGCTTCGAAGCGTTCCTTTATAGCTTCCGCTACCGCCTGCTTGGCTGGGCATTGCGGGTCCGTGGCGGCGTGATCACCTTTGCAGTTGGCGCATCGTAGCTCGCAATCGTGCGGCGTCTCGTTTGGATTTTGTTGCGGCGGGAATTGTTTTCCGCATGCTGTGCAGCGTGTGTAGTCATTTTTGCACGGACATACGTCCGAGTTATGTTGGAGACTGAGGCAGTGCGCACACTGCCTATTCCGTTGTCGCGGTGGGTACATGCGGTACACTCCCGAGTCGTATATGGCGTACCTTGGAAGCGACGGGCCCTCCACGGTGATGAGAATGGTTTTCGTCGTACCGAGTCGCCTGAATCCCAAGACCGTTCGGTTCTGTACTCTAAGGTTCTCCTTAATGATGTCGTCAGTTGCGTCCAGCGGGATGCCGTGAATTACTCCTCTCGCGTTTTCTGCCGCGTTCGCCACGTATGCACTGATGAAGTGTGTAGTGCCCACTACTTGAATTCGTTGCGTTGTCAGGATTTTTTGTACTGCCGTAGCTCTGTAACTGTCCACGATGAGGAGATTCTGCGGCGCTCGGAGTTTGAAGTAGGTGTCTGCGCACTCTTGTTTGGTGAGGGCTGCCGCCATTTTGAGGGCGTTGGTTAGTGCGGCGAGGCCTATCGAGGCGAGGTGCTCGTTGTTCGTCAGCTTCAGCACGACCGTCGTCGCCTTGATCTGTCTTGGTGCCGGAGTGGCGAGTTTCCACTCCGTTGTTCGCGAAGTTGAAGAATCCTGCACGTCCATGATGGATAGGTGAGCGCTATCGGCGGTGCGGACTGTTATAGATGTGCGGGGGACGCCCTGGGCCGTCCCGGGTGAAGCTCCGTTGGCGTTAGGCCTCGCTGCACAGCTGTGCAGCTGCCAGGCTTAGCTTGGTGGGCCGGTGTGGCCAGTGATCGAGGGCTGATTGCTCACCCGAAAGTGATCGTTGGGTCGGAAGTTTCAGTTTCTAGGTTGTCGATGATCTCCACTCAACTCCCTGCTGCTTTTCTGTAGATTCCGCGGTGTCGAATTGGGAATATTCGACCTTGAATCGGGAACTTGACATGGGCTACATGTTCCACATCGCCTCGTCGTCGTCGTTTTTTCTCCTGGGGGGCTATGTTGCGCTTTTTGCACTCCCAGGAGACTAGGGAGAGGGAAGTGACGTCAACGACACAGCAAACGCAGATTGGGTGTTGATTTCGTTTTCTTCTGTCAACATCCAATCTGCATTTGCTGTGTCGTTGACGTCACTTCCCTCTCCCTAGTCTCCTGGGAGTGCAAAAAGCGCAACATAGCCCCCCTGGGAGTGCAAAAAGCGCAACATAGCCCCCCTGTACTCCAGTCGAGGAAGTACCAGAGCCGTGTACAGTGTTTTCAGGGTCTCCCGTCCAAAACGCCGTGAAAATCGAGACGCGAATCCCAGTACCCTGCGAGACCTGCTCACCACCTTAGCCACATGGCAGCTGAAATCGAGTGAGGGCGTGAAGGATACACCCAAGATGTTGAGCTCCTGTACAGGTAAGAGAAGGAGCCCTCCAAGCGTGTAGTGTGGAGTCTGGACCTTCCTGGCCGAACTGAACCGCATCACGGCACACTTGTCGTGGCTGACACGGAGGTGGTTAGTGGCAGACCAGACAGCCAACTTGTCCAGGTGAGCTTGCATGGCGGCAAGATCATCGGGGGAGCGTATGCACATCGCCAAAGTAGTGTCGTCGGCGTATTGGATGGTGAGGAGCCTGTCGGACTGCTGAATGTCACGAACATGCACATTGAAGAGTGTTGGACCAAGGACGGACCCTTGAGGGACACCCGAGGGGGCTGAAAGGGTATGCGATACAGCACCGTTGTGCCTTACACGAAAACTGCGATCAGCGAGGAAGGCATCAATCCAATGCAACAAGCTGCCTCCTACCCCGCAATCCGACAACTTCCTACTAAGGCAGTCGTGGTCCAGCGTGTCAAAAGCGCTGCTGTAGTCCAGTTGGACCACCCTCTCGCGACTCCAACCTCCATGGCTAGAAGCGCGAGCTCATAACGTTGGCAGAGAGCAGGGTGTAAGATAGACAGTGGGGAAACGAGAGCCAAATGAGCGACCGTATTGTGTCCCCCTCTATTTTCTCTTTTTCTGTGGCGCCATCTATGTGGAGCACCGGGAACTCTCACTCCAGGTGGGCGGCCGGTGGCGACCGGATAAACTGACGGAGATGGTTCTCGTGGATTTTCATTGGAAGGACTGTCGTGCTCTCGGTTAATTTTGCGCAGTCTCCCATAAAGTTCCGTGCAAATCGCATCGTGTCAAAAGCGCTGCTGTAGTCCAGTTGGACCACCCTCTCGCGACTCCAACCTCCATGGCTAGAAGCGCGAGCTCATAACGTTGGCAGAGAGCAGGGTGTAAGATAGACAGGTGGGGAAACGAGAGCCAAATGAGCGACCGTATTGTGTCCCCCTCTATTTTCTCTTTCTCTGTGGCGCCATCTATGTGGAGCACCGGGAACTCTCACTCCAGGTGGGCGGCCGGTGGCGACCGGATAAACTGACGGAGATGGTTCTCGTGGATTTTCATTGGAAGGACTGTCGTGCTCTCGGTTAATTTTGCGCAGTCTCCCATAAAGTTCCGTGCAAATCCGATTCCGATTTTTTCCCTCTCGCCGCAGCGCCTTCTGTCGCAAATCGGGGTTACCCGCAAGCAGACGAGTACACAATCCGGTCACGGCGCTACGGTAGGCTCCTATGGGTCGTTTCCCCACCTGTCTATCTTACACCCTGGCAGAGAGCTTGTACCGCCGAGATGTGCCCTAGAGCAAGGAGCTCGCGCCCGTAGCTTTCCTTGCGGTACATCATAAGGTGAAATAAAGTATAACTATAGGCTTCCCCGCTTCGAGCCGAGCCCATTGCGCTATTTAGGTCACCGGTCGGCCATCTTATACCCCTGTTACACGGGCACACTTAACCGCGGTTAACTCAGGTTTCACTGCGGTTACGTGGCAGCACAGATGCCACACTATACCATCGGACAGCTATTTCAAAAGAAGTGAAGAGAGCGCGTGCACTGCTTTGATGGGTGCTCAAGATGCTCAAGCGCACGTTCGCCCATAGCTCTGACTGCATCGCCGCAGAATGTTGTCGGCAAGTATTGTGCGCTAATTGTGGCTTAGCGTAACTGCAGTTAAGTGTGCCCGTGTAACAAGGGTATTACGAGTGCCGCTGAAGCGTTTCCAAGGCGGCGGTCACGTGACCTTTGCCTCCGTTTTCACGTGACGTACACACGGTAACCATGGTAAAGTGAACTAGAGGACCCTCCTTTAGTTCACTTTAACCATGGCATAGAGTTATTACAATAAACGCTAGAGGCTCAGCTGGCGCTAGTGTCTACGGGACTTCCGGTTGCAAATTGAAGCAGACAGCATGCAGTCTTCTTTTCCAGTCTTCCTGTGTATTCCTATGGGAAAACGCGCGTGAATTTTGTCTCGTCGCCGGAAAATAACATTAATAACTTTTGTTATTTCGGTTGTACCGGATAGTATGTACCTTTATTAATATTGTGAAAGTGTAATTACTTTAGTTACAGCATTTTTCCTTTACCACGATGTGAAACTTCGCTATATTTCAGGCCCAAACCTCTGTCTCATGGCAGGTATGTAGAAACGAGCGACGATTCCAAGCAAAACAACGATCGAAAGGAATGTGGAGTGTGTTAAAAGTTCGCCAGCATTCCGTTGGTGCTTATATATTGCTAATATGCCTGTCCTAGCTCACTATATGAAAATGCCCCCGTCGTGCATCTTTACAAGTGGTTAAAAAAACGTTCGAAACGTAAAGAATAAAGTACGTGGGCTACGAAGGGAGTATTTTCTTATTATTTCCTATGTTTGGCAGTTTTTATCGCGCATCTGTTCTTTGACTTCCCCCTATTTGCAAAGATTTGGAGCGTGCGGGTGATGATTTGAACACAGAACACGCATCTTCGCACATATTCACGAGCAGAAGGAATAAAGCAGTACTTATTTATTGCAAATCGGACTATATTATGTGACTTTCAATTTATTTTGATCGTCTGCAAGTACAAGGAGTTACTTCTCCAGTGTTACTGCGTAATACTTGCCGTCTCTCTTGGTTTTCCACATGTCCTTCGTTCGTTTGGCACACAAACCCCCATGCTGGAAAGCGCCGGCGCCGGGTTCGCGCTAACAGTGTCTGACAGTGCACATAAATACATGTACGAAGCGGTTTTAGTACCGTTTTTCATGCCACGATTTTAAAATAAAGACGCCGTAACTGACCAATTATTTCATCTGCGTGTCTGGGGAACGTTCCAATGTGCCTAGTAGGTACGAATTATTCGTGATATTTGCTCTTATAATCGAGCGCAGGGAGAAAATGCACTCGCTTTTTTCCGTAGAAATGCATTATCGGAAGTCAATTTCGGACTGCTTGCTGTCTGCTTCAATTTGCAACAGCACACTAGCGCCAGCTGAGCCTCTAGCGTTTATTGTAATAACTCTATGAACCATGGCAACGTTACTGAAACACTCAGTTGGGAAACTCCCATAGAGACAGCTTTGAAAAAGTGGCCCCAAACTGTCTCCGAGCACCGAGCTAATGACGAACACAACGCCACCATTTCTCCCGCAGCGGCCACTCGACAAACTGCACGTGACTTCTAGTTTGGCTTTAAGAACAGATACAGCGGTAGAGGTTACAGGGGTGCCACCCCTGTCTCCCCGGCGGACGCGTCGCGTTGAGCAACCGAAGTTAAAATGCACCTAGGGCGGGACGTGCTACCTGAAAGGCCCGCTGAGGCATGGTTGTATAAAAACAATATTAATTGTGCCGCAAAACCCTGCAAACTAAAGATTTTAAAAACATAACGCGCCCCTCTTTTGGTACTAAACTCCAATAAATTTCATACAAAAAGAGCCTTTTCCGTTTGTTTTTACGCAAAAACAGGCTTTCAAAAAGCTCAAGGTGACCACAGTACAGACAAATGATAAAGAGTGGCGCTGTTGTCGCATTTAGCTCGGTCTCGGTGTACGCCAGCGGCCCAGGTTTCGACGGCGAGTTTCCCAACTGAGTGTTTTAGTAACGTTGACCATGGTAACTGTCTAGCCCCGAGAGCGAACACAAGCGTCGCTGCGGTCGCCGCGCCCTGATTGGGTGAGGTGTATCGTGACGTCAGGGCGATGACTCCGCTCCGCGATCTCGGATCGGGTCGCTTCCCAGCACCGGTTTCCTGGTTTGGCGTTGTGTGCCGCAAGCTCTTCGAGGAGCTGGAGTTCGTTTACCCAGAGTACAAGACGTTGAGTTACGCCGATATTGACGTGCTTCCGTACATTTTATAAGCCTGCTCGTCCCTTTTACCTTTAAAATTGGGTTACAAATCCCGAAAGCTATCGGCCGATGAACCTCCCCGGCCGTCCACACGACACAAGGCAATTTTGCGATGGATCGGTGAAGCGGTGGCGCAAGTGTTTCAGACGCTGGAATTCTGTTCCTTGCGTGTTCATGATTTAGGACGATATTACATCCCGCTTTCAAGGCATTTGAAGTGGCATTTATATAATGGGCCTTTGGGTGGTCGGCAAATTAGCTCGCGACCCCGACTTTGCGCTGCCACTCTGCATGCGCTGGTTCGCAGATGTTTTAAAGGCCCTGTGTCTGATTATCTTTGAAGTGCTCGTGGAAGAAGGTTGTTTTACATAAATATTCGCGTCTCCAGCTCGACGCTCGCCCCCCCGCGGCGGAAAAGGGAAGCGCTTTAGTGAGGGTCCCCCGATTCTCCTGCTCAGCGGGCACGGCGGAACTGCTCGCGATCATGGCTCGCGAAATGTCATTTCCGAGTGCAAACAACACTCTTCACTGTCCCAACTTAGTGCTGCAGCCGGTATGGGAGTGTACCTTACTGGAGAGTTTTAGTATTGCGCGTAGAAGCAAACGCAAGCGGTGTGTGTTTGCGTTGGAGTTGCGTGCCTCACGCTGTGCGTGCGCCTCATCGCCATGCGCCATACAAGACCGCGATTTGGGGCTCCGCGCACGCGCAGTGTGCAACACGCAAAGCTAACGCAAACACACAGCGCTTGCGTTTTAAAATTTACTACTGTTTCACCGGCTCCCAACGCCAACGAAACGTGCTGCAGTGAGCAGACGTGCAAGTAGGCGTTCTTTCGAACTGGAAAGGCTGATATTGGCAAAACGACAGGGCGTAAAAATGAAAGTAACCAAATGTTATGGAAATATTATTAATTAAAAAAAAGTTTTTTTTTTTTTGTTTTTGTTTTTTACTTTTGGACATTTAGTCTGGAAGGATATTGGCGGCGACTTTGGACGTTTTTTAACGTAATTTTACATGGACTTCTCATAATAGCTAGAATGTTTTCATTAATTTTAGACTATTTTTATTTGATCACTTGGTAATTAAAAATGCTGCAATTGGCACCCGTGATGATAATTACGACACTTTTGTTGTCATATTTTGTTCGCGCGTTGGAAATTCGATCATAAGGAACAAACTATATAGAGCCTAACAAATTACGTATAAATCTGAATTTTAATATTATTATTAATTATTAATACAAATCGCGGCAATGTTTGCCCCCAGTTAACGCCACGATCACGAAGATCGCTTTTTAGCCATAATAGTCTTTCCGGAAAGGTATAATTTTGTTTTCTTTTTAGCATATGAAAAACTCTGACATCGTTATCAAGGTAGACAAACAGTCAAACACTGGATGCAATATAAAGTCCTAATCGCCACGCGTTGCTATAAAAAACACACATTTCAGCTGGCTCGGACTCTGTCTTTGGGTTGTTGCAGTGAGAACAGCGTTTATTAATTTATACGTTTTGTGGATATTGTAAAAATTGGAATTATTCCCTTATTTTTGTGCGGGGAATCATGTTAAAAATCATCTAAATACCCCAAAACCCATTAAAACGCCCGGAGTTCATTATTTTCCATGACAATTATTTGACCGAGAAAAGGCAGCGAGAACGCACAAATATCAGTACTGATTTTTTCAACAACTACAAAATTCTATGTTACCTATAAGGTGTATGAAAGACCCTGTCTATTTAAAGGGACAGTGAAATCTCCAAAATATTGTGAAGCGTCTGAATCGAACATGTATGTCACAAAATAAAGTTTCTGCGAACAACTTCTTTAACTAAATGATTCTGATGCGAGACACATCTTGAGCTATGAAAGAATTCGAAATTAAGACATATATCGAGATATTAAATCCAAAGTAGAAGTTAGTTTCGGTTTCGCTCCAGAATTAAAGCGTGCCTCCTGGCGTAAGTACTACGCTAAACACCGTTCTTGTTTTGCGGATAAAGAAGTGACCGGCGCTCATAACACCCTAGCTTCCTCGTATTACCAGAAATAATTAGTGTCGCTCAGTGAAGCCAGCACACTAGGCAGCCTCAACAGCGGCACGCATCTCCGACCCTCACTATAACCGCCATTTTGAAAAATGAGTGGCGCCACCTATCGTTAGTTGGAGTCGCGAATAGCTTCTTCGTGAATTACTTATATAGTTTATACACGTATGCAGGCATATTTCTTAGAAGATGCACAATTATTGGAAATTAGTTTGTATAATAGCAGCAAAGACGGCCGGATGGACCTTTTCCAAATACCGACGGCACCAGGCGGTGGCTGCACGAACTAAATATCAAGGAAGTGACCTACCTGCGCTACCAATCGATAATGGGAGCTACGCTACCAGTTGCTTCGCTCTCTGAGCAGTGTCGCGTGCCCAACGCGACTGTAAAGAGGGAAATCCGTAGCGTCCACCGAAACGTCGTGTTTTTCTTTCCGTCCACTTTCTTTTTTTGTGTAACACAATTATATATATGCTGCAATTGCGTGTTCTACTCGTCGATCTACAACCTTATTCCGAATTTCCTCGTTTTTTCGTGCCGACTTCCACCGCTTGGCATCGGGCGCTCGCGCGTGCGCAGAACGCTTCTCGGAAAAGGTCCAGTTGCCTCTATGATATGTATTGAACTGCCTAAAATATGCACAGCAATAGTGCCGTAATTTGGAATGCTTATACTTTTTCCTGATATTTTTTCCCAGCCTTGGGTATTGGGAAAATACATAGTTTAGTCTGAATTGTCATTTCCAATTAAAAGAGACACCGTTACAGGTCTCCAAAAGCTTCCTCAGCCTCCAAACTCCCTAAAGCTGAACTCTCTGACAACAGAGGAAAACATGATTAAAAGCAAGCATTCGAACGTCTTTCCAATGGTAGATGCAGCACTGGTAGCAGAAAATGTGGATCTTGTGAAGGGCGACAGTCAGCGTGAAAAAAGCTTCTGGTATTCTAGCCTCAGGACAATTCGATTTAAGTAAAATCTCAATTTTAGCGCTTAAGGGACTAATAACGAGCTAAACACCTTCGCTTACGTTTGTTATACATTACTTGAAGGTTGGTATAAACAAATTCACAGATACAACCCGTGTAGTCCATTGCAACACTATCCGAATCCAGCAAAGGTCAAATGCGAGCAATGTATATAATAAATGTTCCTTGTTTTTTTACTTTGCCCCTGCACTTGGGCTATCTTACTTGTGATTCTCTCCCCATGGCCCAGACTGTATTTAGCATGTTGATCGAGCAGCATGCAGCTTTTCTGCTTCGGCGATCTTGTTTAAAAACAGAGATACAAAAAAAAAAAAAAATAGTACACATAACCTGCCAATTCATTCAGACCATCAGCAGCATTTATTGTGCGAGATGTAAATCTATAGTGATGCTCCTGCAATTGTGGCCGTATTTATTTATTTTCATATACCAGCTCCGATTCGTGCGTTGCCTGCCCTGTCAACCTTGCTTAAAATGTTGGTTGAAGTTTCGCCTGTAGTTACAGGCCATACCTCAATAAAGGCACATATAAAAATTTACACTTCCTACGAAAAACACGCCAAAAAACATTAAATAGAAAGGAGCGCGCCGACAGCTAGCGTCGTCACAGCCTCTACAAAGCGAGCGGGGCGAGTCGGGGAAAAATTCTCTCCTCGCCGTGACGTCACCCCGGTTTGCCGTAAGGGGGCGCCACGCGAACTTCTCGGGGCTATATCTCGTAAGATGGCCGACGGTGGCCTCATTTTTGGTGCGGGGAAGCGCGATCCAGCAATTGTCATAGAGATCAGTGAGGTGGCGCCACTCATTTTTCAAAATGGCGGAGATGCGTGCCGGCTATTGAGCCTGTCTAGTGTGATGGCCTCACTGAGCGACGCAAATTATTTCTGGTAATACGAGGAAGCTAAGGTGTTATGAGCGCAGGTCACCTCTTAACCTTGAGAACAAAGACGGTGGTTAGCGTAATATTTACGCAAGGATGAGCGTTTTAATTCTGGGGAGAAACCGAAACTCACCTCTATTTTGGATTCAATTTTTCGATATAGGTCTTGATTTCGGATTCTTAACTCAAGATGTGTCTCACATCGTAATTATTTAGTTAGAGAAGTTGTTCGCGGAAACTTTATTTTGTTACATACATTTTCGACCCAGGCTGATATTTGTAGTTGTTGAAAAAATCACTCCTGATACTTGTGCGTTCTCGCTGCCTTTTCTCGCTCAAATAATTGTCATGGGAAATAATGAACTGCGGGCCTTTTAATGGGTTTTTGGGTATCTAAATAATTAATTGGTTTAAAATTATTCCGAGCACAAGAATAAGAGAATAATTCCAATTTTTACAATATGTCCACAAAACGTATAAATTAATAAACGCCGTTCTCACCGGAACAACCCAAAGACGGTATCCGAGTCAGACAGCTGAAGTGTGTGTGTGTGTGTGTGTGTGTGTGTGTGTGTGTGTGTGTTTGTTTATAGCAACGCGTGACGCATAGGACTTTATATTACATCCAGTGTTTGACCGTTTCTCTATCTTGATAAAGATGTCAAAGTTTTTCATATGCTGAAACATATGCTCACTGAACCTCGTCCCGAACAACCTCGGTAATGGAGATTGAGGCCGGGCGCTGAGCAGTCGGCAGCAGCTTCTTAAGCTCCTCCCGGACGATGTCGTGAATAAGTTTACGAATGCCCGTGGTGTCGTGGGCAAGGTCGCAAAGGGACTGCGAAATCGCGCTGACGCCGGGTAGTCTCTGATAGTGGCTGGCTCGGGCTTGCAGTGCACGCTCGATATTTGTGGCTTCAGTGACGAATCCTTGAACGGACGTCGGTGGGTTGCGTACGAGTCCACCGAAGATGTCCTTCACGCCGCGCATCAGAATACGCAGCTTCTTTTCGTCGGTGGCCTGGGGGTCGGCGCGGGAGCTCAGGCGCAGGACGTCTTCCACGAAACTCGTGACGCTCTCATTGGGGCGCTGGGTCCTGGATTGCAGCAGATCTTCGGCCCTCTCTCTCCGATGTTGATTGGCGAACGTACGCGTCAGCTCGTTCTTGCAAAGCTCCCATGAAGTCAAGGAAGCTTCGTGGTTATCGAACCAGCGCCTTGTAGTCCCTTCAAGTGAGAAATAGAGGTTCTACTGGCGCTGTTCGTCACTCCACCCGTCGTGGCGAGCCACGCGTTCGTACTGGTTGATTCAGTCTTCGACGTCCTCGTAGGTCTCGCCGAGGAAGGGAGAAGGCGTTCGCGGAGCGACGGGCAGGACGACGACGGGCGGGGTGGTCATTGTCGGGATCTTCTCCTTCGCCTTGTGCTGCAGGGGTCCGGATTCCGGGAGTTGGACTTTGGTACGGCGACTTCTTCGGGCTTCGGCGTCCTCGACGAAGGGTAGCCTTCCGGGGCTGAGCACGTCGCTTGGCCGGGATGTCTTCGGAGGGGTACGCTTAACGGGCATAGAATGCACTACCCCGCACCTCCACCAACATGTCACGAATGACAGGTGTTAAAGCGATAATAACTGAAGAAACTAAATGTTTAAGGGGGGCGAACTTGTGCCCCAAAATAAAAAGGAAACAGAAGATAACAGCAGAGCGTCGTGGGCGTCGAAGTCGGCGAAAGAGCAGAGTCGAACGCTGGGGCGAAACTGACTGTGGCTCGCCACGCAGAGCCCCTTATGTTCATGCGTGGGCTTCTCGAATAATCGGCGTAGAAAGTTCGACGCGTAGAACCATTCGGACCTCGAACAAGCAACAGGATTCTCGAATTTACCAGAATACTAGTCTGCAGGAATAAACAAAGAGATGCGTCGCTCCCAGGAATCGAACCCTGGCTTTTCGCGTGGGAGCCAGGTACAATAACCGTTAGGCCACGCGTGCGCTGTCTACTTGGCCAGCTGCGCGCGCGGCAATATGAGTCAAAGGGTGTAACGATACACCCTTTTAGAGCGCAGCTCTTAGGGGCCCGTTTCCGGCTTGAGCGGCGTCGGCGTCGCCGTCGCCGTCGCCGTCGGCGTAACCGCGCGGTGCATTATGGGTAAATTTCCCCGTTAAATCTAGCGGAAAAATTTCCCCGCTAGATTTAGCGGAAAAATTTCTCCGCTAAATCTAGCGTAAAAATTTTCCCCGATAGATTTAGCGGAAAAAATTCCCCGCTCAATCTAGCGGAAAAATTTCCCCGCTAAATCTAGCAGGAAAAATTCCCCGCTAAATGTAGCGGAAAAATTTCCCCGCTAAATCTAGCGGAAAAATTTCTCCGCTAAATCTAGCGGAAAAATCTAGCGGGAAAAATTCCCCGCTAAATCTAGCGGAATAATCTTTCCGCTAAATCTAGCGGAAAATATTCCCCGCTAAATCTAGCGGAAAATATTCCCCGCTAAATCTAGCAGAAAAATTTTCCCGCTAAATCTAGCGGAAAAATTTTCCTGCTAGATTTAGCGGAAAAATTTCCCTGCTAAATCTAGCGGAAAAATTTTTCCCGCTAGATTTAGCGGAAAAAATTCGCCGCTAAATAGCGGAAAAGTTTCCCCGCTAAATCTAGCGGAAAAATTTCTCCGCTAAATCTAGTAGAAAAATTTCACCGCTAAATTTAGCGGAAAAATTTCTCCGCTAAGTCTAGCGGGAAAAATGCCCCGCTAAATCTAGCGGAAAAATTTCCCCGCTAAATCTAGCGGAAAAAATTCCGCGCTAAATCTAACGGAAAAATTTCCCCGCTAGATTTAGTGGAAAAAATTCCCCGCTAAGTCTAGCGGAAAAATTTTCCCGTTAAACCTAGCGGAAAAATTTTCCCGTTAAACCTAGCGGAAAAATTTTTCTGGCACGTCATTTGGTATCTATATGTCAACATTAGCTCTTGTATTTTCTTATTTATGAAATGGAATCGGACTGCGAATGTATCGACGATACAAGATTATGGCTTTAGAGACGATGTAAGTTCATCCCATTCTAACGTTTTTATCGCTAATAAAGGGCAGTCAACACCATTGCGACATATGCAAATTTCAACTGACGCAGTGAGGCTATCGCAGTCGTGCTTCTCGCTGATGCGCACGCTCGTTTCTACAAAGCCGACCCGCATGTAAGCGATTTAGCGTGCGACGAAACGAGCGACGGCGACAACGGCGAGAGTCAGCGACGAAGATTTTTCACTGTCGCCTGTTGCATCGCTCGATTTTTTGGGTTTCTAGAAAACGTCGCTCACCGTCTTGGTCGCTTGCTTCCGTCGCTTCCATGCGGTTTTCCTCGTCGCGCGACTGCCAGAGCGACAGCGAAGCGGGTCACCGTCGCGTGTCTCGTTGCTCGCCGAATCGCTTGCATGCGGTTTATACTTAATATCGAGGCGCCAATGCTTCAGTGTTGTGTGAATGGGAATCAATTGAATATAAACCGCATGTAAGCGATTTGGCGAGCGACCAGATAAGCGACGGCTACCCGCTTCGCTGTCGCTCAGTCAGTCGCGCGACGGAGCAAGCGACCAAGACGGTGAGCGACGTTTTCTAGAAATCCCAAAACCGAGCAATGCGACGGGCGACAGTGAAAAATCTCCGCTGCTCGTCTCGTCGCACGCTAAATCGCTTATATGCGGGTCGGCTTTACAGAAACGAGCGTGCGCATGCAGCGAGAAGCACGACTGCGATAGCCTCACTGCGTCAATTGCAATTTACATATGTCGCAATAGTGTTGACTTCCCTTTATTAGCGACCAAAACGTAAGAATGAGATGAACTTACATGGTCATTGAAGCCTCATAATCTTGTATCGTCGAACCATTCGCTGTCCGATTCCACTCCATAACTAAGGAAATACAAGAGCTATGTCGAAATATAAATATCAAATGATTAAATGTAAGTCCTTAGCAGGGTCGTAACCAGGGGGGGGGGGGGGGGGGTTAGGGGGTTCTGACCCCCCCCGAAATTTTTTTCTGTGTACGGCCCTGGTCGGTGCACTTGCAGCCAGCCGATTTTAATCTCCACCTCTGCGCACGCGCAGTGGCGCCGGTCGGCTACCGGGTACCAAACCGGGACCGGTTCTCCGGTTTGCTATAACTCTCCATTATATGCCGCCGATGCACATGATTCATAGGCGAAAATAAGACAATAGACATTTTCAAAATGGCCGCCATTGTCCCCGAAACCCCCCCCCCCCCCCCCCCCCCGAAATTTTTTTCTGGGTACGGCCCTGGTCCTTAGTATAGAAAAGACTTATAGAAAATACAAGATTTCAACGCGGAATGTAAAAAAAAAAACACGAAAACGAGGCTCCGGTAGTGGTCTGTGCAGCACACAACGCGGAGCAACGGCGAGGAACTGAAGGTCGGCTATGGCGGCCCGGAAAGCACGCGAAGGGCGCGCCGACTGGTGGCAGCTCGAGTAACTGACTCGCTGAAAGCGTCTATACTGCTTTACGCAAATACATGACTCAAAATTAGTTTTTTTTAGTTCTTATTGGCGAAGGGTGTTTGGGTGGAACACTCTGTGCTCTTCTAAAAGAAACTGTGCCCAGACCAATATTTTTCAAGCGTTGCAAAGGGCTGAAATTGGTTTCAGATAGCATTGACCTCAAGCACAGTTGACGGATGTTGCGCTTTAATGAAGATTTGTTCAACCCTGACAAAATAACTGCAGTGACTTTCCCAAAACAACCCCCGAGCTTTTTTGCACAAAACAAAATTTATACCTCGGCAGCGACAAAAAAAAAAAAGCGTTTGTAAAGTGAAGTTGACACCGCCCGTGTTGCTTCATTCGACGTCCGCTACGTAAGTTTTTGCTGCTGCCTACATCGAAGTTTTAGCCACCGCGATGAACCTAACTATACCACTGTTAACCATAGCCTTCAATTATGGTTATTTGCGTAGATTATTAAAACTGACATCTTTCTGCTGATGAAAATAATCCCTGGAGAAGGAGGACAAGGGGGACAAATGACAAACACAAATCTCCAAACACAGCTAGGTGACTGGTGCGCGACCGAAAAAATCCGCCTAGTCCGGGGATCGAACCCGGGACCTCTCCATTACAGGTGGAGCGCTCCACCAACTCAGCTAACCAGGGGTTAGACGTCCGTAGAGCAAACGGGTTTTATCAGCGGCCACCAGTCTAACACCAACAAAGGTGAAGCTTGAAATTTAAGGTTATGATTAGAATGCAATTAAATGCAAAGGTGCAAGCGAGCTGGACAAGAATGATGATCCGTTTGTTTCCCAGTTCATCGCAAGATTTTTTTTTATTTTCGTGTATAGTTGCCCTTTTTGAATTTCTAATCATTGTGTATAGTCTTGTGTATACATCTATTTTTTCTGCAATTTCATATATATTATCTCGACATTCATTGAGGGTATCTTCCAAACGAGGAAGTTCAAGTTCTCTATAAAAATGCTCGCCAAAGTTTCATTGATATCTTCTAACTCTAGATCAATATTAAGATTTATTGAATTGATTGAAGTAATGAGTGGCAAACTCAGCTTATCCAATAATTGTGCAAGATCAAATGTTTTCGCATATTGATCTTTTATCGTCTCAGTTTGATATTATTTAAGTTCTTTTGTAGAAGGTCCTAAGATTAATTACATATAACTTCTCAATGATTCCTTCGCTTCTTTATTATGTATCACTCGATTGATGGCTTTCTTATATTTATAACGTCCCTTATTAACGTGTTGACAAATTTTACTGGATCCATTTAAATAGACAAACATTTTATACTTGTATTATTTTCAGTGGACTTAAAATATTTCATCGTACTATATTAAAGGCTATTCAGAGTTTGTATCAGAGCCAAAAAATATCAATGGGTATTAGTGTAACCATTTCGACATATAGTATATGGTCCAAGTGGGTTTGGCAAAACAAATTATGTATTTAATTTGCTGTTTGACTAAGCTTATTACAGAAGGCTGCATGTGTAAGCGAACATGTTGAGTGAACATTATATGAATTCCTTCAGAATATTTATAAGAAGCTCAGCGAAAAGACAGGTGAACAACTAGCATTCTTCAGTAATTATGAAATTGATATAATAGAGGTTAATGATTTGGATGAATCTAAACGAAATCTCACAATTATTGATGATTTCTGAAATACTCGAGATAAAAAAATGATTGGAAAAAAGTTTCTCATTTGTTTACAATATCAAGCAAGAATTGCTCAAGGAATTGTAACTATATCACTTTGTTCGTATTTAAAGATAGAAGGGATATGACAATATCTAAAAGAAAATTTTCATTATTTTAACTTTAAAAGGTTTGCACCCATATAACAGAACACAAATATAATGTTTTGCTAATTGATAAAATAAATAATGAGTATAGAATAAGTTTTGATAACACATATTTAACTTAAATAAATGTTTAGAACAAGATACTGAGTTTTAAAGACAATACAGGAATTAGAGGAGATCCGGGGATTGAATTTCAATTACATGATCAGGAACATTATGGTATAAAAGAGAACAAGTTGGTAAATGTTAAGAATCCTGGTGAGAACTTCTTGTAACTTTCGAGACAAAAAATAAGGTGAACATTGGAAAGTCAAAGAATTAAAAAAAAACACAGAAAGAACAACAACAACAGAAGAACCAGAAGAAAGCAATAAAAATAATTTTATCAAAATAAGGGAAAGCCATGAAAAATTAAAAGAAAACTTTGAAAAACCAAAAATGTGTATAGCATATATAGATCAATTTGAGTTAGGCTCTGAAAATATACCATTTGAACCAGTTGAGGGGATGTTCTTGACAAAAATAATACAAAAAAATGGTTTATACCATATTAAACTTGTATATCCGAAAAAAAACAACACATTGAAATAATTCGTATGATAAGTTGGGAATTAGATTGTTGGTTACAGGAAGATATATTAGTCCGATCCAGCAACTTTCTTGAAGTATCGCTTACAAGCCTCTTTCATAATACTGATAAAATTTATTTTAAGATAAAAGGCGACAACATCACACTCAATAATTGGTCTTATGATTCATTTCATTCATTCATTCATTTGTTTATTTTCTGTGCTCATGAACAGCTTGACGCATTCATAAGATGCACAACAAAATGTTCACAGGTTAGTTACAAAAGTCTTAAAAGCTACGAAATGTGGGTGAAAAACAACAATATCTGCTCCACTGAGGGTATTGTTGAAGTGTTGAATAGGGGGCATGGGACTAGTCTGGATGATGTGATTAACATGGAAAGTCGGAGAAACCCGCAAAACTCGACTCGGAAAGTAAATATTATTAGCAGATGGGAGATCGGGGCAATCAATTATTTATGAATACATTTATACAGGAAAACAAGATCGCGATCACGCCGTCTTGAACTCAGAGTAGAACATTTGCATCGTTCCAACAGTCTCGCATAAGAATAATAAAGAAATAGTCCAATAAACAATTCGAAAAAAAGACGCTTTTGAACATTTTCAATAATCTCTTGGCTTGTAGAACTAATAAATTCCAGACTACGCTAGAAAACTCCAACTTCGTCCGGATTAAAGTGAAATATAAACGTAGAATACAGGTTGATGTGGAGAACTCACGCGTGATTCTAGAAATTACTCCCAGCTTACGCAACGAGTCATTTATAAGGTTGTTAACATGTACAGTAGAGTATAACGAAGAGTTTATGTATACACCAATATCACGCGGACACTCAACTCTTCGCAGTGGATTATTGCCAATCTAGTAACAAAAGTTAATTTTTTTCTACCTCTCTACACAGACATAATGACGGTTTTAGAAGGATTGAGCGTTAGCATGTTATGACGACACCAACTGCACACACGCCTAACATCCTCCATAAGTTTTTCACAATCCTCCAAGGAAATGATCTGCCTAAACAACTTGGCATCATCTGCATAATGCAAGATGACTGAATTGCGAACAATTGAGCTCAAATCATCAATATCAACATTTTAGAAAATAATGTTCATATGCTAAGGCAGTGGTTCTCAGCCATGGATGTGTCGGGGACCCCTTGCGGACCGCTGGCAGTGATGGGGGACCCCTTCCAGCGGGGGGGGGGGGGGGGGAGGGGAGGGGAGGGGAGGGGAGGGGAGGGGAGGGGAGGGGAGGGGAGGGAGGGAGGGAGGGAGGGAGGGAGGGGGGGGACGTTAGTAAGTTAACACATCTCGAGCATGAAACAGGTGCCTTTTATTGCTACGTAGCAGAAAAACATAAAACAAAGGTGCCACATCACTTCATTCTGGTCAGTTCATCAATACGTGGCACACTCGCGCTTCAAACTACAAAAAACGTGCCAACTAAAAAAAAAAAATTTTTTTTTGTTGAGGGTTTTGCGGACCTCAGATGTAGCTTCGCGGATCCCCTGGGGTCCGCGGACCCCTATTTGGGAACCGCTGTGCTAAGGAACTGATTCCATCTTCTAAGGTAACTAACTCTTTTATGATCCTGGAACATTAGGTCTTTCTTCGTTTCTGTGTTGGTGTGTATTTTATAATTTTTTGATCTTATCAAATTTTGGTTTATGGCTACATTTTTTTAATCTTATAATACTTTTTTCGTAATCGTCAAAGTGTAGATCATTTTTCACTACACATTTTCTAACTCCTTCGGCCTTCTTTGAGATTACTGTACCATAAACTTTATATGAATAACGTTTCGGTCTGTTCCACAAAATGCCCTTAGTATATTTTCATTCAACTCATCTTTAAACTTACCAATTAATTTTTTTATTATTCTCTGAAAATTCCTCATGGTGTGTTGGATAATCAGAGGTATGAAAATACTCCTTAATTTCTTCGGTATCTTTGTCGATGTCTTCAGTTTGAATGCTATACATTAAATTATATCTGTCTTTATATAGAATCTTTATCCCCACACTGTATGTCTTTTTTATAACATTAGAGTGAACGTCGACATTAAGGTGTTTTACGCATCTAAAACTGACATTCCAATATATATTGGCTTGTCAGCAACATTTTTGTTGTGGAAATGAAAAGAAACCCAATCCTCACTGAATATTTTTCTAGATTTGAAGATTACTTTATTTTTACAAGTTTCTAAGCTTTTTAAGATTTGAAACTAATTTTTAAGCTCTCTGTCTGACATTCTTCATCGTTTTTCCGTACACGGTATTGTCTATTAACTTAAATCTTCTAGAAAGGTATTTTGCTTTAACCCCGCAGTTTTGGGTTTAGATATATGTAATCCTTGATAAACGGTTTATTTGAATCTAAGAATTCCGTGTATCTTGGTTACTTTTGTTCCAAGTTTAATGTATTTCTTTAAGGCCACTTATCGAACAACGTATTAATTTTTATCTGCTATGGTTAAGAGAAGTTTGTTTGTTGATTTTATTGGGGCCATTTGAAAAGCATTATGCTTATCGTGTAATTATTCGGGATATTTAAGATCGATTTCGAGGATGTAACCATATTCTTTTGATAAGGACTGATGAGGATCTATAAATTCGAAATCATCATATGGTAACGGTTGGGATAACCCAATCCGTATGCGTAATTTGCATATAAGTACACAGATAGTTTGATGGTTTGGTTGAATCGTAATCTGTAGATATTATTTGCTTCCGGATATTTGTGTGTTACATTGGTCATTGCACCTTTCATTTCTTTTTCTATCATAAGGAACATATGCATATCTGTAATCTTTTGAAGTTCAATTTTAGTCAATTTTTACATCGCGTCCAACTCAAAATCTTGAGTCGTATGGTACCAACATGGGTCTAATTTATATGTTTCCAGACAAACATCTCGGACATTCTCGAATACATCTGCGAGCAATAATGCAACTTGTTTGAGATAAATATTCGAGTATTCTCCTTATGTTTTACAGTATTTTTTATAGACGATTAATCCTCTTTCGTATTTTTGTCCTTTTATTTCATCTCCTGACATCTTACGTTTAAATTTATCTTTTGACGGAAATTCAGTTTTATCATATCTTTCAAAAGAATCCATGTAATCATATGGAAATACACCTTTTTGTAACAGGATGTCATCATTGAGATATTTGGAGGCCTCCTGTCACTGTTCCTTAGATATGTTGCAAATGAGTTCACTCAAACTCATGTTTATAAATTTAAAATTATCAAGTCATCTTAGTTCAATTGATTTTTATAACAGATTTTTTACTTTTTTGAAACATATATTTTTCTTTGTTGTATCGAAGGAGCTTCCACTTTGGTTTGTCCTATCGTAGGATTGTTTTATAAATAGATGACAGTCATATCCGGATAAGTTATGAAAGTAAACTGGAATAAACCTTGATGCCTAATAATAATAATAATAATAATAATCTTTATTTTTCGGGTGCCCTAAAACGGCCGAGCGGCCTTCTCTTAGGTACACCAACTCGTACAATAAAAACTCTTAAACAAAAATCCTACTCATTAAAAAGAAATAGATATGCGTATACACTGACGCGCTATGAAGTGACGAAAAGTTCGTCCAACTGACAGCGAAATGTAGGCAGGGGTGTGGTGATGTCAACTTGAGGTGGCACAATGCTGTTATACAATGTCTGTAAACGAGAAAGAGGTGACACACGGCATGGTGAGCAAATATCAAAACAGGTGAGCTGTCTCGTCGCACGGAAAAGAACATGGAAATGGATTTTACTAATAAGCCATGAAGAATCAATGGCACCATTAATGATCTTATGCAGGAATACCAAGTCAAGGACTGCTCTTCTGTGTGATAAAAGCTTCAGCGAAAATCTATTCAGTAAGCATTCATAGTCATAATACACGCGTCGTCCAATCCATCTATCATAAACAATTCGAACAAATCTTTTTTGCACACGTTCTATGATCAAAGCCTGTGTTACAGAAATTGAATTCCAAATCACAGAAGCAAACTCAAGCCTTGAAACCCCTAAGGAATGAAAAAGATGTATTGAACAATGGGGCTTTTTTAAAATGCTTGGTCAAACGCGATATGACTCCTTGAACTTTCATTGCAGAGCTGACAACAAAAGAGACATGATTTTTAAAAGTTAATCCGCAGTCAATGAACACACCTAGATCCCTTACAATTGACACTCGTTCAATCGGATTTCCCTGAATAATGTCACGGGTGGTGACTAATAAACAAGAAATAAACAGGAATAAATAAACGTTTAATGTGGCGAACTTGTGCCAAAAATAAAAGGGTAAAAAAGAAAGATAACAACAGAGCGTCGCGGGCGTCGAAGGCGGCGAAGCAGCACGATCAAACGCTGAGGCGAGACTGACTCGACAAGGTCGCGGGCGGCCTCTTATCTAGAGTACGTCGCTATCTCGAAGATTCGGCGAAAGCGGCTCGAGCGTCGCGTGATCGGGGCGAGGATGAACACGCACTTTCTAGAAAACAAAAGCAGAAGATACATGGATATAAATAATAGAAGTTACGTGCGTGCGCTACATGAATAAACGGGAACTTTCTGGAGGTCCGAGACCGAGCGTTGCTTTCTCAGCCCTGCGCGCGGCATTACTCCCCCCTTTAAGAGTGCATCGCCCGGATGCAGTGTAAAACAAAACAAAATAAAAAAGAACGATAAACTCAAGAGTCTTTCGGAGCATGCACATAAGGTCCACAGTCCTATCGAGCGTAGTACGGCTTCAGGCGCACGACGTGGACGACCTCAGGTCGTGGTGGGCGGCGTGACGATGTTCGTGTTCCGTCGGGCATCACCTCGTAGTTCAGCTCGCCGAGGCGACGAAGTACCTTGTAAGGTCCAAAGTACCGTTTCAGCAGTTTCTCACTGAGGCCGTGGCGACGGATGGGCGTCCAAACCCACACCCTGTCTCCGGGCTGGAAGTGAACGTCCCTGCGACGAAGGTTGTAGCGGCCCGCGTCGGCGCGTTGCTGGTCTTGAATCCTGAGTCGGGCGAGCTGGCGGACTTCTTCGGCCCGTTGAGCAACCACCTGGGCGTCGTCGCTCTCACTGTCAGCTGGCTCATGGGGCAGCATCGCGTCCAGCATGGTCGTTACTTTGCGCCCATGCACCAGTTGAAAGGGTGTCACTCCGGTGGTCTCTTGTACGGCCGTGTTGTAGGCAAATGTGACGTACGGCAACACCTCGTCCCATGTCTTGTGCTCCACGTCGACGTACATGGAGATCATGTCGGCGATGGTTTTGTTGAGTCTCTCCGTCAGCCCGTTGGTCTGCGGGTGGTACGCCGTGGTGCGACGATGGCTGGTGTGGCTGAGACGAAGGACTTCTTGCGTCAGCTGGGCCATGAATGATGATCCACGGTCTGAGATCAGGACTTCGGGAGCGCCGTGCCGGAGGACAATGGACTCGATGAAAAACTTGGCGACTTCAACAGCCGTTCCTGATGGAAGGGCTTTTGTCTCGGCGTACCGCGTGAGATAATCGGTTGCGACGATTATCCATCGGTTTCCTTGCGTCGACGGTGGGAAAGGTCCGAGTAAATCCATACCGATTTGCTGGAATGGGGCAGATGGCGGCGCAATAGGCTGAAGAAGTCCTGCCGGTCTCGTCGGTGGCTTCTTCCTTCGTTGACACTCGTGGCAAGATCGGGTGTAGTGGTGTACTGTCTTCGCAAGCTTGGGCCAGTAGTACTTTTCGCGTATCCTCGCAAGAGTCCTGCTGTAACCAAGGTGTCCCGCCGTCGGGTCATCGTGGCAGGCTTGAAAAATTTCTTCTCGAAGACTGGAAGGGATCACCAACAGCCACGCCGTGTTGCTGTCGCTGAAGTTCTCCTTGTACAGTACGCCTTGTCGGATGGAGAAGGTTGGCAGTGTTCGAACAAAACCGCGGGGAACGGCGCTTCCTTGCCCCTCTAGGTGTTCGATGAGTGCTCGCAGCTCAGGGTCGTCTCGTTGGAGTGCTGCCATGTCGCTTACATCCAGAGCGCCGAGGAAACACTCATCGTCGTCCTCTTTGGTGCAGGCAGGACCGGCCTCGACTGGGGCCCTTGACAGGCAGTCGGCGTTATTGTGCTTCCGGCCGGACTTGTACACCACGGCCATGTCGAACTCCTGCGGTCGTAGGCTCCACCGAGCGAGGCGTCCGGAGGGGTCCTTCAGATTCGCCAGCCAGCAGAGCGAGTGGTGGTCTGTGACTACGCGAAAAGAACTTCCATACAAATATGGGCGAAACTTTGTTATTGCCCATACGACAGCGAGGCACTCCTTTTCGGTCGTTGAATAGTTCCTCTCCGCTTTAGACAGCGTCCGACTTGCGTATGCGATAACTCGCTCGGCTCCGTCCTGCACTTGGACTAGTACCGCACCCAGTCCGGTGTTACTGGCGTCGGTGTGGATCTCGGTTTCAGCAAACTGGTCGAAATGGCCAAGAATCGGGGGCGTCTGGAGTCTTCGTTTGAACTCGTCGAATGACCTCTGGTGTTCTTCTGTCCACTCGAACTTTACGGCGTCCTTCGTGAGGTGTGTCAGCGGTGCGGATAGCTTGGCGAAGTCTCGAACAAAGCGCCTGTAGTAGGCACAGAGTCCGAGAAATCTTCTCACGGCCTTCTTGTCAGACGGCGGCGTAAATGCAGCTACGGCGCGGGTCTTCTCGGTGTCAGGTAGAACACCCTTGTTGTTCACGACGTGGCCAAGGAACTTTAGTTCCCCATAGGCGAACCGACACTTTGTTGGCTTGAGTGACAGGCCGGCGGTCTTGGTGGCTTGAAGCACGGCTCGATCTCGTCTGAGGTGTTCGTCGAAATCTCGTGAGAATACCACGACATCGTCCAGGTAGACGAGGCAGCTCTGCCATTTCAGACCTGCCAGCACGGTGTCCATGACGCGCTGGAAGGTGGATGCATGGTGCTGTACAAAGTCCGAACGGCATCACTTTGAATTCGTATAGTCCGTCGGGAGTGACGAAGGCAGTTTTCTCCCTGTCACGCTCGTCGACTTCAATCTGCCAATAACCACTCTTCAGGTCCATCGACGAAAAATATCGGGAGTGGCGCAGTCGGTCTAACGTATCATCGATGCGGGGGAGCGGATAGACGTCCTTCTTTGTCACGGCGTTCAGTCGACGATAGTCCACGCAGAACCGCAGGGTTCCGTCCTTCTTCTTTACAAGGACGACTGGGGACGCCCATGGGCTCCTTGAGGGTTGAATGATGTCGTCGTCGAGCATCTCCTGGACTTGATCTTGAATCACTTTCCTTTCCTTTAAGGAGACCCGATACGGCGACTGGTGGACAGGAAGTGCGTCGTCGTCGGTAACAATGCGATGTTTCGCCATTGGTGTTTGGCGAATTTTTGATGTCGTGGCAAAACAGTCACTGTATTCGGCAAGGAGATCAATCAGTTGCCGGCGCTTCGTAGCTGGGAGCTCGGGGTCAATGTCGAGCGGCGGCGGCGTCGTGCTTTTCTGCTGTGGCGACGAGGTTTCCTCGGAGATTGCGGTGACCACCGCTGGCGCTTGAAGCTCCTCGACGTGGCCCACGGTGGTACCCTTCGTTAGGTGCTGCGGCTCCTCTCGAAAGTTCGTCACAAGAACAGTTGTACGTCTTTCTTGGAGATCCGTTACGCCTCTTGCGACGCCAATTCCTTTTTCGAGGAGCAGTTGGACGCTGCCTTCCAGAAGAGCTTCACCGTGCATGACGGCGTCGGCCATAACGGTGACGAAAACACTCGACCGCGGCGGTAGGTTCACATGGTCGGCGATAACTCGGATCGCGGTTGATGTTGTGTTGGTCTCCACCGGCGGTAAAACAGGTTTCCGCAGCGTCAACTGGTTTGCCCCGAGGTCGATGACGGCGCCATACTCGCAGAGAAAGTCCATTCCGAGGATAACGTCCCTCGAACAGTCTTGCAGAACGACGAACTTCACAGGGCACGTTTCACCGTGGATCTCGACGCGAGCAGTGCATCTCCCGACTGGCGTGATGAGATGTCCTCCGGCGGTTCGTATTTGGGGTCTATCCCACGGCGTCATGACTTTTCGCAGGCGGCGAGAGAGCCTCCCACTCAAGACTGAGTAGTCTGCTCCGGTGTCCACGAGTGCCGATGAGTCGAGGCCGTCAATAACAACGTTTAAGTTGTTGGACACCGAAGCAGGAGCGTCGTTGTGATGCGTATTGTCGGGAGAGTGGGAGCGCTCCGTCGTTCGTGGAGGCTCTTTACGTCGGTCGTCTTCGGCAACTCCACCTCCAGGGGTTGCCGCGCCTAGTTTCCCCGGCGAGGAGCGAGGGGCGACAGGCTTTCACTTCGGGGTCGGTGCATCGGCGAAGCTGGACGTCGCGGTGACGGCGACCGGAACTCTCGGCGGGACGCAGGCTCGGGGAACTGGGGTCGTCGCAGGTACTCGTCGATCTTCCGAGGGCGTTCACCATACCGGGGGCGCGGGTCGCTTGGGTGGAATCCGCGCAGCCCGAGTCGACGGTATGGGCATCGGCGGTAGGTGTGGTCTGCCTCCCCGCAGTGGAAGCACAGAGGGCGTCGGTCGGGCGTTCGCCACACATCGGTCTTCCGGGGTGCACGGGGCTCCTGGCTGGCGTACTGGGGCTGGTCGTCGTGGCGTCGGTCGTGCTGCGGCGCAGGAGACTGGCGTCGGGGCGGCGCGACATAGGCGCGAGGAGGAGGCGGTGGCCGTCGGGCCACTGCGGCGTAAGTTAGCGCGGGTTCTTCGGAGACTGCTGCGCTGATGGGAGCCTCTGGTTGAATGGCTCTCTGCACCTCTTCCCGCACGACCTCAGCGATGGAGAGCGAAGCTGGTCGGTCCGCGGCGGGTAGTAGCTTTCGCAGCTCCTCCCGGACGACGTTGCGAATGATCTCGCGAATGCTTGGGATGCTGGACCCAAGGTCGCAAGCGGACGGCGGAACCGCGCTGACGCCGGGTAGCCTCTGGTAGTGGCTGGCTCGGGCTTGCAGGGCACGCTCGATGTTCGTTGCCTCGGCGACAAAGTCTTCGACAGTTGTCGGAGGGCTGCGGACAAGGCCACCAAAGATGTTTTCTCTCACGCCCCGCATGAGGATTCGTAGCTTCTTCTCCTCTGTAGCCCGAGGGTCGGCGCGGGCGCTCAGGCGCAGGACGTCCTCTACGAAGCCGGTGACACTCTCGTTGGGGCCCTGGGTTCTGGTTCGCAGTAGGTCCTCGGCTCTCTCTCGGCGGTGGTGGTTGATGAAGGTAGCCTTGAGATCGTTCTTGAAAATGTCCCACGACGTCAGGGAGGACTCATGATTCTCGTACCAGTGCTTGGCAGTCCCCTCAAGCGAAAAATAGACATTGTGTAGGCGCTGCTCGTCTGTCCAGCAATTGTGGCGGGCAACGCGTTCATACTGGTCAATCCAGTCTTCGACGTCTTCGTACTGCTCGCCGTGGAATGGAGCCGGTGTCCGAGGAGCGACGGGTAGGTAGACGACGGCAGGAGCGGCGGGGGTCTGCGACTGGTTGGCCATCGTCGGCTGCCTGGTCCTGGGTGGTAAAGATCCGTATTCCGGGTGTAGCCCTTGGGTTCGGCGACTTGATCGAGTCTCGATCTGGTCTTCGTTGGGTCCTCGGGAGATTGGGTTCGGACTTGCAGTGCGGGAACTTGGGGGGCTGCGCTGCACGAACATGCGGTACCCCGCACCTCCACCAAAATGTCACGGGTGGTGACTAATAAACAAGAAATAAACAGGAATAAATAAACGTTTAATGTGGCGAACTTGTGCCAAAAATAAAAGGGTACAAAAGAAAGATAACAACAGAGCGTCGAAGGCGGCGAAGCAGCACGATCAAACGCTGAGGCGAGACTGACTCGACAAGGTCGCGGGCGGCCTCTTATCTAGAGTACGTCGCTATCTCGAAGATTCGGCGAAAGCGGCTCGAGCGTCGCGTGATCGGGGCGAGGATGAACACGCACTTTCCAGAAAACAAAAGCAGAAGATACATGGATATAAATAATAGAAGTTACGTGCGTGCGCTACATGAATAAACGGGAACTTTCTGGAGGTCCGAGACCGAGCGTTGCTTTCTCAGCCCTGCGCGCGGCAATATGATAAGTGTTATTTTTGATCGCACGGCGTCTGCACAAAGATACCACTTTTGTTTTTAAAGGATTAAGAAATAACTGATTTTGTTTACACCACTGTGCTATATTAGACACATCATGTTGTATCAGATCACAATCTAAAGGACGGTGAACACTCTTGAACAACTTGATGTCGTCAGTAAATAAAAGCAGTTCAACGTTCTTTACATATGACGCTATATCATTTATAAAAATTGAAAACAGTAGAGGACCCAAAATTGAACCCTGGGGCACGCCTGATATTGAAAAAAACTCTTTGGAATAACTGTCAGCGACCCGAACACTATTTGATCAAAAAGACAAATAACTCTTAAACCAGTTACACAATTCTGTACAGACACCATACAGATGTAACTTGGACAAAAGCAACACGTGACTCACTTTATTGAAGGCTTTTGACAAATCAAAGTATATTGCATCTACTTGTTCTCTGTTTAAAACAAACGGAACACAGTAGTCTAAAAAGGTACACAAATTTGTTTCCACAGACCTACCCTTCAAAAAACCGTGCTGCAAGGGCGTTAATTTTTGACGGAAATAAAAAGTCATCCTGCTATGCACAACAATCTCAAAAACCTTGGAAAAAGCACAAAGCAGAGAAACTGGACGGTAGTTCGCAACTACAGATGCGTCACCGCCTTTTAAGATAGGAACAACAACTGCTTTTTTCCAGAGCGAAGGGAATTTACACTACAACTGTTATAAGTCGGGCCCCAATATTTTCCAGTCCAATGCTCGTTATCCTTGACTGATTTGTTATCCTTACCTTGTATCCTTGACTGATTTTGACATATGTAGCAATCATGAACATTATTGTGTATTTCTCGTTCTTTCCCATTTAAAGGAATGAGTTCTTTGTTTACCCTGAGTAATTTATGTATTTACTTAGCAATATTAGTAGGTGTTTTTGTAAGCTTTAAGATTTGTTTTAAAAAATCCGTGAAAGCTACCCTTATGCGGTTTGTACAAATGAGTTATACGGCCAGGAGGCCATTATGTGGGTAACAAATCTTTGCAATAAGTCGGTAAATTAAATAAAATTTTTAGCAAACTTTTTAATCAGTGAAAATGCACATATGGTTCCCATTAAAAACTTGCTGAGCGTCATCGAAAACACCTAAATAAACTCTTTTTAGAACGACTTGAAGCTCGTGGGAAACTCGGGGGCGCGCCAAACTTACAACTCGTGAAGCAGGCGCAAAGCTAGCAGTGGCGGAACTCGATGATAATTTTATCATCCGCGTTCTGACACATTAAAGTGTTTGGAGAGAAATGTCTCAAAAACACTTTCCTCGAAAACAAGGAGTATTTGGCCAAATCGAGGCCTGAGATTGGGCACGAGTGCTGCGTCAGTGTTCGGCCGGGGCTCGTGTCCAATCAACGCGTCCAAGGTCAGACTCGGGCCCACTAGCCGAGTTAGCGCGATCCGACAATGATGATGTTCCGTGAAAGAAGAGGAGGCGACGCGGAGGCTTTGATCATTCTAGGTGGTGTTGACTCGAAGCACCCGCTGATAGTAGTTTCCATAAAAATAAACTAATGGAGAGATTTATGCATGGAGGCACTGAAAAACCAGGTCGACGGCCTGACTAACAATGTGCTTAATCGCAGAGAACAGATGAACTCGCAAGTTTAGTGCTCACTGTTCGGTTTTCGAGAACACCAACGTTTTGCTAAAATTGCCAACCGGAAAACCTCTCTGTAATGACGCATGGAATCTGTCATTACAGTACTCGAGAGACGTTTTGATGGTCCATCCATCAAAACGTCTCTGAAGGAGCCAGGTTACTGCAGTAAATCCTAAATACGTCACGGTTCGCCTGCGGAGGGCGCGAGTGCAGTTTTCGATGGAGGATGAAAACTCCCACAGGTCCGCGTCTACTATCGCGCCATTTGTGTAATGACGTGCGAACTGAACGAGAGCGGGGACCGTATATAGGGACCGTGCAGCATGCACATCCCCGCCGCCCGGACGTTGTGGTTGGAAGTTGAGCGCGAAAGCGACGCGGTGCAGCAGTTCCGAATTTCCACACCGCATACATGGTTCAGACCAGTGAATCATATATGTACCTGACGTCCGCGAGAAAACTGAACCCTGTTTTTTGCACGCCAAAAAATAAACTAGACATCGCGGAGAGCTCAAACTTCGTCAGTACGTGGCCCCAGTCTTTTGAGTAAGATGTTAAAGTTTCAGCACCAGCCGTTGTCTTATTCGAAATTTATAAGTGATTTTCTAAAATATTAAATGGAAAAATTAAGCCCATTTTCGCCCATTTTTGATTTCCGGCGCCATAGAGCTCTATGTTTTCGAGAGCTCCGTCGGCTGCCTTTTTCCCATTGAACATTTCAGAAAATCGCTTATAAATTTTGATTAAGATAAGTGCTTAGGTTGAAACATTTATATCTTGCTCGAACGGCTGGGGCTACGTTCTGACGGAGTTTGAGCACTCCAAAATGTTTAGTTTATTTTTGCGGTGCAATAAACAGGGTTCGGTTTTCTCGCGGACGCCCGGTATTTCAAGACATCTTCGTAAAACCGGTAATCTGAGATTTTCTTTTGTAGGCTGACATCGTTTGAACCGACGATGATTGCAAGGACTTGAACGGTCCGTAACGTTCCGTTGACAAAAGTTACACCCTTCCACGCTTCGTATAAACACTTTGGCGTTGATTTTGTCCTACGCCCAATTGCCATGGGTCTGTCACGATATGTGCTAGCAGTCTATATATTAAAACAATATTAACATACGCCGTTCAAAACTAAAACTAGGATCCAAACCAGTTGCTTCCCTTCCGAAGCCAATCGAAAGTTGCCCTGGGATTGGTGTCACGCGATTTCTAGCTCCCGAATGGTATCCTCGTTTCGCTCTTTCGCAATCATTGTCACTTTCAGTCAATCTAACTTCGGACAACGAGAAAAGCGTATTCTTCCGATGGCGACACGCTAAATCACTGCCATTTATCGCATTTTTAGACGAAGAAAGAACCTCCGCTAAAATTCCTCCTATTGGGCGCCACCGTATTGAACTGTAAGCAAACCTGTCGATGTTTTCGGTGCGATGCCGTGCACCACCAGTGCCCACGCGTGCCGTGCTCGCCGCGAATGGAAGTGTTCAGTGCGTCTGCACCGCGGTGCCGTGCGCCTCAATGGAGGATGTGATAGCTATCCTGTGCGAACTTCGTGATAACCATAGAGTTATTACAATAAACGCTAGAGGCTCAGCTGGCGCTAGTGTCTACGGGACTTCCGGTTGCAAATTGAAGCAGACAGCATGCAGTCTTCTTTTCCAGTCTTCCTGTGTATTCCTATGGAAAAACGCGCGTGAATTTTGTCTCGTCGCCGGAAAATAACATTAATAACTTTTGTTATTTCGGTTGTACCGATAGTATGTACCTTTATTAATATTGTGAAAGTGTAATTGCTTCAGTTACAGCCTTTTTCCTTTACCACTGAACGATGTTAAACTTCGCTAAATTTCAGGCCCAGACCTCTGTTTCATGGCAGGTATGTAGAAACGAGCGACGATTCCAAGTAAATAACGACCGAAAGGAATGTGGAGTGTGTTAAAAGTTCGCCAGCATTCCGTTGGTGCTTCTATACTGCTAATATGCCTGTCCTAGCTCACTATATGAATATGCCCCCGTCGTGCATCTTTACGAGTGGTTAAAAAAACGTTCAAAACGTAAAGAATAAAGTACGTGGGCTACGAAAGGTGTATTTTCTTATTATTTCCTATGTTGGGCAGTTTTCATCGCGCACCTGTTCTCTGACTCCCCCTATTTGCAAAGATTTGGAGCGTGCGGGTGATGATTTGAACACAGAACAAGCATTTTCGCATGTATTCATGAGCAGAAAGAATAAAGCAGTACTTATTTATTGCAAATCGGACTATATTATGTGACTTTCAATTAATTTTGATCGTCTGCAAGTACAAGGAGTTACTTATCCAGTGTTACTGCGTAATTCTTGCCGTCTCTCTTGGTTTTCCACATGTCCTTCGTTCGTTTGGCACATAAACCCCCATGCTGGAAAGCGCCGGCGCCGTGTTCGCGCTAACAGTGTCCGACAGTGCACATAAATACATGTACAAAGCGGTTTTAGCACCGTTTTTCATGACACGAGTTTAAAATAAAGACGCCGTAACTGACCAATTATTTCATCTGCGTGTCTGGGAAATGTTCCAATGTGCCTAGTAGGTACGAATTATTCGTGATATTTGATCTTATAATCGAGCGCAGGGAGAAAATGCACTCTCTTTTTTCCGTAGAAATGCATTACCGGAAGTCCATTTCGGACTGCTTGCTGTCTGCTTCAATTTGCAACAGCACACTAGCGCCAGCTGAGCCTCTAGCGTTTATTGTAATAACTCTATGGTGATAACCCGCAGACCCAATGGAAGACGCTAATATAGGCTGTGTTCCAAATCCTACCCAAATGGGTCCGAGTTACTCCGGCGGGTCATGTCACGTGACAATACAGATTAAAAAGCGCTGAACGCGAGTAAGTTTTGGAACGCCAAGGTACCAAACCCTTACCCTGGAGTAGGATCGAGTAAATTTTGGAACACGGCCATAGTGTAGCTTATTGAGGCTGTGTTCCAAATCTCATCCGAATAGATACGAGTTACTCCGGCGGGTCGTGTCACGTGACAACCCATATAGAACGCTGGACGCGGATAGGTTTTCGAGCGCTCAGGTATGAAGCCCTTACCCTGGGGCAAGATCGAGTAAATTTTGGAACACGGCCTTGGTGGTTCTAGTTGGAACTACTGAAAATAACTCGCGGGACTTGAAATTTGTTTTAGTGTTTTTGAGTGACACAGGCGGTTCCAGATGGCAATGTCGAGAAGATGTGTGCAAGATGACGCAGAATGTGGGCAACTAAAAATGCAAAAGAAGGTTGAGAAAGTGCAAACCCTGGTGCCATCAAGTAAAAGATTAGGTGGGAAATCTAATAACGAAAGAATCAATTAAGGCGATGCGAAGGATTCTAATTGAGGAACTTAAACTATAAAATTTTCTGCAAAGAAGGTGCCTTCAATTTGGCGCGAGAAATTCGTTTTAAAATGCCTTATCCGACTTACCCCCTCCCTTAATATCTTTGACTGTAGCCCCCCCCCCCCCCCCCCCCCCCCCCCCCCTCGCCCCGAAAAAAAGAAAAACCGTGAAGAAATGTTTTTAGAAGCAACGAATATTCATTAATATTCCAGACAGTCAGCGCAACACGACAACACTTCGATGTATTCCGGTAAAATGGCTCTGTCCGGTTGTTGTTGTTTTAAGCATTGGAGTGAAATTAGGGGGGGGGGGGGGGGGGGGAATAGAGTCGATCGTGGACGCGCGCTGGGCGTATTTGTCAAATGGCACCATCGTCTTACGTAGCGCATTCACAAAGGGAGTATTTTAACCTCTGACAGCACCCGTTAGCGCTGAGGTAGGCAACCATTGCTTTCAAGATGCCATTTCCGGGAATTAAGTTGTCCCACCTCGCGTATATTAAACAAAACAGTATCGCTCTTCGCAATTACAATGAAAACTGTCGACAATTTTTGACGTTCGTTCGCTCTACATATGACCAGCTTCCGGTTAGTTCAGTGGGTAAAAACCCAGTTTTAGTCCTAAAAAAAAGAAAACTTCCTGGATTCAACTTTTCAATAAAGGGCGCAAGTTGCGCTCTATTTCAGCTGGAAATCAATTTGTTCCAGCGTAAATCGTTCCCCCCCCCTCCCCCCCTCCCCCCCTCCCCCCCCCCCCCCCCCTGGGGACTTTCTCTATAGTTACCATATATCTAAGCATGTTCCACGAAGCAGTCATGATGCAGTTTTCGAGCATTCTTGCACTGCGGCTCATGCCGGGACATCGTTGAAGCACCGTTCTATTGCCTGTGAGAAGGCCATACTAGCGCGTTTTTCTCCTTGATCGTTCGGTACCTGTGTTCGGCGGCAGTGCTCAGGAATAACCTGTAGTGCTACTGTATACGCTCAGCTACTTTATTTACCACCCTTGGCCAGCGCCACTTCTAGCAAAGTTGGCGTTTTTTTTTATTTTTATGATATAAAATATCTTCCTGTATACAGTGCCGGACGGCCCAAGAAACGCAGGGTATGACCTATTACGATCAGGCTTCTCGCTTCGTGATTGGTTATTGGGTGTTCTTATTACCTGATACCGCGATCTCATTGGCTGCTGAGTAATAATGCGATTATTTCTGGGGCTCGCCGCACCCTGAGCTTCTTAAGTGACTATTGTAGGGTTAGGATATTACGAATGCAGCGGGAACGCGGCTTTATTCGTGCGTTCCCGAGGTTGACAGCTTTACTGTATAATCCGGCCCCGACCCTTGTCCGCTCCAAATCGACGTACAGATAAATGGGGACGCGCGGATAAATACGGACATTTGTATTAGTGTTAATATGCAAATACGACTTATATAGGTTTTACAATAAAGGAAATGAAACCGCAATGGCACTTTACAAAAGAGAAGAAAAAAAGTCAGGGACGGAGAAGAGGGGGGGGGGGGGGGGGGGGGGGGGCTTGTGGAAGATGGCACGCTTACAAATGCAGACACGTATATCGCCCAATTAGGCGGAAGATTACGACGCGCACCTGCAAAGAGCCGTGGTCCAGGATTAAGTATTCATGGAAAGGTGCTCCCGTAATTCGGTTTCGCTTTATACTACTCTCGGGTCCGGACTGCTGCGGGCTTGCGGGACGTGAACGAAGAGAAGCAGATACAGGTTCAGAGAAGAAAAATAAAGCTAACAAGGAACGAACAATGGTCGTAAATGGCAAAGAGATAACTGTATCCGAATTTCAGAAAGGCCGTCTTTGACCGTTCTGACTTAATTACGCTGAGTGTTTTGAACCGGACGCGCCGCTCATGAATAACTCGTCTGATTCGTTCCTTCTTTTTCATTAAAAAAAAGGAAAATAATAGGCTCTTGGGGTTTGGTTAGCCTTCGGGCGGGCATGTCCTTGTGTATGCATGGATTTTTGAAAACGGTGTGCGTTTTCTTCACTGGGCTTTCGTTATGATTTTTGTTTTTCGGTATTCTTTTGTCTCCAGTGGTACGGTGGTTAATAACCGCGAGCCAGTAATGGGCTTTGAAGATTGCGATTCGTAATTTGATCAAGTTCTTGGATCACCAAAAATTATTTATTTTCATTCGTTTTTTGTTTTTCGTTTTTCAGTGTCGTATTAATGCGACGTAAAAAGATATATATACGAACACGACAGAACATGTGAAACTTTCGGAGGTCACCACTAATGATCATACGTGTTTTTGGGCTGGATGTTGCTATCCTAGGAAGGAAGATGTGTCAGTGTCAACACCGGCAACGTCGATACAAACGTGAATGTAGATTCCGCCCCATCGACTATTCTGATTTCCATTTCATCAAGCTCCAACGTCCCCGTCCCTTTCCCTCCACACACACACCTATACGCACACACAAATGGCTCTACCTATGACGTCACGTCTTCCAGCCAATCAGGAAGCAGCCAACCGCTATCTCTTCGTCCAATCCCCGTAGGCCATCCTGCACCACGTGACACTCGGAAAAGTTCCACGAATGCGGAGCACGATCTGTATCTCGCGGACTGGCTCTTCCAAATTTGCGCGTCGATTTTCTCGTTTAGCGTTTTGTTTATTTGTTTTGTTTTGTTTTTCCCTCGGAACGGTTTCACTGGGGTGCGTCCCGCCGGGCATTAATAATTCAAATTGAGCGAAGCCGGGCTGCAGTGGTTCTGTTGCCGTTTACGGATTGCCCAGCGGCTTCGCAAGTCAGAGATTGATGATTCGCGGAGACTCTCTCGCGAGAGCCGCGACGCTGTCCTTTGTGTCTGTCTGGTTGCTCGCCTATAGGATTTCGGTTTGAGTGGAACGGGACCCGGAAACCTTGGGTCGCGTGCGACGGTAAACACGAAGCAGGGCTCTGTTCTCGGTATTGGTTTGTGATAATCGAAAGAAGTGAATCAATACGCCGGGGAGCATATTACGGTCGTCAGCGCGGCACAAATTCACGATTCATTTTTCGAAGTACGTGTAAGTTCGAAGTAGTCTGTGGAGATGCGCATGATTGATAACTGGATTGCTAGAGACGCTTATATTGGCGAGGAACGCTTTCAGTACGATGATGCTTAATAATGATCTTGGTGCGACTTGTTCAAAGCGACCCGTTTTGAAGCTTCGAAGATTTGAATGGATTGAAATGGCGATTGCCGTGGCGACAAAGTCAAATCAGCCGGCCATCTTGCGAGGTTTGGTCGTCTGTATGCTAGTATCTGTTCGTGTCCTGCTAGCAGGTATTTAGGACATTGGCGTTACTTTCCCAGGACCTAGTGACATTAGCCTCTTCGAGATGCCAAGGCACTGAAATAGTAATGACAAATTCATATAATGCCTACACCGTGTGGGATCTTTCCACCTAATACTACGACCGATTCGATCAAGCTACGGTCCAGTCTTTCCTAAGAAAGTCACACAACACTGCAAGTTCAGCCAAACAGTTTATCAACTCACGTGCCGTCGCCCCAAGTCCTGTTCTCCTTCCGGTGCGGCAGCATCTTGTCGGCTCCTTCAGTGAGCACTCCTCAACCAAAGACTCTAACCGGAGACCGTCAAATCAAGACTCTTCGGACCCCCCGCCTGCTATCTCCTTATATAACCAGCCCGACCCCTTTGTCTCTCGCCCCCTCACGCTCCAATCGAGGATTTCATGCCCATATAAGGCCTCGGGCACGGGCGAGCGCCACGGCGCCCGTCAGGCGAGAAATCCCGGCTCGGTACTGTAACGCGAACCTCAACGGATGTTCGCCGGTAGGCTAGCGGGGTACGCCGTTGTCGGCGCTATTTACGTGGCGGGGTTCCAAGGGTCCTACACTAGCGGGGAATATCGACTTCGGGACGGGAGACAATGTTGGAGTCCAAAACTGTTCACACCGGCGGGGAATGTGGACTTCGGCTCCGGGGACGTGAAGACCGGGGCAAAGGATCTTCACAACCGTGAACAAAAAACGCTGTGGTGCTTAAAAAGTCAGTAACTCGTCGCCCAACCACAGTGATGGAGTGAAATGTTCGAAATAAAATGTAACAAAAAACTAAGGTAAGTTATGACTGCACCGATGCACAGCTGCTGTACAGTCTCTATATAACTCGCGCATTCCACGCCAAACAATCTAAAACCTAAATTCGACTCTTACAGATTCGGTAAAAAAAAATGGATGTTTTATTTTGTGATGTAAAAGTACCTCTTCCATAATATTTTAGCGATAACATATTTTTAAAATTTTCTTTTTACGTAACTTTGATTTTTGCTGTTATCAGGCCCCACGGGGTAAAAACACATTCTTTTTTTTTTGTTCAATAAGGTTTGAAGCGAGACGGCGAATTAAAGACTATTTTTAGTAGGTCAATATATTTTTCTAAATTATCCAATATGTTAGTCACGTATTTCCGAGTGTTTTTAAGTGTTCAGATCCGTTAAAGATGTCTTAAAAAGGTGTTATTCACTTTTTATTTTAAAATCACGCTAGCATATGAAGGCTTAAAATGTTTTTCGTTAGTAGTGAAGACAATAAAGTATATTAAAATATTTTTATAAAACATGCGTTAGTGTGTTTCCTGAAACAAATGTGCGATATTAAATATATGAGAAAATACCCAGTTAAAAATCATAAAAGTGGATTGTTAAAAATATATATACTCAATGGTTATAGATAGCATAGAATTAACACAACAAATGAGCAAAGTAAAAAATTAATTATTATTTTTAAAAGTCAAAACAATTTTTGAATTTTGTTAATTGCAGTGTTGAAAATATTGCAAAATATATTTTTGAAAGCAACAGCCAAAAGGTGTTCGGTCCAAAACTACACACTTTACGTCTATAAGTGGCTTGCAGCAAAAAAAAACAACAACAACAACAACAACAACAACAAAACAACAACAACAACAACAAAAATAAACAAAGTTTGAATAACTTATTATTTTGTAAAAGCGAGACATTATGTTTTTAATAGTGGCCCAATGCGACCCCATTTCACTATAAAAAAATGGTTGTGTGTATGTTTATACAGCCTAGAACTTGGTCTGCCTCAACGGGCGACGAGTTTCCCAGGGGTCTTTAACGTGCACCACGCAGTAGTGATACACGACCGCATGCTGGTACGATGCCCATCTAGATCGAAACCGGCAGAGGTGACTATTGAACCTAGGAACCTGCAGGTTCTGCAGCTCTAGCGTACATTGCACTATACCAGGGGTGGCCAAGCCGCGGCTCTTCGCGCGTTAAAGTGCGACTCGCGGCTCCCTCCCCTACCTCCCCTACTCCCCCCCCCCCCCCTTCACACACACACACACACTTCCCCGCCTCCCTCCCGATCACACGAGCCCTTCCTCAAAAAGAGAAATGGATCGCGTTTGAAGTCGAAAGACAGGTTGCGGTCTGGTAGTCTTGTGCTACTGGTACCTTACGTACAATTGGACTACTTTTGACTCTGATAGATTGAAAGTAGTTCGAGTTTCGTTTATTGCTCTAAACAAAAGTTTACGCCCCCCCCCCCCCCCCCCCCCCCCCCCTGGAACTTTTGTGGTTTTGTTTGCGGCTCTTAGGCTGGGTCAGCCTGGCCACCCCTGCACTATACTATAGCGGAATGGTGTTTTCCAGATCGAATACGTTACGGTCGAATTTAGGCCTGGGTCATTTGGCGCAGAATGACCCAGCTATTCTAATAATGCCAAGGAACTTATCAATTCGCGCTGCTATAGCTAAAACAAAAAAAAAAAAAAATCACAGCACTTTTTTGGCATTGGAAACTTGCAATGGGGGGCGCGCTAATTGATTTACTGATTTCCTGATTCGCCATAGTCACTCAAATGTGAGCAGGGTGTGACTTATTACCTTCACAGCTTCGTGCTTCGTGATCGGTTGTTCAGCTTGATTGCCGGCTACTGCCGAAACCTCATTGGCTGTGAAGAGTTACTAAGATACCCGCGACTCAACACGCTCTAAGTTTCTTAAAATTTGAGTGACTATAGAAGCTTAATGCCAGGTGTCTCGATATGTTCACGAGAATTCAACTTTTCCCGGTATGTTTTCGTTCAGCTTGACGTGTTCAAAAAGCGCCAAAATAAAAAAAAGGAGACGGAAAGACGCGATACAAGGCGCCTGTAAAGCGTGCACTGCCTGCATAACAGAAGTGATTTGCGGCAAAGAGAACTGTACGGCGAAGCTCGATCTGGGGCCGTGTTCCAAAATCTATTCGATCTTACTCCAGGGTAACGGTTTTGTGCCTTGGTGTTTCAAAACCTACCCGCGTCAGCGTTCTTCAATCTGTGTTGTCACGTGACATGACCCGCCGGAGTAACTCGGATTCATTCGGGTAAGATTTGGAGCACAGCCTAGGTTGTCAAGAGCTCTCTCACTTCGCAGTCACATTGTTGCAGATGTCATTCGCGTAGAATAGCCTTTTCGCGGTGGACATAAGATACGCTTGCGATATATATATATATATATATCAGCGCTATAGAAATAAATAAAACCAATTTGATGGTTGGTATGAGATACATTGGTTGAACTGAGTTCCTGTTGTCTGACATTCGGCAAACTCAACTGTTTCACGGTTCTTGATTTCAAAGGAAAGTTTTCTATTCTCATGTATCCGAATTCGAGTAACAGAACGGTCCATTTTTCCGTATATGGTTTTCGTACGGTTTCAATTAAGGGAGAGGAAGTCAGTACTGGGTTATGTAATCGAGACTGTATCGAACTTAGGTTTCGACTCCGTGTAATATGCTCTTCGAAGAGATTCAGATAAACTTCAAGTTATTTGGTGTAAACCGCAGTAACGTTAGGAGTTGTTTTTTTTTTAATAAAATAATACAAATTTAGCAACAGTGGACTTGTTAATTGATGTTTGTGGAATATTATTTTGACCTTGGTACTCCTTACACACATAGGCTATTTAAGGATGATTCATGCATTTGCACTTGACTGTAACCGAGTAACTTGTGTAGCTTGCAACCGCTTAACACACTGGCACACCAGCGCCATCTATTGGATGGCCTGGAACCACTCTGAATCGCGCACATAATTTTATAACTGTTCTTACGCGTCATTCTTTCGCCGTAGGTTCGATGTAATCCTCACAATTTTATGAGCGAAAATTTTCAGGAATGGTGCATAGAGTCGATTTTGCAAATACTGCAAAAACCTTTACTCTAGTTATGCACAGGTTGGCAGTTTTCGAGGTAACGTATACTTGGGCCAATTCAACTCTGATAGGTTGGACGGTGCGCTAGGTTTTTTTTTTGTTTTTACTTGTTTTCGGGTGTGCGTGGAAACACGTTTTAGCTTCACGTTCAAAGCACCGAAAGCGCAGAAGAACAATAAGAAAGGGGAAGACAACATTACAAAGAGCACTTGATGGGGTTTTCTTTCTCAAGGTGTGCTTGGTAGAGTTTTATTTCGTGCCAAAAGAGTATCTTGCCACAATATTTTCCTTAAAATTAAAATGCTGAAGTTCCAGACATTTCACATATTATAAGTGTTTGTGTAGCAAATTTCTTTGATCAAACACAAGCTAAGTTTTTTTTATGGATTTAGCTTAATCATTCCGGGTCTCGGGAATAAAAAAAATCGAATTTGATAATAAAAGAAACGCTTAAATGTGTCATCGTAGATATAAATCACTAGGAATAAAAACGATGTGACCCTAATCTAGTGTGAGATTCGAGAACTACCCTGCGGCGTGCATTACGGAACCCGACGGCTTTTATAATCATTTTGTCAGTCAATATACCGGCCCCTGACTTAGCTTTTGTCACAGCTCCGATTTCGGCTTCGCCTCAAGCTTCGCCTCTGGCTTCGGCTATGGCATAAGCGCTACGTTGTCTCAATAAAGCGTCCCCGACTACTTTTTTTCTCTCTTTCTCTCGAAGTTAATAATTTGGGACGGCGGCAATCAGTCGGCGTCGAAGAAGCTGCCTAATGAAACAAGGGACGGCCACCCTCGTAATTGAAGTCGAGGCCCTTAATCAGTGTCTCTCCATTTAATATTAACCTCGGGGGTTGTAAAGGAACAGCGATGTAGTGTGGCAGGCTTGCTCTAATCTGAATAGTCCACTTTGTATAAACATCCCATAAGCGGGAGGGATCCTTAGCCTGTGGCTCGTACATTGCTGGTTGTCTACGGCAGTGCTTCCCAATGTCTGCTACCATGCGACCCACCAAAAGTCACAAAATATAGCATCGCCGCGACCCCTCCCCCCCCCCCCCCCCCACACACACACACGGCCTTTCGCAATGACACAAGCATTTTAATGCACAAACAGAAGTTAACAAAATATACATAGAAATTTTATTTCACAGTTAATCGCGTTAGAGTGAAGCTACTGGGCTCAAAATTATCGGAAAATAAAATTATAAAAAATAAGAAAACGAGCCAGTAGGAATGACTTTGTAATGAATAAAGCGAGCTTGTTTGTCATTGCACAGTTGGACGCCTCAATTTTGAGTTGCAAGTGGGACGTTGAGCCGCGACCTGTACCCTATTTCTTTGACACCCTTCTTTCTTTATCGTACCAAAACGTGGTGCTCTATCGACCGTCCGACAAGGTTCGTTGAATGCGTCGCGGGCGTTGTGTATAACACCTCGTTTCATGCGGCAGAGTCTACATCCAGTATAGAGGTTTTTTGTGCGACACAGGGGACAATTACAAGCGAGTAGACACGGACAAGCGCAAAAAACCTCTATACTGCATCATGAACCAAATAGGCCAACAAGTTTTAATTTAAGAGTCTACATCGGTCGGACAAGACGCTGTGCGAACCAAAGATTGCGCGAGGGAAGTTCAATAAGCGCATTTGATAACAAGGGAGGGAAAAAACTGCAATGATCAACCATTTATATATATATATATATATATTTCTAGAAAATAAATGTACTTTTGGTGACACGTGGTGACCGACTACATCACCTGTCAACTGTTCATATTTGTAGTTCTTTGATTGAGATGTTTTTTGTTTAGTTTTTAAATAAATGTGTGGGCTTATGCTGAAATTTCGTTTCAGCATAAGCCCACACTCAGCCGGCTCTACGAGGTCATGGCACCAATCAAAGAGCGTCAGAAGCGCTAGTCACTGGGCCTTTTTATTGTATACAATTGGTTCATAGATGATAGAACACGTACAAGAACAGGACGAACTCCATTACGGTGCGCTTTTTACGCTATTTGATTGGCCCCATCAATTCGTAGCGTGAGCTGCGTTTCTACTTAAAGGGGTACTCCGGCGAATGTTCGAGCTACCCCAACTAACTACATTTTCTGCCTCCCCGGCTTTTACCCCTTCCGGCATTGTGTTTAGCATCGCGAAATTCACGATAGTTTTTTTTTTTTTTTTTGTGAAATCGCCAAATACAAATGAGGCCAAAACCAAGATCGAAATATACCCGCGCTTTTCAGTGCCGTGACGTCAGTGGCAGGCAGGCTTGCTGGTCGAGCAGACGGTCGGAAAAAAAGGGACTATGCCGAGCATCTGTTTTGTGCTGTCGCACGGGTGCTGAAGCGAGCTTCCGGAGCATTATTTTGACACCACGAAACTGCTTGCAATCACTCAGGAACAAATTCTACGGTCCAAAGAGTGGACCCCTGCCTTTCTCTGGCGTCACTTTTTCGTTGTTGCCAGTACACATTTTCAGTTTGAAGAACAGGGAGACGACCAAAATTGAAAATTCAGTAACGTTGAAAAAAAATCTTTTTGCTAATATTTTAGTTACTAATTCAGCAATGTTCGCGGGTGTTAGACAATTTTTCCGTCAAATCGTGGACCATGACGAAAACGCCGGAGTACTCCTTTAAGGCGAAACGAAATATTGCGCCCATCCTGTTGGCTTTTTTTATCGGTAGAGAACTCTCCAAAAATCGCCTTCTGCGCATCTTCTTCTGCGGGTCTGTGGATTTCGTTATGAGCGTGCGCAATAGCTCTCTTACACGAAAATTGAGACGCATCGCATGAGTTCACTGCTCAGGTACTTAGAATTTTTTCCCGGGTTATAAGATCTGGAAACGTCTATACGTGTTTTTGGTTGCGTTGTTTTTATATTTTATAGCCACGAACAAGCTCGCCCGCATTGTTAACACTCGTTCACACACTTGCAACCGAGAAGGACCTGCTGACACGAGACCAGTTTTTAAGCCTCTTCCGACGGCTTAGGACCTGCTCCACAGTACCAGGGCCTAAGCCGTCGCAAGAGGCCTAAACCGGTCTTGTTTCACTCTCTCGTATTCGGCTGCAAGTGTGTGAACGGGCCTTTAGCTCTATCATGCACTTTAAATGAGCCTAATAAGGATGATGAAATAAAGGTGAAATACGTAATAAATGTATATTGAACGGAATCCTCAAACGTGAGACAAGAATATAAAAACACGTTTAACGCGTAATAAAATGACGGCGCATAAAAATCGGCTAAGTGTGAATTAATTGCTTTATTTAATAAAGCAATGTGTAATTTCAATAAATCACTTTCGTGCACCACAGCAATTCGAGTTGTTTATACTTTAAATAATTGAATTAAATTGAACTGAATTTACTGCTCTTAAAGTGATGCAAGTGTAATCGAGTTTTACATTTCCGAAATAATCTGCCAGTTATACTCGTAAGTGCGCTAAGAGGAAGAATGTCAGGCGACCCAAGTTTCTACCTTTACGCCTTTCTCGCTGCCTCCCCAAAACAAGAAGAAATATATACCTACGCTGTCAGCCTACAACCGAATGGACCTTTTTTTCACAGACAAGACGACGCAAAGTGGCTCGAACTACAGTTATGTTGGTGGATAGGAGCTGCAATACTTTTCCTGCCTTCACTGCGACTGATCCGAGTGGCGGAAAAGGCGGAAGAGCTAGTGCGAGCATCCTTCCGGACGCAGACCAAAGTTGGAGCTTTCGCTGTTGCGAGAGGAAGGGTTGATGTGCATGTGCAAAACCCTCCTTGAAAAAAAACAACAACAAAACAACAACAACCACGACTATTTGGCGTCATTTAAACGGTCCCGGCGTAAGCCTTAGGCCTCGTTTACACTGCTAATCCATCGTACTGCTAATCCAAATGTACGAAGCAAAACAGGCTTTGAACAATCATGGTGCATATCCATCGATCGTTATATATGTCGTCACGTGTGCAGAGAACACCGGGTCGCTTGTTCGACGCATGAGCCGAGTGACCGCCGCTTTAGCGCGGTAATGCGAAGGAACAGTTTTATCCAGGCGAATTAGTGTCTCGATGCGTCGCAACATTCGCACCATGTTCTTGTTGGAATTATTGTCCGGCAGCAGAAATTACTCTTTCCCTCAACCGTTTTTTACATTCAAATCTCTTGTTTTTTTTGTTTTTTTGTCAGTGAGCTTATTTTACTCGACCAAAGTGTCCGCAAAAGATCGCGGGGAGCTATCTGCCTGCCGTTTTAGGCGAAGTGGAAGAGTGACACAAACGCGGAGAGACGAGAAAAAGAGAGCGAGAGAGAAGGCGGGGTGGGGGTGTCCCCTGCCGCCCGTTTTCAGATGTCCGTCGCCGATCAAACATTCATGTCCCAATTTGCGAGATTGCGTGGGCGGACCCAGATTGGCGCGGGTGGGGGAAGGAAAAGCCCGCTGACGGGGGCGACCGACGCAGCAGCGCGACGCCGTCCTTGGGAGGTGATAATTGCAGCTGACGAGTGTATTACCCCCGGTTGCTGCTCGCGCTGGGCCGTGTCTTCATCCGCCGCGCTCGGGCACAGTGAGGGGAGCCTGTCACCGTGGTCGGAGATATCGGCCCGCTCTCGGGATCGTCCGGTAAATTGAAGGGCTTGTTCCGGGAATCAGCGTCACGGGACGTCAGGGCCTACAGAAAGGAAGATAGTAACGTCTTCATCTCCTTCTTCTTCTCTCCAACCCTTCTCTCTCTCTTCTCCTCACTATCTCAATGTGCAGTTTCCCCCTATAAAAAAAAAAAAAGAAACAAAACGATTTGTTGAGGTAGTTTAATGGGCGGTGGAAAATACAATTTGGCCAGAGGCCCTGTGTTTGAAGAGAGTATATAGAAGAAAGGGTACATTTACTATTTCTTCAGACGATGGTGAGCCGGGCTTGCTGGTATGATGCTATGTTGTGTCAAATACTCAACAAAAGTATTTAAGATAAGGTACTAAAAATATTCATTCGAAACTGTATTCAGAGTAGTATCTAAGTTACTTTTACTACGAAATATCTTGAGCAGAGTACAGAGACTAAAAAAAGCAATTGAATTACATTCGAAGACTCGGGAAGTAGGTGGCGAGCTGCTAGTATCAGAATAAAAGTAAAAAGGGGTGACTTGCGATGACGTCGCTGAAAACCAAATTCTGTTGTGATCTTTACGACTTTCAAGAAGAAACTTGGCTGCTGCAATCAAAGTTAATTTTGAAATAACTCGGGATACGCAGCATAATGGGTACCGAAATATTTTAGAAACAAGGGGTTTCGTTTGGAGGCTCGGCTCATGACGCATTCCGAAATAAGTTCATAAAGTGCCTTGGCGCGATTCGGCGGGCTTGACACATAGTCTGGCATTCGATTTCCTTTGCAAATTTTACAAGAAAAAACCGACCTGTGAAATACACCTTTGACGAAAAGTTTAGATGGCTATGTGCAGGCGTCGATTTTTACGGTCCATTTTAGATCGTGCCTGGTGACTTGAACCACCCTATATTTTACAGGTCGTTTTTTTTTGTCAAATCACAAACCGTAGTTTTAGTAAAAAAATAGCGCCAAGAAACTTGCCAGGGTCTACGGCGGGCGGCGACCCAGACGACCAAGTCCAGTAGCGAGGTGTGTTTGGCGTTCGTATTGATAGATGGCGTCGGGAGCAGCGTCTGAAGGTGCAACCGATTAGCGAAAGAAAGCAGACGACATGCAGACGGAATCCGGGCAGCAAAAGCGCCGTCGTTATGCAGACGCGTTTTTTTACTTTAAGTTTTGCTTTTATTGTCCGCATTTATTTTTTATCCAAAGGTACATTTAAAAAAATATGTTAATTTTAATAAACCACGGTGGTCGCGAGCCGTCGCGGTAAGGAGGTAGCGCCATCTATCAATACGAACGCCAAACACACCCCGCTACTGGAGTTGGTCGTCTGCGTCGCCGCCCGCCGTAGACCCTGGGGCAAGTTTCTTGGCCCTATTTTTTACAAAAAAAGAGCTTCGCTTTGTAATTTTACAAAAAAAAAAAAAAACGACTTGTGAAATACATTTTTGACGAAAAGTTTAGACTGCTACGTGCAGGCGTCGATTTTTAAAGTTCATTTTAGATCGAGCCTGGTGACTTGGACAACCCATATATAATTTGCTAGGATGCTAGTAAATACAACGTGAACGCGGCTTGAACGATGGAGTAGACTCTGTTAGAACAATATCATTGAAATAAGGTGTGAAATGTACATGGTTTCAGCATTTCAGGTCTGAGGAGCTCGAAGCTTTGCCAGTTTTCGTTAGTAAAACAAATACTAGGGTTTCGTTTGACGACACACTTTTATTTTGAACGCGTCAGCAAAGCCGGCTATCTGAAAAAAGGTATTGGGTACATATCAGTTCGTTCATCATCACAGCACACTCGGGTCCCAACATCCGCCGTGGTCAATAACGTTATCACGAAGGGATTGCCAATTTATTTCAGGTGCCACTTGAAAGAAAAAAATCAATTGAATTCAAACATTTCGTTTACAGCTGTGCAGCCTCCTGTCTATAAGTCAGCGAGCGATTTCGCACTTTGGGTCACGAGCGCGGCAGTGGAGCGCGTCACTGCGCGGTATATCGAAGCCTGCAGGGGACACTACACATTCGGACACCGCATTCGGAATCCATCTGTCGCATCGCAGCGACAAAGGTTCTCGCCGGTCACCGGGCAACTGGGCGCACGGAGCGCATTTTGATGCAATTGCCGCGATGGTCCCCGAGCGACGACGCCTTATTGCGCAGGGGAACCACGTGTTTGAACCCATTCCACGCGCGCACACACGCTAGCCTGCCGCGTGGCCTATTGTACCCTATTCACCCCAAAGCTGGCAGTACGGTGCGAGCTACGTGCTCGTTGGGCCAGTCCTGCGTCTATCCTTTGTCACGTGATCACTTCCCCGAAACAGACCCCCGCGCGGAGAGCGTGGTCAGGTGACCAAAGGGAGACGGTTGACTGCTTTGGCGAGCGCGTAGCTCCCCGACCGCGCGGTCAGCTTAGAAGCGATCAAACTATATATAGAGACTCGGCACACGGCTTGACTTTTGATTCGGCTTGCTGTTTTCCCTCCCTTTGTGTCGCGTAATCTTTCTCTTTTCTTTCTCTCTTTTCTCGATTATAGGTTTTATTCATTTAGAGAGGACCGCCCGCGCTGATTGTATAATGAAGGCGTGCAGTGGTTGACCGTCGGTGACGCGTGGCGCAACCAAAATGAAGCCGTAATTATACTCTTTTTTTCTTTTAGTTTGGCGAGCACTAAAAGGTTAGACACAGGTGAGGCCGACACGTTTGGTTTGCGTTGGTCCCTGTCCGATAAGGCCTAAGAGTATGAACGTTTGTCGGGGCAAACATCTAAATGTTTGGTGGGAGTTCGCCAAAACCGGCGAATCTTCTGAATGTAACATTTAACCCAACGGTACGATGGTTTTGAATGCAATTTTTTTGTGAAGACGTCCCAATCATCTGAGACTGCGACCTTCTATGTATAATAACTGAGTTTTATCAACTACGTCGCTCAACAAAACGGGACGTCATCATTCTTGAGTTTTGCGGTGTCTGTATAGACCATTTTCCAAGCATAAAATGCTTTTTAAGTTGCTTCAGTGCCACAGCTTGCTTTGTTTCACTTGCTCGCTTTGTTGTATTTACGAATTATCCTGCGCAATAGTTCATTAAAATACGCAAACGTAACGAGAATATAACGACCCATTTAAATCTTAGAATTGTAACTGAAATGCTTTCCTTTTGAAGTACTGGAACTTGTAACGGGAAGTCGTTCCAAGATTAAGAAGGAAAGAAAAAGGAGAGTTTGTTCTTGCTTTGGAGGAACGTGAAACACACTGCGTGACTCATAATGGCGTCCAGCTAGATTTAGCAAGACTCCAGCCCGCTGAATTTAGGTAAAAATGAACTCACAGAATTTAGCCGATAACGAACTAGTAAGGCGACGCGGCAGAAATCGTAGCTTCGCTTTTGTTAAAATATGTTTTGCATTAAAATATAATAAAATCGGGATTCGGGATTATTCATTCATTGAGAGGTCAATCAGTTTCTGACATTTAGCGATACTAGTTTAACGCAGTAGAAAAGAAAGAAAAAAAAATAAGAAGAAAGAAACAATCAAGCCACTTTTTACTTTTTAAACGGGCAGCAACCTAGGCGACGCTTAATGGGATGCTTGGTACTGACAACATTGATATGCAACCGACTGCAGCAGACGACGGCGGAGGACTCAGAGGCGACGCAGGAAACGCAGGCGAGCGGGTGAGGGCATGGCGTGCATCTGGGCTACCCTCTCTCTTTCTCTCTCCGATCAGAGCCACGTTATGCTTTTATTAGATGCTGTAAGTACCGTGTATTGGGGTGGGGGAGGGGGGCGGGGAGGGGGAGAAGGGGCAAATCCACCAACTCAACTTTCCGACATCACGGCACTGCGGTGCGCTGCTGTCGGCAGAGCACGTGAGCAGATGATACGGCTCGCGCGAATCTTGTTCCTGCGCACGCGCAGTGGCCACACCTGGTGTGGGAAATACGCGGGCTTGTCTGCAAACACCGTTGCCATCTTGGATTTCTGCCAAAGGTTAAGCCAACGCAGTTCGATCGCTAACTTTGATGACAACGACCGCTCGCCGGTACAACCAACACCACTCAGAATGCTCAAAGCCACGGCACTAGAATGTTGACGTCATCACAGTAAGATCGAGCGAAGACGCTGAGTGGACACGAGTGTGACGTCATCGCTCGGCTGGGCCTCGTGTTTCATCAGCACGTAGAAAAACGCTCGGCATCGGGCTCGGGTTCACTGGGGCCCTTCAAAAATTAGGCCCTCTTACGGTCGATCCGAAAATACTGCACAATACCGTGCGCAAAAAAAAAAAAAAAAAGAAACAACAACAACAAACAAACAAAAAACACAAAATACATCAACGAGCTGGCAAGTCTATGACTGATACAATACTGACTTCGAAGAGACTGTATACGATTGATAGACTGGCCATTTTTATAGTGTCTTTGGCGAACGCCACTGCGCAGTATATTCAGGCTAGACCAAAGGGGGGGGGGGGGGGGGCGTATTTCCTTAATGGGTCCATTCGCTGATTGGGCGCTATCCGACTGTGATGACGTTTTATATCGAGGAAGAATGGGGCGCCCAGATGCCTTCATTATTCTTGGTAGTGTTGATACAACTATCGTTCACATCAATACTAATAATAAATAAACAGCGGTATTTGAATCCGGAACCCACCCGTTCTGCTTTGTCAACGCATTTAAGTCTGGGTTCAAACTCGCCAAAATTAAGCAAAAACATTTTGTTCACTCTCAGAAATATGAAGCATCGACTTTCCCTCAAAGCAATTGGGAGAGCCAGTCGTTGCAGTCTACGCCGGAAGCACGGCGAACGACAAGGTTGATAGTGTGTGTTTATACCTTCCCAAAAATTAAAAAAAAAAAAGTCATTCCGTGTTGTGGCACTCAGCGCGGTTAAGCGCCACGCACGAGGACACAGCGCACCCGTAACAAACACTAGGACAACGTTCACAGTCACACCAAAAGAAAGGGACACTTACACAGCGCTGACTTCAACTCTTTGTATATTCCCGCCTTTTCTCTTCTTTCACGTCTAATGCATAACCTAGGCCTCATCTTTTTCTTTCTTTGCTAAAGGTTAACTGTAAAAGTTTTAAGCCAGAAATTGAAAAATAAAAATTAAATGAAAAATTAAATGAAAAATTAAAATTGAAATTACTGTAGATCAATGATGCAAAGCTAAGTAATCCAGCTCTTTTTGTGACAGCGCTATAGATGGATTACTAATACACCTGCCGTTTTGCCTGGCAATGTTCTCCGCTTCTATTATTTCCCTTGTGAGCTGGTCTCGGCTCCTTGCCAACACCACACACTTGTCAAGTTCCGCTGTGCACCCACAGTCCCGAATGTGTATGCCAACATGTCCAGAGTTCTTGTTGATGGTGGACAAGTTGTGTTCTCTAAGGCGGTGGTTTAAACACCTACCCGTCTGTCCGATATATGTTCTTCCACAGGACAGGGGGAAGGAGTAGACCACATTTTCAGTGCATCGAACGAACTTATTTCTGTGATTCGTTGTGCAGGACGTCGGTGTTCTTGAAGGAGTGTTTACCCTCTTGCACAGGCTGTAGAGCTTGTTCGGAGCGGAGAAAATAACGTCCGTGCCTACTTTGTTTGCTATTTTCTTGAGGCCATGAGAAAAATGATGGAGATATGGCACAATCACTGGTCTTTTTGCCCTGTCTCGATGACTTTTCCTGAATCGCTCATCATGCTTAAATTCTCTGAAAAGTCCTTCCGACACTGATATTAACAAGGATGGTGGATATCCAGCGTGTTTTAATCTCGACACTTGCCCATCAAAGCTCCTTTGGATGGAATGGAAGCATGACTTCGTAAGAGAGTTCTTAAGGCACAACCGCGCTATGCCTCTCTTTACGAGTTTTGAATGCGCTGAGTTGAATGGCAGAAGTGGCTTCTTTCCCCTTGGCTCGTAAGTACAGCACGTATGGTACGGTGACGTACAAAGACGAAGATCTAAGAATCTCAAACTTCTTTCATTTGGAAGTTCGTGGGTAATCTCCAATGGGTTCATGCACCTTTTGAAACTGTTGAGAATGTCTGGTACCAAGGCTGTCAGATTTTGGTCATCGGTGGCGAGGACAATTAAATAATCGTCGACATATCTGAATACTTTTTTAACTTTTGACCCGTCGAGAGTTTGGTTTAAATTCCTGTCAAGGTGTGCAAGATACAGGTCACTGAGGATAGGTGCAATGCACGATCCAATACACACCCCTCTCTTCTGTAGATACGTATGTCCATCCCAGGTGGCGAAGGTAGATTTTAGATAGATGTCAATTAAGTTTAAGAATCTGCTTTGGGATAGGCCTGCCGCATTCTGAAAGGCGGTAATGCCATATGTGTCTATGCAGTCCTCGATACACCTTAGGAGATGGGGTTGGGGCAAGGAATAGTAGAGATCCTTAATATCGATGGAGAATGCTCTTAGATCTGGGTCGCTATTTTGATCGAAGAAGCTGATGACGTCATAAGAGCTATGAATCAAGTAAGGATCATCGACGACTAGCAGCTTCAGTCTTTCTTGCAAATATACACCTACCGACTTCTGCCAAGTTTCCCTTTCTGAAATTATTACTCTAAGAGGGCATTCCGGTTTATGAGTTTTGGCGCTGAAGAATAATTGAAGGCTCAAGTTTTTGCTGCGTTCAATTCTGGAGCAAAGTTGATTCAAATTCTGTGACTGACAAAACGTTTTTGCTACCCGTTTCACTTTTTCCAGGGAGATCTCGTCGTGGCTGCTGAAGATGGATTCGACCGCTGTTAAAGCTTTTTCTCCGAACGTCTCCTTGGGCATGAGCACAAAACCGCCTTCTTTGTCAGCTGGCATAAGTGTCAGTGAGTGTTCTTTGAGGTATGCTTCTACTCTCTTGATAGGCAGAGGTGTGGCTGAAGGCTTGTAACGAACGAGCATGTCCACTCCCTCGGAGGTGCATCGATCTATCTCGGTCTCTGGAGCTCGTCGCGACACTTGCCTAATGATGGAGAGTAGCTCCGGTGCCGTCTTCTTGGGTTCCACTGCAAACTTGGGGCCCAAGCTTAGAACGTGCCTCACAGAACTTGGTATATCAATGCCCCCTAACGTGTGTACTGGGTTACTTGAAGCCGTTTCTTTCTTGGGTCGGGTGGTACGGAGATGCCTTAACGTGAGTGTCCAAAGATGCTCAGAGGCGTAAGTTTGCCATATTCTTCTGCTGGAAGAAAGAGTGGTATCCTCATGCAGTAGTGAGAACAGGCTATTTCGATAGTGCCGTGCCTGCCTATGCCACTCGGCCTGGAGTATTTTACAAATTCTCTTCCCGTGCCCTACGGATGGTAGGAAGCCTCCGAAGAGGGCCATGACCTCAGGGGGCAACATCTTTACTCGTATGCAGTACCCAAAGGATCTTGCTTGGCAGACACATATGGCGATTAAGGTGACAAGGCCGTTACGGTCCAAGGAATGATGGCTAAAGCGCCACGCTCAGTTTGCATAGAAAAAACAAGTCTTTTTTTTTTTAGCTTATACCCCATTCACACGGCAAGCATAAAGGTACCTTTAACATAGGACCCTTTGCAATCGGCAAATCAGCCCACGCTCTTGGGTCGCGAGCACACGCCACGCGCGGAGGATCGCGAACTGATTCGCCGCTGGGCATAAAGGTCCCTTAGCTAAAGGTACCTTTATGGTCGTGTGAATGGGGTATTAATTTGTTTTCCTGAAACCTACACTTATATAATTTGTGTATAAACAATGCACTACCCTAAGACATATTTGTAAAAGTTTCAATAACGATTAAACCAACGTTCGTTGGTTTATTCATACCAATGATTTTACGCCAGAATGAGCGCTCGAGAACACCATGCGCTTTCTGCCATGCCATTCGCCCAGCGCCCTCCGTAGGTTGCAGTAATTGTCTCTATCGAAGTACACAGCGGGAAAGTATATTTCTTGTTGTCTGAAGGCTCTGGACACTTACGGAACAGCGGTGCGTGTTAGTTCTCAACTACAGATAGCACACATTTGTACTCTTAGCCAGCGGATGTAGCGTGGTTTAGACTAATTCTGTGCGTTTCAAGCGTAAATGATCGACGCATGCATGACGCCGCCACAACGCTAGTTTGCAGGAGACAGGCGGCCGTGCCGAGGACTGCTCGTGCCGTCTCGTGCTCTGCACGGCGGAGCATCAGTGACGATTTCGTATGTGCGGAAAGAATAAAGTTCCCTCCATGCCCCGGGGCAACAGTGGCATGACCAGACTAGCTGGTAAAATTGATCTATTGAATAGCTGCTATTAAAATTTCTAATGTTCCGGAGAACACTTATTCGAGGCTTCAACATAAGCGAAGAAATGTCAAGCCCCGCAAAACTTTATTTTAGTAAAATGTAAAAAAAAAAAAAAAAAAAAAAACGTCAATGACTTTCTCGCATTAACTGTTTCTCGGACTGTATATACAGTTTCACTCCGTGACTGCAATAAAAAGAACAAAATAAAACAAGCATTATCAATAATATATTGAGGTATTTAGCGCACAAGGTAGAGAGAAGGACAGGACAGAAAAGAGCGCTACTCACAACTACGGTTACTAACAAGAAAGGAAGACAAAGAAAAAACCCAAATAATCCGCCGCGGACTCGTGCATCTACCACAGCCCCGTGAATGATAGCGGCTAGTTCATCCAGGCTCGTCTGGGCCCTTCATTGCTTGTTCAAGGAATTCCCTTTGCTTGTTTGATAGCGTTAGGGATTCAACGCCAATACAGTTCCTGTCCTCACGAAGGATGTAGAAGGCCTCCAATACCTCGCGGGTCAATTTGTCTTTGTTCTTCCTTAAGATGTTGGTCTCACGAAATAATGGTCTGCACGTGCATTCCCTGCAATGGAGAGGAAGATTTCCGCCCACTGTAGCTTTCAAGGAGTAATCATGCTCCCGGAGTCGGTCATTGAGGCATCGGCCCGTTTTTCCTCTTGCCACACGAAAGAGGTATCTTATATAAAGCGCATGGAGGAATTAGTTCGCATGCTTCTTGGTTTACGTGGGTTTTGTGGTATCCTCAGCACGCTCATTCACTCTAGGGCAAATTCGGCTAATTTTTTGTGGTGCTGAAAAAATTACTCTTACCCCATAACGGGTTGCAACGTTTTTCAGATTATGGGACATCTTGTGCAGGTACGGTATTACTACTAGCCTTGATTTTTTGACACTGGTCTTGTTGGACTGGAAGCCTCTTGCCTTCTTCACCAGAGCGTTTGCCACATCAGCCGGTAGGGCTGACGAATAGCCGGCTTTACTTAGCCTCTCTACTTGCATAGTGAAGCTGACTGACATGGTAAGAAGACAAGACTACCTTATTTTCGAGCCCAGACACGCTAGAGCTCTGCCCCTCTTGATGATTTTAGAGTGCGCCGAGCCGTAGTCCAGAATGGCTTTCTTGGATTGTGGGCTGTACGACCAACAAACATGGGTGTCTTCCAGGCGGGGTGAAAGATCCAGGTACTGAAGTGGCACCTCAAATGTAAACTTAAGGCCACCCTTGTACTCAGCAAAGGTCTCCATAATGTCTGCTACTTGTATGTCCATACGTCCGCCATCTTCAAGAATTACCAGGAAGTCGTCAACATACCTGGCGACCTTGTTCACTTTTTTGCCTCCGAGCGCACTTTCTGTCGCACAGTCCACTGCTCCCAAGTAGATGTCACTAAAGACTAGGGCAACGCAGAAACCGATACAGACTCCTGACTTCTGCAGATAGCACCCATCCCGCCACCCCACTATCCTAGACATCAGGTAGAAATGTAGCAGCTCCATAAAGCTCTCAATGGGTACTCCGCTGGAACTTCAGAAAGCGAGCTCTCCATTGACTTAATACAATTCATCACCGAGGTCTGTATCTGGTCGTGTGGCAAGGAGTAAAAAAAATTCTCCACGTCAATGCTGAAGCAGTTCTCTTCTCAGGACCCCCTAATCGGAGATATTCCACTATCTCCTCAGAGTTGAGACCCCGGAAGGGGTCTCTAATACTTAAGGCGGACAGTTATTTTTGAAGATAGGAAGCAACTTGCTTTTGCCACGATTCATTTTCTGTGACAATGGCTCATTCACGGGGCTGTGGTAGATGCACGAGTCCACGGCGGATTATTTGGGTTTTTTCTTTCTCTTCCTTTCTTGTCAGTAAACGTAGTTGTGAGTAGCGCTCTTTTCTGTCCTGTCCTTCTTCTCTCTACATTGTGCGCTAAATACCTCAATAAGGAGTATTCAATGGGCGCCATATTTGTGGGTGCTGTCTAGAGCGCATGCTCAGAACGAGCCCACATTAATAGGCTGCTAAGACCGGCAGTCTTGAGGGTGCGGAATGCACGTTACAGAAGAACTGTGGAATCTCGCCATCAGCACGCGCTCAGCAGTCGTTCACACAGCTAGCCGCCAGTGAATACTCCCTATATGTTAGACTACCAACTAGCCCAAATGTCAACTTTACTGCAGATTATCGATAATATATTTCATTAAATGATAATTTACCTCACGTGGAACGGAAATCGAATACTGCCTTAACACGATAATTAACGTGTTTATATAAATTGCAAAAAGAAAAAAAGAAAAAAGAAATGGATCAGTACATTAAAGGCTACACGTTCGATTAAATGTTCATTCTAAAGTAGGTACGATCCAATACTAAATTCTACCAAACGCTAGGCGCCCCCTTGTCGCGTCCCTAATTCCGGCGGCGACCCGGGGGTGGTGTCGTGTCATGTCTTGCGCGTCTGGTGCCTTCGCCCCCTCCGATAAGCGTTGGGGGGAGGCTCATCGAAAATCGGTCCCGCGAATCGAGGAGTGAGCAGTTTCGTGTACCCGAGCCTTATTAGGGACACGCCTCCTCCTCGTAAAAAAAGCCGCCCCTCATTCGGCCGTCTATTTTCGGCAAATTGATACGGTAGTCCCGTACGCCGCTTCCGAAGAGTCATCGCGGCTCCCGCGGTCACAATTCCCGACTTCTTTGCGCCCATCTTTCGGGTCCCCGAACAAAGGGTCAGCCGAATCAACTCTAATCTTTCGTAGTATGTACGAATAGAATCTGAGGAAGAGGAGGAGACGAGAGATGGCGGGGACGTTATGGCACCGAGCTTTCGTTGGAGTGACGAGTGGGTGGACGCCATGTTGTTGTGCTCGTTACCGCAAATAAGTACCGAAATGGCCTCACTCATTAGTTCGTCAGAAATTAACGCGTTACTGCGTTCCGTTACACTCTTTCAAATGCAACGAAATACGGTTACCGTTACTTCCAAAAATTAACTCACGTTACTTTAGCATTCCTCTTGATTTTCGTTTTATTCGGCAGCGATAAGCCGCATATTTTCAAATTTTTGTACCTAAAAGCAGACTTTGGGCTTCGCGCGATTGTGCACTACTTTTGTTTTAGCGCATTAAACGTTATAGGACTAGTAAAACCTCAATGTATTTCCCCGCCAAAAATTCATTTGATGGTCCATTTAACAGAACTTTTTTGTGCAAAGCTGAAAGTTTTACGTGTTTTCTGGCGCGGAAGTACAACTGGATTTTTCGGCATTTGAGGAGACTTGTCGTGGTACTCTGTGATCCCAGCATGAGCGGACGCTAGTGCAGTGTTTCTGTTCCTGCCTCCTAGTTAGTCATGTCAAAAAGCATGTAAATGTAGGTGACAGTGATAGGGACTTTAGTCACGACTATGGATAATTCACGTAGTGTCACAACTCAGTGCTCCAGCACCAAGAAAACATGCGCTGCTTTATTAACAAAAAATTAAGATTACTTTTGTATTCCTGATAAAAATAAATACTTAAATTTCAATATTTCTCTAATAAGTATCTCATTATCCAATGTATAAGTAGCTGTTTTTTTTTCAAATATTTCTGTTAGTACGTTTTATACAACGATGAGACTATACTCTTTTTTGTTTCCTTCAGGTATGAATCTGAACTGCGCAAGGTTTTCTGAAGGACCAGGCGGATTTTTTCGGTCATACACTAGTTACCTAGATGTGTTTGGAGATTGGTGCTTTTTCTTTGTCCTCCTTGTTCCCCTTCTCCAGTGATATATTATCGCCATTGTTGTCCAGTTCTCTTGCACCTTTGCATTAATCGCATTATTATCATAACCCTAAAATGCAGGCCTTCACCCGTTTTGGTGTTTGACTCGTGGCAGCTGATAGAACACGTGTGCTCTACTTACGTCAAACTCCTGGTTAGTTCAGTTGATAGAGGGCTCTGCTGAAAATGGAGAGGTCCCTGGTTCGATATCAGGATCGGATCAGGCGGATTTTTTCAGTCGCACACCAGTCACCAAGCTGTGTTGGGATATATGTGTTTGTCCTTTGTCCCCCTTGTTACCCTTCTCCAGGGATTTATTATTGTATGTAAACATACTGCTTTTGTGAAAAGACTAGTTTATAACGACTTACAAAAAGTGTGACTCATACCACAGGCAATGTGGTGCCTATCATTGTATCGAGCCAAAGGCCATTGGGTAGATTGGTCATTCTTTCAGTGTATGTACAACATCAGCAACATAATGTTTTCTGACTTCCAATGATGTACGGTTAATACCCAGAAGCTGGGGAATGCTCGACCCCCAGAAGCAGTGCAGCAGTGACCAGAGGAGTTTCGGGACTGGGAATCCCGATTGACGAGGGCCCCGAACTATTTTGGACACTGCCGCTGCTTCTAGGGATTTATCCGGGCATTCAAGAGCTTCTTGGTATTATGATTATTTACAAACTTCTTTTTTTATATCCGCATTTTGTCTCTTGGTGTGTGGATATTTCTTATGATGATGATGATGATAGAACACGGAATGGTTTACTAGCGGCCAGGTCACTGATATAGCCTGAACTCCGATGATGGTGCATGCCACTGCCCCATCATTGTCTTCACCCTCCTCACAATTTACTTGTTGATGGTTCCTGAAATACGTTATATATACAATGTTTTATGTTTTTTCGCAGACGAACGGGTTGATGGAGAGACATGTCTAAACATGGCAGAAAGAATAGTTCAGGAATGGCTACCTATTATAAAACTGCAAGTCAAGGTGCAGAAGCTAATTGAATAATTTCAAATTGGAATTTCAAATTGAAATTCTACTTGTTCAAATAAAAATAATCTTTCAAATTGCTTGACCTCTAACCTTTGGCTTCTGTTTGTGACAGAAGCTCCAACTGGGTCGATGAAAGTTGCAAGGTATTTATAGCCACAAAGATAGAGGCTTCCATAATTTTACCCGCTTTTTACAAAGGCTCAGTGAAATGAGTCAACTGCTCCATTGATCTTAGTGAAATGGGGCACAAATAAAGTTGGTAACAACCTTGGCAGACAATATTCTGACCAAAATGCAATAAGCAGCAGGATTGGGGATCCTTCCATTAATATCGTAAAATGTAAGCCATTTTGCTTCTTTTTTTCTTCAACACTAAATCGTTCACAACTGGATGCCATGTGTACCTTCCAATCAGGCTACTCCTTCTTGGTCGACTTAACTGGACGCTAACGTCAAGAAGATGTGTTCCTTTAATTTCGATATTGGTAATGCTTCTATCCTAGCTCAGTGCAAGTATAGTAGCAGACCCACTGTAGCCCTAGTCACTGTCAGTGTTAATGGGGTGCGTCACAGAGAATCTTACGAAGTGAAAAAGGAGGTCACTGCTCACAGATCTGCAAGAAGTCGAGCAAAACAAGGCGAAATATGATGGTGAGAGACAGTGAAAGGTAGAACTCCCCACCGTTATTTCATCTAAAAGATCAAGTTTTTTCCAAGCTGACTTTATGGTATATTGAGAAAATATAAAACTAAACTGGAAGAGACGGTGGGGCTGTTCTCAAAAACTGTAAACGACTTAATTTTCGCGAGGACCTAATTTTCGCGGATTTCGCGAATCGCCTACAATTCACAAAAAAGTAATTCCCGAGAACGATTCCTGCAAAATGTAAACACATTGGAATCTATATTGAGATCCCCCCGCGTCACGAAAATTAGAACCCGCGAATTATTCTAAAATTTCAACTTTGACCTAAATCGCGAAATATTCAGCCCGCGAAAACAAAGTCGTTTACAGTAGTTAATCAGCTAAATGCACTTTGGAAAATCTTAGTCGCTTTTTCAAGGTATGTATATAAGATACTCTGATGGTGTATTTGCATGGTTTATTGGTATCTATGTGGCGACAAACAATATATTTATTTACACTGCACGACCCAGAAGTCACGACATTGATGACATACACATAAAGCCCGTTAAATTTGTGATTGATATAATTTCCCCAATGTTAGTATATATATTTAACTTGGCCTTGTCAACTGGCAAGTTCCCAGATAACATGAAACTCGCGAAAGTTTCCGTTTTGCATAAGGGAGACGATAACAATGTAATTACAAATTATAAGCCAATATCTGTTTTATCCATATTTTCCAAAGGGCTAGAAAAAATTATTTTGCGTCGTTTAGATAACTTTTTTGATAAACATTCAGTGCTGACTGACTTCCAGTTTGGCGTCCGTAAGGGAAAGTCTACGGAATGCGCCTTGTTAACGCAGAAGGAACTAAGATTAAAAAATATAGAGCAACGACAGATGACACTGGGACTTTTTATTAACTTTAGCAAAGCTTTCGACTCTCTTAACCATGCAACGCTTCTTGATAAACTTTCCTGTTATGGTGTACGGGGCACGTCTTTGGCACTCATTCAATCATATCTACAACATCGCAAACAGTGTGTCTCAATAAATCGTTATACCTCATCTTTGCAACTATTGAAGTCTGGTGTTCCGCAGGGCAGCATACTTGGCCCACTTCTGTTCAATGTGTACATAAATGACATCGTCAACATTTGTCAACACTCACGTTTTATAATGTATGCAGATGATTCTAGTATTTTTATTTCTGCGACGAATATCGATGAACTGATTATTAAAGGTAATGTTATCTTAGAAAAGTTTATCTTATGGTCAGAAAAAAATGGCCTCGAAATAAATACTACCAAAACAAAAGCGATTGGTTTTAGACCTGTAAATAAACATATTGATGCTAGTTATGCTCTTAAAATTGGAAACAAGGAAATTGAAATAGTAAGTGATTATAAAACGCTAGGCATAATTTTTTCAGAGTTTATGCAATGGGATCATCATATAGAATGTCTAACTCACAAACTGGCAAAGGTAGCTGGCATCATCGGTCACTGTCGCTCTTTTGCCTACAAAAGTTAAAATTCAAATTTATGATGCTCTGTTCGGCTCACAAATCAACTACTGCCATTTAGTTTGGGGCACAACGACCAAAAGTAACGTCAACAAACTAATAACTCTTAAAAAAAATTATTCGTTTCATTGCTAATGTTCCGTACGACACACATACTGAACCATTATATTTGAGCTACAATATCATGAAATTTTCTTGTATTTATGACTATCGTTTGCTATTTTGTTACGCCTTTTCAACTTTGGAGTTTATCGCTTTTTTGTCACAGCTAGCAAACCTGACTGAGCGTGAATCAGTCTTCGATGTTCGTCGTAGAGAATTCTGGAAGGTTCCCCATTTCCGTACAAATTATGCACTGCAGTCTCTTGCTCATAATCTACCTACATTGGTTAACAACATTGTAATGAACCGCATCGATATTCATTGTATAACTAAGAAAACATTGCGTACTTTTTTGTGTTGTTAAATTAAGAAAAGAAAAATTGTTCTCTAATGTCGGTGATTTTAAAATTTTATAGGAACGTTTTAAATTGTTTGATTTGAATATTGTAAGAAATATTTAGGATTGTTTAAATAGGATTGTGTTCCTTGTACATGCAAGGGCACCGGACCCAGTCAAGCTAGCTTCTGTAAGCTTTTTGTCCGGTGTCCTTGGCATAATGTTGCTGAAATAAAGTTCAAAGTTCACAGTTATTCATTGCTACAATATAGTGAGCATATAACTCATTTGGCACTAGCACCCAGAATTGCAATTACAATTTCTTACATAATATGAAATAAATTTCACAGGATTTATTCGTGCACACAACTTTGTCCTTCGAATTTTATGCAGTCTGTTTTATGTTGTAGTTTTTAGGTTAAACATCATAACAGGGGCTGATAACAATGTAATTGCAGTTCACGGAAGGCTGTGGCTGTCGAGTGCTTCAAGGCTGCGCCAAATGTTCTGCTTAACAAAAAGATGAAGCGTCCTGGGCAAAGAGGGTATTCATCACAGGAAAGACCCCTACTGAAATTACTGAGCTGTAGCTGGCCCTCTGCATTCCGAAACTGGTAACTTTAACATCTTTTTAAACGTATAAATCTTGAAAACAATATCTTTATTACTACACGAAACAGTTGAAGAACAGCTCAAAATGTTTTTTAGTTTCAAGTTCCTCTCTGACTGGTCTCAGTCAGAGGGTGCCAATGGGACTAATAACGCTGTCTAAATTCAGCTAATACGCAAGTTAGCTTTGTTTTAAACTGTTTACTTGCAGTACCTTTTTGCACTTTGCCTAGGTTTGAGATGTGTTTATGCCAGGAACATATGCAGACGCGGTTGGAGAGTGCATCATAAGGAAGGGGAGGGGGCAGGCAGAGGGTATTTTGTTTTGTGGGCCTACCTATTTTTCTGCTTGCAAAATTTGTCTCCTCCCACCATATCCTCAAGTTGAAATTGAGGACTATAAAGCATACCTAACAAGAAAGCAATCAAAGGTTTTTCAAATTGCTTTTTATATTTTACTGTTGGGTGTAGTTGAAGGGAGGTTACAGAACAATATCATGCTTGGTAATGTGCCATATCTAAAATTAAGCGTAAAAAATGGGGTCACTATTTTCTCGAAGCCCAAATTGCCAATGTTTCAAAGCATCTCATAATGCTTCTGCAAGTGGTTTATAAGCAGTTGTATATTCCTAAGGTCATCGAAGATAGAACTTATGGCATTTTCAGCTTGAAAGTGTTGAGTTTTTTTACAATATAACTTCATTACTGGTCACTCTAAATAAAATAATAATGCATTGCTGTGATAATCAAACCAGGAATATTTTCCCTTCCAGCTGCAGCAGGAGCTGAACCTCATAAAAGGGACCAATTGCATTTTTTTTTCGAAAGACAACGGGGGACCTGCTTGAACCGATAGCAAAGTATCACTCTTTGTCTCTGGGCATGCAACAACTGAAGGGATTCTAAGGAACTTGCAAACTTGCACAGGGTGCCAAGCTGCAAGGTTCGAATTTTTTTCTTGAGCTTCAAAGAGGCCAAGTGCAGAAATGTCTGGTTAGCACTTTTGTATTGTATTTAATACTTTAGCAGGTCATAGTCAGTAGCCGAGGTCGAACGAAGTCAATGTCATTTAATAGCATTATTTCGTTTTTAAATAGGATAAATATATTTGAGAAAGGGAGGCGAAATCCTTATTTTGAGCACGACAATTTATAATTTCATCAAGGACTATGATGACTTCTTTATAATTATTTAACAAGAAAGGATTGCAAAGCCGAGTACCTTCCACTTGTACTCGAGAAAGTAGTTCCTCAGTATGCATAAGAATGTCAGCCCATGAATTGCCAAAAACATGCATCTTCAGGGGCTTTGAAAAGGCTTTAAAAAGCTAGCTTACTTAAGTAACCATGAACTTAGGAACTTTCTATGACACTTTCGAACCCTAGTTTCCACAAAGATCTGTATAAACATTGGGTTCTTTTCAAAAATAGGGTTATTGACTTGATGCAAACGTATGCACCACTATTCGAATTCGCACTGACTCATCCAATCCAGTGTATAATAAAACTTTAAGGTCATTATGTAACAAGAAAAAAAAATGAAAGCCGTTTACGACTCCCTGTAGCGCCGAATTAGAGAGCAGTTCTTGAGGAGGAGGAGGGAAGGATACTGAGGGGAAGGTATACCCCTCCTCCCTCCTCTCACGTCCTCATCCTGTCTGCTACTCCTCCTTCCGAGTGGCGTCGCCGTCGCGTCAAGAGGGTCACGTGACCTCACGGGGGTTACGTGACCTCCATGAGGTCACGTGACAATGACGATGACGTCACCCGTGACGTCATTATTGACGTCATCATCACTAGTGACATCATCAGTAACGTCATCAGTGACGATGACGATGCGAATGCCGATGACGTCATCAGTGTCGTCACTGATGACGTCATCAGTGACGACGACGATGCAGATGACGCCATCAGTGACGTCACTGATGGCGTCACCAGTTGCGATGACGATGACAATGCGGATGCCGATGACGTCACTTATGATGTCATCAGTGACGATGACGATGCCAATGACATCCATCAGTTACGATACTGATGACGTCATAAGTGATGATGACAATGGCAATGCCGATGACGTCACTGATGACGTCATCAATGACGTCACGCGTCCCATAATGCACCGCGCGGTTACGCCGACGGCGACGGCGACGCCCACGCCGATGCCGCTCAAGCCAGAAACCGGCGCCTAAGAGCTGAGCCCTAAAAAAAACGGCTTTTCGCAAAGGCAGATCGAACTAATATATCAGGTGCTTGGGATCCTTACTACGCTGCCCTTAGAAACTACACAAAAAACCTTAGATCATCACAATCAAAAATAATTTTTGAAGTCTTACCGACATTCTTGCGCAATAATCCGACAAGCTTTTGGAAAACCACTCCTGGGACCATACATCTGAAAGACCACAACGGTGAACCAGTCAGGGAGAGTGACTGCGCTGAAATCTTAAATGACTACTTTTCTTCTGTACACAAACGAACCCCCATCTAATATTCCAACTTAATCTAAAAAGTGTTATGATCTAATTCCAACAATTAGCGTTAATACAATCGGAATAATTAAACTTATTGAGAAACTTAAACTTTCATCCTCAGCAGACCCTGACAATATCATTGCAAAAGATTTTTAAAAATACAGCTGCTATTTCCAGGGAACTTCTTAATCTCATCTTCAACCAGTCACTCTCCGAAAGCTGTCTACCTTCAGAACCGAAGTTCGGCAGGGTTGTCCCAATCTACAAGGATGGAATTCGGTTTTCAGTCTCTAGCTATTGTCCCATCTCCTTAACACCCATATTGTCTAAACCTCTAGAGCAAATCTTGTATTAGGACATCAAAACTCACCTCTCTACAAGCAAATTTCGCTTCAGACATCAGCATGGTTTCCGCAGGGGTTTATCTTGCGGGACCCAGCTGTGCGAATTTGTTCACGAGTTATATACTAACCTTGAATGTCATGTACAGACTGACGCCATATTTCTGGACTTCTAAAAAGCCTTCGACCGTGTTCCTTATCAACGACTTTTCTATAAAGTAGTGGTTCTCAACCATCGAAGTTTCGCGGACCCCTTGCGGATCGGCGGAGATGATCGAAGACACCGTTTGGGGTGAAGAGAGGGGAAGGTATAGGTTAAATAGAATAATGATTTAATAAATGGATATAACTAAGGGCTAGCGTAAACTAGACCCCTCTTATTGATATGCCCACGAGAAAACTCGCTCAGAAACTGACACATTTCTTCTTGACCTGAGAAAACACAAGTTTTATTGTCGAATTTGACTGATGAGGGAGGGCTTCGCGGACCCTTAGATCGCCTTCGCGGACCCCCGTTTGAGAACCACTGCTCTAAGGTATCATCTCTACAATTAGACCCATTAGTACTTTCCTTGATTACGCATTTTTTGGATCTCGCGTTCAATACACAGCTACTAACAATCAAGAATCGAGACTAACAAGAGTTACGTCAGGGGTTCCGCAGGGTTCCGTTTTGGGATCCCTGCTTTTCTTTATCTACATTAACGATCTTCCGTAAAAAAACTCCTATAAAATACGGCTTTTTGCAGATTATTCTCTCCTATAAAACAAGATTCCATCAGGAAAGGACAACTATCGTCTTCGGACTGATCTAGAAGAAGTTTTCCACTGGTGTGGAAAATGTTTAATGCATGTAAATAAATCCAAGTGCAAATTAATTCAATTCACCAGAAAACAGTCCTTAATAGTATACCATGGACAGCGAAGTGATTGAACACGTTTCTATGTACAAATATCTTGGCATCAGATTAACTTCTAACCTTTTTTTGAAAACCCATATTGAAACCATTTCTGCAGAAGCATCCACGACTCTCGGATTCATCAGACGAACCGTACGAGATGTCCCTCCACATGCTCTAAAAACGGCTTATGAAACTTATGTTAGACCTTAACGGTAGTATGCTGCAGCTACTTGGAACTTCCATCAATCATGCACTGTCGACGCTTTAGAATCAGTGCAAAACCAAGCCACTTGTTTTATCTTATCAGCATACGATCATTTCACCCCTGTTTCTGCCTTAAGAATAAACTGGAACCTTTACACTACCAAAGGAAACTCTCCCGACTCCGGCTCCTTTAGAAAATCTATTACTATTACTCAGACCACAAGGACTTTTTAATTTTCCCCTATCAATAATATTTTTCCGCCTAAATAACTACTGTACTATCATGGTAAGACCCATGCTCTTAATGAATCATTTATTCCCCTCGCCATTTCCGAACTAAACCAGCTACCGTCATCTATAGCTACCATCAACGACCCACCAGCGTGCCTAAATGCTCTTCAAATTAATTTTGTGTGAGTGCTCTTTCAGCTGTATTATATTTTGTATAACGTCTACCTCGTGTTATTCTACATTATTGCGTTTATTTGTTGGTTGATTGTATTAAACTGCCACCCCTCCGCCTTATGTAATGCCCTAACTGTGCCTTTAAACTAAAAATAAATGAAACTTTGGCTTGGGTGCGCACTGACTCGACAACACATAGTTGTGCATGTTAGAGCAAAGTTATGTGGTGTGTTTTGGTGTTGCGACTATTACATTCCTAATTGGCAAGGGTTGTAGAGCGGCATTTACAACAACTTATATAACCGGCTTGAAACGTGTTACTTCTTAGTTCGCCGACTTCCCATTCACATTGGGCCACAATGTATCTTATCTTGGAATTAAGAGGAGCGAGTGAAGTTGTGATACTTTATTGTGTTTCCCTTTCAGTTGTCGTCAACATGCTTTCTCTTTTTCCCTCTGTCCAACAAGTAACAATCAGCATTTTCTATCGTAAACACGCTAAGCCAGATATTTAAGGATGTTTTTTTTGTCATCATGGCAGTTTGATTGACAGTACTTAGTCCTATGTCAGCCAAAAACTTCAATCCAAGAAACCAAACGAGAAAAGCTATCTGGTTGTTTAGCAGTGATAATTATGGTTATAAGGCAAATAATATATTTGCTAATAATAATTAAGATTCTACTGCTCTAGAAAACGTAGTAAACCACGGGTTTTAGTCCTGATTGAACACCTTTTGAATAATGGTATTATAGATGTGGTTAATAATTGCTAAAACAGTGCACTTCGTTCTCAACTGTTTCCTGGTGGTGTCTCTATTATTCAGGTACTTGTCATTAGGAAGTATTTTGTACTTTTTTCTAGGGTCCACCTCCACCCCAACCAACTGTTTTCTTACGTACCAAGGCAGGACGAAACATTTCCGACCCTTCTTTATTCAAAAATTGTTATGGACAGATTAGTGCTGGTGAAAGGTATTCACCACATCATAGTTATTAAAGAAAAATCTAAAGAGAGTTCAAGTTCGTCGATAATAGACATGTCGTGCGACTTTCAAAACTTGTAAACGTAACTTCTGCCTCGGTGAGGTGATGGGAATGGGAACGGCTTGTGAAGTTGCAAACCACAAGCCGCTGGTCAGATATACCTTCTTCAACACGACACTCATGTACTTGTTTGTCAAGAAAATAAAATAAAAATACAAGGTCTTTAAGGAGGTAGAATCCCCCTGTGACCTTGTGTAGTTGTTTACAAACTGAAGAAGGTTCGCATTAAATGCCATATCAACTAAAGCTTTGAGTTGGGATAAGTGAATATACTGAGTGTATCTCACTTAATTAACGACTGATTAAAATGAATAGTTAAATAAGCCATTTGTATTTTTTGCACATTGAAAAGCCTAATCGCTTGGATAGTCTAGGACGGATGCAGAGGCGTTAGGTGGGCCATGCCTATTATCGGTGGAGGTTTAAAGAATGCAATTTGAACAAAACGAAATTCACCCACAGGCAATTTGTTTAATTCTTGGAAGCTGTAACTGCTTTGTATTATGAGAGTAACGCCTCCTCCCCGCGACCCACAATCGCAACGGACAATATTATAACCAGGAGGTAACATTGCACTGTTTAGTACAGCGGCATGCAGCCACGCTTCTGTTTGGCCACAATGTCTGGGTAATGCTCGACTAACACCTGTTCAAAGTTGGTTGCCATACTAACAAGTCTTGTAGCATTTAAACTAATCTGTTTTAACTGCCCCAATAAATTGTCATCACGTCAAGGTGCCAACGTGTCAATCAACACCTTGGCATGAAGGGATACAACGGTTGACGCCTGATGAGCATTGATAGTTGATAGCAACGTACGCACGTTCTTTACCTCATCACATATACATAAAGATTATCGCCAAATCGTAGCTTATCATGGCTGAGGAACGCTTTTAGTGACCTTCCCTTATCACCTGCAGCACAATTTCATGACATATTTTGTTTGAGCGACGTGACTTGGGAATAATCATTCTGAATAAATATGGGTGATCCTTTCACAATTCGTTTAATCTTCAGTCCAGACGCAGCCGACGCTACGAGTTGATGGGACCAACCAGACAGCCTCAAAAGCGCACCATCATGGTGTTCGTCAAGCTTTTGCATATGTAGCGCATCGCTGAACCAATCATAAACAGAAAAGGCACAGTGACTTGCGCTTTTGACGCAGCTTGATTGGTCCCATTACCTCGTAGCATCGGCAGCGTCTTGACTTAAGTTGAAAAGAAGTATGGGTTTTTCACATGACAAAGTGCGTTAAACTTTCGAGAGTCTTGAAACGACAATATCACGCCGCATTTTCCTTTTTTTTTTTTCCCGAGCGAATGGATTCTGGTTACAGACAAGCAAGACAGTCCAATGATGATAGTGCAGATATCGTACCTAGCTGTGTTTGGAGAGTTGTGTGTGTCTTTTGTCCCTCTTGTTCTCCTGCTCCTGGGATTAGCATCGTCGTTCGTCGTAACTTAAAGTTTTTCACGAAATAATTCGTCAATCACTCCTCTTCTTAAATTAACCTCTGTTTTACTAGGTGATTCTGGAAGTCTGAAAACGACCAGATTTGAGTGACGACTTCCGTCATCAAAATCTGTTAAGCTGTAATTCTGTTCCCGTACAGATTCTTGCAATGAGGCAACTGTCGCTTGATGAACTTCTACACAGTAAATTTCAAAACATCTATAGCGGTGTTTGGAAGGTGTTTCATACTGAAAATACCTTTTCTAAGTGCTCTATCTTTTTAATACTAGGTGTCATGCCTTTGGCACACCCACTGAACGTATGAAATAGGTTTTGTTACACCCTTTGGGAGCTTAAAAAGGTGTCAAGAAAATATTGTACTTTTTACAAAGAAGGTGTTTCTGCCTGAAAAGATATTTCTCCGAGATTGCCGGGATATAATTTCACTGAAATAATAGACCGGTGTCATACTAGGCTCTGCGTATGACATATTTTTGGGGACGTTGGGGAAGGGGGGGGGGGGGGGGTGGCTAATCTGACCAGAAAAAAGGGGAGGATTAACTACAAAATTCGAGGTGACTGGAATTTCTCGTAGTTTCGGTTTGGAGCTTTGAACCGCGAACACACCCCTTCGCTATCCGAGAGCTAGACATGGCGGTCGAACGGGCGGATGGAAGTGCGTCGTTTGTCAGCAAAGGTAAGTTCTTGATTCATTTTCAAGGTTTTACAGCAACTATATGCATTGGAAAGTTAATAAGTGACAAAAAAAAAAAAAAGAACTTCCGATTTATGTGCGTCAGTTTTTTAATCTGAGCCGTACTAAACTGTTGACTATAGAGATATTTCTTTTCGAGGCGGGGTAAAATCTGAGCAGCCAGTTGAAACCAGAAATAATATATAAAAGAGTAAAGCTATACGCACTCCGTCATGCACCTCGGCCGGAAAAGGCTATACGCACTATGCAAAACTTGTGCGAAAGGAACGGTTACAACGAGTTCTTTAAGCGGTGGCGTAGCCTAGTGGTAAGGTGTCTGCTTCGTACGCAAATGGACGCGGCTTCGATCTGCGGTGTGGGCCTACTTTATTTCTTTTTCGAACATTTTGTTTTTTCGAGGCATTTGGCGATATTTACGAGATTTCTTTTTTACGATCCACACCGTATAAAAAGGAAAAAAAAAAAAAACTTTCAGCCTTTTCACTCTGGTGAAGGAAGACCAGCGAAGCCGTACTATGGTGGGAATGAAGTATGTATAAGTTTAAGAATTAAGGTGTGATTGGGTAATTGGTTGTTTTAATGATGCAAAAAAAACATATATATAACGATCGGGGTTGTCCTTTATTTCGTAACTAGAGTGACCATGGCCTTCTGATCGCTGTGGTACACCGCCATCGGGTGTACCCTGACGGCAGGCACGTTCTTCGTGAAGACGAGGACTACACACGTCCGATGCCTGGTCGTGGGCACCGTAGGTTCATTCACACACGCAAACCCGAAGCGCTCGAACATAAACGAAGTGAACCACTTCACTCCAGGCGTGCAATATCAATGTTACAATCACCCGTCACTACGGGAAACGTATCGTCTCCCAGCATGACCCAGCCGAAGACGTCCATCATGAATGCTTCAATGTCTCTCTTGGGCGTCGCGGTGGTTACGTATACATGACGGCGGCCACCGGACCATCGCGCACCTTGACGGAAAGGCTGGAAAGGTTGCCGCCATCCATGAGCGATGGCGGCAACCAGATTGGTAGTCTGGTTGCCACCGTCGCTTATAGATGGCGGTAGCAGTCTGGAGCTTTGTGTAGTTTTGTGTCGACATTTGTTTGGTACCGAACACGCAACTAGGGAAACTAGCCCTTAACAGCTCCGCTGTAAAAAACGAATGATGTCGACGAAACTTCGCAGAACTAAATGGTGACTCCCGTACCGGAGGTGCGATCGGGGACAGCGGGGCTTGGGTTGCCGGCTGGACGCCGCCAAGCGGCTTGTACGGGTGAACTTTCGTAATTAGCAGCCGCACTGTCACCGCGAAGCGGCGTGAACCAACACCTCCTAGAAGACAAGGCCGTAGAGCTCTCCTCGTGACGTCGCAAAGGAAGGCCATCGGGGGGCGCGCGTCGAAGCGAATGCAACGCGCGTAGATCGACCGTCGTAACGTGTTTTTAGTCACATACGCGTGTCATATTAGCTAAAATGAAAGCTGCACATAGCAACAGGTCTAGAAAACGTTTTATTACAAGAGCAAAATATTACACCGCTAAATAATCGATACGAAATGGCACGAGGTATGCGTACAAGACGTCTATAGAAAAATGTGATTGTTTTAAGTCGAAAACATTGAGTCATGCAATTATTGTTGTAGGAATGCATATTTTATACAGAAATACTTGGAAAAAATAGCGAGACACGCAGTGATTTGGAAACAGCAAAACAGAACAGTTAAAAATCAGGTAGACGTGGTCAACGCGGACAAGGCAAGACAAGTGTTTCTCACGATTATGTAAGCGACGTTATTGCGTGCAGTCACTGAATTCTTGCATCATACCCCGGCCACATGGCAAAATTAATGCAATTTCTATCGAATGACATTGTGGGGTCGACAAATCCGCTTGCGGCGCTCGTATAACCACTCAAGACCGCGAGCTGATTAAATCCTATATCACTGAATGAAAATATATTAACTTTTCCGTGTGGCAGCGGTACTAAACTTACTACTTAGTCTACTAATTTACTTCTCCCTATGGGGCTCGAGCTGCCTTAGAACAACACACAACTTATTTTGTATATAATAATACTATTACCTTAATACAGTTAAGATTCTAGTATAAACGCGGAAAAGGCAATAAAATAACTTTAGTATAAATAAACACAGAACCACGAACAACGCACTTTCAATAATCACACAAACTTGTTTTTCACCTTCCAGTGAAAACAAGATTAGCGCGCATATTTACAAATGTCGACGAAACTGCACGCGAATCATGACAAAGAACAAAATTGCTATCATGCGATTAAAAAAAAAAAAAAAACGATTGCAGCGTCTTACTTGCGTCCTACATAACCAAGAAAGCCCGTAAATAAGTTGTTTCTCACCTGTCGATCGTATCCATACGTCCCACAATATCCGTGACGTACACATCTGAACACGAACTCCAAGAAGCCTCTCTCTGTCGAGAGAGGTCTATCGATTAATCGACCAGTCTTCGTTGGCTAGTTGTTACACATGTCACTCAAACCGAAGCAGGACTTGTTTTACAAATCCACGTAAATGCCGTAGTATCAAGCGAACACAAAAAAACTACCCGAGACTACGGTGATGACAGAAATGCGACGGGAAACAAGTCTCAAAAGTACCACACACGAGAGCAGCGGCGACGAAAGGCTTGACGTTGTCGACCCATCTCTTGCTCGTGTGCGCTCCCTGCGACAATGACTGGATTTCTTTTCGGTTTCCTTCCCTTCTGAGATGTCTCAGCGTTCCTTTTCAGACAGTCAGCAGCTCACACACAACGTAAATTTACCAGAATCGGAGCCATGTGGCATCGGCAGCATCGCAGCCGGTCCTTTCGAAAAGTGTGGGGTGCTGCGGAACTGCAGGTAGTCCCGCGGTTACGGGGATACTCATAAATATAAATTTGGTACTCTCAACCTTGGTAACGCGTTGTACATTACGTTTATATTATATATATAATAAATTGTACAAGACTGCGCCTTTAAAACGTATATTAATGCCGGATAAACGCGAATGAACACCACCGCGCCGAGGTACATTTTTTTCACGTCGATAGAGTATTCTCACGTAGTTGCGCCATGGACTTCCTTCCTCCGCCATTGTGACGTAACCTCACAGAGCGCTCTGGCCTTCTTCTCTAGGAGGTGTTGCGTGAACGCAGGCCGGGGGGCGGGGGGGGGGGGGGGGGGGGGGGGTGTTAGCGAGCTCCCGAGTGATACGCGCGCCGTTCGAAAAGGGTGACCCAAATTGCATGAGTTCTCCGTGTAGTGCGAATAGCCATTTCCGGTCGAAGTGCACTACGTAATGCGTATAGCCTTACTCTAATAAATAAAGTGCGTCACAAAAAAAAAAGCTAAAAGAGCGAAGCTTTCCAGTAAAAGCTGATTGAACCTCATAATGCGAATGCATAGAGATGAATGGTGTTGGCTACAGGAAACGGGCCACACTTTGTTATCACATTTACAAAAGGAGCTTAAGCCTTTTAGAAAAAAATAACGGCAAGCCCTGAAACTCTGGCATCTGGTCCAAACCGCTACATTTCGGGGAAGAAAACCGACACATATTTGTTTGCAGTTCATTTGTGCCGACACTCTAGTTCTAAATGGTGTCACACACGTAAAAAACTAGGTCGTCCACATGTCAGTACAAAACGTTTTTTTTTTTCAAATGATTTAGTGAGGTAATATTGTATTTGAAAACAGTCAAGTTGTCCATTGTGGGACAACTTCTCGCAGTTAAAATTTAAAACCACTCGCACATTTTGAGATCAAATTCACCGATGCATTTGCTTATGAATTATGTTTTATTACTAATTTCTTAAACGCCATATTTTGAATCAATATATGGCATATAATTGCAGTGACTGAAATGTCAAAACTGAATTGCATTTCTGACGTTCCAGTACATGTTCTTGTTATACTGTAAAAGTACTGCCTGCTCGTACTACAGAGTAATGACGCACTCCATGCGGCCTGTTTTGCGTTGCGTTGCGTGGGGACGGCCTAGAACTTTCCGGACACCTGTTCGTCTAAGCAGAGTGAACGGAGCTCTTTAGAGCGAATAACATCACCGAAGGCCTAGCAGCTCTGATGGCAGCGTTCTGGATGTTAAATGTTAAGTATGCTCAAGGGGGCTTTAATACGGCACCTGCCATTGAAAAGTTCTTTTTTAGACTCAAAATAATGAAGCTGGAGCCTCCTGCCGTCATATTCATGAACTAGTACAGTGATTGTGTATCACAAACGTTGTGGCCAGTTTAGCGGTTTTCCCTCAAACTTAAGCGTTGTTGAAAGTTGTCTGGTGGGTGCTTTTACAGCAGTGTTGTTAGGGCTAGTTTCCCCAGTTTCGTGTCCGGTACCAAACAAATGTCGACGCAAAACTACACAAAACTCTGGACAGCTACCACCATCTATAAGCGACGGCGGCAACTAGACAACCAATCTCGTTGCCGCCGTTGCTCATAGATGGCGGCAACCTTCTCAGGCTTTCTGTCAAGGTGCGCGATGGTCCGGTGGTCGCCGTCGTCCACGCCCCTCGCGACGCTAAAGAGAGACATTGAAGCATTCATGATGGACGTCTTCGGCTGAGTCATGCTGGGCGACGATACGTTTGCCGTAGTGACGGGTGATTGTAACATTGATATTGCCCGCCTGGAGTGAAGTGGTTCACTTCGTTTATGTTCGAGCGCTTCGGGTTTGCGTGTGTGAATGAACCTACGGTGCCCACGACCAGGCATCAGACGTGTGTAGTCCTCGTCTTCACGAAGAACGTGCCTGCCGTCAGGGTACACCCGATGGCGGTGTACCACAACGATCAGAAGGCCATGGTCACTCTAGTTACAAAATGAAGGACAACCCCGGATCGTTATATATATGTCTGATTTTTCATCATTAAAACAACCAATTACCCAATCACACATTATTGCTTACATTTATGATTACTTCATTCCCACCATAGTACAAATTCGCTGGTCTTCCTTCTTCACCAAAGTAAAAAGTCTACTTCTTTTTTTTTCTGCAGGCGGCGGGTTTTGAGAGAAGTTTTTGTTACTTTTCATATTTCGGTTGGCCTATAATGTTTTATAGTTTCTAACTTCCCCATCATGAATGGCTTAATTTAGTTTTAAGGTATAGCCATGGGGTAGAGTTACCTTTTCTTACTCGTAGCAGAATTAAAAGAGGACCCCTGTGTCCACTGATTCTAGTGGCGTTTCCATACCTGCCGACGTAATCCTCATGTTTTGCAGAAAGTTCTGTTTTGGAATAGCGGCATCTGGTTCGTCTGATAGAACATGCGACTTTCAGTAACCAAGTCACAAAGTTTTGGGTTCTATAGCCCCTGTTTTTTTAATTGGGTATAGTACACAAAACGTAGAGACACGACTAAGATACAGGTGCTGTCAGACGACCCAGACACCGCCACTGCAGAACCGAACAATGCGCAAAATATGCGAATAACGTCGGGATGGAATGGCGCCACATCTAGAATCGGCAGTAACATATCACTCGGATGTATACTGCTCACCCAAATCGTGATGAAGTAAGGGCATATTTCTGCTAATAGATATGGTCTAACAAAAATACAGGGATTGCGCAGGCGAGATAATGATAGTTAATCACTTTTTATAACAGCCAAGACTGTGGTGAGAAGAAAAGCAGGAAGTGACACACAGGGGAAGGTTTCAATAGAAGAAATAGAAACGGGAGGTGTTATTGATGACGTATGGCCGACCAAACGTTTATCTTTGGTCGGCATTCAAACGTTGGCCAAACGCTCACTATAAGAGGGACACTATCACAAACAGATATCTCCAAGCACTGCTAGGTGACTAATGCACGACCGAAACAATTTGCCTGGTCCGGGTATCAAACACGGAACCTCTCCATTTCCAGTCTCGCACCAGTCCAACTAACTGTGTTTGGAGATTTGTGTTCGTCCTTTGTCCGTCTTGTTCTCCTTCTCCAGGGATTATTTTCGTCTTTCTTGCCAATCTCGCTTGCACCTTTGCATTTAGCTGTATTATATTAGCTCACTTTGATCTTTATTTTGAATAATGTTACTTTAATCTACGGAAATCAGATCAATGCAGATTGTCAACTTTCATAGTGTTATTTTAAAAATGCAATGACTCCAAGCTTCCATCGTGCTTTTTACAGGCACCATCAAACTTAGTTTGCAACTGATAATAAGTAACCAAGATTACAACTCGTGATATCACTGCGAGGTAAATCCTGGAATCCACAAGAGGGTGCCAGGAATCATTTCGACGCTAATAACCTGTCATAGAAGAAAAAACTTTTTCTTTATTATTTTATTTATTTATAATGTATATGAACTAATCAATCATTCAACCGCATTGCAGTATAATTTTTGCCTGTTCTAAATTTGTGCTTTTGTTTTGTTTAGTTTGCAAAACTGATTATAAAAATGTCTTTTTCTCAAAGAAACCATGGCTTGGCCATGATGTTTGTGTATGAAACACATCAGTATGTTTGTTGAGTGTGAGTTCCTCCTTAACTTTTATGCTCAGTGCAACACATGCAATGTTCAAGATTTACTGGATCGAATTTAACCTTGGGTTCTACCCAAATATCTGGGCATCCTTGAGGGACAAAGCAGACACTCGGACGAAACATTTTATTTTCAAAAGAAAGTGAAAGTATATGTATGATGCTTTAAATATTGTTACTTCTCTTTACAGGGCCATATTTTTTTTGTATCAACCATTTTCTAGAAAGCAAATACAAACAACTTAGTAGAGCAGTTCAGCAGCACACGACTCTTTGCATGTTACTTATATCGTTAAAGCGGTCTTTAACAATTAAAAATATTTTAATTGTCATGTGTAGCTCAATTGCTCTCAAAGGCTGTGTGTACTTGCTTTCTAAAAAGCTGAGACAACAGAGAAATGTGGCGCTATATAGGAAGGGAGACAACATTGCTTAATTAGGTGTAGTGCTGCAATAACACTAATTATAAAGGTGTAATTGTTTAGAAGCACCTATAGCAAAGTTGTAAGGCAGAAACTTCAAAATTGCTTTCAAAAAGGTGGAATGCTGTAGCAACACTTATCAAAAGGTGTAACAATACCTATCAAAAGTTGTGAGTTATAGACAATATATAAATGGCCTATTACACTTATATAGGTGTTTTGAAGTTTACTGCGTATCTAATCAGTCCTGGCCTTTACCTCGTGCAATAGTGAATAGATTTTTGCGACCTTTGTATTCTGGTTTGATTCCGATTCGAGCAGGTCATTTTTAATCGCATTTTGCTTTGAATTAGAGTTTCAAACATTTCCTGTACTGTTGAGCCAAAATTGGATTCAACTGTTGTAGATTACGGGAATTCAACTACCAGAAGAAGAAAGAGACGACAGGACAATGCACGAGACCACGAACGGCAGGATCGGGGCACGAGAGAATAAAACGGCCACCAACGAAACGGACGCGCTCGGGTTCTTTCCTCAACATAATTTGGTGCCGAAACCCCTTGAGAAGCCATGGACCGCCTCCGCAGAACCCGTGGCGTTGTCCGCTCCGCCGTCTCTCGCACTCTCGCCCAAATCGACGCTCTCCTGGAGAACCCGGATTCCACTGAAGTCCAACTGCGAATCCCACTTGAGTACCTCACGCAAAAGCAAGCCGCACTCAAAGACCTCGACAGCGACATCCTCGCGGCCATCACGGACGACGCCTTGGAGGACGGAGTGGAGGGTGCAGAAGAATACCGGCTACGCATCAGCACCTCTCTCACGCGTCTCCACTACACCCTAGCCACTTTCGCCACCAACGCTCAACCTCGGCTCCCGGAGGCACCTCCCGTCAACCCTCCGTCAACCGCAACAATAGTAAGGAGCCGCCGGACCGTCGCCCTTCCAAAACTGCAAGTCCCCATGTTTGCCGGTAACCTCCGCGATTGGCAGGGATTTTGGGACCATTTTAATGTTACCATCCACGCAAACCCTGATCTCCCACCAATAGAAAAATTCAAATATCTCATGACGTATCTAACAGACCACGCTAAACGCGCCGTCGAGGGAATTCGACTCTCCGACCAAAACTACGAACTCGCAGTACGAACACTTCAGGACCGGTTTGGACGACGTGACATTCTAATCGACGATCACATTGATCAGCTTTTGAACTTACCTGTGATTAACACCTCCAGCGACGTGGCAAAACTTCGTCAGCTTCACGACGCAATACGTTTCCGCACAACATCTCTTGAAGGGTTGGAGGTTCCACCTAGCAGTTACGCAGTCGTTCTCCATCGAGTTCTCATGCGCTGCCTTCCCGCTGACCTGGCTATCCTTTACCGTCAGAAGCTGAGAGAATCCACACCACCATCTTCAACGAGTACACCAGACCTGGCTCCAGAAGACCAAGTTAATATTATCATGAAGTTTTTGAAAATACAAGTCGAAATCCGAGAAGATGGCCAAATAGATCGAGCAAGTTACCGTTTTCGACGAGGGCTATCGCCAACGACACCTCAAGAATCAGTTTCGGCAAATCACCCTTCAACTCTCGCGCTATCGACGGAATCGGAAGGCTACCGATCAACTGCGTGCCCCTTCTGTAGTTCCCCGGAGCACGAACTCCAAAACTGCCAGGCCCCACTTTCAACACAAGATAAGCGAACCAAGCTTGCACGAGCGCGCTGTTGCTTTAAATGTGGGAAGCGAAATCACATCGCTCGTGTTTGCCGCTCAGGCAGAAGCTTGTCGTGTTTCACATGTGGGGGTCATCACTTGACCATCCTTTGTGAACTATCACGTCCCCTGCCAGCCCCATCGTACACTCCGCAACCTGAAAAGCCCCCTGAACACGCCACATCCATTGTTAGCGCGCCAGCTAGCAACTCCTGTTCTTCTCCTGTCCTCCTCCAAACAGCAAGAGCGTGGGCATCAGGGACACAAAGAAATTTTCTCGTAAGACTCTTGCTAGATACTGGCAGCCAGCGCACGTTTATCAGACGGGATGTTTCTGAAGAACTCGGCTGCGAAGTTGTAGGCCGGGAAGATCTAACCATCTACACATTTGGCAATACAGCCACCAAACACTCCTGTCGACGCGTGGTTGTGACCCTTCAGGGCCATCGTAGCAATGAGAAGGTGACATTTGAAGCACTGGAAATCCCCGAGCTGTGCACGTTATCGCACCAGCAACTTGATGATCATCTGCTGACGCAACTTCATTCAAATGGATTTCAGGCCGCAGACATTCCTCCAGATTCTGACACAAGAGTGGACAATAACATAAGCGTCCTAATAGGTTCAGATGTCTACTGGCAAGTGGTCAAGGGAAGGATCCAACGCATGAGTCAAACCTTAACCGCCGTTGAAACCATTTTTGGCTGGGTGGTTCAAGGGACCTACTCTGGGAGTATCGGTCACCCTTCAGCCAGAGCGTCGGCCCTTTTTCTCACCTGCCAGCCCATCGACCCTTGCCGCAACGCTTTTGATCCGTCAGAAATGTGGCGTTTGGACGCCATTGGCATCTCGGAATGTACTGGGACAAGTTTCCTTGAACACCCAACGATGTTGGAATTTGAGAACGAGATCATTAAGGTTAACAACCGCTATGAAGTCCCCTTGATGATAAAGTCCCCTGGCCTTGGAACAGACAATGACAACCGATCCATTGCAGAAAATCGTCTCTTTGTGCAGCTGCGTCGGTTCCGTACCCACCCAGAAATGCTTGAACAATACGATCGCACCATTCGGGAGTATTTTGATGAAGGTCATGCGGAGAAAGTTGTACCCTCAAAGGAGCGACCAAAAAACGTTTACTATCTGCCACATCATGCTGTCATTCGCAAGGATGCTGTAACAACGAAAATCCGTGTTGTGCTTGATGCATCATCGCATCTGAGCAACAAACCTTCGCTCAACGAAGTGCTTGACAAGGGACCCAACATTGAAAACGACTTGCTTCAGATGCTTCTCAAGTTTCGATGTAGCCCCGTGGTCCTGATCGCAGACATCCGCAAGGCTTTCTTGCAGATTGGCATTCGACCCTCCGATCGTGATGCACTCCGTTTCCTATGGGTAGACCAACTCCCATGCAAGACAATCAACACGCCCAATGTTGTGGAATGGCGCATGACACGTGTCCCTTTCGGAGCATCCTCAAGCCCGTTCCTGCTTGCAGCAACGTTACGCCATCACATTATGTCCATGAGAGGACGTTATCCTGACATGGCGGATCGGTTGATGCAATCCTTTTATGTTGACGATCTCGTGCTGGGTTGCTCGTCGGAGGACGACGCCTTACAGGCCTACCAGCAGACACGGTCCATAATAACAGAGGCAGGAATGGACCTACGAAAATGGTCGTCCAATCTGTCCTCTTTACAAAACCAGTTCATGCGTGAGGAAACTTCGTATGAAAATGCCACTGAAGGTGAGACTGATCAGCTGAAAGTGCTCGGAGTTATGTGGGACCGCACTAAAGACGAGATCATTCTCAGTACACAAAATGTGACGACTTACTTGACAACGCAATCAGCCACAAAGCGAACCATTCTTCAGGCGTTCGCCCGGATCTTCGACCCATTTGGTTACTTGGTACCGTTTACGACTCAAGCCAAGCTCTTGTTTCAAGCACTCTGGGTACGAAAGTGCTCCTGGGACGAAAGCCTTTCCGCTGAAGAGCTTGCGATATGGAATTCTTGGTGTTCGGATCTAGTTTCACTTTCATCGCTCCGAATTCCTCGGTACGTGATTCCTCCTGAAGCTGATGCAGACCCTTCGATTCAGCTGCATGTGTTTACAGACGCCAGCCCACGTGCCTATGGAACAGCGATATACCTGCGGGCCGTACTTTCGAATGGGTCGTTCACAACACAGATCCTGATCGCTAAAGGTCGAGTTGCCCCTCTGAAACCGCATTCACTACCGCGACTCGAACTTATTGCCTGCCTTCTAGGAGCACGACTACTCAACTATTTGCGCAAAGTTTCTGGACTCGAACACGTTCAAGCGTACTTCTGGACAGACTCTGAGTTTGCTCTCCATTGGATTGCCGGCCATCCAAGTCGATGGCAGCCTTTCATCAGCAACAGGATAGTAGAGATCAGGCGTCTAACGGACAGCTTCCAGTGGTATCACTGTCCCAGCCAGGACAATCCAGCGGACCTGTTGACTTGTGCCGTCCCAGCACCGATACTACAACGTAGCGCCTTATGGTGGAATGGGCCTCATTGGCTCGCACAAGGCGAGGGAACGTGGCCCTCCAAACTATTAAAGCGAGATCCAAAAGGTCTCCCTATGGAAGAGTCAAGGCGCCCGACAACCACTTGTCCCGTGGTTACACCGGACCACACCTCACTACTCGACCTAAGGAAACACAGTAACCTGACGCGTGTTCTGCGCATTACTGCATGGGTACGAAGATTTCTGCATAACGCCTCACCGCTTCCACCACTATCAGGCCCATTGACAGCTACAGAATTGGTTCAAGCGGAGGTCTACTGGACACGAACGGTACAAACAATGGAATTTCCAGTCGAAGTTGCAGCACTACTGTCGGGAGGAAGGGTGCCTTTCACTTCTAGTATTGCAAGCCTCCATCCATTCCTCGACGACCATGGACTGATACGTGTTGGAGGTCGCTTGCAGCAACTGGACGTTCCGGAGGAGGTTAAACACCCTATTTTACGCCCGAGTAACCACAGATTCACAGAGCTTCTTGTACTGGCCACACATGTCCGACTACTTCACGGAGGAGTCCAAGACACACTCACGGAACTACGACAGAGGTACTGGATTTTAAGAGGGCGCCAGACAGTGAAGAGAGTGCAGCACACCTGTCTCCCATGTCGACGTAGGCGACTCCAACCAGAGGAAGCACCTATGGCTTCCCTACCACGAGAACGCATAACAGAAACGAGCCCTTTTAATGTCGTCGGTATCGACTTCTGTGGACCTCTGTACGTGCGTGCTGCACCGTCAGAAAAGGCTTACATTGTTATTTTTTCTTGTGCTGTAACACGCGCCGTACACCTAGAACTTGCCTCTAACATGTCCGCAGATAGATTTCTTCTCGCCTTACGTCGCTTCGTGTCTCGACGCGGAGTACCATCTGTTGTTTACTCGGACAACGCGCAAACTTTCCATCACGCAGCCAGAGTCTTAAAGATGCTTCACACAGATGGTGTACAGGACTACTCCAGCGGACTCTGTATTCAGTGGCGATTCAATGTGGAGCGAGCACCCTGGTGGGGCGGATGGTGGGAAAGGATAATTCGGACCGTAAAAAACATGCTGAAGAGAACTCTTGGACGCAGCAGCTTAGCCTTTGAAGAACTTACCACCGTACTTCATGAAGTAGAAGCCACCGTAAACTGCCGTCCACTTACCCACATCAGTAATGATCCGGAAGAACTAGAGCCCTTGACACCATCACATTTTCTCGTAGCCAAGCGACTCCTACGTATACCGCATGGAGCAGAAATCGGACCGCCAACATCGACTGCCGCTGAACTAAGGCGTCGTGCTCTGTATCGCCAGCGGTTAATAATGCGATTCTGGAAACGCTGGAAACACGAGTACCTACTGCTTCTGGACTCCGCACATAAGAGTCAGCCACGGTTATTACCACGGGTCAATCCAGGAGATGTTGTCCTCGTAGAGGACAACTCGCCGCCCCTTACATGGAAACTCGGGCGTGTAACAGACACCGTCTCGGGGAGAGATGGAATACCAAGAGCATGCACACTGCGCCTTGCGAACGGGCAAGAAATACACCATCCCATTCAAGGACTTTACCTCCTTGAAGCAAACTCGCCAAGAGAAGGATCGAAGCCCGCTGATTCGACATAACAGCAAGTTGTGTTCCAAAACAAACGAGACGGAACTCTATTTTCATGGATTGCGATAACGTTTCTTTTCGTTCTGCTTGTGTGTTAACGGCTTCTTTTGATCCCGCCTTTTTTTTCTGTGATTTTGTTTTCACATTACTGACACTGACCCCTCGTGTATTGTCTTGTCTCTCTTTTCTTCGGCCGCCGCGGGAAGTTGTTGTAGATTACGGGAATTCAACTACCAGAAGAAGAAAGAGACGACAGGACAATGCACGAGACCACGAACGGCAGGATCGGGGCACGAGAGAATAAAACGGCCACCAACGAAACGGACGCGCTCGGGTTCTTTCCTCAACATCAACATCAGCGCAGATCAAAAGTTTGCAAGCATATAAACACTCAACTGCAATAAAATAAAGGGTTCGGGGCACGGTACACTCACAATAAACCTATTACTACTCAGAAAACCTGTAATAACAACTAAACTTTAGAAAAAAAAAACAGTATTTGGTAAGATATATGTTCTTGACGGTGTCGCCGTGCTCACTGAACTAGAACTGTTGGGGACACTCCCTTGTATGCTTTTCTGGTGTAACGTAACAAAACCACTCGGCAATGACAGGTCCACGTGCGATAGCATTCGACCTATCATATCTCCGGAAAGTGCTATCGCGCCTTATGGATTTAGCAGGTGCTTACGAAGATTCAATACCGGAACATGGCACGAGACGAAATTTGTTGAAGGTTGATGCGAGAATTGACCGATGACGCAACGAAGCTAAGTAGAAAAGCAGCCTGAGAAAAACAAAAGCAACAAAAGACCACAACAACAACAGTATTTGGTTGGATGCATGTTCTTGAGGTTGTCGCCGTGCCCACCAAATTGGAAACTGGAACAATTCGGGACACTCCTTTGTAGGCTTTTCTGTGCGTGAGGTAACAGAACCACTCGGCAAACACGTGCGATAGCACTGGACCCATCACATCTCTGAAAAGTGCTATCGCACCATCCAGAGATAGCAGTAAGCCTACAAATACCTGTGACCGCAGTGTCGCCGTGCTCAATGCAGTTAGACTGCGTGGCACTGTTAGCGCGAACACAACTTGGGAGCTTTTCTGCATTTATTAAAACTTCGAAACGGTATTGGCGGGCATCGTATTCTATTGCTTAGGTTACTGCCACAAACAAACACTTTCCGCCACACTATTAGAGCTTTTTTTTTTTATAGCACTTTGATTTTCGAAGGATATAAACAAACGAAATAACGGACTATCACTGGTTAGCGCTATTAGTGTCGCGCTGTGTAAAAGCTGACAAGTTTAAAAGGTCTAGATGTCATATCTTATCAGTGAGCACAAACTAATTATGAAGGTGGCCGAGGCTAGTAGGAAGAAATTAAAATTGGAAACTGTATGGTGGCAGCGGGCCGGCGCTCCGCTAAGAGACGTAGCTTCCTCTCAACAAGATTTATATGTATGCGTATGCCAGTGTGAAACCTCCGGGACCTTTTTTTTATTGTCGATTTTATAAAATAGTGGTAGTTCTTTAGAAATCTTGGCAGCGACCTATATCTGCAAAGTCCTTTAATGCTGTAATGCAATAACCCGACGGCACTGAATTTTCAGAAGGGTCTGGTGTCGGGGTGATTGGCCCGATCCGCATGCTCCGCGGGAAAGCGAAACCGCAGACAGTTTAAAAACGGCGCGTCTATATATATTCTTGACTGAATGCGGTATTCCGATGGCAGGGGCTGCTGCTCGTTAAAGAAAACCCATAAAGTGCAATCGCACCTTTACAGCATTTGACGGAATGCGTGAGTCAGGCGATTTTTGTTTCGGTTACAACTGGAGCGCGGGTCTGTAGACTGCCTCGAAGGGCTCGCCTGTGCCGCCAAGAAGTCGCGCGGAGGCGGGGCCGTGTTTATCCTCGTCTATGGGATCGATGCAGCCTCTGTGCCCGGAGACTCGATCGGCGTTCGGAGGACCGCGGTTTGTTTGCGCCGCTCGGCCCGCTGTCCGCTAAACAAATCCAGGGCCTTCTCAGAACCGTAACCTCGACTGCGCTGCGGTCACGCCATCTGCTTCGGCACATACCGCTTAGCATCACCCTCTCTCGCGCGGGGGCTGTATACGGCCTGGCCATGTTGGCAGACGGCAAAATACCAAAGATGGCTGAAATCAAAGTGAAAGAAAAGAAAGGTCAGAGGCTGACAGTTTGTGCAAGGTGCATGGCTGACAGTCAACTTAAAAAATGAAGGGAGGGTTGAGTCGCGAACAGCTAATTATTATCGCACTGCGGCCAATGAGAACGCGTCATTAACCAATAAGGACGCCGAATGGCGACTTTAGAAGTGTGAACACAGTAGGCAATGTCCTACGTTTCTTAAGATGTCGGAGCACGTCACGCACATCGATTGGCTTTTTTTTCCTGGTTCTAACGCAAAAACCACGTCTTTTTGCACGTGAAAATCTCTTCCAACGAGTCAGGTTCCGTCGCGAGTCGTTCCATGAAGACGTGCAAATGTGTTTACGGGGGTTTGGATGATCCTGACCATGGTTTTTGTGCTCAATATTGGCGCACACATTGTGCATGTTTACTTGGTCGTGCAAAAGTTGTACAGTATTTTTTAACGTGAACCGTTCCTGGGCTAGGTTTTCAGACGAAGTGAAGCCACAAAGAACGTAACAGCGAATTCCCCCTCTACATTGTCACGAATGGCGAGGTGACGACACAAATAATACCTAGGGAAGAAGGTTTAATATAACGAACTTGTGCCAGAAAAAAAAAAAAAAAACGAAAGCCGTTTACAACTCCGTGTAACTCCGAATGGGAGCGCAGCTCTTGAGGAGATGGAGGGAAGGGTACTGAGGGGAGGGTATATTCCTCCTCCCTCCTCCTCCCTCGTGATCCTGCCTGCTACTCTTCCCCTCCTCCTCATCCTTCAACCTCCTCCCCTTGCTTCCTTCTACTCCTCTCTCCTCCCCCTCCTCCTCCACGTCCCTCCTACTGCTGGGGGGGTCCCGTGAACTGGGGGAGTCACATGACCTAGGGGGTCACGCGACCGGGGGGGGGGGGCACGTGACCTGGGAGGGTCACGTGACCTTACGATTACGCCGATGCCGCTCAAGCCGGAAGCGGGCGCCTAAGGGCTGCGCTCTAAAAGAAAAAAAAAAAAAGGAAACGGAAGATAACAACAGTGTCGAGGGCGTCGAATTCGGCGTAGCAGCACGGTTCGAGCGCAAGAGCGAGACTGATCCCTGACTGCCACGGGGAACACCTTTTGTACCCTCGTGGGTTTCTGGAACATTCGGCGTAGAACGTTCGGCGTGTAGAATATTCCTACCTCGATCAGACGACAAGGTTCTCAAATTTACGAGAGCGCTAAATTGAAAGAATAAATAAAAGAAGCGTCCGTTCCCAGGAATCGAACCTTGTGCCTACGCCTGAAAGCCAAGCACGGTAATCATGCGGCCACGCACGCGCTCTCTCGGTGGCGCGCGTGGCGATTTAAATATAGCGGGTAAAACGACGTCACATGGCTTAATGTCATGTGACCTACACGCAAATTCATTTTTCCCGCTATAATTAGCTGGAATATTGACACGTGACCAGCCACGAATTGTCCCGCTAAAGTGAGCGGGTAAGACGACGTCACGTAGCTTGATGTCACGTGACCTACACACAAATTCAGTTTTCCCGCTAAATATAGCAAGAAAATTGACACGTGACCGGTTCCAGCCCGTCATCGCCCATACTCTGTGAAGACAGGCCGACTCGACGAGGAAAGTCAATGATTCAATGAATCAGTCAAGGGGGGGGGGGGGGGGGGCAGGGGGAGACAGAGAGAGAGAGAGAGAGAGAGAGGTGTGGAGAAACCAGAGTCGAGACTGGAGGCACAGTTCGAGAAGAAATGACCGAATGTTCGCTAAACCAAGAACGTTTCACGTAGCAACACAATTGCAGGGCAATTTGCGATATTTATTTTTATAATTGTGCCCCAAATACTTTTTAACATCCAAATGCTTAATCCCAAACTGTAAAAAAAAAAAAAATGGAAAAATGATTTGCTTGCGCTGTTTTGAAGAATCGTTCGAAAACCCATCTGCACTCGTCGCGGAACCTGACTTGCTAGGAAAAATCCCGTCACATGTAATAAGAAATGAATTGTTCAGTACTATATGCGAACAAAGATACAGTCAGTGCCAGCACGTCATCGACAATAAAAACGGCAAAGCAAAAAGTGATGACTAAAGTCCCTTGATTCTTTTTTTTTTGCAAGTAACGATAACCAATACAAAATGACAAATCACATTCTGTTGGAACAAAATGGCGCCATTCAGTTGTCTTCTGCTGTGCGCCGCCATTCGCTTCCTAAAACCTCCGCCGTCACTCAGTCGACTCTTCAAAGAATGTCGCTAATTGTAAGAGGCTCTGATCTAGGGACCTTACTATGAACCAGATACAAGAGCAAACGGCGGGGCTGCTGAAGGGGTTGACACATGATGACCTGCAGCACTATTTATAGCATTATAAAATGTTCATGCAACGGTGGATTGGTAAGGAAGGAGAGTATGCTGAAGAGGAAAACTAGGGTGCCTTCATGTGCGCTTTGCTTAGGGTGGAGACATCTCGCCATTTTGTCCCACACATTTATTTTTCTTTTTTGTTCAAAAGCGCGTGAAAGAGCGTGTCCCTGCACGCGTTTGTGGCGCTGACTGTGCTATGGCGACATTTTGTTTTCGTCAATTTCTTTGTATTTTACCCGTGAGCGCGTGCTGTCGGCATCGGGTACTACAAAGGGTGGCATCACCCTTAACAGAAGGACATTGAGGCACCCTAAGGAAAACAGTTAATTTGTAACATTCTGTAAATGAACCATACTTTGGTCACCAGTCTTATGCTATTCTGAAACGAAGTATAAAACACCGTAGCGGCTTAGTCTGATACATAGGTGAAGACAGGAAAAGATGATGCGCTGGTTGCGCGCCAACGACACGAGTGCTGGCTGGATACACAGGCAGCAAAACGATGACCGACCTCAACGGTGACAGACATATTCGTCCGTCGCAATAAACGAGTTATCTCGGAGCACTAATATCGCTTTCAGCAAAGTCAGTCATGCACGCACACGAGCCAGACGGGTCCAGCGAATGCACACTTGGCGCGTCTAAACGCGCAGTGTGACCGGCATTGAAGCCGGCGGAGGCAGGCAGGGCAGCTTAGCGGGTTCGGCCGCAGCGGAGGCTTCGACACCGTGTGGAGGGAGGCGCCATGCCTCGCGGCAACCTGGTCCCTCGGGACTCTCGGCGAGGATGGATGACACCGGGGATGACGTGCTCAGAATGTCGCTACTCTGTCGAGAACGACGGCCCGGGTTTGATCGGGTTTGTCGAGTTTTTGCTGCGGGAAGAAAAAAAGAAAGTGCCAGAGTTTATCCGGATGATTGGCAGGAGAAGCGCTGCATGCAGATTGCAGATGTGACGGGGCAAAGCGTCGGTGACTAGCAGTTGCGGAGGACGATTCAATTGCTACGGCTGGGACATGTGCTTCTACTTCTATGCCCGTTGACTTTTGATACTACGTTCTGCCGAGTGGGCCGAGGTATTTATGATATGTGGCAGCATCGCGTTGCAAGGCTGTGCTGTTGGATAGGCACTGTGCAAAGCAATGAACGAATAAATTATATACTAGCTGTTATATCGACAGGCCAACGTAAACCCAACCTACTGCAATTGAAAAAAAAATTTAAATATAGACAAGACAACGCAGTTAGTTTCACCGTCCTCATCTCTAAAGCGACACTGCAACGAAATTTTAGCGCTTATTTTATTCTCTAAATGCCAACCACGTTCTGGCCACACCACGGACATACCGATGTTTTGCTTGAAGAGACACCAAAACATTATTTAAAAGCAATAAACAGAACGTCATTACAACACCATGAACTTAAGCAGCGTCGCTCCGCGGAAGTACGGTGGCAAGCTGCGTGTGTACGAGCCCTGTCAGACCAGATTTCCCTATTTTTCCCTTCTCTCCCAGCCTATTCAACTTCTGCGGGGAGCGGGGAGGGCCTACTAAAATGACCAGGATGCAACGCCTTGACAACACCAAGAGGCGGAGCTCATTGCCTAGAAAATCGCCAGGCAGCTTTGCCCGTGCTAAACCAGTTGGCTTCACGACTCCCGTGCTGTATCGCGCTTTCTGATGGCCAATCTTCGAATGCTCGCTGTAATCGGTCCTTTAAAAAAAAAATCTAGCCATTGCTTAAAAAAAGCTGCGATTGTTATGAGAATATAGAGTTGTTTAAGTTTAACTTATTTCTGAACGTGAGAGGTATATTTTAGGTTTCGATACAGTGCCCCTTTAATGAGCAAGCGAAATAAAAAGGTGAAAAAGAAAAGGAAAAGAAACTCCACTAACTCTAGGTCACCGGGTCACAATTCAGCCACAAGTTCTGTTCACGATAAATCTAACCACTAGGAGAAACAGCCTATTAATCCCTTCTGTCTACCGAAAACACACACACAGAAAGAAAAGGCGAACACCGTCGCGGTCCACACAAACCCTCGACGCGTACAACCAACGGAAACCAAGTTACGCAAGAAAAGAACAACGAACGCACATCCTCGCAAGATGTCCGAAGCCAAGGCGAGCGCGTGTCCGCTCAGCGGCCATCCGAGCGAGAGAAGGGGAGCGGGCGCCTAAAATCAATCCACTCGAGCGTCCGTCTCTGGGCAGAACAAACGCGAAGCAGCGCTGAAACAACACAGGCAGCGGCAGGTCTCTTCTAGCCGCCGCTGCACAAGAGGAAGGGGGGGCTCTCCAAGTGTTTGACCGGCCGCTTGTGGTCACGGCACGCACCACAAACGGTGTCGACCCCAGGAGCGGCGCGGGGTCTTCGGCGGGCGAGTTCTGCCGTGGCCATTAGGCCTGCCCTGGCGTGCGTCACGGCAGCGCACTGCGCCATCAAATCACTCGCGACGGCGCTCTCAGTGGCTTCGTCGTCCGGCTAACGAGCCTGGACCACGGCAGCAGCTCGGTGCGAGCCGCGGGGCTTGCCGGATTGATGGGGATTCGTTTAGGTGGGCCGCGGCAAAAAGCAGCAGCGTTTGTTCTGCCTGCCAATGATGTCTTGTCGTGGAATCGTGCAATAGTAGAATAAAAAAAAAAAGAAGCTTACGCTTTTGTCAAACCTTCGGAAAAGGTCAATTTATATCTGTTCGGCTAAAAAGTGAAAAGTTGAAAACTTGTGTCCCCTGTACTTCATTTCAGCTTAGACCCGCAGAATCGTCCTCTGGCGGGCATACAACTGGTCCCCACTTTTCTCCTTTCCATCTCCTCTCGCCCTCGTTTCTCTTCCTCTCCCCACAGGAGCAGGTCTCTGAGCTACTCCGACACATCCTAGATGAGAAAGTCGAAGTGCTGAATTTTCCTGCGTCACCAAGGAAGGCCACTTTTGGCTACAGATTGGAGAAGACTACGGCGTCAGCGTTTGGCTAGGAGTCGTGTTCTCACTGACTGGACACGACTCCTAGCCCAATGCTGCCGCCGTAGTCGTGTTCAATCTGTAGCCATAGATGGCCTTCTTTAGTGACGCAGGAAAATTCAGCATGTGTAGGCTTTCTTATCTAGGAGGTGTTGGCTACTCCCCGCAGAAAGGAGGAGGGCCTCCCTTGGGTTGTGTGGTTGTGCGTTGGGTTGTGTGTATGTTCATAAAGCCGGACGCCCAGCAGCCCCAATGCGTGCATGGCTGACAACCGCTAGCCTTGCAGTAGCGGTACACGACCGCACGCCCGTACGATGCTCATCCAGATCGAAACGTGCAGGGGTGGGGATCGAACCCAGGACACCTTGCTTCTGTAGCACGAGCTTTCATCCACGTGTTCCGATCTGGTGTGCACTGACCCACTCGGCCACCGATATACCATCGATTTTAAGTCCAGGAGACCAGACGCTACGAGCTAAGGGTACCAATCAAGCAGCATGAAAAGCGCCAATCACTGGGCCTTTTTTGTTTATGATTGGTTCAGTGATGATCAAACACGTAAAAAAACTTTTTAAAGACCAGGATAATGGGTTTTTGACGCTGTCTGATTTGTCCCATCAGGTCGTCGCGTCGGCTGCGTCTGCCGTCTGCGTACAAGTTTATGGTTGAGTTAAGCTCCTAGGAAAGCATTAACGATTATATTTAGCGCGTAAATGGTGTAACATTTTATTTTTCCCGTGGCTTTGTCTTTTCTTTTACAATTGACCCTTCTTTTTATTAAGAAACGCTGTCTATAAGAAGTGATTACGGAAAGTGTGATTTTTCTAACCATTACGAAGTCATACCACTTTGCCATTCAAAGTTAAAAGTAAAAATATTTATTGCTGAAATGGAATTGCTCATTAGAGCGTTTCTGCAAACTTTCTTCGATCGATCGGCATTTTTTTATTAGTAAACTATGTGTTCGCAATACAGCTGAGTCACCTGACCCGGCAACTCAAATAGCTGACGTTTAACGTTGTTGTCAACTCTTCCGGGCCGATTCTCATCGCGTCAACTCGACAATAACTTGCGAAGGTTGCAGCTGCTACCCGCGTCCGTGAGAAAGAAAAACCGAGTCTCCAAACCGCATGCCCCATTCCTTTGTTTCCCTACAGCGACCGGTCTCATCTCTCCAGCCATCGCACAATGCGCAAATAAAAATAATAAATAGCAAATGGAAAGACGAAAATTGGTGCGATTACGCGTATATGCGCGACCTGTCGTCATCTGACACCCCTCCCCCGCCGCGATCGGGAACGTTTTGTTTCATCGTACTTTTCTCGAGTAGTGCGGTTACGCTACGTGGTCGAATAAAAGGCCGACAAAGGGAAGGCAGGGGAAAACGAGCGGTTTAGTGTTCGCGCACGCGCAGCGATCTCCCGGGGCGTCGAGCGAAAAAAGGGAAGAATAAAAAGTGCCGCCGGCCCTCTTCTAATAACCGCGTGGAGTCTCTGCGTTGAGAACACTAATTCCGGTCCGACTATGCTGCTACCACACTCGCTTCCATCCCAAAGTGGACGACTGGGAAAGCTACGATACTTCGCAGCCAATCGGGTGCCGCGGGCCCGTCACGTGACTTTGTGATCGAACACGGAGCGTGCGCTGAGCGCGAGATCCCGTCGATTGATTGGTCCGGTTCCGTCCCTGGATTGGCATGGACGGGGACAGCAGCTTCCACTTCGGTTCACTTCGGAGCGAAAACGGAGCGTTTACTCCGTTCGTCTCTTAGGCTGAAAGTGCGAAGGGGGCTAGGCGCTTGCCGGACCAATCAATCACCTTCCTGAGATCACCTGACCCCGGTCTCTGCGCGCGTGGGGATGGGTGGGAGCGTGATCACGAGACGAAAGATGGACGTGTGATTGGATCAATGGACGCTTCCACCGCACCGTTGGCTTATGGGTGAGCGGAGCACGGAAAAGGATGGTGCTTGTCGGCGGCTCTGTAAGCCGGGTCCAGGAGAGGCCTGACGCTGCGGTTGTAACCCGAGTTGAGGCTTTAGTGGGAGGTGTTAACAGGCTCGGCTGATTTGGCGGCAGGCATCAGATGGCGGACGCGATGCGGAAAAAGCGGGGCCCGTCTTTTTCTCTCCCCCGGGGTGTCGTGTTTCGGGGCTTTGTAGCTTTTGAACGGGACGCTTGCTTTAGTGGTACGCGCGACGCGTGGCTTTATTGTTACTTTTTTTTTTTGGCGCTGTGGGTTGCTATTCTTGGTTGTGTTATTGTTCTGACACGCACTGTTTAGTTCGCTTCGGAAGGTTGTCTCATTTCATTCGAGGACGTGAGGGAGGGAAACCGCGAAGCATGTCGCAGTTGCGTCACGTACCGCCGGGTGCTGGAAATCGCTAAGCTGGAAATGCTGCCATGAACAACGTAATTCACTACCGTCCTAATATTAAAAAAAACAAAAAAACTTCGTAAAGCTTTTTTTTTTTAATATAAAAGGATCACGCGAATTAATATTTTTTTCTTGAAGGCTACCTGGTGTTATATGTGTGAATAGATAATATGTACAAGCTCGCAAGAACAGCATTTGCTTAACTGTTTCTTACGTAGTACAGAATATGGGTTATAATTTAGAGCTAACTTAATACAGACTACAAAAAGCCTAAGTTTATTTCTTCGGAACGTTGCGATAGCCACATAAAATTTGTCTCTTCAACAGTGTATGTTCATACACAAAAGAGCACAAATGAGATCTATAGAAAGGATCGTACTCAAAACGGCCGCTATGATACACTTCATTTTTCTTTTTTTTTTTTAAAAACTCCTTCGTATGAGATTCTATTTTTTTTAATGAAAACGTGGGCGAGGAGCACAGTTGGCAGCCGGAAGTAGTGTGTACTGGAAACTATAAAAAGAAGAGGAATAAAGAAAACAGATTAAAAAGAAGTGATAAAATCTGCTTTTTCTTTTTGCGAGCAAATACGAGACCAAAAGCCAACAAAATCAGACAACATAATCAATGGAGCCAGTAAGTAAGTGTAGTTAGGGAAGAGGAGCAATCCCAAACCAGAGGCGGCCTCTCCCACCGTTCCGAATGCCAAGTACGCCCGAATCTCTCGTTTCCACACACGGTGGGAACCGCGCGGACAGACATTCGGTACACGATGCAGCGGCGGCAAGCAACCAACAACCCGGGCTCCAATCGCATCGTTCAAACGGACAAGCGCTCGAATCTGGTTCATCACGGCGCTGCGCTTCTGCCCGCCACTCTCTAGAGAAACACGGCGAACAGGCATCGAACACGGGGGGGGGGGGGGGGGGGGGGGGGGGGGGGGGGGGGGGGGGGGGGGCCGAAGCAAGAGAAATAAACGCGGCCCCCTCCCCCTCTCTCCATCCAGTTCGTTAAGGAGAACCTCAGGGATTTTGGGGGTCCCGGCGTGGACGGGACAGAGCTCCCAAACAGCGGAGCGCAGAGCCGAGTGCGGGAATCAGGGGAGCAGTGCGCGCGTGGCTCATGGGTTCTATGTGCGCTCTTCCGTTACACAGTGTGGCAGAAGCTACGGTGCTCCTTTAACCAGTCGTAGGTCTTTCTGCCATCACGTGATCGAGTTCCTCACTCACGTGCCAGCCAAGAGCGGAGTCAGGTGATGCGAGGGAGGCCGTTGAGGGGAGCGGTGAGTGCGTCGCTCTCGACTGCATTGTCAGCTCAGGGGTAGTACACAGTCGCGCCGAGGATAAAGCTTCCAAAGATACACGCGTCCAGCCGCCACGTAACGTAACACGAGAGACAAAGAAAAAAAGGAAAACAGCAACTAACGTCTGGAGGCGAGTTGAGAGATAGAGCGGAAAAAAATAAAAGGAGCGCCAGCTTGTCGGGGAACAAAGTGGATCAGGAAAGCTTCGAGTTCCGCTTCTTTGTGGTTGCGCACCTCGGCTCTTCCATCTTTCTTTTTTTCTTTTTCTCTCCCCGTCCGGTGTAGTAGCGGCGCCTCGTTAATGCCGACAGCTTCCTTTGAGGGGATTGGTTGATTTCATTGATAGGGCCCGGTTGATTCGGCGGCTTTAAGTTCCGCCGGGTGGGTTGTCACGTACGCGCGCGCTCTGTCGTCCCTTGGAGAAAGAAAGAAGACGATTTGAAGTAGATTTGATTACGAAAATTTCCGTCAGGAAAGAGGGAGGGGGTATACCCAGGCGATCGGGGTAGAGCTGCACTCGATATTTGAACGAGCGAGGCTACTTTTAACGAGAGTGGCTCAACCCAAGTGGTGAGCTCAAAACGTTCCAACAGCGAAAATGCCGAATGAGGCAAAACGGGACTTTCCCCACGTTGGGCACCAAATGTAGAGGCCATCTCGTAACACACGTGCTCGAAACGACGCGAGGGTACATAGGAGTTAAACGGGCACAAAGAAACTTAATATAATAGAAACCAGCTAAAACTTTTGTGTCTCCCGAAACTGCTATAATCCCGTTTCACACTGTGTTTGACCGCAGTCAACGCTTTCGATTCCATGCAGTCAATCAAACAGCACCAAAAGTGGATCGTCACAGCGCTCGTCCTTTGTGCGTTTTCTATGACCCGCTATAGACCAATCACGCCCAGTGAATGCGGCGTGATCCCGCGCTTTGGTCTTTGTGTGAGTGGTTTAGCCGGCGATAGCGGACGCACAAAGGCGACGAGCGCCTTGACGATCCACTTTTGGTGTTTGATTGGCAACATGGAATCGTAGCGTCGGTTGCGGACAGACTCTCTCACAACCAAGCCTACAAAAACAAACGAAGAATACGATTATTGTCACGCTGGAAAGCATCTCTGCTGCGACCGGCGGGGGTCTGTCAGCCGTAGGATGGTCGCGCTCTGAGAGTCTGAGACACAGCGCCCTCACCGGCATGTTTGCACGCCGCAACGCTTTCGCTGGCGTCCGACGGCACACGTCCCCATTCTAGTGCATCCTACCAACGCCTACAACGAGTGACTTTGACCGGCCGATAACTTTTTTCTTATTCTTTTTCCTTCTCTTATCATTTTTTAAAATTCATTTCTGTTTCTCCTCGATAGTATGTCACTCTCTTTCTATCTTTTTGAGCACAACTCATTTATGTATCACTGGGTATTCTCATTTTTTTCATCGTGTGTGTGTTTCCTATTTCTCTCATAATACATAAGTTGGGAATCAGCGCTCTGTGCTCTCTTCACTTCCTTCCTGCTGGTGCGTGAGGGGGTTGATGTACGATCGAGCTAGCGTACACCAGCTCGGATCACTTGGACCGAAAGCTCGCGCTACAGAACCCAGGATCCCGGGTTCAATCCCCACCCCTGTCCGTTTCGATCAGAATGAGCGTCGTACCGCTGTACGATCGTGTATCGCTAGTGCGCGGTGCACGTTAAAGATCCCAAGCTAGCGGTGGTACCCGCGGCACTGGTTAAATTGCTAATCTACAGCTGAGACACCAGACGCCCACTGCGACAGACATCGGGCTGCATAAACACACACACACACACACACACACACATTCACATCCACATCCACGCACACACACACGCACACACACACATCCACGCACACACACACACACACACCAATTATTCCTGGTGTGCTGTTTTAATGTATTGTAAATATAGAGCGTTCGCTTATATCGTGCTCAGCTAGTTAGTCTGCTCTTCTGGTGGTAGATTCTCCGGCAATAGGCTGAAAACGAGATTAGGCGGAGCCCAAACCGGGGCTGTCCAGGCGGCATCGCCCCTAAGAATCCAGCCTCGCAGCCGCGGCCAGCAGCAGCAGTGCCCGTCTTCTCCAGTCGGACACTGCTGACAAGCGAAGATTTCTTTCCCGCATCGCCGAAGCGAGCAATCACACTGAGCAAACACAGGCGGCCCCCGGCAAAAACCACCGGCGCCACAAAGAAAGCCAACTGCGCCCTCGTTTTTCGGTTGACGATGAACCGCTGCGGACGTTACGAGCCATCCCAACCAATCCGGCGCTCCGAAGGTATCACGTGTCTGGCTTCCCCATGGGTGTCGCAGCACCCCTCTCGAAGGCCACGGGACACTCAGGCTTCATTGGAGTGGCTGGGGTGGCGTGTAGCGTCCGCTGCGGTCCGTCGTACGATGAAAGATATTGCGTGGAGAGCACGATGGGCGGGAGATGGAGGGTTAAAAGGCAGGAGCGGAGGAAGGGGAAAGCGGCGGAGGGGGGCCCCTGCATAGGCACATGCCCCCGGGGTTCCTCATCGGGATGCGCCGTATCTGCCTGCCCGCGTTGGAGGCTCCACATCTGAAACTTGCTTCGTCTCGGAGAGTTCTTTCGCTTCTTTTGTCTTTTTTAAATTTTTGTTTCTTAAGCTTACTCGCTTGGATATGTAGATCACGATTTGACCTTCTTCGCTAGGCTGACTTTGCTGATGAGCCATTACGCGTGACGAGGCTGCGTGCGAGTTTTACAGCGAAGATGACTATGACTTGCAAGTGGGATTTTTTTTTCGTGTCCGTCGACAGAAAACTTACACAAGCGCCTTACCACCGTTCCCGCACGCCTTATGATTTATCATGTGGTTTTGACACTTGTTTCAATAAGAAAACCACAAAAGATGTGTAAAAACCCCGTGATAGCTTATCAGGCGCACGCGAACGATGATAAGCACGTAGCGCTACCCGCATGCGTTTCGCGGTAAAGATTGCGGTTGCATAAGCTGCCGCGGCAACGGCAGCCTACGAAGTGTTTCCTATATAAAAAAACGTGTTGGTACATTGTATTTACTTTTCTTTCGTCAATCATTTGGTATAGACACTTTTGCTCTTTACAAGCACAAACTGCCGCTTGCGTCCCGACTCCCAAGCGATTTCCGGTTGCGCCGACTTTGGAAGCCAGTTGAGCTTGCTTACGTCACCAGTTCTAGAAAGCATAAATGCTACACGGACAAAGTATTGAATACTTAACGAAGGCCTTCGGGCTGTACAATATTACATGTTGGAGGAGACAAGTTGGTTTACAAGAATACTCGAGACATTTTAACATATCTCGCACTCCTGCGTTCTTTTGGCGTTCACCTGCAGAATTGGTGGTTAAACGTTTCATGTACATTACAAGCAGCGGTGTTAATTTGGCCCTTGTTCATTCTTTTCATAAACCGGAAGTTTTCTGGCACGTCAAAGACTGGTGCCATTTGACATAAAAAGGGTCTATAGTGCAGTGGGCAATCGCTGCAGGTGATACCAAAGCTTCGTTGTCCAACCACGTTCACAGCGGAGACTGGAGACATAATTTTTTTTATTGCCCCCCCCCCCCCCCCCCTTATCTATTGCGGATTTTTTTGTTGATATGTCACCTCAAATCCCAGGTTTGTGGCCAAGTCGATATCGAATAACTTCCCGTTCCGGTTCAGAGAGGCGATTCGTGACCAGGTTAAATTAGTTCTGTGGATAAATTAAAACTCAACAAGATAAGCGACACCGGATTACTGCTAACCTGCAGCCACATGACCAAACGATAGTACACTCTTCGTTCATTTCGAAGTCAGTAAGGGGACGGGCAGAGTCCAGGATCCTTGGCGGTTGCAATGCAAACTGTGATGTGCATCCCCCCCCCCCCCCCCCCCCCCCTCCTCTCCAGTATTTCAGCTGAAGCTGTTGTAGAGTTTATATTTATTGAAGAACGGAGTTTTAAAATAGCGGGCCCCGAAGTTTGGGGGCCTCAAAGAAATAGGGGCTTACCACTGCCCATGCGCGGAACCCAAACTTCGTGGGGTTTTGGTTGGCGCTCGCCCCCAGCGCAGAAATCGAGAAATGGCGTGGTGCTCCCAATTGCTTGGTGCCGGGTTTTTTATTTTATTTATTTATTTACCCTCAAGGGTCCGAAGACATTACAAAGGGTTGCGTCGGCAAACACGGCCGCGCCTTTTCCGCTCGCTTCGGAGCAAATTCGTCATGGTCGCTGCAGTATTAGCCAATTGCATTGCCAATGAAAGGTAAAACTGACTTTCGCTTTGCTTATCTCGCTCAAGCCACAAAGAATGAGCAGCGGGCTCGCCCCATTTTAAAAATCGTCCCCGATTCTGGCCGTTCCTAAGCCTAAAGAGACGCGGTAACCGTTGACATGGCAACGTATTGCTACTCCGTGGCTCTGACTGGATTTTGTTCGTGGCACGATACCCGCAGCTTGAAAACAAGTGTTTCAAGGCTTCAAGGTTGCTCCAGCTGAGATATAAATAGAGCAGCTGCTCGCAAAGTATGTTCGCTCGCATTCGTCTCAGTTTCGGCATAGCTGAAGGCCTAAGTTTCCGGCGACAGACGGTCAGAGCGCACACGAACGCCCAACATATCCGAGAACGAGCGCCAAATTGGAGCGCTACGGATTGGATTGTTTTGGCTGAATACTTCCGACAACATTTATACGGTTTTGATTGTCTTTTGCTTTAGCCGGCTTGATTTGAATTTACCTTAACTATTATTTGTAGACAAAAAGTACTTGCTAAGCGCATACGTTTTACGTTTTTTATGTTTGACTTCTTTTAATATTACGCTCGTCAGCCGCATTGGCGCTGCAAGCGGGAAACTTAAGGCGCTGCGCTGCGTTGCGGAACCCCTATTCTATAAGCCGTCGACGCCAACCTTGTTGCGTTTGGGTCCGCCAATTTCTTAGGGGAACCCAAACGTTGGAGCCCCCTATTCTAAAATACTGCATTATCACGAATGACAATTGGTGAGGCGACAAATGGACAAACAGAAGCAAAACGTTTAATGGGCCAAACTTGAGCCCAAAGCAAAATGGAGGAAGGCTAACGTCGCAGACGGCGTGACAGCAGGATCGAGCACTGGGGCGAGACTGAGTCCTGCTCGCCACGCGGAGCCCCTTATTTATGTACACGCGTGGGCTTCTGGAACAATCGGCGTAGAAGGTCCGGCGCGTTGGACATTCGGATCTCGAACAAGCAACAGGGTTCTCGAATTCACCAGAAAGCGACATTGCGACATTTACAGAAATAACAAAAAGCTACTTGGATCCCAGGAATCGAACCTGGGCCCTCTGCATGGCAGCCGAGCACGACAACCATTCGGCCACAGACGCGCTCGCCCGGAGATGCGCGTGGCAATATAAAGCAGGGAAAGAACGAAAACGATTGAAATGGGTAGCTAGTTCAACAAATAGACACATATTTGAAAGAGAGAAGGAGAGAGAGAGAGAGGGGGAAAGAGGCAGATGGAGAGGGACAGAGAGAGGAGAGAGAGAGACACTACATTGGTATTCAGAACTCTACCCCAAACGAGACATAACCTAAGGGTAGTGGTATCAATCGAGAATCTCTAATTTAAACGACTTCCCCGCAGATTTCGCCGACGGATGCTTTTCTACAGCTGAAGCACAAGGACCTCAGGCATTACTTAATTAATTGAATACCTTGACGATGCTTTGTCGTGCTTAAAGTGTCCTTTGGTGCTTTTATTTGCGAAGAGTAAACTGTGCAGTGGTGAAGTACATTTTCCAGATCATGATGTTTAAAGCCTGCTTGGCGTGCTGGTGAGTTCACTCGACTCAATGAAGCCTTTAAATATAAGCCTCATTGAGGCTTATATTTTTTCACTATCAGTCGATACTCCCAAGCGTAGCCAACGCTAGGAGCGGACGAGCCATGAGACAATGCTGAAAACGTGATGTTACTGAGTTCATTCCTTTCTCTGATCTGTTATCGCCTTCTAATTCAAGCAGAAAGTGCGCCGTGATGTTGCGGCTTTAGCACGCCATTTTGCGGGGACTGCACACCGTCCAATGGAGGAGATACTTTCGCAAAGTGTCTACATATTCTCGAACAACCATAGCATACAGACTTAGATAAGTATATAGGTCTACTCTCAAATCGGTTAACGACGAATTGTAAAAGCAAAGCAAAAAAGAAAATGCTTTTGTTTTTTTTGCTTCTCTTGAAGGGTGAGGCGAGACAGGGAAGCTGACACAGCTATTTCGTCGTCCCGTGCCTGGGGAAAGTAAGGGAACAAAGCAAAGTGGTTGTTAGGGGAAGGTTACCGTGAGCTTGCCACTTGGGCTGCAACAATGGTGCTCCGCTCCCGCTGCTGCTCGAGGTCCCTGAGGAGCTGGGTCCCGTGATTTCATTAGCTGGGAATAGCGGCGCTCGGTGGGCTTCGCCCCGCTGGAGACACCGTGCGATGGACGAACCGAGGGCTCGGATATCGGGGTGAAGCCGACCCCTCTTTCTAGGCGCATATATGTCCGTGTCTAAAAACGTTGGGCCGTGCGATGCTGGCCGCTGTCGAACGGGACGCACCATAAGGCTGGTAGAGGTGGTGCGAGTGAAGGCAACACCGCCTAGAATAGTCAAAGCCTGCGCACTAAATTCTTGACGTATTTGCAGTGACATCGAGGTGGCGCAAGCTAATACCCCTTAAAAAGAGTATAGCCAGTAACATCCATTCATCCATTCATCCATTCATCCATCCATCTATGGGCAGGAGCGCTGCGTCAGCATTCGGCTGGACGTCGTGTCCAATCAGCGCGCCTGAGGACGCTCGGCGTTGGACTCGGTTCCAACGGCTGAGTTGGTGCTTTCGGACTGGAATGACGCACGATGGAGGAAGAGGAGGATGTTTGCAGGCCTCTAGTATTCTAGGTGGTGTTGGGGAAGGACGGTTCGCACAAGCAGCACGCATCGCTGACGTGTGACGCAAGGTTAACTCTGCGTTAATTCTGTACGCTAAAAAAAAAAAAAAAAAAAATTGGGCAACGTGCAGCGGAGCATTAATACAGCTCTGATGGAGCGCCAAGTCAACGCTCTGCCTATAGAGCTGTGCTAGCGCTGTGGTGTATGTGTGAACAGGCCTTGAAACGGCAATGCGGTAGCGCGCGCGACAATACCTGACATCTTAGGTGGTTCGTAGTGGTTCCCGGAGGTTGTCTCGTATGAGGCCCGCGAAGCGTAACTTTATGGAAATTAAAGATTACGAACGAAAATTTGGGTATTGCTGTTGGATACGGCCCTGCGTTCTGGATTAACGATTTCTATTTCAATTCGTTCCTTTTGCGCGTACACTAAAAAAAAACAAAAAAAAACAAGAGTGCCTACTTGTTTGAAGTGAGGCGCCAAAACAACGAGGACACAAGGAGAGAAGCAGACAGGACGAGTGCCATCCGCTGCGTTCTCGGCGAGTGATGAGAATGGAAATAGGTTTAGACCTAAGAAAACAGTGTGCGCTGTTTACACTACGAATTCCGTAGGCACGTGAAACGTCATACTGTCACATCGCAGAATGTAGTTTTAAAATACATATTTTTGGCTCTTTGATTCACCGAGATTTCTTTGTAGACAACTCCGACTGGCTCTTCGAGTGCGCTGAGTGAGAGTAGACGCATGGAAATGCTTACCAGTGTACGTTGCAGCGACAAGTAGCACAAATCGTTATTTGCTATAATGATCGCTTTCAAGCCCTTTCATTCGTGTACCCATAAGCAAACTGCAACAGTTTGCAGTACGCTTTGCAGGTAAGTGTAAAACTGCTCATGTGTTGGAAGTAAGACGTTCGTTTTTCACTATTCTATGCCCGACGTGGTAACGATTCCTTAGACAAAGAAAAAACTAAAGGAAAGGAGGAGATGCGCTGACGTCAGTGCGCCTAGCTCTGATTGGAAGTATAAGGTGTAGATGCAAAAAGGCTAGCTGCCCTTGCCTCTGTCCACTCTCTCCGTTCAATCAGAGAAAACAAGAGCGTCGTCTGCTTTTCGCGCAGGGTCTGGCGTTCGAACGCCGAACGCTAGACCCCGCGTGAGAAACAGACGACACCCTTCGTTTGCTCTGATTCGAGGGGAACTGTGGGTAGAGAGACAATGGCAGCTAGCCTTTTCCCCCTACCCACTATCCTTCCAATCAGAGCCGGAGCTTTGAAGTGACTGCGCGCTTGCATCTCCTCCTCTCCTTCAGTTTATCTCCGCATATATTAACGAAGCACCTACATTTTTAGTATAGTGCTGAGCGGTTTCTGCCATTTCAGACCTCTATATATGTTCGCGTAGGCGCTCGTTTGTTTCTTAGGGTTTGTAGCATATAGATCATTTACAACCGTAATCGAACCATAGAAACGTATTAAAAAAATACATAGTATTTGGTAGCAAACGAGCATCCAGGCTGTCTCGGCACCGACCTGAGAGCGTGTAACAGTGCCTACAAGCAGCAAACCAGAATGGCCTTCAGCATTCGCTCCGTGGCCTTTCGCCAAAAAGCTAAATCATTCGGGCAAACGAAGGATGGAGTCGCCTGCGTTAGACGTATGTGTATCTTTCAACTCGGTTCCCGAACGGAGCCTCTGACGTGCCCTCTTTTTGTAAGCAGCTCCGAGGCGATACTTCCGGGCTTCGAGGCTGGCGCGGACTCCCACTGCCCAACGGTGCCAACGCGTCTTTGAATCTCTTCCATATGAACGATCACGCAAGCTGCAAGTGGGCACAGCTGGACAGAACGGGCATCTGATATGGTATGTATATTGGTAGAACCGGCGTGTGCCTAGGGTATGGTAACTTGAGACCCTTTGTTTACGCCGATGCGGGCCTCGGGAACAATTTGTTTTGTTCGTTGCGTGTCGGTGGTCGCCGCTTTTGTGGTAGATGGATCTGTTAGGATCAGGTGGCATATTGCTCTCGACACAAGCAAGTTCCTGTGGTTCAAAGACAATGTTTGAAACTTTGTAGGGCCGAAGCTAGGGCTTGTGCTCGTATTTGAAATTCTGTCTACGTTCTTACGCTTTGATGGTTGTGGTCATCCTTTGGCTCATGTATGCAGTTGGTGCTTGAGTTTCCACAAAAGGGCGTTTTTTCACACTTAGGATAGCCATGAAGAGACTGTGGGTTCTGTGTTTCTATCTTCGTAGACAATTGTATTTACTCAACGCGAACGGCAGGAAAATATGCATGCAGCGATGTGCCATCAAAACAAAGCGAAATAATAGTGAAGAAGAATTTTATGCTTCGCATGAAGCTTTATAGGAAAAAATATGCTTTGAAGTATAGTTTTTAGATCTTTCAAAATTAAGGTTATTTAGCAGTTTCTTTTTTCGTATATGTACTCGCTAAATGAACACACGAGACAAGTAGTAATAAACACCGGGAGGGATTTATTTTGTAACACGGTCGAGAGAAATCAAACATAAACAAGCCTTCTCTGGCGAATTGTTTTCACGGGTTCTTGTTACGTAATTCTTCTTTTTGTATTTTTTTCGCCGTCTGAGCAGTGGCAAAGAGGGAAAGAACTTACATAATCAACATCGACGCACACAGTAAGATTGCTGTTCAGTGAAGCTTTTGTACATCATGTAAGAGAAGCACTGCGAAGAAATGCCGCAGATGCGCGCATGATATATGACATAGAGCGTGGCTCTCTTTCACCATCGGAGCATGACAGTCGTATGTTGACTTTTTTTTAATCATAAAGTATCTGAGGTGTACCTGAGGACCAATTTTTGTGAAGCGCGACCGAGCGTTGATTTCACAACGCGGCGGCCGTGTCTCTGGGTAAACATCTCTAGACTCTAAACAAAAAAAAACGAAAGAAACAATAGAAAATGTTTTTGGTATTTTGTGTTTTGTTCTTTTAACGACAAATAGCTATCGCAAAAAAAAGAAAAAAACAATACTAGCCTGTGTGACTGAGGACTAGATTATTTCTCATTTAGTACAGAGCGTACAATGTATACTGCTAGCCGAGCCTTTAATCATGGAAGATAATTTATACCTTGCCCGAAAGTATCCGAGTGCTATGTGAAATGCTTATGTGATACTAGTGTGCCACTAGTGTATGTATATACCACCATATCTCACATATATTGTGCAGGGCTCTAAAAGGTAGACGCGCTAGTATGTACGTTTTGGAAGTATATATTTTTTTTAAATTCGAGCCAGGGAAAGCGCGCAGTTCAGCTGGGCGTTCGTGTTCATGCCTCCTCTAGCACCGCTATAGTCGTTTGAGATGAACTGTAACATTTATGTTTTTGGTTTTCGATGATTACGTTTTTCAGCGAAACGTCCAAATTATTTGGCTTAAGGAGATCGATGTTTTCAACACCGATTGTGTTTTGGGGCTGGACTATTCGTACACAATCATAATTAGTGATAGTTAAAAAAAAACGACAGAGCGGGAATCGAATCTCGGACCATGCGTTTCGCAACCCGACGCCTTTAATCGGTATCACACATGAGACGAAAGGGAGAGCAGGCATGAACTAAGTGACTCAAGAGATCATGAGCAGGTGACTGTCGGCACGCGCAGCTGGTTTCCGAATGACGAAGTGTAGATTTCCACGAAATCTCAGGACGTCATGGTTCACAAAAAAGAAAAGTATACTTGTTTCGATCATCCTTGAAAACTCCGGGGAGTGTACGTACACGAATGTGCCATGCGTGCAACGCATCCGAAACCACTCAAAGCGTTCCCTAAAATAGAATAGCAAATAATAGCGCACGCATAATGTCTGTACGAAATATCGCGTGACCTCTGGTTTATAAGAAAAATAGTGGCAACTTTAAGTTTTCAGTAAACACAACAAACCACCCGTATAATAAAAAAGTAAACACACACACACGCACAAAAATTCTTCTCTTTTTGTTAGTTGTAAAAGCTGACTAGAATCAAATGATAATTTGCTCCGACGGCGAAAGAGCAGCAACGTGGAGATGTATTGTTATGTCGCGTTTAGTGAATAGCTTTCAAGGCACCGACGACTGTATACTTTTCGTATCTGTCTATTAGAGCTCTTCTTAAGTATCTGATAGTGTATAGTGTACTGTGAAAATCCGAGCAAAAACAGCGTGCACGTTTTTTTGTAGTACGTATACTGATCTCACAGACAGCCTACTAGAACTCGCAGCTTACGGTATTGCACAACTTGCTAGAACTCGACTATAAGTTTCTTTTGTAAGTGGTCATTAAAAGAATGATTTTTTCTTACTAACCACCGCGTTATTTATGGCACCAAATAGAGTGACTACGTAACCACCGCCAGTTTGAGAAAGACTAGACTTAGACAAATGAACTCTTTCGTTTGCTTTAAATAGGGTTCCTGAAACGCTTTTCCGACTCGTTTGTTTTCCGCATCCCAGAAAGTAGCTCCTTAACTTCCGCCTGATGACGTCATAAAAAAGTCGTGAAGTCGTTGGCCGCCATCCCGGGGTAGTCTTAGCAGAGGAAGTGAATATGGCAGACGCCAGGGCCGGCTTTCTGGATACAGCGTCTCAACTGAGACTCCGGGCACGAAAGCACTGCCAAAGCCAGCCTATGAGCTGAGCGGGACTGAAACCACGTCTCGACACGCCCGCGCGCCCCAGCCCTTTGCAGTGATTTTCTGCACCCCGTCTCAGCTGAGACGCTGTTTTAGCAATCCGGCCCACTGTTCTGCGGGTCGCTCTTCAGCCTGTCTGTTCACTTCCGCAGCCGGTAGTTGGGACTCCGACACGACAGCGACACTCGCGTTCACTTGTACTTTTTGCTGAGTCTTCTACCACCAACCGCCAGGATCGCGACGTCCGACAACATGACACGCCAGCTTCTGTGATGTCATTTGTTGCAACTTCGTGGCCCATTTTGATGCATGGGTGAGATAAGACGCGAAGCACAACAGTCAAAAACGCGCTGCAGGCACCGAGATTTAAGGTGGGGTCTTGAGTTGGCCAATAACAATTGTGTCGTACTTTGTTGAAGGTTGTCCTTACTTGCCGTATGCTTTCTATTCTGTAGCAACGGATCTTTATTGAGATTTCTTGTGCGAGTTCGTAACATTTTCCCAACATTCGTGTAATATACCATGTCTTTCTTGAACTGATGGGGTCTGAAATAACGTGGAACTATTGTACACGCATTTAGAAACGTTTTTTTCTTAATTGGAGCTATTCAAACTCTCGATTTAAAGTTCGTTTGGATAAATAAACTCTGACTCAGTGTTGTTGAGCGCTAAACACCCACCACGTGCAGCTTGTGATGTTTCTGAACTGAAAAGTACGCACGCTCGTATTTCTTTTTTGGTTCCCAAACGATACTCTTCAAGTGGCAATATTCACAGTATGTACGGCGCTTTTCCTTTTGATGAGACAGTTTCGTATACAGCGGCGTCACCGGTGCGAGCACGTCCGCCGAATAATTCCCAACGCATGCGATGCCGTTTTTTGTCGTACCAACATGTGCTCCTGGCATTTGGCATTGGACGGAAGGGGCGATCGTGCGTGTGTGCTCCAGTGAGTATCCGTATAAGCGATCTGACTCGTTTTCACCGTAGTCAGGCATTATCCATTGGACTTGCAGAACGATACCAGGAACGCTCATCAGTAAGGGCGCTGCGCTCGTCCTCGTCCTGAGTCAGTTTCCAGTCGTTACAGTAATGAAAAGTGTTGGTCCAGAAGCGTAATCGCCTCGATAGCCATCGATGCAGCGGTCTTCAAACCCTTCTGGCCTCTCGCAGACTTTCAGAACTATCTTTCTTCCTTCTAGCCGGCTTGATTCTCGCATTCCTTTAGACTCTATGGAAAGAAACTAAAGAAGAGGAGATAAAAGAGTCCGGTTACGTCAGAACGCCGAGCTCTGATTGGAAGGTTTAGTGGATTGACGCACAGCATAGCTGCCTTCGTTTTTACCCACCCGCTCCCTCCAATCAAAGTGAACAAGCGTGTGCTCAGCTCCTTACGCAGGGTCTATCTACTAATCCCTCTAATCAGATCTCAGCGTTCCCCGCGCGATCTCATATCTTCTCTCTTTCAATCTCTTTTCGTATACACATTTAAGGTGGCGCTCTTTTTTCTTTCTTTTTTATACAGCAATCACCTATTTTCTCTTTAGTCGAGGTCCCATTTAAGGCCGGGTATACACTGATCGTTAGAGCCTGCCATTGGATGCTCGGATTCCTTGAAGTCCCTGGAGCTCTCGAGGACAAGTTGTTCCCGAAAACGTGCGTCAACTTTAAGGAACTCTAGCTCCAGTTATACGCTAGCCGCTGAAGTTGACGAGCTCTTGTAGAAGTTTTCTGGAAAGAACCTGAGCCTGAGTGTCTGAGTAGTTATGACCTTGAGTTTTGGTAGTCTTCAGTCTGCGTGTTTTCGTGGTGCTAAGGACACCGCGAATCTCGACGCTCAAGGTTGTGGTCCTGGCAAAAGTCTGTACAGCGCAGCAGGACACGCGATGACTGGACAGAGTGCGAACCAGACGGAGTTAGATGGGCCTGATGTCGGCGTGTTGAGTCTCCTTGTGCCTCCGGAGGTCGACTTTTCTCTGGAAGGCCCTTCCGCAGACGTCACAGGCGAAAGGCTTGAAGCCCGTGTGTTTCCGGCTATGGGTGATCAGGTTGGAGGACTGGCTGAAGGCCTTGCCGCACACGGCGCACTTGTGGGGCTTTTCGCCTGCGAACAAAACGAGAACACGTGGACACGGGGTCAGACACGCTGCTGGGTTAGTTTTCGTAAAGACCGATTCGCACAGGAGCGTTTGCTCACGTTTTCTAACGTTGTCACCGGAACATCTGTGCATTAAATGTCCCGTGCAATGCTACAGTGCTTATACTGGTTGCCACGCTTAATATGAAGAACAGATATTTTGGTGACTCTCGGAGTAAGCAGAAGTAATACACCGCAACGTAAGCAAACAGCGCTGTGTGAAACGGCTTTAATCTATCATACGCATTAAAGTCTCTCTCGTGCCTAATTACATACGCATTACTTCCAGTCAAAATACATGCACGAACTATGGTACACAAAAATATACCTAATTACATTTAACAGCTACTAAACACCAATCCAGAAATATTGTCAATAATTAACCGCTCCGACACAACACACAAATTTAACGTAGGTCTAAAATAGCTCTTAGATTTAACATAAAGTATTTTACTTAGACTTGTTAAAACGGCTATTGTACTATGATATGTTTTATGATGTCCAATATGAAGCAACGTTTTGAAATATCAGTATTTATTGTTTGCAAAACGTTCAAATTGTTTTAATTTGTGCAGTTTGCTACTGATTTACACCGGGAAATAGGGCCTAGTAAGGCAACTTTGCCTTTTCCCCTATCCTTCTGGAAGTTTGTATAAGCAGAGCGTTATCTAATTTTGTCAATTTAGATTTCAATTTCAAAAAGCCTTGGAAGTGAAGTATAAACTACAGTTCACGCATAACATAAAAAAAAAAGAGTGGCCTGTGTAAGCTTGACCTTCCGGTTTATGACAAAATCGCTTAAAAAGGGGCCTTTTATCATATGTAGCACCTTATTTAAGGAACGAACTTTCAGGCTCACCTACTAATCAAATTAACTTAATGAACACATTTTTGACATATGGCTGGTTACTACAGTTTCCATTTTGTTGGGTACGCGTTGGTCGTATCCTAAAGTTTGAAAGAAACGAAGCTGTTGACTCAAAACTCCAGGCTTTAAAGCAATGGCGATAAACGTAAGAGTCGTCTTGTGAGGCCCTGGACAAAAGTTTATACATTTCGTTTGATTAGATAACGTTATACATTTTGCAGTAATAGTATTTTTATTCCTTTTAGCTTATACGATTTCGAGATTATACGCTTAATCTCAAAACGCGCAGATTGGCTCAGTGCATCGCACGTCACCCGCCACCAGCGCTACCATTTCGTTTAAGAGGCGCGCTCTTTACTTAAACGGCAGAACAATCACACCCATGTTCAGCGCTATTAAGCAGCCAGGGCCATGAATTCATGACCCCGTTTAGCGAAAGACGATGGCGACAAGCGGAACCCTCAGGACGAAAAAGAAGCAATAATAATAATAATAAAGAAAAATAGCAAGGGCGGTTGCGTGCACTCACACCCCGAAAAGGCACATGCAGACCCTCACGTACGCGGCGGGCGAGACTTCCCCAAAAAGCCTCCCGCAGAGCCATCGCATAACACGCTCAATATGTCACCCTCTTCTCCTCTATGACTAAATCAGCGAGTAATTTTTCGTGGGAGCTAGGCTGCAAGCGCGCCGGCGTGGCTGAGCGACTGAGGGGTGATCCAGACTCCCCCCCTCTTTTCCCCCTTTCCTCATTCCCGTTTTTCCCATTTTTCTTTCCCTCTCTCCCGCTCAGAGTTTTAGGAAAGGAAAGATGAATGAGCCAGTTTCAGTGAATAGCTATCGACAGTGAACCGTGCAGGCACGCCGCCTACGCTGCTGCCTGCCCAGCCATGGGTTGGGTCACGCCGGCAGCGCCCCTGGCGGCGGCTGCGTGCATTGTTAATGGCCAGCCTGATTGGGTCTGCCCCGTCGATGGCGTAATAGCGGCGGAGGGCGGCCAGCGGCAGCGGGGGTAAGGCGCAACACGTCCCCAGGGCAATTAAGTAATCTGGCCATCTGCATTCAATCACACGCGGTATGTAGCGCGGGGTTGGGGGGCTGGGTTGCACGGGTCGGTGCGGGTATGGGTGGGTCGCCGGCGACGGTGGTTGTTTCAGCGTTCGCCGTGGTGCGGCGCTGCATAACTGATGTGTTTTTTTTTTTATTTTTATTTATCTTGGTTTGATTGTTTAGGTGTTGTTTCTTTCAACTTTTTTGTAAAGCCCACGTTTCTCGTATAACGTTTCGCTTTGTATTGTCCCTATATTTAAAGAGTTATTTGAATTGTGCTTTCTGGCAGAACACGTACCATGTCTACCATGTCTGGGTGTTTCCTACGCCTGACAAATATGTTTTTTGGTCAAGAGAAAACCACAAGCAGTTCTATTTTTAGAGTGAGCTTTTGCTTAACCTTCCGTAGATGAGAGCATGCCTTCCGCCCTTTATACATTAATGACACTACACTTGCACAAATTACCAGCATGTCAATCTGTTTACATTTCTTCTTATCGAGAACAAAACGACATTTTATTTTTACCACCATAATCACTGAATATTTATACAACACCGAAGTTTTCAAGCTTCGCCAGCATCAGGAGGCGCTAAGATGAACCCACTTGCCTCACCCTTGTAACATAGTTCTTTCATAGTTCCATGCCCTTACAGGCAGATCAATAGTAGAGAATAGCATAGCCCTAGCGCAGCCATTACAAGTTGATAAATTTATACTAAATGACTGGCTGACTGCAGTGAAGGACAGAATGTGAGAGCGCGAAGAAGCTATTCGCGGGTTACTAAGACAATTCTTCAATGCACTGTTAGGTGAGTGGAAATGCCTCTAATCGACTGGGGCTTAAAGGTGCCCCAAGGAGACTGCTGAGATGGCCTAAATATGGCAATAACTCACTCTGCAGGCTCTAAGCATTCTATAAATTCCCTGGTCATGACGATACAGGATGGAGTTTCCTATCAAAAAAGCAATCAAAGGTCGCAACACAACGAGGTCATGTCGAGCGATGGGAGGAGGATGTTCCGAAACCAGGACCACTGTCAGCCAATAGACCGTTCCCTTAGGGTCATAGCAGAGAAGGTAAAAAGAGAAAAAAATGCCCTCCCCCTCTCACCCGCGTATCGTCTGCTCCGCCGAGTGGGCTGTACCTAGCATCCGGCTGGCGTACAAACTCTGTTTAAAATCGCGTCATTTTGGAAATTTCAAGCGCAGATGCGCAGATTTTGGTATGCCAGTTGTCGTGTAATACTATGCTAGACAAAAAGACTAACAGGGTCCGATTCCGCTGTTACCTGCGTGCAAATAAAAAAAAAAAAGAAGAATAGGGAAAACTGTGTCAGATTGGCCGGTCTCTCTGGCGAAAAGTAAATCCGGTTGTTGTACCTTTTTTTACTACACGAAATTCGTACTGGTGTAGGCCTTTAGCGACCATGAGTGGAAGTCTGAAATAATAAATAAAACGTGCTCTCCTGCCGCAATACGCGCAGTAGTTGAGGGTAGTACTGCCGGCTGACTCAACCGCTATTTAAGTAACGGAAAAAAGATATGCTAGTTGATCATTTACCGAAATAGAACAACAGAGAGCTCTAGGCTGATTTTTGGAGTAGCCATAACTATTCTAAGAACGCGAACCACTTCACAACGGCAGCCACGAGCGAGAGTTCGATGTTCCGTACAGTCCGCCGATACAGCCCAAGGATGGAGAATGGCAACATCCTGGTTAGTCGTCCGCTAGCGGAGTCGGGCGCGTGCCCTCTCTCTCGTTTTACCCCGCCGAACCCGCTGAAGTTCCCGGATGTACGGAGAGGGCTCTGCTGTCGAACAAAATGGTGCCGCCCAGAGAGCGCTAAATGAAATGGTCTATAGACCGTTCCATTAGGGTCAAAGCAGAGAGGGTAAAAGAGAAAAAAAAATGCACTCCCCCTTTTCACCCCGCATGTCGTCCGCTCCGCCGAGTGGGCTGTAGCTAGCGTCCGGCTGGCGTACAAACTCTGTTTAAAATCGCGTCATTTTGGAACTTCCAAGCGCAGATGCGCAGATTTTGGTATGCCAGTTATCGTGTAGTATTATGCTAGATAAAAGACTCACAGGGTTCAATTGCGCTGTTACCTGCGTGCACATAAAAAAAAAAAATAGGGAAAACTGTGTAGATTGGCCGGTCTCTTTGGCGAAAAGTAAATCCGGTTGCTGTACCTTTTTTACTATACAAAAGTTTGTACTGGTGTAGGCCTTTAGCGACCGTGAGTGGAAGTCTGAAATAATAAATAAAACGTGCTCTCCTGCCGCAATACAAGCAGTAGTTGAAGGTAGTACTGCCGGCTAATCCAACTGCTATTTAAGTAACGGAAAAAAGATATGCTAGTTGATCATTTAGCAAAATAGAGCAACAGAGAGCTATAGGCTGATTTTGGAGTAGCCACAACAATTCTAAGAACGCGAACCACTTCACAACGGCAGCCACGAGCGAGAGTTCGATGTTCCGTACAGTCCGCCGATACAGCCCAAGGATGGAGAACGGCAACCTCCCGGTTAGTCGTCTGCTAGCGGAGTCGGGCGCGTGCCCTCTCTCTCGTTTTACCCCGCCGAACCCGCTGAAGTTCCCGTATGTGTGGAGAGGGCGCTGCGGTCGAACAAAATGGTGCCGCCCAGAGAGCGCTAAATGGAATGGTCTATAGCAAGCGAAGGATCCTCGCGCCTCCGACCGCTGGAACGGTGAAGTGATATCTCGAATGCGCACGGCTCGTTGCTCATACCGATTCAACCCAGCGAGCGCACGGTCGACAGCTGATGAACGGACACATCAATCCCCCGAGGAAGAAAGAAAACAACACACCGCGCTGTTACTGAGGCGATTATTGCATTGTTGTGTTAACTCTCCGCGAAAAATTACAATTTTTCGACTACTCTTATTTGCTTTTCTCATCTACAAAAGCGTCCACATTTTGTGAAAACAGCGCTTGCGATGATGTCAACCATATGTCACGTTTTCATTGGCCACATGTCGTCCTGGCTGCCGGAACAATGCTCCTCCCATCGCCGGAGATGTCTTCGGCGTGTTCGACCTTTGATTGTTTCTTCAACAGGGAAATCGGCCGCGCTTTGTTATGATTTATAATTTTCTGGGATTCTGAGAGCCCATACAGCGAGTCATTGAGGTATTTAGGCAATCTCAGAAACCTCCTCAGGGCACCTTAATGTAGGTCTGATGTTTGCGCACAAAACCGCGAGGCTGGATTGACTCGATTTACGTCCCTACGATGGAAAACAAATAATAAGCGAACTATACCTATTTTTTCCGAGGAGGGTGGGGTCATACATTACGTGCCTATAAAATCCCGTCGTGTTTCTACACTACGGCACATTACTGAAACCATGGCAGTCTAGTGGCAATGCTGCAAAATCCAGACGGGCAGGTCAACGCAATATTTGCGTTATTTCGTGCGGAATCATTCTCGTCTTCAAATTACTAATGTAAATAGAGAAGAGTATGAGGAAAAAAAAAAAAGTCGGTAACCATGCGCACGCTCCTGTTAATTGATTGATTTACAGGTCAGGGTTTCGGAGTACAGAAGAGCAGAGTGCGGCCAAGCTTGATTTCGAAGTGGTAAACTACCGATTTTGACAGTAGCAAAAACCAAAATCTTTTATTTAATAAAAAAAAAAAAAAAAAAAAAAAATTAAGATACAAACAGCTTGAATTTGGAAAAAAAAAGAAGAGTACTTTAGCATAATAACTCTAGAAATATACGCGATATTCAAATTAAACAATACACCTATAGGTTTTGCTATGGGATTAAGATACGAAAAAGAGACCGCTTTGCATAGTTCTACAGAACAAAGTAATACCGCGTGGTGCAATTGACGATCACGAGTATGGAGACGCCACAATCCAAGAAATGAACGGCACGCCGACGCCGCACGTATTTTCCTTTTCTTTTCGGAATACTCCTCGGAATGCGGCGAACTATTCTTGATTCCGGAGCCGAAATTGCCGCCGAGGCTGCTTGCAGCAAGGGCGACACTTTGGCAGATTCTTCACGGCTTTCTTCCCTTTCATTTTATTATTATATGTTTTTTTTTATATTCACAAAAGAGCACTTTGAACCGCTCCCACTTTCCACGGTGAGAAGTTGTTGGGTGGGAGGTCTTCAACCGCAGTTTGAGCGCATCCGAGACCGCAGAGCGGTTTTTCTTCCCTGCAGCACTCATCGTCTTGCGGCGAAGCGGATGGCGCGGGAGAGGTACTTGCTTTTTCAAACTGTATACTCATTTTTTTTTTTCTTTTTTCTTTTGGCGTTGCAGGGCGATTGGAGGAGGGGAGACACAGGCGCTTGAGAGAGAAAAAAAAAATTCGTGTCGGCGCTCTTCGAGTCAGTGTTATAAGTGAACGATAAAAATGAGCGTCGAAATGAGATTCGGGATGACATTTAGACGAGCTACGAGGGATAGGACTATTTCGCCAAATAATAAAAGAAAAAAAAAGAAAGTGAACTTCGAAAACAAAACAAAATTGTCAAAAAGAAAAGTTGAAAAACAGAATAAATGATTTACTTTTTCGCTCGCGCGGGCTTGGCACTTTTCCCGGGATGTGGGTCTCATTCGCCGACGACTTGATCTCGTGGAATTTTTAGGCCTGCTTCAAATTTTCGTCATCGGATTCTTCGTTTTATTTGTTTTTATTCGCCAAAATCTAGGCGACGTAAATACAAAACTCGAAGAATGTAACGTGATTATATAAAAAGCAAAATAATAATAAAAAAAAAAAGTGCACAAATATAGGAGAGAAAAAAAACAAAAAAACGGGGAATTTGAAGGCGCGAAAGTTGGAGCACGCGTGTGTTATTGGCAATAAATCAAGGGGGAATGAAAATTTGCGCCACCTTTTATGTTTTCTTTTTCACTTCGGTTCTCTTTTTACTTTTTTTCTTTTCTAGCGCGTTGCCATCGTTCCTGGGTTGTCATTGGTGACGGGGAAATTCCAGAGCAGCAGGCATGCACACGTACGACGCTTGCGGTCCTATGGCTGCGGTGGCCGGCTGCCGCGACGTAGAAGGGCCCTGGCGAGACTATTATATGCAACGCCACAGGCGGTGATTGAGGACCTTTAGTGTGGGTGCTGTGAGGATGCGCTCATATGGAGGAAAGAAGGGGGGGGGGAGAGGGTGGTTCGGCTCATTGAGGTTGTTGAGAACTCTATAGAGGATTATAAGTAAGTGGAACGCCGGTATTTCTTTTTTTTTTCTTCCTCTTTTGGGTTTGACATGTGGGCAATCTTTAGGATTCAGCCAGCTTCGAAGTCTTGTCGTGGTCAATATGCGTACTCAGAGAAAAGTGCCTTATCAATAGAGTTCTTTCTCCCAACTTTAAACATAATTTTGTTGTTGTACTTTTATCTTTAGAGGGATTCTATGGGACCAACGGCGACCACTTTTACGCGATATGTAGGTCAGTGTTTTGTTCCTGGAGTGAAATACGGCTTGTAGATATTTTGCAATGTTTTCGAAATGAAAATTAGCACATAATACACGTTTACCTATTTTTTATGTCTTATAATGTTCGTACTAGAAACATGTTTATTTTGTTAAATTAACTATTCAACGTGTATACAGTAATAAAATGTGTTTGAACTGTGCTCATGATCTCAACGCTTTCTTTCTTTGGTATCTACGAACATTTCCGCCAACGAATAGCTGATTACAAATTTTCTAATGTGCAGCTATAACACCGATTGGTAAATGGTAGATGAAAAAACTCGCCGAAGACACTTAAGACTGCTTACGTGTAGGCATACGAAAGCGTTCCTGCACGCAGCGCATTCTTACATGCAGCGCACCACGTCTTCCCTTCGCACACTGCGCTCCGGTGGTGACATCCCGGTCCTGCACTTCGCCGCCGAGCTCACGACGGCTTCCGTGACAAAGCATCTGCGTTGCTGTGCTTGCCTTTGTGTTTTTTTTTTTTTTGAAGCGCGTCCACTTTGACCTTGAATGCCCCCGCCGACTACCGTTACGAAGCATCTGCGAGGCCGTGCTTTTCTTTGTGTTTTATTTTTGAGGCGCGTGCTTTATGACGTAGTTTCATGACCATCTTTTGGGGGCAACGCCGACGGCTTTTTGCGTAATGGTACAAGTAGGGGTTTCGCCTTACTTCTCCCATTACGTGTTTTTCGTGTTTGTGTGTACGTGTTTTATCACCGCTGAACCAATCCTAACCAGGAAAGGCCCAGTACACTTGCGCTTTTGAATCTGCTTGATTGATCTTACCTGGTAGCGTCGGCTGCGTCTGGACTTAAACTAAAACAAAATATATATATAAAAAAGCCGTCTAGTTCATTAAAAAAATAGATGTCGATTTTAGCGTAGTTTTATCCCGTGAATCAGAATGTCAAGTTTGTTTTCCCCCAATCTGTAACTAAACGCGAGAAAACACTAAAAACCTCCGACCAGTCGTGACGTCTTTTTCTGTTTTTTTAATTTTTTTAAATAGCGAGAGTGCGCCTGCAGAGCTTTGATAGGCGCTGAAGTTATGCGCGAGAGAGGAGATTCCGAAAACGTCTTTTGTGAAGTCCCTCTCCGTGAAGGATGACCTGCAGCGGTACTTTTAAAATTATTTCCCGCAATCTCCATGCACCAGATTAAAACAAAAATATGTATAAATTCGACATTTGAGATTTTGAAGGTAAAATAAACACGATTTAAGAGTGTTTCATCAAATACAAACCGCTTCAGCTTCTCACCTTTTAAGCGGTCAGTGACGAACATATACCCTGAGTTGATGCCGAAATATTTCATAGATACACCGGTGTCCATAAGACGGGATACTGAGAGAAAAGAGGAGACGAGAACGCGCGGGGACGTCCGACCGCCGAGCTCTGGTTGGAGCGAATAGGGGGTAGACACAAAGCTAGCAGCCCTTGTCTCCACTGCACTCGTCGAACGCGTTTGAATGTGAGGGCCAAACACCGGACGCCGGCGTTCCGTGTTCTAACGCGTTCTACGAGTGCAGTGGAGACAAGGGAAGCTAGCTTTGCGTCTACCCCCTATTCGCTCCAACCAGAGCTCGGCGGTCGGACGTCCCCTCGCCGTTTTGTCTCCTCTCCCTAAGTTTCTCGGCGCATAAAAATTGAGAGAAGTACTGACGGCCTTCGTCGCCAAGTTAATTCTCGTTGTCTCGATTAGCTGCCCCGATGAGAGAGAAAGGATGTTGAGATACGAGCATATGCATAACTCTATACCTCGTCCGGATGAGAGATACAATTTACACTTTTAAAGCGCCTATTTTTTTTATTAAGTCAGAGTTTTGGCTAAACTTTGAGAGTCACTAATTTGCCTCAAAACTAGTTAGCGCTTTAAAGGCGCACGTTAACTTCTAATTACCCAAGTTAAAAGTCACAATAAACTTTTCCCTGAAGTTATTGCATTCTATACTTTAGTCCGAGAGGCTGAAAAGCTCTATAGTGGCCACACTGTAAGCGAGGCGTCAAGTGCTGTAGGTAGCATGGGCCCAGTACAGCTTGCTTCCGACGTATCACAAGGTGGCGTGAAGCGAACACTGTGGAAGCTCACGCCCACTGATCTCTATGTCTATTTTCTGGATCGCGTTTGACCAGCTCCGCCTATGGACGGGAATGAGGCCACGATCGGCCATCTTTTTGGTAGAGTTATATTATCTCTAGCCATCATAGTAACATGGCGGACAGCGCGATGGCAGCAGGCTGCCCTAAAATAGCCGTAGATCTAGTACACTGTACCGTGGGTGATATTCCGTGCTTGATTGAAGTGGTTCGACGAAGCAGAATCTTGAAACCCGGCGTGAACGGTAGCCTCATTTTTGAGGACCTAGCGAAAGTTCTACGAAAGCGCAGCACCGGGGGAAAGCAGAGCAGCTCGCATCGAAAGCAGACTCCGTACCGGCGTCTGCTTTCGATGCTTTATCGATGCGACTTTCGATGCGTGCTGTGCTACTTTTCCACGGTGCTGCGAATTTGTGAAACTTTCACCGGGTCCTCAAAGATCGGGCTACCGATCACGCCGGGCTTAAAAAACATGTTTCGTCAAACAATTTCAATCAAGCACGAAATATCACCCACCCTATTTTGACGGCGGCCTGCCACCACACCCAAGACGCCCAAGACCTTGCCACACCTGCGAAAACGCTGTCTGCCATGGATGGACGACAGTGGCTGCTGGAGCTGCACCTTGGCTAGAGGTAATATAAAGGCCTGTTCACACATGCAGCAGAGCGCTACAAGCATAGCGCTAACCTCCCGCTTAGCGCGTGCTGACGGCAGCGTTCAAGGGGTATCCACACGAAGGAGAACTCCGCGGACGGATGTCGTGACGTCAGCGACCCGGGAAACTCCGTCCTCGGCTCCGCCGCGTGCACCTGCAGAACTTTCGTGCTGTCAGCACAAAGCCTCCGCGCCTCCGCCACGGAGGAGAACGTGCCGCGAGGCGTCAAAAAGGGATGACGTAGGTCTCACGTGGTGCGCGATCCGCGGAGGAAAGTGGCGGATTTCTCCTTCGTGTGGATACCCCTTCACCAGCTTTGTATCGCACCGTCAAAACTGTTGCTCATGGCAGACGATAAGTAGCTGACGACACGTGAGGAGCGCTACATCAGCGCTTCGCTGCATGTGAGAACCGGCCTTAACTCTACCAAAAAGATGATCGCCAGTGACCGCATTCGCGGAGCGGGCAAACGCGATCCAGCAAATTGTCGTAGAGATCAGTGCTCACGCCAGTCAAACAAACAAAACAAGTTGCAAAGTTTTTTTGTTTTTTTTTTAGATTGCCCTTGAGTTTGCAAATCATGCAACATGTGACATCGACCGTTTTGGAACCGCGGGAAATTTGAATGTAGTTTTAGCGGTAATCTTAATTTGCCCTTTTCTAAATATCTGTTTTGTATTTAGCGATAATAAATAGCATGCCGACAAGAGCATTCCGGAAGTGCGTTTATTTGTGTACCTCAAAAAAACCGCGGGAGTTTAATTTGCTTAATCTATTTATCGAAAAAAAAAAAGAAGGAAAAAAGGGGTATTTAGAGTGCGTTACTGATACGTGTCTTAGGAAGAAGTAACGTAACTCTTCGTTCATTCGCTTACATCAGTGATCCCCTCCACTCCTAAGCGCTGTTTCGCGCAGCCGACACTCCGGTCCCGTCGTTAGGCCTATACGACACCAACCGGCGTCGACGATTTCGCTCGCGCGCGCGCGCACGGTCGTCGCGCGCGAGGAAGCTCATAATCATCACCATCACCATCTCAGCCTAGCAAATCTTGGCCCCGCATAATCCATAAACATTTAGCCTCGGACGATGATCGCTGCCTTTCGCTCTCTCCTAAGAACATTTCTGCGAGTTCCGATGGGGCGGGCGCACTCTCAGGATCGCGTTCTCTCCACTCAACGCCAGACGTCGCTGCGCTCGCTAAGAGCGCTTTAGGGCTGCTCGGGCGCTGCAGCAGTCACTCCCGGTGGCTTGGCCTTATGTGGACGCCGGCAATTCCGCCGAGGCGCGTTGTGTGTGTGCGCGGTACAGCTCGCATGCAAATGAGTTTCTGCAGCGCCGCCGACGCCGCCGCCGCCCGCGCTTCGACGCAAGGGACGGGCCCGCTGCCGAAATCTAGCGTGCCGCATTTGCATGTTCGCTAATCAGGAACATCGACTTTCGGTGCGGCCTCGGGGCTAATGACGCCCTGGTGGCGATGATTATGATGACGAGCTGAACGCTCGCTGCCTTCATCAGCGGAGCCGGGCTTTCCAATCTGCCTCTCCTTACATTTTACTCCTTTTATCGCGCCCTCTCTCTCTCTTTCCAGTCTCTCATCTTTCTTTCTCTCGCCTTCTCTGCAACTTTTTTATTTATTTATTTATTTTTTTGCATAGTTTTTGCGCTTCTTGCTATGCTTTCAACTGTTTTTTGGATTTTTTGGTAGGGCGTTTCCGTTTTCTGCGTTGTATAGTCGCTCGCTTGTGCTTTTGGAGTATAGTATATTGGAGTGATGTTTAGGTCGTTATACCGAGGATGTATGTGCTCAAACCGCGGGGATTGTGGTTGAGTTGATTTTGGACTGGGTCGGCCGGTATGCTGCCGCGACGTTGGGAAGTCGCCCCTTTTCGCACGCGTTTAGTTGACGTGGTTTAGATGAGTGGAATTGGCAGAAAAGAGCAAAGAGAAATGGCGTTTCTAAACATACTCCAAAATATGGCCTCAGAAAACTACAGCTTTCGCGCTTTCTGTTTTTCTTTTTTTTTTTTTTATCGAGGCGTTTTTTCAGAATGGGCCCAACACAAAGGGGAAGTGAGGAATTAAAAAGAAGAAAAAAAAAAGCCTAAACTTGTGTTAATTTAGCCTGGTACAACGAAATATACCAACATATAACCTTCTCACTAAAGATAGATAGGCACTGTTATCTCTCCATGATCCCCTTCTTTGACACTTAAAAAATGCAGGAAAGCACCTAAATTAAACACCGAATAATAGCACACCTCAAGAAATTGTATTGCCTCGGTTGAAATAAAGACCCTTTATACGGAAAAGCATCGACATTCTACGAAGGGGATCTTGTTGTTATTGTTATCTTGAAACTTGAAACAACCGTGCTGGTTATCTTGAAACAATCATCATAGACGGCAAGTGCGGGAGAGCAGAAAATACAAAGAAAAGAGTGTGCGCGGCGGAAAAGGAGGAAGGCGAGGACTGAGGGAGGATGGGGGAATGTCAATGTTTTCAGAGCGCATCGGAGGTCACGAGCTGATGGCCAAAGACAAGAAACACCAGAAGCGCGACGCGATATCACGGCAGTCAGCGTCTTTCTTCAGAGAGTTTATCGCAACTAATCCAATCAAATCCAGATAGTGCACCGTGACAATGCGCTTTTAGTTTGTGCGCTCGCGTCGATTTTAGCCTCCTACTGCGCTCTGACGATTAAACAAACTGTAGGAATGCCACCTACTTTCTTAGAACAATCATAATAACGGGTGAACAAAAAAAAAAAAAAAGCAACTAAAACAACAAAAAAAAATGTGCACGTCAGAGAAGATGGCCGGTGTATTGTTACCTTTACTTACTTAGGGGTCTAGGGTTGAGATGGTACAGCCTACGAAAAGGGTAATCCAACACATGTGGCCATTTGAGAATTCGACTATGGTGACACAAATTTTCACCATAAGTAAGCTTCCCAAAACAATTTTGGGAAGCTTACTTTCGTTATGGTGATTGACTCGGATTGTGCTTTGTAGGGAAATCTAAGACCAGAGGACGTAGACAAATCTTACTGGTAATACCAATTTTACACTTGGTGGATAGATCCCCCTGAATGGCAGGTGGGCATATAAATCAGCAAAAACGCAATAGTTAAGTCACTTAAATTTTAGATAGGCGTTCGGAATGTAATATTATGGTTTCTTTTATTATCTTTTTATATGGCTACAGTTAGACGCTTATGCGAGTGAAAATATTGTAAAAGCAAATTATGTACGAAAGGAAAGTTAAGGTTTTTTCTTAGACGCTAGTAAACTTTAAAGGGATACTGAACCGAAATTCGGATTTCGCAAAATAAGACCACAGAAGCGTTGAACGGGACGATACGAATTCCAAAACATCACTCATGCATCGATTTCTCAAACGGACGGCCGTATTTTTTGGAAAAGAAGGGAGCGATGAATCGAGGACTATGGCCTCACGATCCTCCCTGAACAGTTGAGAACGAAGGGAAGCGGTCGTGCTTCTCTCCTCCCCGCTTTGGTTCATCTGCTCGAGCAACGCTCGAGGGGCCGAAGCGAAGAGGAGAGGTAATGAGAATCGTGACGTTAGATGTCTCGTCGGCCTCGTCGGCCGTGTTCACTCGCGCACTTCTTTTCCTAAAAAGATGGTCAACCGTTAGGTATATCGCTGTATGAGTGATGTTTTGGGGTTTTGCAGCGCCCCACCTATTGCTCTAGCCTTGTTTTGTGAACTCCAAATTTGGGTCAGCATTCCTTTAAAATAGACAATGTGTTTACCTAAATTACCTTGACACTTGTCAGTCTAATACAACGTGATGTATTTTGTTTCAGATGGATGTTGATTTTTTAAAATTTATAGCAGTTCTTTCATCAACTCGCTCAGCTAGCTGATGTGTTTTAGAGACTGATAGCTCGACGACAGCATCTCCACCGCCCCCTCACCCGGCAAACAATAACATGTGCCCGCTTAATAAGAGGAAGATACAGCCGCAGTGAAGTTTTGTCATTCGAGGCACTCACACCGCCGAAAGATGGGAATTTGATAAATTGCTGACGGAGCGGCCCAAGATGCCGGGCAAGAGAGAATCTGCGATGAAATCCGTCGCGGGTTGGAGCGGTAGGAAAACAGACAAATAGAAAACAACACGCTTCAGCAGCCGGGGTGGTTTAAGCCTAGAAGAAAATATAAACTATATATATATATAAAGAGGGCTTTCATTGGTCGGAACGTTGATCGCTGCTAAACCAATGCCTTGGCGAGTGCATCGTGGCAGGCTTTGCCCCACCATACATTATGCAGGTCCTCAGAGTTCTGAGAAGCGGGAGATTGTTCCGGGGGACGGCTCCCGTTTTCACTCTATTTGGATCGACCTGGATTTTTTTTTTAAATTTGTTTACATTTTTTTTTACTTCAGCATCGTCTCCCTTGAGAAATATTGATAAAAGTAAACGAAAAAGAAAAAAAAAAAGAAAAATAAGAAAAGAAAAGAAAGGACTATGGGCAAAACTTGGAATCAATTTTGAGACCTGAGAAGTTTGTGAATTTTGTTTCCTCTTCGTTTCTTTGGTGCCGACAATCTCTTCTGACGTTCTTTTTTATTTGTGTTTTAAGCAGCGTTAGTGTGTGTGTGTGTGTGTGTGTAGAGTGAAGACGCCTCGAAAAAGTTTGCAGAAACCGTTTTTGCTTCGTGTTTTGTTTTTCTTGGGTGCGCTCTTTTTTTATATTCTGGAGGTCTCGAAAAATATAAGGCCCGACGGAGACTGGCAGTAGCTGGCTCTGCAATCTGCCAAAACTTTTCAAGTTTTGAAGAGGTGATGGCTACGTAGGTGCTGCAAAACATCCAGTGTTTTTGAGCAGTGGAAATGATTCGATATACGTCTCGCACCGTAATTACCGGTGAACGGCATTTGAGTCCTGACCCAGTATCTCTTCCTAGCCGTAGAATGTTTCAATGTGCTATGCTAAGCCCAGGCGTTAGAGAAATGAACTTTCTCAGTCCTCATTTCACAGTTACATCTAATGTATCTTAATCTCCATTTCTTTAATAAATATGCTCGTCCAGCGCTAGAAAAAAAATGAGCGTACCCTCTGCAAGAACTTTCGGTGTGGTCTAATTAAATCGGACGATGGCTGCTCACCAATAAAGTCGCCAAAATTAGGCTTCCTAGCTTAATCCCCCTCTCTAGCACTTTCTGGAGGTGCTACAATGCCGCAGAAGCAGGGTGTTTAGTCTAGAGTCACTGTATGTTGCCAAAGTATCACATTCTATGGCATCTGTTGTTGCTGTTCAATTTTAGCTTTGATCGGCCATTTTTACACCGAAACATATACACTCCGTGCGGGAACTATAGGGGGCGCTTTGAAAAACGCGCGCAGCGCCGCTAGCGGAGGAGCTGGCGTTCGACCGCGAGGCGCGTTCAGCAGCCTGCGGCGCCTTTTCGCATGCCAAGCTGTGGCGGCGGAAGCGCGCACGGACGAAACTTTTGCTTTTTGAGCCGATACGTTGAGGGTGACGTTGCATGAATGCTGGGGCAGACCTAAGAAGGGCATTTAGCTGTTCTACTCTTCTTATATATTGAGTTTTAGTCGTTATTAGGGGTAATTTCTCTAGTTGCGGCCAAAAAAGGAGTTGAAGCAATTTTCTGAAAAGCAAGACGGCCGCCACCATAATTGCTTTGAGTGGGAAATTTATTTCGCTCATCGCTGTAAACGTAGGACTGCTGGAACGATGATATTGGAGGCGAGTGAGATGTACACTAAGTTTTTGCACGAAGTGTGCCAAGTTTCATTGAGACGGCAGGTGTGAAAGTTGTTTCTAACGAATAAAGAAATAAAGCTGTACGGTACATCCAATACTGGACCCAAAATGTTGTGTTATAGCGGGCTGTGCAAAGTGCAGATTTGGGCACACAGGTGCTTGGACTTGACAGTAACATGACACAGCACTTATTATACAAAAAAAAAAGGTGGCATAGGGAAACCAGGTGCAAATTTGGTTTGGGCGGCGTAACTCAATGGGAACCGGTTTTGACCATGAAAAGGCTGTCAAGAGAATACCACTGGTCGGGGGAGGTGGAGACTTTAGAGGTAGGAAGGGACTAGTGGACTGTACTTCCAATTGAAACAACTTTACGAAACGTGGTTCCAAAGCCGAGAAAACAAAGTTGTCGGCCAACACACGGTTTGGCCGCCAAGGACTTTTGCGGTCAGCTGTTGTGTAATAACCTGTTGTGCGAGGTGCTGATTTTCGGCCCACAGGTACTTTGACATGACCGTCACTTGGCACAACACTTATTATAACAAAAAGAGTTGGCATAGCGAAACCAGGTGGAAATTTAGTTTGGGCGGCGTAACTAAATGAGAACTGGCTTTGACCGTCAAAGGCTGTCAGAAAATACCACTCATCGTGGGAGGTGCACACTTTACAGGTAGGAGGGACCAGTGGACGGTACTTCCAGTTCGAACCACTTTGCGATAGGTGGCTCTAAAGCCGAGAAAAAAAAATTGTCTACAGAACTCGGGGTGTCAGTGTTTCCACATCCAAAAGGAGGCTGATCAAGAAAGGAAGCACACCACATAAACTTCCATACTCAAACGCCGATTCTCCAGTGATTCCGAGTTTCATGGTTGTTTTCTTTAGATTTATATTTGTCACTTTTTTACCGTTCGAATCTTTCTTCATGAAGTACAGATTGCGTGCCATATTTGTCCGGAATTATCATCGACTCGTACGATGGGGACGAAACTTCTTTGGAGGGCATTCCTCCAACGAAATTGGCACTGCATACCCGCGAGTGTGGGAAGGCATTTCAGTTCGTCCCATCGGCGCTGACACATGTAGGCGTTACTGGTACGAAAACAAACGCAGAGCGCAAAACGGCAGTATAGAAATTGTCAGCCGTGTCGACACAGTGGCAGACATGATCGGGACACCAAATTTCTCGCGCCGTATGGCACGGCTCCATCGTTGTCGCTGTCCCACAAAACATCGGCGAGGTGAAAAACTGTGAAACTTTGTCTCCACGAGATACGACGCATAACTATTGAAGTACTTAATGACGCAGCACAGGCTGCGTCATTAAGCTGTGAACCCAGCGCTGTGAACCCAGCGCAACAGCACCACTCCGACTTCAACGCGTACGAACGTACGCGGCGTGGTTTCGGTTTCGTTTTCTCTGGGGTGCTCACTGCCTACCTTCGGTACCGGCCGCGCGGCGGCGCGCCAGTCGCGTCGCACGGAGTGTATACAGTAGAAGAGGTTTCAGGGCTGCCGATTCCCGTCACCCAAGTGGACGCGCCGCGAATCACCACCGAAGGTAGGACGCGCCCAGGTCGGGACGCGCTACTTGAAATCACCGGTGAAACATGGTTGTATAAAAACAGTAATAATGGTGCTGCAGAATCTTGGAAATTGAAATTTTATGAGTTCATCCAAAAAGCGCCTTTTCCGCTTGTTTTTATGCAAGACCATACTTTCAAAACTTTACTGGTGACCACAGTAAAGGTAAATTATTGAGCCACCAGCTTCGGTACTGGAGAACCCGTATGTTCACTATATTCACTCTAGTTTGAACCTAGTACATAGCCCTAATCCGGTGCTTAGTCCGCACCTGCTGATGTTCGCAAGTAGAACATTTTCATGAATAGCAAGCATGCACAAATGCCTGCTTTATTTGATTAAAAAGAAGCTCATGTAATAGAACAGATAAATCATCATTGATATGCTCTGTCACTCTCAAAATTCATCACGTCTCGTCATAATGAGCGATCTTGAAAAAAGGACCCCTCAAAGAAACCTACTGCTTGTAATTGTCTGTACTTATGCATAACGTGAAAAGGCGAATGATGAGAATGTAATCTGTGTTTTCGCGTCGCAGGCCTTGCACTTGCTACACGAGTGATAAGTTCAGAGCACCACCGCGGTACTTCGCACGTCCAGCCGTCCTAAAATTGAGTAATTGACTGACATAGGGGTTATAAATTATAGCAAGCGAGTTTCTAATTGGAAGCATATGTTCGTTTTCGCGAATTAGAAAGTCAGTCACTTTTAGGTAATTACTTTGATGATTAGTATGTTTTTTTTGGTGTTGCAATCTCTGACATTTGCCGTGGCTGGCCGTCTGCTCCCGAAAAGAGCTTTTTATTTGTCACCCATACTAGTTTTAGGAATTTTCGGAAGTCTTCAGAAAAACAACATGTATACATTGTATCTTAGGTCGGGTGACCATAAGCACGAGAATCTGTGAGAGTGATAAAAGATGAGGCTCTTAATTGTGGAGAAAGCAGCAGCAACAACAGTAAAAATGACAAAAATATATTCTCTCCTTTTGTTATGAACTTTTTTTTTTCATGAGCGGAGATCGAAAACGAGCGAGAAACGTTTTTTTTTTTTTTAAATTTTATATATAAAGGTTTTACAATTACCTCTTTAAACATGAATTACTTCTTCAGAAAATCTGAGTGATCACCTAGACCGCGCATAGTTCTCAAGTTATGTGTTCATATAGCAGCCACGACTAAGTGACTTGTTGACGTTATTACAAAGTTTTTTTTCTTCTTTTTAATCGCAAACAGTAACGCGTCGCCAAAAATGGTACCCAGTTTTGCCCGTTTTCGGTAACTGGCACCATAGAGCTCCATGCATTCGAGAGTTCTGTCGGCTGCCGTTTTCCTATTTGAAATTTAAAAAAAAATCACTATTAACTTTTGAATAAGTTAATGGTTAGTGCTGAAATTTTAGTATCTGGTTCACTCCTCTAGCGTTAAATTTGGGCGGAGAATGAGCGTTTGGCGATGCACAGTTTATTTTCGGTGAAGCAAACCCTGTAAATTTGTTTTTGGGGGACAGCCTGTATACTTTGTTTCACCTTAAGTCGAGGCGCAGCCAACGCTACGAGCTAAATAGGACCAACCAGAGGGCGTCAGAAGAGCACGATCGTTGTGTTCGTCATGTTTTTGTACGTTCTCTATAGTCGCTGAACCAATCATAAACAAAACTATTGAATTGCGCTTTTGACGCTGATTGATTGGTCCCCTTATCCGGTAGAGTCGGCTACGTCTGAACTTAAGCAGAAACGAAGTTTACTACTTTCTAGCACACATTTGCGAGGCTAATGAAAATGATTCCTCCAGACGCCAACGTAACTTAACCAATGGCTCCCAACGTACACTCATCACAAGAAACTTCGCTAGCATATCATAAACGAGAAAATATAGCGAAGCCCATCCGAAAGTAGTATCCGTTACCTTTCGCTCCCTATTTCCACACGGATTTAACCTAAACGATCACATGACGTCCCACAGAAGCAGCTGAAGACTCTGAACGTGCAAAGGAAATAAATAAATAAATAAATAAAAATACACTTACGCGCAGCTGCGTACCCGTAAGAACTGGTCCTATTACGGGGGTCGTAGTGAATACGCTTATACTTTCTCTGTCAGAGGGGAACGAACAATCTGAATATGGTTATCCTCCGTCGGTCCTTGGAGCTTTACTTCTATTCTTCTCCTCCTCCCCCTTCCGGCGGCAACGAATCAGCAGCCACTTGGGTACATCTACACCTGAGCGGAAATATACATACATCCATGCAACGGCAGAAGCACGCAGACGCATATATGGATAGAACAAGAGAGAGTATGAGAGAGACAGAAAAAAAAAAAAAAAGAACGGGGCTAGGGCGCGTACATTGGCTGATGGAGCAGCTATATACAGAAGAGAATGGGACGCGGACGCGTTTAGGAGGGCCGTATATCTGTGTATACTCAGTTTCCCCTGACGATGGACCGCAGCGAAAGCTACTAGCCATCCCAGTCAATCCGGTGCAGCGAACGAATTACTTGACTATGCCCCCGGGGCGTCGCTGAGTCCTCCTCTCCCGGGCATCACGTGACACTCACGCGGATTTGGATTGGCTGGGATGGAACGAGGAGGCTCCGCTGAGGACCGTCGTTAAAGTGGAACGGAGTGCGAATGGAAATATACGGCTCACCACTTTGACGAAATGAGAGTGTGGCAACTGGAACGGGGAGACGACTCCTCGTGAGTGAAGAACTTGATGAGGTTCGAGGAGACGAGGGGAAGTGGCCGGAATGCGTTTCTTATTCCGGACGGGAATGAGGGGCCGCGTTGAGCTGTTAGACGATTTCTTCGCTTTCTCTCCCATACCTATAGTTCTATATTGAGTGTGGACTGGGCACGCGTGCGGTTTGCCTTGTTTCTGGAAGGTTACAATGGGCCTCGCTGGGTTCCTTCTTTCGTGTGTTTTGTTTTGCTTAGCAAAACGAACACACGAAAGAATATTCTGCTGTCGTAGATATTGGGTAGGATTAGGACGGCAGGGAGGTCCTTCAGTTGTGCCGCCCCCAGCTTGATCTTCGGTAACCTTTGGGCGTCTCGTGGGCCTCAAGCGTACATGAGCAGCTAAAGCACGACATAAGGTATACGAAGCGCGTTTTGTAGACTGGGCATTGGAAAGAAACGCTTTGTCGGGCTCATTCTGTCAGTGGATGTAGCTGCCTTTTTGCGCTATTAGCCTCAGGTACCACGACTTAATGCAGAAACATATTGACCAGTGCCACAGAAGCCCAACGGAATATCAGTGACAAGTCAGTCGGCAGCAATTTGAGTTGGCCTGGCGGAGTACTAGCCAAAGAGAATAAATTAAATGGCGCACGGGAGTGCCTTGGGCATGTTAAAGATATACTGAACCGAAATTTGGAGCTCGCACAACAAGGCTGGAGCGATAGGCGGGACACTTCAAAATTCCAAAACATCACTCATACAACGGTATCTCTAACAGATGGCCGTATTTTTGGAAAAGAAGTGTACAATATAATACGGCCCACAAGGCCGACGAGACATGTGACGTCACGATTCTTATTCCCTCTCCTCTTCGCTTAGTCCCCTCGAGCTGGTGAACCGAAGCGAGGAGGAGAGAAGCGAGGCCGCTTTCCCTTATTCTCAACTGTTCAAGGAAAATCTTGACGTCATAGTCCTCGCTTGATCGCGCCCTTCTTTTCCAGAAATACAGCCATCCGTTTGAGATATAAATGCATGAGTGATGTTTTGGAGGTTGTAGCGTTCCGTTCAACGCTTCTGCGGCCTTAATTTGCGAAATTCAAATTTCAATTCAGCATCCCTTTAAGTCATGAAACCGACTGCATCATTGCGGCAATAAGGAATCTGGCAGTCCTTTTTGACCTATTATTTTTTAAGTGAAACGTTTTAGTCGTAGTTTTTCAGTTTAAGTGAAGCCACCAAACGCGTTACCGTGAGATAGTGGAATTAGCACCACTAACTCTAACTAACACTAACTCAAACTTTATATAACTAGCTGTAACACCCCTGTTACACCGGCACCCTTAACCTTGGTTAACTCAGCTTTAACTGCTGTTCGCGGCACCACGGTTACCGCACTATACTCTCGGACAGTGATTTCAGAAGAAGTGAAAAGCGCACGTGTAGTGCTATGATGGGTGCTCAAGATGCTCAAGTGCGCGTTCGCCAACAGCTTAGTTTCACTGCATAGCCGCAAAATGTTGTCCGCAAGTATTGTGCGCTAACTGTGGCTTAGCGTAACTGCAGTTAAATTTGCCCGTGTAACAAGGGCATTACTCTATCTCTAACTAAATCTAACACTAGACACTTGGTTTAGCGCTAGTGGTCCTTAGACCGATGTCCCCGAGCGTACCACGCATGCGTGCCGCAACCGTAATTGTAGTTTACACGAGGCAGGCGGCAGAGAACGGGGTCCACTCATTCATTCCAAGATACTTCATATCGAGAGGCAGGCGGCAGAGAACGGGGTCCACTCATTCATCCCAAGATACTTGATACCAAAACTCTTCATCCCAGACACTTCAACCCAAGATCGTTTCATTCCAAGACGTTTCCCCCCCTTGAACATTACACACCAATATGGTTCATACCTTGAATTGGCTGTGCCCCATTTCATACAAGGATACTTTATTCCAGGGCAGTTAACCCCAGACACTTCATTCCAAAGACATTTCATCCCAAGAAATTTCTTACCAGGACGTTTTATACCAGTGGCATCTGATAACCAGATATTTCATACCACATGAATGTGGTGCACCCACGAGTTGCTAAGCTTGTGCAAGGAGAAGTACTTCGTATTAGGATCCTTCATTCCAAGGCAGTTAGTCCCAGACACTTCATACCAAAGTATTTTCATCCCAAGACACTTCTTACCTGGACGTCTTAGGCCAGTGATTTCTAATACTCGAACATTTTGTATCAGATTGTTTCGGTCCACCCACGAGTTGCTGAGCTTGTGAAAGGAGAGATTTTCCAGACCATTCTTTACGGACCATCATAGCCGTCATTTTAGAAACAGCCGGGGTGGGGGGCTTGCTTTCTTGAAATTTTTAGTTTTTGTTCGAGCCTCCTCTTCCCCTCCCCCATCTATAGCGTTTTGCTGGGCCCCCCCCTCCCCCCCCCCCCCCCCGCCCCCCGAAATATAATCGTGGCTACGTGCCTAAGTCACGTTTAAGTAAAACAGACAAATTTCAACCAGTTGTAACTCCTTGCTATCCGATACCAGCTTATGTTACACCACGATAATAAGCTCTTTTATTTAAATTAATGTCATTTTGGGTTTCGCATCGCCATGACCACGGACGGTTCGGTATCGGACTTTAGCGAAAGTCGGTCCATTCCAGATAGAGTCATTACTTACCCTTTTTATATTTCCCCTCTCATTTTTCGAACCCTATTGGGTGTGTTGCTTCAAAGTTTTACCGTAATAGTTCGATTTACTTATTCTCAAAGATGCAAACCACGAAGAACCACAATACCGGGAATTGATGTCACGTGAAACCATTCCGTAATGTATCGAGCCAATACAGCGCATTCACGAAAATATAAAAAAATTTAAATGTTTCTATTAGATTTTCCTACCCATAAATGTAAAAACTTAACTCACCTTCACAGCATACCAATTCAGGCTCATAAACTCTTAACAGCACAAAATTAAGGATAATACACTCAATTAACAATCGCTAAGTACATAGCACATGAGCACGCTTTGAGAAAGCTGTCTGCGTCTTGAATGCTGTAGTCCTCCAGGATCCGGCGTCAATGCTTGTTTGTACGCTTGTACTCTTTCTTCATGTACAACGGTGGCTCATGACCCACGTCGAGATGGATTGCCATCGAGTTCGCACGGAGTTGCTCCGAAATACTGTAGGATGGGATGCACTGATAGAACTTTGGAATACCCGGTGCCAGGCTTCAACGTTGTTCGTTCTGGCAAGGCTGATTTCCTTCACGCGCTTGCAATTCCACATGAATATTGTGAATCTGGGATCCTTATGGGTTCTACCGACCCGGGCATTATCAAAGTAGTTTAGGAAGTCCTGGGCCGGTTTGCTGAACTTGCGGCCGCGGCTGCGGCCAAGAGAGATTTTTCTGTCACGTGACCAGCTCCATGAGGACAAGAAAGTACCTAGCGTCCCTGCCTAATGGCGGAGAAATCCGTATCGCTTCAAGCACAAAAACCTAATTTCGCTCCCAGAAACTGACTGCAGGGACTTTCAACTGGAGTCCAATCGACCGCCCCCTTATACTGTAGGAGCGGCAGATAAAGTTACGGCCAGGAAGGGTGTAAATGAGCCAAAATAAAGAAAAAAACACTCGAGATGAAAGCGGTGGCAGAATATTTATATACCACTGCCAGCGCCGGCGGCTCCCGCCTTCTGCTGTGGTCGAGAGGTTAGAGCGCCCGTACTTGACGCCGCGTCGTGTAAGTCCCGGGTTCAGAATCGCGCTAGGAATACTCTTTTTTTTTCTATTTGACTGCACTCCCACTAAGAATGTAGACAAGGCTATATGAGCTCTATAAAATCATTGGGCGGGTAGTTCTGACTCACCAGTTGGTTGTTCCTGAACTCGGAAGAGCGCATACATGTCTCTGGCTTTCTTTACCAACTTCCGCCACGCCTCCTGCATATGCCGTGCACTCCGCGGAAAGTTGACAATATCCTCCCATGCCCGTCTCTTCGTTCGCCAGGTAACTGTGCTGCTGAATTTCTCTAGAATTTGTTGTTTCCGTTTTCCAACTGCTCTAATTATTTCCATTTGTTGATCCAAAGACATTTTAGGTGTTTGCGTTAGAGAGAAGTTTTGCGATGTCGACACCTGATTCATTTTTGCATTCGGTTGCGATCGTCTGCTATTCTAACTAAAATTCAACAAGTAATGTGCTAATACTACAAAACGATAGCCACAACAAAATGTAAAGGGTAAAAATATACCTTTTATCACATTTCATGCAAGTAAAAGTATGATCTCTTTTATTTCGGTTTTACTACTTTCTAAGACGTTTGACTTGCTGCCTTGCCTGCAGGATTTCGTTCAATCAATGCATCCCCAGCTGCTAGTCTTTTTTTTTATTTTTGCTTATTTTGTGAAAGTCTTTTTTTTTTAATCGTGACAACTGCAGTTTTCATTAGCACTAAACGGGCGTCTCCTGTTATTGAAAGGAATCGTACCAAGAGCGTTGTACAGGGTGCGGCCGTAAAAACTTTCACATTTGGCACGCCTAGCAAAAATCTAATTTCAAACATACATACCTGAAATTGGGCACACGAACGTCGATTATTCCAAAGTTTTTTGCCTATTTTTTTCAGACATCAACTCGGGAGTAGCGAATTATTAGAAAGATAACAAAAATGGCAGACGCGCATTGCCTATGGCCTATACCCGCCCGTTCGCCGTCTGCTATCTGGTTCGCGACGCCGCTCCCAGGTGGCGCAATCAACGCAAAAACGCGGGAAACGCCGCACGAAAGGCTGGTGTCGGGCGAGATAATCGCGATAAAAAGTGATTTGAACGAAATATATGAACCATTGTTGAAATTACCTGTTTCAAGTCAAGTTTTGACAGATCGTCATGCAAGCAAGAAGACACCATAATGCGACGAGATCATTTATTTACAGCTGCTCGTCTTGTTGACAATTGCGGGTCGCTCTCGAAGACAGCAAGCACCGCTTCAATGAGCTCCTCATTTTTCAGCAGGCTCTCACGTTCACTGACTGGATTCTTCTTTTTAAAGTCTTCTCCACTTACAAAACAATCCGCCCAAGTCAAAAGAGTCGGGCGTGAAGGCGGGCGTTTATGAAATGCAGTGCGAAATTTTCGATGTGCTGTAGCCACCGAGTTCCGCCCCACGTACCACTTGACTGCCTGGGCACACTCAATTGCAGAGTATTTCGGCATCGCAGGGCGGCGCGGAAAATATTTTGATTATAACTACAGAAGATAGTGCAACAAGAACAATAAATAGGAACAATCAAGTTGCCTCAGCAGCGGCACTCTTGTTTCCAATTTTGAGCTTTCACCGGGAACGGACCCGTCAACAGATAAGCAGACGACAAAGGAAGACACACATTCGTCTGCTTTAGAACATATTTTTATTAAACGAGGGCGTCCGCCAGTTTCTAAGTTTCAAGTAAAAAGGCATAATGGTTCACATATTTCGGTAAAATCACTTTTTATCGCGATTATCTCGCCCGACACCAGCCTTTCGTGCGGCGTTTGTCGCGTTTTCGCGTTCAGTGCGCCATCTGGGAGCGGCGTCGCGAATTAGATAGCAGACGGCGAACGGGCGGGTATAGGCCATAGGAAATGCACGTCTGCCATTTTTGTTATCTTTCTAATAATTCGCTATTCCAAAGTTGACGACTGAAAAAAATACGCAAACAACTTTGGAATAAACGACGTTCGTGTGCCCGATTTCAGGTATGTATGTTTGAAATTCGTTTTTTGCTAGGCGTGCCAAATGTGAAAGTTTTTACGGCCGCACCCTGTACATTTCAAAACACATAAAATTGTAGTTGCTGGGGAAATGATGCTTGTTTCGGCTCCGTTTGTGCGAAAGCCATACCGATGCTGTTACCTTGGTTTCCTTTTAATGAACTTTATGAAATGTTTGTATTAGCGCGTTAACTTGCCTTGATCTTTTTTGTTTTTCTTACCGATGTTTCGATTGAACAGGTGGGACTAACAGTAAACACCGTGTAAGGCGCACTAGGGCAAGCGGATGATTCGTAAAAAGGATCACAGTTAAAAAGAAACACACGCGTAAAATAAATAAAAAAAAAAGAAGTTCCTACCGCGATGTGAACCCAAAACTTTCACACCGTGACGATAAGTACCGGCGCTCTAACGTCTCGACCACAGGAAAATGCCCGAGACGCCGGCGCTGGCGGAGGGATATAAATATGCTGCCACCGCTTTCATCTCGAGTGGTTTTTCTTTATTTTGGCTCATTTTCACGCTTCCTGACCGTAACTTTATCTGCCGCTCCTACAGTATAAGGGGGCGGTCAATTGGACTCCAGTTGAAAGTCCCTGCAGTCAGTTTCTGCGAGCGAAATTAAGCTTTTGTGCTTGAAGCGATACGGATTTCTCCGCCATTAGGTAGGGACGCTAGGTACTTCCTTGTCCACATGGAGCTGGTCGCGTGACAGAAAACTCCCTCTTGGCCGCAGCCGCAACCGCGGCCGCAAGATCAGCAAACCGGCCCTGGAGCAGCTCCGTTCGTCCAAACAACTCCAGTAGCTGTCTTTCAAGCACGCGATATCTGTCGCACACGTCAAGAATATCGCAGAAGCACAGTGCGTTGACTTGTTCAGAAAGAGGGGGTAGCTGAATTCATCGAAGAATCCTGCGTGCATTCCGAGCTCTTAAATTCGGAGCGAGATGCTCTGCGCGAAATGGAACAAGCCTGCATGCACCTTAACGTCAGGCAGATAATCCCGAAACGCGTTTTCTTCCGCCTTTTCAGAGTCCATGACTACTGTACGTACCTCTCGTGGGCTTGAGGTGCTATCGTCAATAGCCTCCAGTAGCATGCGCGTTGCCTTTTTTATACGTCTTTTCGCACTTGTTAGCTAAAGGCAGTAAGCAAGGGGAAGCCAAGTTCGCGAAGCCTTTGTAGAGGCCATGAACAGCCCAGAGCTGGTGAAACATATCTGGTGATACTTTAAATGTGCCGTCGCACAACCAGGCGTTGCAGGTGTTTAACCGGCAAAGGTCCGACGTAGAATTATTATTTTTTTCGAATCGTTGGAGTCTGTGTCACCTGCGACAAATGTTTCAGGAGACGCTGTTCTTGTCAAACGGCGGTGTTTCCGTATAACTACGTCTTCGATTCTGTGAAACAGCGCCATGTGTATCGCGTCGAAATTTGTTCACTATTTTTTCTAGTGCAGATAGCTTGGGGAGCTTCGCAATAGTCGGCGGTCTTGCCTCTTGAAGGAAAGCGGCTACGACGTTCCGATGGTTGTCGTGGGAACGCTTGGCAGCAGTTATGACCCCATTTCGTAAAGGCGCCGGAGCGACATTTTCTGGACTAGGTAGATGGCACGTGTGGCCATGCGTCACAGTGGTCGTCCCACCTGTTGTAAGAGACGTCCCCGGCAACCCTCCTGGAATTTCTCGCATATCTAAGTCATCTTCTATAGTCGCTCCTGTGCTTCGTGTTGATGTAACCTTCAAAGCAGTGCTTAGGCGAATCTCAACGAAAGGCCTACAAAGGTAGCCATGTTCTATAAACAACCCGATGCCAACCAATAAGTCCGGCCAGCTGTAGTTTTTAACTGATATGTTCTCATTGCCAAGTTCGGGAAGACCTTGGCAAAGCGAGTGCGTATGCCGACTCCGGACGTGAAAAGCCCATTTCATAACTTCATATTTAAGGCAGGAGGCTATGTGGTAGTCTATATCCAGGTATGGAACATCCTTGGTATAAAGCGTCTCGGAATAAAATGTGTTTGACATAAAGTGTCTTATAATAAAGTGATATGGGATGACGTGGGTGGCCCTTGAAAGGCTCCTGAAAGGCTCCGGATACTGCATGGAGTATTATGTCATGAAATGTCGTGGTATGGAAGGTTCATGGGATGAACTGTCATGGGATGAAACACCTTGGTATGAATCGACTTTGGTATAAAGTGTCTGGGTTAAAGTGTCCTAGGATGAAGTAACTCGGGATGAAGTATGGTAGAGCCCAGAGAACGAGTCGGCTCGTGCCGTCTCGTGCTCTGCTCGTGCCGACCCGCAGTAGGGTTGTTGCGCGTGTAGAAATAATAGAGGGGACCTATGTTGCGCTTTTTGGGGGCTCCCATGGCGACTAGAGAGAAGAAAGTGACGTCAACTACGCAGCAAACGCAGATTGTATGTTGATTGGTGAGAGTCGCCGATAACGAATATTCTCAGAAAAAAAAAGTGAGCTTCGTTTTCATCTGCGGAAATTCGTCATCAGCGACTCTCATCTATCAACATCCAATCTGCGTTTGCTGCGTTGTGGACGTCACTTCCTTTTCCATAGTCGCCGTGGGGGTGCAAAAAGCGCGACATAGTGTCCCAGTTCTCACGATGCATGGTACCAGCGGTGGCGCAGCGAAACTGGCTGGTGAGATCGGTCTATGGCAGGGCCATTCACGATACATTTTCGAACAGCTTAAAGGCCGACCAATCTATTATTAGGTAGGTGTAGTGGGTAACGTACGCGACAGACTGTAGTTTCGAGCTGGGATGAGCAAAGTGTTCTAAAGGCTAGGGGAATTTAGAACATTTTTGAGAAATGCTAAGGAGTTTTGAGGAAGGCTAAGAAGTTGGTCTATAACCATCACGACATTCATTTAAAAAGCTTTGTAGGCGTTATGGTAAGGTCGCGTGGTATTCATGGTGTGTGGCGTCTGATGGCAAATTAAAATTTATGATTTGTCTACTGTGAATAAATGTCTATTCACCAACACAGCTGAAAGATAAGTCGAACACACAATGATAGCCCCTTTTTTTCAAGCGACATGTTGTTGAAGATTCCTCGGTTCACTTGGAAGCTGCTTTTGGTGTGTCGGGGTTCGGTGTTGGCTGTGCTGCCATTAGAAGAAAATACCTACGCTTTTTGTTTCGCTTGGGTGTGCTATTTGTTAGCACTTATGACAAGGGAGGCCTCGTTTTGGTGAAGAAAAGCCACGAGGATTATCCGCGATGAATTTACACAACTTAAAATTTGAGTGTGATAAAATGTAATAAATTAATCGTAGAAGCAAACAACTGAAAAAAAGTAATTAAGCTCCTAAAGTTCATAGATTTACTGTATTGCGAAATTCAGCGCAAGGCTGAACGTGCGTTCACGTCAGGAAATAATATCGCGTGTTTTTAAAGCCAATGTTTATACATTTATAGCCTGGGAGTTAATATTCGCAGCTTTCTTGTCTCTTTTTAATTTAATTAACAATGAATCCATTGCTTAGGCTTAGGAGAAAGAGGCCATTATGAAACGAGATGTACCATCGCGGAAAGATGTAGCGTCATGAACGGATCGTGCATCCTCCTCACGCTAAAAGAAGAGGCGATGCTTCCATTGAAGCTTTCTTTCATCGGAAATGAGTTCTCCATCTTTAGAACATGAGTTTTACAATTAATAAAGGCTCTTTTTATGCCAGAGGCTGTGGTGGATACGTTTAACAAAAAAAAAAAAAAGAGAAAAAGAATATATATATATATGTATGTAGCGACATTTTTTTCAAAACATACCACACGAGCAAATTATTCCGTAAAAATCAAGGTACCTTCGTCAAGGGAACGTGTATGTATGTGGCTTTAATAAAACAGGTACTGATGAAAGATGTTTGTAGTATCGGTTTTGAGTTTATTTAGTCAGGATTCACCGGTTTTGTACGTTTACAGGCCAACCGAGGAGCGTTCATCGTGCAAAATGCTTATCTTTATACGCAGATAATGCGCTTCTTATTCATGGCTCTGATGCTTTATGTTATGCAAAACTAGTTAATGAAAGTGAAGATATAATATTTACTGCATTGTTCTTTTAAGAAAACTAAAATATCTCCATTAACCTGAAAAAAAAAAACAACTTGGATTTGAGCAATCTTAACGTCCAATCCAAGCCCGCTTGTTTCCGCTAGTCCAGGGCTCCCGTGAGAATCGAAGACTCCTTTCCCTCTTACGCTAAAAGCCGAAAACAAAAAACAACAACATAACACCGAAGTTCTGGCCGCAGTCTGACTCAATGAGCGGCAAACATCGTCGTCCCCACGCTCCCTTACACAGACATACACACACCGCACACACACAGACAAAGAAAGTCCCATCCTCAAGCCCTGCTTCCAAGTGAAAAAGCACGGGCTGGGAAAACGGGCACAAGGACGACCTCCTCCGGGATAGCAAAAAGTGGCTGCAAATTGTAGGGAAATCCGATTGTGTGTGCGCGCGCTCTACAAGAGGGAGGAATACCCTGGGGACAAACAGTGTCCCCTTCCCGATTCCCTTTTTCCCCCACTCTCTTCGGTCGTCTTGTTCCTACTATACCATGGTCGCACGACGTCGACTGTCTTCAAGCAAGCGTGGAGGTGGAGTGTGTGTGCTTCCGACAGCCCGAGTCAAGAGAGGAAAGGAGGAAAAAAAGGGGGGGGGGCAGCAAACAGCCGAGAGCTCGGTTTTAAAATTTGATCAGACGTCCGACGTGCCTTCTGCCTTCTCCCCCGCTTCGGCGCTCCGTCGCTTTCCGTGGCCTGCCGCACGACGGGCAGAAGGAAGTATCGGGGACATTCCGGGAGACAACACGAAGGGGGGGGGGGGGGGGGGGGGGGGGGGGAGGCGCAGGGTTAAGGGAGCATTAAGAATTCAAGGCCCAATTAAGGTCCGGAAAGTTGTTCCCCCTTTCCCCCCAACTTGGCGTACACGCACCGCCCCGAGGGGGACGGCCGGCTGGTTAGTGGCGCCCGCACTGAGGCCCCGGCAAGTTCAAGTTGTGATTCCGGTTCCGGGGCCGTGCAGTGTCATCTACCACGGCGCTTGATTGTATACGAGCTGCGACGTGTCACGGCGTGTCGCATTTACCTCCTTTTAAAAGCGGAACGCCGGTGCGTCGCGTGGGCTCCGCAGGCCCGTGTATTTCACTTTGAGGCGCGGGGAAGGAGTGGGGTCCGTGGCGGCGGTAGTGGTCGTGGTGGTGGTGGGGGTGGGGAGGAAGGGAAGGGGGGGGGGGAGTAAAAAGGGGGTGAAAAAGAGTCCGGCGCCCGAGTTTCCAACCCCTACGCGCACTCATTCCCCCTCCTGCCGCCAGGAGACAGCACTTTGGATGAGGCGCACACAATAATCGCGGCCGGAAGTCATAGAGGCCCCCGCGACCCGTAGCGCACACAAATCCAATTTGGTGGGCCATTTGTCTTGCAGCCTTCACTCCCTCCCTTTCCCCTCTTTTCTTCTCTCCTCCGGCGTACGGCTCGCTCTCCCTTTCCCACTGCGGAGGGGGGTCCTTGCCAGGGTTGTGAAGCGTGGACTGAGAAGAGCTGTTTTGAGCGGGCCGTTTGGGCCCTGTGGCACGCGCGAGCTTCCTGAATCCCGGGCTTTTAGATCCGGTATAAATTATACAGGGAGGGAGAGGGGGGGGGGGGTGTAGAGACGGTTGAGGGGGGGGGGCATTCGCTGGGGTCACAAGTATATGTATAGGCCACAGCCGCGCACCTTGCACGCTGCACAGCACCGCTTTCGCCCGCGCGGCAGCTCGCACGAGGGAAATCGGACGGCGAATTCCGAAGTCCTTCTTTCGACGATTGCGGGGTCAGGTTCTACGTGTGTACATAAAGTGGCTGCACTGTCTCGTTAATATAAACGTCGATTTATTGGTTCGGTATCTGCTTGCCGAAGATCAGCCGTTTTTTCTTTTTTTCTCTTTTTCCCCAGCTATTGGCGAGTAGATGAAACTATAGGGGGCACTTTGTCCGACTTGTTTTCCACAGAGTTCGGTGTTTACACAACATAAGGCCTCTGCACTAGAATTCTTCCGTCATCTTTCTCCACTGAGGTACAGACTGGACGCAAGTTCTGCGTCCGCGTTCGGCTGGGGTTCACGCTCACTAGACTACTTAAAATGTCTGCATGCAACACTGCGCGGGTTGCCTTATGGAACCCCTTTTGGTCCCTAGAGATGGGTGGCATGGTTTCGATTTTAATTGTCCCTTTGACGAAGTAGTGCACCTCAACACTGGATATAAATGAAGTCAGCGCTCGCTTGTGTTGCAACCATTCACCTTCGTGAAGGCCCCCGTTGAAACACAAATCTCTAGCGGCCGTAAAGGTCCGTTCACACTTTTGCAACCGAGTACGACCGATAGAGACCAGACCGGTTTTTAAGCCTCCTGCGACGTCTTAGGACGGGATGCGCTGCAGCGGAACTGATCCTAAGACGTCGCAAGAGTTAAAAACCGGTTTGGTCTTTCTTGGTCGCAAGTGTGTGAACGAGCCTTAAGCCCCTGCCTAGTTTTCAAGCTATTCAGACATTTACAACGAGCGCGTCAGCTACGACTGCGTCCGTTATGACCGGAGCGACCGAAAAGGACCGCTCTGCGCCGCGCGTACACTCTAAAGAAAAAGGGTATCACCTTGCACCCTTTTGTCCCATATAATACACCCCAAAACTTCAATTCGACGTACAGCGCCCTATAGTCGAACAGACGGCACCAAATTTTACCAGGGGCTTGATAACGGTGCGATATAACATATTAAATTGCTAAAGTACGTATCGAAGACCAAAGAAAGAAAACACGGAGCTTTTGCAGTACGGCCAAGAAAACTCCGATAATATTTTTTCTAGTTAATAATACGTACATCAGCTATTTTAATAAGTTGCACCACATGGCTATCAAGCCCCTCGTAAACTTTGGGGCCGCCTGTTCGATCATGGGGCGCTGTACGTCGAATTGAAGTTTTGGGGTGTATTATATGGGACAAGGGGTGTAATAATACACCTTTTTTTCTGAGAGTGTACACGCTCCTGCAACCACTGCAACCAGCGCCGCCGGTCGCAAGCGCGGCGACCGCTTCTCCGTCGCCGTCAGCTGTTTCTGCGGTGCCTCTAAAAAGAAGGGGACGCGCTGCCACTCACTGCGTTACACAAAAAAATCACACAGTCATCTATACCATGATGAAAATAATCCCCGGAGAAGGGAAACAAAGAACAAATACGAATCTTCAAACACAGCTAAGTGATTGGGGCGCGACTGAAAAAATCCGCCTGGTCTAGGTATCGAACCAGGGACCTCTCCATTTTCAGTGGAGCGCTCTACCAACTGAGCTAAAAACGAGTTAGACGTCAGTAGAGCAAACGGGTTTTATCAGCTGCCACAAGTCTAAAACCAACAACGGCGAACGGCTTGCATTTTTAAGGTTATGATTGATATTGCAATTAAATGCAAATTGCTACTGACGCCTCTCCTGACGCTTAACTCTTGCTCTGCTGACGCCTAACTCCTGGTTACCTCAGTTGGTAGATCGCTCCACTGGAAGCCATGGCTATGGCTGCACCTAAGTTCCGTAGACCGATGATAATGGTGATGATGATAATTCGCGGTTATTTCTTTGTGCTGTCTGCTCTGGTTGCGAGCGCCACCAAGCGCCACGCGGTAACAGCCTCTACCGCGCGAATGCAATGGCCCGAGAAGCGCAGCCAGAGCGCGAAAAATCTTGGAGTTCATGTACTAGCGATAGGTAATAAATATACTAGGTTGGCTTGTAACCGCTACTAGCTTCTTGACCTAGTAACCGTTGCTAGCTTGAGCGTTACTATTTACGGTTACTAGGTGTTTAGTAACATATGTGGCAACAAGTTTCTAGCTTTTGCCTACTAAATACTACTAGCCCTTTTTTTAGGGGTGTGGGTTTAGTTCTGAGCTTAGCCGCTAGGTGTACACAGTTGAGTCAGCTCCGGGCCGTCAGCGTCCCCGGCAAAGGACGCGAGCTCGACGAGTGCAGGCATCATTCGAACTTTAGGGGCAGCATACTTGTTATTTACCCCTTTCCAGTAAGCTTCTGCACATTTGTACACCTTCCTTCTCCTGGCCTGGCTTACCGATATCGGCATTTTCAGAGGGCATAAAATCCTCTTTCTGAGACAAACTTTTTTTTTTTTTTTTTTTTGAGTTTCGGTAGTATGAGGCGTTAAAGGGATGCTGAACCGAACATTTCAGTGTCTATAATAAGTGGCGCACGATGTCTCCACGAGCCAGCAGCCGCCAGTGTGCGCGAGCACACGCAACAAAATTGACGTCGTCCTATCCTCCATTCACGCTTAATATGTTCGAATGGGGGATATGATGACGTCAACTTGATTGCGTGTGCTCGCGCGCACCGGCAGTTGCTGGCTCGTGGAGAGATCGTGCACCACTTATTATAGACACTGAAATGTTCGGTTCAGCATCCCTTTAAAAAAAACAATGGAAACCGTTACGACTCTACGGTGGTAGTGTGTGCTGACGAGTGGAGGCACGTTGGGATGCCTTCCATTTGTAGATCGCAGACAACTCCCCAGACAGTGCTCGCATACTCGGAAGATTTCGATCTAAACGAGCATCGTATACCGGCGTGCGGTCGTGTATCACTACTGCGTGGTGCACGTTAAAGACCCCGGACTAGCAGTCCTACTGCAATGGTTAAATTTGCTTATCTATAGTTTGTAACAATCTCGCCATGTTTTGGCAGACTAACCTCTTGCTGTATAAACAACAAACGTCTAATTTGACTTTGACTTTTGACTTTACTCGGAAGAGGTCCATCGTAGCTTCTGTTTCGCTCGCCCGTGAAACAAACTCTATGTATCCCGAGAAAAACAAAGTCCCTGCCCTAGAGCGGAGCGAGGTCCTGTTTTTACAGTACGGGACGGGTACCCCTAGCTCTCCTGTACAATAGGGCGCGTTGACATTAACCGTGCGGAACCTTTTGTGCTATAAACGCAATAGAGGGACGAAAAGAGGGTGCACAAGGAAGGGCGTCTGTTTGTTCCCCCCATCGGACGCAGGTCGGAAAATATTTCTCTAATCGAAGCGTGGAGAGGCTCCGGGATTACGGGACTGCGAAAAGGAAGCAGGATTGTTTTAGGAGAGGAGGGAAAGGAGACGCGCTGCCCCCCGTTATTTATTTTGGGGAGGATTCAGCGCCGTTCGGGTCTCAGGCTACGGGTTTGAGGAAGGCGGGAGAAGCGGCCCTAGGTGTTTGAGGTTGTTAATCACGTCGGAGGCCGAAGAGTGGAATGTCCGGTGGTGCGAGCCTGCTCCGCCCGGCCCTGAATCACTCGACCTCCCTTTGGCCAATAGGTTTGTACGGTCGGATTTAGAAGTGAAGAAGATGCGTCCCTTTCTACCCTCTTCCCCCCATCTATTCTGTGGCCCGTTACTTTTATATACAATTTTAGTGTTACAATCACGCGTTGCGCTTCTTTCGATTCTTCTGTTTTTACGAGTTTAAGTGGGAACGAATGCCAGGATGTGTATATATATATATATATATACATATATATAAATATATATATATATATATATATATATATATATATATATATATATATATATATATATATATATATATATATATATATATATATATATATATATATCGGTGTGGATAGCCGAGGGGGTTTAGAGGGGTGGGAGCTATTGAATGCTGCGGTCTCGGACTGTAGCGTCTTTTTTTTTTTTTTTATTTGTCCGATATTAGGGTTCTTCAGCGTGGGACAAATTGCGCGGAGCGGGTTTTGTTTACGGTTGGTCGTTTCCGCCGGACGCTCGTTGCTATTTCCTCCGACGCTTGCGTCCCGAAAGAGATTGGCAAGTTTCGTTTTGTTTTGCAGGTTACGTTCGTGTATTTGTTAGGCGCATATGTTTTCATGCACTTGCATGAATATATGTAAAATTGTTCATGCGTTAAAAAAAAAAAAAGAAACAAACACTGAGGTCAAACCGGCGACGAAGACCGGATTTATCCTGGCTTTCTGACAGACTAAATTTATCGCCGAAATTTATTCCAGTAAAGCGCTTACAGGCTCAATATAAATTATGGATTGTTTTTCATTCAGTTTTTCTTCGGGTCATTTATACTTCCGTTCATTACAACTTAAACTAGTTTACAAACTAACTAGCGAATTATGGAATTGAAACAAAAAATACCGTGAGAAAAAAAATAAAGATTTACGGACATGGGAAATATTATGCTTCAGTCTATTTTTTTCATTTTTTACTTAATTTTGTTAGTGTGCTTTATCTTTAGTACATAATTGTTTGCCCGATTTTTAAAAAAAAATTTTACACGAAATCTAGAGAAGAAGATAGGCGCAGTTTGCAACAAACTTTACCTGAGTGTTTACTGTGCTTTATGGCCAGTACCATAAAACAAAGGCGTAGTTTGGCAAAGGCTTACTGTGCATATTTATAACGCAAAGATAGCAGGGTCCTTGCTGGGCTATTCACATCTCGAACACTTCACGGCGTTTGCTGGGCTAGAGCCGCGGATTAAGTCTACTTTCGTCTTCTTTTTTTTTTAATCGAAAGGAATTTCCCGCTGACGTGTCTACTAAAACGTGCTGACACTAAAAACGTATTCACAACGTCGTAATGAAAATACAGGGCAGCAAATTAATGGTTGAGGCAAATTTGTAGAGAATAAAGGGGTGATTATTTATGAATGCGATACAATTTATCGTTGCACACCTCCAAATTTAGCGGGAAAACTGAATGGGTGCCTACGTCGCGCAGTAAATATTTCCGCTGCGGGTAAATTCCGCGCTAAAGTTAGCATCGTCCTCTATAGTCCGTCGCAACTCAGGAAGGTAGGGCGTGGGAAAGGAAGGCCGGGGAGGAGGAAGCAGACGGAATGCTGGCAAGGAGAAGGGGAAATCTCTTCCTCTCTCTAATGTTCAAGCTGCTTACTCCTCCCCTGCCTTCCTTTCCTTCGCAATATCTTCCTGAGTGGCAACGGACTATAGGATGACGCTAAATCCTTATCATCTTTGAGATCACTCTAGAGGTCGTCGTCGAAGTCATCCTAGACGTCATTCTTAACGTTGTCCTCTAGGACGTCGTTCTTAACGTCCTTCTCTAAGACGTCCTCAACGTCGTTCTAGGCGCCGTCCTTGGCGTCGTCAAAGACGACATCTAGAACGACCCCTATAGAGGTCGTTCCAGATGTCGTCCTCGAGGTGGTCCTATAGGACCAGCTCGAAGACGTTTAGGATGAGGTCGGGGGTGACGTCCCAGGGGACGACGTTGAAAACGACGTCTAGAATGACCTCCAGGTCGAACTTAAGAACAAACTCCAGGACGACCAGTACGACGGCGTCGAGGACGACGTCAAGGTTGTCAGGTCCTTCAACGGGGTACGGATGTGAAGGAGTGCGTACTGCCGCTCCGCATACGTGTGGCGCAATGGGGTGCAAGCACAGTAAGCTTAAATGGTTTACTGCGATTACCTATTGTGCATTATAAGGCCAGAATATACATAGCTGAAAATCTTAAGTAGTAGCTTAATAATGCTATATCATTGAAAAGCATACAAATCTAAGCTTTTTTTTTAAGCTTGCCCCCACCGGATCAGACCAACTCGTGGCCGAGCCGCGACGAGACGGTGTTGAATGCGGAGCAGCACACAGTGGTGTGAATGGAGTCAGTTCAAACACGTTTGTCGCCAATCATCAATCGTCGTCGGCATAATCACGGTCGCGCGCGCGCTGCTACGTAACGTCGCTATGGGCACGTTTCGAACGTGAGGCACATTTCGAAACTAAGTCGCCCTGGGCCTAGTGACTATTCTCGATGGATTGCGTGCAAGTGCCCTAATTGTGTGCCGGGCAGATTAATCAACGACTGCGTGAACCGTTCATGTGGAGTATCGTAGACAGGCGATTCGGTCAGCGCTATCGATCGAGTGAATGACTGTGTTTGATTGGTCGAAACGTCGAATGATTTATTAATATGTATATTTATTTATTTGAGGTTCAATGACGCTCTAGTGTTTGATCGGCATATATAGCTTCGAGCAGAAGGCGGAGTTGACGGTTTCTTTGGACGGCGTGACACTTCAGGAAGATACAGTTTTCAATTGTCGAAGTCAACGGTTGGAGCGCGGTACCAGTAAAATTACTTCAAGGCTGTTTAAGAATTATGTTAGGAACAATCAAATTGGTGCAAACGTTTTTTGTGATATTGTAAGCAAGAATGAGTGATGATTCGCCAATTTTTAAGTGTCGTCGATAGGCCAAAGTTGTCTTGACCGTTATTGCAGATATAACATTTCCAACACGTAAAACTAAGAAAAACTCCGAGTTCCAGCTCGAAATATCAGGTTAAATAAAAACGTAGAAACACTGAGAGCAAAACAAAATGATAACCAATCAACATTTTTAAGATAGCTCATGAATTAGGTACTGAGACTAGCTGTTGTGCGTTCTACAAATGAGACTCTTGGAATAAATGCAATTACAATTTTACGCGTACAAGTTTCGAAACAATTTATCAACGGCTAGATACGGAAGCTTTATAAAACTAATTAACTTAACTGATTGAATTCGAAAATCCTTACACCAGGAACCTTACATTCATTTTTTTTTTTTATTTCAGGGCAAATGTTGTACTTGTGAGTTTATTCCTTCTTGTGTTGTTCTGCGCGTGTTTGCCGTCCCAATTAAGCAAATGAGAGAGGTGGTAATCTTAACTCAGTTCGATCTAACTGACCAGAAGTTTAACTTAATAAATGAATAGAGGCAAATACAGTGTCGAGTGCTTAAGAGAGCCAGCTCTGTGTAAGGGGCACGCCTGGCTCTGCAAAACATTATTTTCAAAGGTTCCTTTCATACGGGAGTTCGAATAATTTATTGTGGATATGAAATGGGTTGTTCTTTAGTTACAGTGAGACGCTTCGCTGTAGCTATAAGCATCTTGGTTATAAAACTAAATACGCTGAGCATCGTTTCTTGAGAAATAACAACGTAGCTTCCATCCTTTGTTTTCTAAGTGGAAACAAAATTTGATATGAGTATGAAGAAGTCAAAATACTTAGTTTTATGTTTAGACACAAGATGGGCTAAGGTACACAGATCAGTTACCTTCATGTATATGGTGAAAAATGCCCTGAAACTTGGGACAAAAAATGGACAAGACAACACCGTCCCAAATTGTATTGTCCCATTTTTTGTCCGTAATACGAAGTTTTTTTGTTTTTTTTCAGTGTAATCGTTTAGCAGCCCGTATGCGCAGCCCTTATTTCAACCCCCTTGTAGTTTTGTGCATGTAACGTTCGGTTCAGTAAACTATTACCTGCACAAGGATTGGACCGCCCAAAAAAGTTTCTGAACCTAAAAAACAAAAACACAAAAAAAACAGGAAAATTAGTATTGTGAATATGAAACCGTAATAACAGAGAGGGGAAGCAGTAAACAAAACGAGTTTGTGTGGCGTTTTGTATTTCACCTATATCGCACTGTTTTGTTAATTTTATCATCGAAAAAGAAAACAACAACAACAACAACTTCATTTTGCTTCTTAGTATTAAAGGAAGCAACAATCATGACATTATCAATTTATAAGAACATACATTCAACGAACTGCTCGACCATGTTTTCCACAGTTTTAGTGGTAGACCGTCACTCAACTACCGTAAAATATACAGCATGTGCCCATGTCGCAATAAGCGCCAACCCGCTACGTTTCGAGCATTTGGATATAATCAAAGGGAATACTAAGCGCCCTACCCAACAAACCTGTGAGCTGATTGACCTACGTTTACACTTGTGGATCCGCCAGCGAATCCGCCCAGTTTTTGCCGCTTGGATGAAACGCTGGGCGGAAAACGCGGCGGCGAGCCGTATAGGTCCGGGATCTATTTCTGCCGCCGAACGAGACGTTTCGCTGACCGGATGTGACATTCTTGCGCAGCGCGACGCTGCCTACGTCATGACCAACGTTGCTAGACCACTCAGTTGGGAAACTGCCATAGAGACTGCTCTTAAAAAGTGTCCCCGATCTGTCCTCGAGCACCGAGCTAATGGCGAACACAACGCCACCATTTCTCCCGCAGCGGCCACTCTAGGAACTGCACGTGACGTATATTTTGGCTTTAATCGGCCATTTTGGCGCCGAAAAAGATACTGCGGAAGAGGTTACAGGGGTGCCATCCCCGTCCTCCCCGCTGACGCGCCGCGTCTTACTACCGAAATTAAAATGCACCTAGGTCGGGACGCGCTACCTGAAAGCACCGCTGAGGCATGGTTGTATAAAAACAATATTAATTGTGCCACAAAACATTGCATATTAAAGATCGTAAAAACATCACGTGCCCTTCATTTTGTACCAAACTCCAATAAATTGCATACAAAAAGAGATTTTTCCTTTCGTTTTTACGTAAAAACACGCTTTCTAAAAGCTCAAGGTGACCACAGTACAGAGAAATGATAAAGAGTGGCGCTGTTGTCGTATTTAGCTCGGTCTTGGTGGACACCAGCGGCCCAAGTTTCGACGGCGAGTTTTCCAACTGAGTGTTCTAGTAACGTTGGTCATTACTCACGCGTTCTTCCGGGAGCAGCAACGCCCGGGAGAGATAGCCGAGGTGGGAACTCTCGCGCCTTCTCGTCATATTTGACGGGATGTTACGAGAACAGCTGCCGCAGCCGGCGCCGCCGCCGCCGCCGCTCGAAGGAAATAGATGTAAACGCAACCCGCTCGTTGCCGCCGCCGCCGAAGGCGGGTTTCTTCTTAGGTGTAAACGTGCCATTAGGCGCTCGTTTCCGTGTTTCGCGGCGTCGACATCGACGTCAGTGTCGGCGTCGGCGTAACCGCGTCTAATGTAGCGGGAAAATTGACGTCACGTGACCTCAACACCAATCCAATTCCTCGCTAAAATTGACGTCACGGGACCTCAACACGAATTCAATTCCCTGCTAAATTTAGCGGGGAATTGAATTCGCGAGGACAGCGCAACAGAGGGTTGTTGCACTATTTCTCCGCGGGGTGCGGTGCCGTCGGTGCCGAGATGCGATCCGTTTGCAGACCGAAACTTAAAAACCCGTCGAAGTTGTGGTTATTTTTTTAGAAAGCCGTAAAATACCGCGCGTGCCTTCTATCGTTCTCCTATTTGTTGATTTAGTGTTTTCCGATGATGCTCAGCAAGATTGTAATTAATACCATGCTCTAAAACTCAATATTTATAAAATAATTACGCGAAAATATTTAACAACTTAATTATCTGAAACTTTAATAATTATCCTAAATAGGCCCCTGGCCTAGGATCAGAACGACACAAGGCTCTCTCTTTTTTTGTGCGATGCGTAGTCTTCGTAGTATAGAATTTGTGCACTTTTCGTGAAACACCCTATTTATATATATATATATATATATATATATATATATATATACATATATATTTATATATATATATATATATATATATATATATATATATATATATATATATATATATATATATATAGGGTGTTTCACGAAAAGTTGACAAAAATTCAGGCGTGCGGGGTGGGTAGTTTGCGAGTATACGGTGCATGCTACCGCCACGGTGTCCTTGTGCGTGCCGGCTCATTGACTTCACATGTGAGTACCGTAGTTTGGCACTGTTTCTGGGCGCCTCTGTGACCACTTAGTTTGCATTGAACGGTGTCTGCAATAAAAAGTAAAGATCACGAAACAAAATTAAGCATATATTTGTTTTGCTCTCCTTGTTTCCGCAGCACAACTTCTGATTACCTTTTTTCTTTCATTTTATTTTAAAATGCAAATAACGTCGTGTTGAACAGACTTTCTTAACGACTGTAGCCGTCAACTTTTCTGCTTAAGAACCGGGTTGAACCGGTTCGCTTTTCGGTGAAACTGGTAACTGAATCGTTTTACTGGAATTTATCACTGGACTGGAACCCAACCGGAATAATGATCGGTATGACTCCCTGGCTCTAACATTGTCAAACATATTTGAAACTCGCGGTGAAAGCAGAATGCGTAAAAATTTAGATACTATAGATTCGCAGAAAGAAAATGTTCCAAAGCAACCTCATAAATGTCGGCACTATGTCAGTGTGTTTGCTCCTCGTTCAGTGGTTAACAGCGACTAAAACGGACTCGGACACACTCAGACGCAAACACCCCCCCCCCCCCCCCCCCTTTCCGAACTAGATTTAGAACTCTATACCTTGGACGTGTTCCAAAATTTACTCGATCCGACTCCAGGGTAAGGGTTTTGTACCTTGGCGTTCTAAAACCTACCCTTGTCCAGCGTTTTTCAATCTGTGTTGTCACGTGACACGACCCGCCGGGGTAACTCGGATTCATTTGCGTAAGATTTGGAACACAGCCCTTGTTTCAGCTTAGGTCCGAGCGTTGCCGACGTTATGAGCTGAAGGGCCGATTTAACGGCGAAAAAGTCACATCGTCATGCATGCTCGCCGCAATTGAGAGGACCGGCGGTGTTCGCTGTATTTTTGTGCGTGCTCCTCCGCCGGCTCGTCCTATCAAGAGCGAAGAACGCCATGAAGTTGCGTTTTTTGCGCTGTTTGATTGGACCTTCAGATCATAACAACGGCTACGCTCGGACCTAAGCTGAAACCAAGTATAGCAGCGATCTTAGTTGTTAGGGCTGGCTCACACACTTGCAACTGCTTGTACGTTCGAGTGCATTCCGACCACTCCTGATATACTACGACGGGAGAGAACACGGTGGCAAGCGGGAGCCATGTATACGGCGGCCATTTAACTGCATTTCACTAGAGCCAAGGTTTTGCGTTATTTACGACAGCAAATGTACGTGCTCTCTATGAGTAATGGAGGTTTATAACATAGAAAAAAATGTTTTATTTTAAAAACTAAAAAGGAAATAATGATGCGCAAAAAAAAGAGGATATACGGAAACTTGTTGGTTCACACAACTGTGACTGTTTACGACCGATTGCATTACGACCTCTGGTGGTCTCTTACAATGTGAGAACATAATGTCGTCATCTATCGGATAGCCGTGGAACACATGCAGTGTCCGTATATTCCCTCTTTTTTCTACTTTCCGCGCATCATCATTTTATAATTGTCTCGAAAAACTTTTGTCAATCTTATAAAAAAATAATTCTTAAATTTGATTTCGCAAATACCGCAAAACCTTCACTCTAGTGAAGTGCAGCTCCAGGGTCGCCTCATAGATAGCGCCAGCGTGCCACTGTGTTTTCTAGAGCAAAGATTCAAGAGCGGGTCAATCTTAAACGATGGGGAGCGTTTGCATATTTCGTGGCGGACACAATCTGCGGAGAGTGGTCGCAAATGCGCACGCGCTGACTTGTCGCGGGACAAAGAAGAAAGCAGGCGAGAAAGCGGAGAGGCTTGCAGGCGATCCACGCTTTTTCCACCTCCTCGCAGCTCGTATTGCAAACGTGTCCCGTATCGAGAAGTTGGAGACTCTGTGTCATATGTCCTCTCCGGTGTTCTCTCGTCGTAAGAGATCAGAAGGACGCGGTCCTAAGCAAACGCAAGTGTGTGAACGGTAGCTTTCTTGCTGAATCCTCCAGCGGGAAAGCTACACCAGCCTGTCTGTATCTAGCGTAAGCATTCCCGATGTCTCGAGTCATCGTCCTTACCCGCGTTGACGTGGCTGCCAGATTGGCCAGAAGACCAGCCGCGTCGGCAAGAGGACAAACAGGGGAGCGGAAATCCACTAACCGGATTACAAGTCGCAATTTGCGAGCGGTGCCGCGTCCATCCCCACCAGTGTTGCCACTCGGAAAGCCGCAGAGCCAGAAGGCGGGCAAAGATTGGATTTGAGCAGGGCGCCGCTCCTGATTCGGGCCTGTCCCTCAACTTGCCCCGGGGGCGGCTTTAGATTGCGGGGACAGAGACGATGGCCCCCTTTTTTCCCGCCGTCGCTGCCTCGCCCCGCCTAAATTTCAGCTTCGTTTGATATCTTTATTACGTTATTAGGGCGGGAGTCCTCGCGACAGTTCCTCCACCACTGAGTTTTTGATGAGTACTGCACATAGAGATGTGTTAGTTTACGAGATGGCGATTATGTCGGAAGCCACAGCTGTGCCTTGTGTGGGCTATGCATGTGGGATACGCCTGTCTTTTTGGTTTCTTTCTCAATGTTTTTAGTTTGTTCAGTTCAGAAGCTGTGCCCTCGTACCCGATGAGGCAGCACCGCACTTTGTAACCAGATTTAAATATTTTTGTGGCTTAGTGTTGGTTTGAGTAGCCAGTGCTGTCAGCTTCAGGTGAATACCACTTAGCTGGTGAGTGACTGACGGCGTCGCCATTTAATTAGACTGCATGACGGAACCGTTTTTGTAAAAGTACGTTACACAGAGTTTTTTTATTTACGGCTTTACGGGCGGAAATTGCCTCGTATTAATAGCCCCTTGTTATTTTGGCGTCAAATGGTACAGCTAGTTATTTAGTGAAAGAGAGAGTCAAATCTGCTGCTTTTGTTTGGCCTTAGATCTCGCTGGCTAGAAGAAATGCACAAATCAATGCAATGCGGTTAGCCAGTAAGTTGAGAATTTATTTTCGTTCAGGATTAGAACAAAGCCCACCTGCGACACTTGACCGGGTTTGACGGAAAACAAACCTCCGTAATGCTTTCTACTAAAACGGGGCTGGTAACTTACGTGTGCCAATCACTGAGATCTGCACTAAAAAATGCGAGTTTTCTTTCTCACAAAACAAAGAGACAGCCAATCACAGCGATCAATAGAAGGATTTCAGTAAACGACGAAGCGCAGGATACAATTGGATCCGAGAAATGTGATCTGGGCAGGGACGAGGAGAAAGTGAACGTCACGCTCTTTCTGATCTAGTCGGACTCTGTGCTTCGCCATCGGCTGGAATCCTTCTTTTGATCGCCGTGATTGACTGTCTCCCTGTTTCGGAGGAACGCGAACTGACATATCTTCCTTTAGGGTGCAGATGGCAGCGGTTAACTTTTCGAGGGCTTTGCAGGGAAGGTGAACACACGAATAGTTTTTTTGGGAAACACCGCCAATACTTCGTTTCAGCTTAAGATCAGATGCAGTCGATGCTACGAGCACGAGCATCTGGCTCTAAAGGGTGCTTGCACTGCACTAGCGCGCGTGCTTGGCAGGGACGCTGAAATCCCAGAGCTCACGCAACGCAGCATCGGCTGCGTATGGACTTAAGCTTACACCAAGTAACCTGCGGAACAGCCTCCCCTACCTCCACGGAACGTAATCGCTCTAGGATGGCGCCAGGTCCGAGCTCGACGCATTGATTGGACACGAGGACCAGCCGAGCACTAACGAAGCCCTCGTGAACCAATCTATGTTTGCGCTTGACCCCACTGCAATGACGTCAAGATGCTAGTGCACGGACCTTGAATGTTCTAGTTGGCGTTATCTTTGAAATGCACTATTTTACTGAAGTGTACCCTTTCGGCGGTAAAAAACATCCTCTAACCAACCCAGCCAAAAAAAAAAAAACAAAAAAAAACACCACACACACACACACACACATAAAAAAACCCACAATGGTCGCCGAAAAAACACACACGAAAAAACACAAGAGAGGTACTGTGTTTTGGGCTGAAGCAAGGCGCGTTCTGTGTTAGCCATGAGCGCATACGACGGCGCAGATTCGATTAGTCCGTAATCGGATCTGGTGATCGTCTTCGCGTGTGGGACGGCCCAGCGGTCGAACAGCGGACGACGAGATCAATGTCGCGCCCTCGATCGCGTCCTTCTTCAACTATGTCACGTCGTCGTCCGAGCTAATCCCCGGTGTATTATGAAGTGTTGCATGCACGCCTCTGGCGTTTTATTTTAGAGCGCAGCTCTTAGGCGCCCGTTTCCGGCATGAGCGGCGTCGCCGTCGCCGTCGGCGTACCCGCGCGGTGTATTATGGGACGCGTGACGTCACTGATGACGTAATTACTGACGTCATGAATGACGTTATCGGCATCGTCATCGGCATCGTCACTGATGACGTTATCGGCATCCGCATCGTCATCGTCATCGTCACTGATGACGTCATCAGCATCAGCATCGTCATCGTCATCGTCACTGATGACGTCGCTAGTGCTGATGACGTCATCAGTGACGTCACTGGTGACGTCACTGATGATGTTATCGTCATGTGACCTCATGGGGGTCACGTGGCCCGGTGAGGTGACATGACGCTCGGAGGGAGGATTGGCAGACAGGATGAGGAGGTGGGGAGGAGGGAGGAAGGATTTACCTTCCCCTTGGTATCCTTCTCCTCCTCCTCCTCAAGAGCTGCGCTCTAATTCGGCGTTACAGAAAGTTGTAAACGGCTTTCATTTTTCTCTCTGTCTCTCGAAACGGCGGATATGTTAATATTTACTCTGTGCTGAACGTGACGACACAATATTTTTCAAATAGACTGATTTCCACTGGTTGCTTCGCTATGGCGCGGAAGCCCGGATCCCCCAATTCAGAGAGCGAGGGCAAAAAAAAGGGAAATTAAAAAAAAAAGTTTATATCTTACAAGAACGATTCGATGACGTAAGGTAGGAAGGTAGTCGAGCTGGCGGAGAACAAATTTTTTAATGCAGTTGCTATAACGCGTATGACAAGAGATACTAACGAAAGTAGTCACATCTTTGAAGACAGGAATAAAAGCCGTGGCAATGCTGCTTTCCTTGCCTGCTTTGGTATAGTTTAACCTCCTACCGACGTGCGACCATGTAATATTCCATGGAGGTAGGACGCTTCTGGAGGCGACAAGAAGCCATTAGAGGTAAAGCCAGGGGTGTGGCGGAAGACGCGCCCAACAATGGTCAAAACCACGACTACTCCCGAAGGTGACCAAAACAGCTGTGGTTCTGGTCATCGCTGTAGTCGCGTTCCTCCGCACTTCAGGCTTCACCTCTGGTGGCGTCGTGCTGTCTCCAGAAGCATCCTACCTCTATGCATTATTCACTACTGCAAGGATCAAGAGATGGATGCTAATGGCTGTGTCCTTTATCACGGGCGGCAGCTTGTGCCACCCATGGCCTACCACGCACGTAACAAAATCCCTTTTAGTCACCGACATCGTAAGAACGCAGGGCTGGGCTTAGTATGCTCGCCCCTCTTGTTTCCTGATTGGTGATCTGGCGTTCTTAGGGGCTAACGCTAGGATCTCATTGGCTGCGGGACGGTAATAAGATGAGGGTGACTTGCCACGTCCTGCGTTACTGAAGCTCACAGTGACTACATTTTAGCAGTTGCTCTGCAATGACTGCACTGATTATGTTCAGTTTGAATCAGTATGGCCCTACCTCGAAGACAAACCGACCTTTCTCTGTCATGTACCTTTATCGTGTACGAACTAACATGTTATTGTTGGGATGCGCGCCCTTCACCTGGATCCGGTATATGAAATTTAGATACACATATATACTGTATATGAAACTTTCGTTTTTGTTCAATGTCACAATTTTTTGCAGCAATAACTGGACGTAACTAATACGAAAAAATAGACTATACCCACCGGTGTGTATGTAGGTGTGCTTCTTCATGTCAGACTTCTGGTGAAACCTCTTCCCGCAGTACTCGCACGGGTAGGGCCGGGTGTCCGAGTGGATGAGCAGGTGTGTTGACAACGTCGAGGAGCGCTTGAACGTCTTGCCACACTGCTTGCACTCGAAGGTGCGCTCGGACGTGTGGACGGCTCGGTGCTGGCTCAAGCTGACCTCGTGACCGAAGGTCTTGTTGCAGAGCTCGCAGGCGAAGGGCCGCTTGCCGCTATGAGACCTCCTGGCGTGCACCTCGAGTCCGTGGGCCGTGGAGAACATCTTGTCGCACTTGAGGCACGAGTAGACGTCGGACAGCGGGTGATGAAGATGGTGCAGGTGGTGTAGATGATGGTGGTGGTGGTGGGGAGACAGCAGTCCTGCCGAGGCCGCCAGGGCCTGGGGACTTAGTCTCTGGCCGAGCTCCATCTGACCACTGTGACCCTGCAGCGAGTTGGAGAGAACACCTAAAACCGCAGTCGCACTTCTAAACGCAGGAAGTTATCATTTGAGCCCGTTCTCGTTTCGACTTCCTCGTTTGGACTTTCTCAAAAGACACATTCTCAAACCGTTCTTCTCGGTAAGGCCTGCTGCATTTGGTCCGATCTCGTTGCAACCTTCGTGTTTCATCCTCCAAAGAAAAAAAAAAAAGGAATTTTGAGGTATCTGTGTTATGGCTTAATTACCGCATATCCTCGAAAAAGCTTCTTCAAGTTCGCCCCCCTCCGCTCCCCTTTAACTATCCTACACGCACGCGATCACATACACACGCACACGGGATTTGGTCCCGCGGTTTGGCTAATGGTTCCTGGAACACGTCCGTTCTGCTATTGAAACATGCAGCGAAGGTCAGGATCCGCTCCTTGGGTTGTCCGGATGTGATCGCAGATGCCGAGAAATCAAAGACTAAACTGCTCTCTTGTGTTAATACGCGTCTTCGTATGTGCCTCGTTTTCCGGGCAGCGGGAGGGTGCACTAGGGGTGAGCCGATTCCGCCCTTCATACCAAACTAATTTTTTTTCCTTAATTAAAGTTTACTGCGGTACACGCTAGGAGCCGTCGGAGCCAATGCGTCGCTGAGAATCACGTTCCATTAAGTCGTTGTGAGAACGCGATTAAACACAAATAGGCCCAAATGCGAAAAAGACGGTTTGGATGTTTTGAGGAGATTCAAACGGGTATGTTCAAATTATAATGGGGCAAAATGAGAAAGAGCGAACTGGGAACGGTACGTTTTTGAATGTGCCTCAAGACGTCCCGTTTGCATTTTGCCCTTTTTCATTTGCCTAATTCTTGTTTGGACCTCTTCGTTTGAACCATCTCAAAATATCCAAACAGTTTTGTTTTCGCATTTGGGCTTATTGGCATTTTGTCCCGTTAGCACTACGACCAAATGGCACATTGTACGTTTTCATTTTGGATTGCCTCCGACGGCTCGTAACGTCCTCCGCAATCCACTTAAAACAAAAAAAGAATGTGGAAGGGGGAATTGGGGGGGGGGGGGGGGTAGAGGCTACTCTCAGTGCACCCTCCCGTGGCCCGGGAAAAGAGGGGCATACGAAGCCGAGTTTTGACACAAAGAAGCAGTTCGATATTTTATTGCCTGGCGCCTGCGACCACTTCGGACCAATCTAACGGGCGTGTCCAAACCTTCGTTGCATGATTCAAGAGCCAAATGAACGTATTCCAGGAACCATGCGCCAAACCAATGGGACAAATCACGCTTGCGTGTCTGTGTGAGCAGTACGTGTAGGGAAATTGAGAGGGGTGGGTGGGAGGAGGGGAGGGTTTGGAGTACTCAAAGAAGCCTCTTCAGGGACAGGCGGCGACCAAGCCATAAGACTGACACCTCGAGGTGCTCCCATCTTATTTTTTCTTTCTAAGAGGATAAACCGCGAATAATGTAATATAATTAGACCAAATGGGGTGGGCCCAACCGAGAAGGACGTTTTGAGATTGATCGTTTTTCGAAGGTCCAAATTAGAAAGTCAAAACGAGAACAGACCCTATCCCCTGAGGCGTGTCCGTAGGTGATTCTCTCATTATGTCTGCAATGAACACGTATCTTTGCTATGATGTTTGAGCAGTGGAACCGCGACTGTAAGGAAGCTGCCCACCCAAGAACGTTGAGACTTCTCCCCTTCCCGTCATGTCATCCCTTCACCCTTGCCCACCAGCTTCATTAAAACTAGGCTGTAAATTTTTCAGGTGTTTATTAAAAGAAAAGATCGGCGGATATTTTTTCGGTGTTAATTTATATTTAGATATGGCAGTATTTCAGCGATTTGATTTGAACAGAAGCTAAAAAGCAACGATTATTGGTAAAACAGTATCATAAAAGAACGAATAATTCAAGTGTAAGAAAAGAGGGTTTTGCCAAAAACAATTCTAGCTGGAGCATTTCCGAAAAGCGGTGTCTCTTTGGCTTGAGTCAATTTTGTAGTTTTGACACCGATGGCCGTTTATCGGAGTTTCTTTACCTTTTAACTCATTTAGTAATTTTGACACTAACAAAGTCTATCGGTGTTTATCGGTGTTCCTCTCTGCCTGATTGTACTTACCAGAGAAGAAACGAGGCCCCCGTTGCTTGCCTCGCTTGAGGAAGGACTCAGGGAGGCGTTGGAGCACGTGGACTTGGCCCCGGCGGCCGGGGCGGGAGACGAGGCGCCGCGCCCGGAGGACGCCTGTCCGGCCACGCTGGTCGCAGGGTTCGAACCCGGAGGTAGTGGGGCCGGCAAAGGCGGGGGTTCGGGGAACAGCCAGGGCCTCGTGCCCACCCTCAGGTCGCACGTGAGGGCACCGAGCGTGAACGGCCGGAGCTGCAGCGCCGAAAATCCGTGGGCCCCAAACAATTTGCTTGTGTCCGGGTGCTTGCCCCCTGCGTCGAAGCGTCATTCTTTTGTTTAGTTAAAACTGTGACATGTGTATCTTTGGACAGTCGGAATTTATTCAGACTCAGTGAGCATCCGGTGTCTAAGCTGTAGATGGAAAATTTTGACTTGAAACGTTCTTCTGGCTCGTGAGATGGGGTTGCCAGATTTAGTGAAGTCACAAATATATAAACCGCGAAGCTCGACGCTGATTGACTGGCGGAAATGTCGCGTCATCAACGCTGGTTGGCTGATTCCGGTGAGTAAGAATGAATCTGGAAACCCTCAAGGTTTTAAAACCCGACTAGCGCCATTGTCTTGATTCCCGGAATTGCTATCAAGTTTATGTGCCACGAGCTAAGTTATCTGATTAAGAGCGACGTGAGCACAGGCGCCGCGCTCGGCAACGTTCCGGATCAACATCGGAACGTTTCACGTGTAACACAATTTCCTAGCAATTGTTTTCCAGTACAGTACCATTGCTAGATTGGGGTCTTTAACGTGCAGCACGCAGTAGTGGTACACGACCGCACGCCGGTACGATGCTCATTCAGATCGAAACAGACAAGGGCGGGGATTGGGCCCAGTATCCCTGGGTTCTCCAGCGCGTGCTTTTGCTTGATGCTCTCCGTGTTACGCTGCGGTAAGAAACTCGGCCACAGATCTCCATTATTTACATGACAAAAAGATGTAAAGCTCAGTCTCATATACTTTTTTTTTTTACCCGATGGTTTGAGTTGCATATATCAAAGATACCGTGAGAGCGGCAAAGCAGGGGACAAAGAACTACCTGCGGCTTGCATGTTAGAGCGCAGCTCTTAGGCGCCCGTTTCCGGCTTGAGCGGCGTCGCCGTCGCCGTCGGCGTAACCGCGTGGTGTATTAGGGAACGTTTCCCATAATGAGACCACAGGTGACTTTACGTATGACGTCACGAGGTTCACTAGGGTCAGGAGTTACGTCACGAGTGACGTTACAAAGGTCACTAGGGATGTCACGAAGATCCCTCGTGAAGGTCACGACCTTCACAGTGACCTTCACGACGTCTTCATGAGTGACGTCACGAGGGCCATGAAGGTCATTCGTGAAGGTCGCGACCTTCACAATGACCTTAACAAGGCCTTCACGAGCGACCTTCGCGATGGTCACTAGGGCCAGGAGTGATGTTACGAGGGTCACGACGGAGGAGAGAGGGAGGGGTAGGAGGAGGAGAGGAGGAGAAAGGGGGAAGGTGCGGAGGAGGATAGAGGAGAAGAAGGAGGAGCAGAGGGGAAGGAGGAGGGGCATACCCTCCTCTCCGTACCTTTCCCTCCTCCTCCTCCTCAAAAACTGCGCTCTAATTCGGCATTACAGAGAATTGTAAACGTCTTTCATTTTTTACGACGTATTGTAACCACCAATACCTAAAAACCAGAGCATAAAAATATAATCGCCGGCGAGATGGGACTTAATTGTTGGTAATACCTGGTGACACTAGGTGCGTGTTTAGAGCACAAACGAAAAAAGTATCAAAGTACGATAGTGCTAAGTCCTCTATGACACAGATGTTGTTTATTGTACAATCGCAATGCCACAATTTTCAAATTAGAAATCACGAGAAAGATTTACAGTAACGTTCAGTAATGACATACATAGATAGAAGCTAGCACTATCAAAATGTGACGTTCCAATTTTCCTGTTTAAGAATTGAGGTGTAGAAGAAGGCGGATGTTTGTTTTATGGTTGATGAACACAAAACGTTTGATCGATGTACTAATGCGTTTAATTTGTTTTAATTAGTCAGAAGGTGCACCCTTCGTGTGATACCTGACTTGTTTCAAAGACATCTGATGTTTATTATTTTAATGAAAAAAATATAACCAATGTCTTATTTTCGTCACGAGTCGTTAAAGTATCATTCTAACGTTAGAATCACGAGATCGACCGAGGTTGATTGTAGGAACCTAGATGGTGAGATACAAAAAAATAGACTAACATAAAAAGGTGAAAAATGATATACTATAAATGTAGATACTTAAGACTAGCACAGTCGTTTACTTACGCATGCGGAACTCCTTGCTTTAACTGAAATGCATTTGTATTTGTATCAATCGATCAAACTGTCATGTAAAGAATTGCCTTTTATGAGGCACGAAGCAGACGCTAACTTCAGACTCAGCCTTGCAGTCACGCTACGCTGTGTATATTGTGGCTACGTCTTTTTGTTGCGGTTTTTGCTTTTCTTGTTGCTTTCGTGCTTTCGAGGCTTTTGCAACTGGCAAAGTCGTCTGGAACCTTCTCGGAGTCGTCCCTCCTGCCTTTGGAGCTTGAAGTTGTTGCTGTATTTTTTTTTTTTTTGTCATTTCCGTCGTAAAATTGGTGGAGCTCGTAGGTGTTTGGCAGCCGGCCAATTATCTTCGACCTTTACTCGCAATGACATTCTTCGCTGTTTAAGCTACATAAAATTTAGCTTCGGTAAAAATGCCACTGTGCATTAAAAACAACCACAAAGAAGCATGTTTTCGTATTTAATACTAGTTTATGACTGAACTCTACAGTACTTTAAAGGTTTTAAGCAATGTTTGCAAGGGGAAAATGTATCCTAACGAAACAAACTTTGAAGATCGGCCGTTCCTTTTCCATTTTCTGTCTAACTGCGCCCGCTTTCCCCCGGAACACGGTTGTCAAGCAGGCAGAGCACGCTTTACAGAAACCCATCGTCAACCGGTGCTGATGCTGATCCACTGTCGATTGTAATAATATATATTCAACGTAAGTAAAGCGGACAAAAAGAAATGTATATATATATATATATATATGTGTGTGTGTGTGTTTCTGCGTATAGCATCAAAATTTGTTTTTGTTTGGGCTCAAAGTAAACGGTGCGAATGAGGAACGTAGCCAGGGGGGGGGGGGGTGCCATGGGCCCCCCCCCCCCTCCCCCGAAATCCTCCTCTCCCCCCCCCCCCCCCCCCCTTATACAACGTTTTGTCATGGGCGGTCCCCCCTTCCCGAAACAAAATCCTGGCTACGTGCCTGGTGCAAATGTTTGTGCAGCAAGAGGTCGATCTCTTGTGGAGATTTTAACGATACTGGTTCAGTAATGTAAGCCGCGGGGAGCAAATTTAGCCAGCGAAGCGTGACTGATATATAGCCATTTGACAGCTTAAGAAACACAGGGCGTGGTTTATCACGTCTACGTTTCCTGCTTCGTGATTGGTTCAACGGTGTTCTTACGAAATGATGCCGCAAGCTCCCTGGCCATTGAGTGTTAATGAGATGCTCGAAGCTCGCCACGCCACACGTTTCTCAGGCTGTCAGTCACTACACGGCGTGCAAGTTCCACTTTTTCTTGCGCACCACGAGCGTTTGTTTACCCCCTAAACGCGCCCGCGAGCGTTTGTTTCTCCCATGACCTCAAGCAACGAAAGCGCGACCCTGGCTGCCTCGTCATCGCACATTATCTACACGTTCTTCTTGTTGCCCTTCGATCGGCGTGCCCCTCTTTTTTTGACGTTTCGATGCGCCAAATGACGCATTTGAGAGCACTTGCTCGGCGTGTAACCTGAGGTGCAAGACGTGCATAACGCCGCTAGTAATTCCGCTACTCCGAGCCTGTACAACGCTCTCTCATATTGAAACCGGTAAAGGTGGAGGTCGAATACCCTCGGCACCTGCGTTCAGCTGCTCAGCTTTCCCTCTCCCCGCTTCGAGCTGTGCTCCACCGACACACTTGACCCAGGGGTCTCCCTCAGACTTCTTGTACGAATGGAAAACAACAAAACCTACAATCATCATTGATAGGAGGACATCTTGTTGGCCATAAGTGAAACCTCAGGCAAACACACAGACACACGGGTTGCGCATTATTTGGGCGGTGAGACCCGAAGAGCGTACTAAGCGTGGCAACCATTTAGTGCCGGAATCGTAGCACGACTGGTATTGAGGATCGTATGTGTGTTGCATACTGCGCGATACTGCTAAAGCAAGAACGACGTTAACGTTGTTTTCATTTTACTCGTAAAATGTACCAGTGACCGTCGATTTTTACACATTAGGTTAGTGCCCTAGATGACAACCTTCCATGACGCTATAGTCAGCCAGATGGTGCTAACGAGAGGGTGGAAACGAGTTTCCCCGCCTCCAGGTCGAACTTTCTGCCTTCGATAATGCTTCGGTCGCTCGTGACTCTCGAGCGTGCAAGCGCAACCAAAGCACGGTAGAAGGCAAAGAGCGCGAGCTCGAAGCCGGACGTTCGAAAGAGACACCCTTCCGTCCTCATCGTCTCGGTGTCTATAGTAATGTTGGTGACAGCCAGTTCTCTTATTCCAAGATAAAAAAAAAAAAAAGTGAAGATCCAAGGATCGCTTGGTCGCGCTAAAAGTGTGTACGGCGTACGTATCACTCGAATCACGCTTTGTATAAAGCAGCCCGCAACACGGCGATCTTCCCCTCGCACCCCTCCCCCACCAAAATAATAATAAAAAGAAGAAATGTTCAGGAGCGCCACTCCGTGCAGTCACAGAATCCCATGGGCACTTCTTGCAGTGGAGTGAAGCGTAACGGTTTCCCGGAAGGGGAGGAGGGGGGGGGGGGGGGGTGGATGTGCACAGACACGGAAACAAAAGCCGGTGTTGCCTCTCGGTCGCCCACGAACGCAAAGTTGCCCGCGTGGGGGGTTTCGGGCGTCCACGTCGGCGTTAATCACGCGAGTACGCGAGCGGCAACAGGGCGTCCCCTTCACTTGGCCCGGGGATCGCGTGGCGGAGACGTGCAATGAAATTAGCGCGTCACGTGCGTGCGTCTGTGCGCGGGCTCAGCCGCCGGGGAAAGAGAGCCGCTATCGCTTCCAGCGCTGGCTCCCGTGGGATGGGGGAACCGGCGCTGCCGTCTCGCCCTCTCTCGTTTCATACCCGCCATCGTTTTCACTTTGTTCTGTCTTTCCTCTTTCGTTGCATTCTTTTATCGCGGTTCTCGAGAGCACGACCAACCTGTGGGGCGAGTTGTGAAGGTGCTCCGGTCTAGTTGGCCCGCTTATTTTTGATTTTGATTTTTTGTGCGTCAACAAACTTACTCTTACTGCGTATCGGCTGTTCCCAGACATGTAGGGTACTCATCGCAAGTAATAAAATTACTCGTAATCGATTACAGTTTGAAGTTATTTTGTAATAAGGCCACTACATTTATCAAAAAGTAATTACGAGACTAATCTGATCATTTATGGAAGCACTAAGTTTACTGGTAACCGATACTATTTTTCCACCCTCTTCCTAAAGACGCCCTCAGTTTGTACAAATGTCCTTCCAAGGAATTATCGATACAAGCTATAGGAGGATGGTTTACCAACATCGCTTGATTAGGAAGATAAGTAGCTTAGAGTTCGTCAATTATAATCTTATATTGGACGGTAGGAGGCACCCGTTTTAAAATCGACAGAAATATCTGCCATTTTGGCAATCCGAGGGAAATGGAAAAATAAAGTTTACTTTTTCAAGTAACTGCCAGTTACATTTCTTCTCAAGTAATAAAGTAATCTAATTAAATACTTTTTAACAGAGAGTGATTGTAGTTGTTACCAATTACTTTTTTCGAGTAACGTGTACAAGACAGGTTGCTAGTCAACTTCCGGTTTGCTGAGCTTCGTATGTTCCAACGTAGTTCCGCTTCGCGACTGGTATATAAACGTCTGAGTAGTACATTGCCTTTTACAGCAATGACTGCTATCTGATTTTCCCCCACTGGATGATGTTGATGTCGAGATTGTAACGTCACGTAACGTTGTCACTTGACGTCACGGTGTCTCATGGCGGTTAGACTAAATGAGTGTATCACTCTTCGAGAAGACTTTGGCGATGGGACCTCCACGTAAAGTGCAAGACACATAAGTACGAGATACAAAGTGATACAGTAAAACCTAATAAGGTGTCGAGCTGTCGCCGTGACTCTACCGTGAATTCACACATGACTGCTCGTTTCTTTACTTTTCAAGTAGTTTCTACAAACTTAGTGTAGAGAACATTATAATCTTTATAGGCACTAACACAAAATAACGAATTTTTTTTGTTTCTTTTTTTTTTTAGGGGGAGGGGGGGGGGGGTATTTGCAATACGACACCGCTTTTTTATTTTTGGTAATTCTTCTTTTTTGAATATTAAAAGGGAATATTAAATGGTGCGCATAGTGCGCATAGTGTATTCTCACAAACTGGCCCTTAAACGACATGCGCCGTTACGCACGTCGTCCGAGGCATCCAAAAGAGTCTTCGATATTCACCAACGCCGTTCTCAAGCCGCTCCTCATACAACACAAGTTTTAGAATCCCGATTTTTGGATCCCGTTCTCTGTGTTGCATCCACACATTAAAAAAAACATGTTCCTTTTTATTTTTGGCACGAAACAGCTCGTCGTTTTTTGCACCTAACACAGCTGCTGCCATAATCGCGAATCGGTGCTTCACGTACACCTTCCTATTTCTACTCTCGTCTGCTCACACCGAGCCCTGTTGGCGCGAGTGCGGCCTCTAATTGCGTCTGATAGCACTGACATCCATCTCGGCTCCCGGCCGTTCGTATGAAGGCTGGAGTCGGGGAGGGAGTCTCGCTGGTTCCGTCAATCACTGACGTCACGCATATCCTTCCCCGAAAAAAAAAAATCATCCCCCGTGTGAACACACCTTTGAGAAACGCAAAGTGTGAGTTAGATCGAGGGATTTTAACTGTGATCGCTATTCAGCGCCACCATCGCCCAATAGCACTCACTGCCTCGAACACTTTCGTTTCATAAAATACCCTCTAGGCAGGCCGTTTCGAGAGGAGCGAGAAGTAGAATCGAGCGGCCGTGGCTCTTGCATCATCCGCTACGCTCGTGCATAAAGTGAAACCAAGTATAGTTCCTGTGTGCGTGGCTGGTTGATTACTGTCACATTTCAAATCCAAGCTGCGTCCTCGTCATAACTTCTTGTCGCACCCCTCGTCTCGGGCACACACGGTGACGAGTGAACCCAGGTGCTACGTTCGAGAGTGGCGGTCTTTCAGCACCCGACGGGAGCAAAACACGCTCGAGGGTTTATCGAGTCTGCTTTCAGAGTGAAGAGGTTCGTTATGAGCCCACTTGCGACGAGTGGAGGCGCAATCGGGGACCGACAATCGTCGAGGGTAAAGAGTCCGCCGGTTTAGGGACGCCGACCGATAGGTGCGGCGCAGTTATTGCTCGGGAATGCCGAGCGTCGTGCCTTTTAGGGTGAAGAAATAAATACGAGAAAAGATCCCGGTTCTTCGCCGCGTTTTGCAAAATTAAGTGCGGCGACAGCCGGGGCGCATGCATCATCTGCGGCGCACAGATTATACGCAGTCATACTGGACGTTAACCGTGACGTCATATGGCGTCGCAGTGTCGCGTTACGTAATGATATCATACGACGTAAAGGCGATAACACGTATTAGAGTAACATGACTTCAATAAACTACGATGCTTAGGGGAAAACATTTCTAAAAAAATTTTGCAGAACGATTTTTTTTTTTTTTAAATTTAGCGGAGGAATTTTTTTGTGCTAAGTTTTGGGAGAAACTTTTTTTTACAGTAAATTTACCGGATAAATCTTCCCGCTTAAATAAAAAAATATTGCTCAAAAAAATTGGGCGGCGACATTTCTCAGCCACGACGACCCTGCGAAAAAAGCCAATACGGGGATCTCGCCGTAAAAGAGAGAAAGAGAGAGTGGAAAGAGAAATAGCGAGAAAGGAGAGGGCGATTAAAAGACCAATTTCACCTTAACTAACCACTTCATTCATGCGTGTTGCGATTTTTCTGCATGAAAATGTCCGTATGTATTTTGCCGTACAGGTTAAAGTTACGCTTGAAAAACGTTTTATGAACTGAGAGGTGAGCTAGTTTCATTTCGGTTCAATAAACGACTTGATGGGTGACGTCAGTATTCCTTAGGTGCGTGTAACATTTTGGTACTTTCTCCCATCTGCCTTACAGAATTGTACACAATACACGCACGTAGAAGAGGGAAGAGAAATTTAGTTTAACGTGCAATATTTCTGGGAAATGTTTAGTAACGTTCAGTTTGAAAATCAATCTATATAATTGCTTTGCGAGACAAAACAAAAATCTAAAGAAAATAGCCTGTGAATCGCGCTAATGGTGCCGCGTAAGACAACGAGCGTCGCAGTGGTCTATTTCTTAGGATTGCCCATCAGGTTACTAAGCTTGGTTTCACCTTCAGTCCAGACGCAGCCGATGCTACAAGCGCGAGCATGTGGCCCTGAACGGTGCTTGCACTGCACGAGCGCGCGTACATGGTGGGGACGTTGAACACTCGGAGTTCGCTATTAGCGATGTGCGCGGCCAAAAGCGTCGCTGCGGTCAGCTTTCCACGATTGGCCAAACCATGGGCATATGAGCACTCTCAGATTGGCAACTTTGATGGTGCTAGTTTCGCATTGCGATGGCTCCCAGCTTCTACTGTGCTTTTTAAACACACCATCGAACTCGTTGTCGCCCCCGATGGTAAGTAGCCAGAATAACAACTGGTGACGTCACGGCGAGGCAAATCCCAGTCGTGACGTCACGGAGGGAAACCCTAAGAGGGCGCCACCGAAACATCTCGGCGCTAATTGTAGCTTCTACTACGCTGACACTCTGTTTCGCCATGAGTACGAGCCTGTGGCTCTAAAAAGACGCTCGCACAGCACGAGCGCGCGTGTTCGAAGCCCCATTCAAAGCACAGGGTTCGATCTCTACGCTAGGACAGAAACTACCCAATCCAATGTTGCAGATCAACAGCTCAAGGAACCTACCCATATTTGCATTTGAGAGCGTTGGAGTGCTTTTGACTGCGTTGCGTCTAGAAAGAAAAGCGAGACACCATCAGTTCTGTGCTTCGTATGAAGCGTGAAATCCAGTTGAAGGAATCATCTTGCCACGCGACATATAAGCAAAAAGGTCCTGGTTTCCCGCAGCTGCAAGGCAATCAAAAGCACTCCAACGCTCTCAAACGCGACTGTGCGTATAGGGCCTTCAGCGTGTAGTCTCCATAGTTCAACACGCGCAAGTGTTTGTTACTTCGGAAAGCGAGCGAAGCACGCGCCATAGCATCGACACCAACACAGTACCAAACAGAAGCTTTATATTGGAAAGGATTAAATAATACGTTTCACTACGGGTGCCTGTGAAGCAGAAGTACAAGAGCGAGCGCAACGCTCTGATCACATCTGCTACGCACGCGTGCTTGTGAAAGAAAAGCGTGGGTCAAGTTAACATGGGTCGAGACTTCATGCTAGTGCTCGTTACTGGGGCGTGCCAAAAAACTTTATTTAGAGCTCTGGTGATTTTACTCACACTTACTAGAGAACAAATTTAGTAAAGTTATTTTTATTTCATCGACTGAGATAATTCACAGCACTTAAACGCACAATCAAACTTGCAATGTCAATAAATGACAACTAACAATGAGATGTTCTCCGGGGGTGGGGGGGGGGGGGGGGGGGGGTGCTTTTCCGCGCAATTCTTTGTTTACAACGGCAATTATCAGTAGTTTATTTTAGAGGGCACATTTTACAGCGTATGTATATCGCCATGTGTTGATGTCAATCGCTCTGTGTCAATGTCAATCACCATGCAAGCCGTCGCCGGTACCTAGGCGCATGCGCCGGTGAGCACAAATCTGGAAAACAAAATGCTTGTGCCAGCTGCGAAGTTGTGGGGTAGAACCCAAACTACCCTCTGCTCTTGAAGCAGTAATCCACACGGCCATGAGTCTTTTCCCTTTAATAGATGTAAACAAAGCCTGCGGCTACAGAATATCAGGTCGAACACTCATTAACAAGACAACGCACAAAGCAGTGTTTAAACGAACAGAGGCACAAGCAAGCAAACACTTTGGTCCAGCAGGTATGTACAGTCAGGGAGTTTTACAGATGCGGCAATTACACAGGTTATCATGCAGCATGAAATGTGTTGTCTCTGACAGGTGTTTGTTTAACAAAGTCGTTCGCCAGAAAATCGAAGTCCACTTGGGGAGCAAGCTCGTTACATGGCACGTCAACAGCGTATCGGTAAAGATTATGGTCCCGGGAAAGGGGGGGGGGGGGGGGGCTCTGCCCCTCTTGGAACTCACCAAGGGGAGGGGGGGGGCACGAGCTCCGATGCCCCCCCCCCCCCCATTGTCTACACCTATGCACACCCCCAATTTTTTTATAACGCACCTGTAGCCTTTACACTGATGACAGCTAAAACAAAACGCAGGACAATTCCTCTCTATATAGCATTCTATATTTTGAAGATAAAGTTTTTGAGCATGCAGTAACCTTCCTTATAATTACTTTCTCCTGTGCACGATAAATATTGCTCTTAAACGATGCGTATAACCATTTTTGACCAGGATAGTTTCTTAAAAGACAAGCGAAGACACAATAGACGAAGAAAAAACACCCGGTTCTTTTTTTTTAGAAAAAACAGCAACAACAAAAAAAGTCCTCAGTCAGCAGATTCGCGAGGGTTCCGCTGTGCTGCAGGCGGTGCAGTCTGGCGGGCAGACGACGTAGCGAAACAAAGCACGGCCCAGAGCGGGGAGTCGAGGCTATGTAACGGAAGAGATTGATTGGATTGGTCGTGCGCCTGCTTCTTGTCTCACGCGGTCGCCCAGGGCTATTGACACAACATTAGAGCAGGGCGCGTCGCCACCGCTAGGGGGACGACGGGACGCGGAGCAGACGGAGACAGGCACCGCGTCTCCGTCGTGAAGAGCGGTCGGTGGCGCCGCTCGGTGAGCAACGGTTGCTGGCGGAAGCTGAGAGCAGGACGTTCGGTTTTAACACATCTCGTAGCTCTCTATTCCCGTCGCCCGAAAGAAAATAAACACAAAACAAAACAAAAAAACACGAGAGTATGTGTCGTGCCGGAACACCGATGCAAATTCTATGGCTAAGGTGGGAATCGCGGTACGCCATTATAACTATAGGCCGGAGATTTTGCGGTGTTTTTTTACAAGGGGAATCGGCGGATGTTATTCGGTGTTCACTTATTGAAAAAGAAAACATCGGTGTATACTTTGGTGACCCGTTTTGAACGGACACTACGAACGGTGATGGTCGATGGAAAAATCTTTTGGAGCGAAAGTCTGCAGGCGACCTCTTTAGTAAACATCATAATCCAAACTTCGAGACAAGGATGAAAATATTAGGCTTTTAGTTAAAACCAGAAAGTCTACGGTATAATTATAACGTATTGGCTAGTTCTTTTTGAAACATGTTTACGTGAGAAACTGGGTTAAGTGATTACGTGAGAAACTGGGTTAAACAAAACACAAAAAAGTGCTTTTTTTTTTATTTCGCGAAGTTGGTTCTATGGGCCGTTTCATCTATTTTCGAGGTCCAGAAAATAAAAAAAAGGAAGACGGAAGACGGAGTCGTTGCAATCCACTACGAGGTAAGCTAACGATGAGATAAACACAATTATGTTTTCCTAATTATTTGAGACTTCCTTTTTTTTTTGCGGTGTAATCTATTTTACAGAGATAAGCGCGACACTTATCAGGCTGTAATGTCGCCATTACTCGTTGTTTCTCCGTGAAATCTGACGTGTTAACTATAATTGACAAAAACTAAAAAAAAAAAACCCGGTCTTCCGTGCGTATTACGCCGTTTTAGAAGTATTTCTCACTTTGCTAGTTTAAAAGAAAGGCCCAGTTTGCTTGTTTTTTCTTTATGTACCTTGAGTATACAGACATGGAATGGCTTGTTTTGGCCCGGTGACCATTCGGATGAAGGTCTCACTGTAATCAATGTGTTGTGTGTCGGCTCTCCCACTGCAGCGACGGTTAAGCCACCACCACTATACAGTGTGAGAAGCGCTCACTTTTATTGCACCCATGGAACCAAAGCAGCACGTGATTGTTTTTCTCCCCAAAGGCGAAATCACTCATGAAGGTCATTCTTATTTTATTCTCTCTATTTTTTTTTGCGTCATCCGATCATGTGCACACTTTCCGAAAAACATACCAAACTTATATCCATGTGAACGTATGAAAGTTTCGTGAATCATTATACGGAGAGCAAGTGTTCCAAAGTCCGGCTCCAGCGCATTGGAACGCCGCCAGGAGGAGTACGTCAAGCAGAAAGGGGCGCAAGTTCGTCTGCATCTTTTGCAGGGGTTGTGGAGACGTGAGAACGTCGAGCTCTGATTGGCTCCGATTGGAGGAGAGTGGGTAGACCTCAAGGCAGCTTGCTTGGAGGTTTACCCACTGTCCTCCAATCGGAGCCAATCAGAGCTCGACGTTCTGACGTCACCACAACCCCTGCAAAAGATGCAGACGAACTGGCGCTGCGCATAGAAAAAAAAAATTGCGAAGACGACTAGCGCTGTGATGGTGCAGTTTCGGCGCCGCTGTTTCATTGGCTTCATCGGATTGTAACGTCGGCTGCGAGGTCGCTCTTAAAGTGAAACGGTGTGTGGTAAATGACTAAAGAGTGATTGAATGCATAATAGTGCATGCATGGCCCTTCTTTCATCGATTTGGTTGGTTTTCGTAATCGTATTTTGTGACGCAATACGCGCGGATAAACACTGATACGCCGCTCTTTTTTACCGGCTGGCGTATTTTATTTGAAGAGAGCTTCCGAGACAGCTGATAAAGGTCTCAAATAAATCTGTCGCGGCCTTCTTTTCGCCCTCTCTTTCCGATTTGCTTTCGCACGCACCTTGATAAGAGATCAAAGCGTTAGACCGTGGTCGGCGCACGCCGCGCCCGCAGGAGGTCCTTTTTATCCACATATCCGCAGTTGTGTCGCCAGGACCGACTAACACAGTTTTGTGGGCGCGCACATATATCACGGCTCCGCGAACTTTGGGGTTTTGAGCCTTGTTTACAATCTGAGACGCTGACTCAGAGAGGCATAACTCCCCTCCTAATCTCAGGTGTCGTATAAACTTCATCTAGATTGGACGCGAATGCCGCCCTCAAGAGCCCCGAGTTGCAAGGCACGATTTGATCATAAGTGTGGTCGCGTTCCAAGTTACTTGATGCTCTCTAGTACCCCCCTTTTACATACACTAATACTTTGGGCTGGGCAGTCAATAAATTGACCTAAAAATTAATCCATTAATGCTTTAATCGCTATTGATTGTTCAACCAGTTATTCGGTAAAAGTTTGACTAAGCAAAAAAAGTAAAAATTACACAATCTCCCCACGCAGACGTGGACGAGTGCCCCTGTATGAAGGGCAAACTTTATGTCAAATTTTAGCCTAAAGTAAACTGTAGGAACAACATTTGTTACTCCTGACAAATGCAGGAGGTAACTCGTGTCCGGACCTTTTTTAATGCTGTCCGAGTGGCCGTTTTGCGTAGCAGATGCTATTTTGAACAATCAAAGGGGGTCGTTTTTGCCGGAGACTATGACGAACCTCTTTCCTCATGCAGCTGAAGTAATAATCTGTGCGTGTGAGTGACGATGAATTGTTCTCAACTACACATCGGGGTTTATTCGTAATCAAAATTGTTTAGTGCACCGTATATAAGAAATGCAGCGAAATATAGATATATATATATTCGTAATTTTCTAAAAACATATTGTGCATAGAAATCAACGGGACTAATTAGTCGATTAATTAACCGATTAAAGGGTGGCGATTATTCGGGCTAAAACTTTTAATCGACGCCCCGTCCTAAGCCTTTTGTTTCACAGGCAGGTTCGTTATAGGTTTTCAGAACAAAGTCCTGTAAAAAACTGGCGAATCGGCTGGCAATCTCAACTTTGCGGGTGCGCTATAGTTAGCCAATTTTTTTAAAGAGTTCGTGTTGGCCTTTCACGTGCCCGTAAAGCAGGTGTATAAGGTACCTTCGAAGAAAGAACCTTTCCTGGGTCACAGGCCGCATTCACGAAACTATCTCACGGCAAAAATGTGCGTACGACAAAACGTAAGAACAAACTCGTATTCACGAAACGAAATTATCGTAGGTTTTCCGCAGGTTATGATGGAATCCTACAACAGCTTCGGAGCTGTCTTACGCACTTTTTTACGATCAAATAAACACGGCCGACGGCGTCGCTCAGATACTTGGTCGCGACGATCAACGTACATTTATTTTTCCACGTGCTCTTCTCGACTTCAAGCAGACCGAAAGAAGGAAATATTACTTGAAAACGACCACACCGGACATGAAAGCTGGATCCACTAATATCCTGGAAAAGCTACAAGGGCAACGATCCCACCAACCAAGCGACCGCCAAGGTCTAGCCCGGAGAGCTCTGCAGAATGTATGCCTAGCGAGGCACTCCGACCTGCTCCGACGGTACCTGGCCAAGACCGTGTGCCCAGGATTGGCTGGCTTGCTGAATGAAATATGCCTGCGCCATTCTTGTAGACACTTCCCGTGGCAATGGTTTGATCGATGACCTCAATTTTTGATCAAGAGGTCAATCTCGTTCCCTCGTCATCTCCTTGTTTTCTGAGGCAGCGGTGACGAACGCTGTCGTCGAAAAGAGACTCTCACCGATGCTATCTCCTTGTTTTGTGTGATAAAGAGCTCGAATAAACGCCGTATGGATTACCTTTGCAACATATGGTATGTTCACTTTGTTAATAGTATGACATTCTTATTCCGACAGGACGGTACCGTCAACAATGTCGAGGTAGAACAGTTCGGGGGAGCTACGCGATGCCAGTCCGACCTTCCTTTGCCGAGTGTCACGTCAGTTCGTAGCAGTCGACGAAGGTGGTTATCCCGACCTCGGCGTTCGGACCCGTTTAAATCGTGTCAGCGACGACATTTTACTGCACTAACATGAACCATAGACAAGCGTTGGCGGAAAGGCCGCCTGCGTTTGTTATTCAAACTCCACGTGCTTCGAACTGCTCCGAACGATGCGGGTCTCTCCGATTGGTTGTTCGCGTTGCCGAAGACGCCGTCGCCATAGCAACAGCCCGCCCTCGCGGGGACCGGGAGCTTGTGGGACACGGAAAGTTCTAATTTTTCCGTACGAGATCGTCGCTTTCCTTCTTTCACTTAAGAACGCGTTTGTAAATACCGATTTCTCGTCTTCTTACGATGTTCTTAACTTACCATCTTTCCAACTAAGTCGTCGTAACCCAAGAAGCTCTTCGTGAATCTTGCCTCACAACTTTTGAACGACACGCTTAGTCTAAAAACACAATTACGTCGTGTTTTTTCCTATTTGGTTTTTCGTACAATTAAAAGGGATTTTTTTTTTCTCAGCGTGAAGTGAAGTATTTGACTAGCAAGTTATTCACCGCTGTTGCCTTTTTTACACCGTTGGCAGTTATGGGAGTGGCATAAAGGAGCGCCAAACCAACAGCGCGTAGACACAAGGCTTCGGCTCACGTCATCGCAGTCAGATAGATCGAGGCTTGAGATTGGGCACGAGTGCTGTGTCAGTGTTCGTCTGGGATTCGTGACCAAACAGCGCGTCGAAGGTCGGGCTCGGGCCAAATAGCCGAGTTAGCGTGATCCGACCCTGATGATGTTTCATAGAGGGCGAGGGGATCACGTGGAGTCCTTCTGTCCAGGTGGTGCTGGCCAAACACTTTTTTTATGCGTCTACAAATGTCTCAGGTACAAAGGAAGACCTTCCAGCGCGTCTGCTGCTTTGACGTCGTTCTCACATCGATAAGAAAGTCGGTGGTTTTATTATAGACCAAGATAAGCAATGCCCACTATTGCATTCTAGTTGCAGACGAGGTAAAAAGAGCTTTGTGGCGAGAAAGAATTCTCGATAGACCTTTTGGAAAATCGAAGGGATCCTACCGGTATATAGTGCCGCGCAAAGGACCTTGGAAAACTCATTGGCCGAAGTCTTCGGTTTAGTCGTCCCGTTTAGAACCAGATACAATGCTCTCTTTTTAAAAAATATGTAAGTGTTGTCCCTACCAATACGAATAGAATGCTGAGAAACAATTTCTTGGCTACCGACGCGCCAGGTTTGTGCGCAGGTGGACACAATACCACGAGAGTATACGGACGAAGAAGCATGCTGGGCCGGTCATCCTGCTTCATGGTCTCCTCAATGTTCTAGGCTTCTTAAATGATCCGAGAGCCGGGAGAGTTATGCCGTACTCTGGAGTGGAAGCGAGGCCGCCAGAGAGGTATGGGACGCGGCCGGCCGTACTTCTTGGTCGCTAAAAGTGCATTTCAGCCACTTGAAAAATGTAATGGAGTACCATTAAAAATTACTGAACCTCAAATGTAATGGATTACCGTTATAAATTACTTTCGCTGAAAAGTAACATTACTTACCTCGTTACGTTACAAATTACTTTCACGCTACTTTTCCTGTACACTTATCAAGAAAACAATAGAAACATTTTCGGTGTTTTCAATAATGTTCTGCAACTCTACTTTACATTCCTCATACGCCCGCATTATGGTACTTCTTGTGAAAATAAAATATTGTATTTAAGAGAAAGCATGTACGTGCACGTCGGTTCATCCGTGAGTTGGCAAGGCAGCGAAAGCCACAACCACACCCGCCATCCCACCAGCTTATTGCGACCGGAAATAATCCCTGGAATTCCACAAAGCTAGTGGTGCTCATGCTCAGCAGCAGCGTCTACCTCTGCTAGGAGATTCGGAGGTAAAGAACCGATCTGCGAAAGCTCCCTTTTAAAATTGCGCCTTTCTTGCGTGAGCGCAACGTCTCAAAGCTGCGGTCCCGTATATCTAGCTTTAACGCACTGTCAGCTTATGCAAGCAAATAGAGTATAGTTGCATCCAGGACTGAAAAAGCGCAGGGGCCGAGGCTCGTTTTTGAGCTTTGGTTGAACGGATGGTCGCACACTCATATTGCACCAGTTTCTGTATTACGTTAATATATTTAAAAAAAAGTAACGAGTAACTAAAAAGAACCGTTACCAATATTTTGTAACAAAATTACATTACAAATCACTGACGCAAAAAAGTAACGTGTCAATTACAAAATCACTTAAGTAACGGATTACAAGTAATCCGTTACTTGTAGCAGATTACTTTCCATGTCTGAAAGTGCATTTGCGCTGGTGTTCGAATTGCAAGCGCGAATCGGATCTGCTCATTTTTATCGTCAAACCTGCGTCAAATTGTATTGGATATTTAAGCCACTGCGTTCGCAACCGTCGCGCGAACGCGGTTGCTTAAGTATCTAATACAATTTCCTGCGCGTTCGCAACCGTTTTGCGAATGCGATTCAACCGCCAGTGTGAACACCAGTGGGTGCAATGTAAGCGAAAGCTGACTTTGGTTCTATGCAGTGCTGAGATGCACGTGGCAATCGAAACCGAAATTGTGCCACAGCTCCCCTCTCAAGTCGTCCCGAAGCCACATTTCTTACTTTTTTCGAAAAGTGTTCTTTTGAAGGCAGAATCTCGAAAGGACACGCCTCCTTTCGCGCAAAGAACCTTTTTGAGTCGATTTGGCACGCTTATTTTTGAGAGTGCAGGGATATTCGGAAGTATATTGAGAGGCGGGTAATTTATGTATTTGTGGGGAATTTTCCGTAGATGTAACGATTACATCGATTGATGCTGAAGAGCCTAAACAGCGCCTCCTTTGTCTTTCGCGTATTTTTTTTCACCGACACTTGGGTCCGAGATGCGAACACAATAAAAACTTCGCTGTAATCCCACATCTTGGGAACGAGCGCAGCTTCCAGACCCTAAGTCGATGCAGTGCAACTTTATGATATACTTTTTCCGAACATACTCGCATGAGGCCAAAGCAGCGGAGTAGGCATATGATGAAAGTAATACCACCGTCAAGTATTAGAAATAGTTTGGGGAAGAGCAGACACATTTGCACAATTCACAGCATTTGTCAAAGCACAGTTCCATTCATCAACGGTGATCTGGTTACCAGTGAATCTTTTGTTTGATGCTTTATCGCAGTCATTGTCTTATTTCAATGATGTACTTTCACCAGAGACTCGTAGGTTTGCGAATCAGTAAACTGGTACAAACCGCCCGTCTGACGTTAGGGATACCTTTGTCTCGCGCAGTGTGCACCCCGTACACGTAGGGTGACCACCCGTCCCGTGACCAGCGGGACTGTCCCGCATTGCGGGCTCGTGTTTCGCGTCCAGCGAGAAATATCAAAATCTTCAAAATGTTCCGCATTTGTCACTGTCGTAAAATTCACTACGCAACTCACGGTGCCGACGAACAACGGGGCACGGGGAAGCGCGGAGATCCCTGATGAACGGTATGCGAATCGCGATGGTACAACATTTTCTATCCAAGCAGGGATGGGCAGTATTTCAAATACAAGTATGTGAAATACGTATTTCAAGTACTTTGTGTACTTTGCATTTGTATTTAATTACAATTTAAGTAATGTATTTGACATGCGTATTTAAATACTAAAACATGGGTATTTCAAATACAATTGTAATTAAATACAATTTTGTGGGTGAAAATGTATCCCTCAAATTTATTGTCACTGTCCAGAGCAGGAAAAAAACTACGCGCTGCACCGAATGCAGTGTTTCTCAATTAAGCACAAGCGTTTAGGGACTGTGTGATTACGGTGCTAGTCCAGGGCAAAAATAGTGACGAAATCGACGTTCGCAGGCCCCCTGGCTAGATAAGGGTCTGTGACAACTTGTGACGCTTTCCAGCCTGATTTCCATCCATATTTTTGCCTGGAACATTCTAAATGTATGGGTCGTCCAGATTTTCATAACTGGTGCGAGTTGTAACAATAAAAAAATTCTCTAGCTAGTGCCGCGCGTCTTGGTCGTCTCGGTTCTTTGTTGGTCTATACCAAAATGCAGTCGACAAAAAAAAAAAAAAAAAAAAAACTGCTTGAAGCTCTGTACTTTTTTCACCTTTTACGTCCAAGCTGATTACATATTTTGTGATTATATTTTTATTACGTTACTAGAGCCTCGCACACTAACTCCCGAGTGTGCGATGCAAAATTAAAATGAGATACCCAGAAACCCGTTGCAGGTGCCCTGAAGTCGCTCACGCAAATTTTGAGGAATGTATTTGGAAAAGTATTTCGAGGAGACGAAATACATTTGGTTGTATTTGTATTTTGTACTTAAATTCTTTTTTGCTAATGCAATTAGATTTGTAATTAAATACATTTTTGAAGAAGTATTTTGTATTTGTATTTCGATACATATTTGCATGTATTTTGCCCATCCCTGTATCCAAGCATAGCGGGAAGTGACCGTCGTTCTTGCAGGAGAACCGACGCGCATGCGACATTGTGCCTCCCTTCCCTTGGTGGCAAAATATTGCAAAACACATTGCTCACCAAAATTCCAAAATAAATTATTTTAATTATTTTCAAATCGTGCAGTGTCAGTGCAAAAATATTGCTGTAATATTTTTTTTATTGAAGACGACTAAGCAAGGCAAGAAAACTGCAACTCAAAACGGTCGAAAATAACAGCTTAAGGTTCAAAATTTGCGTAGGAAAATGTTGGAAAAAATAAGAATTGACAGGGAAACCAGAAGCCTTTAAAGATTTACTGCTTCTTCTATCCTTCTGATACATTGAGTTCTGCTGCTGTCGTTTTTTTGTTTTCAACTTAGGCACCTTTGGTCAGCATACGTAGCATGAAAACTTAAAATATATCACTTGAAGTGAAAATTATTAGCTTAATTGCAGCAATACAATTTTAAGCTGTATAATATGCTTTCGGTCAAGACAGGATACTAAATGCGTTAGCAGAGCCAAATTTTCTCGAATTGATTACTTTTCTCCGTTACGTTTTTTTTTTCTTTTTTTAACCTGAGACTGGGGCAGAAGGCAGAAACAAATGTTTCCTCCCCCAGTCTCGGGTTGAAAGGCATCATGGTAAATTTCCACCAGTCCGACTGCACACTAAGCTCTTTTTTGCAGTTGCCACAGTCGAAATATAATACTGTTCATCTCTTACACCCTTCTTTTGCCCCAGCCCCCTAGGGGGCTGGGGCAAAAGAAGACCAGTTGTCTTTGGACTAGGCTCCAACCCCTTTTACAGCACTCAGAGGAGAAACAGGAACATAATAAGAGAAATCTACAAAATACAGCAATTTCACAAATCCATGACAGACACAATAACACATAACAGTCAACTTCGTACTAACTGCAGATTATGAGAGGTTTAGTGCGGGGAGAGATACCGAGAGAGAGGAGCAGATGAGATTGTGCGGAGACGTAAAAATGCCTAGCTTCGATTGGAAGGATTGGTGGGTAGATGCAAAGGCTAGCCAGCCTCTGCCCCTACTCACTTTTCGAACACGAACACGAGACAAATGCAGTACGGTTCTAGTGTGTGTTCTAGCGTCAAATTTCGAGCTGAATATGCTAGCGAAATGGTATCATTCGATGTGATCTGACTCGAGTTTGTCTGCGAATAAAATAATACCGAAAGCGAGTGTGTGTGTGTGTGTCTGAGAGAGAGTGAGAGAGAGGAATTCATTTCAATAATGGCAAGCAAAACTTCAGTTGACGTGCTTCACCCCCTCCTCCTCCTTCGAATGCCCTTTTTTTGTCGAAAGTAAGAAATACAGAAAGACCGGTTCTATTCCTAAATAAATTACTTCGTCTCACCACACAGAAAAAAGTAATCTTGTTACACTCTCGTAAAGCCAGATCAGAAAGAACTTTCGTAAACACGTTGGATTCCCCGTACATAGCGTGCTCTCCTAACAACCCCCCCAACACACACACACACACACTGCCCGAACAATGCTTGAACAAGAACACAAACCCTCAAAACGACTGCGAAACAGGATCATCCCCTAGCTCCCATCGAACATAGTGTTCCCTTTAAAAGGAAGATATAAAGATAAACACAAGCAGCTTTGAAAGGCAGAAAAATGTCGTAAGCAAACGCGTGCAGTGACCAGCCCCAACAAAACATTTACTCCTTCCCCTCCACCCCACCCCACAGGAAAAAAAAAGACATTTCTGAAATCGAAGATTTGACCCTCTTTGGCACGATCACGTGACCCAGTCCCATTGAGCATGCTCCCTTTTTCCCTTACCTCCCTCCTGGTCCCTCTAGCGCGCGGACGCGTCGACAAACAATCCCGAACCCATTGAGCGAGCACCCCCTCCCCCGTGTTCGTTTTCCCGTACATACATTCACGATCCCCGACCGACACCACACTTGCTCTGAGAGAACAGACCGTCAACGACTTGGCAGACTCTCGAATTATATCCCAAACAAAATCTAATCGCGGTATAGCTGAAGAAAAAAAAAAATAGGTAGAGAGGGATAATTCACTCCCGAATCACCAGCAAAACAATCGGAAGCGTCAGCCGTGCGGCAAGACGCGGGACACTTTTCCCTATTGTTATGTTTCCTCTTATTTCCTATATATGCTTCCCTCGGGTGCCGTACGAACTCGCAGCAGCCCCTTTCCCGCTCTCTGCTCTTCCCTGTTGTTCTCCCCCCCTTCCGTGTCGGGGAAGGATAATATTATCTTTCGATAACCGGGATACGGGGTCGCGGGGATCAATCTAGACCCGGCGGAACGACGTCGCCTCGCCGCCCTGCTCGGCTTGCTTTCCGGGCTGGTTTTTTCGCTTCCGGCAAAACTGAACGGAGCCAACCGGGAGCCGTGAGAGGTTTCCAGTGAGCGCCGGGGAGTAGGCAAACGGTGCTGAATCGCGTAGATTGAGCTAACTACTTTCGATGCTGCTTAACCGATCTACAACGATTCACCTTAGCTAAAGGTGTTTCAGCGAAAGATGACGATCTATTTTAGCAGACATCATATAGCAAACGTACCACCAAGCTATATGAGGAATTTTAGCCCAGCATACTAGCTATACAGGATATTTATTCTGACATCCAGTATCCAGTATGCGTTTAATGCGTCGGCAGTAATGAACAAGCCTGAGGGAGATATATTTTTGGGGAAATATTTTACCACTCGATTTCTGCTAAATCTTTTCACATGAATATTTTCCCTTTTTTTTTTCTAGTACTGGTATGTATAGAAAGACGCTGTGTGAATTTTTCTTCTTTGAACTTTTGTGTCGCAACAGTTTATACCTGACCGGACGCAACTGCGAATAATTTTTTATCGATTGCGGTCTGTACATGTTTCTTTGACACTGACTACCTATATATATTTTTTAAATATACCTCGCCAACGCTACTAGTAATGCTTTTCTTTTTTTTTTCCACTATGTTCTGTCCAATCTTTTCTTGATTTACTATGCGTTTGTATCGTTTCTCCAACAAACGTTCTGCATCTATGCGATGTGTATCTGACAATTGGTGCACCCTTCCATAGGCCCCCGGGTTGTTTAGGAGCACCAAAAAAGTGAAATGAATATATGTTATGATCGTATCACAAGCTATGTGGGCATATTTTGGCACAAAAGTCTACATGCAAATTAGAACTATAGTATAGCAAAATAAACATAATTCATGTGAAGTGATTCAGTGTATAGTTTAAATGTTTAAATTATCTTAAAGATTGTTAACGATCGCGCATTGCATTTTTCTTTTTCGTGTTACGAGCACCTCGTACTTTTATGTCCCGAGGAAAGCAACGCGACAGGTACAAAATATACATAAAAAAAAAAAAAAAAGACAGCTATTTTTTTTTTTTTTTGCAAGAAACGAAAGTACGCCGGTGAGCTAATTAGGAAACATCATAATCTAGATCCCGAGATACGTAGAAACAAAAAATGGCTGAAAAAGCGGCACAAAACAAGACACGGTTTAAACTATGAGTATTTCTATTCTGCGACATTCCAGTCAAATCTCCATGGAGGGATATTATTTGCTTCTTAATGCGGCATTCCGAAAATTTATTTGGCTCTAATTATAGAGGGGAGAAAAACATTACGCGAATTTTGAGTTCACGAAGACAGCATTTTGCGGGCTTTAGGGAAATTATATTATAGAAATACGTTGTTGGCATTTGGCGTTTTGTGGTACTTCTTGTATAGTGTAATCTAATGACGCTGGTGCGTAAATATTAGGTTTAAGCAAAACAGACGAACAAGACCGCTTGCCACATAATAGCGAGTTTTAGTATTCCGCATACGAACTAGCTCAATTCGTTGTCCGTTTTGGGTTAGCGTTGCGCGTTCCACGCAGAGCGTGGCCATGTGATGTCGATTGAATTAAATTCCGGCAATGTTTCTAGCCACGCGCTAAGGGCACAGGGCACGCGGTGAGTTCCGTGCATTGTAGTGATTGCGTACGAGTCACCACCCGAATGCATAGAGAGGCATTGAATGTCACATAGCCAGGATCAAATGCCCACGCACTGCTCGGGTCCACCGCATGAGCCGCATTCAAATATCGTTAAAGTGGGGGCCGTGTGAAGCTCGGCAACGAAATGTCGGGGATTGCATTGTTGGCGTTGTCCCCGCAAGTTCATCATCAAGTTTTGCGAATGAAAGACTGAAAGAAAACGTCCACTTTTGTCTTTCGAAATTTACCGTGACTAAGACACTTCTCGGTTAGTGGCTTTACGTTCGAGTATACATTCTTGGCTCCCACGAGTGCCAGTAAGGTTGTGTAAAATGACAAACATTCCAACGTCGTTGCATGGTCCCCCTTTAAGTACAGTTGTCGGAGTCATATCGGAACGATCGACTAAAACTCCCCATTAAAGAGTTGTTGTATAGAGCGTTTCCTCCGTCCCGCAACACTCCCCGTAGACCGCTACAAGATCCGGGCATGCTGACGAGTCTAGCGGCGCGCATGCGCAGTAGTGGCGTCATCGTTAGAGACAGCGTGTCGGAAGAGGGAAAACGGGCTACGAAGACTCTCAATTAGAAAGGTAGATTAACGACGGTTAACGCACCTTTTTTGCAGACATTAAAAAGGCCAGTAAGGTAAAATTGGGACCACGCGTCAATGGTGTCCGTCACTGCCGCGTTATGGCGCGTTCACACTTGCGGGTTCGCGGGCGGAACCGCGCAGTGGGAAACTGGATTGCGGAGCCGCGTGGCGAAATCCACTCGTCGCTGGAGGAAAAGTCTGGACATGGGTCCCGGACTGATCCAGATTTTCCGCCTGCGTCAAGCTGATTTTGTCGTCCCGGCTCCAAAATCTGAGTTCCGCTTGCGGAGATCCGCCCCGCGAATCCGCAAGTGTAAACGTGCCGTAAAGCATTACGAAGCGGCGATTTGTTCACACTCCCAGGAGCTCATATTACGCTACATTCTCATTGGCGTTCGAATCGGAACCGCGAAGCGGATACGGTCGTTTTCGTTATCGAAGACGCGTGAAAATACGCTGAATCATTAACCAAGCACGTACGCAACCGCTTCGAGATTGCAGTACAACCGTTAGTGTGAACGAGGCGTAAGTGTAACGCCAATAACCTGTCGCCTTATATCCAGTTTAGTCATTGAAAAGGAAAAGCGTCTTCCGCGATCCAGTAAGCATGTGAACGTGAACATTTGACAGATGTCTGCCTGACTGTGACAAGACTAATTTAAAAGGGGAACCTCCAACCAAGCCATAATTAGGGACCCTAGGTTTCGAAACCTACGCGGCCTCTTTGTGGGTGGCTGCGCATGGCGATGGCCGTTGAGGAGCCATATATTCGTGTTTTTTTCTTTTGTGTTATGATGGTGCATTTTTCTACGCATCATCGAGAATAAACACATATTGTTCTAAAACCTGAAATGGCCTTTCACGAAACCCCCTAATTCCCAAGCGGTTGTTCGTCCATCCCTCCGTCCCTTTTTCCGTACATTTCCCGCAAAATTTAGTGAAGAAATTGATGTCACGTGGCCGTCTGTTTCCTCCCTAAATTTAGCGGGAAAATTGGTGTCACGTGACTTATACGCCAATTGAGTGTCCCCACGAAATTTAACGGGCTATTTGACGTCACGTTATCTGCGCACCGAGTAAGTTTCCCAGCTAAGTTTAGAAGGAAAATTATCCTCGCGTAATCCATCACAAATTTAGTTTCGCCTTTGAATGTGTAGCGAGGAAATGGACAAAAAAAAAAAATGAAGACTTTTTACTCTCCGAAAAGACTGTAAGCGTCTCAGCAAATTTAAACCATCACTCCTTAAATACGGCCTTGAATGCATCCCGAAGCTTTAGAGATGAAGGCGCTGCCAACTTTTTGATAATGTGAAAACCATACTTCGTTTCACCCTAACGCCGTGTTCCCACTGGCGGTTGAACCGCGTTTGCGAACAGGTAAAATTTCACGCACACTTGATGATGAAAACGAGCGGATCTGCTTCGCATTTGCTGTTCGTACGCCATTGTGAATGCACCTATAAGTCCGGGTGCAGCCGACACTATGAGCTGATGGTACCAATGAAACATCGTCAGAAGCACAACGTCATGGTGTTCGTCGTGTTTCTGCACGCGTTCAATCATCGCCAAACCCCTCCCGTCCATGAAAGGTCCAGTGACTCGCGCTTTTAGAATGCATATGTGCGTTCCTGGTTGCGCGTGGCGGTGCCTTCGACTGGGCTCGGACACGCGCGATGAAACGAAGCTATAGGAGACCGGTGGCTAGACGTACCAGGCGAGAGTAGGTGGGCATCCGACGGCGGGTACAGGTGCAGAAAAGGCCATAGAGGGGGAGGGGGGTCGGCCCTGAGACCGAGGGGCCACAGGGGGGGCATCAGGGGATCCAGAAGCCAGCTGCCGGGGCGAGGAAGGCCAGCAAGAGACGGCAGGCCGCCTGAAAGAAAAAAAAGAAGAAGGAAGACAGTGCGCTATGAGGACGAGTATTGCCACTATATAAAGCATTTCTAATATCAGTAATAACAAAAGAAGAAACATCACTGGTCAAGAAAACGATCACTTGAGCTGGACGCTTTTAGTAACTATACCGTAACGAGCATCAAAGGGTTAGTCCAGTCGATTCAAACAAACGTTACGACAGATTCGAATTCTGTGCGCACTGGAACCCCGACTGTAACCCGCTTCACTTGAAGTTCGGCCGCAGCGGAAGTTACAAAATCCGATGAAGTGGATCAATCGGCGCTCAAAGTGCATTGCCACGGCGCACCTTTGGGCGTTTTTTCTGCATGCGGAGCGCAAGTTCCTTTGCTTCCTGCGCAGGGGTTGCGGTGATGTCAGAGAGAGACGCCGAGCTCTGATTGGTGCTGAATGAAGGGTAGTGGGTAGACCTCAGGGCGGCTTGCTTTGAGCTCTACCCACTAGTCTTCAATCAGAACGAATCACACACAGCCCGGCTTCTTTCTGACATCAGCGCGACAACGAATCACAGCTCGGCTTCTTTCTGGCGTCCCCGCAACTCCTGCGCAGGAAGCAGACGACTTGCTTCACGCATCAATGACTGCACCAATCAGACATTGTAGGAAGGCGCCGCGATCCTGCGCTCTTTTTGTGCGTAATCGGTTTAATAGCGAACGCATAAAGGCGACGAGCTTCATGACGAAGCACTTTTCGCGCTGATTGATTGGCTCAGCAGGACGTCGGTTTCGGTCAGACTTAAAGTGGAGCGGCGTATATCCGAAAAGTTTCCTTGTGTTGATTTTCTATTTCATATTCCGAAAGTCCGAAGGGGAACTCACAGATTACACACACCCACGCTGGAATACATATTTATATATATATCGTCCCTGAAGGGGTATTAAGTGAAAATGCGGAGGCAATTTATGTTGGGCCTCCGTTCTAACCTGTCTCAGTTGATTCAAACTTCTGTATGTCAGAAAGGTACTTAAGAAAATGACTGTTTAACAGTTAAAAATGTATTAAATCTCTCGCAAGAAAACCGAAATCTAGCCTTAGCTTTGTTTTTATAAAAACAAAATATCAGTCAAAGTCAAGTTATTTTTCGAGAAAAACAAACAAACAAAACGCTCCTTACGCCTTTACTGCACGAAAGCGCGCGCGCAGGCAACTCAATTCGAAAACATTTTTTTTCCTCCCCTCATTCAATCCTCGTACGCCCCTTTTCCCGGTACTAACATCATTCCCAAATCATATGCACGAGCAAGAAAGACCACCGTCCAATCCTCTTCGACATTTAAACCCTTACAATTTGCTAAACGACACCTTAATACACCCTCCGGGACTTCTTCCGAAAGCACACAACAAAGAACGCAACAAACAAACAAAAACAAAACAAACAACAAAACCAAATGGCGCGTTTTTGTTTCTTTTCTCGTGTACATCCCCATCAAAAACAGTCACTTACGATAAGCGCAGTATACATGAGCATACGTACTACGTAGCGACTCCACAAACTAGAGGACACTAGGGAAGGTCCATCAGCAAAAACAAGGAGTCCAAGGAGAGAGCCGAGGATACACGCGGTGCAACCGACGCAAATAGGGGGAGGAGCGGTGGGCTCGCATCGCATCGCGGCGGCTTTCTTCTTTTGGCGGTTGCTTCAGCGTCCCGTCCCGTTAGACGGACGATCCGTTAAGGGCGTCCTGAAACAGGTCCGGGCATCCCCCGGCTCCGTTTATGCGTTTTCGCGGAGATGAGGAAGCGCTCGCCTTCTACCGGGAGGGGACCGTGGCGGTCGGTCGGTCGGTCGGCGGACGCCGCTGAATATTTGATTCGCCTCACTCGCGCCGAGGAAATCGAGCATTGTCTCGCATCGGACGCCGACGCTCGCCGGTCCTCCCTTCTAAACAGCATTAACGCGCGCGCTTCGCTTCAAAGTGGTGGCGGCGGCTCCCCCCGCGTTTCTCGTAATATACGCATCCTCACGTCATCCATCATCTCCGCTGAACTCGATGTATTTTTTTCTTCGTTTCTGATGCTTCGTAATCGAAACTCTAAACACACACAAACAAAAGAGAAACAATAACAACAAAAAACAACTTGGCGGAGTAAAGTCGGACGCGTGGCATAGTAAATGTTTTCTTTCTTCTAGATTTGCATAAATAACTGTTTTTTGTTTTGTTTTTTTCTTATTCTAGAAGAGTAGTGAAGCAACTGAGAAGGTAACCGTAACAACATGTTCAATTAAGACCCGCGGACACACTGCCAATGAATCATCCAGAAGACAGTCAGCGCGAAAACTGTCTGTAACGTGTTTCTTCCGATCATATGCTGCTGGTCCTGCCTTTTTGTGCGACGCATGGGAGCAGCCTGGCTGCGGGGTTTAGGCAATAGAGTATACCAGCTCCGCCGTTTTGGTCCGAGACATTACGAGTATTATAGTTATGCTTCGATTAGTTATTCATAAATTGAAACGGACTATCGGCGACCCTCGTGTTGATTATTCGAAAGATATATATTCACTTTTCGTTGCGCGTGTCTACGGGCTTTTATTCAAGTGCCGGACACGTGATCCCCGTCTTTGCTTTCTGAAAGGCACTGAAGATATATTAAAGAAAGACAATTAATTCATTAAAAAAAATGTTTTCTCGGTACTGGCAGTGACTGTGCTGAAGCTTGGGGGAGGGGGGAGGGGGGATACCGCGTAATATGAAAAAAGTGTAATTAAATGTAATGTTCCCATTATTAGACAATGCAACCTCACAAGCTATCTGGAAAAGTGGTGCAAGTGCGGGAGTGGGCCTTTGCAGGAAGTGCTGTGTGCGAGTGTGCTGGCACATCAATAAAAGCGCATTTGAAAATCGCTCTCAGAACTGAACTCTATAATATATTGCGCCGTGTTTAAGGAGTGGGTTTAATGTAGGGTCTGCCCACTGCATATTGCACTGTCTCGCCTCGGCTTGCGCACTCAAGTCCTTCACACTTTGGATAAGAGAATGTTGCGTGTCCCAGCAGAGAGAAAGAGACAACAGATGAACTCGTGAAGAAACACAATTTGTAGACTGTAAAAAAGAACAAAAAACTACGACTTCTGGTATATTTTTCACCCATCAATCTACAAGTGTCACGTAAATTCTCAGAGTTCGCTATTAAAATATTCAAACAAAGGGGGCCTCGCGACATCTCTAACAAAAATAGTAGTGGTGTGCTCTTGCTTTCCCAAAATAGCGTTTTTCAAGCGTTCCGCAGCTTGTTTTTGAATGTAATACGCTTCAAAGATTCGCAAACAATCGTGTCGGTAGTTTCGAGCTCCAGAGGCAGATGCACCTCCGTCCTCTCATTGTTTGTGTCTGGATTCTCGAAACTCCAACTCGGAAACTTCGCCTAATAACGGAGATGGCTGTGGCAGCAGACGCCAGCTTTGTGCCACTTACTCGCGGATCGCAATCTTGTTACTGGCGCCTTCATCTTTATTTAAAACAAATAAATACATCTAGATTTTCGTATATCTGTATAAATATAGTGGGAGACGCAATTCACACGAGTGGCAGGTGTGTTTCTGTCATTGCTTCGAACCAAAAACAAAAATAAAACACGCACTAAAATAAGTTTGGGGGGGGGGGGGGGGGGGGGAGTATAGGTATAAAATGGTGGAGTACTTTGTTTCAGCCGCCAGTAAGGCGCTTCCTTCCTTTTGGGGATTAGCGAAAGGGCAGACTGTAACAATCCAGGGAGGCTTTATTACTGCCATATATTTTTCTTTTTTTTTTGGACTGCACAGCTTCGTTGGAGGCGTAGAGCCTGAGCGTTCTCTAAACTTTTTTTTTCGTCCAAATGCGATTTAGGTTTGCGTCTCGCGAGAGCTCAAATCTAAATCGCTTCTTATGGCGGGGAACATAGACGTGCGAGAAGCGAGGCAGAGCGACAAGAAAACATACCGCGCCCGCGCGCGCTCGATCGGCTGCTCCTCGCGAGCAGAGATTATGGTTCCCGATAGAGCCGGGTTTCTTTCACGCGGGAAGGAAGAACCTCGAAATCTCCTTGGGTTCGCTGCCGAGATCAACTGCGGGAGACGCTGTAAGCCCGCCGCTGCTGTTGCTTCGTTGCCGCTGGTTGCGGGGCCCCGCATTCCCGATAACTCGGATACTAGAGAAAAGAGTTTGTATATTCCACGAAACACCCAAGTTCGCCGCATACATTATAGGAGAGTTAAATAACTGCGCACACCCCTCAAGCATTACTGAACCTTGTTTGCTTCATGCACATGTATGCTTCGAACAAGTCTGTAGGCAATTTTAACGGGATAGCGTTTAGAAGCTCTTGTTGAAGAAAATCTGGCGTCGGCGTCGGTGGGACCAATAAATCTCATAATGCAAAGCGCGCAGCCACGTGCGACGTCACACGTGAGGTGACACGGGGCGGCGCGCATTGCATTATGGGATTTACCCTCTAGATTAGGAGGGAAAATTTCCCCCAAATTTAGCGGGTCGATAGGGTTATGATGTCAAAGCAACGTGTGACGTCACGCGAAAGGTGACGTCACACGCGCACACGCCCGCACGACTTGGGAACGAGCGCGCGTTTCTATAAGAAAGCTTGGCGAACGGCACCTGATAACGCTATCGCGTTTGATCTCTTAAAGGCGAAGCTTAAGCGTCTCCCAAGGTTTTCGTACGACGCATGCGACAGTGCCGTCATACAAGGAAAAAACACGCCTCAGTAACTGCTCACTGTCTTTTTGCATGATATATTAGCACCGTCACCGCAGGTTTTCGGAGACATTAGAGTCTGTGCCCGTCAATTTAGCGAAGCATTCGAAGGGAATGAAAAACAAAATGAGTAGACATTATACACTTTTCCAGCTATAAGGGTCCTTAGGTCCTTAGGTGGCTAACACCTTTAGGATGTTACGACGACACCTTTAGGATGCTGGTGGACGTTTAAAAATAGGACGCTTGCCATCTTAGTAGCAGCATCCTACACATACTTTTATTAGCACCAAGTTTACAAACAACAAGCAGTATATGCAGCTGTCCCATGCGCAGAAGCGGCAAACATGGATGTCATGGATCGCGGAATAGAGGGAAATCATGACTTTGGTGACGGCTGCCGCGTTTTGTATACTCGACAATTCAGACACATTAGCAGGTACACCGTCTCCGCAATCACGAAGATGACACGTATGTTGCTTTGTTCTTGTCAGTATTTCGGGTTATGCTGAATATATTTAAGTTCAAATAATGTATCTCCAGTAAAAAAAACAAAAAAAAAACATGATTACAGACAAGAATTTTTCAAAATTGTCACTAAAATAACCTCGGTAAAGTGAGAGTCTGTTTAGTGAACACCCTTTTTGAAGAATGTTCGACCCACTTCAGTGTTTTCTGCACCCTTTTTATACTCTTCAAAAATTGGAGGGTGTTCAATGACACTACCTTTTCTTGTGCGTTTGAAAAGGGCGTGTTATGTTGAAATTAAGGTGCTGAAATGCTGTAACACCGTAGGTAAATCTGTTAGACCTTTTATACACCCTGAAGGGTGTAAAATGTTTAGTGTGTACGCGCAGCAACATCTCACGCTTTCTGATAGATGGATAGGTGGGGCCTCGTCGGGGTAAAATATTTAAGATTTTCGCTCCCGCGTGCGGCACAAGAAGTCCAAATAAAGATTATTGACAGAGCCCTGCGCGGATAACATTTTGATTATCCGCATACTATCCGCATCCGCAGACTTCGTATCCGCATCCGAATCGCATCCTCAATGTTCTTAAATAATTAGAGAGTTTCAAGGAGCCGTTTTTTTATGTTCGATACGGTGCTATGGGCTCTCCGGTACGAACTGCGCGTATGCGAGTCTTTTGCGGTAGCTACGCGCAGTTCGTACCGGAGAGCCCATCGTACCCTATCGGATGTGCAAAAACGGTTCCCTAAAACTTCCTATTGTATCCGCATCCGATCCACATCCGCAGACTTTGATCCGCGTCCGCAAAATTCGGAACGTCACCCTCTATCCGCGCATTCATATGAAATCATAAAATCAAGCACGAATTAAAAAAAAAAGTAAAACAGCATCTTGATGGTATTTTTCACATGAGCCCAGCTCTGTTACGTCACGGCGCGGTGGTGGCGCGTCGGGCGCACTTCCGGTCTTGGGCTGTGGGCGGAAGTCACCATGCGGGACGTGTTTTCCCTTTTTCTTTTTTTGAAGAAAAAAGACAAAAACCTACCTTCTCGTCAAAATACCGCGGGTAGGGCTGTACCAAAAGAGCCAGGAAATGTTTGGAGGTCAGTTTTCGTGTGTTTTCCGCCTGCTCGGTTCGTCCGAGAACGTGGACAAGAAACGTGAAAAAGGAAAACCATACGCCGTCGGACCAGAACTGCCTGTGCGGGAAGCACTTTGGGTTGAATTCACGGATACTTGTGGCCGTCAGATTTATTTGTTTTCTTCCAACATGAACGCGGGAAAACCACCATCACTTGTGAACTCCGTTAAGTGCGTCTTCAAGTTCAAACGCCGCCTGATCTTTCGAACTGTCGTCTGCTCTTTCAAACGACCGATATCCGTAGACCAAACACGGACCCGGTAATTGCAATAAGAAGTGCAGGCCTCGAAAGACGTCTCAAGGTTGGTTGCTGTAAGTAGGCTTGGTTTAAAAAGTAGAAAGAAGGAGATGTTAATAATTGTTACCGGTGGGTATCAACGACCTGTTATGCCTGATCAGTATCGACGTCAACCATATCAGCTACGGTTCGCGCTTGTGCAGCCCGAGTGACGTCATGACCGAAAATGCGAATCAGGCTTTTGCGTCCATTCTGCGGCGTCCACGCGGAATGAATCTCCATATGTCACGTTATTCACGCGAAGTTTTTCGGTGTAACGAGCCTTGTTAATTTCGCTGAGGCCGCTAAAGTAGTCAGATATTGCCAGGAAGACGTAGAATTAACAATTTTAACGCAAAAAAGAGCACGGGGACACACACCGGCGTCGACAACATCGCATTTCAATGATTTGTTTATGGGCGACGGCGAGCTTCTGGCCCACACTCCATCGCGCATGCGCGGCGCCGGTGGCGCCCGCAAGGGGCGCTCTGGTTTGTTTGTAAACATCAGTTTGTTTATAAGCCCTCTGCTTACCTTTGTACAAGGAACTCTTCATGTCAAAATACGGGGGAAGTCATTTCATCGTATCGTGCTTTATCGTATTTATAAAATAAGCGATCATCCTTTCAGAGACACTTCGCATCGCTGGAAGTATGATCGCAGTTATGATTGTCTTGGGAGTCTGTGACACTGACACCCTGTCCAGAATGTGCTCTTCAAAAGAAAGAAATTTTAATATTTCTTTTCCATTTTGCTTTGTGAAACCCACTTCTAGCAGGCACTCTATTTTGTAAATATGAAATTAAACAGATGACAGACTAATATTGTCGAAGACAGGCGCCGAAAGAACACAAGGACAAGAAGAGACGTAAACACCAGCTCCGGTGTTTACGTCTCTTCCTGACTTTGTGTTTTCTCGGGGCCTGTCTTCGATCATGACCCAAGTGGCCCAAATTGCCATATTAATACCATTGTGCCATTTTATTTAGGACAAACAATAATAAAGCGGCAGAGGAATGGCGGTCACTCCCCGCAGCAAAATACTCGTTTATATGAGGTCAGGCGCGAGCACACCCATGGGAAAATATCGCAATATCCAGCAATGACAACATGTCCTATCGGTTCCAGTTCTAAACACAAGCCCTCGACCGCATGCTCGGAACCATATACTTAAAAGCAACTGAATGCCAACTGTCGAGAAAAAGAAAAAAACGCACGCACGGCAACGTTTCACTTGTCGCGACTGCTGTTATACTCCGCTTCACCTTATGATGTACCGCAGCAAAGGCTACAAGCGCGAGCTCCATGCTCCAGTGCACATCTCGGCGGCACAAGCTCTCGTGCATTAAGAGCAGCTGCCAACGCCATGAGCTCGCGCTTCTAGCCTTCGCTGCGGTACAACATAAGCTGAAACAGGGTATAGAAGAAGCAGAATATGATCAACATGGACGGAGTCAGACTGATTCGCCTCTCTTAAATTGATACCCGCTAATTAGAAGACTCTCTCCGTTGGTGCACGCGATGCCAGGATAACAGAAATGTTGTAAGTTGGCCGAGTTGGTATGATGACACTGTGAACAGAAGAGAACAGGTGAAAGAATGTGTCCTGCGTGTCTTTCAAAACGTCCTCTTCTTCCTTTTTTATATAAATTAAGTTGCGAGTCAGCGCTTGTGTGTTGCGCATGTTCTTTCTCTCTGTCCTTGTCTTCTGCTGCGCTGTTCTGTGCACCGTGCCAGGACAGCATGCACGAACTGCACTTCAAGAATGAGGTGCGAAAACTCGTGCTGGCTCAAGTTCTACCACTCCAGAGGATCGAATTCACTCTCCTCGATCTACTTGCAGGCGAAGAAGCCACTTGCAGGCTTCTGCTTTCTTGTGGCTTGTACGTTTTGGGTTTTCTTTGCCCAAAGAATGTGTTCCGCTCTCTCCCTACCAAACAAGAACACGCTTTCCCAAAACGAGTGATGCTCCTGCGTTCTTTACTTCTTTAGGGACAGCATTTTTTTGCAATACAGGACGTTCTAAAGCTATCTTTGGTGGGAATAAAATCTTTCTTGACGTAAGGAAGAATTTTCTCCTCGATTGGCACATTTCATCTAAGGGAGTATCTTGCTCCCGCGGTGTATTCGATGATGCACTTCATAGTATCACTCACTCGGCAAAAATGTGGATTCGGACCCGGGGATGTCTGAATCCGATCCGCATCCGCAGCCTCTGGCATCCGCATCCGAATCCGCAATCCGCCAAATCTGATTAATTTGTATCCGCATCTGCCAGTTTGCTTCGGATATCCGTGGATGATTCACGGGTGATCCGCGGATATGTCAAAGTCAAATTTGGGGGTTTTACGTGCCAAACTACGACGGGCATCTGGCACGCCCCAGCGGAGGCCTGAGGATTAATTTCGACCACCTGGGGATCTTTTGACGTGCAACCAAAAGCTCGGTTACACGGCGCCTTCTCCGCAATAAGCTTCCGTCAGTTTGCGGGCACCTCGGCCGGGATTCGAACCCGCCGGCGGTGGGTTCGGCGCTTTCGCCTCGGAGCCACCGAGGCGGCTGATCCGCAGATATGCAAGGTTGTGCTTGATAGAGCAGGTGTTATCTAACAAAAACATCGCAAGCCAAAAAAAAAAAAAAAAAACGAAAAAAAAACAACAACAACGCAGCAACAACATTTTTGCAAAAGAATAAAAAAAAAAAAGAAAAAGTACTACAACAACTTTCACTGTATTTTTTTTTTTTTGGGGGGGGGGGGGGGGGAAAGGTAAATAGGTGGATACAGATGTGTAGTTAGAGAACACTATATTATATATGGCAACGCGGCTGTGAACAGAACCGCAAAAAACAAAATCTCTCGAATTGTACGAGAACGGAGGATGAAACGGAAATGTGGAAACACGGTGTAAATGTGGGAAAACAAGCTTCATCTTGCAGCCGACGTTAGAAAATTATAGATAAAAAGAAAAGGGCAACATTTCAAACAATTTAAAATGAAAAAAACAAAACTTAATCCTACTGCAATTAAACAAAACATTTAAAGCAAAAGAGACATGACGTTCGACCTGGGGAAAGGAGGAAAGAGAATATAATGAAGGTGAAGAGACGAAGGGAACATAACGTCGGGCCTGACTAGGAAACGGGAAAGAACGACACGGGAGAAATAGGGAAAGGGGGAAAGGAGACGGAAGAGGATATTGGGATGAAGGAGTCGAGGAAAAGAAAAAAAGCCCGCCAAAATCCCGCTGTCCTTTTTGATCTTCTTTGTTCTCACCTCGTCGAAGGGAAGCTTAAGAGGGGGTGAATGATTTGTCTTTGAGCCCGGGGAATCCCCCCCGGCTACAAATTAATTGCGGTCTAGGGAAGGATGTGGAGGGGTGAGGGGGCACGCTTTCCCTCTGCTCTACTGCGCGGGGGGAAAGAAAAGAAGAGCGTGCCAAAGAGGAAGCCGTGAAGCGGTGCACGAAGTACGTGGTTGCAGAGCAAACTTCTTTCGCTATACTCCGTCTCCCTATCGCAGAGGACGCTCCAAGACGTCAAAGCCCATCCAATGGTGTGCGGCCGTCACGTGACCTTCGGTGAAAGCGCAATGACGAGCGAGACGTATGGTCACGTGGTGACACGTTCACGGCACAGGGTTGGCTGGGACAGCTCGTAGCGTCTGCTGTGGTCCATCAGAAGGTGATCCGGGGATAAAGGGAATCAGGAGCCCTTGTGGTGATCGTTGTTCTGCGATCCCTTCCCACCTTCCTATCTCTCTTCTTCGTCGCGCACTCTTCCGATCGCAAATCAGCCTCCGGTTTCCTCCGAGCTCGGTGGATTAAATTCCGCGACCGCAGTCTTCTCGTACGCTCTTTACTTTGTTCCCGAGCAGCTCGGTGCGGGGAGAGGAGTGTTGACAAGCTCATTACAGACGGCAGATTGGTAAGGAAGCCGGTAGAGCTTATGTATCCGATTGCGGCGGCGATCTCTCGCCATTCCTGGAACCGGGTGCGAAAGCTAAGTTGGATCGGGGTTTCGGGCGTCGTAGAGGACGGAGGCAGTTGCGCTCCGCGCGTCGAGTATTGGCTGAGGTGATTTCGTGTGTGGCGTGATTCGGTTGAACATGTTTAAATGTTTGCGGCACTTTTAATGGTGTTCTCGTGTTCTTATTGTAACATTGATACCACCTCCTTCCATCGTATTGTTCGTAAGTGTAACGTTGGATCTAGTTTGTTTGTTTGTTTCTATTCGGACAGAATGTCTAGTGTATGAAGTAAAAACGCAGATTTGCTCTGCTTGACGACGTCCCATTACCCGTTTATATTGCTCAGCGGGCCACGACAAGAAAACACCACCAGAGAAAGAAAATAACAAGAAATGCAAGAAAGAACGATAAAACAGCAATTTGTAACAAGAACGCAACAGCGCATGTTGTACGATGGTTATTAATGCGAAAGCATTAACTGTCTCATGAAGCGAGCTGACGTCATCAGTTTGAAGGGCGAAAACGGCTCCTGGTTTCCGCGATCCCAATAGGAGCGATTCGCCTTCGGTTCCATTGGCTGGCGAGCGTCGACGGGGCTCCCATTGGCCGCTGTACCATGGCCTCCGAGATCCCGAAGCGCGCGCACGCTAGTACGTAGCAGACGACAAGGAAAGCGGACGAGCAGACGATAATGGGAGCGGACGAGCAGACGACAACGGGAGCGAATTCACAGCTCATAACAAATGCTTAGGTGTACCTCGGGCTTTTTAAACAGTTGTATTGAAAACAAAAGCAGAGCATGCGTCTCAGCTTCTTTTTATGATACAAAACAAACAAACATGGGCTTTGAATAAAAATTCGGCCCTTTGCCGTACTTGCATGGCAAAGGAAGTGGTAACACAAAATGTGATCTGGTTCTAAATGTAAACTGGGCACAAATGTGGAGGTTGAATGGTGCATATAGTATTCGTATCAGCTTTGCCGAAATCCCTGGACGTGGCTTCGCTGGGGTCCACCAGCGGCGTCGCGCCTGCTATACACCATTCCAATATATACAAGTCTTCAGCCCAGCATGAGATCTCTTCAGTCCAGCACGCGCATGTTCGTCGCTTCGGGAAGCGTGCAAATCACACGCCATACGCACGCACATTGAAATTGGAAACGGCCAAGAGACCTTTTTTTTTTTGGAAAGGTCTATATTTCCAACCGCGCAAAGCGGCACCTGCCTGGCTGAGGTGGGCGCGCGATTGTTGGCGGCAGGTATAGGCGGTTTGAGGCGGGGTGTGAAGGGCCAAAGGAAGTAGACGGCCGGCGATCATCTTGTGAACAGCCGAACGTGGCACTAGCAGAAGAATCCTATGCCACCATCCGATTCCTGCGTTCTTTGTATAGCATTGCACGCTCGTTCGAGAAACTGGGAGAACCTCTCATATGCTCCGTGCCAACGGCTTGACTACGTAGCCTTTGGTCGTGCACGGTAAGCGAGTGAGTGCTCCGGGGACGTCTTATTTGTGGGCGTCATCATCTGCGGTGGGCCTGTATAGATGCGAAGATCTAAGGCCCTGTTGGACTGTGAGACAAAATAAACTGACCGCGCGGAAAAAAAAAAAGGGGAATGGGGCAGCGCCGCATGTAGCCTAGGTTGCAGAGTGCTTCCAATTGCTCGATCGGGGTGGCTTATGTGCCATGTTTGCAAATAAGAGCTACAAAAAGCTGGTGTAAGCGCTTGTCGTCAGCGTGCGTCTCTGCTTTTCCGCCCACTTTTCTCCTTGACCCATGACAAGGAACGCACGCACATACCATCAATTTCTCCAGGAGCTTCAACAGGAATCCGCCATTAAATTTAAAATTCTAGTTTCGGTGCTTGAAACTGCACCAAGTGGGGCAGTGCGCGAACTGAACACGCCTAACGTAGCGTATGCTATTTTTTCTGCTTTTTTATTATTATTTTTGCGCTCTTTTTTATACTTTACTCACCCTTAATTAAGAATGCAGCCATTGCCAGAAGCAGGAGAGCTCGAGATCGCTGCTTTGAAGTGTTCTTCTGCAGAACGAGCGCTCGCGCTAGAAATGCAAGTCTCAAAGCCAGGTGCGCGGGTTAGCCCGCGCTTGTAGTAATGGCCGAAGTCTCAGCTTAATAGACGAATCTCACCAAGCGTTCCACGCATGCGTGACGCCGCCATAACTGTAGTTCGTAGGAAACAGACTCCAGTTCAGGAGACAGCTCATGCCACCTCGTGCTGTGCTCGCGCAAACCTCCATCAGGGTTGTCGCGCGTGCAGAAAGACTACAGCTCCCACGATGCATGTTGGCAGCGGTGGCGTACTCAAACTAGCTGGTGAGATCGGTCTAATGGATTGTCCGCTGGTATCCAAAAGTTATTAGGTTTCTGCGCGGGCCACGTAGAGAGGGCCTAAATATAGTGATATGTGATATTTATTTCATTCGAAGACGCCCCAATATTCGTTTAATCAATTATGAACATCATTATGAAACTTGACGCCAAATTTCGCGACTGTGCATGGCTGGTCGTGTCCTGACGTCACATCAGGCATGGTAAGAGTCGCTGGCGTTGGCGTATTTCCGGTTTTATCACCATGGCTGGAGGGTGCGCAAAAATATCATCGTCCAAGGATTGAGCTTCCCTGAACGCCATGAACCTTGCCTTTCTTAGAGAGAAGTTATTTTACTGAGACGGCAGTCAAGAGCTGAGGTGGCTCTCTTTGACTGATGTTACGGCAGAGCTTCAGCGTGTTGCCAACGGAAATGCTATGTGTTTTGCAAGTGCAATCTGAGCAGTTGGGCTCTGTTTAAAATTGAATTACATGTGCGACGGAAGATTAAAAATTCGGATATTGTGCGGATGATATCCTTAAAGGATATGACAATATAATTTATTTGTTTTTTTAAAAACAAAATTTTATGGGACGATCTTTTTAAGGGCAGCCCAGAGCGCCCCCGTTTCACGAAGCAGAGCGCCGATCTATGTCTGAACCACTGATCACTATTTTAGTAGGCTGGATCGCGGATCGGGAGCCCGGCGGTGTCGCCACCGGCGGCCATTGCTTGACACCAGGCAATACACGCAAGTCTATGGGAGAAACGCACAGAACTAAACATATTGAAGCATGTACGCTGTGCTCGGAGGCGAGTATTTTATTGTGCGCTGCGATCCTTATGTCGGCTGTTTGGAGATTGAATCGAGATATGTCAAACATCCAGTTGCCGAATAAAAAAATCAAACGTACCGGAGCACCTACGGCTGAGCAGGGAAGCTTGCTCTCGTAATGAAGTAAACAAAGGAACTTGCCGTCAATAAGACCGTCCTCAAGGAAGCCCAGAAGTTGACGAATGACAAAGAAGTTCCATCTCGTCAGCGGCTTTCCAGGAGTGAGCGAATTCCGCGTTGCAAAGCCTTCGAGCTTGTCGTCTGCTAAACCCAACTCAACGAAACCGCCACCGACTCAGCGGTAACTCTAGGTAACTCCCATCATTAAGCTGCACTACTGCGGAGTCACTCTCGACCACAAAATATTTATTTATAAGAATTGAGAGGGCTGTCAGTTTTAATGTTTGTAAGCAAGCTATTTGACGGGCTTATCGAAAAGCATCCAAAAAGTTTCAGTGCTGAGAACAGCTTAGAAACAGGGGAAAACGGCACTTTTTCTCGTTCTTCCCCTAGAGTCCCATGCATTGGCTGGTGTCAATCAATGGCTGCCGGTGGCGACACTCGGCCCCAGCTGCTGAGGCCGCGATCCGCGATCCAGCCTACTACAATAGAGATCAGTGGTCTGAAGACCTGATGTTTTACCCATCCGGGAATAACACGGAGGCACTCGAGGAAGAGGTTCGGCTGGGCACTGCTGTCCAATCAGTGCGGAGACGAGCGCCCCGTCAGCGTTCGGCTGGCAGTCGGCCTGTCCACTTCCGTCCCTGGTTGGGGGCCGGATATGATTAGATGTTCGCCGTTCTGTGCTAAAAATGTGAACTTGTGTTGATCCTTCTGATGAACCCGGGAAGCACAGAATGTGTCATGCACGCATTATGGTTGGTTTGCTCGGTTGAAGGGAACTTTCGGCGGTTTAGGTTGCGTTTCACACACGGCACACTCACGTGCTCACCTCTAGCTGTTTATCAGAACGATCGAAACAACTTGGAATTATTTAGGAGTGCAGTGTGACACGGGCATGCTTTAATGAAAAGTTCTTACGGGTTCTGAAAATAATTTACTGGAGATACATCCTAAACCGCGAAAATTCGATGGTCTTCGCGCCGACAGCTTTTGCGTGGTTGGAACGGTTGGACGCGCGTGACCCGAGGGCTTTCCTCCTTAAATTTGGAGGGGCGGCTTTCGCCATTTATGTTCGTGGAAATCCATTGAGGCAGCATAAACAGCCGCCTCTGCCGTCCTGGTGACTTCGGTATCTCGGTGGTGCTTCTTAACTACATAAATCGTTTTGATTGAGAGAGCTAGCCTCTTGTGGTAACTGAAGTAATCGCGACGTAAGGAGGTTTATTGCACCCGCTAATTTATTTATTGGCTGCTGCGCTGAGTCGTGACGACATACCCGGACCATTTCCTGAACAGTTAGTGCGTGGGAAGAAATCCATAGATAACGGCAGTATCATTTTTGGGGGAAAGGGATCAAGAACACATGTGGTTGTGTTTTCTCTGAATTGACAAAACGGATGACCCAGAAATAATCAGAGAACATTAGAATATGGTGTAATCGTTGAAAGTGGCGTTTTCGTGGTGGCCGGGAAAGGTGCATGGTGCCTTTTGCTCTCTATCTCTATAGTTCACACTCTGTAAAATTATTGCGCTCGACTTGTTTATTGGAACGACGCAAAAAAGGGGCCATTGCCACGCTCACTCAATATTTCGACGCATAAACGTTTAGAGCACTGCACGTGCCTATCTTTTGAGGCTCTAGCCGGCCCGGGCCAGATCACGTCTCAGTCTTACCCGACCCGGGCCTGACCTGATAAGATTCCTACCTAATCAGGCCCGGCCCGGACCTGGTTCGAGCTTTAGGGCTGACTCGGATTCGTGCAGAGGTCAATGAAGACTTATGTAGCTTTTCGTTATTCTGCAGTGCATAATAAAATATTTTTTTTCCTTCACCGATCGCGAGAATAGACCTTTTTCAAAAGTTCATGAAGCAACACTAGCGGTCGCTGTATGTTTTGTGTATCGCTAGATGCACCAAGCGGGTGATTGAATCCGAATTCGCGCCGAACGCTTATACAACGCTCGTGTATAATTTTGCACTTGAGTACGCGTCAAACGGTGACGCAGAACTTCTTTCCAATGTACAGGCTCCTAATTCGGGTTTCATGTTTTAGGTGTTTATTTATAGAGCCCGGCGCGGATAACAGTTCGATCATCCGATCCGCATTCGCAGACTTTGTAACTGACTCCGAAACACAACCGCAATGTACTTAAATTATTTTATCCACATCGGATCCGCATTCGCAGAGTTTGCGTCTACATCCACAAAATTCGGAATCGCATCCGACTCGCAATCCGCGCATTCGTTTTATACCATGAAATCAAGCATGAATTGCGAGCATGGCGCCCCGACTGGTGCCTCGTGCGTGAATACACGTGAATCGTGCGCGTAAACATAGCTTTGGCAAGCTTGTAATTGCACGGGCTTGCCCGCATGAGCAGAGATAAGGCGGCGGCCAGTCGCCCTTGGTTGCAATCTTCTCTAATCCTATTATGTTGCATGGTACTTATATTATAAGCGATCATCCTTCTAGGGACAATTCGCATGGCTTGATCGCAGGTATGAAATCGTCCTGGGAGTCCCTGGCACCCTGTTCTAAGGATAAGCTCAAAAGAAAAACGATTTTTTTTTTGTTCTGTAGAACCCATTTCAGGCAGACGTATATTTTGTAAACATAAAAAGTAACGAAGGACATTGCGTCTTTTAATGTAGGCCAAAAATTAAAAAAAAAGTGGGAGAGGAGAGGCGGTCGCTCACCGCAGCAAGGTACTGGTATATGATGGTCGGTTCACTTTCTTGTAACCGAGTGGGACTGACTGAGGCAAGGCCTTTTTTTAAGCCTTTAGCAATGGCTTACGACCGGATGTGATGTTGCGGAGCTGGTCGTAAACCATCATAAGAGGATTAAAAGCCGGTCTTGTCTCAACCGGTTGTAGTCAAACCCAAGTCTGTGACCGGGTCTTAAGACGCGAGAACACCACTGGGAAAGTATCACAATATTCAACAATGTCAACACCTCCCTATCGGTTTCAGTTTAAGCACGAACCCTCAAGCAAAAGCAAATTGTTGTGTGCATGTTTATACAGCTGGAAGTTAGTCTGCCTCAGTGGGCGTCTGGTGTCTCAGCTGTAGATGAGCAATTTAGCCATTGTGGTACAACGGCTAACCTGGGGTCTTTAATGTGCACCACGCAGTTGTGATACACGACCGCACGCCGGTACGATGCTCATCCAGATCAAAACGGGCAGGGGTGGGGATTGAACCCAGGATCCTGGGTTCTGCAGCGCGAGCTTTCGCTCCACGTGCTCCGAGCTGGTGTGCGCTAGACCATAGTGTTTGATTTTCTTTTGTTCCACAAAAATACCTAGCGCTTGAAATAACTTGAAAAGATACCAGCGGGCGAAATATTGACGGCTGAACTAAAGCGAGCTTGTGCGCCGTCGTTGTGTCAACTACAGGGTGTCACAAAGGAAAATTTACACGGTCTTTTTTACCGCAAAAATAAACTAGGCATCGCCGAACGCTCATTCTCCGCCCAATGGTAGCGCTAAAAGTCACAACCAGATGCCAAAGTTTCAGCCCGATCCGATACCTTATTCAAAAGTTATAAATTATTTTCTGAAAATTTCAATGGGAAAATGGCGGCCGACGGAGTCTTCAAACACATGGGGCTCTATGGCACCAGAAACCAAAAACGGGCAAAAATGGGCTCCATTTTCCCATTGAAATTTTCAGAAAATCACTTATAACTTTTGATTAAGGTATCGGATCGGGCTGAAACTTTGGCATCTGGTTGTGACCTCTAGCTCTATCTTTGGGCGGAGAATGAGTGTTCGGCGATGCCTAGATTATTTTTGCGGTGAAAAAGACCGTGTAAATATTCTTTTGTGACACCCTGTACATTTGAATGTCGTAATGCTCACGCATTGAAAGAACATTAGCCAGCCAATAATTGATATACTACGATTAAAACTTAGACTTATAGTTGTCTTCTAGCTTCAATATCTCGACAGCGAAGTCCTTTTTGTTTACGATGCAAATGAATGTATTTATTTTTAGAAAGCTTCTAGGGTCGATCAGTTTCTCGTGAAAAAAGTTGATGCAAAGCTGCTTGCTGGTTGTAACCAACAGAAGCTGCTGATTATTTAGGAGCCACGTTGCAGAATAGAGTTTTCAAAACGCCGTCAAGCAACGTTGGCGGTTGCTATTTTCTATGATAGGTGATTATTCAGGGAGAATGGAATGACGTACAACTAGGCTAGGTGGCGCAAGCTGCCGCCCGATTTAAAGGGTACAGCCGTTGCCATCTATCCATCCTAATGGTGAAGTGCGTGATTGGTTCCGAGTCCTTGTCGAATGTTGGCGCGACTCTCGTGCCAATAAGTGATCAGGGCGCGTGCCCAAGCAATATCGGACGCGGAAAATTGGCTCAGCAGCCACTAGATGTCGCGCACTTTCGAGAAGGGTCTAATTCTGCGCCGGTAGCCATAGAAGTTCACGCAAAATTTTGTCACCTGCCGTATCTCGCTCGTTATTTTTTTTTGTTTGCTAACTCCACGAAAGTATTTGATTATCGATAGTAAAAGTCTACAGAATAAGATACACGACAGGAAAAAAGAGCACCAAAACGCGTACCTCGCGAACCACAAGAATTTTTATCCAAAGAGCACTTTAATGCTCTTACGCTTCTTGATCACCACATTAATGCGCACGCGCAGCGCTTCCAGAGGTGCATATTGTTTCTTGTAAACACAAGGTTTTTTTAATACATGAGTTTTTATACGGCAAAACAAGCTAATAGCAACAGAAATCTAAAAGCGATACCCTGTACACAGCAACGCGAAATCGCCATCACTCCGTAATATCCAATATTTTGCTATTTTTGAATTCGTTACAAATGGATTGCTTTCGATGTCTTTCAAGATGGCCCAATATAATGACCTTCCAACGTGCGGGCATGGTCTCCGAATGAGTTGGGTAGCAATGCGGTGTCTCCGGAGGTAAGCATAGATCAACGTGAGTTTTTTTTTTGTTTGTTTTTTCACGACAGGCTTCTACTCATTATAAGTGCGCTGACACGTCTTATCGCGACGTTTATGTGCGCGAATAAGTCAGAGAAAAAAAAAACTTTTAGCTGCGCGCTTCTGCCGCTTGCATCTTAATGATTTCGCTCGTTTATTCATTTCGCTAGCGGTCTAGAAGCCAACCTGCGCATAGATTGAAAGGTTAACCTCAACCGTTACATAAAAAGAAAAAAATATCCGTTTACCTCGCCAATTTTCTATTGAAAATTAAAAAAAGTTAACCTTACAAAATAAATATTCAGTTAGTTTCACCGATGTTATCGCCAAAAGGCGTAAAATTGATAACCCAGCTGCGTTTTCCCAAATCTGATGTTAATTACGTATATTAATTATTAGGAATATAGGATTAGAGTCCATTTATCTGCGGAGTTAGTTATGCAATTAACGATTCTTTTGGTGAGTTTAGGGTACGACGGTGGCTGATTTATTTTCGTCGAAACGAGGATTTCTCCCCAATTCTTTCTCTTCTTTCCCCATACCACTCTCTTCGCCTTCTTGTAGCATTCACGTACCTAATTGTGATTAATATTGCAAAACATCAAGATAATTTATCCTCATTCACGCACAGACGCGCATCATGAAAAATTTATTAAGATCGATTTGATATTCTTTAAACTAAGTTGTGAACAGTTTATTTGTTAACCTGTTGTTTACTTTATTACTTTTGTATTTTGAATAATTATTTTTGTTGCGCGTGTTGATGCGTCAAGTTGCAGAAGAAGTACTAATCTCGAGTGTTCGCATTTAGTAATTTTTAAGGTCGTTTTATTTCTAGCATTTACAGTTTTTTTATTGTAACCATTACTGTACTTATATACTATACGCCGGTATATGCACTACATCTATATCACAAGCCCTAATTTTTTTTCTTAAATGTGTAAATATGTATCAGAATTTGTCCCACTTCCTTGCTTTCATTCTCATGTAATGCGTGGATAAATATTCGAGGCAAACAACATAAAATAAATTGAAATTATCCTCCCCAGACACGTGGTTACGTCACAATATAAGAAGACTGACAGTAAACCCGGGGGGTGGGGGGGGAGAGTAAAACGCAGTCCTCTCACAACCTCGCAGTACTTTCACGTTTCAACCAGACGTGCGCTGGCATTGGATGCTTTGATATGCACGCGTAGGATCATGGACAATGCAAGCTGAAACGATTGAACGACGAGAGAAATATACCTGTTGCGCTCCCCCTTTGCGAGAACTCGAACCTTACTCTGTTTTGTATGAAGTCCGAGCGGGGACAAAAGCAATAGTTTCAACACCAACGCAAAAGCGCAAACAAAGAGCGCGAACTCATGACGCATCCTTTGCGCTGCGCTAAATATTAGCTCTGATTGTCACGGACAAAAAACACAAAAAATTCCGTAACCTTCAGCACTTTCTGAGAAACTGAATTGACTCCGTTGGAATACCACTCCGACATAAGATAAAACTGAGTATAGTAGCGAGAGATAGTATGCGGACGAGGTTGGAACCAATAAATGGCAATTGTGTCAGCGATTTTGTTTTTAAGAAAGAGCAGATATATATTTATTATGAAAATGCAATTAATGCAAACTTGCTAGAGAGCTGGGCAAGAATAACGATACTAATAACTGGAGAAGGAATTATTGTCACTTTTGTACTCCTTCTGCAGGGATTATAATCGTTGCACGCTGCCACGCGCTCGTTCAGCGAGTGCGCACGTCGCCGGTTTTCATAATCTGTTGGGACGCAATTTTTTTTGGGACGTCCTCCAACGTACCTTGAAGAAGGAGTTCTGCATTACCCCACCCCATCTGGCATACGTTGCCTGAAAGTGACAAATGATGATTCTGTGCCATATGACATGGTTCTCCTTTTGGGGCTGTGTAGCGTTTGGCGGTCCCGCATGGCAGTTCGGCATGCGGACCCCCGTGCCAAAGAGGTACGCTTCTATTTCTTTTCACTCCTAAAACAGGTCGAAAGTGTTTTCGCCCCACGCGAGCTTAAGCCAGAGTGGCTGGGCTTGTGTAAACCACTGCTCGAAATGCGGGCTTTTTAATATGCACTGCAAAAGCCTTGTGGTGCATTTTTAACTGGTATTAACTTGAACTGCTGCTTGCTCTTGTAACAAAGAAAAAACATACGTGACCGATTGGCTACCGTACTTGACTGTCGCGCGGAGGCTCTAGATTCGATTCCAGGGAGCGGAATGCTCTTTTATTTATGCCTTCTACTTGGCGTTCTGGCAAATTCGAGAACTTTCTCGTCTCCTCGAGTTACGAATGTTCTACGCGCCGAACGTTCTATAGGCCGAATGTTCCAGAAACTCAAGTGGCTACGAAAGGTGCTCCGCGTGGCAAGCCAGAGTCAGTCTCGCCCCAGCGCTGGATCCTGCTGTTTCGCCGACATCGACGCCTCCGACGCTAGCCTTTATCTATTTTGATTTGTGCGCAAGTTCGTCCCATAAAATGTTTAGTTTTCTTAAGTTTTCGTCGTAATTTCAATTGGCATTCGTGCCAATATATTTATTCATTGACCAGCAAGCAAAAAAAAAAAAATGTCTTTTGGGTAATAGCTTTAAATGCTCACGCGGTGCAGTTAATGTCCTGGAAGAATGCTATACATTGGCCATTGGGGGAGGCTACTGTACAACAAAGATCACCGCTAGGCAGGGAAGTGTGACGCTCATATCGCACCCCCTAATGTAATGATTTCATTTGTAGTCTTGCGGTCATCATTATACATTTCTCAAATATGTACTCTGAGTGTTTAGATCAACAGACCATTTCCAAAAGTGCGCAGGCCCCAGGGGCAGCAAACCGTTTTCGAGCCCATTCACTGGGTTTGAGTCTAGACTCTCACCGGCGTCCCTGTTTAACCTAACCGAATGGACTGTGATTTCGATATTCGCAGCCTGCGTAGGCGCAATTTCAAACACTGCTGGCGGATAAATTCTCGTCTTTTCCCACTGTATTTTCTGTTTCATGGTGCATGTATTTTCCCGAGGTCATTGAGAAAGCATTGTACCGCATTTAAACAAAAAAGAAATCAATAAAAACCTATAAGCTATTTTTGTTGGGTACGCGCGCGAAAGAATGAACGCGACTAAAACGTATAATTCTAGTTTCTTTTTTTTTTTTTTACGATTGACGGCGCCGCGCAATTCGCCGCATGTCAAACGAAAAAGCGCTTAGCTGTCGAAAATTATTTACAACAGAAGATAGCCGAAAGGCATGCATTTTTCACGCTCACAAATAACGTGTTTACCGATGGACAGGACACGTTAACATTCGAACAATATAGTGTACGTACCACACGATGCAGCGTTATCCGGAAAGAATTTATTTGAGAAAGATCTCAAATAACACAGTCACAGTCGACGACAGTCACATCTTGACGATCGGACGGAATTCAAGATGACTTTGTTTTGGGGAACGTTTTGGGGAGAGCTTCCTTTTTTCACAACAGCACCAAGGCAAAGAAACGAACGCGACTGACCCGTTGTTTCCCACCCCAAGCCGAACAACAACTATTTGTGGAGATGACTGAGGATTCTACGCGGATTATCTTTGGGAGGAAACAGAACAATGTTCGTAAAATCGCGTCGAGGGCCGCTCAACGACCTTCACCTTCTTTGTTTCGCGTGAATGTTGAGCAGAAAAGCTTGAATGGCAGGCACCTACCAGCCTTATTTCTCACAATGGAAGATAACACAGATAGGATACGCAGCACGCATAAAAAGAGAAAAAAAAAATATTAAGTGGAAACTTTCAAGAGGGGCCAGAAAACATCGAATGCAAAACCGCAAAAACGTAGGTAGAGAACCGCGTTGGGGGGTCTTCACAGTCCAAGAGAGTGGCAGAAAATTTCTAGCTGATAGAGGGCGCGAGAGTCGCACCAGCCGCATCAGCATCAGCAACATGGCGGCGGCCTAGGAGCGTTTTTTGGAAAGGTGTATAGTTGCTGCTTGGAGGGGGGGGGGGGGGAGGGGGGGGGCGACAATAATCCCAGTCCGCATTGTTTGGGCACATAGTCTGAGCATGTACTGGACGCGAGGGAAGCGTTAGCGTAGGGTGAGGACTCGGACTAAATCGCGAGCTTCGTGCCCAAGAAATGGCGACCACCAATGTTGCTCGATGGACTTTTGAAAAGGACCAGTTGCGGTTGTTTTCCTTTCGTAACCGCCTCTTCAAGGTTCAACGGAAAAGGACGAACGAGATATGCGAGGTATTAGTTGATTCCAGTGTTGTAGACGTTACCGCAAAACAAAAAGTAACGACATACATTACTCATTACTTGCAAAATAAATTAACGCGTTTCCGTTAGCGCTACCGATACCGTTACTTTTACGTTACTTTTTTATTTATTAATTGACGGTAACACCGTTTGTTGGCTACAGCGTTTTTCGAGACCGGGACAAAGTGTGTGGGCATTGGGGATTTTCGAAAGTGGGAGGTTTTACGTGGGAAAAAGACGGGCAAACATTTGGACGCATGTGGAAGGACTGCAATAAATAATGAGGCGCTACGAGGTAATGGTATCACTCGATCAGGGCCGAAAGCGCAACTCACTGGGCCTGTTTTGTTTATGATTGGTTTTGCGATGATAGAACACGTACAGAAACATGACAAACACCATCATGGTGTCATTCTGTCCCTGTCTGATTGGTCCCATGAGCTTGTTGCGTCGGCGGGGTCTGGATAGAAACAAGAAAAACAATTATGTGTACTTTTTCAGGTCTCAGGAAGATTGTGTGACGAGTCACATAACTACGTTACCAGTTACTTGAAATAAGCAACGTAATTACGTTGCGCGTTACTGTTTTGAAAACGGAACGAGCACTTTATTACATTACTGAAAAAAAGAAAAACTAGTCACCCGTAACACTGGTTAATGTCGTAGTTTACAAAATACTCCTTGAAAAATTTAAATTAAAAAGAAAATTGAAAACAATGTGGAATCCCCCCCCCCTTTTCTTTTTTTTCCTCAAAAGGAAAAAAAAAAAAAAATTTTTACGTTTTCAGGATTTTTTTTTTGGTGCGGAGTGATGTCCTGCGACTTGTCAAAAACTTAAGCAGTTAAAAAAAAAAAGAAGAAAGTCGGTTGCACATTTAAATGTGCCCAAACTGTGTAAACGAATCCTCAATCTTTTCCTGGGGCGCTCCGTAAACCTTTAGCTGGTTAAGAGCGTAATCTCTCCCCGAAATCCAATTCTGTTTCCACGGGGCCCAAAGGGCACCGTCAGCGAACTAAGCGCCAAAACGATACAAGTTCTTTTATTGCGCACAACGCCGAGAAGATTTCCAAGCAAGACTGGTCTGTGCGGAGGTCAGCGTAAGCGACGCACGTTGCAGCATCAGAGAGAGCCGTAAAGGAAGACAACAAGGAGAACGAACAAGCAACGTGGAGGAGGCAGCAAGAGCAGGAGAAATTCCGGTCCCGGTAACTGAATTAGAAGGTATATGGTACAGCCTTGTAGTGCTCTCACGTCCGCCGCCGAGGAGAGGCTGGGATTCGGCGGGACGCGGCTCGCGTGCCTACGACTTGTGCGCAGCAAAATCACCCGCGGCAGCAGGCGAGGCGAGCTCTGACTCCACTCCGCTTTTCATAATCTCCCGTGTGTCGTACGTTCTGCTTTCGTGTAGGATTTCTTTTGTAAGGGCTACCTGAGGTAACTCGTTATCGGAGATTGGTCGATGACGAAGGTATACCTGGCACGTAGAGCAAGGTGACGATCTTCCTGGCATCATACTTGGAAGTGACTTTGGAAGGTTCTGCATATAGTAACTGTTATTTATCGAGGTGGAATAGGAATGCATTATAACACTTGTCGGCCAAATATTTTGTTTGTGTACGATATTGTATATAAAAACTAAATCTCAATCGAAAAAAAAAACCAAAAAAAAAACCTGTGGTTCACTGTAAAAGCTTGGAAACATCAGTTTGAGACAGATTTTGTGAATTCTTTATGGAAGTTGAGCCAATAGAACTAAAAATAATGAAAAACGTTTAAAACTCCATATAGTCAGTTGTTCAGAGGGTGCTATTGGAGAAACAACCGCCTAAAAATGAAGTAAAAACGCAGAAAAGCTGATGTAGGCCATTGAAAGATAGAATGCCATTTGTACACTTGCCGCTCGCCAAACCTCTCATTCTTCAGAACACTTGCCGGGTTGCAATATAAAGCGGAAGATAAACTAAGGAACGTTGTTCGTGGTTATCACTTTATTTGGCCGTCTCAGTCAGGAGTAAAATATTAATATCAAAAGAATTTCCACAATTGTGAAATATATCTAGTTGAATTATATGAGTGGTTTTTTTAAAAGAAAGTTTAGTATTGTTTAGTATTGGGTTCCCCTTAGTGGTTGTACGGAACGGTGTTCCAAGAAACGGCGTTCCTGGAACGCGTTCCTTTTAGGAGGAACGAAGGAACGCTGCCGTTTCATTTTGCATCACTTTCTTTTCGTTCGGTGGGGTAATTTGTATTTTATTTCTGAGGGAAATTCTATAAGCATAAAAACAATATCTTTACGAAGTGCAGGGTCTCGTTAACTTTTTGGTTACTTATCACATGGTTTATTTTGTGTTGTCCTCCCTTGGTAGCAGTCGGGTGAAGGAGAGCTAGTGGACATTTATATATTTTTTCAGTGCCTGAGCCTGCGGTATAAAAAGCAAAACTTTTAGTCGAAGGAAAAAACACAGAAAGAGGATCGTCCTAAATTCAGCTATTTTCTTTGCTTCCACGAATCCTCATGCACCCAGAAATATAAGGCCGACTACAGCCAGCACTGAACTTCCACAAAAAGACCTAGAGTTACAACAGAAGAACAGGTTACCTTACATTGAACGCACCCTTGTATCCCGAATATTGGTCTCTTAAGAGATGCACAAAAAATAATTTTGTTTCTTCTCCCCTCGTTCCCCATACTTCAAACTAAACAACAATTCCAACCTTGACGAAGGACTTGTAGTTTTCAGAACTGACCTTCCAAAAGCCCTACCCTTTTCTTCACTTGCTCGTCTTGCGGACAGGAACATCGAGAAGCAACAGTTAAGTTTGGAAAAGGGTTTTTATTAGGTTGAAACGTAAGAGGTTGGTATAAAACGATCGTGCAATGTGGGGTAACAGTACATTTGGCTCGTCTGAATCGCCCACCACAAAATATGGTTGAAAGTTGAAATTTTTGAAGGTAAATATATTAAGAAATGAAACCCTGTTTCCGCTTGTATTCTTCTCCTGGTCCCCTTCCATCTCTGCATTCAAATTCGTTTGTTGCCATTTGATGGGACAGATAAAAAAAGAAAACTGCTTGATCTAACTAAATAGGGTAATCAGCAAAATACAAATGTAACGTAAATGTAACGATCCGTTCCATTTTTTCTACTGTAACGGGAACGAGTTCCTTTTCCACATATGGAACTTGTAACGGCAACGCGTTCCAAAAATCACAAGGAACGAGGAACGAGCTTTCGTTCCTTTTTTTGAGGAACGTGTACAACACAGGTTCCCCTGCTCGTTTTTATCTAAATGAACATCGTACCGGCGTGCGGTGCTGTATACTGCGTGAAGCACTTTAATAACGCCAGGCTAGTACTCGAACTGCGCTGTCTAAATTTCTTATCTACAACGGGAACTGTATACCGTCGGTATGCTGTGGCAGACAAACGCCACGCTGTCTAAATATCGAACATATAATTTTAATTTTGATTGTGGTGTAAATCTGCTGCGAACGAACGTGTCTTTGTGCACACCCTAAAATGTCCTATTGTGTGGGCGTGTGGGTGGTAGCAGAAGTTTGTCCGCGTCATTCTGGCGGCATTTGCTCTTGCGGAGCAGAAGAGAAAATTTCAGAAAGGACCACACGAGGAAGCTCGGTCATTGTTTGTTTTTCGAGGCCAGTTTTGGTCCAAGTAACTTTCCTAAATAAGACCCTTTTAATGGCAAAGGCCACCAGGTGGTGCTCTAGTCTTTGCCGTCTCAGGGAACTTTCGGTCAATAAACATATGAACGAAGCCCTCCTTAACACCGCTGTTTGTAAAGGATTAAAACGTTTAACCGCCGATATTCCAGGTGAACGCCAAAAGAACGAAGAAGCGTGAGATCTGTTCAAAATGTTAGGAATATTCTCATATCAGCCGAAAGCCCTCGTTAAATCTCCAACCTTGTTGTCCGTGTAGCATATGTGCTCTCTAGCACTAGTGACATAAGCAAGGCCGACAGGTTTGCAAAGACGGAGTCGGACGGACTGGAAGTCGCTTGGGACGCAAGTGGCAGTTTATGTTTGCAAACCGCTAAAGGGTCTTTAAGTGTAGTGGGTTAGTGCCTGGAACGCGTCGCCGGCCGATGTGCTTTGCGCGTTTCCAAAAATGGTCCTTCGATTCCCGCCTGATGACGTCAGAGATTTGCCACTCTGTGGCTGGCAGTGACCCTTGCGGCGTCCCAGCAGTGGTTGGGGATGCGGCAGACACCTGTTCATCTGCAGGACGTTTTCCAGCTTGACAGTCCACGGAAACTCCGGCAGCCAGGAGTTGGGACGCCGCGACGACAACAGCGACGCTCGCGCTCTCTCGCCGCTCTCTCGCGCATTCTTCCAGAACTTTTACTCCCAACCGTCAGGGTCGCGATATACGACAGCATGACGATCCGGCTGCTGTGACATCGTTTGTTGCTACTAAGAGACCACTTTTTATCTGCGGGCAGGATAGGACGCGAAACAGACAAGTCCGTAGCAAGCACAGTATTGTAGAGAAAGGCCGGAGATGCACTCTTTTTGTACTCTAGTCACTCGGACACGAGGTGAAGAAAGCTTAATTATTACGGGTCGTCTGCCGTTATATTGCTTTTGAGTGACCAGCGAGAGATCAGATATGAGTACTGTCGATTGTTCAAATCGGTGACCAGAGCCTTAACGAAAAACGTTACGGAGACGCACATTCCCTCGGCGACGTGCTCGGCCAACCAACATCAGTATATTTGTGCGGCCGTTTACCCCCGATTTGAACGGAGCTCGTTTTTACCCTCGCAGCCGGATTTGATCGGCTTTTGTCATTGGACATTGCTGTACACATTGAACGATAGGCTCGATTGTGTGGCTGCATACTGAAAAATTGCGACAATTTTAATTTTGGACTTTCACCACCTATACTCACGAATAATTTCTTTTGTGTTGTGTGTGAAAATTGAAAGTATAGGAAACAGCAGAAGTCACTCCTCTATATCGTCTCATCACCAAAAGACGGACGTTTCTTAATCCTAAGGATTGAATCGGGAGACGAAGATTGCGCAGCCTGTATTGAGCCGATTAATTAATCGAATTTCTAATCGGCGTGCAATTATATAGAAATTCAATTTTCTCCGTTAGACTTAGCGGGACAACCGGTTCATTTTCCTCGCCAAAATAAGCGGGCGAAATAATGGCTCGTTACACATTTTGTCGTACCTTCGTTAGGCGCACTTTTCGTTACCCGCTTCCGTTGCACACGCTAAAACGCACTCCACACCGCTCGCGTATATGCATCATATACAGAAGGCAAAATGTTCGCGCTACAGGCACGCTGACAGAATTCTCTGTGCACACGCCTCACGCACGTTCAAAGCGCATAGATATTTGTGACTCGAACATGCCTGAAGACGGTTTTTTTTACGACCAAATGTCACGGGATCGTCATCCAAATCGAGAGGCACGCCTCAGATGGTCTCCTGCCGGCTGACTTTTAGTACAGGGTGATTCCAGATAAGATCGACCAAAGGATGGCTAGTCGACATTTTCAAATCAACTGATGTTTTTATATGTTATTGTCTAGTGTCTGGTATGAACGAATCCAAACTTAGTTTTGACTAGAAAAAATACTTGGGGACAGGAAAAATCGTAAGGCATGAGGTGGTGGACAGTTGCATTAACGCGCACTGATGGAGGGGGCCCGTTTGAGAGTGAATAACTAAAGCGATAACATTAGGAGAACTCTAATACGTTTTAGGCGCAAACTATGGGTATAGCTTGCTTGTAATATAAAGTAATCATATTTATTTAAATTTTATTTATTTTTCTAAAAATTGACAAACATGCCTGCTCAAACGACAAATGGCAAACTTTGGAGGTCTGTATCTCATGAAATAATTTAATCATTATGATATAATTTGCAGATATTATTCTACTAATATATAGCTAATATTTAAAAAATAACTAAGGTATCTGTGTGATACAATAGTTAGGATATATTTAGTCAAACATGGAAAAAAAATCAAACAAAGAAAAATTCCGATGCGAATAAAAAAAAAAAAAACACCACCCTCGATTTTTTTTTAATTTCGGTAACCTGTTATACTCTATTTCGGCATTCATTTCCATTAAAAACATGTTGCATCATTTTATTGAGAAAGAAGATACAACTCCCCAAAGTAGGGTCCTTTTTCAAAGCCTACACTTAGCAGTGTTTTATACAAGAACTGACTCTGAGTTCCAGTTTCATGAAACCAACACACATCTTTTATATATTTTTATTCAGATGAGGCCAATGATAACTAAAGAAATCGTTCACACACTTAAATTAAGGAGAAACTACTGTGTACAAAGAGGTATCATATTACGGACTAGTGATCCGAGAAAAGATCATGCAGCCATCGGCCACTAGGAACTTTGTTTACTTTATTCTCCTGCGACACTATATGCTATTCCCTCTTCCGCTCTACCTTCATCTCTCTCTCTCTCTCTCTCATATATATCCCTGATATATATCCAGAACAAAAACATGTTCAAGCATTCCCTTTCTGCGTGGTAGTGTTCTGTGGCTAGCAAAAATCATTTCCTCGCTAAGCTCACGATTATGGCAAAATAGTTGCCGGAAACCGCAGACGACACTCGTCGCTAGTTCTGGCAAAACGGCCGATACAATCTTTTTTTCGCGTTTCCCCGCTCGCTGTCAAGGACAAGGGGGTTCGCTTCAACCAGCAAAACATGGCCGCCGACGCCTGTTTACTGAGCAGTCATGCCTGTCGCCATCTCACTCGCTGGCGTCACGGGCGATAATATCAGGCACAAAGCGGCACACCAACCGGCAGCATTATCCCCAAATACTCGAGCCTCGCGTAAATACATAGAGTGTAAACGCTGTCGCCATGTTATCGTAGAAAGACCGCCCCCCCCCCTCCCCCAACGGGGGACTGCAGTACGCGACGGCGTACTGACACAACGGCGACGATATCGACATCGCGGGCTCCGAATTTTCCCATAGTTCTACTCCACGGGCATTTCTCGAAACGCTTGATATTGTGTACGCCCGCCTGGAAGGATTTCAGGCGCGTAGTTAAGATAAGGCGGTTCTCCGCGGCAAAAGAAAGCAAGTTCACAAAAGCTTAAAAGCGGCGGCGACGCGTGTGCGGTGAACGCTTGTAGTTTTGGTGTAGACAGGGTGTGTGTGTTCTCGTTGTTGACACCAGCCGGCGATAAGGCACTGCAGGCGGTAGCTCAGTACAGCAAGGGCTAATCCGAGTGACCATCAACGTAACCCCACCGCCAACCCCTCGCGAACCGGTCGCCGACATGGCTCAGGCTGTGTCATGAACCACGTGGTAGAAGCTCGGGTGCTTTCATATCAGCGCGTGGAGGGACGACAGTGCGATTCCGGAAAGTCTTTCTCGAAGGCCGCTGACCACAATTTTTTGTCTGGAGACTTTCCCTCTTTCTTCCTTTGACGTGGATCAAGCTTTGCCGACAGCCTCAGTTGTGATCTCTCTTTTCAAATGTACGTTTGCAGTGAGTGAGCTCCTCAGCCTCGGACTTGTCACTTGTGCACCCAGTAGTTCTTTCACTTGGCAATTATATGCCATCAGTTGGGGTTTAATTTCTATTATTTATGTATACATTATGAAGACGTCCTGGAGCTCCGAACGAGTGTTTTGTGCAGATTACTTTTGCAAACACAAAAAGACTATACCAAAGCAGCGGAATTTTCGAAGTGTTGGCGAGTTGGACCTAAACTCGTTGAAGCAAATTCTTCCGCCTGACTGTTCCACCAAAGTGAGTGCGACGGACTACCTGTGCTACCATTGCTTCATGCACATCACTAAGGAGATCTCGATGCGAAGCTCAGAGCAGTGCCCTGACATATTTGTGCCAGCTGAAGAAGCAATTGAAGATCTAAATCGCAGCATACTACCTACAGATGTGTCGCCGCTGAGACAACCAAGCGTCGTAAGAAGTCGGGACAGGCCTGCCTATGTCAAGAGAAAGCAAACAGAACTGGAGCAGGTTGCTGTCAAGAATATACGCTCAAGGCTACGTATTGCGTACGACAGGGACGCACCATCGGGGTCGTCCGAACCAACATGCTCCACATGCACTGAGTGGGTGGACAACTTTCGGCAGGCCTTTGAAACCGCCACCTCTCTCCGGGAACGTTGTCAACTGCTTACACTCCTGCCGTCAACACTGACGAAGAATAAGGTTCAAAAGATGATTCCACAGGCCTCAATGTACCTCATCAGTAAATCCCGAAAACTCAAGGAAAAGCATGGCGTGTGGTATGAGCCGGATCCTTACACGAGGTGCAAGGTGAGCCCTGAGAACCTGTCTGCTGCCCTAGAGTACTTCACGAAAGACGAGCTACAATGTTCGCGCCAAAGTCCCAACCAGAAGGACGTCATCTCTGTCATGCTCAACGGAGAGAAAACGTTCGTGCCAAAGCGCTTCATGACACGCTCAATACGAGAGGCCTTCCGTATATACAAAAACAAGCATCCCGATTCCGGCGTTGGGCTAACGAAATTTTATTCGTTGCGCCCTAGATGGGTCCAATGTATTCCACACCAGGAAGTGTGCGTTTGTGTGCGCTGCGCCAATTATTATCTTTGTATTTCCGCTCTTGAGAACGTTACAGGCTCACCATTCAACACTGGTGAAATGAACTCGGCATTTCTGTGCGACCCAGCAACAGAACTGTGCCTTCAAGGAGACTGTGATCACTGCCCAAAAGGCCAGTTTCTTACACTCCAGGAACTTGATATCCCGGAGGATGAAAAGATTGTGCTTGCAACATGGGAGTCCGGCGACCTTGTGAAAAAAACTTTGGAACCTGAGACTTTCCTAAAAGTCATCCAAGTGACGGTTGGAAGTTGGGTACTTCACAACCATATCCGGCAAACGCAAGGTAAAGCGATCTACGATGAAAAACAGTGCATGCAACGCGGGAGCATTGTCTTTCATTTTGACTTTGCTGAAAACTGGACCATCGTGCTTCCTGACGAAGTGCAAGCATATCACTGGAAAAAAAAACAAGTTTCGATATTTACATGTGTAGTGACGACAAGAAAATCTACAAACAGCTTTGCCATCATCAGTGAGGACCTGTGTCACGACGCCGCTCACGCTTGCTTGGCTCTAGAAAAAGTGAAGGAGTGGGTTGAAGACAACGTTGCGGTATACTCGTACGTGACGTACGTAAGTGACGGCGCCGCCAGTCATTTCAAGAATCGCTACCAGCTTCACCAATTTGCAAAGGACGATTGCCCACAAGCCCAGTGGTTATTTTCTGCATCTGGACATGGGAAAAATGCATGTGACGGAGTTGGCGGACTCGTGAAGCACCAGGCCACGCTGAACAACCTGAGAGAACGTTCAGTAAGCGCAATTCAGACGGCCAGGACAATGGTGAGCGTTCTATCAAATAACTGAAAGGCGTGCATCTTGTATATCTGGACGAAAATGAGGTTGTTCGGTATCGTGAACAAAAAAAAAAAGAAGAGTGGCTGACGGTGCGCGCCTTCCCTGGCATTCAGTCTTGGCACGCGTGGCGGCTCAGCAAGTCATCAACAGAAGGGACCTGTGACTTATATGTAGCACGGACAGTCGGATCTGCTTGGAAGCAACTTTATTAAATGGGTACAGCGAGGAAAACCTTAGCGTAAATTGCCGAATTTGATTTCCCAAGGACTGCTCATTTTGAATGCAGGGACATCTTATTTATCACATTTTTCTTCACGGGGTATTTAACCTACTGTTTTTGTTGGTGGTTACTAATAATTTTTATCTGATCACTATAAAAAAAATCCCAAAATGTTATCCTCGAGCAGGATAAAATATATCGGCTTGCCACGATTCATTCATACGCCGAGAGCATCGAAGCTGCTCCAGTTAGGCACTATGGCATCCGTCACCTGAAATTGTTTGTAATCGTAAATACACAGCCAACCTAAATATCTTACTATTATATCTCTGTTTTTGTGTGTGGAAGTAAAGTTATTTATTTTACTCTAGATGTAAAATATACCGGAAGGTACAACTTCACACTGCATCATCTTTTCTCAAATCATTAGTCTCTAATATGATACCACTTTGTACGCTTATGTAAAATGCTGTATATAGTTTCTCCTCCCTTTTACTGTGTGACCGATCGCTCTTTTTATCAATGACCTCATCTGAATAAATGTATATAAAAGATTTGTGCAAGTTTCATGAAACTGGAACTCAGAGTCACTTCTTGTATAGGACACTGCTAAGTGTAGGCTTTGAAAAAGGACCCTACTTTGGGGAGTTGTTTCTTCTTTCACAGTGCAATGATGCAACATGTTTTTAATAGAAATGAATGCCGAAATAGAGTATAACAGGGTACCCAAATTTAAAAAAAATCGAAGGTGGTGTTTTTTTTTTTATTCGCATTGGAATTTTTCTTTGTTTGATTTTTTTCCCATGTTTGCCTAAATATATTGTAACTATGGTGTCACTCAGATACCTTATTTATTTTTTCAATAATAGCCATATATTAGTAAAATAATGTCTGCAAGTTATGTAATAATGATTAAATTATTTCATGAGATACAGATTTCCAAAGTTTGCCATTTGTCGTTCGAGCAGGCATGTTTGGCAATTTTTAGAAAACTAAATAAATTTTTAATAAATATTATTACTTTATATTACAATCAAGTTGTACCCATAGTTTGTTTTTAAAAAGTTTTAAAATTCTCCTAATTTTATTGTTTTAATTATTCACTTTCAAACTTACCCCCTCCATCAGTGCGCGTTATTGCAACTGTCCACCTCTCCCTGCCTTACGATTTTTCTTGTCTCCAAATTTTTTTTCTGGTCAAAACTAAGTGTGGATTCGTTTATACCAGACAATAGACACTGTTATATAAAAACATCAGTTGATTTAAAATGTCGACCAGCCACCCTTTGGTCGATGTTATCTGAAATCACCCTACAATGTGTTAACGGTGTGATTTTTTTTTCTTTCTTGTACGATGTATTAAGGGTGTGTAACCACGACTCTACACGTTACACACCTTCCGTAGCCCGCTTCCCACTTTCGTTACACACTTCAGTAAAGCACTTCTCTTACACACTTTCGGTACTTTTTTTTTAAGGCAGATTTTTAATGAAATTTATCCCAATATACAGATTCTGCGTAAAAGTGCATCAGAACAGGGCGCGGACGTGCGAGCGCGCTTATACGCATATCGATCGAAATCCGCGAGAGGAAAAACGAGAAGCCCCGTCGAGTCTCAAAGATTGGCCCACGGAGAACAGGACCGGGAAATCCATAGCGCTTATGGACGAATCAAAAAACGACGAGAAAAGAAATAGAGGGCGAGCCGCGCACAACGGGGAATCGACGATGTCCGGGTAATTGCGGGGACATTGGATCGACCGCCCAATGCGGACCTCGTCCCGGGCTTCGTTTCACTTTAACGTCGCGGACCGCGCACAATGCCACTGAACCATGCCCTGGAACCGATCCCATGTGGTGGGAGCGTCACGTGACTTTTCAGAGGGTCGCGGCGAGTGCTCGCATAGGCACGTGACAAAAGTTCGCAATGCTGTGGATTCGCTCGGGTGGCTCACATAGCGTCCTTTATGCTCCGCCCTAAGGTGGAACGAAGTTTCGTCCAAAGAGATTCGCGGTTCGAGACCCGCTTCTACGCGTGGCGACAAACATCGGCGCAGTTGACGAGCGGACACGTCAATCTCGCCACTAGCGTTTCCATGTGCAGTAAAAAAAAAAAAAAAAAAAAATAGAAATAAATTTAAAAAACAAATCTTTTTTTTTTTTTTTTTTTTGTCGTTGGAGTAAACTACTCAATTTGCGGGGGCCCGGTTCCGACAGCGTCTCGATATGGAAAGGCAGAGGGAACTTTTTGACTGGACGCGCGAAACGTTTCTGTCTAAATTTGAGGGGTAAGAAATTACGGGTTCCGCTCGTATGCTGTTTTTTATATAATGCTTTTGTTTTTCTTTTTTTTTTCTTTTTCCGAAGAGACCTTTTTGTTGTTAGAATTTATTAGCGCGCAGCAGAACGTCAATATCGAACACGGAGGGCTGTAAGAGAGCAATTTCGACGATTACCCGGAAAGCACGGCGGTCACGAAGGGGAACAGCGTTCAAGGTATACATTATCTTGCGTTTTTGTAGGCTACCCAAGTACTCGTACATACAAACATTTGCTGTATAACTCGGCTCTCTGCGCTCGTTTTTGAGAATGTAACCAAGTGAAATAAAGCTCTTGATGCATCTTAAACATGCTTTTATGGTTTTGTTTTTTTATACATATACTAACACGCTGGGTGCAAATTATCGCGGGAGAAAGAGGGTGGGGGTGGGGCACCGTTCATGCGTTGTACTCTTAAAATGCCGGCAAAAAAGCAACCGGAGAAGGCGGACAATACACGTTTTTGAGAATATGGCCCGCCTATACAACAATGTATAAACTTTTATTATTGTACACCATGGCTGCCTCATCTCGCTTATAACCTTTATCTACACAAACACCAATAGAATCAGTTAACAAGTGTCATTTTCAAGTATAGTAATAATTTAATACAATTTAATTTCAAAGATTCACATGGCTGTGACAATTTTAATTCGAAAATAAGCATCGCTGATGTCAAGTATATAGAACGTTTTAGTAAAGCATAGATAAAATAAATTGTATCTTTTGGCCACGAACGAGCATTACATAACAAACAAAAGGCTATCGTGCTTTTCTTCTTTTTTATTTCTGATAAAATATTGTGCACTGTGCAATTCTTTTTTAAGGTGGCACCCTGGTGGGGGGTTTACCTTCCTTCAAAAATCCAATCAAAGAACTTCTTAAATAGAACAATAATTTAGCGAGGCGAGGTTAACGCCAAGTCTCCTTCACTAAGGTTTTTTATAACACAACCTCAAATTTCCCGTTGAAGCTGTCGCCACATCACGATACAAAGCACTTGTCTGGCATGTCAAAGCCACAGCCGTAGCATTATAATACAACTTTTTGTTTTGCAAGACAATGACACAATTCTAGTCCAGGAATAGAACTGATCGCATTCCTGCACTGCCGCCTAAGAAGAAACCACATAAGCACGCAAACAACGCATCCCCTGATTCCCATGAAAAGACGTTTCGCGACGTGTCGGCGAGGCAACGAGTTTGTGGCGTTATGATGACGTCTGCCCAGAGCCTTTGTTCCGAGAAGTGATATTGGCGTACCTAACAACGCAGGACAGTGCAACATTGTGACGTATTAACGATGATCACCCGGTGATATCAGGGGATATTGCTCCATGCTTTGATGTCTCTCAGATTGTTGCGCCTTATGTCAGCGTTATATACGATATACCGTATTTACTCAAGTAATAGCCGCAGTGTTTATGCAAAAAAAAAAAAAAAGATGGTTTCTTTTTCCGCGGAGCACGCGGCTTGCCAAACAACGCGATCGACAGCATGATCCCAGCAGTTTACAGGGCAGAGATTACGTTTTCGCGTGAAGACACCATCTGTGAAAATTGCATTTGAATGGAGAATCATTACCTCGATCTAGTTATTCGCTATGTAATTTATGCGCAAAGCGATGATTGACTTTAAATGTGTTGTGCGGTAAAGTAAAGGCAAGGTCCTTGTTCATAAATAGTGCGGCTATTACTCGAGTAAATACGGTACATGTTTTGTTCAAACATTATATGTCCTACACTTCATATAAATATATTATAAGAGCGTTTCTTGGCAATAATCTTTCATCCCTAAGCATTTGGACGGTTCTTCTTAAACTTCTAAATTCCGTTGTTTAGTTGTTTACAAAAGTTTTTTTTTTCTAATATTGGGGTTGTTGGTGGAGCTCCTGGCAAAAATTGAGCGCAGCATTCAAGATATAAGTACGAGGAGAGGGGGGAGGGGGGGGCGGTGCTATGGTGTTAAAGCAGTTTGTAGCACATCCCGCATTAAAAGCTGTGTGTGTATGGAAAGAGGGGGGGGGGGGGGGGGTAGAATCTGCCTTCCTTAGTAGATTTTTCGTGAAAATTATACCCTTTTGTGTAATCATATTCTCTAAACCTATGTCATAGAATCATTTTACCTTTTGTGGGTCGCCACGTTTCCACACGTATTTTTTGGTGTACAATAAAATTATCATTATTATTATCGTTATTATTATTAATAATATTAATATTGTCCCGCATTGGCTGTGAGATGAAACGTGGGAAAAAATTCCGTCTAAATATATGCCATAGGTGATACTTATTATTGTATCACATTCGTGCAGTCGCGCCAAGGGCCCCAGTGATCTATTACACATTTCCTAGAAAAACCATCTTCTTCGCCGCACTTTACAAACCCGCATGTGGGTCACTGCCCTGACACCAAACGCCACAAGAGTCCAGGGGGGGGGGGGGGGGGGGGTTTATAACTTATAAGCCAGAATTTGTTAAACTATGATAATTATTCATTGTCCAATAGAAAAAAAAAGTAGAAAAGAAATCAAAGCCTCAATGATCGAGACTTATGGCAAGCTCCGCCACCAATAGCGCACAGCCGCGTAACCTGAAGCGATTGAAGTGATGGAGATTATGTCGTTTACTCAAGCTGTGCACGGAACCGAGCCCGCACACTGTGCCCTGGAGAACGGGACATGAATTGCGCGACCCTCAGAAATTAGGAAGACAGTGCTAGTTTGGCGTCAAGAATGCTTTCGGAAGAAGTACGTCTCGGATCCTGATTCTCACTTGGATTTCTCGTGGGGATAACGTTGTTAGTTGAATACATTAGCAATGCGTATTATTTTACGGCCACCTAAGAAAGGGCTGCGATCCGCGATGTCCAAAGATGGGCAGTATTTCAAAATATACGGGTATCAGAAATACGCATTTTAACTATATATTTCGTATGTGGTATTTAATTACATATCGTGGAATGTCTATGTAAACTGTATACTTCAAATTTAGTATTTTAAATGCACGTATTTCAAATGCAGCCCAAAATGAAATCTTCCACGCTGCTCTTGGCAATCGAATGTCATCGTGTTCACTCTTCGCGAAGGGAGTCGTATGCTAAGAGCATGAAACTTGGTGCGACTTTGGCAAAATAACGTTGAAGAAAACAAATGTAGAAGTAATTAATGGTATGAGTAAATGTATTGCCGTTTTGGTTGGATAATTCAATTTTTAGATACATCTTATAAACCACATGTTGTTTAAAGATGACTTGATGCATCAACTCTGCTTTTTAAATTAATCTTACACTCAATACGGTGCTCTTTTCCCTAGCTTGTATTCGCCAATGAAGTTATGACAAGCAAATTTCATCTTTAGAGCTACAACATTCATTTTAAGCACTCGATTCTTAGTATATATAAACGGCCACTCTTTAATTTGGGTATGGTTTGTTTTACCTGGTTTAAATTCAAGTATAAGGTATCATTCTTTGAGAACAAATTAGAAAAAAAAATATTTAGAGACGATCAAATACGCTCCTTGTATTTGTATTTTGCACTTAAATACTTTTCTTTAAATGGTAAGAAAACCCATTTCTTTAAAGTATTTTGTATTTCTATTTAAGTACATTTTTGAAAGCATTTTGCCTGTCCCTCGACTCCAAAGAAGGGCGAGAAGCGCGAGCGATTCTCGTGAGACACGGGGAGCTTTTCCCGCGACTTCGGTGCAACGCCGGGAAGTACCCTTGCCGGAATGTTTCTGAATTTAAGACAATATTGTGTCGGTATATGTTACGCCTCTGAGTGTCGGCTTTTTGGCCATCTTTTTGCTGACAGTCATCATTGTCACTGGTCTGGAGCTTTATCTGAAATCGGAGGAAACGCTTTTTTTCTTGCCTCTCAGGGTATGTATAAACAGTTCCCAGCAGAGCGAGACGACATCCCCCCCGAGCTTCCTGAGCGTGTTTCTGCAGCTCACGAAGTCCCCTCTTCGGATCGTAACCAGCACCGATCGTTCCCGCTCCGCACTATAGGAACCAAAATGGAGTCGCTCACGGGACCTTCGTGAAATGGAGTTCTGACACTATATATGGCTCGCATGTGACGTCGGTCCGCCCTTCTTTCTGGCGGCTACAAGCGCCTCGTTAACTCATGAAAACCTACGCTCTCACGTGCCCTTTCCCCCTTACGTCTGACAAAGTGACACCGGTGCAAGCTACGTATAAGCGAACGCTACTTAGTGACTCTAGAGGCGGCATTGGAGTGATTGGCGAACCCGGGCAGGTTTTAATGGGCTGGACGTAAAGGTGTGCGGTTGCCGGCCAGAATAGAATTCCGCTATACGAATTTCGTAACAGCCACTGCGTAAAGAGAATTTGAAGCTCATTGTGGGGCATTCTTCTTCAGGTGCCGAGAATGAGCCGGATTGACTAGATTAGGATTACTGTTTCATCGAACGATATCTGGATAGGTACAAACGCGCAATTGGCC